>NC_134575.1:152677096-153896471 GCF_050947875.1 Dermacentor variabilis | reverse complement strand
TAAAGTGTTATACCTTAAATGCACGGGATATCCCAGAACTTGAAAAAGATGGTCCAAAGGGCGAATGTAAGAGTTGTTTTTTCTGCTCCCAACGAGCGCCGCAAGCTTTGCAGGTTGACGGATCCAAATGCGTCCCGTCCGATAAGTGCAGAAAGCATCACCACAAGAAGTTCGTCGAGTGTGTCCACCGGGTGGCTTACAACCTCCCGCTTTCATGTGGGAAGCAATATATCGGGCAAAGTGGGCGTTGCCTCAATGATCGGTTCCGCGAACACAGCAACAATTGTAAAAATGGCACCGGTGGGTTTTTGGCGATTCACTGTCGCGATCATGGATGCAAACCTATCGAGGACGAATGCACGATTGTGTCCCGTGGCAGGACGCAGCTCATCCGTGAAATAACTGAAGCGCAGATGATTGCAAAATTGCGTGATAAGTGTGTTAGCTTCCCTTCACTGGCTCTCAAAGAAAAAAAACTGAGTTTCTTGGAGGCGGCATCACATGACTCGTAACTATGTTACACGAATGCGCAGTTCATTTTCATGTAAGCACATGAGCAGTCTGCACTGCTTCACATGTATAAAACAGATTCAGTGGTACAATAAACTTAGTTGAAAAAAAAAGTGTGTCTTCTTCTCTTACGCCCGTGTAGTTTTTCTTTCTTTGCGCAATATTACTTGAGTAATGGATTACCAACTTGCCCGGAATGCTGCTCTATTGCCTTGCGCTGTAACTAACCTTACAATGAATCATACATTCGTACGAGTGCCATGCACGGACTACCCGGCGGCCCTGCCGGGAAGTCCGTGCCAGAACACTGACACCGTGTTCAGTGGTAATTGCGAGGGTGGAATCCGGCTGCTTAGACAACTCGTGCATGACGCTTCTTGGCGGCAGCAGTATGGTGTGCCCCCACGTTGCTTCACCGATAAGCGCATTAGCGTTGACATTTATCGTGAGGAGAGTTCCGCGGGAATAGTGTTTCAACAAAAGATATAGTTCGGCTAGATCTGTTACATTAACCTTTTTTAGAAAACCATGTGATAGTAGCACAGAAAGGCGAGAAAAAATTTTGCAGATCCCGCGCACTGTGGGAATGGACGTAAGCGGGGCTTTCTCAGCTGTTTGCCGTCACTGAAGATATTTCGCGGTGATGTTGACGGCCTACGAAAGTCGTGACGCGATGTTAAATGGAACCTTGAGTGCACCACTTGTGTTTGTCTACGTAGCACACGCAACACATAGCGACACGTGTATGCTAGAGGCGCTGTTGTGTGCCATTGTTCGTAGCCTGCGAGAAAGTTAGAACTATCATTGCCTCACACAGGTGCATCGCATCGTGGCTGAATGTTGATTTTCTGGAAAGCCTCTTGCGTGGTGTCATAGCGAAGCTGCGGTGCTATAGTTTGGTGATGCGTTGTGTGCTGTGGGAGTCTGCAGTGCAGACGTGTCTGTGTGGCAAAGTGTTTCCGAGAGAATTCGCGGTTATTACACGATCCACACATGACGTTTTTTTGGAAATCAATTTTCTGCGGGATTGTGGGGTTACTGTTGACTGTAGAAGTGGGCACCTTTCTGTCCGTGGTAGCTTCTCAGCTGCGCTCTTGGAGAAATCATCACGTGATGGATGCATCTTTGTTGTGTCCGAGGACACGGTCGTTCCTGTATTTTCTGCTGTGTGCATTCCAGTAACCTATTCTAGTAACGACCTTTTCCATGTTCGATGCCACGCTGGAACCGATTCAATTGACTTGTGTGAAAAAAAAACGTTTTAGTTCCCCACTGCGTGGTGTCTGTAGTCGATGGATGCGCAAGTGTGTTGACCATTAGCAGTTCAATGGAGCCTGCAGTGTTGCCTTGTGGAATGAAACTCGCTGTATTCAAACCAGAATCCTCCACGACGCTTGTAGCTGCTACAGGTGAGAACGAACAACAAGATTCGAAACATCTACAAATGATCAGCAAGTACTAAGTGACTTGGAAATATTGTCTCGACATGTCTCGACATTCTTATCACGAATATTGACACTGTCGTAGAACATACTGGAACAGTAACGTCGGACGTCAGTGATCATTGTCCTGTGTTTATGACACATCGTTTCAATGTAAGAAAAAGTTGTTCAGAGTCAAATGTGTTTACTATACAAGATATAACTGATAGAAATATGGATCTTTTTAAACGCACAGTTTGCAATTATGACTGGTCTTTCCTATACGAAATAAGTGATGTAAATGTCGCGTATTCCAAGTTTATGTCAGCGTTTATACAAATCTACAGCGCACATTTTCCCTTCAAAAAGATTAAGCAATCCAAAAAAATAAGAAAACCCTGGATTACGCAGGAACTTTTTAAAATGATAAAACAGAAAGATAAACTGTACCATAGATTTCTTACAACACGCTCGCCTGAAACGCTGACACTATTTAAAAAGCAGAGAAACAAACTAAATACGGAACTTAGACGGGCTAAGAATGCTTATCATGAGCATCTGCTTGCAAACGCCACTGGTAAACATCCTGAAACCTTGTGGAGCGTTATCAATAAGGTTCTTGGCCGCGAAAAGCATGCTACCTCACCAGACAAGATAATCTATGGTAACAACGAAATTTCAGGTTTAGCACTCGCAAACCATTTCAATAAGTACTTTGCAAGTATAACCGTGCCACAGCAAACACGGCCTGATACGTCATCGTTTCTTTCCGTTTTTAACAGCTTATTTTTCAATCCCACTAGTGAATTTGAGGTATTTAGCACTATCATGAACCTTAAAAATAGTAAAGCTCTTGACATTGATGATATCCAAATAAAACCTATCAAGTATGTTTTAGAATACATCACTCCCGCTTTAACGCATATTTTTAATCTAGCTTTACAGTCTGGGGTGTTTCCAGAAAAGATGAAAATGAGTAGGGTAACTGTACTTTTTAAAGGAGGCAACAGAAATGACGTGTCAAATCACAGACCCATCTCAATCATTCCAGTATTTTCCAAAGGATTAGAAAAGATTATTTTTTCTCGCTTATCAAACTTTTTCGACCGACAAAACATTCTATCTAGTGCTCTGTTCGGCTTTCGTAAAGGTAGGTCAACAGAAACTGCTTTGCTCACACTCAAGGAGCATGTACTAAAAAACATAGAAAGAAATCTCTTCACATTGGCACTATTCATTGATTTCAGCAAGGCATTCGATTGTATAAATCATAAAATTTTGCTAAGGAAATTATCACAGAATGGCATTAGAGGTACTCCTTTAGCATTATTTGAATCTTACCTTACTAATCGAAAACAATCAGTATGTATAAAACACGACAAGTCAAGTTTTCTTCCTTTACTAAATGGCGTGCCACAAGGAAGCGTACTAGGTCCTATGCTTTTTAACCTTTACATTAACGACATTGCTAATATTGACACAACTGCAAAATTTATCGTGTATGCCGATGACACTAATCTTCTCATTTCTGGTCCGAATTCACAAGAATTAATGGAAAAATGTAACTATGTACTCAATAAGCTGTCTGAATGGTCAGTCGCTAATTGCCTAAAAATAAACCCTATGAAAACTAAAGTAATGTTATTTCGCGCAAAAAATAAAGTCATTACTAGTAATCAAACCTTAGTGTGAGCGGGTAAAGAACTGCAAATTGTGGATGAACATAAAATATTAGGCGTCACTTTTTCTTCGCACCTTACTTGGGATAAACATATTGAAAATATCTGCACAAAAATGTCTGCTATCACAGGCGTTCTGTCTCGATGTCGGCGTCTTCTTCCAACCGAAGCAAAACTGAACATTTATTATGCCTTATTTTTTTCCCATTTAAATTACTGTAGCTTAGTGTGGGCGACTACAGGAAAGACAAACATTATGAAAATCCTGTCTTTGCAAAAGAAAATGATTAGACACATAGACAATATCGGTTATCTGGAGACAACGCGGCCAGCATTCTTAAAGCATAAAATTATAAAAATAGAATATTTCTACACGTTTCGCCTTCTAAATTCATTTTATTTCTCAAATACGGCATCCAAAAATTTTCTTGTGTCTACTGCATCTTTGGCACCAAAATTCAATTCTTCCAATACAAGAAATAGTGATACATGGTATGTCCCGTGGTTTCGTAATAAATATAGCCTACAGTCATTAAAACATAACCTACCACATATTTTAAATAAATACAAAGGTACATATACCTATTCATCGAAGGAACTGCGAATGCATTTTGTAAACATGTGATCAGTGATTGTTTATCGTTCTTTCTGTGACAACTGTACGTGTTACTGATTTCGTAACCCATACACATGTATTTCTATCTTCTGGTGTATCGAATGTTTTTTTTTTATTAGTCTGTATTATCTACTCTTTATATCAGAGCGACTTGTATTAGTTTGTTAGTAACCCTTACACACATACTTCCATTTTTCTGATGTATCAATTATGTTTTTTCTCTTAGTCTTTATATTATTTTCGGTCTTGTTATTGTGCATTTATGTAAGTGATTTTATTCTGAGTGTCTAACAATGTTACAATTTTGATGCAACCACCATGTATGCCTTGTAATGGACCATCGGCCTAGTCAAGCTGTTTTCCAACAGCTTTTAGCCTTTGGTATCCACCAGAACACTTGTAATTCTGGAAATAAATTGAATTGAATTGAAAGCGAGCGTCATACATTCCTGGGCGTTCTCTTCAAGCACTCGAAAGGGTTCGACTTTTCGAAAAGCAGCAAAATGCCTCAAATTACAGCGGCACGAATACGTCATCGGTTTAACACCGCTTCGGAGCATTCCATACGGCAAAAATCTTACAGGATGGCACCGTGGGAGCGCATCATCATCAACGAGCAAGTGCAAGAGATGCCAGGAAAGGGAGTAATTCAAAAATCAGCAAGTCTCTGTGCCGCTCCCGTGACTCTTGTGAAGAAGAAAGATGGTACGGGGTGATTTTGCGTTGATTACCGGTGACTGAATTCCGTTAACAAGAAAGACGTCTATCTGCTGCCCCGTATTGATGACGCCATCGACTGTCTGCACTCCGCTTTCTACTTTTCTTCCGTGGATGTGACATCAGGCTATTGGCGAATTCCGATGCACGCAGCTGACAAGGAAAAGACGGCATTTGTTGCGCTTGACGGGCTGTAAAAATTCAACGTCATACCGTTCGGATTGTGCAGTGCGCCGGTGACATTCGAAATATTAATGGATACTATTCTGCGCGGTTTAAAATAGCAGATTTGTATGTGCTACCTTGATGATGTAGTTCTGGAGGTACATTTCAGGAGCACAACACTTGTCTCGCTATTGATCTCGACTATATCGAAAAGGCTGATATTGAGCTGAATTCCAAAAAACAGATTTTGGCGAGCGCCAAAGCGTGGTGTTAGGACATCTCATCGATAAAGATGACATTAGACCCGACCCACAGAAGACGGCAACCTTTGAACCATTCGCGCAACCTACATCTGTCAAACAGCTTCGAAGCTTCGTAGGGCTCTTCTCATGCTTCCGGTGGTTGATACCCGGTTTCTTGGATGTCACTCACCTTTGACGAATCTTCTGCGTAAGAACACTCCGTTTCAGTGGACCCCTGAGTGTGAAGCCACTTTTCGCCAGCTGAAGCATTTGCTAACTTCACAGCCAATACTCCCGCACTTTGATTCTTCGTCTTCAACAGAGATTCACACAGACGTAAGCGGCAGCGACATCGGTGCCGTCCTCGTTCAGCGCTCTAGGAACAACAAATATGTCTCGTATACGCAAGCCGTTATTTAAGTATGCTTGAACGGAATTAGACTGTGACGGAAGAAGGATGCCTAGCAGTAGTATTTGCCGTGCAGCTGTTTCGCTCGTGCGACCATGGTCGCCAGTGCACCATCGTCACAGGTCACCATTCTCTTTGCTGGCTGGCCAATCTTTGTGACCCGCCCGGTCGCATCGCGCGATGGGCCCTTCGTCTACATGAATATGTGTTCACTGTTTCGTACAAGAGTGGCGTTAGACACACTGACGCGGATTGCCTGTCTGGGATGCCACTACATACGACGGATCGTGAAGCCGATAACCTTCATCACCTCATCGTTTCCCTTTTTCTGGCTTTCCAGATGCCTTGACATTCGCCGCAGAGCAGCACAAGGTCCCAAGCTTGAATGCTCTTTTCTCTGCGACACAAGGGCCCATAACCGCAGGTCGATTTTGCGTCTGATTTGGTCTTCTTTACACAAGGAACTTCTCAACGACGGGCGCCCGCTTTCTATTGGTGGTTCCGGAGTCTCTTCGCACAGCTGTTCTGCGCATTACGCACGATGACGCGACTTCAGGTTACTTAGGGACCGCGCGAACACTTAGTCGTACCATAGAAAGGCTCTACTGGCCTCAAATGCGCAGAACAATTGACACCTGCGTGGTCAGTTGTACACAGTGCCAGAGTCAGAAGCGACTTACTTCAGCTCCAGCCGGTCACCTGCAGTGAGTAAAGCACCCAGTTCCAATTTTGAAAAAGTTGGCGTAGACCTTAGCGGACCGTCTCCACGTTCTTCAAGAGGCAACCGGTGAATCATTGTGTGTTCTGACTACCTGACGCGGTATTGTGAGAGGGCAGCTCTATCCTCCGCCACTGCAGCCGAGATTGCCGAGATTTTGCTGCATTCAATCATACTTCGACATGGGCCACTTCGCGTGATAATAAGTGACCGTGGTCGCCAATTTATTGCCGATCTTGTGGAATAGTTACTGCGTTCGTTCGCCCCCACGTTCCGACACTCGACAGCTTTTCATCCACAAACTAATGGGCTCACCGAGCGCAAAAACCGAACATTGATAATATGCTATCAATGTACGTCGCTTGAGGCCACAAGAACTGGGATGAAGTATTACCGTTCGTGACGTACGCTTTCAACTCTGCGAAACACGAAACGACCGGTTTCAGCCTTTTCTTCCTTCTTTACGCGCGCCCACCTCGTCATACGCTGGAAACCAGCTTCTTTTTGTCATCCATGTCTATGCTGGAGACTTTGTGTCGTGCAGAAGAGGCTTGTCGACTTGCTCGCTTACGTACATTGGTCGCGCAAGGCCACTTTAAACACGCTACGACAGTCACCACCATCATGTTACTTAAGTTCCTGGCGACCTTGTGTCACTGTGGACTGCAATATACAGACGTGGCTTGAACCAAAAGCTGCTTCCGGACTATGCGGAGCCTTCGTTATCCTCGATCGTCTATGCGAAGTGAACTACACGATTGCACGTCTCACTTCCATTGGCCGCTGTTGACGCAAGACTGAGGTGACGCATGTTGCCCGCCTGAAACCGTTCACAGGCAGGAAGCAGGAGTGACTCGCCCGGAGCGCTTCATCTGGGAGAGGAGGAATGCTGCAAAGGGTCACTCAACAAAAAATACGCGGGAAGCGAGAGAGGAGAAAGAGGAGGACAACGTTGCTCCTACAATTTTCACGGTTATTTGTGCCTTGGAGATCATTAAAGCAGCCCCTTAATTCTCTCCGCAGACCGTAACAATATTCATGCCCTGCGTAGGTCCCGCTTATATAGACTTGCACAGAGTTTATTTTTCAGAAAGACTGGAAACGTGCCGTATCATACCTTGAAATAAAATTTTTACAGTTTGTCCGCAACTGTTGCTATATCTAGTAGCGCTTCTTTTTATTGAAGAGACCGTAAACGTAGCATGCTTCCTGACAACGCCCTTCCCATCTCGCGCGATCATCCTATGTATGCAAGCTGCCATGAGCAAAGAGTGTGTATTGTTCATCCGGTTCGCCAGGGCGTTTTTTTTAAATTATGGGGATTCACGTGCCAAAACCACGATCTGATTGTAAGGCACGCCGTGGTGGGGGACTCCGGAAATTTGGACCACCTGGGGATCTTTAACGTGCACCTAAACCTAAGTACATGGGTGTTTTCGCATTTCGCCCCCATCGAAATGCGGCCGCCGTGGCCGGGATTCGATCCGGCGACCTCGTGCTCAGCAGCCCAACACCATAGCCACTGAGCAACCACGGCGGGTGTCAGGGCGATAGCTTGACGGCCCACCCACATGCGCATGATTTTCGAGTGACGCCGACAAACGACGGTCACGAATAACGCGTTTTGCTGTCATGAAGGGCGATCCGTCGTTGTCATAGTCGCCTCGCCAGTGTTCGCAAAAAATTTTGTTTGACATCCTGAGGTCCGCGCGGCGACAGCGTGATTGCGCAACAAGATTGGGGCAACCAGTCCGCCCGCTTATATCTAAACTCGCTCTTGTAACTTGCATTCTGCCATGACAGTAAAAAATAAATAGTTTGGTCAGCCATCGCTTTGTCTCATCTGAAGCTGAGGATAAAGTATCGGCGTTGTCTTGTCATTATTATTGAAATCAGTTCTTTGTTTTGAGGCGAAATGCGAAAACACCCGTGTGCTTAGATTTAGGTGCACGTTAAAGAACCCCAGGTGGTCAAAATTTCCGGAGTCCTCCACTACGGCGTGCCTCATAATCAGAAAGTGGTTTTGGCACGTAAAACCCCAAATATTATTATTAGTTCTTTGTTTTGATGCTGTTCGGCCTGATATACCACCTGTTGAGAGCCACGAAAGTCGAGTTTTCCTGACCACATGGCGCCACGGCATTTCACGCTGGCGGCATGGAACTGATTTTAAGTGGTGATAACAGCATATGAAACGTAGCAACTTTGTTAAGGCATTCGTCTCGTGGTATGTTTGCGATATTTCACGGGCGCTAATGTGCAACTAACGAGCACGGGCAAACACAATTCTAACTTTGTCGCAAAATTTTTCCCCCTGTCGCGTACATGTGGTAGCTCCACGCTGCGAAGCGACACCGCAACATAATGTCTCTGTCACATCGCTTCTCGCTGTCCGTTAAATGTCACCTGCATGTGGTTGCCGCTTTACGTATTCCTTGTCTCATCTTTCCACCATACTAACTGCACTTTAGGCTGTTGCACGTGAGTACAAAAGTAAGCGCTGCAGCATCTGCAATGCTTTTGTGGAGGGCTAACACATAATTACAGCCGTCAATAGGACATTGTGTCCATGGCCATGGAGTTCTAGAGGGCACTGTGACGATTACCCGAGCAGGGTTTCTCGACACCACGCTTCTCCATACGTCGGCTAGAGGCGGCGCCGACATCGAGGAGCCTTAGACTAGAGAGCTTTAGAGGGCATTGCCGCGACGCCCACTAAGTTCTCGCGGGAAAGGGCTCAGAAACGGCTCTCCAATTCCCTACCATGTTATATATGAAAGTCAACACCTCGTCTGTGTTCGAACCGCTATTCCTTCAATTTTACAAGTCGGAAACTTGCTGATTGCAATTGCTTATGTTGTTCTCCTGTTGAAGAATCCTGCTCAAGGAACTTTTCACCGTTACACGCGCACTCAAGTAAAGTTACCTGCTTTGAACTCAACTTCGCTCAGCCCTTTCATATTGGATGACCTTGTACAATATACACGACCTCAATCGCCTTCCGACGTGGCGCGCAAGACGGCGACACCAGAAACAGTGAACAAGTCGAGGGTGGAGGGAAAGAAAGCTTCTCTTTAAAAATAGAGAGCATCATTTCATCATCATCATCATCATCATCATCATCATCATCATCATCATCATCATCAGTCTGGTTACGCCCCCTGCAGGGCAAAGGCCTCTCCCATACTTCTCCAACTACCCCGGTCATGTACTGATTGTGGCCTTATCGTCCCTGCAAACTTCTTAATCTCATCCGCCCACCTAAATTTCTGCCGCCCCCTGCTACGCTTTCCTTCCCTTGGAATCCAGTCGGTAACCCTTAATGACCATCGGTTATCTTCCCTCCTCATTAAATGTCCTGCCCGTGCCCATTTCTTCTTCTTGATTTCAACTAAGATATAATTAACTCACGTTTGTTCCCTCACCCAATCTGCTCTTTTCTTATCCCTTAACGTTACACCCATGATTCTTTTTTCCATAGCTCGTTGCGTCGTCCACAATTTAAGTAGAACCCTTTTCGTAAGCCTCCAGGTTTCTGCCCCGTATGTGAGTACTGGTAAGACACAGCTATTATACACTTTCCGCTTGAGGGATAATGGCAACCTGCTGTTCATGATCTGAGAATGCCTGCCGAACGCACCCCAGCCCATTCTTATTCTTCTGATTATTTCCGTCTCATGATCCGGATCCGCCGTCACTACCTGCCCTAAGTAGATGTATTCCCTTACCAGTACCAGTGCCTCGCTACCTATTGTAAATTGCTGTTATCTTCCGAGACTGTTAAATATTACTTTAGTTTTCTGCAGATTAATTTTTAGACCCGCTCTTCTGCTTTGCCACTCCAGGTCAGGGAGCATGCATTGCAATTGGTCCCCTGAGTTACCAAGCAAGGCAATATCATCAGCGAATCGCAAGTTACTAAGGTATTCACCATTAACTTTTATCCGCAATTCTTCCCAATCCTCAGGTCTCTGAATCCCTCCTGTAAACACGATGTGAATAGCATTGGAGAGATTGTATCTCCCTGCCTGGCGCCTTTCTTCATTGGGATTTTGTTGCTTTCTTTATGGAGGACTACGCTGGCTGTGGAGCCGCTATATGTTTCTGTATTTTTACATACGGCTCGTCAACACTCTGATTCTGTAATACCTCCATTACTGCTGAGGTTTCGATCGAATCAAACGCTTTCTCGTAATCAATGAAAGCTATATGCATCATTTAACTAGTTTCAATGGAAGTTATGGTGTCGCGTTTCCTTGCTGTCGAAATAAGCGTCTTGCTATCCACTGGTCTTTCATATGTCCCTCTCTTTCAACCCTTGTCATTGGGATAAGTTGATACTCGTTAGAAATCTTCCAAAGACAGCTAAAGTCGTTGCCATGCACAGGCTTGGTAGCGCGCCTGGCGGGATGCCCCCCCCCCTCCCCCCCCGGTTCCTGCCTCCAGCCTTCCGGGGCCGATAAGCGAAGCCACCGCCTACGGGTGTCCGGGCTGCTCGCGTTTCCTCCTTTACCATTAGCCACGTGTGCCATCGGACGGGACGGCTCCAAGGTGCGCCGGTGGATTTGACGTGAGTGTTTCTAAGCAACTACATTTGATTACATGACTCAGAGATATGCCTGATTAAAAAAGCATGGTTTATAATGGCAACGGAATGAGCATACTTTGCGCTTAAAAGCACAGTGCACCTGTGATTCGCTTGACGAACGAAGAGTGAACAGCATGAAAACTGTTACGCAAAGCGACCATAGGAAAGGACTTCAGCGAGGAAACAAGGCACAACACCTGAGCGCAAACATTTTTTACACCGACTAGCCCACTGCCGACTGCGGTGTTTTCCTTAGGTGAACTAGCCCACTGCGCTCTTTTCCTTAGGTGAATAGAAGCATGTAAAAGAGAAAATGTTACTTTGTTAGTTAGCATATAAAACTGCGTTACGCTCAGACCAAGATAAAGAGGTTGGCAACAAACTGCGAAGGATTTCCAGCGCTTTCACAATCACTTGATGACACAGGCTATCAATATCTTTTGGAAAACCTCGGGGATGAGGAAACTTGAATTGACTGTAAACAATCAATTTACAGTGATAGCTCCTGAAACGTCGCAGTCTTTCTTCACCAATTTGTCGCCGAGCATGCAGTCGTTCTGTGTGTGCCTGAGATGGTTTTCAGAGATAAATATTTATTCTGAATAGTATGATTTTATTGATCAATATATCCGTCGGTTCATTATGCTCAGTGGCGCTAATAACCAGTGAATAAAAAAGACGTGCTTATATGCCATTTTGTAATGGGCCATAGTCACACCTTCTGTTGCAGACAGCAAACAAAATGAAGCTTACAAATGCATACATATTGAGCGTCTTTTCATTCGAGCTCCGTCATAAACCTCGTATGAGGCGCGAAGCATGTTAGTATGAAATTACGGAGATAGCATCTTCCACGTTCAAGTTTTATAACCGTCCGCTGAAAAAAAGTACAGGTGGTATACCCTTTGCGAAGAGTTAGGATAAGAAAAAAACACCCAAAGAAAGACTTCAATATAGAGATATTTTTGAATAACAGGTGCTTTAATAACTCTCATGTAGTAACGGCTATGGAAACTGCCTTACGAATGTGGCTTTTCCGATATGGAAGGCTTCATTTATTTACCTAGCATTAATTTTGGTTAATTACCATCAAATAATGTTGAAATAATTTTTTCTGGATATGATTCAAAGCCTTGAATCATTCGCCACTTTCTCACGTGAGAACGACAGTGTGCTTGGAGGTGATCGCTGCGTGAGCATTCGCAATGTGGAGGCACCTTCTTTGTGTTGGTGCTCCTTATCGCAGACACCTGATAAAATACCCGGCAGTATGCTCAGAAACCTTGTCAAACTGACCCAAAATAGGCGTTCTTCACTCTATACAAATCAAGGCACTACCAAATGAGGAAGGCCCACTGAGCTTCAACAAAAGACACTCGCTCACCAGAACAGGAATCGGCCTTCCTGGTGCAGTATTCGGCAACTACTTCCCAAGTGTCTCTTTCGATCAACCAATGGCCCTCACTCCCCAGCAGCTGCGGAGCACCTGGCCAAGGCGGTGGTCACACCTGTGTCGCAGCAGAGGGTGCTAAGAATCTCTGGACCCGGACAGGCCGCCAATGGAAACTGACCCTTGCAACGTTCAACACCCGAAATTTGTCGAGTGAGGATAGCTTAGTAGGACTTTTGGGGGAATTTTCAGACATTGGTTGGGATATTATTCGTCTTAGTGAGATTAGAAGAGCGGGTTAGGCTTATACAGTGCTGACTAACGACCATGTCTTCTGCTATAGAGGTACCCAGATAAGAAGCAATACGGGTTAGGATTTCTTATCCATAAGGACATAGCGGACAACATTGACGAGTTCTACAGCATTAGTGAGAGAGTAGCAGTAGTCGTAATCAAACTTAATAAGAGTTATACAATGAAGATAACACATGCCTACGCTCCAACATCCAGTCATGATGATGATGAAGTGGATCAGTTTCATGAAGATGTTGCAGTAGCGATTAGAAAAGTACATACTCAGTATACTGTAATAATGGTTTAGAAGATCTTCAATGCAAAAGTGGAGACAAGCAGACCGGTGAACAAGCAATTGGCAACTATGGCGTCGATCCTAGGAATGCTACAGGAGAGATGCTGGTAGAATTCGCGGAAAAGAATAAGCTGCGAATAATGAACACCATCTTCGGGAAGCGTAACAACAGAAAGGGGAACTGGAAAAGCCCTAATTGTGAAACAAGAAATAAAATGAAGTTCATGTTTTTGCCGATTCTTGCAGAGTGTAGGGTGTAGAAGTATTAGGTAGGGTGAAGCGCAGTGATTATAGGTGAATGAGGGCTAGGATTCACCCCAATTTGAAGAGATAAAGAGTAAAATTCGCCAAGAGGAAACAGGCTAACCCAGAAGCAGTAAGTGTAAAAGCAGACAGACAAATTCAGGCTGGTACTTTCGAACAAATATGCAGCCTTAGAACAGAAAGGAGAAGATGACATTTTAATGAATGAAAACGTAACTAGGATGGCTTCAGAGGCAACAATTGAAGTTGGCGGCAAGGCACCAAGGCAACTAGCAGGCAAGCTCTCCCAAGTAACTAAAGGCCTGATAAAGAAACGACAAAGAATGAAAGTGTCCAACTCTGGAGATAAGAATGAATTCGCGAAACTTTCAAAACTTATCAACAAGGAGAAAATAAGAGATCTTAAATTATAACGTGAGAAAGACCGAGGAAGCCGTAAAAAATGGACGCAGCATGAAATTAGTGAAAAAAAAAACTTGACATAGGATAAACCAAAAAGTATGCACTGAAAGATAAGCAGACTAATGCCATCACCAGTATCGAAGGTATAGTAAAAGCAGTGGAAGAATTCTATACTGACCTGTAAGCACCCAGAGGAGCCATGATACTCCATTCGAAGCAGTAATGAACAGGTTGCAGAGACTCCTTCTATAAGTAGCGATTAGGTTAGAAGCGCCTTGCAAGACACCCAAAAGGGAAAAGCGGCAGGAGAAGATGGAATAACAGTCGATTGCATCAAAGATGGAGGCGACATACTGCTGGAAAAACGGGCTGCTGTCAATGCAAAATGTCTGTCAATTTCAAGGGTCCAAGAAAACTGGAAGAATGCAAATATTATACTAATCCACAAAAAGGGATACGTTAAAGAATTGAAAAATTGTAGGCGCATTTGCTTACTCCTAGTATTATATAAAATATTCACCAATATAATCACCAATAGAATAAGGGCAACACTTGACTTTAGTCAACCAATGGAACAGGCTGGCTTCAGAAAGGGATACTCTACAAGCGATCACATCCATGGCATTAACTAGGGTTAATCATTAATTAACATGTTAATGTTAATGTGTACTGTTAATGTGGTAATGTGTAACATGTCATTCTTAACATGGTTAAACATTAACTAGGTTAATCCATGGATTAACAATCGAGAAATCCGCAGAGTACAATCAGCATATTTTATGGCTTTCAGAGATTACGACATTGCATTTGATTAAGTAGAAATAGCAGCAGTCATACAGGCATTACGTCATCAATGAGTACAGGCCGCTTAAGTAAATATCTTAGAAAATATCTGCAGAGATTCCAAAGCTACCTTAATTATCCCGAAGAAAAGTAGGAGCATACGTATAAAGAAAGCGGAAGAAAGTGGTTTAACCGAGGGGCTCGATTTTTTGTTAGTCATATTATAAAAAGTCAACATTCACTGACACCAAGGACAACGTAGGGTAAATTACTTGTGCTTAATAAATGAGATCAAGAAACCATAGATTGATGGAAATGAAAGTGGATGAAGAAAACAATTTGCCGCAGGTTGCGAACGATCCCACAACCTTCGCATTTCGCATGGGATGCTCTACCAATTAAGCTACCGTGGCGCTGTTTCCCAATCCACTTTCTTGGGTATTTATGTTTGCTAGTAGAAACCTGGGAGTGTTAGCCAGCGCAACCACTCACAGCCTTTGGCGGCGGATGTGGAACCTCCTTTCTGCCGCAGGCGTCACGAGAACGTGATCTTTTTAGGGGAAGGCAACCGAATAAACCCACACATGCTACCTGAAGGCATCAATGTTGCCGGATTGAGGACCCTCGTTATGTAAGAAACGAGAAGAAAGCGGGTTAGCCGAGGGGCCCGTTTTTTATTAGTCATATCATAGAAACTAACAAACACTGACAGCAAGGACAACATCGGGGAAATTACTTGTGCTTAATAAATGAAATAAAGGTATGATAAATAATGGAAATGAAGGTGGATAAAAACAACTTGCCGCAGGTAGGGAACGATCTCACAACCTTCGCATTTCGCGGGCTAGGCTCTACCGTTTCAGCTACCGCGACGCCGTTTCCCCATACACTTTCTTGGGTGTTTATGTTTGGTAGTAGTAGTAGTAGTTTATGTTTCCTAGTGTTTGCTAGTAGAGCGTTAGCCAACGCCACCACCTAATGACCTTGGCGGCAGGCGTCACAAGATCTTGATCGGTTTAGGGTGAGGGCAACCGGTCAATAATCCCAGACATGCTACCGGATGACATCGATGTTGCTGGATTCAGGACCCTCGATATGTAATAAACGAGAAGAAAGGGGGTTACACCCATCGTTATATAAAGAAAGGGGTCATACAAGGGGACACAATCTCTCCAAAGCTATTCGCCGCGTGCTTGGAAGAAGTATTCAAGCTATTAAACTGGCAACGCTTAGGAGTAAGGATCAACGGCGAATACCTCAGTTACCTTCGGCTTGCAACACTAGAGACGAGTTAAACAAATGATTGAGGACCCTAACAGAGCAACAGATAGACTACAAGAGTGGGGTTGAAGGATTAAAATGCAAAAAACAAAGATAATCATGATGCAAAATAGAAGTGAGGCGTGCAGACAGGACACAAGAGTAGAGAAGTGGACAACACGAACGCCGACTATCAACTGAAGGGGGCACTGAGGCGAAAAAAGGAAGAAGACACAAAACTCATCTGCGCATGCTCAGGAATGGTAACACCACGTGTCAATGGGGTACACGTGCCGGCCTACGTGAGAGATAACTGTTAAGGTACTTAATCTCTTCCTTATGTAAAGTAATCGAAGGCTGACTCACGCACGCACTTCTACCATTATAGATATGCCATGCCTCTACCATAAGACGCGTATCTTCATTCTTATGCCTGTACAATATCGCGCATTCGTCTAACTCTGGCGTGCAGTAACAATCTCGGCAATGTAGCGAAACATTAGAAGGCGATCCACCGGTTAACGACCTTTTATGTTCCATTAGCCTCTGATTGATAAACCGTCCCGTTTGCCCTACGTAGAACTGGCCACAGCTAAGGGGAATTTTATAAACCACACCCATACGACAGTCAGTAAAACAGTTGTTCCTATTGTGCTTCACTGGACAAATATCTGTTCGTTTTTTGCCTTTTACCCGCTCCTTTCTTTTTTCTGTACGGCAGCGCATATCTTACCTAGCTTATTGGGAGCAGTGAAAGCAACATTAACATCATATCTACTAGCAACTTTTTTAAGCCTGTGCGACACTGAATGAATATACGGAATAGCCACTACTGTTTTTTTGCTATTACTGCTTTCTGTAATCACGTCCGTCTCTCTCGAAACCGACTTCTTTAGGCGCTGAGCCACAGTGGCCTCCGCTACACTAGGATACCCTGCTTCTAATAGGCGCCGGACCTGCCCATTAAAACTGGCGCTCATTTTGTGCATGCAGGATCTGGTGAGGGAAGACTTAAGGCACGACATGGCAATTCCGTTTGTTACTAATTTAGAATGCTTGGATTGAAAGTTTAGCAACGGCTTCGAAGATCTTGGGGAGTACTGCCAACAAACATGATTTCGTTCGATTGACACGTGGTGTACCCATTGTACCCAATGGTAACACCACGTGTACCCGATTGACACATGGTGTTACCATTCCTGAGGATGCGCAGATGAGTTTTGTGTCTTCTTCCTTTTTTCGCCTCAGTGCCCCCTTCAGTTGATAGTCGGCGTTCGTGTTGTCCACTTCTCTACTCTTGTGTCCTGTCTGCACGCCTCACTTCTATTTTGCATACTGAATCCTTACCAACTAGCTCAGCTTTCTGTCGTGATAATCATGAACTGCCGGGCAAGGGAACAAAAGTTCAGGGTCGCCAGTCAGCCTCTAGGGTCTACGAAGGAGTACGTTTACCTAGGTCTATTACTCACACGGAACCCTGATTATGAGAAGGATATTCACAGAATAAAAATGGGTTGGAGGGCATACGGCAGACATTGTCAGCTCCTGACTGGAAGCTTACCATTATTATTAAAAAAGAAGGTGTACAATCAGTGCATTTTACTGGTGCTGACATATGGGACAGAAACTTGAAGACTGACATAAAGCTTGAGAACAAGTTAAGAACCACGCAAAGATCTACGGAATAAAGACTGCTACGCATAACGTTAAGGAGACAGAAAGGGAGTGGTTTGTATCGGAGAGCAAACGCATACAGCCGATATTCTAAATGAAATTAAGAGAAAAAATAGAGCTAGGCAGGTCATGTAGTGCGCAGGATAGATAACTGGTGGACCATTAGGGTGACAGATTGGGTGCCAAGAGAAGGGAAGCTCAGTCGAGGACGGTAGAAGGTTATGTGGGACGATGGAATTATGAAACTCCCGGGCGCTAGTTGGAATTGGTTGGCGCAGGACAGGGGTAATTGGAGATCGCCGGGAGAGGCCTTGGTCCTGCAATGGACATAAAATAGGCTGATGATGACGACGATGGGGATCACGCATTGCCTTTTTTCATGAGGATTGCATCGAATAGCATGATGAATGTATATGCCTCGCCCATGTCGATGAGGCTAACTATAGGGGCTTGTTCGTACGGCATCTTCTTTTTTGTAGCGCAAGTGCAATGACAGGGACAACAGGAGTGCGATCTTGTACGCGTTCCAAAATCGAACGGAGGTGGTCAGTTCTTTACGCCACGAAATAGGCGGTCCGTTCCGTTGCGTTCGTCCGATAGCAGATGACACGGAATGATTGACAGCAGATATCACGTCCCAATTGACGTGATGGCGTTCGTCACGGTTCAAATTAACGAACCCTATGCGGCTCGGTGGAACGGATCACATCCATTCTATTTTGGAACGCGTACAAGATCGCACCTAAGAAAGGCACATTTGACACACACACAGCTCTAACTTTGAACAATGTACTCGTACAAGTTTAGTGCGAACAAAGATAATGGAGCTCTTTTCTGGATAATGAAACTGCAGGCCCACTGACGCATGTGTCGCCAAATGTTATGTTTCCAGCTTCTATTATCAAGCGCGCCATTTTGCACCAGCTTCTACTCATTATGAGTATTTTTTAGATCTGTGTTTGCTTTTGCATCTCTGGCAATGAATTGCAATGAAACGGTCAGCAGTCACGATGTTTACTTTGTTATTACATTAAAAAAAACAGCGTGGCTGCTGAATGGTTTTCTGGCGATCTATTGCAAAATATGCAAATGCAAACCCAGATTTAAAAAAGAGCAGTTATCACGAGTGGAAGCAGAAGCGAGATGGCGCAACCTTTCCTGGAACTGTGGAAGAAATAAATCGGCAACACTATGTAACTCGTTATTGATCGAGGAAAGATATGCTCTACTGTAGTCGCAAACTTTCTTGCAGAATTTTAGATGCTGTGGCGCGCGTAAGGAAATAAAAAAATGAGTCACGGAATGTTTGCCTAAAAGTATAATTGATAATGAATAAATTGAATCGTGAGATATGGGGAAGATGACGTGCCAAAAGACGAGGTGCCAAGACACTGTAATACCTTATGTGCTAGAGTTGATGTATTTAAGCACTCTTTCATTGTCAAGACAACTGTTGAGTGGAACAACTTGAATTCGTCTGTATTTCCGAGCAATAACCTGGTTGACTCCTTTGAAGAAAGTTTGAAACCGTTTTTTGCGTGAACGTTGTGCTCTGTATTCCCACCCTGTAACAGCCCGGTAGGGCTAATTTATTTATTTATTTATACATACTGCAGACCACATAACGTGGTCCAAGCAGGACGGGAATTTTTTTTAACAAATCACATTGAGTATATGGGTGCACATACATTGTGTTTTACATCCAGATACAAATAAATAGCAAAAATGAACGCAATGGCTAAATGTATACAATGCTACACGATGGCAAGACGATCGCGCTCTGGTGTAGAATTCCATTGAGACACTGTGTGCGGGAAAAAGGAAAATTTAGAAGCATCTGTTTTTGCGAGATATGGCGTTAAAGATCTTAGTTGTTGATGTCGTGTGTGTCTTGTTGATAGGGGGGATAAATACAATGAAGGGTCAAAAGCGAATTGCTGGTTGAGGAGAGAATTCAGGAAGCCCAAGCGAAATTGCCTTCTTCTGTACTGAAGGGGGGGTGTGTTATTGGCTGTCATTAGTTCTGACGGAGAGTCCACAAGACGAAATTTAGAAAAGATAAATCGAACTGCCTTTCTTTGAATTCTTTCGAGTTTATCAATGCTATGGTTTGTGTAGGGGTCCCATACTATGCTTGCATATTCTAGCTTTGGTCTGATGTATGATTGATAGCATAGAAGTTCTACATTTGGTGGTGAATTACGAAGCTTGTGTCTTAGGAAACACAGCTTTCTGAAAGCAGAAGAACAAATGTTATCAACGTGTGAATTCCAGGAGAGGTTAGCAGTGAACGTTACACCTAAATATTTGTAGCTATCCACATGATTAACTGTAGATGAACCTAGGGAGTAAGAATACTGAAAAGGGGATTTTTTTTTGTTATAGAGATGAAAACTGTTTTTTGTGCATTTACGACCATGCCCCACTCGTTGCACCATTGGTATATGTAATCTAGATTTTTGTTTAGTTCTTGTTGATCATGTATGCTGCAAACTTCACGGAATAATATACAGTCATCAGCGAACAATCGAATTTGAACAGTTGCATCAATTATATCTACGATATCGTTTATATAGCACAAAAATAGCAAGGGCCCTAGCACACTGCCTTGGGGCACACCCGACGTGACTGGTAGAAGGCGCGAATTTAGATCCTCGACTGTGACAAACTGCACCCGATTTCTCAAATATTCAGCCACCCAAGTGACCAACACCTTCGGAAGACCAATGTTGTTTAGTTTATAGATTAGTTTGTCATGAGGAACTTTATCAAAGGCCTTACAGAAATCTAAAAAAAATTGTGTCTATCTGAATATTATTATCAAGACCTTTGGCAAACTCATGCGTAACAATGACGAGTTGCGTCACTGTCGAATACTTATTTCTAAAGCTGTGCTGAAAACTTGTTAATATGGAGTGTTTGTCAAGGAAAAGAAATTAAATTATGGGGTTTTACGTGCCAAAACCACTTTCTGATTATGAGGCACGCCGTAGTGGAGGACTCCAGAAATTTCGACCACCTGGGGATCTTTAACGTGCACCTAAATCTAAGTACACGGGTGTTTTCGCATTTCGCCCCCATCGAAATGCGGCCGCCGTGGCCGGGATTCGATCCGGCGACCTCGTGCTCAGCAGCCCAACACCATAGCCACTGAGCAACCACGGCGGGTTGTTTGTCAAGGAATTCTGTAATTTGAGTGGCTATAATACGTTCAATAAGTTTACAACATGAGGAAGTTAAAGATATCGGTCTGTAATTAGATAGTAATAATCTGTCGCCTTTCTTGAAGATAGAGATTACTCGGGCCGTCTTCCAGTCACGCGGTAAGGTCGCTGTTAACAATGAACTATTAAAAATTATAAAAAGGAACTTGGCAACGCATTCGGCATATCGCCGAAGAAACACATTTGGAAGATCGTCAGGACCGCAACATTTTTTCGTGTTTAAGTTTAAAAGCATAGAAACCAAACCAGGATATGAAATAAAATTGACTTCGTATGGTTGAAATGAGATTGCGTTAGGCGTACATGGTCCAGATACTGAAAACACGCTATGAAAATAGGCGTTAGAATGATTTGCTATAACTTCATAATTTGTAACCATGCTACCGCCAACTGATATCTTCGAAACTGCTTTCTTGGTTTCGGAATAATTCCGGGACTCGGAAGGATCATTCTTTATAAAACTGGGCATTACAGTTTTAAAGTAGTAATCCTATGCGTGATGCATCGCTTGTGCAAGGATTCTTTGGTGATCGCTGATAACTTTGCAGTGCGCATGCTGCTTTCTTAGCCGTTTAACTTTTCTTTTCAATTTAATGATTTCACAAGTTATCCAGGGTGTACGCCTGTGTGTTTGTTTGCGTTTGCTGGGTATAAAGTTGCTCATACAATAATGACACGTCTCAACAAATTTGTCCCAAAGTGCGCCCGTGTTTGGGACGCCGTCATCAAAGTCTGCAAGTACGGTTTCCATCTATTCAAGCACACGAGCATCGTCAGCTCGGCAATAGTCCTTAAAATACCCAATGGGAGATTTTTGGTAGCTACTGCATTTAAGAAGAGGAATTTACACGCTTACAAGTTCATGATCGGACAGCCCTTGTTCCACTAGAATGGTATGTTCTGAAAAAGCCCTATTTACAAATACCAAATCTAGAACCGAGCTTGCATGTCCTTGTACGCGTGTGGGTTGTTGGATTATTTGAGTTAGGTCGTGAGCGAGCATGATATCAAAAATAATGTTAGCGTTCTTACTGGCCTGGGAACAGGACAGTCCCTGCCAGTCCACACTTGGCAAATTAAGGTCACCGACCACGAAAATCTTCTTATTATGATACAGTGACATGTGTTCTTTGAGCACAGTTGAATACTCCGGGCACGCGTCCGGAGGCCTGTGACATGCATATAAGATGAAGAAGCTATGTCCCCAACAAGACAACTGTACGCACAAGCGTTCAGGAATGCCAACATCAGGTGTAATCGTAGCTTATACTTCGGGTTTAGCAAGGATGGCTACTCCCCCACCTCTGGTAGTTCTATCTTTTCGATATACGTTGAAACATGAGGGAGAGATTTCATCGTCACTAATTTCCTTTCTCAGCCACGTCTCTGTTATCACCACGATGTGAGGATCATGCTGCATAAATATGGTTTCTAACTTATCTATTTTATTAGTGACACTACGCGTGTTTATGTTAAGGAGCCTCAGTTCTTTCCGTTTGGTTAAATCTCCGGTTTTTTTTTTTTGGAGGACCTAGCGATTTTTACATTGGATGTGTTTTCTAGACGAAGGATCTGGTCGCATTGCTCAGTTAAGTCTGTGGCAATGGCGCTTCGCTTCGAGTATTTGACCGTCGGGTTTCGTTTCCTTCCTTGCGTTGCTTTTTGGTTCCGTTTTTTTGAACAGGTATTTTGTCATTTTTGTTTTCGTCCCAAACGTATGCCTTTTTATTGATATATAGCTTATCGTATACCAGCGAGGCTTTCTCACCGTTTTCTCGATTCATTTTGCAGCTTTGCCATAGCTTTCTTCTGATTTCCCGCACTCTTACCGAAAAATCCTCGCCAATAGAGTAATTCCTGCCTTTCAGTTTGCTTCTCTGCTTTAGAATTGTAATTTTGTCTCTTGAATCTATGAGCTTGAGAATAACAGGCCTGACCTTGCCAGGCGATGGCCGTCCCAACCTATGAATACGTTCTATAACCGCTGGTTCTAGCTCAAGAATACCTTTTAGTATCTCATTGTTCACAGCACCCTCTAGCGATTCGGTTTTCTCTTCTTCAGCTTCAGGTAGTCCGTAAACAATGATATTAGATCGTCTGCTACGGTTCTCCAGGTCATTAATTCTTGCTTCAAGGTAAGCAATTTGCTCCTGGCACGATGTAACCTCAATTTCTATATTGGCCAAGGAATCTATCTTTTTTGTCAATATCAGTACGGCGTTTTTCTTTAATTTCCCTAATGTCGATTGCAATCTCACTAAGTTGTTTTGCTATTTGTGCGAGGTGAGGGCCGGGGTTAGTTTCGATGTCGCCACAAAGCAGTAGTAACCATCGAACACATGAAGCAGCATCGAACAATGCGCAACATATTCCGGAGCCGAACAACCATGGGCACGGCAACACGACCAAAAATGTATCGTCAGAACGAAAGCACTTTCCGTATCGTTTGCTTACCTGTACAAAATACAGGAAGGGGTTAGATGCGACCCACATCGTGGTGATGCCGCCGTGCCCAGTACCAGGCAAGTCCGCTGGAAAGCCCTTTATAGCGGAATCCGTCCATGTCGTCATCCACTCTCTGGTCACGTGGTAGCGCTGTAACGTCTCCGCTGGGTGAAAGGGTAGCCCTGCCCATGATGATGCTTGTAGATTATCCGGTGCTTCGAGGTCATGGAAATTCCGCTCATGCGCCGCTATGACGTTCGCCGGTTCCACGCGCGTGTTGTTGACAGTGATCAGCAGGCCAAATATCTGTACAAAATACAGGAAGGGATTAGATGCGACCCACATCGTGGTGATGCCGCCGTGCCCAGTAGTAATATTGTAAATAAAGAAAGGATGTTGGCAGAAATTGCAGTGACACGGGTAGGCTCTTTAACAAGCTGGGTAAGGCCAAAGGTTTAACATATATATAAAAAAGATTGCGATAAGGATAGAGTCACTGATGAGAAGTTAACAGCACAGTCAATGCAGGGGAAATTGAAATCACCGAGCAAGAATATTGGTGCTGCTGGGTGTTCAACAACGATTTAATTAAGACTGTCAAATAGTTCATTGCAAAATAGGCATTTACTATCGGGTCGTCGATAACAAGCTGCAAGTATCACGCCTTTGTTACTAGCAAACACTTTTATAAATGCGCGAACAAACAGCCACGGAGAGAGAGCGCACAGGGACAAGCGCAGACTTGCAACTAATCTTTATCGCAGCAAGACCACATATAAGCACATCCCAGAAGTACAGCACTGCACGTGCGCGGATAAATCATTATCACAAACAAAAAACAGTTTGTTCAAGCAACACTCAACCTCACTACGTTCATCAATAATCCTCATCTTATTGTTGCACATATAAACTGAGGTGTCACTGACAAATCATGTCCCTTCTTTCTCATATGATACACCCTACGTAACTCTTGCTCGGCATCAGCACAATATATTCACTTCTTTCAGGATCATCTTTCTTATTTATGTGAATACCAAAGCACATGAATTCTATCTGCGTAGGCACGTTTATATAAAAAAGGCGAGATCAGATAAAACAGCTTGCGAGGTCCCATCGCAACACCGTCCTATTCGGTGATTTCTATAGATATTATAAGCATTACTGCACGCGAAGAGTTCCGACTTTTCAATTTTATGTGAAAGCCAAGTCTGGACTGAAACAACAATATCTACATTACACGTGTCGATGAGTGCAGAGAGGGCATCGCGCTTATTCATGATGGAGCGGACGTTAGTGAACAGTACAGAGTAATCGTTGTCATGGTTATTCTGTACGGCCGCGAGATGCTAACTCTAAACAGAGGAGGAGGTAGTCGCAGGGAAATTGATTGCGCTGCCGCCTGCATTACCGCTGGCAGTAGCAATACTGTTCTGCTGATGTTCATAAACAGTATAGGGCACAGAGGAAGACGACGACGTTTCCACGCAGACGTGGTTTCCTTGGGTTCCTTGGAAATTGCTTGACAGCAAAGAAAATCTCGCCCTTATCCGGATACGAAGCTCCTCGGAAGCCTATGGGGACCTGTGGACTCTGGTGAGGACTCTTCTTTGCCTTGTCCTACTGATCGTGCACGTCTGATAGACTCAAAACAAGCATGGCTGGCGCTTAGGCCTAGTGCGACCGCGCCGCCGCGCTCGACCGACGAAGAAGTGTTTGTGCCAGATGTGAGCTCCTCATCTGTACCTACCACTGGACTGCTGTGTGTGACAACATCCATGCGAACTATGCAGCCGAAGTGTGCAACGGATAGCTCGAATACCCAAGATGCAACACCGAACGACAGTCCACTTCGTGATGTGAATGCGAACCAATCCGCAATCGTGCCGACGGACACTGGTGACCCTATGGACGTGCAGCCCTCTGGCGGTTCGACGAATGCGGCCAAGCGAGGTCCCCCTATCAACGTGCTTCAAGAAGACGGCATCGCATCGGAGCAACCGGCCAAAAAGATAAGGGCCACCCCAGACAATTCCTCCACGGCGTCCACTACGCCCGCTCCCTCTCAGTCTTACCCAACGCCCACCCCTTCTCAATCCTATCGAGTTCATGTACGCCCCCTTTCATGCTACGACATAACGTCAGTAGCCACAAAATGTGTCCAAAGGGTCATCGACCAATCTCTTGAAAACACCGGATACAAAGGGTTCGCAGCATATAAATCTACCAACTCGATCACTGTGCACTTGGCATCTCTCAGTGATGTACAGAAAATATGCACTTTAACGTCTATCCCGCTGTCAGAAAATCAACACCTACCTGTGCAGTCCCACTTTGCATCGGGCCCTAATATACAGAGGTGTGTTGTCTATGGCATTGACCCGGAAGACACCCCTGAGATAATATGTCGTGAATTGACCTCCACGACACACAGGGTGCTCGCAGCTAGATTCATGGGCAAAAGCCGTACGGGCTTAGTGACGGTACAGGGCCCTCAATGTATTACAGAACGGTTTTATTACTATGGTTGCATATTGCGACCTAAACCCTAGCTCCCTCGGGCAATATTCTGCTACCGCTGCTTTCAACGTGGACACATGCAGGCATTTTGCCCACAGCGTACTATTGATCCAGAAAAGCTCACACCAGAAGGCCAACCACGATATCGATGTGGCTTATGTAAATCTGATGAGCACGATATGACAAGCACAAACTGTCCGGCTAAACAGAAGGCCACAGTACGGATACGAAAGGCTATACCAAAAACGACTATAGTAACAACACACAATCGCTATGAGGTTCTTGCTGAAGAGCCAGAGATGCTCTTGGCAGAAGAAGCAAAAGCCCCAGAAACACAACTGCATTCTTCTATTCTTAAACGTGGCAAGCAGTCGCAGAGAAAGAAACAGAAATTACCGGAACCTCTGTATCAGTCGGATGATGACCATGATGACATTGACGCTCAGATGGACGCACTGGCCAGAGAGATTGAGCGACTACGCAAACATAAAGAATTGGTACTTCTGCGTTGTCAGAAAACAGGACCAACGCGTGACGCATCAACCACTGCGAATGCCACCGTTACGCCTGGATCCCGTCCGGCACAATGGGTCAACCAAGCTGTTTGGACAGCAGTTTTAGATCAGCTTGCTCAACTAACGTTGCTCATTCAGAATCACCTGCATCATCACTAATGCTCTGCAGCATCTGTCAGATGATGAAATTCTACAGTGGAACTCTCGGGGCCTAAGCTCCAAGTTAGGAGAAATTAAAACCAAGCTCCAATACAATAAGCTACATGTATGGGCACTGCTTATTCAAGAGCATAATAAACTATGCTCCCTGTCCAATTTTACTGGGTATCATAACCCGTCTATTAGAGATAGACGTGCTACTACAATGACTTCAGCTCCGGGAAAAGCTGCAGTTTATATATCACCGCATATTGCTCACACAGTGATTGATCTGGAGCCATGGTGTAGTGGTAATCAAGAAGTTGTCGAGGTCCTGACACGACCAGTGAAGACTCCTGTCATTCTAGTGTCATTCTACGCAATACCACAGCGCACACGTTTGAACTTGGGTTGGATAGCCCATCTCCGGTCTACGTACCCGGGAGTTCCTATTCTCCTGGGTGGAGGCTTCAATGCCCCACATACAGCATGGGGGTACAAGTACAACTCCCGAAGAGGATACCAAGTTAAAAACATCATGAGCGATGCCACTTTTACACTGTTGAACCATCACGCTGTGGCTACCTCTGCTGTACCCGCAGTATTAGAACAAACGCTCCAGGCCTCACGTGATGGTTGGGTCCTGAAATGCCGCAATGGCGGGTGGAACCAGATACATGGGGCAGTGACCATATGCCAATAATGATTGGTTTGCACAGAACGTGCATAAAGAAAATTCGACGACGAGTAACAGTCCCGCATTGGGATAAGTTTCGGGAATCATCGATAAATAAAGTACCCTCAGAGCCCTCAGAAATTCCTCCCGCTTTGTAAGAACTGCTACGGAGGAACACCACTGTAACCACAGTTGACGAGGAACAACCTCAAACGGACCTCGCCCTTTTGCAACTTTGGGCAAAGCGACGTCAGGCAGAAGTGTATGCGTCGAGGAATCCCGATGCACCAGGTAGCCGTGCACGTGCTAACCATATAGCGGCAAAGCCGTGGCGGCGCGTAAAGCAACTTTCTCGACGACGATGGTATGAGTGTTGCGAGAATCTTGGATCGGGCATTGGAAACAGAGCATTTTCGCGTACGTTCCATTCAATGGGACGCTGTCATAAGCAACCTGACCCTGTAGCGAGCGTTAGGTTAGCGATGCAGAGTTCGCCACATCAATTTTCAGAACACGCTGCTAGAGCGTTTTTCCCGAAATACGATCACGCGTCACCCATAAACTGCCCCGAAATTGATGAGTCTGACACAACTTCCAAATTCGATATATCCCGCCCTTTAAGCAAGGCCGAACTAATAGAGGCGATTGAAACTTCGAAGCAACCAACAACACCTGGTCCCAATGGTATTATTTATGAGGTTTTCAAGAACATGGAAGGAGCAGCTCTCGACGGACTTCTTCAGGCTATTAATAAAGTTTGGGAGACTGGTAACGTTCCACCTGATTGGAAGCATTCAACTGTTGTCGCGATTCCGAAACCAGGAAAGTCTCCAAATAGCCTGCAGTCTTTACGCCCAATTTCACTAACCTCAACTGTCCGGAAGCTCGCTGAAAAGATGCTGGCCACACGTGTTTCCTGGTGGCTTGAACGCCACGATAAATATCATCCTGCTCCAATTGGATTCCGTTCTTACTTGGGAACGGAAGACGGAGTTTCTATCTTATCAGACGATGTTTTACAGGTTTCACCACACAGTCACGCTGTGCGCCCGGTAGTAGCAACAGACATAACGAAAGCTTGTGACAATATAGACCTTTAAATCATTATAGCCAACCTCATCGACCTGTTATGTCAAGGTGGAACTGGTCGCATTTCCCATTGGGTGCTACGTGTCCATACTGCTCCGTTCCTGTGATGGAAGCAGATGCATACCACCTAATATGGACATGTACTGGTTTAAAATCGGAACGCTCGCGTCTCCTACTGCAAGCCGGCCTCCGCTACAGTGTGACAACCAGCTATGACCGCTGGATACATGACAACAGATTCCACAAAACAGTGCTTCAATTCATACACAACACAAGTCTCACAGCACACATATAATACACATATACGCACCAAGAATTATGCCTTAAGGGCAAGTCTTTATCGCAACAAAAAAAAGTAAAGAAATAAGCAGTATAGATGAGATAGCAATATACGTAGCACGTTTTGTTGATTAATAATTTGCTCTACCTGAGATGATACAATTGACCTTAGGACTTGCCAACTTCAGTGAACATATTACTAGTTATTGTAGTTGCCCGACAGAAGTCTTCTTTAATGAATACCCCAGATCCTGTTAGTTTCTCCTTTTGTGTTAGTATGCTTTTCTTTACTTTAAATGATGCCCCTTGCACCACGACTGGTCGAAATTTGTTATTTACAAAAGCGCTTAAATGATGCGCATGCTAAATTCTTTGTACGGGTAATTGCAGCGCGAAAGATTGCACAAGAGTTGAACGAACTTTTTTTTTCTATTTCCGTCCAAGTTTCAGAGGAACCATCGGTGATACCATAGAAAATTTAATTATCTCTCTGACTTGTCCTCAAAATCGGCCAAACGAGATTGCACCGATTTACAAAAGCGCTTAAATGATGCGCATGCTAAATTCTTTGTACGGGTAATTGCAGCGCGAAAGATTGCACAAGAGTTGAACGAACTTTTTTTTCTATTTCCGTCCAAGTTTCAGAGGCACCATCGGTGATACCACAGAAAATTAAATTATCTCTCTGACTTGTCCTCAAAATCGGCCAAACGAGATTGCACCGATGCGTGCTCACATTTTATGGTTTCAGTAATGATGCGCTGGATATGAGCAGGTTCTTGCTGAGTTTCAACTGCACTAATTTTATCCTCTACGCAGGCTAATCTGGCATTCATGCTTATAACAAACTCCTCAAGTAATTTTCCTTGACTTTCACTTCATCAGCAGTTGACATTAGCTCAGCGTTACATACATCCATTTTTGTAGCAAGAGAGTTTAGGGCCTCGAGAACCACGTTAGCGCTACAACTGCGAAAAGGTAGAGGAAGGCTCGATGGCGCCAGACATCACAATCAACTTTCTAAGATGTACAAAGTCGGTAAATAAACACCAGAAAATGTCCCGGAATGGCATGAGCTGAAAATTGCGATTTTCTAGACGAAAAAGGGAACAGCAAAACGCCGCTTGATCCAAGGGTAGGTTGTGCAGCAAGGTAGGATGTGGTACACACTCGGTGGTATGGCTTCCAGGTGCGAACACAATAGTTCCCAATTAGTGGAATTATCTGGCTGAAAGAGATGAACGGTCTCAACAATTTCTGCGCCATTGCTGCCATCCCATGTCCACTGACGAGGGTCATCATCGTTGGCCTATTTATATGCGCACCACAGGGTGACTCATGCGTCTATGCTGTTGGTTTGATGCAAAAATTTGGTGCGATATTTCCGTTGATTCCTCTGGCGTACGCAGATGAAAAAGGGAACAGCAAAACGCCGCTTGATCCAAGGGTAGGGGTTCAGCAAGGTAGGATGTTGTACACGCTGGGTCGGATGGTTGCCAGGGGCGAACAGAACACATCCCAATTAGTGGAGGTGTCTGGATGTAAAAGATGAACGGTCTCAGCAAGGTCGACGTCATTGCTGCCATCCCATGCCCACAGACGAGGGTCGTCATCGTTGGCCTATTTACATGCCCACTACGGGGTGACGCATGCGTCTATGCTGTTGGTTTGATGGAAAGATCCGGTAAGATGATTCCGCTGACTCCTCCGGCGTACGCAGACGACAAAGGTAACAGCAAAACGCCGCTTGATCCAAGGGTAGGGTATTCAGCAAGGTAGGATGTGGTACACGCTCGGTCGGAATGCTTCCAGACGCGAAGAGAAAACATCCCGATTTGTGGGAGTATCTGCATGTAAGAGCAGAATGGTCTAAGCAAGGTCTGCGCCATTGCTGCCATCCCATGCGCACCACAGGGTGATGCATGCGTCTATGCTGTTGGTTTGGTGAAAAGATGCGGTACGATGATTCCTCATCATACCTTGCTGGTGAAGCAACGCACTGACACTGACACAGTGAAGTGAACTTAAAAACATGGCACTTGCACTGCATCGTCTTGCATAGCTAACATATTCAGTGACTACTTCCATGAAGTGTAAATATGAATAGGAACATTTGTCATTTTCATAATCTGTTCTTGACAACATTCTTCTATGGCATTGCTCTCAACAGTAGAAACAAAATCGTTGCTCGCTGGTTATAACTACTCATTCCTACACATCAATGTGCGAAGTTGATGGAAATATCAAGATAACATTACTGCCTTTATTGATTAACTTGGTCATTCCTTTTCATTTTTGTGCATTTCAGAAACTTGGCTTGAGTCGTCTGATGGTAATTTATATGGTTTCGGTCGTTCCATTCCGAATACTGTCACCGCAGTTCGGATCGGCATGGCGGTTCGGGTAACTTAATATCATCGAAAATCGAGCACTAACGTAGGCTTGACCTGTGTTTAAACGTATCTACATGTGAATCAGTGTGGATCGAAACTAACCTGTCACCTCCTAGTAATCGCAATGGTCTAACCATTGGTTGCATTTATCGCTCCCCATCTTCATCTATTCCTGATTTTTTGCACAACCTTTCCGCAATTCTTCATAAAGTTTCAGCTGAAGATAAACACATTTTAATAGTTGGCGACATTAACATCAATTTACTGGATACTGGTAATAGTTCAGTAATATCATACAGCGATTGTTTTGTTGGATTCGGGCTTGAGTCTAATTACTTCTCCTACTAGATTTTCCGCTTGTAGAACTAATACTCTTCTTGATCACGCCTTAAGCAATATCGCACCATCTCCAAGTGCGGGTGTCATTGATATGTCTATCACAGATCATCTTCCCATTTTCGTCACATTTGTTACTGGAAAACATTACTATGACACTAGTTACTTCGCATCCAGGTTTGACCGGGATAACTTTGTTAATACAGAAATAGTACCAACTGGTCATCAATTAGTGCTCTATGTGATCCTGAAGAAGCACTCGAAAAATTCTGCTCATTATTTTTGAAAGCTGCATTCGCTAGCACTACCACTGTCAAATGCCAAAAAAGCTTAAATATCCACGTAATCCCTGGATAACAAAAGATTTGTTAACCAGCATGAGTAAAAAAGATAATCTTTACAGGAAGAGTAAAAAACAGCCGTTCAATGTGAGTCTAGCACATCGTTATGAAAAATACAGTACCATGTTGAACAACCTACTCAAAAAATCAAAATGGCTTTATTACGAGAAACAATTCTGCAACGCTAAAATAATTCTAAGAAACAATGGCAACATTTCAACGACTCTTTCAATGCACTCCAGGCTAGTAGAACCATTCGTAAAATAACTTATAAACACGACACTTGCACTGCATCGTCTTGCATAGCTAACTCAGTCAGCGATTACTTCCATGAAGTGTACAGCAATAGCCCGATAGCGTCTTCCTATCCATGTAACCGTTGCAATCATACATTCTTTCTTTTTTCCGTCACAGCCGATCGGGGCTGTTCTGCTATAATAAATCTAAAAAATTACCGACGATTACGTTACTTCCTAATGCGAAATTTGAGCGCAGCAAATAAGCTGTTTCACCTTTTCGATAGATTGAGGCAAAGAAATCGAGCAACACATGTATGCGCTATCACAGAATTTTTTTTTATATTTCCCGTACTCCTGGATCATCTCGACGGCGGCGACGGTAAGCTTCTGCTTCGGCGGCACGCACCTCTGGATTCTGACGGCGACGGCGCTGGGCCTCTGCTCTGGCAGCTCGTTTAGCAGCAGCAGCAGCAGCAGCAGCAGCAGCAGACGGAGGACTTCCATCGGTCGTCTCGCTCATGGCTCAGAAAGAACTGGCAGATAATTTCGCAGTGGCGAACGGCAGCGGCAATTTCGGCTCGGGCGGTGCACATATACAGATCCGCCGCCACCGATCTGGCTCTCTGATTGCCACCGCACAGGGCGAACGGCAGTGGCAATTTCGGCTCGGGCGGTGCACATATACAGATCCGCCGCCACCGATCTGGCTCTCTGATTGCCACCGCACAGGGGTTGCATTGGAGGAGGAGCGAAGAAAGGAATTAAGTTCGAGCCGGCGCTTTGACAACCGGAGACTCGCAGGAAGAGGGGGGAGGGGGGCGGCGTGTACACCCAGCGGCAAACGATGGGGGCAGGAGCGCGCGCAGCAAGCGGACAACACGATAAAGGGAGGAGGGAAGAGATAGCAGCGACTGACTGATGCCGCTGACGCCGATAGTGAGTCAACCCCAGCTGCGGAGTTGGTTTCAGGGACAACGCCGCCGATGCCGACACGTTATCTTGACTCTCTAGCGGCGTCAGCGGCATCCAGCGGTATCAGTCGGTCGCTGCTAGCGCTGGGTGGATGAAAGGGGGGCGGAGCTGGTTACGAGGCCGACGACGACGCGAAACCCAGGAACGGACGCCAAAGAGCTGCGCTCTAAAAACACTTGCCCAGGTCTAGATACTGTCTCCGCCTATCACTTAAAGCTTGTTGCCCCTCGCATTGCGGAAACACTAAGCAGCATAATTATTCTTATTTTTAAATGCGGTACCTTTCCTAGTTCGCATAAGAAAGCAAAAGTAATTGCTGTCTTTAAAAAAGGTGATAAATCTCTAGTGTCTAATTTTCGCCCAATTTATATTTTGTCCTCCATTAGTAAACTTATCGCGAAATTATTTCTGAACCGTATAAGCAGTTACCTAACACAGTTTAAGTTGTTCAAATCTTGCCAATTTGGTTTCTGTCCTGGCAGTTCGACGAGCTTAGCTCTTGTTGCATTAACTGATTACATAAGCTGTTCTATTGACAGTGGTAAATTTGTTGGCTCAGTATTTTTAGATTTTACTAAAGCTTTTGACACTGTGAATCATAGCATATTGACACGTGTACTTATCCTTATCGGGCGACCACGTTTCGCCGCTTAACAACTGTAATCGCACAGCGAGGGACGCGCCTGCATGTATCCGACGTTTCTGGAAAGCTATCGATGCTTCTACCCGGCTGTCTGCTGTCGCCGAACCTTGTGTTATCTGATTTCATCGCGTAACGCGAATGATGTAGAACTTTGTGGAAGGCACGCGGGTCCGAACGATTAGTCTGGAACATTCGACGACTGCTCTATAAAAGCCGACGCGCTTGACCCGCTGATCAGATTTACGACGATCGCCGACTGTTCGCCGCTCTCGTTGTGCTTTAAGTGTAGCCTGCTTTGTGGGCACAGGTTCGCCCAATAAAAGCTAGTTTTTGCCTTTCACAGTATTGCTACTGTGTTCTTTGACGTCACGACCACGCGACAATATTATTTGCCAAACTAGAATCTTTAGGTATAACAGGTCCAGCTTTAACTTTTCTTAAAGATTACATGACCGTGAACAAACAGTCTGTGTAGGGGGCGCTTATTCCGAGTCGGAAGTTGTTAATGAAGGGGTACCACAGGGTTCAATCAATACTAGGACCCTTGTTGTTTTGCATGCATATTATCTACTTAACCGTACCCGATGTTCTTGACCTTTCTAATGCCATTTTATATGCTGATGATACTATTTCCATGTCTGAAAACTCTTTAGCAAGCCTACTCCTTAAACTGAACAATGAACTAGCGAAAGTTTTTGAATTGTGTCAGTTAAATCATTTAATTTTAAACCTTCTCAAAACTCAGTTCATGTTATTTAAACAAAGCAGAAGATCGTACCGTCTTTGCCCGAGTAACTCTCGACAGTCACATTATTCCTGCAGCGGACTGTTTTGTTCCTTGGCATAAAATTAGATTCTCACTTGAAATTTACTAATCATATGGTGTTTGTTAAACAGAAAACAGCTTTCGGCATAAGAGCTCTCATAAAATCACGTGCATTCTTTCCAGAACACGCATTATTATCTTTATATTTTGCGTTCATTCATAGTCATATCGCCTATGGTATCGCTTCATGGGGAAATACGTATAACTGCCACCTCTCGTCTATTCAACACATACAGAACCAGGCTATTCGCATAATCGCCAACAGTTCCTTTTACTCAAATGCTCTCCCCCTACTCCAGCCAAACTTTATACTACCAGTATCTGGCTTGTTTAAGTATCATCTAAGTATTTTATTTTTTAAATTACTTAACAAACAGCTTCATTACGAATTTGTGGACTACAAATTATTCACTGATACCAACGACACTAGGTTTGCACATAATTAAAACTTTTTATTACCTAAATGTAACACAAACTATGGGAAAATGGCCTCTTCGTTTTCAGCATTAAAAATATGAAATGACCTACCCCATTCTCTTAAGCTAACGTCATCTTTGAATGTATTCAAACATGAGTTAAGACACTTTATTTCTTTTTGTAAATAGTTTCATGTCCTATAACATGTTCTGTGTATAATTATGCTTTCTGATATATTGTCACGTGGCAGTGACATTAAAGAACACAGTAGGAATACTCTGAAAGACAAAACTAGCTTTTATTGGGCGAACCTGTGCCCACAAGACAGGCTACACTTATAGCACAACGATAGCGGCGAACACGGTCGGCGATCGTCGATAATCTGATCAACGGGTCAAGCGCGTCGGCTTTTATACAGCAATCGTCGAATGTTCCAGACTAATCGTTGGGACCCGCGTGCCTTCCACAAAGTTCTACACCATTCGCGTCAGGCGATGAAATCAGATAACATAACGTTCGACGACAACAGAAAGCGGATAGAAGCATCGATAATTTTCCAGGAACTTCGGATACATGCAGGCGCGTCCCGCGTTGTGCGATAACATTTGTTAGGCGGCGAAACCTGGTCGCCCGATAAAGATAAGTACACGTGTCATTACCTCCCTCTCAAAAAGCATCGACCCGATGCTGCAAACAAACGAAATTAATAAAGAAAAGCACTCGTAGCAAAGAAAACAGCAAAATAAGGAAGTTCGTCAGCGTCCGTAAAATGGTTTATGGCGCACCACGTGGACCACTTCAGACCGTGCGCGGTGCCGCTGTGAATGTGAAATGCCGTCTGGCACGACCTCATAGTCCAGTGCGCCAATACGTCGGATGACCTTGTAGGGTCCGCAATAGCGTCGGAGTAGCTTCTCACTGACTCCTCGTCGGCGTATCGGGGTCCACACCCAAACCCGGTCGCCGGGCTGGTACTCGACGAAGCGTCGTCGGAGGTTGTAGTGCCGGCTGTCGGTCCTCTGCTGGTTCTTGATCCACAGGCGGGCGAGCTGTCGGGCTTCTTCGGCGCGCTGGAGATAGGTAGCGACGTCAAGATTCTCTTCGTCAGTTACGTGCAGCAGCATGGCGTCGAGCGTCGTCGTCGGGTTCCTGCCGTAAACAAGCTTAAACTGTGTGATCTGGGTTGTTTCTTGCACCGCCGTGTTGTAAGCGAATGTTACGTAAGGCGGGACAACATCACACGTCTTGTGCTCAGCGCCGACGTACATTGCTAGCATGTCGGCGAGGGTCTTGTTCAGGCGCTCCGTGAGACCATTCGTCTGCGGGAGGTAGGCAGTTGTCCTCCTGTGACTTGTCTGGCTGTATTGCAGAATGGCTTGCGTGAACTCTGCTGTAAAAGCCGTTCCTCTGTCGGTGATGGGGACTTCTGGAGCACCATGTCGCAGCAGGATATTCTCGACGAAAAATTTCACCACTTCGGCTGCGCTGCCTTTCGGTAGACCTTTAGTTTCAGCGAAGCGGGTGAGATAGTCCGTCGCCACGACGATCAACTTAGTTCCGGAAGTTGATGTCGGAAACGGTCCCAACAAGTCCATCCCGATCTGCTGAAAAGGTCGGGAAGGAGGCTTGATCGGCTGTACTAATCCCGCTGGCCTTGTCGGTGTTTTCTTGCGTCGCTGACAGTCTCGGCATGTCTTGACGTATCGGGTGACATCGGCGGTTAGGTGTGGCCAGTAATACCTTTCTTGTATCCTCGATAGCGTCCGGGAGAAACCGAGGTGCCCAGCTGTCGGATCGTCGTGTAGGGCGTGCAGTACTTCTGGACGCAGCGCCGACGGAACAAGAAGGTGGCTGAAGCGGACTGGTGAGAAGTTCTTCTTCACGAGTAGGTTGTTTTGAAGCGTGAACGAAGACAATCCACGCTTAAATGCCCTAGGGACAACGTCGGTGTGCCCTTCCAAATACTCGACTAGGGCTTTTAGCTCCGGGTCTCCTCGTTGCTGTTCGGCGAAGTCTTCTACGCTTATTATTCCAAGGAAGGCGTCGTCATCCTCGTCATCTTGCAGCGGCGGGTCAATGGGGGCGCGTGATAGGCAATCGGCATCTGAGTGTTTTCGTCCGGACTTGTATGTTACAGTGATGTCGCATTCTTGTAGTCTGAGGCTCCGCCGTACCAGCCGTCCTGAAGTGTCCTTTAAGTTAGCTAGCCAACACAGCCCGTGATGATCGCTGACCACTTTGAATGGCCTGCCACACAGGTAAGGACGAAATGTCGCTTTAGCCCAAACGATGGCGAGGCATTCCTTTTCGGTTGTAGAATAATTTCCTTCCGTTTTTGACTATGACCGGCTAGCGTAAGCTATCACGGGTTCATGTCCATCTTTTCTCTGGACTAGGACGGCACCGAGGCCTAGGCTACTGGCGTCAGTGTGGATTTCGGTATCGGCGCGCTCGTCGAAGTGCGCTAGTACGGGCGGCGGCTGTATGCGTGGTTTGAATTTTTGAAATGCGTCGGCCTGCGGCGTTTCCCACTTGAAATCGACGTCACATTTAGTTAGCTTTGTCAGCAGCTCAGCGATGCGTGAAAAGTCCTCGACAAATCGCCTGTAGTAGGCACTGTTGCGTTTCGCCTGCGACACGTGGTTTTGCCGGCGCGACTGCGGCGGGGCGGCAGACATTTTGGCCCGATCGTCGTCGCCGCAACGCTCATCGGCAGGTGTTTCCAGGCGCGACTGCGGCGATGCGACCGCAAAGGATCACCCTCTCATTCCAGTCATTGTGCCCGAACCAGGCGATGCGAAAGCAGGGATCATCCTCTCATTACAGTCATTGTGCCCGACCGGCAGCGCTACGACAGGGTGCTACGAGATCGTGCTCGACATGGTGCTACGGCAGCGCTACGACAGGGTGCTACGAGATCGTGCTCGACATGGTGCTACGGCAGCGCTACGACAGTGTGCGTCACCATTAGCCCATTGTACATTCACGTGCTCGTCTTTTGAGGGGTTCCTTCTTGCCCTCAACTGCGAGAGTATAAAAACAGCTGCCCCCGGACGCCAAAAGGAGGGCTCCGATTTCTTCTGTTGAGTAAAGTGCTCTCCCGTCTCTCTACTTCGGTCAACCTGACCGCCAACTCTTTGCGATGTTAAAATAAACAAGTTGTTTTGTTGTTACCAGTCGACTCATGCTTTGCCGGGACCTTCGGATGCTTCCTGTTGTACCCCAGGCCGCCAGGCCAACGCTACCCTTGGGGCTTGCGACCCAGGTACAACCACGGGCGTCAGCGCCGAGTTCCCAACCGATCGTACCAGCGGTGCGATCAAAACATCTGGTTGGCAGCGGTGAGATCGCCTCCGACTTCAAACAACTGTCTGCCAGCGGTGAGATCGCGACAACGGAGGCCAGCAGCGAAGAGATGCAGTTGACTGTATGCTGAGCAGCTCAACGACGACCCGGGAGCAGTGCAACGAGCCCTGTGTGACGACTGGTTGCCTGCAGCGGAACGACTGCGCGGAATTCCTGCCTGCGAGGTTTGGTGAGTGCGGGACTTTCTTCTTCTGAGCTTTGCCAGGCTTTTGTTAGTGTTAGAAACAGAGCTGGTAATTGTGGTTGTCGTTGCTGCCGGGTTAGTTTGCGGCAAGACAATAGTAAGCAGTAGAGAAAGCAGCATTCAGAGCAGCCATGGATTTGAAGTCGTTGCGCAAACCGAAATTGTTGGAGCTTGCAAGAGAGTTGGGTCTGGATGTCTCAGACAAACTCAGAAAACCAGAACTGCTAAAGGCTATTCTTGAGTTAGAGGCTGAGGATGACGAGCTGTCGGAATGCCTTGAGACCATTGAAGAGAGGGAGACTGCAAAAGAAAAAGAAGAGCGTGAACGTAAAGAACAGAAAGAGCGAGAGCAACAAGAGCGTAACCGTCAACACGCTTTGGAAATGAAGCGTCTTGAGGTAGAGATGGAACGCGCTCGTAATGGAAGTCAGGCACACGGTGCAGGAGAACGCGTATTGTTCAAAATGACTGACCTGATGCGGCCGTTTAAGCTTGGAGAGGACATTGGTTTGTTCCTGGTTAACTTTGAGCGAACGTGCGAGAAGCAGGGGTTCTCTCGGGAAACGTGGCCACAGCGCTTGCTCACTTTGTTACCCGGCGAGGCGGCCGACGTAGTCGCTCGCTTGGATAGAGAGGAGGCAGAGGATTTCGACAAAGTAAAATCGAGTCTGCTAAAAAAGTACCGGCTGTCTGCGGAGGCGTTCCGTCGGAAGTTTCGGGAAAATGAGAAAGGCAGAAGTGAGTCATATACAGAGTTTGCGTATAGGCTTATGTCAAACATGCAGGAGTGGCTCAAAGAAGAGAAAGCGTTTGGTGACCACGATAAAGTTCTGCAGTGTATTGGGCTAGAACAGTTTTATAGTCGGTTACCGGAGAACGTGCGATACTGGGTCTTGGATAGGCCAGACGTTTGTACGGTGGCTAAAGCCGCTGAGCTAGCCGAGGAGTTTGTGACGCGTCGGGCTCGCGGAGCTAAGGACGGTCAAAAGGGTGAATTTGGCTCGAAGTTTGAGAGGCCGAAGTTCACACCCATGAGAGCAAAGGGGGACACGCGTAGTGCGGATGCGAGCGAAAGCAGTCCGACCAAACGTAAAGAGACGGCGGCAGCCAAACGCAGAAAGCGGTTCGAGATGAGGCGAGCGCGCTTGTGTTATACGTGCCAGAAGCCGGGTCACTTTTCGGCGCAGTGTCCGGAAACAACACCAAAAGTTGTGTTTTTTTCAATAGGCAGCACTGACGAGAACATGAAGCTTCTCGAGCCTTACATGCGAGACCTCCTCGTGAACGGGAAAGAGTGCCGAGTGCTTCGCGATTCCGCAGCTACGATGGATGTAGTTCACCCGTCTTACGTAGAACCCCATATGTTCACGGGCGAGTGCGCATGGATCAAGCAAGCCGTGGAAGCTCATAGCGTGTGTCTGCCGGTAGCAAAAGTGCTTATTGAAGGACCTTTCGGAGCGCTTGAGACGGAGGCAGCAGTATCATCTATGCTGCCCCCCCAGTACCCGTACCTATTTTCAAACAGGTCCGATCACCTCCTGCGCGAGAAGGGGCTTTTGTTTGGTGAAGCTAGTGTTCAGGCCTTAACCAGATCGAAGGTTCGGGAGCTCGCTGCAAAGGCGGTAGTTGTGGGGCCGACGTTATCAAACAACGAAAAAGGGTCAGAGGCGCAGCAAGCTGATATTCCGAGCACGCCCGAACTGAATAAACTTGAGTCTGTAACGTTAAAGGCGCCAGATACTGGAGAGGAAACGCCCGACGCGGGAAAGTTAGAAGAGCTATCTACTGATTTGCTCATCGCGCCTACGTCAGACGGACTTGATAGGTTGCTAAAAGTCAGCCGGACGGCTTTGATAGCCGAGCAAAAAAAGGATGGCAGCCTGGAAAACGTGCGCTGCAATGTCAAAGAAGGTATCGCCAGGAAAACTGCGCGTTTTGTGGAAAGAGGTGGAGTCCTGTACCGGAAGTATCTAGACCGCAGAGGAGTGGAGTTCGATCAGCTGATCGTGCCTCAATGCTATCGTCAGGATCTGTTGCGCTTGTCACACGGGGGTTCGTGGTCCGGACACCTTGGAGTTAAGAAAACTAAGGACCGTCTCTTGCAAGAGTACTATTGGCCAGGGTGTTTTCGGGACGCAGACCATTTCGTGAGGACATGTGACACTTGTCAGCGGGTGGGCAAACCAGGGGACAAATCGAGGGCGCCGTTGAAATTGGTACCTATCATTACGGAGCCTTTTAGACGGCTCGTTATTGATACTGTGGGACCTCTGCCGGTAACAGCCACGGGGTACAGACACATTTTGACTGTGATCTGCCCAGCGACAAAGTTCCCTGAAGCAGTGCCGCTTAAAGAACTCAGCTCAGTTGAGATAGTTAATGCACTACTGTCCATATTTGCGCGAGTTGGTTTCCCTGCGGAAATCCAATCAGATCAGGGCACAGTGTTTACTAGCGCTTTGACGACAACTTTTCTCGAAAGGTGTGGGGTAAAGCTGTTACACAGCTCAGTGTACCACCCACAGTCGAATTCCGTTGAGAAGCTCCACTCCGTCATGAAGCGCGTGTTGAGAGCGTTGTGTTTTGAACATCGAACTGACTGGGAGCTGTGTCTGCCTGGGGTGATGTTTGCTTTAAGGACCGCGCCGCATGCGGCTACGGGGTTTTCGCCAGCTGAACTGGTGTACGGTCGCTCGCTTCGATCTCCGCTTCGCATGCTTCGAGAATCGTGGGAAGGTAGGGGCGACGACCCAGTCGTGGTGGAGTACGTACTTAAGCTCCTCGAACGCTTAAGAAGGGCACAAGAGTTGTCAGGTGAAGCAATGACAAAGGCCCAGCAGAGGGCCAAGGTTTATTATGATCGGACAGCCAGGGCCCGTCGTTTTGAGGTTGGCGATGAGGTCATGATATTGCGCACATCGCTAAACAACAAACTAGACGTGCAGTGGGAGGGCCCAGCACGAATTGTTCAGAAACTGTCGGACGTTAACTACGTGGTAAGTCTGCCAGGAAAGCGGAAAGCACAGCAAGTTTACCACTGTAATCTGCTCAAACCTTATAGACAAAGGGAAGCAGTGGTGTGCATGATGGTAAACGTTCCTGAAGAGCTTCCGGTCGAGCTTCCGGGACTAGGCTCAGTGACGAACAGGGAAGACACCGGTCAAGTCATTAGTGACCTTATCAGTAAAGCACCGCTGTCGCCCGAGCAGAAAACCGAACTACACCAGCTATTACAAGAGTTTCAAGGTCTGTTCTCTGAGAGGCCTGGTAGGACTTCTGTACTTACTCATGATATAGAACTTACCTCCACAGAGCCAGTACGATCCAAGGCGTATCGGGTGTCACCCCGCCAGAGCGATATTATGGAGGCTGAGGTAAAGAAAATGCTACAGCTCGGTGTTATTGAGGCAGGTGAGAGTGATTATACCTCCCCTTTGATTTTAGTTGAGGTACCGGGCAAGGAACCTCGTCCTTGCGTCGACTACCGCAGGCTTAATTCCATCACTAAGGATCAAATTTATCCGATCCCTAACATCGAGGAGCGCCTTGAGAAAGTTAGTAGCGCTCAGTTTATTTCCACCCTAGATCTTGTCAGGGGTTATTGGCAGGTTCCACTTACAGAAGAGGCTAGTAGGTATGCGGCGTTCATTTCACCAATGGGAACATTCCGTCCTAAAGTGTTGAGTTTTGGTTTGAAGAACGCGCCATACTGTTTTTCAAGTCTCATGGATAAAGTGTTGCGGGGACAGCAAGAATTCGCTTTACCGTATCTAGACGACGTAGCGATATTCTCCGCATCCTGGTCTGAGCATATGGCACACTTGCGGGCAGTGCTAACCCGCCTGCGCGAAGCGGGCTTGACAGTCAAGGCTCCTAAGTGCCAGTTAGCACAGGCCGAGGTTGTCTACCTCGGTCACGTGATTGGTCAGGGTCGTCGCCGCCCCTCTGAAATAAAAGTGGCCGCTGTGCGAGACTTTCCGCAACCGCGCACCAAGACCGATATTCGGTCGTTCTTGGGTGTCGCCGGCTACTATCAGAGGTACATCCCTAGGTACTCTGATATCGCGGCTCCCCTGACGGATGCTCTAAGAAAAACAGAGCCTCAAACAGTCGTCTGGGACGAGACAAAGGAAAGAGCTTTTAGCGCCCTAAAGAGTGCCCTAACAAACCAGCCTGTGCTACGATCGCCAGACTATACAAAAGGGTTCGTTGTTCAGTGCGATGCTAGTGAGCGAGGCATGGGCGTTGTACTGTGCCAACGGGAAAATGGAGAAGTAGAACACCCCGTCCTGTATGCTAGTCGTAAGCTGTCCAGTCGTGAGCAGGCGTATAGCGCCACCGAGAAAGAGTGTGCGTGTCTCGTGTGGGCCGTTCAGAAATTGTCATGCTATCTAGCCGGCTCGAGGTTTATCATTGAGACGGATCACTGCCCTCTCCAATGGCTGCAGACCATCTCTCCCAAAAATGGCCGCCTCCTGCGCTGGAGCCTCGCTTTACAACAATATTCCTTTGAGGTGCGTTACAAAAAGGGGAGTCTCAACGGTAACGCCGATGGCTTAAGTCGAAGCCCCTAACGTAGGAATCAGCCTCAAAATTGTTTGTTACTGATGTTTTTCTTCCTGAGGCAGGATTTTTTTTAACATATTGCTTTTGTTTAGTGTTTCAAAGTGATGATATGCTTTCTAGTGCAATTTTTCAATTTGTGGACGCGTTCTGAGTGATGCTAGACTACTGTAAGGAACTAGGCAGTGGTATAAAAAGGGGAAAGAGCCTGGCAGGGCTTAGTGAGGGTTGTGCCGTGCTTGCTGACTGAGCGGTTGAGTTTCAGCGTAGTTCTAACGCTTGCCGGGAACGAGAACAAAAATGTGAACTCTCCCGAAGTCACTTTGCAGTGTCCCGTGCGAACCTGAACGAGAGAACGAGGCCTTCTCTGTGCGCTGCGCTCAAGAAACGTCGAGGGACGCCCGACTTCGGTTATGAGCATCATCGAGCGACATCCCTCCGGACAGCGGATGCAGTCCCCTGTCCATCGGGATCTCCTTCCCCCGGCGGGGCGGTCTGTTGCATTTCGCCTGCGACACGTGGTTTTGCCGGCGCGACTGCGGCGGGGCGGCAGACATTTTGGCCCGATCGTCGTCGCCGCAACGCTCATCGGCAGGTGTTTCCAGGCGCGACTGCGGCGATGCGACCGCAAAGGATCACCCTCTCATTCCAGTCATTGTGCCCGAACCAGGCGATGCGAAAGCAGGGATCATCCTCTCATTACAGTCATTGTGCCCGACCGGCAGCGCTACGACAGGGTGCTACGAGATCGTGCTCGACATGGTGCTACGGCAGCGCTACGACAGGGTGCTACGAGATCGTGCTCGACATGGTGCTACGGCAGCGCTACGACAGGGTGCTACGAGATCGTGCTCGACATGGTGCTACGGCAGCGCTACGACAGTGTGCGTCACCATTAGCCCATTGTACATTCACGTGCTCGTCTTTTGAGGGGTTCCTTCTTGCCCTCAACTGCGAGAGTATAAAAACAGCTGCCCCCGGAAGCCAAAAGGAGGGCTCCGATTTCTTCTGTTGAGTAAAGTGCTCTCCCGTCTCTCTACTTCGGTCAACCTGACCGCCAACTCTTTGCGATGTTAAAATAAACAAGTTGTTTTGTTGTTACCAGTCGACTCATGCTTTGCCGGGACCTTCGGATGCTTCCTGTTGTACCCCAGGCCGCCAGGCCAACGCTACCCTTGGGGCTTGCGACCCAGGTACAACCACGGGCGTCAGCGCCGAGTTCCCAACCGATCGTACCAGCGGTGCGATCCAAACAGCACACATGCCAAGAAATCTACGCACTGCCTTCTTGTCGATGGGCTGCGGGAACATTGCAATGGCAGCTCTCTTCTGCGGGTCGGGGGGACTCCAGACTTGCTGATGACGTGGCCTAGGAACAGAAGTTCATCGTAAGCGAAGCGGCTCTTCTCTGGCTTCAGAGTGAGCCTTGATGACTTGATGGCCTCTAGTACTGTTGCAAGCCGCCTGAGGTGATCCTCGAAATTTCAGGCGAAGACAACGAAGTCATCCAAGTAAACGAGACAGGTCTGCCACTTCAATCCTGCTAAAACCGTGTCCATCACGCGCTGGAACGTTGTAGGCGCCTAGCATAGTCTAAATGACATAACCTTGAACTCGTAGATGCAGTTTGGGGTGATGAAGGCGGTCTTTTCGCGATCTCTTTCGCCGACTTCTATTTGCCAATAGCCAGACTTGAGGTCCATCGGCGAGAAGTATTTAGCGTTGCAGAGCCGATCCAATGAGTCGTCTATCCGTGGGAGGGGGTAGACGTCCTTCTTCGTGATTTTGTTCAGACGACGATAATTGACGCACAAATGTAGGGTTCAGTCCTCTTTCTGCACCAGGACAACAGGGGATGCCCACGAGTTTTTCGACGGCTGGATGATGCCGTCGCGCAGCATTTCTTCGACTTGTTCTCTTATAGCTTCACGTTCTCATGGCGAAACTCGGTAAGGGCTCTGGCGGAGTGTCGAGCGCACGCTTCGGTGATTATGCGATGCTTGGCGACTGGCGTTTGCCGAATGCTCGATGACGTCGAAAAGCAGCCTTTCTATCGTCGGAGCAGACTTCTGAGCTGCTGTTGCTTAATCACGGGAAGACTTGGATTAATGTCGTAGTCTGGTTGGGAAACCATGGTCGTCGGGGTAGATGCGGCAGAATCCGAGAGGACCAACGCATTTCTGGTTTCAAGGATTTCCTCGATGTACGCAATCGTCGTGCCCTTGTTGATGTGCTTGAACTCCTGGCTGAAGTTTGTCAGCAACACTTCCCCTTTCCCTCTGTGGATTCGAGCGATCCCTCTTGCGACGGAAATTTCACGGTCTAGCAGTAGACTTTGGTCGCCTTCTATGACGCCTTCTACGTCAGCGAGTGTTTCGGTGCCGACCGAAATAACAATGCTGGAGCGAGGCGGGATGCTCATTTGATCTTCGAGCACACTCAAGGCGTGGTGACTACGAGGGCGCTCCGGCGGTATCGCTTTATCTTCTGACAGCGTTATTGACTTCGACTTCAGGTGGATGATTGCGCCTTGTTGGTTCAGGAAGTCCATACAGAGAATGACGTCTCGTGAACACTGTTGGAGGATAACGAAGGTGGCAGGGCAAGTCCGGTCATAAATGGTTATTCTTGCCGTGCAGATTCCGGTCGGCGTGATGAAGTGTCCTCCAGTGGTCCGAATTTGGGGGCCTTCCCATGCGGTTTTAACTTTCTTCGACTGGGCGGCGATGTGTCCACTCATTATGGAGTAATCAGCCCCTGTGTCCATTAAGGTGGTAACTGCGTGGCCGTCGAGAAGCACGTCGAGGTCGGTGGTTCTTTGTCTAGCGTTTCAGTTAGGTCTTGGCGTCGGATCACGGCTGCGTCGTGTTGTACTGAAGCCGGAACGTCGCGACGTCAATTCGTGTTTCGTCGGTGTAGTCTTGGCTTCCTGACTTCGTCGGGATGGCGGCGTGTCGTTATTATGTCGTCGAGATGGTCTCTTCGGCGTCTTCGTCGGCGGCGGAGGATCTTCGTCAGTTCGACGAACAGCAACCGTACCTCCATCGGTTGCTGCTTTTAGTTTTCCTGATACTGGCTCGCAGAGCTGCCCCGGGCTGGGCCGGTGTAAGGTCGGCGCTGCGGGGACAGGTAGCGGCCTGGTAACGGCGAACGGGACGGTCGTCGAGGGCTCCACTGAGTAGCGGCGAGGTAGTCGGCGATGTCACGAGGGCGTTCACCTTCCCGAGGTGAACGCCCTCGGGAAGGTGAACCTCGCAATCCCAGGTCGCGGTATGGGCATCGGCGGTACACATGGCCGGCTTCGCCGCAGTGGTGGCCGAGCAGGCGGCGGTCAGGGGCTTGCCAAATGCCCGTCTTCTTCGCGTAGCTGCGCTGGGCGACAGGTGGGCGTCTTCTGAGGTAGAAGTCCGTGCTCCGGGGGCAGCTGTTGAAGACGGCGGCTTGCTCGATGGTCCAGGACTACGTAGGTGTTCTCTTTTCGATCCGGGCTGGGATCACGGCTTGTCGGGCGCGTCTGGTACATGGACGAAAAGCACCTCCACCAGATGTCTCATGGCAGTGACGTTAAAGATATATAGAATACGGTGAAAGACAAAACTAGCTTTTATTGGGCGAACCTGTGCCCACAAGCCAGGCTACACTTATACCACAACGATAGTCGCGAACATGGTCGGCGATCATCGAAAATCTGATTAGCGGGTCAAGCGCGTCTGCTTTTATACATCAATCGTCGAATGTTCCAGACTAATCGCTGGGACCCGCGTGCCTTCCGCAACGTTCTATACCATTCGCGTCAGGCGATGAAATCAGATAACATAAGGTTCGAGGACAACAGAAAGCGGATAGAAGCATCGATAACTTTCCAACAACTTCGGATACATGCAGGCGCGTCCCGCGCTGTGCGATAACATTTGTTAGGTGGCGAAACCTGGTCGCCCGATAAAGATAAGTACACGCGTCAATATGTGCTTTTGTGTTTGTTTTCGCTTACCAATGTATTACATTACGCGCATAGATTTGTTTTCCTTGTACTTTTTTGTATTTGCTGCTTTAACCCACGTTTTCTACATATCACTCGTTTTCTATTTCGAACCGAGGGTCCCGTTGCAGTCATTCGCTTTGGGACCCTCGTCTGCATACTATTTGTTGTTTACTCATTGTTTTTTGAATGACGAATAAACTAAAACTGAAACACACAAAAAAAGACAACACGTTGTGAACTGTGTCTTCACTGTGTCCGTGTGAGTGCGCTGCTTCACCAGCAAGGTATGATGATGGAACCCCCAACTAGCCCCCGTTTCCACATTACTGAACCATGATTCCGCTGACTCCACCGGCGTAAGCACACGAACAGGGTGACAGCAAAACGCCGCTTGATCCAAGGGTAGGGTGTTCAGCAAAGTAGGATGTGGTACATGCTCGGTCGGATGGTTTCCAGGGGTGAACAGAAAACATCCCGATTAGTGGAAGTATCTGGATGTAAGAGATGCTCGGTCTGAGCAGGGTCTCCGCCATCGCTGCCATCCTATGTCCACTGACGAAGTTCGTCATGGTAGGCCTATTTACATGCACACCACATTGTGACGCATGCGTCTATGCTGTTGGTTTGATGGAAAGATCCACTACGATGATTCCGCTGACTGCTCCGGCGTAGTCATACGAAGAAGGGAACAGCAAAACGCCGCTTGATCCGAGGGTAGAGTGTTCAGCAACTGAGGATGTAGTTCACGCTCGGTCAGATGGCTTCCAGGCGCGAACAGAAAACATCCCGATTAGTGGGAGTATCTTTTATCCTTTATTCAAGAATTACCCCGCATTGCCCGAAGGCGCGATAGCAGGGGGTTACAGGAGGAAAAAAAACAACAAATCTTCATTCGTACAGCACACTTTCTCTTCACACAGCTGATTCCACTCCACAATAGTTTTGTCAAAAAAGGAATCCGTAAACAAGTACGCACTGGCACGGTACTCGCGGATATTGAGTGAATGGTCATTACGCCTAGAAATATAATGTGGTTATTTCAAGTAGCTTTTACTGCTAATTCCAGTCTTATTAATAAATATGAGATATAAAAACTTCAGTCTCAACTTTTTGCGCCGAGAGGAAAGCAGTTCCCAATTCAATTCAAATTTTATTTCAGTACAACTTTCTCTCCACCCATATCGCCCCAGGACCAACCTAGCAGCTCGGTTTTGAATTTTTCCAGTTTATCAATCAAGTTTTTTCGCGCCGGGTCCCAGCCGGCACAGGCGTATTCCAATATTGGTCTCACACATGCTAAGTAAGCAGTTTTCTTTAGGTTCGGCTGTGAACATTTCAAATTCCTCTGAATAAAATTGAGTGCTCTACCAGCTTTTACAATGACTTCATCCACATGAGCAGACCATGAGCAGTCGGATGATAGCGTCACACCTAGATACTTGTATATAGGTACGTTCTTTATCAGGGTATTATTTATCAGGTAAAGACTTACAATCCGTTTCTTCTTTCTTGTAAAACATACATGCACACACTTTTTTAAATTCAAATTCATCGTCCACGTGGAACACCAAGTATTAATACATTCTATGTCAAATAGTATTATGGCAGCATCTTGTTCACTCTTAATTTTCCTATAAACAACATAATCGTCGGCAAACAACCGTATACATGAAGAAATACCAACATAAATATCATTTATATAAAGCAAAAACAAAAGTGGCCCTAAGACTGAGCCCTGTGGGACTCCTGACGTCACATCAGCGTATGCCGAGCTTTTGCGTTTCAAAACAACACACTGTCGGCGCTGAGACAGATAATTTTCAATCCAAGCGAGTACGCTTGAGGGAATATTTAACATTTTAAGTTCAATAAGAAGACGTGGATGTGGCACTGTGTCGAATGCCTTGCGAAAGTCTAAAAAGACGCAATCTGTTTGTCCTCGGTCGTCAACATCGAATGCCAATTCATGATAAAATTCAATTAATTGTGTTGTGCAAGTTAAACCTTTCCGAAACCCATGTTGTTTTTTGATTAGTATAATATTTGTGTTATATAACGCATTATCTCGGTATATATAATATGCTCAATAATTGTGCAAGAGATGGATGTTAGTGAGATAGGCCTGTAATTCGCGACGTCTCTTTCCGAACCCCCTTTATGAATAGGTACAACTTGAGCTGTTTTCCAATCGTTAGGTAAAAGTCCTGTGGATAGCGATTCCACACAGACTAAAAAGGTACATCGAGATAGGTGTAGCACATCGCTCTACTATGCGTGGGGATATACCATCCGGACCGTTTGCTTTGGTTTCATCTATGACCTTTAGGAGTGCTTCGATGCCTCTAACGCTTAATTCAACTTGTTCTATTCAAGGAAGTGTGCTTGCATGTGGTGTAGAGCTATGATTGCATTTAGGTAGGAAGACAGGTTGAAAATATGTGTTCAAACGCGTTGCCTTTTCACTATCGTCTGTAATTATTTGTTGATCACAAACAATTTCATTTATTCCTGCAAAATCTGATCCGCATCCTTCTAAAAGCCCCCAAAAATGTTTAGGATTAGTTTTCTTTCTGTCGTTGAGTGTCTTAAAGTACTCTTCCTTCATATTATTTATAGCATACTTATACTCCTGTGTTACTTCAGATAAGTTATTTATGTGCTTCATTCTTTTAGTTTTTTGTATCTATTAAATGCTCTCTTTCTTTTTTTAAATATTATGAGAATACGCGAATTCACCCAGGGTTTCTTATGTTTTTTGAGTCTGGTGGAATTTATGCTTGGAACATACTTGTCCGTAAGCTCAAGCAGTTTATATTTAAATACCCGCCATAAATCATGGATGTCGTAATCCTCAGCAAGACATTCAAAAACCTGCAAATAATCGAGGAGCTCCTGGGAGATACTAGGATAATCACCTTTTTCGAAAAAAAAAGCTCTCCTTGATGTGGGTGACGTTCATCGGTTAATATCTCCTTTAATGTTTGCAATGACTGCGCGATGGTCAATTATTCCTGGTATTATATAAACCAAGCTAATAAGGGTAGGTGAGCTGCAGAACAAAAAGTCCAGAATGTTACCATTCCGAGTTGGGGCTTTGACATACTGTAATAGTCCGAAGGTGTTTACGATGTTTTTCATTTCTAAGTTATTACGGCTGTCAACTTTGCATACACAATCACCTTCTAACCATTTCAAGTCAGGTAAGTTAAAATCACCCGCAAGCAAAATAGGCTGCCGGGATGCCTCCGAAACAATGTCAAACAAAGATTGCAACGGTTTTAAATTGGAGTTCGGTGGTCTGTAGAATGATCCAACAGCGTATGAGGAGTTATCAGGTAGGGTGACTGAGCACCAAATTGATTCAACATCGTAGGTATGAAGATCTAGCATAAATGACTTAAGAGAAGAGTGAATTAACAAAATCACTCCTCCACCGAGGCGGAGCCTGTCCTTCCGATAAGCAATGAATTCTTTAGGGAATACTACACTATCCGTGATAGACGGGTTAAGCCACGATTCTGTGCGAAAAACGATGTCAGCCTTAACGGACTCTATCAGACCAGCGAATTCATTGACTTTGTTTATTATACTCCTACAGTTTACTACAACCGCAACGAGATTACGGCATACTTGTTTCATTTACTTTTTATTGCGTCATCGTTCCCTGGATGGAACTACTTCCTTTTTTACTGTGTCCCACGTGAAGGTCTTTCCGTTAATAACAAGTTTGTCGAAGTTTAGCTTTACCTTGTTATTGATGTCCGCTTTTTAACCTTTTGCGTATTCCCACAGATGCTTCCGTATTTCTCGGGTCTGAGATGGATAATCCTGATTCACACTGTAGGGTGACCCCTTGAACTTATTAGCATTTGACAGGACGTCCTGTTTTTCCTTATATGAAGAAAAATTTACTAGGACTGGCCTTTTGAACCTATCGCTTAAAGACCTACTCGGCGTGCCCTTTGTATCAAATTCAGTTCGATCCCCAGGTTAGCTTTGCAAATACTTTTAACCAAGTTTTCTGATTTACTCCACGTTTCAGAATGGTTTCCGTCATCTATTTCATAGAAGACAAGATTAAGCCTGCGACTTTTCTTTTCAAGGTCGACGTTTTGTTTTCACACAGCAGATACTTCTTGTTCAAGTGATCTTATTGCATTTGCTTGATCCGACACTCATTATTTACCATTCCAACCGGTTCTTCAGTTACACCAAGCCTACTGTTTACTTCCGCCAGCATAGCCTCGTGGTTGGCTAACTTGGAATCGATGGTAACTAGCTTGCTCATGATTGCTGCCTGACCAGCCTGTGAAATTTTCAGTACCTCCTTCGCTGCTTCGGAGAGAGGTCCAGGATTAAGCTCGACATCGCCTGATAGCAGCAAAAGAAGAATCAAGTACAACAATCTATTCACGAAGAGGTGGAAATTTCGGCAAGACACTCGCGAGCACATTCGTCTGCAACGGTGCGCACTACCACTTATCTTAGCACTGGATGTAAGCGATGAATGGTCTCAGCAAAATCTGCGCCATTGCTGCCATCCCATGCCCAATGACGAGGGTCGTCATCGTTGGCCTATTTACATGCACACGACAGGGTGACGCATGCGTCTATGCTGTTGGTTTGATGGAAAGATGTACTACTGCTCCCGGCGTAGGCACATGAAGAAGGGAACAGCAAAGCGCCGCTTGATCCAAGGGTAGGGTATTCAACATTATTAAATGTGGTACAGGCTCGCTCGGATGGCTACCATCCGCGGAACGAAAATATTCCGATTAGCGGGAATATCTGGATGTAAGAGTTGAATGCTTCAGCAAGGTCTGCGCCATTGCTGCCAGCCCATGCCCACTGATCAGGGTCGTCATCGGTAGCCTAATTCCATGCACACCACAGTGTGAAGCATGCGTCTATACTGTTGGTTTGATGAAAAGATCCGCTACGATGATTCCGCTTACTCCTCCGGCGTGCGCCGACGAAGAAGGGGACAGCAAAACGCCGCTTGATCCAAGGGTCGGGTGTTCAGCAAATTAGGATGTGGTACATGCTCGGTCGGATGGTTTCCAGAGGTGAACAGGAAACATCCTGATTAGTGGAAGTATCTGGATGTAAAAGATGAATGCTCTCAGAGAGGTCTGCGCGACTGCTGCCATATCATGGCCACTGATCGGGGTCGTCATCGCTGGCCTATTTACATGCGCACCACAGGCTGATGTATGCGTCTATGTTACTGGTTTGATGAAAAGATCCGCTACGATGATTCTGCTGGCTGCTTCGGGGTATGCAGACGAAGAAAGGAACAGCAAAACACCGCTTAATCCAAGAGTAAGGTGTTCAGCCAGGTAGGATGTGGTACACCCTCGGCCGGATGGCTTCCAGGTGCGAAAAGAGAACATCCCGATTAGTGGAAGTATCTGGATGTAAGAGATGAAAGATGTCAGCAAGGTCTGCGCCATTTCTGCCATCCCATGTCCACTGACGAGGGTAGTCATCGTTGGCCTATTTACATGCGCAATACAGGATGACCCATGTGTCTATGTTCTTCGTTTGATGAAAACATCCGGCACGATGATTCCGCTGACTCCTCCGGCGTACGCAGACGAAGAAGGGAACCGCAAAACGCCGCTTGATGCAAGGGTATGGTGTTCAGCAAAGTAGGATGTGGTACACGCTCGGTCGGATGGTTTCCAAGCTCGAAGAGAAAACATCCCGATTAGTGGAAGTATGTGGATGTAAGAGATGAACCGTGTCAGTAAGGTCTGCACCATTGTTGCCATTCCATGTGCACTGACGAGGATCGTCATCGTTCTCCTATTTTCACGTGCACGACAGGGTGACGCATGCGTCTATTGTGTTGGTTTGGTGAAAACATCCGGTACGATGATTCCGCTATCTCCTCCGGCGTACGCAGACGAAGAAGGGAACAGCAAAACGACGTTTGATCAAAGGATAGGGTGTTCAGCAAAGTAGGATGTGGTGCAGGGTTGGTCTGATGGCTTCTAGACGCAAACAGAAAAATTCCCGATTAGTGGAAGTATCTGGATGCAAGAGATGAATGTTCTAGCAAGGTCTGCGCCATTGCTGCCATCCCATGCCCACTGACGAGGGTCGTCATCGTTGACCTATTTACATGCGCCCCACAGGGTGACGCATGCGTCTATGCTATTGGTTTGATGAAAAGATCCGGTACAATGATTCCGCTGACTCCTCCTGTGTACGCAGACGAAAAAGAGAACAGCAACACGCCGCTTGATCCAAGGGTAGGGTGTTCAGCATTGTAGGATGTGGTGCATGCTCGGTCGGATGGTTTCCAGGGGTGGACCGAAAACATCTCAATTAGAGGGAGTATCTGGATGTAAGAGATGAACGGTCTCATCAAGGTTTGCGCCATAGCTGCCATCCTATGCCGACTAACGAGGGTCGCCATCGTTGGCCTATTGGTATGTGCACCACTGGGTGACGCATGCGCCTATGGTGTTGGTTTGGTGAAAACATCCGGTACGATGATTCCGCTATCTCCTCCTGCGTACGCAGACGAAGAAGGGAACAGCAAAACGCCGCTTGATCAAAGGGCAGCATGTTCAGCAAAGTAGGATGTGGTACAGGGTTTGTCGGATGGCTTCCAGGCACAAACAGAAAATTCCCGATAAGTGCAAGTATCTGGATGCAAGAGATGAATGGTCTCAGCAATGTCTGCGCCATTGCTGCCATCCTATGCCCATTGACGAGGGTCGTCATCTTTGGCCTATTTACAGGAGCTCCACAGTGTGACGCATGTGTTTATGCTCTTGGTTTTATGAAAATAACCGGTACGATCATTCCGCTGACTTCTCCGTCCTGCGAAGACGAAGAAGGGAAGCGCAAAACCCCGCTTGATACTAGGGTAGGGTGTTCAGCAACTAGGATGTGGTACGTGCTCGGTCAGATGGTTTCAAGGCCCGAACTGAAAATATCCCTATTAGTGGAAGTACAGGAAGTAACGGCAAGTTCTGCACCATTGCTGCCATCCCATGCCCACTGAAGAGGGTCGTCAACGTTGGCCTATTTACGTGCGCACCACAGGGTGACACATGCGTGTATGCTGTTGGTTTTAGGAAGAGATCTGGTAGGATGATTCCGCTGACTGCTCCGGCGTACGCATGCGAAGAAGGGAACAACAAAACGCCGCTTGATCCAAGGGTAGGGTGTTCCCCATTGTAGGATGTGGTACACGTTCGGTGGTATGGCTTGCAGGCGCGTACAGAAAATATTCCGATTAGTGGAAATATCTGGATGTAAAATATGAATGCTCTCAGCAAGGTCAGCGCCATTGCTGCCATATCATGCCCACTGATCAGGGTCTGAAAGCACATTTAGCGCCTGCAAACAAGGACGGAAGGGAGACGACACCGCAATGCGCTAACTTCAACAACCTTGATTTTCAGTAAATACACCTATATAAACCATGCACAGTGGCGCCACCTCATCCAAATCTTAACCATCCAAAAATGTCGTCTCCTTATCTAACAAGTTGACCGAAGGGGCACTAACACACGTATCACTATTCCGCCAGATAGCCTGAGCCTCAATAATCTCCCGCACATCTTTATCTTTGTGCTTCGCAAGGATTCGGCAGGATCCATAAACCGGCGCAAAGCAGCATTCCTGACAGTGAGTTGACAGATGACCGTATTGCTTATTTTTCACGTTTAGGCTATGTTCCCGTAATCGGTCATGAATACATCTTTCTGTCTGTCCGATGTATTTTTCCCACAGGACAGCGGAAGCTCATATACAACAGCATCTACGCAACCCACTGGTGCTTTTCGATGATTCGTAGAGCATCCGGTAGCTGGCTTACGGTACGGGTCCGTAAATAGACATATTTTTGCCAGCTTTTCTGGTGCTACAAAGGTCACCTTTGTGTCCACCCAGCTAGCCATTTTCTTAAGTATATGTGCCGTTCTATGCAGGTAGGGCACTACCGCTACCTTCCTTTTTCGTCCCGTCCATTGATTTGCCGTGTCCCGAATTGTGCTATCTGGCCTGCGCCTTTTTAGCAGCCCCTCTACGACCGAAACTTGCACTGATTCCGGAAACCCTGCTGCTGATAACTTTCCCGACTGATCCATAAGACTCGCATAGGTCTTATGGTGGCAAGACCTCTTTAAAGCATTTCCAAAGCATAAGTTGGCAACGCTCCCCTTGAAGAGCTTCGAGTGGGCTGACCGAAACGGTAACAGGGGGTTATTAGCTGGAGGTTTATACTCCCAAGATGTATGCCGTTCCATGAACTCGAGCTGAATATCTAGGAAGCGCTGCACGTTATCGGTGGGCTCTTCAATCGTGAGAGTAAGTGGGCTAAGGCCAGCAGAAAAAACTTCGTAAAGCTTGCCTACGGTAAAACGTGCGTCTGGTTCAAAAAGGGCGAGATAGCCGTCAACGTCAACCTACGGAAGACAACCTACCGGACCTTGTGGCGCCAGAGCCTTCGGCGAGGTTAGTCTTCCAGACTGTATTGAAGGTGTTCTTGAACTTGGCCCGAAGTTCGCCGTAGAACAAAGGCTGAGCGCGCCGGAACTTCTAGGCCTTGTGCGAAGGATATCAAAGTGCGCCCCACGAGGTGAAGCGAACCGATGTATCTCTGAAGGGGTCGATGCAGTCTCGCGCAACAAACCGATGATCTCTCGTGTACCGGTTAACCGCGCAAGTTCGTTTTTGAGGCAGAACAGACTGTGTGTTTTGCCAGCGGACAAGGAAGGTGGCTTTCTGTATCTCAAGGAAGGTGATTTTAATATAAAAGCCTGCTCTGCGATTGCCTATGTGTTCGACCAGTGTAGTAATGTATCAGAAAAATCAAGCTAGAAGCAAAGCGTCCAAGGCAAACCTTAGTCAGTTGGTTCGTGAAATTAAAACGCGAAGTCTGGTTGCCTTCAAATTATGTTTAGCACGAAGACGCACAAACCCGTTTACACACAAACGGTAATAGTTTGAGAAACAGGGTCATGGCAGAAAAAGTTCGCTCTTTTCTTGCAATAAAATCTCGGAATTCCTAATATTGACAGCCCATTTTTGGTGAGGAGCCCCTGCAGAAATCGTAGAGTTCCTAAAAGAAAAATCTGACAAAAGCTTATCAGCTTGCTCCTCTGACATATAGGACTTGTACTATTCCTTGCCTCAAAAGAAACTAGTAACTTGCGTAGAAGAGTGCATAGACAACTATGGCGCGGTTTCATTCCAAAACTCAGCCGGTTTGTCCGTTCAGAGCTTTTTAGATATGCTTAGTTTCTACCTTCACTCTACATATGCAGCATGGAATGACGGCATATTCATTCAGAAGCAAGGGGTTTGCATCGGTTCATGTTTGGCGCCCATACTAAGTGACATTGTTCTAACTCACCATAACAATAACCTGTCCCGTATTTTGTCGGAGTACAGGGTGGTTAAAGTCATCAGATACGTTGACGACTATCTCGTCCTTTTTGAACTAGACGCACGTTTTACAGCACACAAGCTTAACGAAGTTTTTCTGCAGGCCTAAGCCCACTTACTCTCACGATTGAAGAGCCCACCGATAACGTGCTGCGTTTCCAAGATATTCAGCTTGATTTCATGGAACGGCACACGTGCTTGGAGTATAAACCTAGAGCTAATAAGCCCCTGTTATCGTATCGGTCAGCTCACTCGAAGCTCGTCAAGAGGAACATTGCCAACTTATGCTTTGGAGATGCTTTAAAGAAGTCTTGCCACCATAAGACCTATGCGAGTCTTATGGATCAGTCGGGAAGATTATCAGTAGCAGGGTTTCCGGAATCAGTGCAAGTTTCGGTCGTAGAGTGGCTGCTAAAAAGGTGCAGGTCAGATAGCACAATTCGGGACACGGCTAATCAATGGACGGAACGAAAAAGAAAGGTAGCGGTAGTGCCCTACCTGAATCGAACGGCACATAATCTTAAGAAAATGGCTAGCCGGGTGGATACAAAAGTGATCTTTCCAGCACCAGAAAAGCTGGCAAAAATATATCGATTAACGGAGCCGCACCGTAAGCCAGCTGCTCTACGAATCTTCGAAGAGCACCAGTGGGTTGCGTAGAAGCTGTTGTATATGAACTTCCGCTGTCCTGTGGGAAAAATGCATCGGGCAGACAGGGAGATGTCTTAATGACCGATTGCGGGAACATAGCCTAAACGTGAAAAATAAGCAATACGGTCATCTGTCAACTCACAGTCAGGAATGCGGTTGTGCGCCGGTGTATGGATCCTGCCGGGTTCTTGCGAAGCACAAAGATAGAGATGTGCAAAATATTATTTATTTATTTATTTATTTCCTCAAAGGTATCTGTTGAGGCATTACATGAGGGAGTGGGGAGTTCGTGACAAAGATAGATACTACAAATTAAAACTGGATATTTTCGATGAGTCGCTTGAATGCAAGTGGGTTGATGATAGTGGCAACTTCGGCGGGCAGGCCATTGCAGTCCCGTGTGCTGCGCAGAAAAGCGATTGCTGAAAAGTAACGGTATGGGCTTGCGGGGGATATACTGTGTTAGAGTGACTGGTGCGGGCAATGCGATGGGCTCTTTTCATGTACGGGTTGTCAAAAGGAAAACAATGAAAAAATGAATGGGAAAGGCTAAGACGTGCTATTCGAAGGCGTGAGTCTAGAGAGGGTAGGTTTATTTGGGCTTTTAGTGCTGAGATGCTTGAATCGGTACGAATAAGTTGACAGGATAAATTGTGACGCGCGGTTCTGAACCGACTCGAGGGCATAAATAAGGTTATTGTAGTGGGGGTCAAAAATAGCATCGGCATACTCCAGCTTGCGCCGCACGAAGGTTAGAAAAGCAAGTTGTTAAATAGGGGGAGGAGCGAGGAAAAGGTTACGGCGTAGATAACCTAGAGTACGATTAGCAGAGTTTATTATGTGTTTAACATGACAGGTCCAAGTTAAGTCACGCGCGATGAACACACCAAGATATTTGAATGAATCAGTTGTTGCAATCTGCGTGTTATTGATGCTATAATTAGGGGTATCGTAATTACGACGACGATGAATAGACATTAACACGGTTTTAGTTACATTTAATGACATGAGCTAAGTGGTACACCAGTTTTGTGTGCGCGATAGGTCATTTTGTAACGCCAAATGGTCGCGGGGGTTAGTAACTGCTCGGTAAACCACGCAATCATCAGCGAAGAGTCGGATAAGACAGGAAATATTACAAGGTAGGTCATTGATGTATATAAAGAAAAGGAGGGGACCAAGAACGGTACCTTTAGGTACGCCTGAAAGCATGGGTGTTAAGGATGAAGAGTGTGAGTTAGCATAAACCAACTGCTGGCGGTTAGTTAAAAACCCTCGAATCCAGCTTAGAACACAAGGATGAATTGTAAGACGCGATAACTTTATTAAGAGACGACCATGAAAGACCTTATCGAATGGTTTTTCAAAATCTAAAAATATTGTGTCAGTCCGGATGTTACGATCTAGGTTTAAATGTAAGTCGTGCAAGAAAAGAGCAAGTTGAGTGTCACAGGAATAATTTTTGCGCAAACAGTGTTGACTTGGGTCAAAAAAATCGACGGATGTTAGGAAGTTAGCAATGTGCGAGTGTAAAATATGTTCCATTATTTCACAAGACACGCTAGTTATAGAAATAGGGCGGTAGTTACTCGGTGATGATCAGCTTCCTTTCTTGAAGACTGGGATGACCTTGCCCACCTGCCAGTCATGTGGAATTGAAGTGCTGTTAGGCGGTTTCCTGAATATGAGTGGTTAAAACAGGCTACACACATGTTTAGTATTTTTTAGCACTTTGGCATTGATACCGTCTAGTGCTGTAGATGTCGAGTTCTTCAAATTTTCAATTACTTTGACAATGCCGATGGGATCGAATGTGATATTTTGCATGAGCGGATATGCGAAGTACGGTGGATCTGGCAAGCCATCAAGTAATTCATTAGTAAAAACTGAACTAAATGTTGTGTTAAGAAGATCTGCAACCTCAGTCTCAGGGATCGGATGTCCGGAGCTATTGATAAGTGATATCTCATTCCGTTGATTAGGATTAAGTTTTCCAAAGTCGCTTGGGGTTAGTTTGTAGCATAGCTGATAAAGTGGTAGAAAGAAACTTATGTTTAGTTTTAGAGGTTAGCTTGTCATATTCTTTCTGGACTGCGTAATACTTATGCCATGTGCAAGAAGAATTAGATTGTTTGGCTGATCGAAACAGCCGTTTTTTCTTATTATTTAGTCGTTTGAGGGATACATTAAACCATGCTGATGTTGTTCTTCCTGTTATTGTAATGGTGGGGATGTAAAGACGTATAAGGCGATGCATCTCTGCATTGAAAAGCAGCCAGTTTGACTGGAGAGTATTTAGTTGAAAGTTAGTGATGAACGTATAGAAGTACTCAGATAATTCTCGGTTCATGCTGACATAGTCTCCTTTATCATAGAGTGGAAGTGTTTTTCGATTTTTTTGTTTCTTTAGTACGTTGCAACGAAACGAAATATGTACTGTCAGGTGGTCGCTGAAACCGCGCAATAACGTGACAGGGGTAAAGTTATGAGGGTGAGTTGTTAATACAAGATCTAAAACGTTGGACGAATGAGCAGTAACGCATATTGGGTCAGTGACGAGCTGCGTTAAGCCGAATGTTATACACGTGTTTAAGAAGTCACTAGCAGGGATGCTTTTAGATAATGTAGAAGCAGGATCAGACCAATCAATAGTTGGAAAGGTAAGATCGCCAAACAGAAGGACAGGACTGTTAGGATATGTTTTTGTTAACGTATTTAAGGCTCCATGAAGTGAAGGCGTGAAAGAACTGCCGGTACTAGGAGATGATAGCAAATACCAATCAGAATGTGCGGGTGTGTAGCAATGCATCGAACCCAAATCATTTCCAGTTGTGAAGAGACGTTTACAAGTGAAAAATGTAGGTTACGCTTAATGGCGATTAATACACCCCCAGCATGAGTTATCGGGTCTATCTTTCAGAAAAATGTCAGAATGCGAGAGGTAAGGGAGAATTTCGGTATCATCGATTGATGTGTTAAGTCATGTCTGTGTTAGTCGTAAGAGATCGCAAGAAGATAAGCCTATTAGACTGCACAGTGCATCACGCTTGGGAACAACACGTCGAATGTTAGCGAGCGGGAGTGATAAAGGCTGACAGTTCTGGTACGATTTGGTCTCAATAATGGCTAAAGGCGTTCCTCAATGACCTGGTTAGTAGTGCGGTCGAAGTAGTAGGTTTTTGCAGCTACTATAAGCTTTTCATGTCGCAACTTGAACCGCAGTTTACGGGCCGTTCCGAACTCGATGAAGCGTTTCTGGGCAAGGCGCGAGCTTGGGGCGAGATCTTGGGCAACGGCATAGCACGTATCTTTGAACTTACGAGCCGAAGAAAGGACAAGATCTTTGCTTTTAAAGTGAGCGAACCTCACAATTATAGGCCTGCACTTTCCAGTTTGGAAAGACCCGATGCGATGTGCACGCTCAATATCATACCAACACAGGCTGTCTCAATTTTGTCTAGCCGTGCTTTAATTTCACTGAACGTTTTATCATGATCAACAAGTTTTTTTTTCAAGACTTTAGCTGTTCAAGCATTACCGTCTGCCCAGATCGCATTTCTTTCAATAAATTAAGAATCTCTTTGTCGGGGCCGGGGTTAGATTCGATCTCACCAGCTAGCATGAGAAGTTTTAACAGCAGATGCGCACAATCACACACAGTGGAAGAAAAGCGCCGTGGGCCCGGCAGCACAATAAGTGCACGGTGGCTACTAGGCTTTGCATGAATGCAAGAAGAGTTCGTTACCTGCACCAGGAAGAAGCGTGGAACGTTAGCACGGGCCATCGCTAGCATGCTGCCGGGCCCACTGAAGGGCGCGTTGCTCGGGCGTAGCTTTTTAACAATATTCCTCGCATGCCCAGAATGCACAGCGGCGGTTCCGGTGTTCAGATGACTGAGTGAATGCCACGATGCTTGCAGATATAGTCGGCGGCCGTGTACAAAGTGCGCGGACCGCGATGTTCTGTGGGTGAGCCGGTGAATTGAAGCCCAGCACGGCTACACTGGCTCCGCCGCAATACGCCCGTAGTCTTGCGCCTGGACCTAGCCCGGCGACAGAGTCTGGGCACGGGGCACGAAAGCTTTAAGGCTCCAGAAGCGGCAAGCTCCAAAGTCCAAGGAACTGCACCAGGAAGAAGCGTGGAACGTTAGCACGGGCCATCGCTAGGTTGCTGCCGGGCCCACTCTGCCCACACAGTTGTTAGGGTGTCGAATTAGCAATAGGACAGGTGCAAACTTAGTATAATGTAGTCATGGGCGACATTAATGCAAAATTGCTGGAAAATCAGGCTTGGAAACAGATAATTGACAACTACGGTATTGACTTTAAGAGTAGTACAGGATAGATGCTGGTACGGTTCGTGATAAGGAACTAACTACGAATAATGAATACCTTTTCTGGAAGCCTAATACCAGAAAGCGGACCTGGAAACACCCTAATGTGGAAGAAACATGAAAAAATCATCCGGATACAGCGCACAGTGGGAATTCGTGTAAATAAAGTCTGATGTGCGTTTGTTTAGATTGATGTTAATTGGCACTGATGTTGACGACGAGTGTTTATATTCTTCAGGATGTTTGATTTCATTTTCACCACCCTCGTGTGCAGTAATGCGACGTTATGCTACAGGAGAACGATGACTTTGGGCGACACAGTGTAATCACCGCCGACAACGGGTGGATCGTGTGAAATGGTAATACCGGCCACGGCACGGTGAGATGCAGGCGAACATAATCAGCGGAACATAGCCAAATCAGTGTAGAATCAGGAGGGTCGACGACATGTGGTAGGGCGAGTTGGACAACACCCGCAGAGCGACCGAATGTGCCGACACACAATCAAGGCCCAACATCATTTCACATGGACACTGCTCCAAGGCGCAAAACGAAACAGATGTCTGACATCCAGCTACAGGGATACGGCCAGCACACTTCTTAGTGAGAGCTGGAATTCCACCATTGGCTATGCGGACTGCAGTGAGCGGGGCAGGAGGTAGGACTTCCTTTAGGTGCGTACGGAGGTTCGAGTTCATAACCAATATACGTGTTCTTGTGCCAATCGGTGCTGTTACAGGTATACCGTGCACGTCCGCGTAGATGAGGTTGCGATGACCAGGCAGTGTAAGCAGAGGCATTTCGGGTCGGATTGTCATGGCAGGCTCACTTCTCGGAGCTGCGCCCGTCAGGTTCGAAACATGGTCGATCCGCCATTGCGTTGCGCCCTCGTCTGCCTGTGTGCGGATGGCTGTCCGGCCCGCTGGGCCACAGACGGACGAGCGGTCGCAACTTTGCCGTCCGCACTGCCGCTCGTCGCTCAATGGCTGGTCCGAGGCGGACGGGGTCGGGCGTCTTCACGCCAAACATAGCACTTGCTCGAAGCGAAGCGGGGACGTGAGGCCTAAGCTGAACCTGCGTCAGAAACAGTCTATTTTTCTTGTTATTTTCACTATAAGTTATCTAGCACCCACGGAGATAGTCATCGAAGGCAGCAAGCCAGTGTACCCTTCCAGGCCTCATCAATGCGCGCGATCGCCGACAGAAACAGCTGGAGCGCAGGAAGTGTGTGTTGTGTTTACGAGAGCGGTCGGAAGAAATATTTGAAGCCGTCGATTTCGGGATTTTTCGGGCCGTGCTTCGCGTGTGCGTCGCAAACGAGAAGTCCGCCACATACGTGTGCATTCTGAGCAGGACACGCGTTCAGGGCGTGGCAAGATGAAAAGTGTCCGATCGGCGCACCCAGCGTACTCGACTCTCATGGGTTCTGTGTATGCGGTTCGTTGCCGCGAAGTGGTGAACGCCAGTTCTTTGCAATTTTCAGAAGTGATGATACGATCATTAGCGATACGTTTTTATGGCCGCGTTATCGCTGTCATTTCGCGCGTGCTATCCTGCGTGTGAGCAGTTTTGCCGGCTGCGATGCGCCGTGGTGACCACGACGTTCAAGCTGTGGTTTTGCTGTTATGAAGTATGTTCACAAGATGCAAATTGGAATAAATATGTGCGATATCTCGCAACTTTACTGGGTGTAAAGGTGCACGCTTTATGTGATGCGAGGGCTCTCAGATGTGACCTGCGCATAAGTGTTGCCGATCGCGTTTTCTTATGTAGTACCCTGATAAGCCCTTATCACACCGGCCTTTTCTGCTTTGTACATGTATATTTTGTTCCAGAAGTTGTTACTGATCTTTCGAAGGTGCTTCTATGGAAGGGGGAAGTTTAGGGAACGCCATAATAGTTACATACGTCAAAACATTCAGCGCTGTCATGAAATGTGGACACGCCCGAGAGCACAAATGTCATGAACAAGAATTTCTGAAAGCCTTGATTTTTATCATTTTGACATTGGTGTGAGTAGCAGGAATTTCTAGATTGCACGAAGTAAATACCTTTGTATTTTGTGATGCAAGCGCCTTTCATACCCAAGAATCCGAACTGCTTGTTTTTTTGCTTGTGATTAAGCACAGAGTATCTTTGAGGATACCAGCGGCATGGTAGATGAATATGGTATAGGTAAGAATTGGATACGTCCTCCTGATTAAGTATAAATTTGCGATTCCTGACAAAAAATCAATATGCATGTAAAAAAGGACAAATATGACAAGTAAGCAGTAACGAATAAAACAGGTGTCACAGGGATTATTATATGTGATATTCTGCTAGTGGCCAGTCGAGTTGTGTGAAATAAATTTTGCCTAGAGTTCTTCCTCACTGGTTAGCTGGGGTTATGTTACTAATTCAAGCAGGAAAAGCTAAGTCAACGCTTGCCGTTACTTTCTACATCCATTCTATTTCATTCTCTGGTTTGTGTCACCTGTTCTGGCACGAGCCTTCACTTCAATGCGAACAATGTTATCACAAGTACCAGCACTATGTGCCTGGGGAGTGCTTAATTTTCTATCTTCTTGTTCACTCTACGGACAGCCATTAGCAAATAATGTTCAATAAATTGACTTGTACCTGCAAAGTAGGTCCATTAAGTGCTTTTCCGGTGCACATTTATCTAGCTGTAAGCGTACTGCTACCTTTCATTCGTGGTTGTAGGATACTGGACGCTATAAGTGGGCATCTGGTTCTTTATTTTGCACAGGCCATGGTTTCGCTCAGTAGGTGAACCGTCTGCAGCTGCGCTGCCAGACTATGGAAAGAGGCGCCTCGCCTCTTGTCATTCTTTAGCATGTTCATGACCACAATGCATCGCACCTGATAATTCAGCTGCTATAGCAATATAAAGGGTGCGTATTTGCAAATTTTTGAACATAAATTTTTACTATTACGTGAGGATTGGTTATGTGATCGAAGCCAATCAATGGAGGACCAACTGCTGCCAAAATCTTCAAGTGACTCTGCCGGCAGAGTGTCAGCTCCCTATTAGCCGCACTATTTCGGTAAGTGTGCTGCATTTTTCTTTTGAAACATACTTACTACCCAGCGAGATAAGATGTTGTAAAATGAGCAACTTTAGGCCCACACACATGGAGACTATTTTTATGATATTCTGGAAATGATACCCAAGCCCAGCTTAGATTAGCAAAATCAGATTAACTTATGCATGGAGTTCAGTTGCTGCATGTGAGAAAAAGAAATCATTGCGTAACTATTAAGAATTGGCCCAGTACGGTAGTTTTTGTGTTTATACCTTGCTTTTATAAGGTTTGCTGACCATACGATGCACACAATAACGCGTAAACACAAATTGTATGCGTTCCTTGCGTTTACGTGCATGTGTGTGTGAATAAAGCAGCACACTTCCAATATTAAAACATGTCGACCTAACAAGACCCCATCAAAGACGTTTTTCACGTGGTGCAGTTACAACGTTCCATACCTGTATGTAAACCAATTTATGGAGTGTATCCGCTGCATCTCAGAATGCATATTGATGCATGCATATTGCGTGTTGCTTGTGGCTGATGCACGCGGGTGCCCCGATGAAGACGACGAACGCTCTCTGGCTCTCGATCTGTCGGCTGAACTGGCTAGCGCTGCATTATCCTTTGTAAATACACTTTATAAATAATCTGTAGTTCTTATTCCTTCGTTCGCGTAACATTTTGGCGGAGGGTGCCGTTTCCCGTCCGCGCCGCTGAGCTCCGCAGCGGCCACACCGTCCTGCTTTCCGCAATGGCTCCCGATGAGGACATCTTATCTGCTTCTACTCCTGCGACCCCAGCAGCCATGTACGTTACGGTTACCAATCCCCGCGATCCTGGCATATCTTCCGTTGAGGACTGGCTCACCCTGTATGAGCATGTTAGCCAAAATAACCGCTGAGACCCTACCATTATGCTAGCTAATTTTCTATTCTACTTGGACCAAACTCCTCGTGTCTGGTTCCGGACACACGAGGACGAAATCTCTAGCTGGAATGCTTTCAAGCAGAAGCTCACCGAACTCTTTGGAAATCACCCACGTCGGCAGCTGGCTGCTAGAAAAGACGCTTGCTACCAGAGTTCAGTCTTCTACTGAATCGTATGTCTCGTACATGCAAGACGTGCTCGCTCTTTGTCGGAAAGTCGACGACAAGATGACTGATGTTGATAAAATCGGCCACGTACTTAGGGTGATCGCGGACGATGCGTTCAACTTGTTGGTCTTCAACAATGAATCCACCATCGACGTCAATGTCAAGGAATACAGCCGCTTTGAGCTCACCAAAAGCCGCCGCATAATTCTACAGTTCTCCCGGCTCCCTAACATGGCTGCAACGTCGTCTTGCATCTACCTTGCCGCTTCACCACCTATAAATGAGCGCTTCACCCGTATTGTTCGCCGCGAGCTAGAGGCTACTTGTCCTGTGCCGTTCCATCCACGCCTGACCCCACCATTGACCAACCAGCACTAGCGATCTTTCTCATTCAGGCAGTTGTGCGGCGAGAATTTGCCAACCTCGGTTTTCCTGCACCATATTGCATACATATTGCTGCATTGCATACGTACTGCATACATGCATATTGCGTGTTTCTTGTGGCCGATGCACGCGGGGGCCCGATGAAGACGACGAACGCTCTCTGGCTCTCGAGCTGTCGGCTGAACTAGCTAGCGCTGCATTATCTTCGTATTACACTTTGTAAATAGTCTCCAGTTCTTATTCCTTCCTTCGCGTAACAATATTTTAGACCATTGAGACTGCTTGAGATAACAGCTCTCTATTCAGGCTTTGCCATCGCTTATTAGAGGGTTCTTGTTCATTAGACCATCTAAAAAACTCAAAGTTTTGTATTTGGTATACCAGCACTGAAATACTGCACGCAGCTACACTTATTTGTAGACTAGTGAGATGAATTCCGCTGCTCATCGTTCTGTCACGTGTTCTTCAGTCATGTACTCTGACTGCATTTGGTGTCATGAGTGGTAGGCTCATTTTCACTTGGGCCTTTCGATTAAGGCAAATCTTCCTCTTAACCGGTCAGTTTAGTGCAAAGCCACCACTAATCCAATATTTCCAAGACGAATTACTGCATGTTTTTGGCCAATCAGATTGTGTGCTTATACTGTATATGATACACTGCTTCAGCTACACCAGTAATCACGTATATGAACTTGCTACATGTAGTTAGGTCATTGATATAGGCAGAGGAAGATGTTGCATGACTGCAACCGTCACTCATCTCTTGAAATGTGAATGAACCCAAACCTTCGTGAGTATATAGGTCACAACCGTTCGAGGCAACACAAAGAGGAACACTCGTGCCGTCACAAGTGAGAACAAGTAGAATAGTGCCACCGTCTCAGCTAGTTTGGCATGATGACCTTGCGTGCAGGTTTCTAGCTTATATTTGCTATTGCAAAACCCAGTACCCAGTATCCAGTGCGCCGGATTATGGTTCCAGTGCCATGCGCTGGATGCTGAGGCGCTGGGCAGGCGCGGAGTACTGGGAGACGCTGGCTACTGGTGCGAAAAACAGCTCCAGCGCTTTAAATACGCGGTGCCTGGACACTGCATATATTTTTTTGAACACAGAAAGCAACAGAGCGTTTTAGTGCAATAAAAGAAAGAAGAAAAAAAAGCGTAAAAAAAGTGCTCCGACCAGGATTCGATTGTGTGGCCTGTAATACAGATACCAAACCCGGTACTCTACCGCTACGCCACGCCAGCACATAAACGCGAACGGATAATTTACCATGTCAAAATCAAGAAGCAGCTTTAGTTTGCCAGAGATACGTCTCGCACAGACATGGTAGATGCGCTATCGCCCAGCAACTAAATTTATGCCTGTACTACAAAGAAAAATTTGCTGTCCGTATTCAGTAGCATGCTCGGAAGAGCCACAACATTGATTTTCACTTGCGATTGGTATATTAAGTTCAAAAAAAAAGTCCTAAGTGAACCCCCGACCCGGGACGCTGTATGGGCTCTTACTGACGATTTCGATAGCCGTTTCTAGTTCTTCACGTGAGGGATATGCAACGTTTCCTTAGTTCAGTGATGCGTTTCAGTCAACGCGTCTGTCTAGTCATATATCTTCGTCAGAAAAGCGCAGGCTAGTGCTTGGGAGCCTTCGGTAACAGCACATATAACTGTGTTTATATGTCGTCACATCGGCGGTCGTCGCATCTCATGCTGGCACCGTAGACATGAAAAAATTGTTTATTTAAGAACACTGATGCGAAAGCTGAAATATAGAGTGATTTATTCTTGTTAGATTTCATGATTCCGTAGCCTAAAGGCTAGCGTGCAGACGGACTCGGTGGATACGCTAGGCCTAAACTTCCGTGGGGACCGATCTCTGCGCGGGTAGCTGGCGAAATCTAAAATGTGTGTATTTGACCGTCAGAACTTTTCAGTACAATAGGGAAAGCGGAAACACACGAATCACCTCAGCTTTGTTATCGGTGCGATAATATCAGTCAGCGGTAGGCTTCGAACTCAGGGTCCGGTCGAGTGTGCCTGAACGACTTCTGGATTTCATGTCCGCTCCACAACACTGCGGCAGCGGCGACAACTCCCAGTCATATGTTACATGCGAACTACTGAAAAAGATGCGGCGTCCTCTGCGTTTGCGTGGTTTCGTTCAGGAATTTAGCTATCCGCCCAGTCAAAAGGGAAAATGTAATGCAAATGTGCATGAGTAAACAGGGCAGCTCACGCACCTTTATTCCAAGCTGCGACACGAAATAGAGTTTTATGAACCCAAGATATAGCGTTATTTAGGACAAAAGACTAGTATCAAGCGATGAAATTGTATAAATCATTTAATATTCAGCAGCGCTCGTCCTTGCGCACTGAAACCAACATGGCACAAACACAAGCAGCGCAGTTTCCAGTGCAAACCAGTGAACTGCAGCGAGAACCAGCGCCTTTACAGCACAAACCAGTGCACCCCAGTGTCATGACAGGGAACCAGCGTATCTTCCAGTGTGACCCAGCTCTTATCCAGCGTTATCACTGGTGTCCCAATGAGTGCCAGCGAGCGCCAGCGTACCCAGTACGATGCAGTGCCAAAAAACGCGCTGGTTTCACACTGACGGGCACTGGAAGACGCTGTTTTCTGCAACAGGGTTGGATGATATGCTTTCTGTGTTATGAATTCACAGCTTTCATAAGATTTACTACGCTAATGAAGACACAGGAGAGATACCACTACTAAAGGAGGTATCTGTACAAGTGGAGCATACAGAACTTATCGGTAAGTTGAAAAATATACAGGTAATACTGTCTAACAAAGTATTTTCATCCTTGAAGAACTAGAACTGGCAATGAATGCACATTCAGAACATGCAATAAGTGCCGTGTGTAGAAGATGGAGACGTACAGTGCCAGAAACCTGCTTGCATTATGAACATTGACGTCAAGGAAAATTCCAATCTGTACTCCTGGTGGCTCTCCTGCCTGCTTACGCCGGACCTACACCGAATCACGCTCCCAACTAATTCGAAGATAGCTGTCTCAACTGGCGCCATGCATTCACCAATCTGCTTGTGACTGTCCCGCCACCAGATGTCCCAATCTCCGATTCAGCCTGGCCAATCCCAACGAAGCAAACGTCAACCTTAGCTGCCATAAGAGAGTGCCATCCGTCTGCGCAGCTCTGCGGGCTTGGTAGCTGTGTGAAAGCACAGTCCACTAATCCGTTCATCTTTACCATGCAGATACTCTCCGCCGTCGCCAGCACGCTCCTGGTGGCTCTCCTGCCTGTTTGTGCCGGGCCTACACCAAATCCCGCCACCAATTAAATAGAAGATGACTGTCTCAACCGGTACCATCCATTGACCGATCTGCTTGGGACTGTCCCGCCACCAGATGTCCCAATCTCCGATTCAGCCTGGCCAATCCCAACGAAGCAAACGTCAACCTTAGCCGCCATAAAAGAGTGCCACCCGTCTGCGGAGTTCTGTGGGCTCGGTAGCTGTGTGAAAGCACGGTATATTATACCGCTCATCTTTACCATGCAGATACTCACCGCCGTCGCCAGCACGCTCCTGGTGGCTCTCCTGCCTGCTTATGCCGGACCTACACCGAATCTCGCCCTCAACTACTTCGAAAGTGGCTGTCTCAACTGGCGCCATCCGTTGACCGATCTGCACGTGACTGTCCCGCCACCAGATGTCTCAATCTCCTATCCAGCCTGGCCAATCCCAACGAAGCAAATATCAACCTTAGCCGCCGTAAGAGAGTGCCATCCGTCTGCGCAGCTCTGTGGGCTCGGTAGCTGTGTGAAAGCACAGTCCACTAATCCGTTCATCTTTACCATGCAGGTTGCTAACTCGCAGGTTCTGTTTTGTAAAAAACCAAGCAATTACTTCTTAGTAGAGCTGCTGAGCCTGCAGTGCTGCGTTGTTATTATTGTCGAATGTTCGCAAGTGATCCGTTCTTTACTACTTTTGGCAGATATATTGAAACTAACCCGGGGCGCACGCGAGATTCTGCGATCGCTGAACTACGAATTGTGTCCGCAGGTCAAACTAAACTAATCTTCGAACTTCAGACATTGATTGACATATGCAAGCGTTTGACTCACCTTGAAGCACATTGCAGTCGGCTCTGAAGCATGCGCACTGAATTAGATGACCTCAAAACTTTAAGCGCTGGAATAACCCGCCAGTATCATGACTTTGAATCCCGTATAGACGACAGCGAAAATCACTCGCGCCGAAACAATCTGATATTTTATGGCATTCATGATCCCAATCCTGAAGAATGCTTCGCTGATTCTGAAACAATAGTCATTCGTCACATCAGCGAAAACCTTCAAATAACAACCGATCCTTCACATATAGAAGACGCACACTGCCTTGAACGCCATTCCCCTGATTGCGTCCCGCCTTTGATCGTAAAATATAACTCATTTAAAGTCAAACAGTTGATTTTATTGGATGGCAAGAAATTCAATGACACAAACTACAGCGTTGGTGAAGATTTCTCACCCTCAGTCCAGCATGCCCGAAAGCATCTAGTCACCTTCGCCAAAACAAAATCTACAGCCTTTAAGTTGAGCTTCGAAACATTGTTCATTGGTTCAAAACGTTACGTATTTGATGAATCCTAGTAGACAGTAAAGGAACGAACGTAGCAATCACCACGATGTTAATTAAACACGCCCCAATCAGCACCGCGAACCACCCTATATCTTTCCGTAATTTTTACGAACATTCGCAGCTTTATTTCAAAAGGTGAACTCGTCTGTAATTTTGTTTCATCTTCCAGCAGCAACTTACTCGTATTAACAGAAACATGGCTTAATAGTGAAGTTACTGATCATGAGATCCTGGCTGACTTGCCGAATTTTCAAGTATTCTGCAAGGACCGCAATGGAAGAAAGGGACGAGGAGTGCTCATAGCGGTTACCCAGGAGCTACCATCCAGTTTGGTTAATCTGTAATGCGATCTCGAGGTACTATGGATAAAATGTCAAGCTACATCACAATCCGTTTTACTTTGCGTGTGCCAAAGACACCCGCAAAGAAACCCTGACTTCCCTGGCAAACTTAATTCTGCACTAAGTGAACTTTCAACCAAGCACCCTAATACACATATTATCTTGTTTGGTGACAAATTTTCGTAGCATTGATTGGCCTAACCTAACTGTTGACGGAGGACGCCACAGCGAGGCAATCGAGTTTGTAAATGTTTGCCTTAATTTTAACCTTACTCAAATCATGTCCAAACCAACCCGCGTAACCCAAGAGTGTGAAAGCATTTTAGACTTAATACTAACGAGTATCCCTGAGACTATAAAATCCATCTCATACTTGCCTGAAATAAGTGACCACAAGGTAGTTCAAGCCGACTTTATAATTACTCCACTAAAACGACAAACCATCAAAAAGACCATACGACTCTACGATAAGGGAAATTACACAGCTATAAATAACGAACTAAATCATTTTTTTCCAATATTCCAAGAACATTTTCATTGTCGCTCAGTGCTTGAAAACCGGACGTTATTTAAGGATAAGATAGATATATTAGTTGAGAAATTCATCCCTAAATTTAGTTTCCGTGCCTGTTCTCAAAAGCCATGGTTTACTGAAACAAATAAAAGACTAGAAAACAAGAAAAAACGCCTCTTCCGCTCCGCCAAGCTGCGGCATAATGAAAATGCGTGGCTGAAATATTATACAGCTGAAAAAACATGCCTAATGGCAATTCGCAACGCTAAGCATTCTTTTTTCTACGCTGATTTGCCGAAAATGCTGACTACCAACCCCCCAAAATTCTGGCAGGTTATAAGCCCAAACCACGCACGCACTGTCGCTCTTACAAAAGAATTGTGTAAGGTGGCCACCAACTTTGAATGTGCTAATATGTTTAACACCGCCTTTTCATCCGTATTTAGTAAAGAAACCAACATGCCACCCCCTGTGCGATCCAGTGTCTTCGGAACTGTTATGCCGCCAATTTTCTTTGTCGCATCTCGAATTTCTGCCACAATTGACAAACTTAGACTATCTTAATCAGCCGGGATCGATAACATTAACTCAAAATTTCTATGGAACACTGAAAACATTTGTGTATCATTTTTGTGCTTACTGTACTCACAGTCACTTTCCACGGGCCAGCTTCCTGCCGATTGGAAATACGGAAAGGTCATTTCAGTCTTCAAATCAGGTATCAGAGAATCACCGCTAAACAACAGACCAATTTCTTTAACCAGTATCCCGTGCAAAATCATGGAGCATGTCATTTACACACATATCATGGACTTTCTTGAATAATTTCTTCAATCCTGGGCGGCATGGATTTCAGAGGGGTTTTTCGTGCGAAACACAAGTGGCCATGTTTGCGCACGACTTGCATGAAAACGTAGATGGCAATTTTCAGAATGATGCCATTTTTCTGGACTTCGCGAAAGCGTTTGATAAAGAATCCCATAAGCGCCTTCTACTTCCACGGTTAAACTTTCACGATTAAAATTTGACGGTTAAATTTCAACCCCGACATCATAAATTGGATCCGTGAATTTCTAAATAACCGCTCTCAGGCTGTTTTTGTTAACAATGCTACCTCTGCTTCCCTTCCAGTAACATCAGGAGTTCCGCAAGGGTCCGTCCTTGGGCCGATTTTATTCCTTATATACATTTACGACGTACCAACTCATGTATCTTGTAATATCCGAATGTTTGCCGATGACTGTGTTATTTATCGCACTGTTGCCAACGCTTCTGATGAATTAACCCTTCAATGTGATCTTAGCCATGTAAAGCAATGGTGAGACGATTGGCTAATGGAACTTAACCCTCACAAATGCAAAGCCTTCAACCGCTGCCGCTTTCCACTTGTTTTTTCTAATGCGATTAGCAGCGTTCCTGTCGAAGCAGTTCAACCGTTCGAGTATCTGGGAGTGTCTTTCTGTCATGACCTTTCTTGGGGTTTACTCGTCACTAACGTCGTATCATCTGCAAATAAAACACTTGGATTTTTCCTACCTCATCTACATGACGCACGTAAGAATGCAAAATTGTTAGCTTATATAACTCTCGTGCGAACAAAATTGGAAAATGCTTCACCGATTTGGAACCCACGACCAGCTTATATTCAAGACACCTTTGAGTCACTTCAAAACCGTGCTACTAGATTCATTCATCGTTCGTATTCTTATGATGTGAGTGTGTCATCACTAAAATTAGAATCTAATTTACCCCTTCTCTCATGTCGCCACCGTATCCCCAGTCTTTCTTTATTCTATAAACTTTCCCATAACTCGGTGGGTAGCCCGCCATAAATTGTTCCTCCAGCACGCACTGGTCATCGTCACTGGTCACTGGTCAATCGCACTGGTCATCCTCTTCAAGTCGCGCGCCCACGTGCACGCGCCGTTATCTTTTCCACGTCATTTTTTTCCTCGTACAGCTGCTTACTGGAATGGCCTTCTGGGCGACACCGCTACCATCCCTTGTCCATCCACCTTCACAGAAAGTGTCACCAGCCACCTTTAATCATAGGTTAACACATGGTTTCTGCTTCTTTCTGTGTAATCCACCCCTTATGTAACACACCATTACGGGGTCTTTCAGCACTAACAATGAAAATAAAATAAAATGAAATGAGCTTACTGAGCGCCTGAAAAGGACCCTCGCCGACATGCTGGCAATGTACGTCGGCGTCGAACATAAGACATGGGAAGCCGTCCTGTCGTACGTAACCTGCGCTTACAACACGGCGATGCAAGAAACAACACAGATGGCGCCGTTCAAGTTGGTTTACGTCCAGAACCCGGCGACGACTCTCGCGGCCCTGCTGCCGCACGTCACGAGACCTCGACGTCGCCACCTGTCGCGCCGAAGAAGCGCGACAGCTTGGCGGCCTGCGGGTCGAGAAGCAGCAGAGGACCGACAGGCGACACACTACAACCTCCGACGACGCTACGTCGACTAACAGCCCCGCGACCGCATTTGGGTTTGGCACCAGTATGACGACGAAGGCTTAGCGAGAAGGTGTACGAGGTGCAGAAGCCCTTAATTGTCGCGAACAAGTTGATGTCATCGCTCTGGATTTATCAAAGGCATTTGATAGGGTTAGCCATAGCAAGCTAATTGAAAAGCTTTATGGGTATAATGTAAATTCAAAAATTATTAACTGGATTCAGGCTTACACACACGCAATAGACAACAGTTTGTTGAAATAGATGGCGAGTGCTCCTCTTTCCTTCCTGTATCATCAGGTGTACCTCAGGGCTCGGTCTTGGGTCCAATCTTGTTCCTACTGTATATTAATAATATCGCAACTGATGTACATCCTATGATTGAAGTACGGTTGTTTGCCGATGACTGCCTCTTCTTTTGCCGCGTTAAATGTGTTTCTGATCAAGAACGACTAAATGATGCTTTATGTCGAATTTATAACTGGTGTGAAAAATGGCATATGCAAACCAATTTTGATAAATCTTTTTGCATGACAGTAACGACTAAGAAAACTCCGTTGATGTTTTCGTACGCTGTAAATAATAATGTAATTAAGCGTTCCGCAAAGCTGAAATAACTTGGCGTAACAATCACTAGTAACCTCAACTGGAATGAAAACATATGCGGATAGCCCAGCGCAAGCTTGGTTTGTTATGGCGTAAATTGAGAGATGCTGCACTAGATATTAAACTTAAGGCATACACTACCATTGTTAGACCAAATTTAGAGTATGCGTGTATAATTTGGTACCCTCATCAACAAAACATAACAGATAAATTAGAGCGCATTCAGCGAATGGCGGATAGGTTTATTTTTTCTGATTACGACAAAACGCACTCGGTAGCCTCCATGCTCGCCAGGGCGGGTCTCACTACGTTGGCTGTGCGCAGGAAAATCGCGCGCCTTAAGTTTTTATATCAACTCTATCACAAAAAGCTGAACCTGAATTCCAGTTTGTATTTGAAGCCCCCTAGAAGGGTTTCACCACGAACTAACCACAATTACGCAATAATGCCTTATGTGCCAAGAGTTGATGTCTTTAAGAACTCTTTCATTGTCAAGACAATTGTTGAGTGGAATAACTTGAATTCTTGTGTGTTTCCGAGCAATAACACGGTTGACTCTTTTGAAGAAAACTTGACTGCGTTCTTTGCGTGAACTTTGTGCTCTGTATTCCCACCCTGTAATAGCCCGGCAGGGCCCACAGTATTGGAAATAAATGAATAAATAAAATAAATAAGGTTGTACGCAGCTATTTCGCACTCTACAAGATCATCCGAGGCATTGCCGCAGTCGACTATGAGGTCGTGCAAGACAGCATTTCGCTATCACAGCGGCGCCGCTCACGACCTGAAGTAGTCCATGTTGTACGACTTAAGCTGCTTTACCAGCGCTAAACTTCGGTACATTGCATAGATGAGCTTTGGACTTCGTTTTTGAACTGTGTTACTATGGAGTTTGTTGTTTTCTTGCTTTTGTTTAGTAAGTGTCCTTGTGTGTTTTGCTCTCCTGCTGTGTTTGTAGCATCGGGAAGATGCTTTTTTGAGATGGGGCATTGACGCGTGGTCTAGTGTATATTTTACGTGTGAGCGCTTTTCATCATCTAACTAATGTTATCGCTCTGCGCAGGACGCGCCCACATGTATCGAAAGTTTCTCGAATGTTATTGACGGTCCTGTTGTCACCAAAGCATGTGTAATCTGCATGTGCGACGCGAATTGTGAAGAACTGTCGGAAAAACACGCGGGCACCACCGATTACTCTGGAACCTTCGGTCACTCGTGTATAAAAGCCGACGCGCTTGACCGGAAGATCAGATTTCGATGACCACCGGCTGTGTTCGCGGCTCTTGCTGTGCGTGCTTTGAGTGTAAATTACTTTTGTGGGCACGCGTTCGCCCAATTTCACCATTCACAGTTTCCCTTTCTTCACTGTCACTACCACGTGACAATATGGTATATACTGAACGGTGCTTATCCAAGAAACGGGTGCTACGCATCTTGCCAACACCAACTATCTCTTTCAGATGATCGCCTCGTGTTGATGATGATTACTATTTTTGGATACGGCACTTATTCAGAAAGGGCCTCAGTAAAGAAGTGGGTGGTACGCATCTTCTCAGTACCAACTAGCTGTTTGAGCACGTGCTGGTGGGCGAGTTGGATATGCATGATTACAAAGACGGATTATATCGATGCTCATGCAATCTGTCATTCAGACATTGTAAGGCTCACAAGTGCATCCAAGATTTTGATAGAACCTGTGTTTTGAACAGAGCTGATGATCAACTGACAAGGAAGATATTGGAAGCGCTTGAGATCAAGAAGCGTGGTGATGATTGTATCAGTGAAGCCGCAGTTTCTCTTTCCACAAAGGAACTAACGTATCTTGGGAGCGACACTTAGAAGTTATTCTGTATCGCGGCTTCCTTGTGTTAAGCAGATGACGGCCCTGTTTTGTCTTGTTGTTTTGGTCATTGACATCAGCTATATATTTCTATGTCAAGAAATAAAACCCTCAGTTGTTAGTGCGCCTACGTGGTTGTCTCGTGTCTACTTCCTTCGTTTGTGGTTTTATTTGGCGCCGTCTTTGTAATTAGCTCTTTGAGATGATCGCCGCGTGTTGATGATAACCACGACTTCTGGATATGGCCCATAACCAGAACGGGGCTTAGACAAGAAGCGGGTGGTACACATATTCACTACGCGAACTAGCTCTTTGAGATGATCGCCGCGTCTTGATGATGACAAAGGTTTATGGATATGGCATAAATCCAGAATGAGGCTTAGCAAAGAAGTGGGTAGTACGCATCTTGTCTACGTGAAACTATCTCTTCAATATGATACCGCGTCTGGATGGTGATCACGATTTCTTTGTATCGCACATATCGAGAACGGGACATACCCAAGAAGCGGGTGGTACGGATCTTGTCAACACCCAGTAGCTTTTTGAGATGATCGCCATGTGTTGATCATGATGATCTTTAGATATGGCACATAGCCAGAACGGGGCTTAGCCACGATGTGGGAGGTGCGCGTCTTGTAAACCCAAAGCTAGTTATTGAAAACGACGCAACGTGTTGGTGATGATCGCGATTTCTGAATTTCTGGCACATATTCATAAGGCGACTTTGCCAAGAAGCAGGTGGTACGCATCTTGTCAACCACTAGCTACTTGAGATGATCGCCGCGTGTTGATGGTGATCACAATTTCTGGATAAGCCACATAACTAGAACGTGGTTTAGACAAGCAGCGAGTGGTACGTATGTTGTCGATGCAAAACTAGATCTTCGAGATGATGCTACGTGTTGATGACGGTCATTGTTTCTGGATATGGCACATATCCATATTGGAGCTTAGCCATGAAGTGGGCGGGACTCATTTCGCCAACGCAAAACTAGCTCTTCTAGATGACGCCACGTGATGATGATGGTCACGATTTCTGGATATGGCACATATCCACTGCGGGGTTTACCCAAGATGCGTGTGGTACGCATCTTGTCTACAGGCCCATTTTTTTAGATGATCGCCGCGCGTTGATGATGATCACGATTTCTAGACATGGCACATATCCAGAATGGGGCTCAGCCGAAATGTGGGCGGGGGGGGGACGCATCTTGTCAACGCCGACTAGCTATTCGATATGATCGCCGCGTGATGATTACGACTTCTGCATATGGAACATATCCAAAATGCGCCATAGCCATGAAGTGGATGGTACGCATTTTGCCAACGCAAAACTAGCTCTTCGAGATGATGCCGCGCATTGATGATGATCACAGTTTCCGGATATCGCATATATCGAGAACGGGGCTTACCCGACGGCGGAATAAACTGCCGTTTGGATGGATGGATGGATGGGAGGTAGGAGCATCCCCTTTGAAACTGGGTGATGGCAGTTGCTACCATGCTCATCTTTTTATTTTGCCTTTTATTTTTGTTTACCTCTGTTATGTGTTAATAAAATTCGCAATTTTCTTTAAATACGTCTTCATACCCTTTTCACCTTATGTCACCTCTCTGCTTTTGAGCCACCAATCCTCCGATCGCCTTTTGCTAATTTCCACCGCATATATATTTGCATGGCTATTGTTATCTCTGAACCCTAGGGCCTCAGTAAGCGTGATTGTGGCCGCAACGACATCGGGCTTGATACCATCACATTATAGTAAGATGTGTTCCATTGTTTCTACATATTTACCACAAACAGTACATGTGTCTCCTTCTTCGTTAAATTTCCTGTTATAGCTCCGCGTTCTACGACATCCTGAAGTAGCTTCAAAGAGTAGGGCACTAACTCTTGATTTATCATCAAACGCTTCCTTCCTGATCTGCTGTTTCCAGTATCGATATAGTTCCACAATATGCTTCTTTTCTGTTGAATTTATCCAATTTTTGCCTTCCGCGTTTTTAACCTGTCGTTTAATTCTCTGTCTTTCTTCGTCCTCGTGTCTGGCATACTTGCTGGTTAGCTTCCTAGTTCTTTTCCGCCATTGTGAGTCAACACTCTTTCTGTGTAGGTATTTAAACACCTTAGCTTCCCACCTGTTATCGTCCAATGTCCTCAGACGTTTTTTGTATAGAATTTTACTGTGAGCTTCCCCTGCTTCGAACGATGCCCATCCCATATCCCCCTGTACTGCTTCATTTGTGGTTTTCCCGTGGGCACCTTTGTCACAGCAACGCCATCTGTGTTTGAAAATTTGTTCTCAACACACTTGTATGTTTAGTTAGAGAATCTGTTTCGCTTCAGACAGAATAGGAGATTAACCTTTCCTGTGTTCTTCCCTTTATTATTATTATTATTATTATTATTATTATTATTGCATTATGTACTACATTGTATATATAGTGTATTTCATAATTACCTTAGCTGCAGTGTATTAAGTACTGTATTTGAACATATGTATTATATTCCTACCCCCTACTCTAATGCCCAACATTGGGCGGTGTAGGTATCTAAGTAAATAAATAAATAAGCAAAAACAGAGTAGTACGCGTCTTCTCAACGTAATACTATCTCCTCGAGATGATGCCGCGTGTAGATGATGATCACAATTTCTGGATATGGCAAATAACCAGAACTGGGCTTAGCCAAGAAGAGTGTGGTGTACATCTTGTCAAGATCGAGTAGTTCTTTGAAATCATGGCCACATGTTGATGACGATCATGGCTTCTCGATATGGCAGATATCCAGAATGGGCCTTAGCCAAGAAGTGGGTGGTACGCACTTTGTCAACGCAATACTAGCTCTTCCAGATGATGCCGCGTTTTGATGATGATCACAATTTCTGTGTATGGCAAATAACCATAACGGGCCTTAGCCAAGAAGAAAGTGGTAGGCATCTTGGCAAGACCGAGTAGGTCCTTGAGATTATCGCCACGTGTTGATGATGATAACGACTTATTGGTATGGCACATACCAAGAATGAGGCTTAGCAAAGAAGTGGGTAGTACGCATCTTGTCAGCGCAAAACTAGCTCTTCAAAGTGATGCTGCGTGTTGATGCTGATCACGGTTTCTGGATATGGCGCATAGCCAAAATGGGTTTAGCCAAGAACGGGGTGATACGCATCTTGTCAGCGCCAACTAGTTCTTTAAGATGATCGCTGCATGTTGATGATGATCAAGATTTCTGGACATGGCACAGGTCCTGAACGAGTGGGTAGTACACATCTTGACAACGCCTACTAGCTCGTGCCGCGAGTTGACGATAATCACAATTTCTGAATATGACACATGTCCAGAATTGGCTGAGACGCAAAGCGTGTGGTACGCTTCTTGTGAACACCAACCATCTGAAGGGAAAAAAAACAGTCACAAAAGACAAAGGACAAGATGAAATGTTCACACCACAACGGCTGGACTGCCAAGTGAGCTTCATTAGAAGCGGAAATCATCGTCAACCCGCGGTTCCTCTCCATGAACTCCTTTCGTATTGGCAAAATACGTAGCACTCGCTTCTTATCAAAGCCATTTTCTCGATATGTACCATGCTCAGAAGTCGTGATCATCATCAGCACGCGGCGATCATCTGAAAGAACTAGTAGGTGGACGTTAGCAGTGTGTTCAATGGAGCTGGTTGGTTTATCTTTAGAATAAAAACCGGGAACAGCGCAACACAGGACAAGCGAGTGCATAGGACAGAGCGCTGACTAGCAACCAAATTCTTTATTCGCAGAAGCAGCATATGAAGACGTCATGAATGTGCCGAAGAGCATAAAAAGGAGGATAAGAAGGATAAACGTCAGCCAAGCAGATAATAATGTTCCTTTGTTGAGAGCGTGAGGGACGCAGAACTGACGCACGCGTCGCCACTTCTGATTATGCAAAAAGCTTCAAAAATTTTGCGCGCACGCTTTTCACTATATCTGCCAATTAGTTCGCAATTCTTAAAGATCGGGGTGCAACCGCACGTGTTACTGTGGGCAGCTAGATGACTGTACGGGTTTCCTTCTAGTGAAGCGGCACGCTTGCGCAGGCAATCATTAATGCACCTCCCCGTTAGTCCGATATAGCAACTTTACAATCAAGCGGGATTTTATAGACGACGTGCGTTGTAGAGTCAATAAAGCCGTGAACAGGATTCTTATAGCAGCTTTTGCGCACGACAGTATCCTCCCTATCGACTATTTTGCATAACCCGCTCGGTTTATTGGGGGCATTACACATCACCCTGACTCCTGCCTCGGCCGCAATTTTCATAACGTTATGGGAAACACGGTGTACGTAAGGAACGACTGCAAGCCTAGGTCTCGAAGGCGGTTACTGCAAAGTTTTTACAAGGCCACCAGGAACACTGCACAAAATGCTGGTTGGGTAGCCTGCTGATGTTAGTCTGTTGACTTGCGCTGAAAAGCTCCGTACAACAGAGTGCTCGCAAACATGCCTAAGCGATGCCTCGTTTTACGAGTTTGGAGTGTGCAGACGAAAAGAGAAGCCCTTTCTTTGAGCGACGCGAGTAGCTGGAGCACACGTGACGAGTTTAAAAACAATTTCAATGTTTGAAAACCTTAAACGGTCATTAGTGGGCGCTTCCGTTGTTAATGTGAAATCCTTCATCATCTCACTGAAGGCGTTAATGGTGGCTATGGTAGGTGCCATAGCCGTGGTGGCCGTGCAGTGGCTCCAGCCACTGCTCACCTCTAGCAGCACACTGTAATGACAGCCACGGTAGCCGACCGAGCCATGGTAGCCGAGAAGTAGCTCCAGCTACCGCTCACCTCTAGCAGTGACTGTGATGACAGCTGCGGTAGCTGATGTAGCCGTGATAGCGGCGCAGTAGCTCCAGCTACTGCTTACCTCTAGCAGCAACTGTGATATAGCCGCGGCAGCTCCAGCTGCTGCTCACCTATAACAGCGACTGTGTTGACTGCCACGGTAGCTGCTTTAGCCGTGGTAGCCGGGCCGTAGTTCCAGCTACTGCTCACCTCTTGTAGTTACTGTGATGACAGCCACTGTAGCCGACGTAGCCGTGGTATCCGCGCCGTAGCTCCAGCTACTGAGCTCGCCTCAGGTAGCAAGGCTGTCGCAGAAGCCCTGGAAAGCGTCCACCTCGCCTAGCTCTCTGGACCGGTAACCCAGCAGTGATGCAGGTCCTTGGTGTCCGAAAACGGCGTATTGGTGCATCTGGTGTTGTCTGGACCTGGCGTCCAGTGAGAACCGGCTGACCTTGAACGCCTAGCAGCATGCAACGCCCGCCCGCACTGCGCGCAGCGCGAGCTCATTTCGTCGTCACTCCCGCACGCGGAACATGGCATTGTTCATGTCATGATGGCGAAGACGGCTTTGTGATGCATATATATATATATATATATATATATATATATATATATATATATATATATATATATATATATATATATATATATATATATATATATATATATATATATATATAGGGGTTTTCTTCAAAGTTCAGCACGCAGGACCCGACGTAAAATACGCAGGAAAGAGACGACGAACTTTTTGGGAGACTTCTTTTTCTTACTTAACGTTTTCGGCTGGTGGACCAGCCTTCGTCAGAGTACTCTGACGAAGGCTGGTCCACCAGCCGAAAACGTTAAGTAAGAAAAAGAAGTCTCCCAAAAAGTTCGTCGTCTCTTTCCTGCGTATATATATATATATATATATATATATATATATATATATATATATATATATATATTGTACTGTAAAATACGGAGCAGTGGGGCATTGGCTAGGAGAGAGACAACGACGACGTGAAAGCAGAACCTTGTTTCGGTGCTCGATCGGCTACACTACCTCTCGCTGCTCCAACGTTCTAGTCGCGAACGCTTACTGCTCAAAGTGCCTTGCGACATTTGGTGGAAGGTGCTCGACCTTTTGCAAACCTGGAACTTCGAAGCCAGACGATCACTGTCACAACTCCGATGCCTGGGGAGACTAGTCCTACCGCGCCACCGAAGGCACCGCCTCCGGTCGTCTGTCCTGGTGCACCACGCCAACGGGATCCTCCCATATTCAATGGCACTGACGATCATGACGTAGAGGACTGGCTGTCATCGTACAATCGAGTGAGTGCCCACAACAAATGGTCTGAAGCTGACAAGCTTGGTTACGTACCATTCTACCTTTCCGGGGTCGCTCATCTTTCGTTCCACAACCATGAGGCTGACTTTTCCACCTGGACAGCATTCCGAACGGCACTTCAAGAAGTCTTCGGTCGCCCTGCTGTGCGCAAACTTCGGGCTGAACAAGAGCTTCGCTGTCGTGCCCAACAAAAGGGCGAAACCTTTACGAGATACATTGAACGTGAAGTTGACGTTTGCCGACGTATCAACCCAGATATGACGAAGACGACAAGGTCAGAACATCTTGAAAGGCTCTTGGCAAGGAGAGAGAGAGAGAAAAAAAAAGATAAATGAAAGGTAGGGAGGTTAACCAGGACTGAGCCCGGTTGGCTACCCTACACTGGGGAAAGGGAAAGGGGGACGGAAAGATTAAAACAAGAGAAAGTCCACTGCGGATATCGGTCACTCAGTCCGGAACACAGACGCTGACTCAATCCGGTAGCCTTCAAATATCGCAGCAGCGCTTTTGTGGCCTTTTGTAGCTGGGATATGCGAGGCCATGGTCCCAAGATCTTGTTCAAGGAGAACGGCTTTCCATCTAGCTGACTGAGAGCTGTACAGAAGTCTTGCCTTTCATTTTCAAAAGATGGGCAGTAGCACTGTAGGTGTTCTATGGTTTCCTCGACACCGCAGGCATTGCAATCGGCGCTATCAGTCATTCCAATCAAAAATGCATATGCATTCGTGAATGCGACGCGTTGGTCTGCGTCGGTCCGCGATAAAGGTATAGAAACAGGGGTTGCTCCTTCGTGTGCTTTCCTAGCAGCTTCATCAGCGAGGTCGTTGCCGGAGATACCACAATTACCAGGAAGCCACTGAAACACGACGTCGTGTCCTTTCGCGATCATGTGATGGTGCATTTCTCGTATCTCTGACACAAGTTGTTGACATGACCCACGACGAAGAGATGATAGAAGACATTGCAAGGCCGCCTTCGAATCACAGAATATTGCCAACTGATTAGCCGGTTGGTTATTAATATAATCAACCGCACCCCGGAGGGCAACAGGAACAAGCTCCGAACCGGTCGATGTTGTCAAGTGAGAAATATTTTATTGGATGCTTAGTGATAGTGATGGTATAACCACTGCGCTGGTGGAGTTGGCTTGAACGGAAGAGCCATCCGTATATATGTGGACTCGATCAAAGTAGAAAGTGTGCCAACAATCCAGAGCTGCTTGCTTGAAGGCCAAGGTAGGCAGGTCGGTCTTCTTTCTTATCCCTGGAACCGTAAGAAGCACTTGAGCTTGTTTTAAACACCAAAAAGTTGAGGTTAAACGTGCTTAGGGTGGGAAGCCCTATGGTAAGGAGGCACGATGGATGCTGACCTTGTTGGAGAAGGACGCCTGTGGTCGTCGTTCTGGCAGGCACACAAGAGAGCCTGACTGCATCCGTGAAACATGACGAACATGGGCTCTAAGCGTTTCGGTGCTAATGTAAGTCGTGATCGGATGGTCTTGAGCCATTTTAATGGTTCTTGCTGTTGAGGCGCTCCGCGGAAAGCCTAGGCAAACACGTAGGGCCTGCGCCTGCACGCTCTGAAGCTCTCGAAGATTTGACTTGCATGTTTTAGCAAGCACGGAGAGCCATAGTGTAGGAATCCGATGAAAAGTGCTCGATATAACTGTAGCATGGAGCCCACTGACGATCCCCATGTTTTGCCGGCGATGAACATGAAGACGTGAACAAGAGATGAGAGCTTCTTTAAGTGGGCAACCTGAGGGCTCCAAGTGAGGTCCCGGTCTACAATGACGCCCAAAAACCGGTGATTTATCCTGTAGGAGATAGGCTGACCATTGATACCCACTGGATAACGAGTCATTGCTTTTCGCGTAAAAGCGACTAACACATTTTTTCTGTTGAGATGGTAAGGCCTTGTGTGTGAAGGTAGTCAGATGCCTGTGTTGCTGCTTTCTGTAGCCGTGCGCGAACCTGCAGGCGAGGGGCCGCTGATGTCCAGATGCAGATGTCGTCGGCGTAGATTGAGACACTCACTGTTTCCGGTAGGGACTCGGCCAGCTGAAGAAGCGCGAGGTTGAAAAGAATAGGGCTGAGAACAACGCCTCGGGGAACGTCTCGGCATGTGTAGCGGTCGGTAGTCGGACCATCTTCCGTACTTACGAACAAGGACCTTTGTGTCAAGTAGTTTCTGATCCATTGATATACTCGCCCTCCTAGTTCATTTGTCAAAAGTGCGTCTAGAATGGTTTGATGGGAAACGTTGTCGTAAGCGCTTTTCACGTCAAGAAAGAGTGCTACTGATAATCGCTTCCTACATTTTTGTTCTACAGATGATACTAGATCGATGACACTGTCAATCGATGAACTACCGCGTCGAAATCCCGCCATAGAGTCAGGGTAAATTTTGTGGTGTCTTGGCAAGGAATCCTCACACTGTCAACGACCTCATAACGCTTTGCTAGAGCTATGAGGAGCTGCGCAAACAACGGCTTTCTACGCGCCGAGCTCTCGCTCCGGACGTCGCGCTTTCAGCTCTGAGTGATGGTGTCACTTCTACTCCTTGCAGTTCAGCAATTTTCGACAAAATCAAGCAATTTGTACGAGAAGTGGCACGCCAACTCTCTCTTCTGCCAGTCAGTCCAGCCTCGGAGCCGCGCTTGTCTCCCGATCTCCGTCAGGTGATACATGAACAAGTCGCTAACGCAGTACCACTTGCTCATCGACCGCCTCCTACGCCTGTGCCACTTACGTACGCTGCCGTTGTCGCGAATCCAAGGCCTCCGTCTGCAGGTATTCAATCCAGACTTACCAGCGCATTTCCCTCACTTCCGCAAGCAGCTGCAGCATATGCGCCTACCCCCCCCCCCCCCAAGCAGCTACTGGCCGCCACAGCAGCCCGTGCGCCCACCTCGCCAATATTTCCACCAGTCTCCACCCGCTGTTCTCAATCCATGGCGCACCCATGACAATCGGCCTATCTGTTATTCGTGCGGCCTTCCTGGGCATGTAGCACGGCTTTGCCGCCGGCGTGGATGGTATCCTTAGGATTCTCCGAGGGCTCAAAGCAATGGTTTCGACTCTCCGTCCCATTGCGCTACAGTTATCAGCCCTTCGAAGCCTCACCTCCTCCGTCCCGACCCTTCAATACCCGCCGGTCTCCGTCTCCCTTTCGGCGTTCTCTGTCGCCGCTTATCCGTCGCCCTGAAGCGATCCGAGAGGAAAACTAAGGACCAAGGTTCCTGAGGCAAGAACTGCGATCTCAGCGAACTCCTCAAGGCCTCATCTATTTCTTGAGAACGTTTCTGCAGAAGTTTCTGCAGAAGACATTGCCGTTCATGCGCTTGTAGACACAGGAGCAGCAATATCAGTGATTTCGGACCAGCTTCGTCTTACCCTTAGAAAAGTCGAGACGACATATTCAGCCATTTCATTACGTACAGCAAGCGCTGTGCCGATTGAACCGTTAGGGAAGTGTGCCGTGCATGTTGTTATAAGCGGCGTTTTATACCATGTTGAGTTCATTGGTCGGCCTCGCTGCTCACATGACATGATTTCAGGATGGGACTTTCTGTCTTCTCATCATGTCCTTATAGATTGTGCCCGTGCTGAATTCTCGCTGTCGTCATTCGGCACCAATGTTATTGAAGATACTGATGACGCTTCCGGTCATGTGTTCGTGACCGCCGACACCAAGATTCCTCCATACTCTGCCGCACTTTTACTCGTTTTCTGAGTTGGGTTTTCCGACACCACAGTTATTTTCACGCCGTCTAAGCTTGTTGCTCGCCGTCATCCTTTCTTGCTACCTTTTGCCCTTCTTGCCATTCGACAAGGTTCCAGTGCACTTTATTTATCGAACCTGTTTCCTTGCCCTGCTAGCCTGCTCCACAACGAGTGTCTTGGTTATGCCGACGAAATTGAACCAAGCTTCCTTTGCGATGTGCCTGACGATCCGGCTTCTCCTCCGGTTGACGCTGTGGCCCTTCCAGTTTTTCCTCCCACGCCGCCGTGTGACCCTACATGTTAGCCTTGTATTGATGCCAACGTCACTCCAGCGCAGCGCGCCCAGATCGTCCGTCTTTTCAACCGCTTTCGCACGTCATTCGACCTACAACAATCTCGTTTAGGCCGTTCTTCCACTGTTGTCCATCACGTCGACACCGGTAACCATGCGCCTTTACGCCACAGGCTGCATCGTGTATCCGCCACGAAGCGTAGCGTGATTGCTGAGCAAGTTGCAGACATGCGCCAACGCGGTGTCATACAACCTTCGCACAGTCCCTCAGCTTCTCCTGTAGTGCTGGTAAAACAGAAAGATGGCACAATTCGCTTTTGCGTGGACTACTGGCGACTTATTAAGATCACACGCAAGGACGTTTATCCGCTACGCCGTATTGACGACGCGCTAGACTGCCTCCAAGGCGCCGAATTCTACTCATCTTTAGACTTACGATCCGGGTACTGGCAAGTGCCAGTAGCTGAGTCAGACCGTCCGGAAACGGCCTTCGTCACACCTGACAGTTTATTTAAATTCACCATGATGCCATTTGGCCTGTGTAACGTGCGAAAGTATGATGGACAGCATCTTGCGCGGCCTCAAATGGCATATATGCCTGTGTTATCTGGACGACATCGTTATCTTTTCACCGAACTTTCCTTCCCACTTACTTCGACTTGAACGCGTCCTAAAGTGCATCGCCGATGCTGGCCTCCAGCTTAACTTGAAGAAGTGTCGCTTCGCTGCCCGGCAGCTGGTCATCTTCGGCCATATCGTGTCGAAAGAAGGTGTACTCCCTGATCCGGCGAAACTACAAGCTGTTGCCCAGTTTCCCCGACCAACGACCTTGAAAGAACTGCGCAGCTTCATTGGGTTAGCGTCATACTTTCGCCGTTTCATCCTCAATTTTGCCACCATAATAGCACCTTTAATGCAGCTTCTTCGAGGTGGCCACAACCTTCCAACCTGGTTACCGGATTGCGATGCCGCCTTCACAAAGCTGCGTCGGCTGTTGACGTCGCCACCAACCCTGCGCCATTTCGACCCAAGTGCTCCAACTGAAATACACACGGATGCCATTGGCGTTGGCCTTGGGGCCGTTCTCGCTCAGAGAAATGCTGGCTTCGATGAGTACGTCATTGCCTTCGTCAGTCGTGCACTCGCTAAACCTGAATCGAACTATTCTGTCACAGAAAAGGAATGTCTGGCTATAATTTCGGCCATAACCAAATTCCGACCCTATTTTTATGGCAGCCAATTTGACGTGATTACTGATCACCATTCTCTGTGCTGGCTGTCGTCCTTAAAAGAACCATCCAATCGTCTTGATCGATGGGCCCTTCGACTACAGGAGTACGACATTCGCGTGCTGTACCGTTCTGGCCGAAAACACTTGGATGTGGATCCCTTATCTCGTTCGCCACTAACAGACGAGGCTAGCTCCCAGAAGGCCTCATTGACCGAGTCTTCCCTTGCTGCCAGGGACATTCTTCTGGAGCAGAAGAAAGACCCATGGATTGTGTCCATGCTGCGTTTCTTGTCCAGCCCACCAACACCCACTACCAATCGCGCATTACGTCGCCAAGCACATCACTTCTCCATTCGCGACGGGCTCTTGTACCGTCGTAACTACCTCCCAGACGGCCGCAAATGGTTGCTTGTCATCCCGTGGCACCTGCGTTCGGATATTTGTGCAGCGTTCCACGACGATCCCCAGTGCGCGCATCCAGGTTCACTGAAGACATATGGGCGTCTACGCCTTCGTTACTACTGGTGGAGGATGTATCGATTCATCCATCATTTCTCGTTTCGTCATTTCGTCTCGTTTTCCAACGCCGTAACGATCCCCTCGTCGTTCAACCGCCCCATTGGAGCCTTTGCCTTGCACAGAACGTGCTTTTGATCGAGTAGGCATAGACATTTATGGACCTCTACCAACCACATCAGACGGCAATCGCTGGGCATTCGTGGCCATCGACCATCTTACGCGCTATGCGGAAACATACCCTTTGTCCAGCGCTTCGGCACGGGACGTCGCCTGGTTTCTCCTGTGCCACATCATCTTTCGCCACGGAGCTCCCAGGCAATTACGCAGTGACAGAGGCCGCGTCTTCCTCTCTGACGTCATCGAGGCTCTCCTCAAAGAATGCCGCATCATTCATCGCACCACTACTGCGTATCATCCGCAGACTAATGGTATGACCGAGCGTTTTAATCGCACTCTTGGTGACATGCTGGCCCTGTACGTTGCATCCGACCAAACCAAATGGATTCATGTCCTACCTTTTGTGACCTACGCTTACAACACTGCGTGGCAGTGTTGTAAGCGGGATTATCGCCCTTTTTCTCCTGTGCGGACGCGAACCTTTTTTCCACAATGGATACTATCCTTCCGTACCGCCCTGACTCCACGGAAACAACTACCCTATCCGAAGCTGCTGCACACGCAGAAGAGTGTCGCAAGCTTTCCCGTATATTTACGTCAGAAGACCAGCAACGCCAGAAGCACCATCGAGAAACTTCCAATGCTAGTGTATCCTAGCTCCTGGCTCACTAGTGTGACTTTGGGTTCCTGCCTCTACCCCTGGACTGTCACCGAAACTCGCGTCGACGTACCAAGGCCCATACCGCGTGATCAGCCAAACACCTCCAGTCAACTATATCGTGGAGCCCCTCGAGCTACCTTTGGATCATCGCCGTCGAGGACGCGAAATTGTGCATGCCCAGCGTTTCAAGCCTTAATATGATCCGCCTGTGTTGTCCTACCCGTAGGCCGCCGGGACGGCTTCCTTTCCCGCGGGGAAGATAACTGTACTGTAAAATAAGGAGCTGTGGGGCGGTGGCTAGGAGAGAGGCAACGACGACGAGAGAGCAAAACCTTGTTTTGGTGCTCGATCCGCTACACTACCTCTCGCTGCTCCAACGTTCTAGTCGCAACGCTTACTGCTCAAAGCGCTTCGCTGCAATATCTATATATTGACACGTGTACTTGTTTTTCTTTATCGGGCGACACGTTTCGCCGCCTAGCAAATGTTATCGTACAGCGCAGGACGCGCCTGCATGTATTGGAAGTTTCTGGAACGTTATCGATGCTTCCATCCGCTGTCTGTGACCGAGCCTTGTGTAATCTGATCGCATGTGTACGCGACGCGAATAATGTAGAACTTTGTAGAAGGCACGCGGGTCCCAGCAATTACTCTGGAACATTCGACGACTGATGTATAAAAGCGGACGCGCTTGACCCGCTGATCAGATTTTCGACGATCGCCGACCGTGTTCGCCGCTATCGTTGTGCTTTAAGTGTAGCCTGTTTTTGTGGGCACAGGTTCGCCCAATAAAAGTTAGTTTTGTCTCTCACAGTATTGCTACTGTGTTCTTGAACGTCACGACCACGTGACAATATATATATATATATATATATATATATATATATATATATATATTGCCACCTGGTGTTATGAGCCAGCGACCATTCAGCATTGCGTGCCCAGCAAAACGGCGAAGAAGACGACGAGGTCAAGGATCCCGCGCCAGCTGGAGAACCGTCGCTTAGTGCTTGGCATTTTTTCGTCTCTGGCTGCTCGTACTGTCACTTACTCCTGCGTTAAAACGTGACAAACTGGTGGAGGTGCGGGGTAATCTAATCTATGCACAACACCCCTCCGAGCAGCAGGAGCTCCAGCCCCGTACTGGTGGTTACGCCTGTACACCGCGCCAGCAGAAGGAGCCATGGACAAGCCCCTGAGTTTGGACTCCTCGCAGAGAAAATGGCAGCTCCGACCACGCCAACAGGTATGGAAGGCCCAACGCCGATTCAGTGTACGCTACTGAATCCGCGAACGCCAAATCCCTTCCATGGCGCCATACATGAGGATGTTGAAGATTGGCTGGTCCACTATGAACGTGTTGCCGCGTTCAACAAGTGGGATGACGCAGAGAAACTGAAAAACGTATATTTCAGCCTGAACGATGGTGCACGTGTTTGGTACGAGAACCGCACAGATGCCCTAAATTCATGGGGAGAATTCAAACGCCGGACTCTTGAGACGTATGCGAGCCGTGATCGCTGGGAGCGAGCTGAGCGTGATCTCCAGTCCCGTATACAAATGCCGAACGAAGGTGTCGCAATGTATGTCGAGGACATGACGCGTCTCTTTCGACGAGCTGACCCCATCATGTCGGAAGAAAAGAAGGTGCGGTACCTGATGCGCGGAGTGAAAGAGCAGCTGTTCGGCGGTCTCGTGCGCAGTCTTCCCAAGACTGTGTCAGAATTTCTTTCCGAGGCCGTCACCATGGAACAGACGCTTCGGCAGCGGGCACCATCATACGAACGCCAAGTGAACGTTGCCTCACCTATGGACTTCTTCGGAGCTCTCGGGGGCCACGTCGATTTCTTTCGAGAGCTCATTCGCTCCGTAATCCGCGAAGAACTCCAGAAGCTGTCGGTACCCTCACAGCCGACGCTCAACTCCTTGTCCAGCGTTCTCCGTGACGAAGTCCAGCAAGCGCTAAGAGAACCACCCTTCAACACAGAAGCTCGACCGCTAAGAACTGACAGCTCCCGTATGTCGTATGTGCAAGCTTTGAGGCAACCTGCCCCACCTCCCTCCCCGCTTCGCACTGCGTGCCCGGCCATGCTACAGCCCGTCCAAGCGGCCTCGTATTACCAGGACCACCGACAGGCCCCAAGGAAATCAGACGTGTGGCGGGCACCTGATCGCCGTCCCCTTTGCTTTCACTGTGGCGAAGCTGGGCACGTCTACCGACAGTGCTCCTATCGAGAGCTCGGACTACGCGGATTTTCAGCAAACTCGCCGCGACCTAGGTTCGGCCAGCGTCCTCCGGAAATTGAACAATACGTTGCCCAGCAGTGCGGATCCCCATCAACTCGACACCAGTCACGCTCCCCTTCGCCGCGGCGGTTTTCTCCGACTCGCCGTACGTATTCGAGCGTGGTGCGGGGTCTGTCGCCCAGCCCGCACCGGGAAAACTAACCACAGCGGCCTTCGGGGGCGAGGCCGCTCAGTCTGGACGTACTCAAGGACCCCTACTGACGCGTACACGGACCGACGATACACCGACGACGACAGTACCCGCTGATTACAGAAAAAGAATTTCCTTGGACATTCCTGTACTGCTCGACGGTCGTGAATTGACTGCTTTAGTGGACACTGGAGCGGATTATTCTATAATCAGCGAAAAACTGGCCACCCTTCTGAAGAAAGTGACGACGCCTTGGAATCAAACGCCAGTTCGTACAGCTGGCGGGCACATCATCACCCCACTCGGCATGTGCATGGCAAGAATACAGATTCGTGGCTCCACGTTTGTTGCCAGCTTAAGCATTCTCCCTCAGTGTTCTCGAGACCTAATCATCGGTATGGACTTTCTCAGGGAGCACGGAGCTATCATCGACATTCGAGAACGCCTCGTCACTTTCTCGACAAAGAGCGCCGCAGCGACGACCAACACCATCCACCCTCGAGCACCTCTTCGTGTCATCGACAATGCTGTCACGTTACCACCACGTGCAAGTGTCGTGGTTCAGGTGGCATGCGACAGACTCTTATACGGTGAAGCGGTCGCAGAAAGCAATTGCTCTCTCCTGCTTTCTCAAGGTGTTTGCGTAGCAAGAAGCCTTATTGATCTCCATGATGGCCACTGTGAGGTTCTTGTCACGAACTTCAGCTACGAACACCGGCACCTCTTCCCCGGTACTGTCATCGCCTACGCCGACCCGATCGCCGATGTCACTGAGTGTTTTGTTTCCGAGGCAATCGACAATGCTGAACCACCTATACGCAACGTCGACATTAGTGCAACGCTTCCTGAAGAGAACAAACAACCCCTACGCGAGCTGTTGCTCGAGTTCCACTCTTGCTTTGCACGGTCGTCGAAGATACGTCAAACGTCGATTACGAAACATCGTATCATCACCTATGGCGACGTGCCCCCCATACGGCAGCAGCCTTATCGTGTTTCCCCGACAGAACGACATGCGATTCAAACGCAGGTGAAGCAAATGCTTCAAGACGGCGTAATACAGCCTTCATGCAGTCCCTGGTCATCGCCAGTCGTTCTCGTTAAAAAGAAAGATGGCACGCTTCGGTTTTGTGTGGACTACCGGAAGCTAAACAACGTCACAAAGAAAGACGTGTACCCGTTGCCTCGTGTCGACGATTCTCTGGATAGATTGAGGCGCGCGAAGTATTTCTCCTCTATCGATCTGAAAAGTGGCTACTGGCAAATTGAAGTAGATGAGCGGGACCGCGAGAAAACTGCGTTTGTGACTCCGGACGGCCTTTACGAATTTAGAGTACTCCCTTTCGGCCTCTGTTCCGCGCCAGCCACATTCCAGCGAATGATGGATACCGTTCTCGCTGACCTCAAATGGAAAAGCTGCCTCGTCTATCTCGATGTTGTCGTTATCTTTTCGGAGACTTTTGACGAGCACCTTCGACGCCTTCGGAATGTACTCGAAGCCATTCGATTGGCTGACCTTACACTCAAGCCAGAGAAATGCCATTTCGGTTACGAGGAACTGAAGTTCCTTGGTCACGTCGTGAGCGCGGCAGGTGTTCGGCCCGATCCCGAGAAGACTGATGCCGTAGCTGCTTTTCCCACTCCAACCGACAAGAAAAGTGTCCGACGGTTTTTGGGGTTGTGTGCCTATTATCGACGTTTCATTGAAAATTTTTCGAAGATTGCAGAGCCGCTATTTCGCCTTACACGTGACGACGTGCCATTCCTCTGGGCTGATGAACAACAGACTGCCTTTGCGGAGCTACAACATCGATTGTCTTCTCCACCTGTGCTCGGTCATCTTGATGAGGATGCTGACACAGAAGTACGCACTGACGCCAGCAATATCGGTCTTGGAGCTATCCTGGTGCAACGGCGAGACGGAACTGAACGAGTTATCGCCTACGCGAGCCGCACTCTGTCACGGGCAGAGTCCAATTATTCCACCACAGAGAAGGAGTGCCTCGCGGTTATTTGGGCTACTACAAAGTTTAGGCCGTATCTCTACGGGCGGCCATTTAAAGTTGTGACCGATCATCACGCTTTGTGCTGGTTGACCAACCTCCGAGACCCTTCTGGACGATTGGCACGTTGGAGTCTGCGACTCCAGGAATTTAACATCACCATCGTATACAAGTCACGTAGGAAACATGAAGATGCTGACACGCTATCAAGAGCACCTGTTGAATCTCCGAATCCTGACGAGGAAGACGACAGCGCCTTCCTGGGAGCCCTCAGCAGACCGGACCTGCTCGCTACACAACGATCGGACGCTGAGTTAAGGCCCATAATTGATCACTTAGAAGGCAGCATCGCGTCCATTCCTCGCCCACTTTCGCGACGGTTGTCATCATTTTGCCTTCGAGAGGGCATCTTATACAAAAGAAACACAGGTGCCGGCGACAAACCACATCTTCTAGTAGTGCCTCAAGCCCTTCGCGACGACATTCTATTAGCCTGCCACGACGAGCCGACATCTGGTCACTTGGGTTCCTCAAGGACTCTGGACAGGGTACGGCAACTGTACTACTGGCCTAGACTGACTGCTTGCGTCAAACGCTACGTGAAAGGATGCCGTGAATGCCAGCGCCGAAAGTCACCACCCTTCAAGCCTGCAGGCCTTCTACGACCCATCGACCCTCCGCGTACGCCGTTTGATCAAGTTGGAATGGACCTTCTTGGACCATTTCCCTTGTCTTCCTCCGGCAATAAGTGGATCGTTGTCGCAACTGACTACTTGACGCGTTACGCTGAGACGAAGGCACTACCACGCGGGACAGCATCTGAAGTTGCCCAGTTTTTTATGCATTACATTGTGCTTCGGCATGGCGCACCATCATTCATCATCACTGACCGAGGGACGGCATTTACGGCGAAGCTTCTGGACGACATCTTCAAGTTGAGTTACACGAGTCATCGAAAGACCACTGCATACCACCCTCAGACTAATGGTTTGACAGAAAGACTAAACAAAACACTGGCAGACATGCTCTCTATGTACGTCGATGTGCAGCACAAAACGTGGGACGAAATCCTGCCGTACGTAACGTTTGCGTACAACACTGCCACACAAGAAACTACACGATTTACGCCGTTTCGCCACGTTTATGGTCGAGATGTTCAAACTATGCTCGACGCCATGATTCCATATGAAGACATCGATCAGCTCGACCAGTTAGCTCCTGACGTCGAGGAGTACGTTCAGCGTGCCGAGGAAGCCCGTCAACTGGCCCGTGTCCACATACGACAGCAGCAGTGTACCGATGCCATAAGGTACAATCTTCACCATCGACAAGTTACCTATGAGCCTGGTGACCAAGTTTGGGTTTGGACCCCCATTAGACGGCGAGGCCTCAGCGAGAAACTCCTGAGCAAGTACTTCGGACCATACACGGTACTAAGGCGTGTAAGCGACGTGAATTATGAAGTGGTTCCGGACGGAGACCTACCATCGCCCAAGCGCCGTTTACCACGCCAGAGACTGTACATGTCGTCCGCCTCAAGCCGTATTTTGCACGGTGATGCTAAGTCTACCGGTGAAACAAACTTTTGTTTTTGCTGTCGTCGCGTCGTCCTCCAAAGAACTGCGAAGTGTGTTTTTTCTATTTTTTTGTTCCCGACGACAGAACCCAATTTTTTTTGCCTCGTGTGCATGCCCGTATGTGTGCTAGCGCTTTTTCCCTTTTTTTTATGTCTTACCTAATGTGCGTACTTTCCGTGTACGTCTTGTGTTTGAGCATCGAGTCGATGCTTCATAGGGAGGGGGAATAATACCACCTGGTGTTATGAGCCAGCGACCATTCAGCATTGCGTGCCCAGCAAAACGGCGAAGAAGACGACGAGGTCAAGGATCCCGCGCCAGCTGGAGAACCGTCGCTTAGTGCTTGGCATTTTTTCGTCTCTGGCTGCTCGTACTGTCACTTACTCCTGCGTTAGCACGTGACAATATATATATATATATATATATATATATATATATATATATATATAGAGAGAGAGAGAGAGAGAGAGAGAGAGTGCAGCATTAGGGCGAGTCCAACACGTCATACGTGGAGAAGCTGACCTTGTTCACCCCCTATTCAAAGGCATCGGATCTACAGCTTCCAATGTCCTTGCGGCACACAATCCTGCGACTGTACAGGACCTCTGTGTGTGTCAGTGCCTCGATTCCTTGCGATCATTTCGTTTGCAGCCCGACTCGTCCGACAACCTCCTGACCACCAGTGTTGAGTTCGGAGCTCTCTTTTGAGCGCTCATTCGTGAAGATCTACAGGCTCACCATTTGTCACCTTTCTCCAGCGCTCACGTCTATCCTGCTGCTGTCGGCCTACACGGCATCATTAAAAAAGAGTTGACCTTCCTGAAAAGTGCCAACCATCCAGCCACATCTCCTTGCCTGCCACCGCTTGGAACGCCCACATTGCTGCAATGCCACGCGTATCTCCTTGCGCCACGTCGCCTGTTCCGGTTGAAGGTCAGCTAGCACCTTTACTTACCCGAGCGCCCAATCTGCCTGACTTCTCTGCCTGGTATCAGTCGCGCCCGATTTGCTACTACTGCGGCATACGTGGGCACATCTCCCGGTTTTGCAGACGCCGCCAACAAGAAGAATGATGAGGCTACGCTGCCTCTGAGCGCGATGCGGATTCTCCTCCTTGATCATACAACCGACTCTTTCATCATCTGTCCTCGCACCGATCTCTGCAACACGCACCCGATTGCACGTACCTCGAGACGCCGCGCTCCCCATCGCCATTCCGACGCTACGTTTCTCCGCTTCGCCCGGCTTCTCAACTCCCTCTCCAGCGCCCGCAAAACAAACCAGTGCAGTACTTGGAGGGAATACTGCAGGTTTGCGAACTGTTCTAATTCTTCCTGAGCGTTCGTCAAACACGTTATCGGTGTCTGTGGAAGGTGCGCGGTTATTGACTTTGGTGGATACGGCAGCTACTATTTCTGTTATGCGTGCGGACTTGTGATCTCGCCTGAAAAAACTGAAAGTCCCTTACATTGGACCTGTGTAGAGCTGATGACGCAATTATTCGACTCTCCGCACAATGTACTGCACGTGTTATCATTGACGGTATCCGTGACCACATTCAATTTGCCGTTTCATTCCCGTGCAATCACGCACTCATTTTAGGGAGGGACTTTCTCTCTTCGGCGTCCGTTTTAATTTCCTGCCGTCAATGCGTCGTACAAATGACTGAGGCCAACCGTTCTACTGATGTGAATGAAGGACGGTTCGCTTCCTTCATCGCTCCCGACTCCATGCTCCCTCCCGGCCAGGAGTGACTTATTACCCTCTCGCCCCTCGCAATCACCGATAGCGATGTGTTTCTCACTCCATGCGACCGTTGTCTTTCCCGTGGAGTTGCCTTCGCTTCGTGTCTTGTACGTTTCGAAGATGGTTGTGCGTCCATCCCCGCTGTGACTGCAACCAAACAGACTGTTCTTCTACCTCAAGGTACCACTGTCACATGCTGCGTGGAAACTCAACCACTCTCCATTTTTCCCATTGACACTTCTCATGCACCCCCTCGGCCGGGCAAATCTGCTACTCTATCCGCTCTAGCTTCCGCAATAAGCCTGGTCTTAACACTTCGCAGACTCAAGCATTGCTAGATTTGCCTACAAAGCACCTGCTATCGTTTGACTCCATTCGTCTTCATTTTGACAGACTTCTGTTGCATCCCACCGCTTCAACACGGATAGCAGGACTATCGTGCGCTGTCGTCCCTACCGTGTCTCCTTTGCCGACCGCAATATCATCGAGAACGTCGCCGACATGCTGGGAAAGAACATCACACCCCCTCTGCAAGTTGTCGATCATCACCCGTCGCTTAATACAAAATAAAGACGGATCGGTACGTTTATCTGTCGATTACCGCGTGCTCAATAAGATCACCCGTAAGGACGTCTATCGGATATGGTATATTCATGACGCACTTAGTTATTTACAGGGGGTGCAATACTTCTCCAGCCTAGGTGGTTGGCAGATTCCAATGCACGAAGCTGACAAAGACCGCCTTTTCTACTCCTGAACATTATGGCGAGTTCAACGTAATGCCTTTTGGCTTGTGCAATGCTCCCGCCACGTTTGAAAGAATGATTGGTACTGTTCTTCCTGGCCTCAAGTGGGAAACCTGCGTAGTTCATCTCGCCGACATTGTCGTCTATTCATCGACTTTCCCAGAGTATTTGCAGCATCTCGACGAAGTGCTCACGCGCCTTGCAAGTGCTGATCTTCAACTAAACACCAAGAAGTACCACTTCGCTAGCACAGAGATTAAACTTCTGGGCCATTTTGTACACAAATACGGCGTGCAACCTGATCCCGATGAGATTTCCGCAGTGCTCAACTTTATACGGCCACTTCGTGCGAAAGAGCTGCGTAGCTTCCTCGGCCTCGCCTCGTACTTCCGACATTTCATCCAGTACTTGGCCACTATTGCCGCGCCCCTACATGGACTTCTTGCCAATGCCAGTTCTTTGCAGTGGTGCGATCGGTGCGAATCCGCTTTTCTGGAACTTAAGCGTGCCTTAACCTCCCCACCCGTCCTTTGTCATTTTGATGGTGAGGCACCCACTCTACTGGACACTGACGCTAGCGGCGAAGGAATATGCACCGTGCTGTAGCAGTGCGAACGCGGTTCCCGCGAGAAAGTCATCGCATACGCAAGCCACAGTTTTAACTTTCACAGGCAAGAAGCACACAATCACCGAACAGGAGTGCCTGGCTGTTGCACGGTCATGGCAGAAATTTCGCCTATACCTCCACGGTCAGAATTTCACTGTTGTTACTGATCATCATGCCTTATATTGGTTGTTGACGATGAAAAACTTGTCAGGACGCCTTCGCCGTTGGATACTCAGATGACAAGCATGTGATTTCGATGTCGTTTATAGGTCTGGAAGAAAGCACTAACACGCCGACGCACTTTCTCGCTGCCAATTGCAGCCACCTTTCGATCACGTACGTCACCTTGCAAACTACCTCTGTGCGCTCAGGGACTGCTTCAGAAGTTGCTGCCTTCTTCCTTCAAGCTATCAACTTATGGCACGGAGCCCCTCGCGTCCTTTTGAGATACCGTGGCAAAGTATTCCTCTGAAACACTCTTGATGAAGTTTTCCAAGGTTGCGATAGCCTGCACAAGACAACCTCCGGCTACCACCCCTAAGCAAGTGGTCTGACAGAGCAATTTTATCGCACCCACAGTGATATGCTGTCCATGTATACCCAACCTGATCATCGTAACTGGGATGCCATTCTCTCCTTCGTGACATTTGCCTACAACACCGCTGTCGAGCACATCACAGGCCGTTTTTCGTGGTCCACGGCCGCCATGCAACCTCTGGACTCGACGTTTCTTTCTTTTCTGGCGCTGTCAACGCTTCTCCATTCATTTGCGACCAATTTCTGCATCATCTGCCCAATGTCGCAACCGTACCCGTATAAACACTGAGGCGAGCCCAGAAGGCCGCCAGAGTCGTTATCATGTCACTCACTGGCTTCTTTTCAACCGCCCTGGCGATGATGTGCTGCCTTGGACCCCTGTGCGAATGCCTGGTTTATGTGAAAAGCTTCAATCTCGGTACATCGGCCCCTACATAGTCACTGGAAAGAACTCTCCAGTGAACTACCGCGTTACACCTGTCAACACACCTACTGACTGACTGTGCCGCGGGACAGAAAACGTGCATGCTTGCTGCATCAAGCCATTCCATCAGCGCTCTACTCTGGCAATTTGCGGCCAGGCTGGCCGCTTCCTTTCACGGGAGCCATTAGTGTGGGCATATATATTATGGATGTCATCTTGCTCATCTGTATCTAACCAGCGCCATCGCTTCACATCTTCATTATCGAGGCGCTGGCTCGTGCTTTTTGGAATAATTAAAGAAAAAACAGCGCTACAAAGACGTAGAATAAAAGAAGACCATGTACGACAGACAGACGCTAAAAATTTAGTTCGAAGTTAGCGCCTGGCCGCCGTACATGTTCTTCTTTTAGTCCGCGTCTTTGTAGCGCTATTTTTTCTTCAAGTGTGCTACACCGACTCACCCCACATCACGCTTCTGCTGGTGTTGGAATAAAAGCGTCAAGTGAAACCGTTCCTTCTCAGTACATATAAATTTTATATTCGGACATCACGGCGACCAGCGGTCCCAGATGCACATACCCAATGGCACACCGGCGCATTTGTTTCACCATCATCAGCCAATTTTATGTCCACGGCCCGACGAAGGCCTCTCCTTCCTATCTCCGATTACCCCTCTCCGGCGCCAACAGATACTAAATAGCCCTTCGAATTTCTTCATTTCATCTCTCCATGTAGTATTCTGCCGTTCTCGACTGCTCTTCCCTTCTCTTGGCACTGTTTGAATCCCACCGATGGCAACGGTTGTTGTGGTCGCACCGCTGGTGCGATCTGTTGGGAACTCGGCGCTGACGCCCGTTGTTGCACCTGGGTCGCAAGCCCCAAGGGTAGCGTTGGCCTGGCGGCCTGGGGTACAACTGGAAGCATCCGAAGGTCCCGGCAAAGCATGAGTCGACTGGTAACAACAAAATAACTTGTTTATTTTAACATCGCAAAGAGTTGGCGGTCAGGTTGACCGAAGTAGAGAGACGGGAGTGCACTTTACTCAACAGAAGAAATCGGAGCCCTCCTTTTGCGTCCGGGGGCAGCTGTTTTTATACTCTCGCAGTTGAGGGCAAGGAGGAACCCCTCAATAGACGAGCACGTGATTGTACAATGAGATAAGGTGACGCATACTGTCGTGGCGCCGCCGGTCGGGCACAAAGAGGAGAAGGTAACTCCTACTGTCGTATCGCCTCCGGTCGGGCACAATGGCTGGGAGGAGAAGGTGACCCCTACTGTCGTATCGCCTCCGGTCGGGCACAATGGCTGGGAGGAGAAGGTAACTCCTACTGTCGTATCGCCTCCGGTCGGGCACAATGGCTGGGAGGAGAAGGTGACCCCTGCTGTCGTATCGCCTCCGGTCGGGCACAATGGCTGGGAGGAGAAGGTAACTCCTACTGTCGTATCGCCTCCGGTCGGGCACAATGGCTGGGAGGAGAAGGTGACCCCTGCTGTCGTATCGCCGCCGGTCGGGCACAATGGCACATACACTCACACACGCACATGAAGACACGTGGCATCGGAACATGCCTGGACGCGCTTGGCGGGGAGCGTAGCGGCGACGCCGAACGGGCCAAAATGTCTGCCGCTTTGTTGCAGTCGCGCCGGCTAAACCGCGCGTCGTAGGCGAAACGTAACAGCACCCATTCTGTAACCCCTGGTTATCTAACCTACGCATTACATGACCTATCCAGCTTCATTTCTTTCTCTTAATGTGAATTAGAATATCGGCTATCCCCGTTTGCTCTCTGATGCACGCCGTTCTCTTCCCATCTCTTAACGTTACGCCTATCCTTCTTCGTTCCATCGCTCTTTCCGTGGTCCTTAACTTGCTTTCTCGTTTCTTTGGTCGTCTCCAAGTTTCTACCTCATCTCTTAGCACCGGTAGAATGCATTGATTGTAGACCTTTCTTTTCAATGATGATGGTAAGCTTCCAGTCAGGATCTGACAATTACAGCCGCAAGCGCCCAGCCCATTTTTATTCTCCGGTAAATTTCCTTCTCATGATCAGAGTCTCCTGTGGGCACTTAACCTAGGTAAACATACTTCTTCACAGACTCTAGAGACTGACTGGCGATCCTGAATGCTTGTTCCCTTGCCCGGCTATTGATCATGATCTTTGTCTGATACCCATGAATCTTTAACCCCACTCTTACTCTCTCTCTGTTAAGGTCCTCAGTCATGTGTTGTAGTAGTCCCCAGTGTTGCTGAACAGGACAGTGCTATCTGCAAACCGAACGTGGCTGAGAAATTCGCCGTTGATCCTCACTCCTAAGCCTTCCACTTTATTAACTTGAATACTTCCAAGCACCAAGGGAATAACATTGGAGAGATTGCGTCTCCTTGTCTGATTTCTTTCTCTATGGGTAGCTTCCTACTTTTCTTGTCGAGAAATAAGGTAGCTGTGGAATCTCTAGATATATTCCGAGATATTTACGTAAGTGTCCTGGACTTCTTGATTACGTGATGCTTCTATGACTGCTGGTATCTCTACTGAATCAAATGCATTTTCGTAATCTATGAAAGCAATATAGAGAGGGTGACTGTGCTCTGCAGATTTCTCGATTACCTAGTTGATGACATGGATGTGATCCATTATAGAGTATGCCTTCCTGAAACCAGCCTGTTCCCTCGTTTGACTGAAGTTCAGTGTTGCCTTTATCCTGTTGCAGAATATTTTGACGTATATTTTATAGAAAACTGGAAGTAAGCTAAGGGGCCTATAAATTTTCCATTCTTTAACGTCTCCCTTTCTGTGGATCAGCGCAATGCTGGCATTCTTCCAGATCCCTTTCTTAAGCTGCATTATGTTTCCGATTGGCCCGTGCGGAAAAGTGGTTGTAACTCGCTAAGCCTGTCCCTAAAACAAACTGCAGAACCTTAGTGTGCTCTAAGTTAGAGTAGGCGTGCACCCTATGCGGTCTCATCAGAACGCTCTCGTCCTGACCCGAGGAGCAATTTAGAATCGCGCATCACGTTTTACCTTACCGAATTATTCACGTCTTTAGTGTGACGTGTATGAAGGAAACACTAACCTTGCCAATTTCGTCTGAATCTTTTTTTATAAAATCTGTCATGAGAAGACTGCTTTGAAGGGCGCCCTTCTTCAACCCCCTCGTTACATGTCCGTTAAAACCGATCATTGTTACAAGGTAGGCTTACCATATTATTCCACAAACTTCTGTAATGATTATTTTATCCCTAGAACAAGCGTCGAAAGGAACCTCCTCCCCCGCCACCAATGCTGTCATAGCTGATGCCGAACTATTAGATATGGACTTTCAATACGCCTTGTAATAATTTTTGTATTACTATTGCTAGCTGCACGTATTTTTACCTTTTCAACTCCTTTCTGTAATGCCTTCGGCCTCTGAAAGTATTTAATAAAAATTGACAGGGTCTGATAAGTCAACCTCAAGACGACAATAACGTGAGAGCCTAAGTGCCCATGCATTGAACACGGACACATGACTTACACATCCCCCTTAATTCTCTTAGTCTACTTCGCTCAGTCATCTCTTTTATTTTGCATACTGACACTCTTAATGGGAAGCCGAAGAGTCTGTCGAATTCAATAAAACGCTCATATACGGATGCGGGAACCTTATAAACCATGTAGGTAAAATTTGGGTTTTTTTTTCAATTAGGAGCGACGTAATCGTCGGTTAAAATTGTGCTGTAGCTCCGACCCCCCCCCCCCCCCCCCATCGAATGCCGCGCGCTGCTGCTGATGCTGAAGATGCGAGCGGAGACCGGAAACCGCGGTGTTGTGACGTCAACACTAATGTTCCGTTCCTTCGCAGCCTCTGTGACCGTGCCTGACCGTGCTTGTTTCTGCGTGCGTGCCATCGTAATCTGCTTCGATCGACCCTGCATTCCTTTGTTGGTGCGTCTGCGTGTATGTAGAGTGGTACTCAACGTGCGCAGCATCAACTGAAGTGGTGGGCCGATCATGCCGGCTTTCTGTGCAGCCTACGGCAGCACGAACACCAGCGGCCGCGACGATGTTGTCTTCCATTTCTTCCCACAAGACAAGAAGCTTTTAACGAAGTGGGAGGCTGCTGTGAAGCGAAAGAATTTCAAGCCCTCAAGAACAACAGTGCTGTGCTCCAACCACTTCCGTGACGATCATTATCACCAGAATTTATCATTAATGCATGCGTTGGGTTTGCCAGTCAAGTCGGCTAGCCTAAGGCCCGGTGCAGTGCCGTCAGTGTTCGCGTACACAAGGAGCTCGTCACCGCTGTCAAGGCCAGCTTTCGCGAAAAGAAGGAAGCTTGAGGTAAGAACCTGACTGCGCAAACCGTTGTTCAGTGTAGTTTAATACGTGTAAGCTAGTGATTGCTACAATGCTTTCTTCAGATAAATGGAGTTTAAGCTGGCGTACCGGTTTTTCGTAACAGTGAGGCGTTACGCCTGAATTAAACGGCGCTTGTACGAGAACGGTAGCAAACGGCACCGTACTAAAAAAGCGTTTCAAGGTTAGGTGACATATCAAGACTGCGGCTTGATATGTGAAAACGAAAACAAAGACGGCACGAGTGCAGACTGACTGATGATAACTGGTGTTGGAAGGCCTTATGAATACACGAACTCGCCCAAACCTGGATTTTGATTTACTGCGAGCTCCTTCGTGTTAGCACGCTGAACGGAAAGTGCATGTTTATCTCCCGCCCTTGACGCAGGTTTCGTCGCAAAGCGCCGCGAATTTTCTATTTGCACGTGTGTTGTAAAACCGCCTGCATGCAGCTACCATCTTCCCTCCTCATTACATGTCCTGCCCATGCCCATTTCTTTTTCTTGATTTCAACTAAGATGTCATTAACTCGCGTTTGTTCCCTCACCCAATCTGCTCTTTTCTCATCCCTTAACGTTACACCTATCATTCTTCTTTCCATAGCTCGTTGTGTCGTCCTCAAATTGAGTAGAACCCTTCTCGTAAGCCTCCAGGTTTCTGCCCCGTAGGTGAGTACTGGTAATACACAGCTATTATATACTTTTCTCTTTAGGGATAACGGCAACCTGCTGTTCATGATTTGGGACTGCCTGCCAAACGCACTCCAGCCCATTCTTATTCTTCTGATTATTTCCGTCTCATGATCCGGATCCGCCGTCACTACCTGCCCTAAGTAGATGTATTCCCTTACGACTTCCAGTGCCTCGCTGCCTATTGTAAATTGCTGTTCTCTCCCGAGACTGTTAAGCATTACTTTAGTTTTCTGCATATTAATTTTTAGACCCACTCTTCTGCTTTGCCTCTCCAGGTCAGTGAGCATGCATTGCAATTGGTCCCCTGAGTTACTAAGCTACCATAACGCAGTGCAAATGTAGAGTTTGCATGTGCTGGAAAGCCGGCGCATGCCAGGACGCTACGCTTCCCCCTTCTCTCGTGCAAAGAGAGAAACCGACAGTCTCACGTAGCCGACGGAATTCGCCACCTTTACGACTTCGGTTACGAGTAGTGTGCGCATGGCGTACAGCTGAAGGTCACTACACGTACTACATGAACCGGGAAGCTTTTCACGCGTTTAAACCGTCTTTGTAGATTGCCGACAGCTTTGGACAGCGCACAAATGCCGACGATTGCATCCCCGCTTACGTTTCGCGAGGAGGCATGCAGGAACACAACACTACAGTTGTTTGACCGGAAACGAGCTCACTAGATCGGCGAAAGATCGGCGAGATCACTAGATCGCTTTGCAAAAAACATACCAAAGAGCATTTCCAACACGAGGAGATCCCAAGACTTCGCTTTCGTTCGCGTCGAAAGCACTGCTCACACCAGCATCGTTTGCTTCTTCGAGAGGCCGGCTCTTCGCAATCGGCTCGTACATGTAGGGAGTAACGCCGAACTCCTCAGAAAAACGCAGCCTCTCTAAATTTTCCATTACCGTCTCAGAAAAACAGCACCAAACTACCTGGCACCGCGCTTCATGTGTAGCGGCAGCGGTCGGTTCGGACGAACACTAGTGTTGACGTCACGAGGCGCCCGACCAATCACAGGCGGAAACGAGACGCGCGAGGTGGGCGTGTCCGCTGCTGCACTTTTCGTCGAAATAAAATATATTTGCGCTTTCTTTCGCTCAATTTCGATACGATATTCGATTTCGGAGGGTTGAAAACCATTATTTACAGATGTTGACTCATTTTTTCTGGAAGACTTTTCAGCTTCCCTTTAATTTGCTTCGTCATCCTCCTTTACTCGCTTAATGTACTTCACTTAGCCATGCCTCTTACTTCCAAATGTGGAGCATGAGACTCCCACCAAAAGTCGTGGCTTCCAGTGCCTTAACTTCATCTAAATCAGCTGTGCCTGCATCCTCGTCTTCTCCAATAGATTTCAGAATTTTTTTACTAATCATCTCAGTTCCTCTCTGATAAATATAACCGTTCTAGCTCCCTCTCAGTATTATCGGGCGTCCATCAAGGGTCTGTCCTCGTACCCCTTCTGTTCCTCATATATATTAACGACCTACCCAACCATGTATCTTCTCACATCCGTATATTTACCGACGATTGCATTATCTATCGCACAATTACTAGCCTTTCTGATCAAAATGCGCTCTAACGTGACCTTCACCGTGTATAGGGGTGGTGCGATCTTTGGGGCTATGGAAAGAAGAATGATGGGGGTAACGTCAAGGGAAAAGAAAAGAGCAGATTGGGTGAGGGAACAAGCGCGAGTTAGTGACATCTTAGTTGATATCTAGAAAAAGAAATGGGCATGGGCAGGAGATGTAATGAGGAAGGAAGATAACCGATGGTCATTAAGGGTTACGGACTGGATTCCAAGGGAAGGGAAGCGTAGCAGGGGATGGCAGAAAGTTAGGTGGGCGGATGAGATTAAGAAATTTGCAGGGACAACATGGCCACAATTAGTACATGACCGGGGTAGTTGGAGAAGTATGGGAGAGGCTTTGCCTTGCAGTGGGTCTTAGCCAGGCTGCTGATGATGATTATGATGATTGATGATGATTATGGTTATGATGATCTTTGGCTCATAAAGCTTGATCCCACTAAATGCAAGCTCGTTTCATTTCAACGCAAGCGCAATGCTTTGCTTCTTTCTTACGTAATCTCTAACTCCACTGTTGTACAAGTCCAGTCCAATAAATACCTTGGCGTCACCTTATCCTGCCATCTTTCTCCACGTGCACATATCATGAAGGTCATATCATTAGCAAATAGATCTCTCGGTTTTTTAAAGCGTCATTGGTGTCACGCCCACAGGACATAAAACTTGTGCGTATAAATCTCTAATCAGATCTAAACTAGAATACGCCGCGCCAGGTATACTTAATCAAGTAATTAGAATCCGTGCAAAAATGTGCCACTAGGTTCATTCATTCCTCAAACTGATATAACGTAAGCACATCATCCCTCAAACGCGAAGCTGGTCTTCCAAATGTCTCCGTGCGTCGCCGCATCGCCAGCCTCTATTTGCTTCGCAAGCGTTTCCACAGCTTCCTCAATGGCACGCCCTACATCGTCCCACCGAGGCGCAAATCCCGTCGCACTACCCATCCGTACCAAATTGCACGCTCACGGGCTCGCACTGCCATCTCTTCGCCTCCTCATTTCTTCATCGGGCAGCCGTGGACTGGAATGGCCTTCCCCGAGACATTGCAGTGATCATGTGACCATCAAATTTTGCAGAAAATATCACAGCACACTGTTCCGCATAAAGACTTATTAAAGCCCACCCCTCATGTAGTATACCCTAAACGGGAGTCTTTAAGGAAATAAAATGATGAGTAATGTGATAATTAACTTCGCCCTCATTAACACCTAAGGTAGTGGGTTCGACTCCCAGCTGTGGTCGTGAATTTCCCGCGCACAAATGCCGTGGGTTCAAGGGCCTTTACTCAATCTTAATTACCTGTGCCTCAATTAATTATGCCTAAATAATACCACAAGTGGCGGGTTCGACTCCCACCAAAGGTTCAGCATGCGTAGCTTTTTTGTATCTTTTGTGTCATCGACGCATTTTCGGTGAAAGGGGACTGACTGATGAGACAAAGCTTTCACCTTAATAAACACGAATCCTATCATACCCACTGGTGGCATTTGATTGGCCGATACGAGGTGTGGAATGTATATATCTGTTTTTAATTTTCGCACGTGTACTGTTATTTCTCTATCTACATGCACGAAAATAAAATCATGTTGCTAGTTCACCGGTGTCCTTCTCTGTATTCGAAGCTGTATATGGGTAGGTTCTGACCGACAGCGCGGGCGTCGACAGGGTATGTAGAAAAAATGTCGCGTCGAGAGAGAAAACAGTGGGCCGATCGCGAAGATGGCGCAACCCACCACCGTTGCTCAGTGGCTATGGTGTTAGGTTGCTGAGCACGAGGATGCGGGAACGAATCCCGGCCACGACGGCCGCATTTTGATGGGGGCGAAAACACCCGCGTACTTAGATTTAGGTGCACGTTAAAAAACCCCAGGTGGTTGAAATTTCCGGAGTTCTCCACTACGGCGTGCCTCATATTCAGAAACACGCTTTTGGCACGGAAAACCCCATAATTTATTTTTTTCTAAGATCGCACAATACCGGGCCGACCCTCAGCGGAGGAAGTCTGCCCACTATCCGCGAATTAGGGTGGGTTAAGTCTGATTAAGGTCCATTATTTATTTTTATTTTTTCAGAATACCCCTAAAGGCCCTCTCGCAGGAGGGTATTATATAGGGGTGGGGGGTGCAGTAACGCATAGAGATGTAATAGGTGAGTAATAAGTAAAAAAAAAATTGGAACTGATAAGCAATAGTCATGAAAAATAATAATAAAAGGCAAATAAGATTATCGTAGTACTAATAATAATCAGAAGCGTACACAAAGAGAATAGGAACCACAAACACACAAAAATGGAGGGTAATATGGGTCATAGAAAGCACTCAGACCATTAATGTGTAACAAATCAGAAAACAAAACAACACGTGAGCTTAAAAAGAAGAGGCAAAACACCGCAATAAAAACAGGAGCAATAACCATAAAATATGTATGTTACACAGAAGACAAGAACATGTTTTAACACCATTCGTAGTGTAAAAAAATGGGGTGGGGGGATACGACACAAGAATGGTTTACGCACTTTCATTAATGATTAGAAATTTCTGGAATTCTTTTATGTCGGTGACCGCTGCGATGTGTGATGGCAAGTTATTCCACTCGGTTATGGTGCGCGCTATGAACGATCTGGCATAAGTTAGTGTGCGACCCGTGAAGCGTTCGAGAAGTCCTCGCGAAGTGATGCGTGATGGTAGAGCGTACGAAGAAGCGATAAGCGGGCGATTTTACGGAGACATAACACATGCACTTCGGCACGATGCTTCAAAGAACTGACGCTGGTTTGACGTGAGTAATTCGAAAAAATAAAACGCACAACACGGTTCTGCAGGGCTTCGATGTTTTTCATAATGCAAGGTGGATTAGGACTTATTAAGTGGATTGAGGTCGATTAGTGTATCTTTGTCTTGATGCTTGATCTATCTGTCTATCTACGTATCTCTCGCGCGCGCTATATATATATATATATATATATATATATATATATATATATATATATATATATATATATATATATATATATATATATATATATATATATATATAATTTCATCGTTTTAGAAGAACACGTAGCAGCTTCGCTGTTTGTCCTTGTTCCCAGAGTGGACGGGCATTAAGTGTTTTTCATTTCAGCTGTTTCAGATATGATTTAACAAGCTCAGCTAAGACGTTTCAGTTATTTTACCTGCCGTTTCTTTAAATACCGAGAGCGTTTCTAGCTGGGCTTGTTGGTTTATGTGCAGTCAGCCATAAAATTATACGGACCACACGAACGCGTGCCTAAATTGCGTCTGCGCCGTCTAATGGCGAGCCGACTGCTGTCGAGAGCATCGCTCTGGTCCTAGGGGTGAATCTCCGCATGGCTGCCATTGGCTGTGTTGAAGCAGACGCTCTTTCAACGCTAGCGCCAACATCCCCTTCAGTTACGGCCGTAACCGGAGGGCGATGCTTTAGCAAAATGGCGGCGCACACGATTGTTTGCGTTGTCATGGCAACAGGAACAGCAGCCGTGCGCCACCTCCTCACGCTAGCGTTTGTTTCCATTTTTGTTTTTATTTTGCCGACCCGCTCTACTCCTACTCGACCCTTCCCAATGCCCTGCACGCCTTTAATTTTGATTTCTTTTTGCCTGTTCGAAAAGCGGTTTCTTTCTCTTTCCTTTTTTTTTATCGCGCGTGCGCGCTCCCCCAGGCATTGTTTGTGAACTGGCGAGTGGTGCGCCGTGGGTTCTTTATGCGTTAGCACGCACGAAGTCTTGTCTATACTTTCAGTATGCCTGCATGTGCTAGAACACATATAAATTCCACTTCCAACACAACGTATCTTTGGCCTAGTTTTATTCACTTCCGTTTCCGAAAAGAAATATTTTTGCGTAACCTAGTATGATAGACGCTCAGAAAATAAACAAAAATGAAAAAGGCATGACATGTACATGACTACTAAACAACACCAAAAAAAATTCACAGACAGTGGAATAACAAGAAATAAATAAATAAAACTCGAGAAAACATGAAGGCCTTTTCTTGTGCACACATATAACATATATTTATATAATGCCCTTAAGACCAAAGTGTACAAGAGCGTCTCATATGCGCACCGAGAGCTTCTGATATACTCACGGAAATATTGCACAATACTAGACGACGTGTATAACAAAGTCATGACAACTAAAGAAAGGGAAAATTAACTGGTATGGCAAGAACAATGCTTTGCAACATACGTAAAAAATAGAATAAGATGCTAAGATTGTTTTATTGACAGCTGTACCAAGAAAAAACACAAGAACTTATGAACCTGCACAAAAGTATATGACATGCGCGGCATGTTCATTACTCTTACGGGGGAAGAAGACGTTTGGTTCGACACAGTCGCACTGCTTTCTTGCTTCCTAGTCTTTTTGCATTTTTTCGACCTTTTCTCAAATATATTTGTCAAAGACGTCGGACGACTTGCCAAGATGCCTTCCCTACAGGAGGCTGGGGAGACCTTCGCCTCCCGTCGCTTCGATACGAGCCTGCAGAAGAGCCCGATCTGGTAGCGGCGACATCTCCGTCATGACTACGCATGACCTGAAACCGGGCCAGAGGCCACCGACTGACCCTGAGAGCAACCGTGAGTGTAAGCGATATAAGGCTACAGAAACAGACGACGAGTCTACGCTAATTGATGATTGTGACGTAGCTGACATCACAGATCTGGACGATGAAGGCTTCAGGCTTCTGCGTCACCGCAAGGAGAGGGCCGTCGGAATCCCAGTGATTATTACCACTGCCACAGAAGGAGCCGACATGAAAAAAGTAAATCTCATTGTTCTGTCCACGAAAGTTGAAAAAATTCTTGGCGCATCGCCAGTTATGAGCCGATTTACTGCTCAAGGAGCGCTGCTTCTAGATGTACAGACAGAAGAGCATGTGTATTCCCTTCTCAGCTGCAAGTCAATCTCAGGGACTGCAATCTCAGCACGAGTGCCCAATTCGTACCTGCAAAACACGTGAAATATTATAGGAGTACCGATGTGGTAGACTGACGAGAGACTGTTGGTATACCTAAAGCCACAAGGTGTTTACCATGCAAGGAGAGTCACGCAACGCGTTCACATTTCCGAATCTGATTGGGAGTCCAGGCGAACCAGCTCCGTGGTTCTTACGTTCGCTCCAAATACAGACCGCCCAGAGATGATCAACTTGGGCGTCACAAGACACGAGACCATTGAGTACGTTGAGACACCACCTCGATGCTTCAAGTGTCAGCGCTATGGACATGTGGCCAAGTACTGCCGTGGTGAGCAGCGGTGTAAGAGATGTGGAGGACCGCATCATTTCAAGGCATGCGCGTGCAGCGAGAACTTTCTATGTGCAAACTGTTGTGGTGGTCATCCAGCTAGTTATAGCAAGTGTCCTACGCGGGCAGCGGCAATAAAGAGAAAGAAAACATTTATCTTGGGGCCAACATGAAAGGATCAGAAAAATACGACGAAGAAAAAGACGGAGAGTTGCAGAGAGTCAGACGAAATCAAATTGAGCTCAAAGAGTGAAACTGATTTTCCAAGCCTGAAGCCTTCTCCAGAAATCCAGCACACAGTGGTGCCATCGCGCAGCGGACCGCCTAAGCAGTCAAATCAATGAACAGAGGCCCCGTAGACGAGAAGACTGTTGAACAACCGGAACAGCGAAGTTATGTGTCTGTACTGCAGCGACCCCAATTGCGTTGCGATGAAAAAGCACCACAGGAGGACTGTCAGCAGATGCTACGTGTTCTCTTCAAGGCCTTGCGATCACACATGGAGAAGATGCCGGCGAGCTCGATGAAGGACATGCACGAAGTAGTCTTGGCTCTCGAGTCAGTCATTATAAGCTCTGCCTCTTCTTAAAGCACCTAGCAATATGGATGCGGTCACGACACAATGTTCACCCTCTCGACCACAGGTGCCACTTATTATGCAATGGAACTGTGCGGGTCTTGCGTGCCATTTACCTGAACTGTGGCTCTTCTTACGCAACATGCCTGTGCCAATATTGGCCCTGTCCAAGGCTGGTCTTCCAAGTCCCAGATAAATTGCTGGTTATGTCACACGTGGAAACCAAAGTATTCCGCCATTTCCGAACGGAAGCGCCATGCTATATGCCGGACGTGAAATACCACATTACGTTCTACCAGTTCAATACCTTTGCAGCAATGCTTTGGAAGTCACTGCTGTACAAGTGCGGCTGAGAAACCTGGAAGCTGGCAGCCTCAGCGTGGCCTCTGTATATGTGAGCTCTCGCCTGAAGGTCTCGATGGGAGAAATTATAAGAGACCTCTGCAACCGCTGCCCATCTCCGAGGATGATATGTAGGCACTTTAACGCGCACCATACTCTCTGGACTGACAAGGCGATTGATGCACGTGGGAAGAAAATTGTTACTGCTTTAAACACCAATGGACTCTGCGCCGCAACAGACAAACAGCCAACGTTTTTTTCGACCACTGGCCTCTTACAGTGTCATTGACTTGACGTTACACTCAGCGGACATCCTCGCATCGCCAACGACGAGTAAAGATAGAATGGGCAGCGACCATTTTCCTGTCTTCGTTAACATTGCTGAATATAGACCCAACGGCCGAAGATCCTGTTCTGTGACCCATTGGGATACATAAAGGGAGGGCCTAAGCAAATCATGTGGAGACCTGTTCGCGCACATGCTACGTAGCAAGAGATTAGCTACCACTGAGCTCAAGCTACCCGACCACTTCTCCGCTCCGGATCTAAAGCTCAAAAATATATGTGCTGCCCGTTGAATAGCGGAACGGAGGCTGATGAGGACGATGATGATGATGATGATGGTGAGGAGGAGGAGGAGGAGGAGGCGGAAGATGGCGTGCACAAGTCACTTGGTATGTCGAGCAGGGTCGAAAACTACCATCGTGCATGGCTGGGTTTCGGCAGCGTTTAAGCGCTCAGGACAATGTGCTGGACCTGCTAAGCCACATCGCACATTACAGTGCGGATGGCCTGTCGACGCTTGCTGTTTTCATGGATGTTTCCAAGGCTTACGACTACGTGTCTCAAAGAGCCATCATCAGCCAGTTACAAGTTGTAGGCGCCACGGGTCATCTCTTGCACTTCATACATACGTTCCTCAATGATCGTCGCATCAGAGTTTGTCTTGGCGACACTTTGAGCAATGAAATATGTATGTTTTTCGGCGTGCCACAGGGAAGTGTTTTATCTCCCTTATTATTTAACATTGCCATGAGTAGCCACCCAAGAGTACTAAACCATGGAACACCAGTGAAGATATCTATATATGCGTTGTTATCTGCATAAGGGTCTCCGGCTACGAGCATCGCCGCCTCGCACGAATAGCCCAGGGAGCAGTAAAAGTCATGCAGGGCCACTTGGCAACGATTGGATTATCACTATCAGCAGAGAAATCATCATTCGTACTATTTCCTGGAGTGAAAAGAAAATCTACACGCTTGACGCTGAATTTGGACGGATACCAGATTCGACAAGTCACCAACATCCGATTTCTGGACGTTACCTTGGACCACAGGCTACTCTGGCGCCGCGGTGTTGACCACTTTGTGACGTCATCGTCAGCCAGGCTACATTGCTCAAACGAGTGGCTGGCATGCGCCTGGACAACCACCCGACGTCGATGCTACGGCTACATACAGCCTTGGTTACCAGTCGGATCCTGTATCAGCTACCTCTGACGTCACCCTCAGACAGCCAATACGAGCGCTTAGAAGCCATTCACAGAAAAGGTATCTGACTTTGCCTTGGAGTCACTCAGCCAGCATCAAACAAGAAAGCGCTCTACGAAGCTGAGTCACGCCCTCTACGACTTCAGGCTTCCCAGGCTCTCATGATCCAGCTACTACGATTGAGTGAGTCTACGCCCGGTAATGCCCTCTTAGACGTATAGGTAACAGGCCGCGCTCACATTCTTATGCAGCACTGAACACGCTTCGCGTATTAGGACTGCGCTGCTCGAGACTGAGGGAAAGGGTAGAACCACCCTGGACATTCGAGGGCATCACATGCAACTTAAGTGTACCACGATTGCAATCAAAGAGCTGCATTCCATCTGCAGAAGCCAAGTCATTAGTCCTGGAACATCCGAACACGCCTTACCCGAATCACCTACAAGTATACACAGATGGCTCTGTCAAGGCAGCCGAAGACCACTGCGCAGCTGCATCCTATATTCCCTCTCTAAGATACACGTGGTATGGCCATCTGGACTGTATAGCCTCGTCGACAGTTGTGGAAGGCGTAGCAATAGCTTCTGCTCTGCGCAAACTAAATACTTTGCCTCCGCAGAATGTGGTTGCCCTTACAAACTCAAAGGCCATGTTACAAGTATACCGGTATCTGCCATCCCTCAATTTCCCACGCAAATCACTAGCCATCGTAAAAGAACTCAACAACAAAGGGTTCACAGTAATGTTTCAGTGGATTCCCTCCGACATTGGCATCTCTGGAAGCGAAAAATTGATGTGCTTGCATACGCAGCGCTCTATCATCCTGCCAAAATCAAGGCTCTAAAGAGTAATCAAGTGCGAAAATCTGACATTCGAAATCAGTTTGCGTCGCTTTCGGTTCCACCGCATATTCCCTGCGTAACCAAGAAATTGCACCGAGAGGAAGCCTGACTTCTATATCAAATAAGGACAGGATCTGCCAATACACCGGCCTGGTTATGTATGAAGGGGCAAATCAATTCTCGGAACTGTACGGCATGCAACGAGACAGGAGACATTGAGCACTTTTTGTGGTCCTGTCAGCGACTGCAAGATGAAAGGCATGCTGTCCTGAAGAATCTGCAAAAAAAAGGACCTTCCGCATGCGTGCCTGACACACCTTATATTTCCCAAGGGGATCAGTTGTAGCCCGCAAAGAAACTTCACGTCTCCTTATCGAATGCTTAAGACAGACTGGTTTGATGGATATATGGTGAAACCCTTCAGCGGTATTGTGCGAGACGCTCGGGCGGAGGAATTGCCGGCCTTGATGGCCAGGCTAAACCCGCCTGTTGCTAGAATTCACCACCACCACCACCACCACCACCACCACCATTCATTACTACTGAAGAAAATGAAAAAAAAACGGCAGAACAAATTAACATTGCACTAAAAACTGAAATACACAGCATCACATTATCTTGCGCTTGGCTACAAATTGTCCTACAAATTGGCTACAAGCGCTTGTCCTTGTCCACCTTTCTTGTTTCCGTGTTTTTATCGTGCTAAGTTATTACTTCAAATACAAATTTAGTAACGGTTGCAACGGGGAGCAGAAGGTATTCAGCTTTTGCAGCAGCACATACAAAACATTCGCAGAAAGGCCTATTTTTCAATCAAAGACAAGGTGAAATTAGCCAACAACACGACTTTTCTTTCAACACGAATGCAATGTTTAGCAGTAAGATTACGTCACTTAAGGCACTAAGTCATACGTACTGGGCGCTTTTTGTGTAATAAAGACGAAATGCAAAAATCTGCAGATAGGACACTTGCAATACTCATGCTTTCCAGGAAAAAAGAAAGCGTATCATGCTTACACATGAAGGTTGTTCGCGCGGTTTTCCCATTGCTACAAACTATGAGGCTTTTCTTTCGAGGAACCCGTATGGGTTTCCTTTGTAGGAATTGCTACGAACGGGTAGATGTCTGATTTTCTCTTTATTCATTACTTCTCTCCACCTTGCGGTTTCCGCAGAACTACTACGTCAAATACTTGCCTTTGCTTTGAGTCGTCGACAAATTCGAATTAACCCTGCCATCTGCTAGCCGCCTAGTTAGCTCAGATGGTAGAGCTGCTGCCCCGGAAAGGCGGTGGTTTCGGCTTCGAGTCCTGGACTAGGACGAATTTTTCTTCAACTATGAGGCTTTTCTTTGGAGGAACCCGCATGGGTTTCCTTTGTAGCAATTGCTACGAACGGGTGGATGTGTGATTTTCTCTTTATTCATTACTTATCTCCACCTTGCGGGTTTCCGCAGAACTACTACGTCAAACACTTGTCTTTGCTTCTTGTTGTCGACAAATTCGACTTCGCCCTGCCATCTACTAGCCACCTCGTTATTTCAAATGGCAGAGCGGCTGCCCCGGAAAGGCGGTAGTCCCGGGTTCGAGTCCCGGACCAGGACGAATTTTTCTTCATCTATGAGGCCTTTCTTTCGAGGAACCCGTATGGTTTTCCTTTGTAGTAATTACTGAGAACGGGTGGATGTCTGATTTTCTCTTTATTCAGTTACTCAAGTTGCGACGAATATACCCAAGAAATTTGGAAGCGTTTGCGCATATGGTTGTCATGTGAAACGTCTAGGAAAGGCTCGGTGTAAGATTTACACCTAGATATTAATATACTGATGCCTGAGATACTATATTTGTATTTATATAATAGGAAAAACCATGAATCGATGTTTTTCACATGAATGTCATCAGTTGGCATTTAGATGAGTTAAGTTTCATTTGCCAGTCTTCAAACCATTTGTTAAGGAGATGAAGGTGCTCTTGAAAAATGCGATGATCATCAAGGCTGCGAATTGGTCGATATAGTATATAATCATCGGCAAAAACACGCGTGCACAGTGAGATGTTATTGGGCAGATCATTTATGTAAATAAGAAAAAAGCAAGGTACGCTGCCCTGCGGTACACCAGAGCTGACATATGCAAGGGGTGACGTAAAATTATTAACGACTGTAAATTGCTGACGATTTGTTAGAAAGTTACGAATCCAGGAGAGGGTTAAGCAGTCTAATTTGAGAACGGATAACTTGGAAATTAAACGGCAGTGTGCTACACGGTTGAAGGCTTTGGAGGAGTCGAGAAAAATGCAATCTGAAGATTACGGTCCATGTTAAAATGCAAGTCTGTAGTGAATTTTGTAGTGAATATGTTGTATATGGCTAAAACAAAACGCCGCAAGCCCTACTAACCTGCCATGTGGGTTTCTTCACCACTCTGCCGATATAGTGCAAGTGGGGCCACGATTGGCCTCAGCGTGAGTTGGGGGCACCACTAAACCTTGTGCAGTCGAGACATCTGTGCTACGAGCCGGTTATGCAGGGCTCGGCTGCTCTTCGTTTTATGGAAACTCGCAAGTGTCCATATTCGCCCTCTCTTTAGGTCAACGCAGTCGTATATCTGCACCACGTATGACCGCGGTTTCGGCGCTGGTGCAAGGACTGTGGCCTTGAGCTGCATGTCTGTGGCCCAGGCCAGGTCACCTGCTTGAAGCTTAGGAAGCAGCCTTGCACGATGGCGTCTATTGCAGTAGCGGCATTGACGCCTCCTGACCTGGTTCCCGGCCACCACTGCTGAGCTGCATTTTGCCGGATTTCGATGACGTGGTAGCATAGGAACCCTTGTCCTCAGTCGCCTACCCACAAATATTTCAGCAGGACTGATTCCAAGAATGCCTGGCGTTGCTCTGTAAGCCAACGGTCTCTGGACTTTAGAACGAGGTGCTTAACCGTCTGAACCATTCGCTCTGCTACCTCATTGCCGTGTGGGTGCCTCGGACTCGCGGTGACATGCCGAAACCCGTATGGCACAGCGAACTGTTCAAACTCGGCAGCCACGAATTGAGGATCGCTATCGGTTACCAAGCGCTCACGGATTCCATGCCTAGCAAAAATACTTTTCAGTCTTCCAATGACAGTTCCAGACTTCGTTGAAGGAAGAATGTTAACTTCCAGGTAATGTGAAAGATAGTCAACCACGACAATATATGTATGGTTCTGGATTACGCACAGATCTACTCTTACTCTCTCCCGAGGAAACGATGCTGTTGCGGTTATCATGGGCTCGGCTTGTTGAGGGGTGCGTTGTGCGCAAGCAGTTCACTGATTCACGAGCTGTGCCAGTTGAGTGCTCAGTCTTGGCCACAAGACAGAACCCTGATGTCCAACATGCAGTTTGCGCAGCACTTCTGTTCTGAGCGACTGAGGGATTACCAGCCTTGTTCCTTTTAACAGGACACCATATACTATGCTAAGACATGCTCCATCTTGCCAGTGAGGTGCGAGGAAGGAATGTTTCGTTTTCTCAGCCAATTATTTCTACACAGTATGCGCAGATGTTTACAAATGGGGTCAATTATTTGACAATCTCGCACTCGAGACAAGTAAATGTCGCCCGTTTCCAAACCAAGCGAACAGGTCTTCGAGTACGCTGCGATGTCGGACACGCTCAAACCTTTTTTGGATCGCTGCAGGTCACAGGGGACCGCGAAAGAATGTCGGCTGTGACTAGTGCTTTGGCGGGAGCGTACTACACACTGGAAAGATAGCGCATTAGGCGCAGCCGGAACCGCTGAATTAGAGGTGGCATATCATCAAGGGCCATCTGGCCCAGCAACGACACTAAAGGCTTGTGATAAGTTTCAAAAACAACATTTAGGCCACGTATGTACTCGTCAAATCTTTCGGCTGCCCATGTCAGTGCCAGCACTTCTTTTTCTATCTGGGAGTATCTCGTACCTTGGCTATAGTAAGTGAGTCGGGAAATTTAACCGGTCCTAATGCCTCCCAGGCTGGCAGTCTGAGAAGTACGTCGTGGAAGGCGCGAACGACGTAGCACGTCTGACGAGCAGTTTTCTCTTTCCAGACAGTCTCTGCGACAAGCTTACCTAATAGAATGAGCTTGTTGCCATCAGCCCCTGTAGTATTTCGTCTGCCTTATCAAGGCGGGTGGGCAATCCTGGAAAAGTAGACGGTAAAACCGACACTTCTGCTCCCGAATTATCCTTTGCAAGAATGGAAACAAGTTTATCAGAACCTTTCTTTCCCGGTGGCGTCAATCGCACCAATGAAATTTTCCCCGGTGTCGTGTTGGGCAATCGAGACGTGAATTTTGTTTGTGCTGGCACCCCTTCCTTGAAACATGCTTTCGCGAAATATCCTTTGTTGCCCCAGTTATGACACTTCGAATCTCTGGCCGGGCACGCCGACCACGGGTGGGCGTTGCCAGCGCAGTAGTGACACCGTCCTCTGTTGTGCTGTGGGCGTTTCTTGTGGCCAACAGCGTCCACTCTGGCTCCCTGGTCCTCAAGTTCTGGCGAGCTCCCGGTGTGGACAGTTTCCGGTCGAAGGCTCTGCTGCTGCTGCCGCACGGTTTCCTTGAGGCGAGCCTTGGCCAGCGCTGTAGCCAATTTCAACTACGGATACATCTGCAGGGTCTCGGTCAGTTGCGCGTCACGGAGGCAGGCGACAAACCTGTCACGAATGAGTCGTTTCTTCATATCCCCGAAATCACAGTGGTGTGCCAGCACGTGAAGTGCAGTTGCGAACTGATACACCGATTCTTCTGGCCACTGCTGGCGTCTATGATAGCAGGCAGTTTCATAAACTATGTTCCGCTCTTGACGAAATGAATGTCGAATACGCTTGACGACATCAAAACTCTTTGCTTCTTGGTCGGTCAACCCAAATGTAGCAAAGACTTCAAGGGCTTGGCGTCCGCTTGTGTACAGTAGTGTGCGCACCTGGGCCTCCCCCTTGCGTTCGCTGAGATGTGTGGCGAATCGGTAGCCATTGAAGTGGCTGATCCATGCCGGCCACTCCGACGTTTTGTCGAAGTCCAGCGGTGGCGGCTTCTAGAGCCTTGGGGTCACCGTTGCGGGCTTGTTTTCTATTATCTGTGCTGCCGTTCACAGCCTTAGCGGGGTAGTTGACCGCCGCCAACTTCTGACTCCATGCGGTGACATTGCATATGACCCCGTATGCGTGCCGGAAAGAGTCAGTCGACAAGTTGTGCTCTAGGTGGCAAAAGCGCCAGAAGCTTATGTTTACTGCAATGGCCAATAATATACACTTCGGGGGACATCACGTGGTAGCTTGGTGTGCGTAGCGTCGCCCAGCTATCCATAGTGACGTCACACGCAGAACACAGGCAGGAGATGGCAGCACAGCCAGAATTTCCGATATTTTATTCAAATGTGAAAAAATGAATAATCTGCAGTTTCTCTCTGCAAGTAACACAATATCTGTGAAGAACAAAATATTCATTGGAGGGGCCACTTCCTTCATTCGACGTGACATTCAGTCATAGAGTTCCGTGATATCTTGCCACTCGCACAAGGCTTCCCACTCAGCTCTGATGAGGCTCTGCAGCGCGTCCGCAGTCGTGACAGCGGCCCGCCTTGAAACCTGGTTCTTCATGATCCCCCACACATTTTGGATGGAATTTAAGTCTGCTCCACACGGTGGCAATTCGAGCTGACGCACACGATAGTGTTCGAGCAGTTTCCTCATGCTGCGCGCTGTATGGGCAGTGCTGCGGTCATGATATAACAGCCATCTTCAAACGGCCAGTCGAGGGCATATGGCGCGAGTGTATTGGTGAGTATCTCGCGGTATCGTGACGCCATCAGTGAACCATCGAACCGCATAAGTGATCCAAGTCCATTATTGCTTAGGGCGCCCCAAACACGCCCCGAGCACCAGCCACTGCTTAGAACATGCGTGTAATGGTGCAGATGCCTAAAAATAAAAGAAAGCTTTATTGACGAGGTATGTCTAGGGTCTCCATTCATTAAGATGGCCAAGAAAAGCATTACGACACCTCACCATATACGCACCAAATAGCTCTACAATAAGTTGTTCAAGCGAGCTAAAATTGTCTAGGTATGTTTTTTTTTGGTTACAATAAAAACACTACATTAGCACCAGCGGAAATCATGATTGCTAAAATCGTCCGCGAAGTGAGGTTTCATGGTGGTAATAAAAGATTCGGAAATTCATGTAAAGAAAGGGCTCAGCAGTGCTGAAACCGGCTGAAACAACCTTACGATCAAGATCATGCGAGTAAGATAATAGGTATTGATACTTCCAGCTCAACGGACGCCAGACTCATAGCTGCTGGTCCAAGCGGGTACTGAACGTACTCTCATCTGCGAACATGACCTGCTGGTGCTCCTCCGCTGTCCGGTGCTCCATGGTATTCGCAAGCTGCAACCTTGCGATCCTCTCAGCGTTCATTCAAATATGGCTTCTGGGCTGCAACGCAGTTTTTCAGTCCCAGCTCTTTAAGCCGTCTATGTATGCTGTCGCATGACACGGAGGGACATATCTTGCCGAATTTATTTTGCGCTACGAAACGTGTCTGCCACAACAGCGGCAACAATCAGCCTTATTCTTCTGACGTAGCTCTTGGACGGCCGGCACGTTTAGCATCCGTTAATCGGCAGATGTAAACTCTGTAGGCCATTATAATGCGACTTATTGAAGTTCTCCATTTTCTTGTGCGCCTGAAAATTTCAGCAGGACGTTCTCGCTGGCTAGTTGGTTCATACTTGAAGTAAGGTTAAAACTGCGTAAAAAACGACGACAAGCGCTTCAAACACACACTACACTACGAGTGCAGAATGGACGCTGGAAATTCCTAGTTGCGGGACACCTTCCAGGAACAAATTCACAATACGTTGCCTGTCTTCCAGCGGCACTCTTCGCGACATTCTTGCAGACTGCATTTGTAGAATTATATCCTGCTGCTTATCTTATCGCGATACTATTAGGAATTAGCAACCAGCTTTCAACTTCCCCAAACAACCACACTGATTACAGCGCGTTTGTCTCGTGCGTTTGTCTCGTGTTTGTCGTGGCAGTACTGCAGTGCACGAAGCCACCAAATGATAGCCATTAATGCTACAGGCAGAAGCAGAGGCTGCTGCGGTGACAATCTGCGAGCGCCTGGTGGAAGTGACAACTTGAAACGCCTGCGAGCACAAAAATCCGCGCAGCAACGCTGTCGACTGCAGACGGCTTATGGAGCAGACAGCAATTACGTGACGCGTTCGGGTGGTCCGTCTTATTTGGGGGCCGACTGTACATGATGGCTAAACAGCACAGGCTGACGCGACGTGTAAGCGCACCATAGGTCGCTCCGTTTGACAAAGAGATTAGGTATCTCGATGAAGTTTTGATTGAGGTATCTTGCCGGCACGATTTGTTTTATAGCGCAGCTCTTAGCACCCGTTCCTGTATCGAGCATCGATGTTACGGCGGCGTTTTACAATTGCTAGTAGGTACAGCGGGGCGTGGCGCGTTTTATGGCGCTAGGCGTTTCTGCGCAAGCGTGAGTAAGAGCGGGTGCGAAAAAGAAAATCTGGGGACCTTTGCTCCCGTGATTATGTGAGTCTGCCTAGGCACAACGGCGGAGGTTGCTTAACGCGTGTTGTATGGGTTTGTCCCCTAGGCATGCCGGCATTGCGGAGTGCCGTGGAGTTAGTTTACGCCCCGCCGCTGCCTGCCCGCGTGGTGAGGCAGTGGGCACGGACGCCCCATTTGGTGATCGCTGTGTCTGAAAGGGCAAGGTTCTGACTGGTGCTGTATAAGTTGCAGGTCGCTTTTTTAGTCGCGACGATAGATTGTATTTTTTCAAGCGCCGCTCCAGGAGGGCTCAAGTAACCGGCAAACGGAGGCCTCACGGGAGCATATGAGGCTATATTAAAGCAGGCGGCGAACCCAGGGCACCCAAGGGGTAGCGGGGGGATCAAAGCTGGAAGCACGGCGGCCCGTGGGTTGCGGCCACGGAGGCCGAAGCGTGCCAGGGGTTGTTCGCATAAAAAATTGACTGTCCGCGAGAGCGGACAGCCGATCTCACACTGCCCTGGCACGCGCAGGCCTCTGCGAGCCCAACCCACGAACCAGTCCGGGTTCTAGATTTGGTGTCCCCGTCGCCGCTTTGGTGTCCTGGAGGCCCAGCCAATAATGCGAAATAATGACACAACGTTTTAAACACGATTGACTAAATATAATTTCGTGGAGCCGCCAACTTGCGATGCAGCACTGCCGCGCCCCGCGACTTCTGCCGGCGCGCCTAGGGACAAGCGCATACAACACGCGCTAAGAGACTACTGCGTAGTGTCTAGGCAGAGTCGTATATTCAAGGAGCGAAAGTCCCCACATTTCCTCTTAAAAACTAAAAAATTCAGTTATAGGGTTTTACGTGCTAAAACCACTTTTTGATTATGAGGCAGCCGTAGTGGAGGACTCCGGAAATTTCGATCACCTGGGGTTCTTTAACGTGCACCTAAATCTAAGAACGCGGGTGTTTTCGCATTTCGCCCCCATTGAAATGCGGCCGCCGTGGGCGAGATTCCATCCCGCGACCTTGTGATCAGCAGCCTAACACCATAGCCACTGAGCAACCACGGCGGGTAACATTTCCTCTCTCGCACACGCTCTTACTCGCGCATGCGCGCAAACGTCCGTCATCTCCGCAAGTTCCATGCCCCGCTGTATCTACTAGAAAGTGGAAATACGCTTCCCGGCGTATCCTAGCGAACGAGCGCAGCAGAAAGAGCGAACACGGGGTGCATGGATGATGAAAAAAGCGGCGAAAGCGAAAAATGCGCGAGGAGGAAAGCCGGGACGGATGCAGCGGAAGCATGAGACGGAAAGCGGAGGAGGAAGAGATGACGAAAGCATGAGAAAAAGGCGTAGTGCCGCACAAGCGTAGTGTCTGCGGCGACGACCGCTACGAGATGACGTTAGAGAAGTTAGTTGGCCGTTGTCTGTTCACCGATGACTTTGTCTTCGATCATTGCTTTTGCATCTCAGGGCAAACGGGTGTGTCGAATCAGCTAGGTAGGGCGGGAGATGAGCAAGATTGTACTGAGTGATGTAAAAAAGAGAGGGAAAAGTTTCTCTTTTTTCTTATTTTGGTTTGACACCTCTGATGACTGTTGCCTAAACCAAGGAACTTTTTTGAGTGGTCCTGCGCACTAGCAGCCCCCACTTCACCCCCCCCCCCCCACCCTGTGTAGATAAAGCCCTGTTTTCCATGAAAAAAATTCAGTTGAAGTCCGGCGTTCGTGTTGTCTTCCTCTTCTCGTCCGTGTTCAGTTGTGCGCTGGAACGATGTTTCATAATGCTAATAATAACCAACTAGCCCCGCTGTCCATACTTAGCATTGCTTTTCACCAGCTAACAAATGTTACACGTTTTACCTCGACGTACGAGGCGCTTGCATGTATCAGAAGTTTCTCGGATGTTATCCATTGTTCTATCCGTTGGCTGTTGTCATCAATGCTTCTTGTGATCTGATTGTATGCGTGATGCGTATTGCGTAGTACTTCTTGGAACCCAGGAGGACATTAGCGATTACACTGGAACCTTCGAACAGTCATGCGTAAAAGTCGACGCGCTTGACTCGCAGACCTGATTTTCAGAGATCGCCGACTCTGCTACACGTCTCTCTCAAATTGTTTGCCACAGTATATCGCGAAATGAAAACATTCATAAAGCTGCACTCAAATTTCCCATTATGTTTATCGTAATCATCATCGAATTTTTCTTGTTCGTTTCTCCTTTTTCCGGAGTCCAGCATTATTGACACTTAAATCTTTTTTTCTTGATTCCAGTTTTAGTCTTCTGACAAATCTGTTTTGTTTGTTTCTATTGTAATTATATGCTGTTAGTGCTGCTCTGAGTTTTAAATCTGTCAAGTCGTGGTTAGCATAAGTATGGCTTGTTCGTAGATTTCTAACCGCTTTTCCTTGTCGGCCGGCAGAGTCACTTAGATAACGTTGTGCCCTTTGTGTCTTCAGCCTTATGTTGCTTCGAGTAAAGAATACGTCGATAGTAAACGCATTGCCCTGTCTGTTTTTCACACGTTGAGTCGTCTGTGCTGTTAAGCAATAATGAATAACAAGAATTTACTGTTTAACTTTACTTCACATTAAAAGAAAAATAGGTATAAGTGGCAAAATGTAATAGCAATAGCGTGCTTTCATTTGACTTAACGAAATGCTCTGCATATCACGGATTCTCGCGCACTTTAGCGACCCCGAACCTGGAACAACTGCTTGGACCAGGGGCAAAAGTTGACGCCTTGGTAAGACGCCATCGGGAGTGAAATGCCGAACCGGTTGCCGCTTGAAGAAAAACTGGGCGCGCCGTCTTGGCTACCTACGACGTCATGCAATGCCACTAATCGACACCACGTCACAGCCTGTTTTGTTTCCTACGTCGAGACATTTGCTAAGGCGGCGCGTAACTTTAAGGAGGAAACCCGCGGGGCACTTTCCGAGTCGAGAGGCAATCGCTCTCTCTCTCTCCCCCAGCTGCTCGTCGCTTGCCGTCGAGCCCAGACCAAGGACGGCCACGCTCGCTCGACGCCGCTGTGTGCACCACCGCAAGTCTAGTCAACCAACGGTGAGTTTCGGTCGGCGCTGAACCATGGACCGCGCTTCATGCGGCGAAGTAAAAACGGCGTGGCACTTCCCATATGACTTTGCTTAAAGTTTGAATGGTCTGCTTCAGCTCGAGCGCTTATCCGCGAATATATCTATGCATTGAAGTCCTCAATGCGCTTTTTCTAAGCTTATGTGTCGAAACATATGGCGGCGAGTAACAATGATACATGAAGACTTTCTAACTGCCTTACCAGTTTAATAGCAGGATGCACAGCGTTTTTTTTTTCTGTGGTATTCTTGGAATTGCCCCACGCATGAGCGTCCACTTCGAAGACGGGGAGGCGAGACCGGAGGAGCTTCCAAGGTTGAACCCATCCCGTCGCTAGAGACGATAAGGTCTGCATTCACAAGCGTGGAGATTAGTTTAGCAAGCATCGCGATTGCCCTGACGTGCTCTTTCACAGAATGGGATCTGCCGCGTTTCTGACCGCAAGAGTGGGCTGAAAATGTTTGCAGGACAATACCAATAACGAAACCCCATGGAAAATAGAAAATAAAAAATGAAAGTGATTGATATATGTATTTTTTTTTTACTGTTCTCACTGTAATGCACGCAATGTCTTTAACGGACGTCGAGATAAATGCCGCCTGAAACGTTGTTGTGGTTGGCATTAACGCGAAAATACTTTTTATATTAGGTTCATGGTCAGTCCTACAGAGATAGCAATATGTCGACTGCTGCCTAGGCGCCTCGTATAGTTTTTCTGCGTTCTGTACACACCAGTCAAATGGCAACATATTCGCTTGTGCAACACCAAGTGGCATTTACACCTCCTATTTTCATTGCATTCGCTTGAGTGTTGATAAAAGAAAGAGTGCAGTGTAAAGTGCTATGGCCGATGTTGCAATAATTTCAACCACACAGACATAAACATTATCGACTGCCTCAAGCTACAGCCAATTTAGGCTGCATCGAAATAACATCTGCGTTTTTCAGTGCGTTTCGTAAGAGCCTGCTTCGGCTAACGTTCACGACGAAGGCGCCCAGAAAATGATAAAGGACTTTTGCAATCGAAAAGGTTTGTGGACTTTGCGGCCTACGAAGGCTGATCAATGCATTATGCGATGAGCGTTCTTAGACACGCCGCCGTGTTTAAGGGAAAAGGATTGCGGCGCGGCGCAGTACGCAAGGCCGGAATGTGTGTTATACGTTCGCCTAAACTGGCTATATTATACTGAAGGCGTTCGCGTGTGGCAAATAGTTCCTGTTGTTCGCCGCGAACATTATGCAAGTTTACGGGACGTTTACGTTATAGTATTTTAATGCTTCTTTTTCTAAATTTCATGATTAAAACGAAAGCTAGATGGCTCATGGGTCGAAGAATGGACCGTCCAGCGTTTAGCACCAAAATTCAATGACATCAAAATTCATGGTGCCACCGACGATCACTGGTGGCAGTAGAACCTGTGACCTTTCGTGTTAATTAAGGCAAATTACGGCACAGTTAATTCGGGCAGAATTAAAGCACAGGAACCGCGACCTATCAAGGCGAAGTTAATTAAAGTAGAGTTAACAGAGGCGCTCAAGCCCATGACCTTGGGTGGGAAAAAACAATAGGAAGTAACAACGAATTCAAATGAGAATGTCAAGTAATTTAATGAATGTCTGGTGCCTGCGCATGCTTTCGTCTACATCCTTTTAGATTAGGCTGAAGGGACTGTGAACTTTTAATAACTTATTCTTGCAATGATTTCTAACTCTTACGGCAAACAGAAATGGAACCTTCTATATCATTTATTATATCACTGACCACTACACATGCACTTGATTTGGAAACCAACTCTCCCTCTTCGAACAGGATCTCTCGACTCGGCTTATATATTTGTGAGTCTACCTTTGCGCTCGCTTCTAAGACTCTGCACAGTACATGTCTTTCAGTGACAAAAATCACGCACCAACCATTGAGACTGTTCGTAACACTGCCATGTTGCAGGAGGGGCTCTATAGACGGCTATAAAGATATAACTTGATAGCCCTGTAGACACATTAGTGCGTGCATGCTTCAAGCACGCGCAGTAATATTAATGAAAATGGCAAAGTAATTAGCAAGCTATAATAAAAAAAATAGCAGTACATCAAGTTTTTGATATCCTTGTCAGCTTTAATGCGATTAGTAGTCTTTCTTACGACGGATGTGTAATTGGTGATTCTTTTTTTTATGCGTTCGATGAAATCGCCTTGCAGGCGACTTCGCCGAATAGCAATGAGCAGACGCGAAGCTATGAAGGCAAGACCGATATGATCCCTAGGGCATTTAAACGTGTACTGTGTTCGCTTTCGCTGCAAAATGACGTCCTCGTGAAGATGAACTTCTCTCGAGTTCGTGCCGATCACCTTCTTGTTGCGTATTCGGCGAGAGGTTCTGCATGCCTTTCATGGCGATCCAACCTCCGGTGCAACTTTAAAAATTAAATCACGGGGTTTCACGTGCCAAAACCACTTTCTAATCATGAGGCACGCCGTAGTGAAGGACTCCAGAAATTTCGACCACCTGGGGTTCTGTAACGTGCACCTAAATCTAAGTACACGGCTGTTTTCACATTTCGCCCCCATCGAAATGCAGCCACCGTGGCTGGGATTCAATCCGGCGACCTCGTGCTTAACAGCCCCCAACACCATAGCCACTAAGCAACCACTGCGGGTCTCCGGTGCACCTTGGATTCTCCCGTACGCTTGTGAGGATTGAGGAGAAGTATTACTGGCCGCGCCTAATCACCCCTTGAGTTAAAGCAAGCCGTGACTGTCAGCGACGCAAGACAGAACTAAGGCCGGAGAGACTGCTACAACTAATAGCGCCTCCTTGCTGACGATTCCAGAAGATAGGGATGGACTTACTTGCAGTTTTTCTGAAGTCAATATCTGGAAATACGTGGATTGTCGTGGCCACCGACTACCTTACCTGCTATGAAATATAATTCAATGATCCTAATGAATACTAAGCTTATATGAGCGGCATGTTTCACTCTTGTTCTCTCAATCATTGTCTACCGGATGATTGGAAAGTGGGAAAGCTCGCTCAAGTATTCAAAGCAGGTAACAAAAACTCCTCCTTAAACCACCGCCCCATTTCATTAACTAGTGTTCCTTGCAAAATCATGGAACATGCGATATACTCGCATATCATGAACTTTTTAGACTCGGTAAGCATCTTTCATCCGTCTCAACATGGTTTTCGTAAAGGGCTTTCATATGAAAAAGCAAATATGGGGTTTTACGTGCCAAAACCACTTTCTGGTTATGAGGCACGCCGCAGTGGAGGACTCCGGAAATTTCTACCACCTGGGGTTCTTTAGCGTGCACCTAAATCTAAGTACACGGGTGTTTTCGCATTTCGCCCCCATCGAAATGCGGCTTCCATGCCCAGGATTCGATCCTACGACCTCGTGCTCAGCAGCCCAACACCATAGCCACTGAGCAACCACGGCGGCTAAAAGGCTTTCATATGAAACACAACTAGCTACCTTCCTTAATGATCTCCACGTTAATCTGGATAACAACGTTCAAACCACTGACATCTTTCTAGACTACTCTGAAGCTTTTGACAAAATGCCTCATAACCGCTTGTTAATAAAATTATCCATATTGAACATGAGTCCTCAAGCAGTACAATGGGTAAAAGAATTCCTTACTAATCGTTCCCAGTTCGTCCTTGTCAATAAATTCTCCCCGAACCCCTCCCTGTCACTTCAGGCGTCCCTTAAGGCTCAGTCTTAGGACCACTTCTTTTCCTAATATACATTATCGATCTTCTGTTGTATGTACCTTGCCTATTCGCATGTTCGCTGACGACTGTGTGACTTATCGTACTTTGACTAACATCTCTGACCAAGCATCTCTCCAGAAAGACCTCACTAACGTGCGAGACTGGTGCAACCGTTCGCAAATGGCCTTGAACCCTAACAAGTGCCAATTTATTTCGATCTCCCGCCGTCGTAATCCTTATCTCTCTACTTAAACAATTGCAAACGTCCCAGTAGAATCAGTTGTAGCCTATGAGTACTTATGCGTAACCCTGCTCCACGATCTTTCCTGGAATGTGCATGCCACTAACGTAATTTCTTCAGCGAACAAGGCCCTTAGGTTCATGAGGCGTCACCTTCGTCATGCTCCATAGCACGTCAAACTACTCGCACGTAAATCATTTGTCAGACCACAACTGGAATATGCCGCCGCCATTTGGAACCCTCATCAAACTTATATCAATGCACTCGAGTCAGTTCGGAATCGTGCGACTAGATTCATCCATTTTTCATATTCATATAACATCAGCATTTCACACTTAAAGGCAGAATCTAGCTTGACATCTCTTGTTTTTCGTCGTCATATCGTCACGCTCTCTCTTTATCACAAATGTCTTTACAGCTCGCTAAGCCAGCCATCTTACATCACGCCATAATATTCACGCATGTCACAGCGCACCAGCAATCAACCCCAAGTTTTTCGTCCTCGAACACGAGCTGCTACTTTTCAATCTTCATTTTTTCCTCGAGCTGCCAAAGACTGGAACGACGTACTCTTAAATGTCGTTGCCATCACATGTCATTCACAATTACTAGAAACTGTTGAAACTAGTACCTTAGGGTAACACCTGCCTTTCTTGTGTCCACATGTTAACCACCCCTTATGTAATACCTCTAAAGGGGTGCTTAAGGCAATAAAATGAAATGAAAATGAAATGAAATGAAACGAGTCTCACTGAGGCGTAGTGCGGCCATACTATGGTATGGTATGGTAAAATGTTATTGAGGTCCTGCAGATCGTGACTCACCACGAAGCGGGCCGCTGCCACGTGGGGACCGGAAGGCCAACCCTCTCGGCCGCATCGTGGGCCTTCTGGACAGCCCACAGTTGGCCAGCCAGAATTGGGCTGCAGGGAACCGCCTCCCATCTGGCCGAGCTATTATCGATGATAGAGCGTTACCGCGCACACTGCCAGAGCATGTATTCTAACGAGGCTATTTCTCCACAATCACGACAAGCACCATATGTGTAAGTATCCGTATAGATCGTATGTAAGAGCGATTGATTGGGATATGTATTCGTTAGTACTAGACGGAGCGTTAGTGTTTGAGCTCTATTGAACCGTGGATTAGGAACAAAGTAGGTTCTACGGCTGGGATAGTACTGCTTAGTAATCTCGTTGTAGGTGTACGGCGTGTCCCTGTGCTCTGGGAAGTCGTCTTCCGATTGGTTGGGGGTAGCACGGTGGGCAAGTTCGCGTGCAGCCCCGTGAGCCGGCACGTTGAGGTTGGAAGGAGCACCCTCTATCTGACACTAATGTTCAGGAAAGCAATAAATGAAGTGGTGCGTGATTTTCTTGCCGCCAACAAGTCTTAGGGCCTGTTTCGAAAAGGTTCCTTTTACAGCGAAGGTGTATACCTCTACTGTCCAAGGAAATTTTCGTGTCGTTGTAAGCAAAAAACTCCCCATACGTGGGCCGGTGCCGAAGATAGTGCAATGCCGGGCCGACGCGCGGCTGAGGTGAAGCAGGCGCTAAGCACTCAACATACGTGGGCCGATCCCGAAGATAGTGCAATGCCGGGCCGACCCGCGCCGGAGGTAAAGCAGGCGCTAAGCACTCAGCATACGTGGGCCGATCCCGAAGATGGTGGAATTCCGGGCCGACCCGCGATGGAGGTGAAGCAGGCGTTAAGCACTCCTCATACGTGGGCCGATCAAGACGATAGTGCAATGCCGGGACGACCCGTGGCGGAGGTGAAGCAGGCGTTAAGCTCTCCCCATACGTGGGCCAATCCCGAAGATAGTGCAATGCTGGGCCGACACGTGGCGGAGGTGCAGTTCACTATTAAGGGGCCCACATACAGACAGTTTCGCGGTCATCCTTCTTAACAGAGTGGAAGGGCACTGACTTTCTTTCAGGTGCTCTAAGCAGACTTTGAATCGCTATAAATAATATCCCGTGAGCTATGCAACAGGGATGGTGCAATAGCCATTGGTTCAGGGATTTTCGAGCCCCTGGTCCGAATCAAGGCAGCGTTGGCGATTCCTTGCAGACCATCGACAGTGACGATGGTGAACGCCCGACGTCCCTTGCAAGAGGCAGTATCCACAAAGCTGACCTGTCGCTGATGGCTATGTATTTGCCTAAATAGGTTGGCAGCCCTTGTCCTTTATCTACCTCGATTATGATCGGGGTGCATGTTCTCAAGTATGCTCGTGACCGTAATGTTCTAACGAATCGACGGAGGAAGGTCAGATAACTTCTCCGCTACTCTATCCGGGTGATGCCCGAGTTTCTGCAAGATGGATCTCCCTGCCTTACTTATAGTGAGGCATGTTAGCTGTGCGCGCTCCTGAGCCTCTGCAATCTATTCCCGAGTATTGTGAATGCCAAGCTGCATTAAGCTCTCTGTAAAAATGTGTACTGGTAACCCGAGAACCCGCCTAGTAATCTTCCTTACCTGAGCATTCAATTTATCCCGCTCATTCCATTTCCATCGATACATGGCTGCCACGTATATAAAGTGGCCCAGAACGAAAGCATGTACTAGTCAAATGAGGTTATCCTCCTTGAGTACATGATGCCGATTTGATACCCTCCGAACTAAACGAACGGCACTCTTGGTTTTAGCAATTAGCTTGCCTATACTCTTGCCATTGACTCAATGATCATGCCCGTTGCAGTCTTTGATTTTGATACCCTCGTCTGTATATTGTATCTTAACAATTCATTGTATTTAAAGAATAATAAAATAAAGTGAAACTGAAAACTGAAAGACCTTGATTGAATCGACTCTGACTGTGCGGCAACTGTTTCTAGGAGATAGGTTGATGTCTCTGTCTTCTATCGATGTCTAATCCTTGGGCCTTGGGTCTTAGACCACGTTTCTTGGGACTATATATATACCGTGGGAGTTCCGACTTCTGGTGATCAGCAGGTGATCGGGGCGTGGCTGCCACATAAAAAATGTTGGTCCTGCTGTTAAGCTGATAAGTGGTATGAGTGAGTTCGCTTTCGTGATCAGTGAGGCGACATCACCACGAGCATCTGGTCTTCTCCAAGGTCGCATCTAAAGGCGAAAATATATTCAGAGGAAATACAGAATGCTTCTGTCGAGAGAAAAAGAAAAGTGATGAATAACAACCGGCATTGTAGAACCAGGTTGTAAAATGTCGCCAAAGACAGTGCCCCGTCCTTATCTCTGTAATCAACGGAAAAGTACATCGACAGCATATCAACTAGCATGTAACTGATACACTAACGGCTTATACGAGGTGTACGTGGACTGTTTAAATTTCGCGAAACCATGCAACGCTTGTTTCGTGCCCAGAAAAGACTTAGTTTACGAGAAAATTGCACCTGAAGGGTCTGAATACCTTTTTCGTAGTTCAAATCTTCCACCTCCCAACCGGGGGAGTGGTGACGTTGCGTACGCCATCACCGCCCTTTGCTGCCATCTGCAAGTAAAACTGCTCCCGACAGACTGCGGCGCCGAGCCAAGAAAGATAAAATCAGGGCGGTGGATTCGCCGCTGCAGCTGCTATTTGGCCAAGTGGCGTAGACCGTTCGGGCATCCGGCGACCATCACATGGCAGTTGAAGTCTCTGTTACTCGCAGTTTGTGCGAGTTTCGAGAGCGAGCAAAACCAGCACAGCACTACGCGATTACTACTGAAACGCGAAAGCGTAGGCATCGCGGACTCTAGAATAAAGGAAACCGTTCGACCACCCGCGTCGTTGTCAAGGGTAATTTCATTCATTTCTTTCGTATAAACATGAAATAGAACTGGAGAAGTACCTTTTTATTTCGTCTTATAATACAACGCAAGGATGTTTTCTGCAACGAGTGGTTGCGTACTAGTGACTGAATTTAACTGAAGAGCGCTTTCGTCACCGAGCACGTACTTGAATTTCCCGGGGGAGTCTCTAATCATGTCCTGCATTTACTTCAATTTCTCGCTTATTAAGGCTCCGTTCGTGTTAATATTGACGCCTTAGAGATTCCCGAGCACTAAGCTACCACTTTAGCGTGACTTAATATTTGCCTTAGGTGCCTCTTTAAGGTCGTTACTGGTTTGTGTTGTGTCTAGCACGAGCGAGTAGTGTCAGCGATGTCATTGGTGAGAAAACAGTGAGCTAAGCGGGCAGAAAAGGTACTTGAGTTCGCCACATTGAACATACCGCCGCGTTGGAGAAAGCCTGTGACATCAGTTGCGCAGGCGACCAGGAAGGCATGAGTGGTAGCTTACCGTTTATAGCTTACCCTAGTGTAGTCTTTCCCATGCATTTTCTATGGAGCCTTGTGTATACCTAAGGGTATGCATAAATCTGATCATATGGGTATTCTCTCTGATAAATTATTTTTGTTTCAATTGTTTCTTATCGCTTATAATGCTACAATTATCTATATTCCTACTGTTATAACATATAATTGTCCTAATTTTTCAAATTACGCATTTTTGTGCAGATACAAAACATTACACAATTCGCGTGACATATTTTGCTGGAGTACTCGGCAAAGATTCCTGATTAATTATAATACGGGCATCTTGGCAAAGGTGAAACCGCTGGAAATTTCAGCAGAGCACTCCCTTAAGTATAAAAGAGAACTTAAAGACAAAGAAACCATAAGATAGACATGGTGGTAAAATTTCGACACGGATAAATTGGCTGTAGGACTAGTTTAGCTGATAGCTGATGGTGACAAATACGAAAAGGGTTCTACTTAAATTTAAGACGATGCAACGAGCTATGGAAAGAAGAATGATGGGTGTAACGTTAAGGGATAAGAAAAGAGCAGATTGGGTGAGGGAACAAACGCGAGTTAATGACATCTTAGTTGAAATCAAGAAAAAGAAATGGGCATGGGCAGGACATGTAATGAGGAGGGAAGATAACCGATGGTCATTATGGGTTAGGGACTGGATTCCATAGGAAGGGAAGCGTAGCAGGGGGCGGCAGAAAGTTAGGTGGGCGGATAAGATTAAGAAGTTTGCAGGGACGACATGGCCACAATGGGGGTAGTTGGAGAAGTATGGGAGAGGCCTTTGCCCTGCAGTGGGCGAAAGCAGGCTGTTGATGATGATGATGATGATGATGATGACAAATAAGGTGAGAATTGTCGACAAGTGTCCTGTATGTCCAGTGGCTTACGCCAGCGCCCGCATACTGTCGGGCGACTGCACATATAAACGATATGCCTGGTAGTCAGTCGATACAGGGTGAGTCGAGTCTGTAATTTTGGGGGCGGACTCCGTCACATTAAATACAATGCACTCCACAGTGTCATTCTTCGACGGCTGCTACCGATTCTCGCGTAATGCGGATGCGAAGAAATTCTCTCATGTGCCGACTGTCCCCTTCCAAGAACTGTCAGCATTCCTTAAATGCACAACTCTCGAAGGCAATTAACTTTGAGGACTTGTGCGTGAGGCCTTTGAGTACGTGGACCCTTTTTGGCATTTGATAACCTGCTAGCCTTCAGTGCGGCAATATTGCAAAGGCTGGATGGCGACAATATGGAGAACAAACAAATACCGCGTGTATTACTGCACAGTAATCGTAAATAGCTGCCTGCTTTCACCCACCTAGATGACCGTGACAAAACAACTGACAACTTGACAACTAATGCAAGCACTGTATATGTCACGCCAAAAGGTGTACCTGGCCCGGTGGCCATTAAATTGGTCGTCATATGGTGAGAAGCTTCGGCAAAAGCATGCTAACGGACGACGAAACAAAGACAGTTGCACAGTCCTTGTGTTGTGCCATTTGCCTGAAGGTGGAAAACCAAATTGTTGATTTGTCCATCTTAATACATAGGCACTCTTTTCTCGATTTGCAACTGCTGCGGCAGTCCACGAGAGGGGACAGAAAAATCGCTAGGGAAATAATTGGAGCACTTTAACGAAACTGATCGGTCAAACTCAAAAACCGTCCACTACGGTGTTTTGCGTAGATAATGTGAGACGTTCGGGCGCTAAGAATGTGTTCCGACAGAAGAAAAGCTTCGACAATTATCCTAGCTCGTTACCACGGGAAGTTACCACGTTAGGTCACCACGGGAAGTTTGAAACGTTTAAGGTCACTACGCCACGTGGTGGCACTCCCGCGAACTAAACCCTTATGTCCGAAAAAGCTGGATACGATAGCACTATAAGGTTTGAGAGGCAATGACCATTTAACTTTGTTATTCGACGTCTTATTTTTATTTAATTTTTTCATTTATTTGTTTCCACAAGCAAGGAGGTACAAGGTTGGGGCGGAAAAACAAGGGGAAAAAAGCTGCGGAAAAGCAGCTTGACTGGCGCCAGGTTCCGTTTACAATGGCAGCAGCAGGGCAGGTGGGAAACGTTAAGAAAAAAAAAGAAAGAGGAGAAAAAAAAAGAAGGGCAAGAACACTAAGGGCAAGAATCACTAATTACAACAGTACACAGTCAAGATGGCAGGAGCATATCACGCAGATTTTTTGCGGAACAAGTGAGCACATCGTATTGCATCTGGTAAGATCATTGAGTAAACTGGGCAGCCAGTGGCATAACATTTGCTGGCCATAATTAGTCCGAAGTTGAGGAACACACCAAGTCTCAGGAGCTCGAGTTGTGTAAGGGGCTTCTCGTTTTGTGAGATTTGCGAGAGAGCTGAGGGCGCCAATAGTTTTCTCATATTTTCTGTAGGTTGACAACAAGCGCAGGTTTATTAGGGGAGGCATTTAAGGGTTCTAAGCGCGCTGAAAAGAGGAGCGGAATGAAAATCACGAGGCTTATTAGAAATGACGCGAAGAAATTTCTTCTGGATTACAAACAGCTTGTGAATATTTGTGGCTGAAGTTGTCCCCCATACGAGGCAGCAGTAATTTAGGTGTCTGAAAGAAAGTGAGTTATAAATGAGCAATTTCAAGGATTGCAGCAGGTATCTAAAGGAATAGACAACACCCAACACCAGTGACAGTTTTTCGGTGAGGAAATGTACATGAGAGTGCCATGTCATATCATGATCAAAGTGTACACCCAGAGATTTGATTGATTGGTCTCAACTTGAATAGTACTGGAGTTAAGCACAATATCTGCAGGTAGCAGGACATTCATATTTATTGGATGAAAGAGCAAGGCTTTGGTTTTTGCGCAGTTGATTGTGAGACCATTTTCAAGGGACCACTGGTGTACATTGGAGAGCACGCACTGTTAGCACGTAAGACCAGGTCTTCCAGAGATTTGGATAAAAAAAGAAGTTTGGTGTCATCGGCATATATAATGTACATTGTGCCAGAATCAATGTTAATAAAGTCATTGACGAAAATATTGAACAAGAGAGGGACCAAGATGCTTCTTTGTGGGACACCTACTTGAACAGGAAGGACACTGGATGATAATGCATTTACATGCACAAATTGCTTTCTGTGATTTAAGTAAGATTCAAGTAAGCTGAGAGCAATGCCACGGATGCCATAATAAGTTAGTTTATGAACCAGAAGTTTATGATCAATAGAATCGAAGGCTTCAGATAAGTCGACAAAAACGCCTAAGGTTAACAAACGTGCCTCAATATTTTCAATTATTCGTTCTTTCTGCTTAAGGAGTGCTAGTTCAGTCGACATGAATCTGCGGAAAGCGTGTTAATGTGGGGTTAATAAGTTGTGTTTGTCAAGAAAACAGGATAACCTACAAAATATTATCTTCTCTAGTCCTTTGGAAAAAATCGGAAGTATGGAGATGGGTCTGTAGTTCGAAATAAGTTCTTTATCACCGTTTTTAAAAATGGGAAGCACCTTTGCCACCTGCATTCTTTTTGGGAATTGGCCTTGGGAGAGACATATATTGTAGATATGAGCAAGAACAGGTGAAATAATATCAAGCACATAGGCGACAGGCCTGATTTGCAGGCCATCAGTGTCACAGGCACTACCATTACTCAGGTTACGGAAAAGCAGTGTTATTTCATGTTCATTTGTAGGGTTCAAAGATATTGATTCCGTGCAGTGAGTATCTATAAATTGACAGGCACTCAGGCTGGCAGATTGGTGACATGTACTGGTGAAATGATCCTTAAAACAACAAGGAAGCACATCACTACAGATTTCCTCACCGTTAATGACAATGTGCATCTCAGGTGTATGACACGATTCTCTGTTTATTAATGTGTTTAACTTCTGCCAGATTTTAAGGCCGTCATTGTGGCATGTTAAAAAGTTCTTTTCAAAATATGAGGTACGAGCCGTACGTAGCTGTTTTGTAAGCCGGTTACGGAAGGATCTAAGTGTTTTCAAATCACCAGGATCTTTGGAATTAATAAACCGGTTAAAGAGCCTATTTTTCTCTTCAATTTTTTTTAAATAGGTCATTCGTGACCCACGGTTTGCGAATTCGGGAAGCGCGAGGCTTTCGTGAACGGAACGGAAAATGTTTCTGATAACACATGCTAAAGGTGTCAATGAACAGCTCATACGTGGTGTCAGCACATTGAGAATAATAAACACAACTCCAGTCTACTTTACACAGTTCTCGAAAACGGTCAACGTTATCGCTGGTGATGGTTTGAAATATAGGAAGACATTTATTTTTATTTTTTGATCTACGTTCCAAACTAAAAAAAAAATTGGCATGTGGTCGCTGATGTGATATGAAAAAACACCAGATTTGATATCAGCCGGACCGATTCGTGATGAACAAATCAAGGCATGTTGAAGTATCAGAAGAGACTCTAGTAGGAGAACGTATGACATTACGGCAGGCAACAGAGTGCAACAATAGCTCAAAATCACGCCTCAGGACAGCGTTAACACAGAGATCTATATTAAAGTCACCACCGATGATGATATTGTACTGGAAATCGGAAGTCTGTTCAAGAAGCCTTTGAAAGAAGAGCCAAAAACTATCGGAATTTCCATTAGGTGGACGATAAAAAACAGAGTAAATTGTACGTGCGTGAAGGATTGACAGCACTTCATAACCATTAGTGACACAGGAAAATTCCTCAACACACTTCACGTTGAGGCAGTTTCGCACTAGCATGCAGACACCACCGCCACGTGAAGCAGTTCTGGATCGAATAAAATAATCATAGTTCGGGAGCTGCCAGGGAAACGAGCTCTGGTGGTACCAAGTTTCTGACAGCATAATAAAATCAAACCCCAGATCCAGGCTGCTAAACATGGCGTCAAGTTCAGCTGTCTTGTTTCTCGCCGACTGACAGTTCACATGAATACAACGAACTGATCCATTGTGCACAGGTCCTATGAACGCCTTTAATTAGAAAGGAAAAACATAAGGTTCACATGAGGATGCGATTATGATATGAAAGAAAAAAATGTGTTGTTACTTGGACCTAAAAGACCAGCTTATCAAGGTCTGCCGCGCACTTTATTAGGCAAGCATTCTGACCCTCTTCTTTCCTCACGAGGACTTTGCCATTCAGGTACCATGCAAAGCGGAAATTCTTGACACGCGCCCATTCTTTCGCCATCTTCAGAAGCATTCGATCCTGTGTCGTCAGATTTTCCAGCATGAATGCATCAGGCACGATACCTGGAAGGAGTATCTTTTTGGCAAGCCATTCCTCCTTTGTTGACTGGCGAGTAAAGCGAATGATTATGCTTGGTGTCATGTTTCTCGATTTCAGTCTATGGATGGAGGAGACAGTTTCCTCAGTTAGGGGAGCTAGTTCCAGTTTAGACGTTATCAGGTTTAGCTTGTTCATGAGCGATTCGTCTTTGCCTTGCTTGATGCCATGAATTTGGAGGTTAAACTTTCGACTATGATATTCCAGGTCGTTAACCGCGGCGCGGAAGGCCTGCACTTCAATGCTAGTGCACGATGCCTCAATTTTAGTCACTTTGGCAGCGAGCGTCTTTATTTCGCCATTATGCTTGGCAAGGTTCACTAGGACATCATCGTACTTCTCCGATAGCAGCTTTACTGATGCGCCGATTTCACTAACAGTTTGCTTGAGTGGGAGCAGCTCATCAAGGTTTTTCTTAATTTCAAGGAGCATGGTGGCGATCGAGGCATCCTGCACCTTACAAACGGTGGAGCTCGCCTTACTACTGCGGCAGGAAGGGCAGCGCCAGGACTTCCTAAATTCAACATCATTGGACCGAATTTTTTTCTTGGTTACTCCTGAACAATTATGACTGATGCGAAAATATCTCGAGCATTCGCAGCAAAGCAGATAGTCATCATTTACCTTAATGGCCACATCACATTCGTCACAAACATAATTAGACATTCTGACGGACGTACTCGAGGTGGTTGGTTCAAGGGATGCGGTAAGAAGTGAACAATATAGACAGGAAACTAGAACAATAAGCAGAAGCAGTTGCAGGCTATCTTTAGGCGGCTAACTAAAACAGGGACGGCCATCACCAACCTGTAACGACAGTAGCAAATCCTCAATTAGACGAGGGTCCGCTCGCCGCCACTGCTGTTTCCAAATGAGGAGATCATTGCAGCGACGCCCGTATTTGTAGACGACGGTGGCGCCTTTCACTTTCGTTGTCGTGACGTGGCAGTCTTCGGTGAGCAGATACCAGCAGCAGGATCGGTAGGTGGGGCGGGCCTTGGTGCGCTCGAAATCCAATTTGCACACGTGCAGTGTGCGGCGTAGTGGAGTTCCGGGCTGCTGGTAACTTCAACACGATGCGACGACTGCACACTGTGACGACAGTAGCAAATCCTCGATTAGACGAGTGTCCGCTCGCCGCCACTGCTGCTGCCAAATTAATAGAAACTAGGTTTATTATAAGGAGTGTAGTGTATCTTTTTTCCTTCTTTACGTGTGCATTTTCTTTCAGCGTTCTTTGTGTATATGAACAACTGGCCTCAGAAATTCGCCACATATATCATCAAAGCCATGACAAGGGACACAACATGATCTTTCAGTGGCTTCGAGGACATTGTAACATCTGCGGGAATGACCACGCCGACGAAGCCGCCCGATCTGCACATGAAAGTGGTCAACGAGTCTTCATTCCGCTTTCGCGAACAGACGCTGCGGCTGGGCTGCGATTAATGTCCCGTGAGCGTACTTTGCCCCTGTGGGGCTCAAATGTTTTCACCATGTGTCGGTTGCGTTCGTTGTTTCTGGACATACGAATGCGCCTCCCGCATGAATTACCACGACGTGAACAGACCATGCTCTAACGTCTGTGGCTAGGCGTTGTCTTTACAAACTCATATGCTTTCCTCATAGCAATGGCCGACAGCACCTCGTGCGACACATGTAATATCGACGAGACGCTCGCACACATTATCTGTGTCTGCCCTCGATACAGTGCTGAGAGACAAGTGAAGTGCAAAGTACTAGACCAGTTCGACAATTGTCCACTTTCAGAACTAAAAGCTTTAGGCCAATGCTCCGAAAGAACATCCGCGTTGAAGGCCTAACTCGCGCTATTAAGCTTCTTGCGGTCTACGGGGCTTCACGACAGATTCTAAGAATGCCGCCCCCTACCGCTCGGTAGTGTGCGCGCTTTGTTCGTGCTTGTCTCCCTTTCTTTCTATCTCCCCCTTCTACTCTGTTTCTCTTTTTATCCCCCTTAACTCTTCCTCCTGCGCAGGGTAGCCAACCGGAACTACCTCTGGTTAACCTCCCTGCCTTTCTCTGCATTATTTTCTCTCTCTCTCTTGTATAAATATACATTCTTCCTGTACTTCATAAATCAGACGCTCTCATCCGTCCTCTTCAAAAGAAACAAGGATATAGATGTTATTTCAAGTCGTTTTCAGTAATTGAACCTGGACAGACATACACCCCGTCCCACGGATAGACAGCGCATTAGACCGACTCTGCAATGCCAAGTACGTTTCCTCGATGGACCTCTAGACTGGTTATTGGCAAATTGAAATCGACGAAATATATTGAGAGAAGTCGCTGAAATCGCTGAGAGAAGTAGCATAGGTATCCAGAGAGGGCCGCGTTAATCACACCAGACGGTTTCTTCGAATTCAAGGTGAGGCCATTCGGCAGTGTTCGAGCGCGTGATGGACACAGTCTTGACAGGACTGAAGTGGCAGACTTCTATCGTCTACTTGGATGACACTGTAGTCTTTGCCACAAATTTCGAAGATCACCCGAGGCGGCACCAGACTGTACTACAGGCGATCAAGTCATCTGGACTCACCCTGATACAGGAAAAATGGCGTTTCGCTTACGAAGAATTCCGGTTTCTAGGCCACGTCATTACTAACTCTGGAGCCCATCCTCACCCACAGAAATCAAATGCAATCACTAAGTTCCCGTGGCCCGTCGACAAGAAGGCAGTGCGCAGATTCCTCTGCCTGTGTGGCTATTACAGGTGCTTTGTGAAAGACTCAAGAATTGCGGACCCTATAACACATCTCGCCAAAGCCGACGTCGACTTTACATTGTAAACACGGCAGGACAACGTATTTGAGGAGCTGAAGCGATGGCTGCACTCACCAATGGTGATTTCACACTTCGACGAAGACGCCGAGATGGAAATCCACACCGACGCAGGTAGCATAGGTCTCGCCGGGCTAATTCGAAGGAACGACGCAGCTCAAAGCGTTATAGCTTGCGTTAACCGGCCACTGTCAAAAGCCGAAGCGAGTTATTCTACAACGGAGAAAGGAGTGCCTCGTATGCAGCTTTTCTGGACAGCGCCACCACATGGCGTAGTGACCTTACAGTTTTCAAACTTCCAGCAGTGACGCAATGATGACGTCAGCAAAACAAAAATGAAATAATTAAAAGCTATCCCTGTGAACTGAACTTCACCCCAACGCTTATCCCACCGGCGTTATCAGTGTTCTTCATAAAGCGTAGCCCCTCGTCTGCTGGAAATGAATATCATCCTAAGAGCGTTTACTCGCGACGAGCGATGATTGATTCTGGGCTTTTGATGTGGTTCTTTCTTTTCTTTCTTTTTTTCCTGTTTGATGTAAAGGAGTAAACAAGATAGGGTGATTGTCGGAAGCACTCTGCGGCAGCCATTCTTCAGTCCGTACACATTCTGAACGTCCGAACATCGCACAGCGTCTACGAGAGACGCCGTCGTAGACGGCTTTTGATTTTGACCGATTGATTTTCCTATGGTGGCCCCCCAATTATTTTCCTGGTGTCGTTGCTATCCGGACTCATGGGCTACCACAGCAGCTGCAAATCAAGATGTGCTTAATAATTAAGATGAATGCATAGATATGTTGGTTTTGGACCTTGAGGTGAAAATCACGAAATAAGAATTGTGCAAACTGTGTCTCTGTCGTCATCCGCATAAAATGCTATGGCCGAAGCTGCTCGCAGTATCACATCTCAAATACTGGCCTCCAGCCCAGGTACACCTTTGGGTATGATATATATAGTAGTCGCAGTTATTTCCCAAAGTAGTCTCTCGTCACGGCTTCCACGTGCGTGAAGGAAGACCGCTATTTAAAATTATTGTGCAGTAATATACTAGGGATTTGTCTCTTCTCCATACTGTCTGCCATGTTGCCGTTCCACCTTTATAATGTAGCCGCAATGTATACTAGCCGGTATCGAATGCCATAAACGCTACCTACGTACTCAAAGACCTCGCGCACGACAACACAACTCTTGTATTCAACAGTTGTGTGACTGCAAAGGACATTCTTAAATAATAAATTATGTGGTTTTATACGGAAAGAACACGGTCTGATTATCAGGCACGTCGTATTGGGGGATTCCATAATAATTTAGGCCACCTGAGGTTCATTAATGTCCGCCTCAGTCTAAGTACATGGGTGTTTTCGCATTTCGCCCCCATCGAAATACGCTTGCCGTGGTTCGGATTTGATCCCGCCACCTGGTGCTTAGCTGCCGAACACCATAGCCACTAAGCAACTACGGCGGGTAAGGAATGTTCGCACTTCGAGGAAGATGACAGTAAGCACGTGAGACAATTTATTCTCATCCTCATTGCCCGAGAATCGGTACGAGCTTCGAATAATTACACCGTAGAGTGCATTGTATATAATGTGATGGAGTCCACGTCCAAAATCTCAGACCCGAATCACCCTGTAAGGACTGACAACCAGGCATCTCGCTTATGTATGTGCATGTGAAATATATATTGGATCAAAATGGTGCAAGATTGGCGGAGACGTGAGTTGGTGACGAAGAGTCGTAAAGGCATCATCAGAGGCTTCCGACCAAGCAGAAAGTTCATTGTCGCCTTGGAGAAGTTGGTTTAGTGGTGCGATCACAGTAGCGAAATTGCGAACGAAACGTCGAAAATAAGACTATAGGCCAATGAAGCTGCGTAGTGCTTTCAAGTTAGTGGGGTTCGGAAGTTCGGATAGGGCGCGAAGTTTAGCAGGATCAGGAAGAATGCCTTCTTTGGAGACAACGTGTCCTAATATAGTCAGTTTTCGAACTGCACATCGGCACTATTTTAAGTTAAGTTGAAGAAAAGCATTCCGGGGGCAGGACAAAACTTGATGTAAACGCCGAAGATGGGTCGGAAAATCAGGAGAAAAAACGACAACGTCGTCGAGGTAGCAGAGGCAAGTATGTCACTTCAGGCCGCGTAGGATGCCGTCCATCATGCGTTCGAAGGTGGCGGGCGCATTGCACAGACCGAAAGGCATTACAGTGAATTCATACAAGCCGTCTGGTGCTACCAACGCGATTTTCGAAAAGTCAACGTCAGCCATGGGGACTTGCCAGTAGCCAGAGCGGAGATCTAAGGACGAAAAAAACTCCGCTTCTTGCAAACAGTCAAGTGCGTCGTCAATACGTGGCAACGGGTATACATCCTTTCGGGTAATCTTGTTAAGCCTTCGATAATCGACGCAAAATCGTATGGTGCCGTCTTTCTTTTTAACTAGGACGACTGATGATGCCCAAGGACTACTAGAAGGCTGGATCACACCGCGATTGAGAATGTCGTTCACCTGGTCATTGATAACGCGTCTTTCAGTCGCCGATACTCGGTAGGGACGCTGTCGAATTGGTGCATGGCTCCTAGTGTCGATAGTGTGCGAAACAGTCGTTGTGCGGCCGAGTGATGTTGCTTGGCAGTCAAAAGAAGAAGAGAAGCCTTGGAGCAAGCGAAGAAGTTCGTCGCGCTGCGTCGTCGTAAGGTCACTGGCAATAGCTGGCGTAAAAGAACGCGGCAGTGACTGAGGAGGGGATGCCTCGAGAGCAGCAAGATAAGCGGAGTCGTCCATTGTGTCAAACATTGAAGATGAGGTCAGTGGCTCTGCTCTGCCAAGGCTTTCACGGCGGCGTAAAGTAATTGGTTCAGCCGATGGGTTTGAGACGCCCATGAGAGAGGCGCCAGTTTTGAACTCGAGGACGGCGAACGGCAGTGGTAGTGAACGGCGGCGAAGTAAGAGTTCGGATGGAGCGAAGAGTACTGTGCCGTCATCTACAGATTCGCCATAGATACTGACAAGAGTGGATGACCAGGCAGGTATAACGGTATCTTCTGAAACAGCGATTTTGCGACAATGGTGCTTATGGTCAGTGATAATATCGGTCGAAAACTGATACAGCTCGATTTCAGCGCGGGCGCCGTGAATGATCGCATGGTGTGTGGAGAGAAAGTCCCAACCTAATATGACGTCGTGTGAACATGATGGCAACACGATGAATTCTATGATATAGAGGACGTCCTGAATTACGACACGAGCAGTGCAGGCGCCGGATCGCTCGACGTGCTGCGCGTTGGCAGTTCGAAGAGACAGACCAGAAAGCGGCGTCGTCACTTTTCCTATCTTGCTGCAATTACGGGCATCTATCGCTGAATGGGCAGCGCCGGTGTCGACAAGTGCTAGCGTCAATGTTCCTTCTATTGCGACTTGAATAACGTTCTTCGGGGAAGTGTGAGGCCTTATACATTTCGCTGGAACCGCAGTACTCGCCTCCTGAACTGCGATATTTAGTTTTCCTGGCGCAAAGGGCTCCGCCGCCGGTGCATGGGGGAAAGCGGGCGGCGGCAAGGAGAAGGTGAACGGCGAGCGGCGGAGAATGCGGTGTCGACGGCAGAAGGAGATTCGAAGGCGCCCGAATAGTTGCGGCGTTGTTGGAAACGTGGCGCATACGGACGCACATTGTTCGGGACGTTCGGTGTAAGCAGGAGATAGTGACGTGCCACGTGTCCAGCACGGCCACAATAAAAACAAAACGGGCGGTTGTCTTCCGTGCGCCAATGGTCTTGAGGTCGTGCATAGTGCACCAGTGGACGGACTCGAGGGGATACGGGTGGGCGCAACGGTTGGGCGAAGGGGGCCGCAGGTCTGTAGCGCAGGCCTCATCGCGACTTCGGCGTACGTCAGGGGAGCGGCCGTCGGAGCCTGCTGAAGAGAAGGCGAAATGTGGTCGGCTACCTGCTCCTTGATGACAGATTGGAGAGCAGGCGCCAACGGTGTACTCAGCTGGCCGTGTGCAAGTGGAATCAAGGAAAGATCAACGAACTCCTTGATCTGTAGCAGCAGCGAAGTGTTATCCGGAGCAGCAGCCAAGCTCGACTTTGAAGTGGCCTGAGGTGTACATTGGCGGGTGGCTACGCGTTGTTTGCGCAGCTCGTCGAAGCTTTGACACAGACTGACGATTTCAGAGACTATCGAGGGATTTTTCGCCAGCAACATCTGGATGGCCTCGTCTTCAATGCCTTTTACCATTAGATCAGCCGGATATTCTCGGCATCAGCCATTGCGACGTCAACGCAGTTGCAGAGGTCGACAACATCTTCTATATAGCTGGTAAATGTCTCCCCGCACTGTTGCGCACGGCCGCGCAAACGCTGCTCGGCGCGAAGCTTGCGAACCGCAGGGCGCCCGAATACCTCTGTCACGTTAGTCTTGCAGGCCGTCCACGTCGTCAGATCACGCTCGTGGTTGCGGTGTCACACGCTGGCGACACCGCTCAAATAAAACGACACGTAAATAAGATTTCTGGTGTCGTCCCAGTGGTTGTGGATGCTCACCCGGTCGTAGTCAGCGAGCCAATCTTCTACGTCACGGTCTTCGGTACCACTGAAGATGGGTGGGTCGCGTTGCCGCAACGGGCCGGGGCAGACCATGGTAGTCACCGGGGCAGCGGGTTGTGGTTTTGGTGGTCCTTCTTCCGGTATTATGAAGACGGGCTGCAGTGTCCGATTACGAAGTTCCAGAATTCTGGTTGTACCCAGCACTTCCACCAATTGTAAAGGGGGGTTTATTCGGATCGTAGGGCAGCAACGACAAACTCAGCACCAGCAGGTAGGGCGCAGCCAGCGAACCCAGTTCGCGATGGCAACGAGGCTTTTCAGCCTGCCGACCTTCTTCGTCACAATATATATATGTATTGCAACGGGGGGTGTTCGCCTAGCAGCACTAGCTCTAGGTTGCAGCGGTAGGCTTAAAACAGGTCGGTGCTATCTCGAAACGGGGAAGCAAGCCCACCTCATCGTCTTCTTCTCATCCACTAGCACCATGCCCGCTGCCCAGTGCCTTCAGTACAATCACTCCGCACCGAAAGAGTAGCCATCCTGGCGACCTAAGGGCAGGAAAACAGAAGGGTCATGGCACTGCTTGAGCCGGGAGACGTGCACAATTTCCTGGCCGCGACGACGCTGGTCGGAAGGTGCTTCCGTTGGCTCGATGAGGTAGTTGACCGCGGATGTTTTCTTCAGTACCCTATAAGGACCGTGGTACTTGGAGAGGAGCTTAGAGGAAAGGCCTGGAGGAGTAGAGGGCACCCACAACCAGACCAGCGAGCCAGGAGCAAAGCACGTAGCCGCAGTAGATGAATCATGGCGATGCTTTTGGCGCCACTGGTCCTGGGATGTCAACGAACGAGCGAGCTGGCGACATTCTTCGGCGTAAGCAGCCGCTCTGGAAACAGTCGTGCACTCCGAAGCATCTGGTCGTTAAGGCAGAATCGTGTCCATAGCGCATAAAGGTTCCTGTCCCTAAAGGAGAAAGAAAGGGGAGAACCCAGTGGTGCTTTGCGTGGCGGTATTGTAAGCGTAGGTGACGAAAGGCAGAATGCGATCCCAATTCGAGTGGTCAGATGAAGCATACATGGCCAACATGTCACCAAGGGTGCGGTTGAAACGCTCTGTCATCCCATTAGTTTGAGGATGATATGCCGTGGTGGTGCGGTGAATGATGCGACACTCCTTTAGCAATGCTGCAATGACGTCGGAGAGAAAAACGCGACCGCGGTCGCTCAGTAATTCTCTAGGTGCTCCATGGCGTAAAATCAGGTTTCGAAGGATAAAACTGGCGACGTCTTTTGCTGTGGTAGATGCTAGGGCTGAAGTTTCGGCGTACCGCGTGAGGTGGTCGATAGCGACAATAACCCAGCGGTTGCCACATGGAGTGTTGGGAAGCGGACCATATAGGTCAATGCCGACGCGGTCGAACGCGCGCGCGGGGCATGGTAAAGGTTGCAAGGGACCGGTGGCATGTTGAGGTGGCGTCTTACGTCGTTGGCATATGAGGCAGGACCGGACGTACTGGCGAACGAAGCGGTACATACCGCGCCAGTAGTACCGAAGCTGGATGCGAGAGTATGTCTTTAAGACACCAGCGTGGACGCATTGGGGATCATCGTGGAACGTGGCGCAGATGTCAGGGCGCAGGTGTCGGGGTATAACAAGCAACCACTTGCGACCGCTAGAATTGTAGTTGCGGCGGTACAGCAGGTTATCCCGAATGATGAAGTGCGCGGCTTGACGACGGAGCGTCCGAGAAATTGGCGCTGGCGACTGGCTAGACAGGAAGTCAATAAGCGAAGAGATCCATGGGTCCTTGCGCTGCTCTGATGGCATGTCGGTAATGTTGAGGGCGAAGGCTCCATGTGTGGAAACAGACGAGTGGACAGGACCGGAGGGCAGGGGTGACCGGGATAGAGCGTCTGCGTCTGAATGTTTTCGGCCGGAGCGATAAACAACGCGGATGTCGTACTCTTGCAGGCGCAATGCCCAACGGGCGAGCCGACCAGTTGGATATTTTAATGAAGATAACCAGCATAGGGCATGATGGTCGGTCACGATGTCAAATGGACGCCCGTACACATAAGGACGAAATTTTCCGATTGCCCAAATGATGGCCAGACATTCCTTTTCAGTAACCGAGTAGTTCGCCTCGGCTTTGGTAAGGGTGCGGCTGGCATACGCGACGACGTACTCTTCGAAGCCATCCTTGCGTTGTGCAAGAACAGCGCCGAGCCCGACACCGCTAGCGTCCGTATGGATCTCAGTTGGTGCAGATGGATTGAAGTGTCGCAGTACTGGAGGAGAGGTGAGAACGCGTCGCAGTTCTTGGAATGCGTCGTCGCATGCCGGGGACCAGGCTGATAGGTCAGAACTGCCGGTGAGAAGCTGCGTCAAGGGGGCGATGATAGAGGCAAAGTTACGGGTGAAGCGCCGGAAAGATGAGCGCAAGCAGATGAAACTGCGAAGGCCGGAAGAATGCTACCGAAAGCTTCAGCGGTACCCAGGCACTCGTCACGGAGTAGGGATGATGGGCAGGCGGACGGATTGCACACGTAAAGGGCAGCAGAACCTTCGCAAAAAGTGACGACAGCAAACGGAAGCAGAAAGTTCCGGCGGCGCGCACAAGTGGTCGACGGCGTAAAAAGGACAGATGAGTTCGCAGCAGAGCTACATAACACAGGAACCAGAGCGGCGGAGAAAGGTGCAATATCGATGTCAGAGGCGGCAACAACTTTAGGAGAATAATGGTCGTCAGGGTCAAAACACGGCACTGATAACGTAAGTTCGCAACGAGCGCAGTCGAGAAGAGCTTGATTTACCGATAGGAAATTCCAACCAAGAATAACGTCGGGCGAGGAACGAGGCAGGACGACAAATTAGATAACATGCATAACGCTTTGAATGACAACCTGGGCTGTGCACGACGCTGAAGGCTGAACGCGATGCGAGGTTGCCGTACGCAGAGAAAGAGAGGTAAGGGGAATAGTCACTTTGTTCAAATTGCGGCAGAGCTTCTCACTAATAATAGAAACGGCGGCTCCGGTGTCGATAAGTGCGTGTACGGTGACGCCGTCTACGGACAGTTCAATTTCGTTCGCCGGCGCAGAATGAGGCCTTGAAATGTTCGACGGAAACGCAGTTCTTGCCTCTGGAACTGCGACTGCTAGTTTTCCTCTCGGGCTGGGCTGGGTCGGCGAACCATCGGGGAAATGGATCGGCGACGTGGGGAAGGCGACCGGCGTGAATCGAAGGGGAGGCGACTGTAAGAGGTGTCCGGAGGAAGGTTAGATTGGTCCTGACGCGGAAGTCGAGCAGGCCTGTAGCTTGAGGCACCCCCACTGTCAGGTAAACGGGGGCTGCGACGGCGGCAGAATCGTGCTACGTGGCCCGGGAAATGGCATGAATAACATATTGGCCGGTTATCAGGTGTTCGCCACGGGTTGACGACAGGGGCTCCAGCAGCCGAGTAAGGAACGACTATCGGACGCTAAGGTGGCGGCGGTACATGGAAGGTGCCGGTGGCGCGGTAGGAATCAGGAGCCGGAGGAGTGTAAGGCCGCGCGACAACGTCAGCGTACGTTAGCGGTCCAGCTGCAGGCTGCGGAGGAGGGGCAGATGGCAGCGCCGCGGCAACTTGCGTCTGAATGACGTGACGAAGCGAAGGAGCCAGGGTTGTCGACGGCTCGGGTGCGCTATTCGCCAGAGAGAGTTGGCGTGCGACTTCCTGGCGGATGAACTGCTTTATCTCCGGCATTAAAGCAGAGATGTCGGCAGCGTCGCGACCGAAGTCCAACGGGGATAGATCCGCAGTGTCCTGCTGAGCAGCGCGTGTTGATGCACGTTGCTTGCGCAGCTCGTCGTACTGCTGGCAAAGCTGTATGAGCTCGGCAATCGTCCGGGGACTCTATGCGACGAGCATTTGAAAGGCATGCTCATCGATGCCTTTCATGACGTGCTTGATCTTGTCTGCTTCATCCATGGATGAGTTGACGCGCTTGCAGAGCGAGAGCACGTCTTCAATGTAACTGGTGAAGGTCTCGTCCTGGCATTGAGCTCGACCACGCAAGCGCTGCTCAGCGCGAAGCCGGCGAACTGCGGGACGGCCGAAGACCTCAGCCAAAGTCGCCGTGAAAGCTGACCAGGTGGTAAAATTGGCTTCGTGATTGCGGAACCATAGGTTGGCCCCGTCAGTCAAGTAAAATATGACATTTGTGAGCTTGGCGCGGTCGTTCCACTTATTATAGGCGCTTAAACGGTCATAGTCGGCGAGCCAGTCTTCCACGTCGTGGTCGTCTGTGCCGCTAAATATAGCCGGATCGCGCTGGCGGATAACACCAGAGCAGACGATGGCCGGGGGCACGGGAGCAGCAGCCTGGGACGGTCCCGGTTCATCCATTGTAACAGCTGGTAGTAGCGTACGACTGCGGAGTTCCAGGATGTTGAAGAGAAACCCAGCAGCTCCACCAAATGCAACGGGGGGGGGGGGGAGGGTGTTCGCCTAGCAGCACTAGCTCTAGGTTGCAGCGGTAGGCTTAAAACAGGTCGGTGCTATCTCGAAACGGGGAAGCAAGCCCACCTCGTCGTCTACCATGCCCGCTGCCCAGTGCCTTCAGTACAGTATATATATATATATATATATATATATATATATGTGTGTGTGTGTGTGTGTGTGTGTGTTTGTGTGTGTGTGTGTGTGCAGTCGCCTGACAGCGTCCGGGCGCTGGCGTTGGCCACGGGACCTACTTGATCTCTTTACAACACCAGCCGACATTCTCGCCTTAATTCGCACCATCGGGTTTCAGCTGAACTGCTTCAACAGCCTATTTATATTTCCCGAAGTTAGGCCGCCCTGTCAACGTTATGGGATTTTTGTGTTCCGGTCATCTTTTGTATTGAAGGTAATGCTTTCCAACGATTTCCAGCAGTTTCACCTTTACGCAAATGCCTGAATGTTTGTCGGCCGCTATTCATAGTTTGGGGTACTTTAAAGAGGCCTTGAAACCATAGCACGGCCCCCTGACCACGCTGCTCAAAAAGTCATTTTAGTTTCCTCAGGTCTTGCTCAAGCCTTCTTGTCGTTCATAAACCTCCTGATTTTCCTGTCGCCTGTATCCAATTTTGACGGCTACGATCCCATTTAAGTCGGCAATGATGTGTAATGGCAATTCACAGTTCATACACCTTCATCCCCACGTCACCTGAAAACTAAACATGTATTGGATTACAAAGGAGCAAACGTCTGCGCTATTAACAATGGTTTGAAAAGCTTCACGTCGTCATTCTTGGCAACTTCTTCTGAGCGGGCCGTGAACGAAAATTGTTGCCTGTACACAGAAAAGTTAAGGGAATTATCACATGCACATAAACCAGGTTTCGTTTCGGTTTAACTCGTCGAAGCCACGGTTCAGTAAAGCTCTTCGTACTCTAAAAATCAAAAGAAGCGTCCCTACAAGACTGCCAAACGTATGAACACACCCGTATCTTGGAGCAAACATAAGTATTGTGATGTAGCCTACTGCAGTGCCCTGCGTCAAGCCAAGCAAAAGTATTTTACTTGCTATCTGCAATCACTGCTTCAAAACAACCAAAAAAGAAATTTCGAAAACTATCTCCCCCGTTAAAGATGCCGTCATTTCACACCTACTAGATAGTTCTGGCTTGCTGATTGCAAGAAAGCTTTCAGCATCTATGTTTAACAATTATTTAATTGCCCTATTTACAAAGGAAGACCACTATAAAATACCAAAACACATCGAACTCGATTATCCATACATGGTCCCTATCAATATAACAACCATTGGCTTTTGTTGAGCTGATCAACAACCTCAAGATGTCAACTTCTTCCGGCATGGACGGTATTATCTAAAAGATCTTAAAATATACAGTAGTACCCTCTGGCACAGTCCTTTTTCTGCTTGTTTCAACAGCCCCTCTCAACAGGGAAAGTTCCGTATGACTGGAAGGTCGGTAAATTTATCCCTTTCTTTAGGTCTGGCGATAAAAGCGCTGTTAACAATTACCGCCCAATATCTCTAACAAGCGTTCCCGGTAAGTAACTAGAACACACAATCTTTTCAAAGGTAGCAAAACACTTGGAAACTAACAAGTTGTTCTTTAAACATCAGCATGGCTTTAGAAAAGGACTACCATGTGAAACGGAACTCTTCGAATTGACTACGGATATTTTGCTAAACATGGATACGGGCCCACAGACAGATTCCATTTTCATAGACTTCGCTAAGGCTTTCGATTACGTTGCTCATTGCCGTCTCAAAGCTAAACTTTCATGCTTAAACATCGATTCCCGAACAGTGTCTTGGATAAGAAATTGCTTGTCATTCCGTAAGCAATTCACCGTCGTTGATAACTTTATGTCCAGTATCAGCGTTGTAACATATGGAGCACCACAAGGAAGCTTACTCGGACCATTACTTTTTATTAACGACCTGCCATCCGAAATAACGTCATCAATTCACTTGTTTGCAGACGATTTTGATCTATCGTCAAATCTGCTCACTTTCCGATCACGTCGCTCTCCAACGAGATCTTGACCGTATTACTAACTGGTGCTCTTCTTGGCAAATGACCCTAAACACTGATAAATGCAAACTAATAACATTCACCCGCAAAAAGACATTTTTCGCTTTTGATTACTCACTGGATAAGAACCCCGTCACATGCACCAACTCATACAAGTACCTCAGCATTCTCCATACACCTACACTGTCATGGTCTGCGCACATCGAAAAAATAACTGCTAAAGCCTCATGTACGCTCGGTTACCTTAAACGTACCCTGCGCGATGCTCCTGCCCTCACCAGACACATCACCTATCATACATTCGTAAGGCCACAACTACAATTCGCTGCCCCTATCTGGTCGCCTTATCACGCTTACCTAATCGCGACTCTCGAGTCAGTCCAAAATCGTGCTGTCCGCTTCATTGTCAGAGATTATCACCGCGACTCTAGCGTGACTAGCATTAAGTCATCTTTATCCCTCTCGTCTTTTGAATCACGAAAAACCGTAGCATTGATTTGTTTCACAGAATAGTTCATGGCACGCGCACGTCCACCCTGCAGCTTACTCGTCCATCTCGTACATCTCTGCGTCGGCATAATCAACTCAGTTTCTAGCGCATCCTTGGCCGAACCAATGCTTTCAATTCTTCCGCGTTACCATGTGCCATTAAGCATTGAAATAACCAACCAAACGGCATAGTTGACATTCTTCACCCTGTGTCCTTCAAAGCACGCTTCTGCATACTATTTCCATAATTCATCACAACTAATCTTACTGCGCACCTAATTACCTTTAACGAAGTTGTATCGTTTCTTTTGTTTGTTTTTGTATTGCGTTGGCATTGTTAGAGACTTGTTCTTTCATCTTTACCAGCTACCATTTGCATAATTTCTTGCTACTCTTTTTTGCTACTTCACACAGTTGTTTTGTTTCATTCATCGCGTTATTTGTATTTAGATATTTGTTCTTTCATGTTCACTCGCTAACAATGTATAATCTTTTTGTACCCCTTTTTTGCTGATTCCCTGTATTCTCCACTCACGCAATACTCCTTCGGGAGCCTGTGAGGCAACTGAATGAATGAATAAATAAATAAATAAATAAATAAAGCGCAGCTTAACCAAACTCATGTAGTGTTTTCCTTTAAGCTTGAGCCAATTATGCTGGACTGTAAATATGAACAAACATTCACTTCACCTGCTACAAACAAATGACATGTACCTATAATTTATTTCTGAACCCGGTTTTGCTTAGCCTGTAGGTGCAACAAAAGTTCACATAGTGGCCTTGTTGTAGCAGGCAGTAGCTTCTCTGTAGTGCGTTCAGTGTATTGCCTTACGCTGGTGTCGTCCTCTTTACTGTATCTCTGGAACAGAAATTTTGACTGCGTCAGAAATTTAAAAACATAATTTTGCAATATGAAATGCAAGAAGGTGTAATAATTTGTGACTACAAACCACATACAAATGTACACTGTTTGTTCTTGGGTGCTTAAGGAGTATGTTAAATACATAATTTTACTGTCCAGAAAATTGATGTCTGCCTGACTGCAATGCGTGTTAATAACTTAAGTATCACGTGTTAATGCGTGTTAATAATGCGTGTTAGCGACTTCATTGAATACGGGAAATCTAGCGGCCAACCTTTTTCACTGCGCTTTAACAAACTTATCAACAAAAAGCGATACATCTACTGCGCATCCACTAATAACGTTTGTGAAGTTGACTCCCCTCGTGAGTCGCATGGCAATGGCAACCTACCTTTAAGCAATACTGGCAATTTCTCTGCGTAGCTATCTTCCCGCCACGCAAATGATGTGTCTCTTCTATTTATCAATGTACGTAGTGTGCTCAACAAGCGAGCGGCACTCTCGGCTCATATTGATTCATGTTCCGCTGATATTGTTATTCTATCCGAAACGTGGCTTTCTGCAAAAGTTCAAAGCAGTGAAATCTTTGACTGTGAAAAGAAATACGCTATTTATCGATATGACCGCGATGTTCGTATCGGTGGGGGTGTCTTGATCGCTGTTAATGAAGAGTTTCCTTCTTCAAGTGTCCCAGTCGTGTCAGCTTTAGAAGTGGTGTGCGTGCGTATTACCATTGACAATAGGGATTGCAATTTTTTGCGTTACATACCCCCAACTGCACCCCGTTCTTTCTGTGATGAACTTCATGATGTCTTAAATAATATAGTTACGCGATACCCCACGTTGCCTTTTTTTCTGTTGGGAGATTTCAACCTTCCAAACATCTCATGGCACAGTGGTACCGCCACTATCACAAAAAAATATTCGGAATGCGCACAGTTTCTTGGTGTTTGTTCCGATTTCAACCTCGCACAACTTGTTAATGAACCTACTCGCACTGCTGCAGTTTCCGCTAATATCCTTGATCTCATTTTTACTACTACACCTGATCTGGTTTCCAAACGTAGTTATATTCCTGGTTTAAGTGACCACTTGATTATTCATTTCACTTTGCGCGCCCATGTTTCTACTAAAAAGAGCTTTAAGGTTGTTCGCGATTACAAGCACGCCGATACGGCTTCTATCGCGGCAGAAATGGAATCATTCACAGCTGTTTACATCTCCGGTTTTGACGAACGCTCAGTTGAGGATAACTGGTAACTTTTCAAAAATAAACTACTATCTTTAATTGACAGTTATATACCTGAACGAGAGATACCCTCAAACACTTGATCTTCATGGTTCAACGACTCTCTTAAACGCCTGCGCAACAAAAAGAAACGGTTATTCCGCCGGGCCAAGCAAACAAATCTCCCCGCTCATTGGTCAACGTACCGTTAAGTGGAAACTGAGTACATCCAAATGTCTAGTAACGCTAAAACTTCCTTCTTGAATGTTACACTGCCCTCGTTTCTTCAAACGAGTCCGCGCAAGTTTTGGAGTGTTGTTAATGACACCAAAACAAACACTATACATTTAACTTACCCTGATTGCACCAGTGTTCCACCTAATCAATGTTGCAGCGTTTTGAATGAGGCGTTTGTCTCTTTCCTCAATGCCAATATTATCGTAAATTTACTGAGTGCACAAAGTTCAAACTTCCCTCTGATGGATCCCATAATAATTGACTGGGTCGGTATTAGCCGGCTAATCAATAATCTGCAGATTTCGTCTGCCAGTGGGCCTGATAGTATTAATTCAAAAATATTGAAATGCACTGAGGTGTTTTCATATGTTAGTCTTTCTAAAATTTTTGCTCAGTCGTTGTAGTATTCTTCGCTGCCGCGCGACTGGAAGACAGGAAAGGTGGTTCCAGTCTCAAAGTCAGGCAATGCGCATGCTCCCGAAAATTACCGTCCCATTTCATTGACAAGCATCTCATGGAAACTTTTGGAACACATCATTTACTCTCACCTTGTTGAATTTTTCGAAACCAATTCATTCTTTCATTCCTGTCAGCATGGCTTCAGAAAAATGTACTCGTGCGAAACCCAGCTAGCTTGCTTTACTAATGATCTTTTTGCTGCGTCTGACAATAACTTTGACGTTGACTGTATTTTCTTGGACTATGCTAAGGCCTTTGATACCGTAACATACGATCTACTAAACCTTAAACTCGACAAGCTTAACATTGATCCTTTAGCATTAGCCTGGATTAAGGACTTCCTTTCCAATCGAACTCAGTACGTAACTGCCAATAACGCTTCCTCTGCTTTTTCGTCAGTTACATCAGGGGTCCCGCAGGGATCCGTCCTCGGGCCTCTGCTTTTTCAAATCTATATTAACGGTTTCCCTGACTGCGTAACATTGTCTTCAATTAACCTATTTGCTGATGACTGCGTAATATATCATAAGATTAGTGAACCCGCCGATTCCACTAAACTACAAGAAGACCTTAACAATTTATCTGAATGGTGTAATGCGTGGAACATGAAACTAAACGTAAATAAATGTAAATATATGCACATATCACGCCGCTCTAACAATACTGACACACCCATGTATTTTCAGAATAGCGCTCCTCTCTGTCAAGTTATTTTTTACAAGTATCTCGGCCTTTACATCACTCACGATCAATCATGGCACAAGCATGTTGAATTTATAACTTCTAACGCTAATCGCACGCTAGGCTATCTACGCAGAAACTTTTACGCCGTTCCTGCATCTTTAAAACTGACGCTCTACAAAACACTTGTTCGATCCAAATTACAATATGCCTCGGCCATCTGGGATCCCCCTCAAGTATCACTAACCCTCTCCCTCGAAGCCATTCAGAACTGCACGTCCCGCTTTGTTCTATCTAATTACTCTCGTCATGCTAGCGTAACGCTCGTGAAGCAAACCCTTAACATAGCCGAACTTTCAGTACGTCGTGCGTACAGTCGCCTCTGCCTTTTCCACAAGATTTACCACAACCCGGTATTAAAGAAAAAACTTCTTACTCCTCCTTCCTACTTTTCATCCCGCAGCGATCACCTCCATAAAGATTCCGTGCCATTTTGTCGCACGAACGCGTACTATTATTCTTTTTTACCTCGCACCTGGAATGACTGGAACCACCTCCCCACATCGGTCGCTACTAGTATAGACTCATCGAGGTTCAAGACTGCTGTTTTCTATGCCATCTAACAAATATTTTATTCATTGATCTGCATTCTTTTTCTGTGTACATGTACCACTCCTTTCTGTAGCACCTACGGGCCTTGTAAGTATTTAAAACAAACAAACAAATAAATAAATAAATAAATAAATTATTAGGGCCACAAATGAGAACATTTGTGTGCTCATTTATGTACTAGAAGAGATAAGACTGCTGATGCCACAAGCAAATGCATGAAAGACAGCAAGCTGTTAGAAATGATGCATTCTTCTTTTGGCCGAACAGGATGCACCATTATACTACGGCAAAAATAAATTCCCCGAGGTAAACCAAACTGAACAGCAAGAACATTTGGAAACAACGTACGAAATATGGGCGAATTTGTGCAACTGTTTAATACATTAAATCCAGTACATTCACTACCATTTACCAAAGGGTTATTCGGTTTTGTGGATGAAAGAAGGCGGTGGACTCGAAAAAAAATATCTTGATATGGCTACTCAGCCACCCATGGCTACGGCTACATAGAGCCGAAATACGTGACACGCGTTCCGATATCCCTCTCTCTTTCGTGATTTTGCGTATAACGATGGCCTCGCAACTAAAGCTTTATTTCTGAAGCGCCAACGAAAGGTCTTGACTGCCCATATGCAATGCAGCATCTAGTTCATTGTCTCCGCCTCTAAGTTAGCGACACGAATATTACATAACGATTGAAGCAGCAATGTTAACGACTCAGCGGTATTGCCGTCTCCTGTCTCAGCAGAATCCGGCTCCCATATCGATGCAGACATGTTCCGCAGGGTTCACGGCCGAAACATAGCTTTAGGGTGTTCATCTCCCCTCGGAAGCCCATCACTGCACCCCAAGGTAAACAACGCGTGATATCGAAGCGCAATAGACTGGATTTCGCACAAAATAAGGAACCAGCTTAATTGTACGAACCAATGTAGTGTACGAACCACATAGCCGAGGGAGCAGAGACGGGCTAAAGGTGTGCATATAGCATCGTTCTACGTAAGGTAGTTCGAGTTGCAGGAGGCCAGTTACAGTCAATTAGGGCGAAATAAGTTATTAGAAACTCCATACCGAGTACAAAGTCGTAAGGACATCGCTCAAGAACAGCACATAAAGCAGCAGTTAGGTGACCGCCAATGGTGATGGGGGAAGTTCCCATTTCAAGGACTGCGGAAGCTCGTCCATCATCACTCTTACAACGCGGGATACATCAGGTGTTGGGAACCCTAGCGAATGGTCGTTCAATACGATGGCTCTTGGCCTGTTTGAAGCGCTCGCATTCCTCGATCAAGGCATCGACGGAAGCCCAATTTCTGCACATGAGCAGATTGAATGCGTCGTCCGCTACCCCTTTCAGGACGTGGCCAACCTTGTGAGACTCGGGCACGTCATTGTCAGCTTCATGGCACAGCTCCAGTACATCCTGTATGTACGGCAAGTACGACTCCGTGGACATTTGGGCTCGAGCTGACAACTGTTTCTTCGTAGCGATTTTGCGACTGGAAGCGTTACGAAACAGATCATGGAGCTTTGCGTTAAATGTATCCCCACTCCTAACTTCAGCCTCATAATTGCCATACGACAAGTTCGCCGTTCCACTCAGATAAGAGACCACTGGCCAGCATGACCGTCAGGTCCCAGTGATTGTGATCGCGCACACGTTCATATTGTGTCGGCCACTCCTCAAGCTGGCTGTCATCCGTCCCATTGAACATTCCAGGATCGCGAGGTTGGGCTAAAACAATAGTGATCTGCCGCACAGATGCAGATTCCTGCTGGTCTGCCGTGGATGTCGCACCGCAGCGCCGACCGCTTCAAAGCGCCGTCATGTGGCGACAGTACGAATGTGTGACGGGGCGTCAAATAGACTAAGCAAAGCACATTTATGAGCAGAGTCTATTTACAGGGATGGCCAAGATGACTGGTTAAAACAGACGTTTGGGCGAGTTGGTAAGACATATTTGAAACAGAACAGCGCGCTTGTCCCCGTGAAAACCGCGCAGTTCTCTTTCAAGATGACTGAACACGCGCAACATCCCCGCCATTGTCGTCTTCTTCGTTTGTCCAAGGAGGTGGCTAGTAACAATATTATCATATTCTTGTGATTTCAGATGTAGTCTCATTTAATGTTAATTTAATATTCAGGCTTGGTCTTCTGAACTAAAGCGTGACCAAATCATCCCAGTATTAAAAGAAAGTGACAGCTCATGACTGCAGAACTATGCATCGTAACGTTCTTCTAGAAAGCTTTAAGAAACAACAATTTGAAATAGCGCTACCAAAGTAGTTTTCGAAATCATTTAACCTCTTTTCATGCCAGTTTATTTTTTATCTTCGATATTCCAGAGACCTGGTATTTATCCATCCTACTGACCAACACCAAACTATAAAAAAAATTAATCGACGAAGGATTTTTTGCAAGCTTAGTTATTATTGATCTAATGCAGGGATTTGATTGCATACATTATAATATTATCTTTGATAACCTCAACGTAACTGACATTTGGGATCGTACCCTTTTGCTACTAAAATGCTTCTTATGTAACAGAGTTGAAGTTGTTTCAATTTCTAATGTCTGTTCTCGACAGCGAATCACTGACATTGGTGTGCCTCAAGGCCCTATCCAGGAGCCACTTGTGTTTTTTGTTTATAATAATGATTTACCTAACTTTATCTCTTGCTCAAAATGAATCCTGTACGCTGATGCTACCACTGTACTTATCTTTCATATAGAGATCTCATCTCTCGTTGCTAAAATGAATGGAGATGTAGAAAACTTACTCAGGTGCTGTAATATCAACATACGCGTATTATCTAATAATTCAGCCTAAACTAAGTTCATTATGCAAAAAAGAGGTGAGGCGTGCAGACAGGACGCAAGAGTAGAGAAGTGGACAACACCAACACCGACTATCAACGGAAGGGAGCACTGAGGCGAGAAAAGAAGACCCAGAACTCATCAGCGCAAGCTCAGGAAGGGTATCACCACGTGGCAGTCGGGTACATGTGCCGGCCTAAGTGAGATATAACTGTTAAGGCACTTAATCTCTTCTTTATGTAAAGTAATCGAAGGCTGACTCACGCATGCACTTCTAGCATTATAGATATGCCATGCTTCGACCATAAGACGCGTATCTTCATTCCGATGCCTGTACAGTATCGCGCATTCATCTAACGCTGGCGTGCAGTTACAAACTTGGCAATGTAGGGAAATGTTAGAAAGCGATCCGCCAGTTAACGACATTTTATGTTCCATTAGCCTCTGATTGATACAAGATCCCGTTTGCCCTACGTAGAACTGGCCACAGCTAAGGGGAATTTTATAAACCACACCCATACGACAGTCAGTAACACTGTCGTTCTTATTGTGCTTGACTGGACAAATATTTGTTCTTTTTTTGCCTTTTACCTGCTCATTTTTCCTCTGTACGGCAGCGCGTATCTTACCTAGCTTATTGGGAGCAGTGAAAGCAACATTAACATCATATCTGCATGCAACTTTTTTGAACCTGTGCGACACTGAATGAATGTACGGAATAGCCACTACTCATTTTTTTGCTATTACTGCTTTCTGTAATCCCGCCCGTCCCACCTTGACGCCGACTTCTTTAAAAACACTTCTTGTTGGGCTAGTTGGTAGCTGTTCATTATAAAATATGAAGACGCCAAATAAACAGACACACACAAGAGACGGAAGGCGCCCTGTCCCGTTCTCTTCTCTTGTTGCTTGCAAGGATAAGAACCTACTGTAAGACTTTCAGAAATATTTTATGCTGCTTTTTACAGCCAAACAGTCAAACATGTAAACTTAAGTTAATGAAGCACGCGTCACGCTAGCTTCGGCGCCTACATTGCTGCCCTCATACGGCAACGCTGGAGAGAATTCGCTCGAAGTCATCGCTCGCATGGGGTACGACTTGTAGGCGACGCGCAAACGCGACAGCAATCTCCATCGACTCGCTTGTCACTTGCATGAGGTTTATACTGCCATGTGTACTTGTTTCTCGTTATCGGGATACACGTTAAACCACCTAAGAAATCTTATCGCAAAGCGCAGAACGCGCCTACACGTATCGGAAGTTTCTGGAATGTTATCGATGCTCCCATCCGCTGTTTGCGACCGAACCTTGTGAAATCTGTTCGCATGTGCGTGCGACGTGAATAATGTAGAACTTAGTGGAAGACACGAGGGTCCCAGCCATTACTCTGGAACATTCGACGACGGGTGTGTAAAAGCCGACGTGCTTGACCCGCAGATCAGATCTTCGACGATAGCCGACTGTGTTCGCCGCTATCGTCATTCTTTGAGTGTAGCCTATTTTTGAGGGCACAAGTTCGCCCAATAAAACGCTAGTTTCGTCTTTCCAAGTTGGGCTGCTTTCTTCACCGTCACTACCACGTGACGTATAGTAGAGGTGGTAGAGCGTTTGTGTACCGAACGCGCCCGCAAAGCTTCTATCCGAGCCCGAAGCGCAAGGACAAAACCAACATCGCCCAAGACCAGCGTCTTAGCCGCAGACTGCAAGGACTGCCTCCAGAGCACGGACTTCTACCTGAGACGACAAAGAAGATCGTGGTCAAGACAACTCCAATGGCTGCCCAGCGTCCCCCGTTATCCTACAACAACCTCGGGACCCACCAACCTTCCATGGAGCAGTGACTGAAGACCCGGAATCCTGGCTGGAGACCTACGAACGAATCGCAACTTTCAACAGCTCGGACTCCGACGACAAGCTGCGGCATGTATACTCCGTCTCAGAAGACGCCGCCAGAAAGTGGTTTGAGAACAGGAAGTCGACTTTGACAACATGGGGCCTGTTCCGTAGCGGCTTCCTGCGCACCTTTACAAGCGTCGTGCGCAAGGAAAGGGCCGAAGCTATGGTGGACGTCCGAGTGCAGCTACCTAACGAGAAATTTTTATGGAAGAAATGAGCCGTCTGTTTCGCCACGCCAACCCGGATATGCTCGAGGAGAAGAAAGTCCGTCTACTTATGCGTGGTGTGAAGGAAGAACTTTTCGGCGCAATGGTACGAAGCTCATCGAAGACTGTCGACTAGTTTCTTCGTGAGGCCACTAGCATCGAGAAGACACTGGAAATGTGGAACCGGCAACTCAACCACCGCACGAGCACTACAAACTAGGCAGGAATTCAATCACTGGCCACCGACGACCTGCGCGAGATTATCCGAGTGGTCGTGCGCGAGGAGCCATAAAGCTGTTCCCGTCATCACACCCTCAAGTGGCTTCGATTGCCGACGCCCTACGTGGGGAGCTCCAACAACAACTCGGAGTAGCCCCTGAATCACCGCAGCCTCAGCCCAAAGCGATGACATACGCCGCTGTAGCCCGCCGTCACGTTCCCCCTCCACGCGCATGGCAGGGCCGAGTGACGACACAGTTCCGTCGACCACCACCACCCCCGCCGTCAGCACGCCAACCCGTTACCCCACGTGGCATTCCAAGGAAGACTGACGTTTGGCGCGCCCCTGACCACCGTCCGCTTTGCTATCACTGCGGAGAAGCCGGGCGCATCTACCGCGGATACCCATACCGGGAGATAGGACTCCGAAGGTTCGCCGTTAACGCGCCGCGACCACAGATTGGCGAACGACCTCGCGATAAAGCCGACTACCTCGCCGCCACTCAGTGCAGCCCTCGACGACTGTCCCGTTGGCCGTCGCCAGGCCGCTACCTGTCGCTGCAGCGCCGACCAAACACCGGCCCTGCCCGGGGCCGCTCTCCGAGCCCACATCCGGAAAACTAAAAGCAGCAACCGATGGAGGTGCGGTCGCTGTTCGTCGAACTGATGAAGATCCTCCGCCGCCGACGAAGACGACGAAGAGACCATCCCGACGACATAATAACGACACGCGGCCGCCCCAACGAAGTCAAGAATGCGCCGACGAAAGACGACCTGACGATGCCAGATACCAGCCACAGGTCAACGTGACGCAGCCGTGATCCGACGCCAAGACCTAACTGTAACGCAATACAAAGAACCACCGACCTCGACGTGCTTCTCGACGGCCACGCAGTTGCCGCCTTATTGGACACAGGGGCCGATTACTCTGTAATGAGTGGACACATCGATGCCCAGTTGGAGAAAGTTAAAACTGCATGGGAAGGCCCTCAAATTCGAACCGCTGGAGGACACCTCATTACGCCGACTGGAAACTGCACGGCAAGAATTACCGTTCATGACCGGACTTACCCTGCTACCTTCGCTATCCTCCAACAGTGTTCACGAGAAGTCATTCTCGGCATGGACTTCCTGAACCAACACTGCGCAATCATAGACCTGAAGCCAAATCGATAACGCTGTCGGAAGATCAAGCGATACCGCCGGAGAGCTCTCGTAGTCACCACGTTTTGAGTTTGCTCGAAGATCAAATGGGCATCCCACCGTGCTCCAGCATTATTTCCGTCGGCACCGAAACACCCGCTGTCGTAGAAGGCGTCATCGAGGGCGATAAACATCAACTGCTCGACCATGAAATTTCCGTCGCAAGAGGGATCGCTCGACTCCACGGAGGGAAAGTGGAAGTTATGCTAACCAACTTCAGCATAGAGTTCAAGCATATCAACAAGGGCACGGCAATCGCGTACATCGAGGAAATTGTCGAAACCAGCAATGCCTTTGTCCTCTCGGGTCCTGCCGCACCTACCCCAATGAGCAAAGTACCCGAACCAGACTTCGACGTAAATCCGTCTTCCTATAAGTAAGCAGCAACAGATCAGAAGTCTTCTCCGACGATACAAAGACTGCTTTTCGACGTCATCGAGGATTTGACAAACACCAGTTGCAAAGCATCGCATAATAACCGAAGAGTGCGCTCGACCACTCCGCCAGAGCCCTTACCGAGTTTCGACGCGATAACGTGAAGCTATTAGGCAACAAGTCGACGAAATGCTGCGCGACGACATTATCCAGCCGTCGAAAAGTCCGTGGGCATCTCCTGTAGTCCTGGTGAAGAAAAAGGACGGAACCCTACGTTTCTGCGTCCATTATCGTCGACTGAACAAGATCACGAAGAAGAACGTATACCCCCTTCCACAGATAGACGACACATTGGATCGGCTCTGCAACGCTAAATACTTCTCGTCGATGGACCTCAAGTCTGGCTACGGGCAAATAGAAGTCGACGAGAGAGATCGCGAAAAGTTCGCCTTCATCACGCCAGATGGCCTCTACGAGTTCAAGGTTATGCCATTCGGACTTTGCGTCTGCAACGTTTCAGCGCGTCATAGACACGGTGTTAGGAGGATTGAAGTGGCAGATCTGTCATGTTTACTTCGATATCGTCGTTGTCTTCGCCGGAAATTTCGACGATCACCTTATGCAGCTTGCGACAGTGTTAGAGGCCATTAAGTGATCAGGCCTCAGTCTGAAGCCGGGAAAGTGCCGCTTCGCTTACGATGAGCTTCTGTTTCTAGGCCACATCATCAGCAAATCCGGAGTGCGCCCCGATCCACAGAAGACAGCTGCCATCGCAAAGTTCCCGCAGCCAATCGACAACAATGCAGTGCGCAGATTCCTTGGCATGTGTGCCTACTATAGGCGCTTTGTCAAGGACTTTTCACGCATCGCGGAGCCGCTTGCACATCTAACCAAATGTGACGTCGAGTTCAAGTGGGAAACGCCGCAGGTCGACGCCTTTCAAGGACTCAAACGACGCATGCAGTCGCCGCCGGTACTTGCACACTTCGACGAGGACGCCGATACCGAGATCAACACTGACGCCAGTAGCCTATACGCCTCGGTGCCGTCCAAGTCCAGAGGAAAGACGGATTTGAACAGGTGATATCTTATGATAGCCGGTCGCTGTCAAAATCGGAAGGCAATTATTGTACGACTGAAAAGGAATGCCTCACCATCATTTGAGCTACAGCAATATTCCGCCCTTACCTCTATGGCAGGCCATTGAAAGTCGTCAACGACCATCAGGCGTTGTGTTGGCTAGCCAACTTAAAGGACCCTTCAGGACGGCTGGCGCGGTGGAACCTCAGACTGGAAGAATATGACGGCACGGTAATATACAAGTCCGGAAGAAAACACTGACCCTGACTGCCTATCACGCGCCCGCATCGATCACCCGCCGCAAGACGAAGAGGACGATGACGCCTTCCTTGGAATAATAATCCTGGAAGACTTCACTAAATAGCAACGAACAGACCCGGAGCTAAAAGGCCTCGTAGAGTATTTGGAAGGGAACACCGACGTTGTCCCTAGGGCATTTAAACGCGAGTTGTCTTCGTTCTCTCTGCAAAACAACCTGCTCGTGAAGAACTTCTCACCAGTCCGCGCCAGCTACTTTCTTGTTGTACCGTCAGCGCTGCGTCCAGAAGTACTGCGCGCCCTAGACGACGATCCAACGGCTGGGCTCCTCGGATTCTCCCGGATGCTGTCGAGGATCCAGGAAAGGCAATACTCGCCGCTTCTTACTGCCGACGTCGCCCGTTACGTCAAGACATGCCGAGACTATCAGCGACGCAAGACACCACCGACTCGGCCAGGAGGATTACTACAGCCGATCGAATCTCCTCGCCGGCCATTCAAGCAGATTGGGATAGATTTGTTGGGGCCGTTTCCGACGTCAACATCCGGGAATTCGCTGAAGCAACATCCGCAACATCGCTGAAACTAAAGCTCTACCAAAAGGCAGCGCTGCCGAAGTGGCAAATTTCGCGTCGAGAACATTCTGCTGCGACATGGTGCCCCAGAAGTCCTCATCACCGACAGAGGAACGGCCTTTACAGCAGAGCTCACCCGAGCCGTTGTGCAATACAGCCAGACAAGCCACAGGAAGACAACTGCCTACAATCCACAAACGAATGGTCTCACGGAGCGCCTGAACAAGACCCTCGCTGACATGCTAGCAATGTACGTCAACGTCGCGCACAAGACGTGGGACGCGGTCCTATCGTATGCAAGCTTCGCTTACAACACGCCGGTGCAAGAAACAACACAGATCACGCCGTTTAAGCTGGTTTACGGCAGGAACCCGACGACGACGCTCGACGCCATGCTGCCGCACGTAACTGACGAAGAGAATCTTGAAGTCGCTACCTATCTCCAGCGAGCCGAAGAAGCCCGACAGCTCGCCCGCCTAAGGATCAAGAACCAGCAGCGTACTGACAGCCGACACTACAACCTCCGACGACGCTTCGTCGAGTACCAGCCCTGCGACCGAGTTTGTGTTTGGACCCCGTTACGCCGATGAGGACTGACTGAAAAACTATGGCGACGCTATTTCGGACCCTACAAGGTCATTCGACGTATTGGCGCACATGACTACGATGTCGTGCTAGACGGCTTTTCGCATTCACAGCGGCGCAGAGTACGATCTGAAGTGGTCCATGTTGTGCGTCTTAAACCGTTTTACGGACGCTGTTTTACGCGTTTTACGGAAACCGTTTTACGGACGCTTAAACCGTTTTACGTTCGTTTTACGAACTTCTTTATTTTGTTGTTCTCTTTGCTACGGGTGTTTTTCTTTATCACTTTCGTTTGCAGCATCGGGTCGATGGTTTTTAAGAGGGGGTATTTATTGCCACGTGTACTTGCTTCTTTTTATCGGGCGATACGTTTAACCGCCAAACAAATGTTATCGCACAGCGCAGCACGCGCCTGCGTATATCGGAAGTTTCTGGAATGTTATGGATGCTTCCATTCGCTGTCTGTGACCGAACCTTGTGCAATCTGATCGCATGCGCGCGCGACGCGAGTAATGTAGAACTTAGTGGAAGACACGAGGGTCCCAGCGATTACTCTGAAACATTCGACGATGGGTGTATAAAAACCGACGCGCTTGACCCGCAGATCAGATTTTCGACGATCGCCGACTGTGCTCGCCGCTGTCGCCATTCTTTGAGTGTAGCCTGTTTTTGAGGGCACAAGTTCGCCCAATAAAACCCTAATTTCGTCTTTCCCAGTTGGGCTGCTTTCTTCACCGTCACTACCACGTGACAATACTTTAATCACTTGCTCGTTTCGTGAGACAATCGGAAATGCTTGAGTTATGTACATCCAGTTCAAGCTTTGCGCTATCGTCTAGTCGCTCATAGCACTTCAGGGCGACGAGCGATGAATTCTATATTTGCAAAACCGAGCGAACGCGCGACAAAACCGAACGATTTCTTCAAGCGACGGCCCAATTCGTCGCTCGTCGCTGTCGCGCATAAAATCGCGCTCATGGGATTTAGCCTTGAAACTTCGTAGTGACACTCTCCTCCTCCGCCGCCTTCACTCCTCTTCGTTTATCCCATCTTTCACGCTCCTTCCTCGACCGTGGCGCCACCTACACTGCTCGAGCGTAGCAACGGCACCAACATACGCTCCTCGCCACTCCGTAGACGCTTCTCGAGCAAAAATGGCGCTGAAACAAGGCGCAAGGGTCCACGTGATGCTATTAGGCCAATAGCGACACGGCGTCGGCCTCGGCCAGAGCTCGCGAGGAGGCGGCATTCATCAAAGCGTGCCACTATTTTACGAATGTTTAAGGGGCTTTATTAGGAACACTCGATTGGTGCCATCTAGCGCCGCCACCGCGAAGCCTACGCGTGGCATCCGAAATACATGGCGCACCGCTAGGGATAGCACAGCTGCGTGCGAATCCTGAGAAGCGCGTCATGCGGGGATCCCACCTCGCTTCTTTACTAGGGTGCCTCGATGCGCGCGCCCCCCTCCGCCGCTCAGCAATCAGTAATGTAGACATTTGCAGCGTTAGGCAAACAGATTACGAGCGGCAGAGGCCTAGAGCATAAAGGTCCGGGCACCACTGCAACACACGCATGTATTGCGTTCTGTTCAGATCAAGGTCCCTTATGCCTTGAAACTTCGTCTCTTTACACTAAATATGCGACTCATGACCACAACTCCGCGTCCTCAAGTGTACGTTTGCTAAGCATTTTAAACACAATGCATAGTGCCGCGGTATATGCTGGCATAATCGATTGTACCGAGTATCATGCAAATAGAAAGGAATGCCTTCAAAAACTACAACGCCGTTTTTAGCGCGCACGTTGGGTATTATATTAAAGCAGTACACTTATCTATAGGGCAAGCAGCACGCAAACGAAACAAGGAATATAGTACTTACACTGCACAGGCGTGAAGTGTTGGCCGGCTGCCACTTGTCCCGTTTCACTTTTACAGTGCACAGGAGCCTTCTTTTCGGATCTCTCGGAAATGAAAACATTCTCCAGCCATTTCGGGGGTGATTTGTACACGCAGGCACGCAACACCCCGGCATGTCTTCCTCGTCTTGCGGCCAAGAAAAATTGCAACCAACTGGAAACAGGCCGCCGCACCTGCAATTGACGCAGGCGGGACGGGGACTGGGCACAAATATGGCGCGCGCCCTCGCCGAGGCGGCACTGGCCCTTTCAAAGGATGTCGCCACTCTTCACGGAGCGGCGGAGAGGGGTGCACGCATCGAGGCACCCTATTCTTTACGAACACGCTACGCCATCTGGTGCTGAGAAGAGCACGCGGGGCCCCCGAGAAGCGTGGCACGCCGGTGCATGACCTCGCTGGCCACACACTCAGTGGCACACACTCGGCGACTCGGCGGGTGAGAGGTTCATCGAAGAGCTGCACACACAGTGGCGCAACTACCTGAAGTTCTGGCGTGAAAACTGTTCTTTGAAAAGTTACATACACTCTGTGAATTTATGGAGCAGGCTGCTAGTGTGACGGGTTGTTGTCTTTAAGGAACCCTTGCAACGTGGGCTCGATTCCCCTTATGACCGGGAATACTTCAAAGAGTGCTGACACAAACATTCGAGGTCGAGTTAACGTGTGAGAACGATTTATGCGCACGTGCTGGTGGGTGAGTTGGTTATGCATGATTACAACGAAGGCGCCAAATAAAACAATGGACGAAGGAAGGAGACACGAGACAACCACGTAGGCGCACGAACAACTGAGCGTTTTATTTCTTGACTCAGGAATAAATACCTGCTGTCAAGGATCAAAACGGCAAGGAGAAACAAGGCCGTCATCTGCATCGCACAAGGAAACCACAATACACAACAACTTCTAAGTGCCACTCCCAAGATACGCCAGTTCCTTTGTCGAAAGGGAAACTGAGCCTTCACTGATGCAATCATCATTACGCTTTTTGATCTCAAGCGCTTCCAATGTCTCCCTTGTCAGTTGATAATCAGCTCTGTTCAAAACACAGGTTCTATCAAAATCTGAAATGCACTTGTGAGCCTTACAATGCGCACTTGTGTGACCGGAGAGCTGGTTTTCCATCTTATACCGATGTTCATGCAATCTATCATTTAGACATCTGCCCGTTTAGCCTACATATGATGAACCACACGACAAAGGAACCGAATAAACTACTTTCTTTACACATCCGACATGCTTCTGCCCATGTTTTTCTGCGCGCACCTGTTTATTTTCCCGGTGACATGCGTTCACCTTGGCACACATCAAACCAAGACGTTTCGGAGCGGAAAATAAAACGCGAACACCAGCTCGCTTGCCTACTTTTTTTCAGATTGTGAGATATGCTGTGAACATATGGAATGATAGCATACCTGGTTTCAGAAGGGCTTGCTCGGCCCTGGTTTACAACGTTATGTTCCTTGAGCTGCTTGAGCCTTTTTTCTGCAACAGATGTGATCACATGGAGAGGATAATGGAGAGGAACGTTAGTTAGACATGATTGAATGATGCCTCTATTTATTACTTTTGAGTGAGCTGAATGGTAGGAGAGGATGCGTTTGCTAGCCCTTGGCTTGAACTGCCAGCACGCAAGACACCGATGAGAAACTAATCTCCAAATCTAAAAATCTTAAACAGTTATCGGCCGGAAGCTCGTGAGTCAGGGTTAGAGGGTGCAAGGCTGTTTGAAAGTCTGACAATACTAATGATGAGTGGGTCTTCAATTCTGAACTGCCACAATATAACAACACAAAAAAATCATCCACAAATTTAAAGATCTGCATCACATTTGTCCCCGATAAGCACTGCTTTAACTAATTGTCTGTTGAAGCTACAAAGATGTCGCTTAAAACAGGCGTTATACACGAACCAATACACACACCCTCTGTCTGTAGAAAGACGTCGTAATTCCATAATAAGTGTGTGGAATTCAGGTACACGGACAGCAGTTTCAAAAAGGAACCTACTGTTATGCAGAGGCGTTATGGAAAGCAACTGTTCCAAATTTATCGATACAATCAGTGACGCATTCCATCAGTTCATTTTGTGGCATCAAGTAATACAAGTCTTTTATGTCGACAGAGAAGGCGGATAGCATTTTGTTTTCATTATTTGTGAGATATTTTACAACGCTTTCAAAATTATTCACCCCAAAGCGGGTCGTCAATGGGTACTGTACTCAAATTTGGCTGCAGAAACAAGGAGGCCTGTTTTTGCCATGATCAATTTTCTGAGACTATGACCCTGAAGAGGCCCTTACATTTATGAGCTTTTACCGTGAAGAATACATCAAGGCTAAACTTTTTCTCCAATTCTATTGCGGTCATCAGTTTCGTTAAATTCAGGCTCTTACACAGCTTTCAGGCGTTGCTTTTTACTTTTGTAAGAGAGACTTTTTCGCACTTCTTAAAAACCCCTGAGAGAGCTTCTGAAGCTTTTGATTCAAACAATCCCTTCGGCATTACGACAAAGCCACCTTGCTCATCGGAGGTTAAAAGAGACAGGGATTGTCCTTTCAAATAACTAACTGTTTTAGCTACAGGAATCTTTCGAACAGATGTCTTACAACGTGCGAGCATATCCACGCCTTCCGAAGTGCACCTTTGGTGTTCTTCCGTTGTGGCTCACCAGGAAACTTGCTTGACCATTGCAAGTAGTCCCCTGTATGAAACCAGGTATCAATACTTGCCTGTTATCAACAGCCGGTTCAGTGCAACGTGCTCCATTTCCCTCTTCCTTGTTAACTCCTACCTCCTCTCCCCATGGCCCTATAGCTGTACGGACCGCCATAAACATGCATTCATTGTATCCCGAGTTCGTGCCGTTCATCGCCACGATACATGGTGTCCGAAGTGGGATAGGCACTCTCAACCGCGAGCAGCAGGGCGATTGGAACTACAACGCAAGAATGGACAGCATCAGACCACCGGATCAACTGCGCATCAACGGAGACGGTGGTAAGAGCTGGAGCATCTTCAAACAAAAGTTAGAAATTTTTTGGCAAGCAACTTCGTGCACCGAAAAGCAAAGATCCAGCGCAGTGAAAACAGCACAGTTTCTCTGCTTGGCGGGTGAAGACGCTTTGGAAGTCTTCAATAATTTTACTTTTTCCGGGGGAAGAAGCAAAGAGGACTATGACACGGTGGTCGCCAAGTTTGAGTCATGCTGCGTCGACCAGCAAAACGACGTGCATGAAAGCTACATCTTTCGCACTCGCCTTCAAGCTGAACGCGAATCCTTCAAGCAGTCATTACGGGACCTGAAGAAACAAGCCAGGTACTCCAACTTCGGCAACATGGTAGACGACATGGTGCACGACAAAGTCGTTTTCGGCACGAACTCCCCCAAGCTTCGGGAGAAGATGTTAAGGGACACAAAGCTGACGTTGGAAAAAGATGTCATGATATGCGAGATGGCAGAGACTGCAGCCCGTCAGGGCGAAGTTTGGAACACGCGAAAGGACGAGACTGAAGTGGATGCGATTAGTTCGAGCAGGCAAACGCCGAATGTACCGAAGCATCCTCAACGGGATAACAGATGTACTCGCTGCGGCCGAATACACGCCCCACGCCGTTGCCCAGCGTATGGGAAAACATGCCACACATGCCAGGAGCTCAACCACTTCGCATCTTGTTGCAGATCAACAGGCGTAAACGAGATTCAGCATGAAGACAACTTCGAAGTGCTAAACGTCGCTGTTGGAACCATGAACAACAATTGCGATTGGCGGGTGAAGGCGAACATTCGCGGCCGAGAAGTTTTGTTCAAAGTCGACACCGGCTCACAAGCAAACATCATACCCCTGTCAGTGTAGCGCAAGCTGCGCATTGCTGCATTGATGCCGTCTGGTGCGACACTCCGCTCGTATAACGGTGGGCTCATCAAACGTTGCGGCATGGTTGCAACAAAAGTAATAGTGGGAGACTTTGATGTAGCCGCTGACTTTTTCGTGGTAAAAAGAACCACCAAGCGATCCTGGGACTCGAGACAAGCGAGCGATTGGGCCGGATCCAACAAGCGGTAGAGGCAGTCACTACAACAGCGGGAGACGTATAGCCCAGCAGTTTTCTCGACTGTTCAACGGAACTGGATGTCTTCAGCGAAAACACAGAATAATACTCCGCAAGCACGCCGTACCTGTCGTCTGGTCGGCGCGAAGAGTGCCCATGTCACTTCAGCAGCCGCTGCGTGCCGAATTGGACAGAATGGAACAAGAAGGCATCGTACGGAAAATGAGCAACCTGATCAACTGGGTAAGCCCATTAGATACCGTGCCCAAAAAAGACGACCAGTTGAGAGTATGTCTTGACTCTAGGCGAATTAATGACAGCCTGAAGCGCGAACATTATCGGATGCCTCGTCGAGAGGACATTGAGGTGGAGCTGACAGGTGCAACATTTTTTTCCCGTCTGGACGCGAAAGCTGGGTTCCATAGAATTCCGTTAGATGAGGAGTCGTCTAAAATATGCACGTTTGCAACGCCCTTTGGACATTATCGTTTTCTGCGGCTCCATTTCAGAATTGCGTCGGCCAGCGAAGTGTTCCAGAAAGCCCTGAATCAGATATTGGATGGCCTTCCAGGTGTGCGCGTTACGTCGATGATGTACTCATTTGGGGCACAACTAGGGCAGAGCATGAGGAAAGGCTGCGAAGTGTTCCTTCCGCGGCTGAAGGGGCAGGCTTAACGTTCAAAGCGGCAAAATGTCAGTTATGCGTTGAAGAAATCGCATTCTTAGGCGACAATATTAACAGCAGAGTCATAGGACTAAACCCCGCTCTAGTGAAGAGCCTTGTTGAAATGCCATAACTGAAAAATAAACAAGCAGTGCAAAGAATGCTTGGCGTTATGAACTACTTCAGCAAATACCTGCGAGCAATAGATCAGCGAACAACTGCGTTGCGGTCCCTTATCAAGCAGGACGTGCTGTTTGAGTGGACACCTAATCACGAGAGGGACTGGCAGGAAATTTGCAAAGCATTGACCGAAGCACCGTTCATGGCAATATTTTATCCAACCAAAGAAACAAAAGTGACGTCAGACGCCTCAAAAGCTGGCGTAGGATCAGCCCTGCTTCAGCGTCAGGGTGCCGCCTTCAGGCCGGTGGCATATGCGTCACGAATCTTGACGGAAACCGAACAGCGATATTCGCAAATCGAGAAAGAAGCCATTGCCTACGGATGCGAGAAATTTCATCACTTTGTGTACAGCCATCCGGTTCTCTTGGAATGTGACCACCGGCCGCTAATGGATATCGCGAAAAAAGCAATTGGGGATATGCGGCCCAGAGTTCAGCGTTTCTTTTTGCGACTACTAAAGTAGAACTACGCACTATCATACGTTCCAGGCAAACAGATGGACCTCGCCGATATGCTGTCATGGTCGCCGATCCTTGAGAGCAACGCCACGGTGGACACGGATGACGTTGAAGTGCACGCCATCAAGATACTGTCGGCAACCGTGAGTGAAACAATGACGCACCTTCTGCGCGAGACTTCGGCGGATCCTTATCTGCAGGTTGCTAAAGAACGCATTTCGACTGGCAAGCCCATAGAAGGTCTTCTAAGTCTGTTGCATCGGAGCTGTCAGTGGTAAACGGCATACTCATGAAAGGCACTAAAGTGACAATTTCCACGAGCATGCGTGCTAAGACATGAAAGCGCATTCATGCAGAACATCTTGGTATGGCTAAGAGCGAAGCAAGAGCTAGGCAACTTGTTTACTGGCCTGGTATAAATGCTGACATAGAAGCATGGAACCAGAAATGTGAATTCAGCAGAAAGCATGCTTACAGTCAACCCGCAGAACCACTAATGCTTCGTTCAACACCGACTCAAGACTGGCAGCGACTTGGTGTCGATATATTTCAGTACGGAGGAAAGTATTATTTGTGCGCTTATGACGCGATGTCAAACTTTCCAGACGTCGAGAAGTTGCCCGATCTCAGTGCGTGTACTGCCATCGAAAGACTTGGCGCAATGTTTTCAAGATATGGCACACCATCAGTAGTTTGCATCATTATGGGACCGCCATTTTCTTCCCGCGAGTTTGAACGCTTTTCGAAACTGCATGACTTTAAGCACTTGACATCTAGCCCATAATTTCCGTGCTCCAATGGAAATCGGAAAAGGGCGTACAGGTGACCAAATCATTCATAAAAAGACAAGCGAAGGAAATGAGGATTTTTGGTTTGGCGTATTAAATTACAGAACAAGTCCTTTGGAAGACGGCTGGTCGCCTGGAGAGCTACTTCAAGGAAGGAGCCTTCGCACCCCCTCGCCAGACTTCCGCCCGCACCCGATCACCCAGGTCAGCAAGCACTAGCAGTCACAACGCTACTGCCGGAACCTGCTACCCCTTGAAGAATGTGATGTCGTGCGCATAAGAAGGTCCTCATGGGCAAGAAAAGGTCAGGTGATCGCACCGGCTGGACCGCGGTCCTATCTAGTTCAAGCCGATTACAGCGTTCTGCAGCGCAAGCAGCAGCACTTGCTCGCGACCAGGGAGCGATTAGCTTCATGCTCATCGGATGACAGCAACTCCGCTGAGAACCAACTGAAACCCAGCATGTCCCATCATCGCCACAGGACCCTGCAGCCACTGGTGATGGCACAGCCTTCACTGCCAAGGTGGTCCACGCGACCCACAAGGCCACCCATGCGGTTAGCCTTTCAATAAATTACCGATGGCCGATAACAAACATTAAAAGGCGGGGATGTATCATATCAGGTATCAGTACTTGCCTGTTGTCAACCGCCGGTTCAGTGCCACGTGCTCCATTTCCGTCTCCGTTGTTAACTCCTACCTTCTCTCCCCACGGCCCTATAAATGTACGGACCGCAATAAGCATGCATTCATTATTTCCTTAGTTCGTGCCGTTCATCGTCACGATACACTCCATAGGAACCTTCTCCGGTTGTACGGCGCACTTGCACCCTTAGCTAAGCATGGGGCGTACGGAATTTGAAATCCACGTATATAAAATGGAATGACGACATCTTTCTACAGAAAGAGGGTGTGTATAAGTTCGTCTATAGCCCCTGTCTTAAGCTACATCTTTTTAGCTCCAACAGACAGCTAGTTAAAGCAGTGCTTAGCAAAGACAAATGTGATGCAAATCTTTAGATTTGTGGATGACTTTTTAGTGTTGTTAGATTGTGACAGTGCGGAACTGGAGACGCAGTCATCATTAGTATTGTCAGACTTTCAAACAGCCTTGCACCCTCTAACCCTTACTCGCGAGCTTCCGGCCGATAACAGTTTAAGATATATAGATTTGCAGGTTACTTTCTCATCGTGTCTTGTATGGAGGCAGTTCAAACCAAGGGCTATCAAACTCATCCTCTCCTACCATTCAGCTCACTCACAAGTAATAAAAAGAGTCATCATTCAATCATGTCTAACCAACGCTCTTAACAAGTCATGTGTACATCTAGGGTGGTTGCTTGGGCTATAGTTGGTAATTCATGATCAAAAATAACGTACAGCGCGAAGGACAAGGACAGCGATAGACGACGAGTCAGCGCTGTGTATGTCGTCTATCGCTGTCCTTGTCCTTCACGCTGTACGTTATTTTTGATCATGCGTACATCGGCTGCAACGCAGTTTTATTGTGAGGTCAGCCGCCTCAAAGGGGCAAGTTATCCTCACCATGTGATCACATCTGTTGCAGAAAAAATGCTCAGGTAGTTGAAGGAGCCTAACCAGGGTCGAGCAGGCTCTTCAGAAACAGGTGTGCTATCATTCCATATGTTCACGGCGTATCTGACAATCTGAAAAAAAAAGTAGGCAAGCGAGCTCGTGTTCGGGTTTTATTTTCCGCTCCGAACCGTCTTGGTTTGATGTGTGCCAAGGTGAACGCAGGTCATCGGGAAAATAAACAGGTGTGCGCCGAAAAACATGGCCAGAAGCATGTCGGATGTGTGAAGAAAGTAGTTTTTTCGTTTCCGTTGTCGTGTGGTTCATCATATGTAGGCCAAACGGGCAGATGTCTGAATGATAGATTGCATGAGTGTCGCTATAAGATGGAAAACCAGCTCTCCGGTCACACAAGTGCGCATTGTAAGGCTCGCAAGTGCATTCCAGATTTGGATAGAACCTGTGTTTTGGACAGAGGTGATGATCAGCTGACAAGGGAGGTATTGGAAGCGCTTGAGATGAGAAAGCGTGGTGATGATTGCATCAGTGAAGGCTCAGTTTCCCTTTCGACAAAGGAACTGGCGTATCTTGTGAGAGGCACTTAGATGTTGTTCTGTATTGTGGTTTCCTTGTGCGATGCAGATGACGGGCCTCTTTCTTCTTGCCATTTTGATCCTTGACAGCAGGTATTTATTCCTTTGTCAAGAAATAAAACGCTCAGTTGTTAGTGCGCCCACGTGGATGTCTCGTGTCTGCTCCCTTCGTCCGTTGTTTTATTTGGAGTCTTCGCTGTAAACGATTGATGTGGGCATAGACACATCGTCTGCAAAATATAAACGGTGAATATAGCTTAGAATTATTCTAACCAATTTTAAAGTGCGCGTGCGCGCAGCCAACCGCGAAACATAGCACCTCGCGACATCGACATTAAGGGAGGGATGTAAACAAGCTAGAAAACGCTACGTCACCAATTTGCGCTGTCATCGGGGCGGGCCCTCCGACAAGGTTTCTCGCCACTCTAATGGCTCCGATGTTCTTTTTTTCGCCGCTGACGGCAGCGCGGAAAATCAGCTAAAATTTATTTCCGACAAGAAATAACTCAGAGTAAAGTGACCTCGAAAGTGTGCATGTCCTGAAACGCTGCACGAAATAGTAAACCGTTGGCACGATTTTGACTCGCAAGCGGTCAGCGCAGCCGCCGCAGCAATCGTCTCTGCGAAGCGGCTCGCCTGGCTAACGTGTTTTCTCATCCCTACCAACGGTGTCAGGAAAACTAATATTATTGTCATTTATGAGCGATATAAATGTACAGACTTTGTTTGTGTTGACGGATATAGGTGCTTTATTTCGAGCTACGGACGGATCGCATGTGCCGTCGGCCTCGGATCCGACGGTCAACGATCTAGGCCTATGCCGTTTCCTAGCGATTGCCAGCTCGCCTGGCTTGTGCTCCGGTTGGCATGTAGCACCCCGTGCAAAAAGGATGCTCGACCACCATGCCTCATCGAAACGAAGGGTGAATTCCCAATTTGTTGTGGTTGTCTCGAGGAGTTGCCGGTCTGGCTGGCATCCCGCAGGGCTTACAGGCCCCTTTGTGTGTGTGCGACTTTAGAAACACCCTTTCCTCGAACTGTCAAGCTCTACAGGAGAGACCGCTTCAGCCGCCCTTCCGCCACTAGACGCGTTTCCCCGAACCAACGTCGACCTGCGGGTTGCCCCTGCGGAGGCGGGCTCGTGAAAGGTCACCGGGTGCAGGGGTGCCGTCGCCAAGCACCGTGGAACTCAGTGCATATCACGTGACGTTGATGTGTGCAAGATCTCGCCTACGACTTTGGTGGGCCTACTTAAAGGGCCCCGCTATATACTTTTTTTTAACTTAATTCTCTTCTCGTATTATTTCACGATCCATTAAATAAACCGTGCAAGTTTCGCACTAGAAATCGTCTCGTCCTTGCCTGGTTGCCTTGGTCTACCGGAGGGCTGAAGCCCGCCGACAGCGCCACGCTACCCAATAGTAACGTCGGTCGAGCTTCGATAAGCAGGCGTCGCAGTAACTCGGCAGCGGTGAGATACGCTACCCTGGATAACGCAACACTTGCTCGTTCGCTACCGTCGGCGTCGACGAGCGGCAGAAGTGATCCGAGTTCGTGCGCGCCACTGGACGCTTAGAAAGGACCCCGTCGAAGAGCAGCCAGATTTGCTCATTTCGAGCATGCCTGTTGTAAACAAAACACACCATGCTTAGAGCAGTCTGATTATCTTCTGCCAAGACTGCGTAACCCCAAGCCTGATGCTGTGCTGACTTTTACCCCACCTTGTGTCCTGCTTCGGAATATGCTTCATTCTCAAAGCGCCCTCTACGAATCCTTCCTGCTACTTGTAGCAGTGTGTATGCATATTGATAGCTGTTGCTGGCCGCACTTTCCGAGTCTTTGATTTGCAGTGGATCCAATCAAAAGTAGTTGGCCACGTCTACTACGGCGGCGACTCCCGCCTACAGGAAATAGTCACCGCTGGAGGACTGAAACGGAGGCGATGATGACGGCGAGGACATCGCAAAGCCCGTGCAGACGTAGCAGGCGAACTAGCAACACGAAGCTCGCCCGTCGGCGAGCGCGCAGGCCTGCGTACGTCACAATTTTGTGCGATCAGGGGCCCAGCAGTGTTTACATTCCTTCCATGGCCATCTCCTTGCTCTCTGAAACCGAAACTTGGACTGGCCGCTACAAACAAGATTCCAAGTAATTACCTGTCGTGCTCTTGAGCAAATGATGTTTCGTGCCGTGATTACAGGGTCATTAGCTACTTATTGCCGTGGAAAAACCAAGATGGAAAATTTTTTTGTTAGTACTCTTTTAAAGGGCGACCCCGGCGATTTTTCGATGTCCACTGAGCTTAATAAAATTCTGAATATACGTTCACATTTGCACTATAATTATCTGTGCCAAATAATATGGCTGCAAGTCGTTTAGGTTTCCTGAAAATGAATTTTCAAGATTGGTTGCGTTCTCTGCTCATGATTTTTTATTGGCCACCCTGTGCTTCTGACGTCAGAGACTACACCGCCACTGTCGCGGAAATCGCCGCTGTTCAGTTCGGAAAATCTGAGAAAGATTCTCGTGTTGTCGGGAGACATCATCAGCTTCGCTTCTCTGGTGTTAGCGACACCTGTACTGCGTGTTCAGCACGCGTTAGACGTGTTTACATTATGGCAGTCTAGGTTCAGATGTCATCGACTCATCGGGACGTCACGCAAAGCAGCTAGCTGTCTGAGTTTCAGTATCTCGTTTTTTGATTAATTGAAAGTATTGTTGAATTTCTAAGCAAATTGAACAACCCAGCGGTGACAGGACTGTGAGTGCCATTTGAAAATGACAATATCCTTATATGGTTATAAAAACGCCGGAGTTGCCCTTTAAGAGGTTTTTTTCGTTGTTGTGAATCGGCACATTGCCGCTGGCACTTACATAGTTACCCAAGTTGGCGTCAACGACGTTCATTGAAGAGCGGCACACGCATACTGGCACATACCTAAGTTGGCACCACAGATGGTCATTGAAGACCAGCACAGACCGTTTAGCACATACCCAGTGTGCGTCAAATAGTTTCCTCGTGAACTGGTACCTACTCAGTCCTGCGTCGTCTACAGTGGATCATGTCGGCGCGAAAGAGGTTCCTTGAAGAGCGGCACGAACGCACACAGTGGCACATACTCAGTGATCTAAGTAATCGGATGGTTGGTTTCGAATATTCTTACCTAGTTAGTGCAAACTGCATGACATCTGCCAAACCTCTGTGCGTTTCAATTTTGGCGTCCTTGAGCCTCAGCCGAGAAGCACATATTTCACTTTAATTTTACAGAAGCGCCAGGCAACTCTGCGCTTTTACTATGAACGATACCGTGATGCACCACTTCCGTTCTCCAAATGGATTATATCCTGGCATTCTTTTTTCTGTAGCCACAATCCAGCAGCTTTTACAAGATTAAAAGAAACTTAAACACGCACAGTTAGTAACATGCGTCAACGGAGGCACGCTGAACATCACCAGCAGGCTCCACTACCGGCTGTGAAAAAGCGCCACCACAGCTTTATTTTGCACTTGTTGGGAGAGGGCAATTTCGCTTCACTGAAAGGAAGCTCTACGCTCAACAACACTGTGCCCACCGGGGGCAAGGAACTACATCTTCGCGGAAAAAGCGCGCCGTTTCGCACAAGCCATTACACGCCGAAAGTCCAAACAGCTATCGTATTGTCACATCCAAACAAATTAAGCGGCCCCGCAATGTACTTCACCGTTTCTTGCCATTTCGTTCTCACACATGTTCCAAATTAATCGTTCAAATTTTGCAACAGAATATCCTATAGACGCGCATAGAATATAAGCGCAAAGCCACATCTTCAAGGCGGTGATGGTTAGATTCGCTTTTAAATGCGTAAGCATTTCTATGGTTACCGAATGAGAAAAACCGTCCGCCCGTGCGTTACGTAAGCCGAACGCTTGTAAGATAGGGCCTGCCGCAGCAAGCGAATTCACATTCGCGCAACCTCTCGCTTCAACGCAAACTAAGCGGCGAGAATGCAGCGCACACGAAACTATCAGCAGTTGGCGCTCTCTGTGTCCATCGCCGATCGCTTTCGAGATAGGGCCTGCCGCAGCAAGCGAATTCACATTCGCGCAACCTCTCGCTTCAACTCAAACTAAGCGGCGAAAATGCAGCGCACACGAAACTATCAGCAGTTAGCACTCTCTGTGTCATTCGCAGATCAGCTTCAAGATGGGCCCTGCCGCAGCAAGCGAATTCACATTTGCGCTGCCTCTCGCTTCAACGCAAACAAAGAGGCGAAAATGCAGCGTACACGAAACTATCAGCAGTTGGCGCTCTCCGTGTCCATCGCAGATCAGTTTCATGATGGGGCCTGTAGCTGCAAGTGAATTCACATTTGTGCTGCCTCTCGCTTCAACGCAAACTAAGCGGCGAGAATGCAGCGTTCACGAAACTATCAGCAGTTGGCGCTCTCTGTGTCCATCGCAGATAAGTTTCAAGATGGGGCCTGTAGCAGCAAGCGAATTCACATTTGTGCTGCCTCTCGCTTCAAGGGAAAACTAAGCGGCGAAAATGCAGCGTACACGAAACTATAAGCAGTTGGCGCCCTCTGTGTCCATCGCAGATCGCTTTCAAGATCGGGCCTGCCGCAGCAAGCGAATTCACTTTTTTGCTGCCTCTCGCTTCAACGCAAACTAAGCGGCGAAAATGCAGCCTACACGAAACTATCAGCAGTTAGCACTCTCTGTGTCATTCGCAGATCAGCTCCAAGATGGGGCCTGCCGCAGCAAGCGAATACACATTTGTGCTGCCTCTCGCTTCAACGCAAACAAACAGGCGAAAATGCAGCGTACACGAAACTATCAGCAGTTGGCGCTCTCTGTGTCCATTGCAGATCAGTTTCATGATGGGGCCTGTAGCTGCAAGCGAATTCACATTTGTGCTGCCTGTCGCTTCAACGCAAACTTAGCGGCGAGAATGCAGCGTACAAGAAACTATCAGCAGTTGGCGCTCTCTGTGTCCATCGCAGATCAGTTTCAAAATGGGGCCTGCCACAGCAAGCGAATTCACATTTGCGATGCCTCTCGCTTCAACGCAAACTAAGCGGCGAAAATGCAGCGTACACGAAACTATCAGCAGTTAGCACTCTCTGTGTCCATCGCAGATCAGCTTCAAGATGGGGCCTGCCGCAGCAACAAGCGAATTCACATTTGTGCTGCCTCTCGCTACAACGCAAACTAAGTGGCGAAAATGCAGCGTACACGAAACTGTCAGCAGTTGGCGCTCACTGTGTCCATCGCAGATCAGTTTCATGATGGGGCCTGTAGCAGCAAGCGAATTCACATTTGTGCTGCCTCTCGCTTCAACGCAAACTAAGCGGTGAGAATGCAGCGTACACGAAACTGTCAGCAGTTGGCGCTCACTGTGTCCATCGCAAATCAGTTTCATGATGGGGCCTGTAGCAGCAAGCGAATTCACATTTGTGCTGCCTCTCGCTTCAACGCAAACTAAGCGGTGAGAATGCAGCGTTCACGAAACTATCAGCAGTTGGCGCTCTCTGTGTCCATCGCAGATAAGTTTCAAGATGGGGCCTGTAGCAGCAAGCGAATTCACATTTGTGCTGCCTCTCGCTTCAAGGCAAACTAAGCGGCGAAAATGCAGCGTACACGAAACTATAAGCAGTTGGCGCCCTCTGTGTCCATCGCAGATCGCTTTCAAGATCGGGCCTGCCGGAGCAAGCGAATTCACTTTTTTGCTGCCTCTCGCTTCAACGCAAACTAAGCCGCGAAAATGCAGCCTACACGAAACTATCAGCAGTTAGCACTCTCTGTGTCATTCGCAGATCAGCTTCAAGATGGGGCCTGCCGCAGCAAGCGAATTCACATTTGTGCTGCCTCTCGCTTCAACGCAAACAAAGAGGCGAAAATGCAGCGTACACGAAACTATCAGCAGTTGGCGCTCTCTGTGTCCATCGCAGATCAGTTTCATGATGGGGCCTGTAGCTGCAAGTGAATTCACATTTGTGCTGCCTGTCGCTTCAACGCAAATTTAGCGGCGAGAATGCAGCGTACAAGAAACTTTTAGCGGTTGGCGCTATCTGTGTTCATCGCAGATCAGTTTCAAGATGGGGCCTGTAGCAGCAAGCGGATTCACATTTGTGCTGCCTCTCGCTTCAATGCAAACTAAGCGGTGAGAATGCAGCGTTCACGAAACTATCAGCAGTTGGCGCTCTCTGTGTCCATCGCAGATAAGTTTCAAAATGGGGCCTGTAGCAGCAAGCGAATTCACATTTGTGCTGCCTCTCGCTTCAACGCAAACTAAGCGGCGAGAATGCAGCGTACACGAAACTATCAGCAGATGGCGCTCTCTATGTCCATGGCAGATCAGTTTCATGTGGGGCCTGTAGCAGCAAGCGAATTTACATTTGTGCTGCCTCTAGTTTCAACGCAAGCTAAGCGCCGAGAATGCAGCGTTCACGAAACTATCAGCAGTTGGCGCTCTCTGTGTCCATCGCCGATCGCTTTCCAGATGGGGCCTGCCGCAGCAAGCGAATTCACATTTGTGCTGCCTCTCGCTTCAACGCAAACTAAGCGGCGAGAATGCAGCGCACACGAAACTATCAGCAGTTGGCGCTCTCTGTGTCCATCGCAGATAAGTTTCAAGATGGGGCCTGTAGCAGCAAGCGAATTCACATTCGTGCTGCCTCTCGCTTCAGCGCAAACTAAGCGGCGAGAATGCAGCGTACACGAAACTATCAGCAGTTGGCGCTATCTGTGTCCATCGCAGATCAGTTTCAAGATGGGGCCTGTAGCAGCAAGCGAATTCACATTTGTGCTGCCTCCGCTTCAACGCAAACTAAGCGGCGAGAACGCAGCGTACACGAAACTATCAGCAGGTGGCGCTCTCTGTGTCCATCGCAGATCAGTTTGAAGGTGGGGCCTGTAGCAGCAAGCGAATTCACATTTGTGCTGCCTCTCGCTTCAACGCAAACTAAGCGGCGAGAATGCAGCGTGCACGAAACTATCAGCAGATGGCGCTATCTGTGTCCATCGCAGATCAGTTTCAAGATGGGGCCTGTAGCAGCAAGCGAATTCACATTTGTGCTGCCTCCGCTTCAACGCAAACTAAGCGCCGAGAATGCAGCGTACACGAAACTATCAGCAGGTGGCGCTCTCTGTGTCCATCGCAGATCAGTTTGAAGGTGGGGCCTGTAGCAGCAAGCGAATTCACATTTGTGCTGCCTCCGCTTCAACGCAAACTAAGCGGCGAGAACGCAGCGTACACGAAACTATCAGCAGTTGGCGCTCCCTGTGTCCATCGCAGATCAGTTTCAAGGTGGGGCCTGTAGCAGCAAGCGAATTCACATTTGTGCTGCCTCTCGCTTCAACGCAAACTAAGCGGCGAGAATGGAGTGTACACGAAACTATCAGCAGTTCGTGCTCTCTGTCTCCATCGCAGATTGCTTTCAAGATGGGGCCGGCCGTAGCAAGCGAATTCAGGCTCGGCGCTGCCTTGACTCATCTGATGCAGAACCACAATGAGGGTGACGACTTCTTGTCTGCTATTGGGAAGGTGGATGAGTCATGGTGGCGCTAATAGGTGTCTCAACCAGGACGGCAAAACTCACAGTGGAAACATTTGAATTCAGCACCCCCAAAAATGCTAAGGCTCTCATTACCACCGGAAAGGTGTTGAATTGTCCTTTTCCTTCGTCAGGAGTCATTACTGAACGAATTTGCTAAACCTGGAGAGATTATCAATCGTTTTGGATATTGCGAAATGCCGGATCGACTGCCTGTCAATCAAGAACACACGACATGGAAAATTGAGGAGTGGGGTCATCTTGGTCCACGACAATCCCGGACCATCTCCACGACATCCTCAAGTCACTGATGTGGTAAATACAAAACTGGCAAAGTTTAAGTGGGAAAAGCTGGAAAATCTGCCATACAGCCGTGACCCGTCGGCCTGCGACTTCAACATTGTGGAGCATCAGAAAAAAACAGCTTAAGGCAACCAGATTAGTGTCCTACGATAACGTGAAACAGGCAGTTAGTCTTTTTGACGGAGCAACCCAAGGTATTTTACGAGACGGGAATCAAGCGACACGTTAGTCAGTGAGACAAATGTATAAATGATCAATTAAGGCTTCCTTTAAATAAAGTAACCTGATTATCATATATTCACATCGGGCTTTCATTTGACTCGCCCTCGTATATTGTGAATTATTCCTGCTTTTTACACGTGCTCTCTGTTGTGACTTTACTTTCGGTGCAATTATTCACAATGCACGACCGGTGACAGCTGCTCCGGCGCAATACATTGTAGCAAAGGACAGCGTCATTGAGATTTTCCCCTGGTCGTTTCATATGTACAAAAATATAAGCAAGGTTCTTTAATGACAAAATTTCATTGAAATATTTGTCCTCCACTTGTTCATTTCGTGACCTTTACACTTTTCATGTCAGCGGCATGCGCTACTTTGCTGGTTTCAAACTGATATAGTTCTTAAGCTTGTGCGATATTTTCTTTAGGTATTAAATAGACAAAAGCATAGAAGCATTGATATCAGTTATATCGGGCACAACTTTTGGGACATGCGAGGATGACATTTTATGAAAACATACACATTCTACTTGTCTTGACAGTGCGTAGCTTTCAAGAATTCGTTTGCAGCATCTTTGGCAATGGAATTGCAGTTACTATTTATTTATTTGATCCATCGACGAATTCTATAAGTAGGAGGTCGAGCAGCAATGTAAGCCCCCCCCCCCCCCCCACCAGCAAAATTTTTGGCTACGCCGCTGGTAGCTAGTCTCAAATTTTTCGCTACTGTTGCCAAAACTGGACAGCATTTTTCGCCGGGCTGTAGAAAAGCCAAAGGCAGACCGGGAAGACGTGACGCGTGCAGAGACGTGTACTAATCTCGATTACAAACCGAGAGCATCTGTGTCGTCGCCGAGTGGCGGCCAGCAACGGCGCGACACGTGCTGGTCAGGCGTTTCCTGGAAAGCGACTGGTGTGCGCAGAGCGGGCTTCGACCGGCGCCACGAAGGTTGCGTACTGCGGCCGGCCGTGATGTTCAGACCCTTTCGCCGACACTTTCTGCGCGACCAGGCCGACTCGTCAGGTGAAGGCCGTGGGGTGGCGTCACGTGCACCCTTCCCCTCGCCGCCGGCTTGGAACCGGCCTTGCCACTTATTTAAACAGCCGCCAGCGCGCCGACTCTTTTCTTGCTGCTGTCGCTGCCGGTGCACGTGTGTTTCCTTGCTGCGGGCTCGGTTGTCTGCGGCATTTTCCGGTCAAAAGCCGCCTCTTCTGCTTGCCGGGGGCTTCGGCGTCGCAAGTGTCTGCAGCAAGGTACGTCGCCTGTCGGGGGCGTGGCTTCCTCGGCGCCCGCTGCATATTGAGCTGGGCTCCAAACGAACCGTGTATTTCCGCACGGAGTAGTTGACTTAGGTTGGAGTTGTTGGTGTGGTACAACTTTACGACACGGGACCCAAGAGTGACACACATGGCGCTAGCATTCGACGGGTTTATTATGAAAGCGTTCACGTACTCATCCCTCGGTGCATAATAGAACAAGTGCTCGGGTCATACTAACGTCTATCGCTGCATATGTGGGACAGATCTTGTAACAAAACATTTATACAATGCGCCAAAATGATTTTCTCGATAAGAATACACATTATTTGTTAATGCAAGCGTCACCGTAGGTGGCTACGTGTTGTGCTTCAATGATTAGCCTGGTCAACTCGTTGACACTTTTGCCCAGAATCGCTGTTTGGGTAAAGAGGGGTCGGTAGGTGAATTTCTTGCAGTGAAGCTCAAGAAAACCATCAGACTGCTTCTTGCTTACTTTGCCTAAATGTTCACGTAGCCTATCGTTGAGGCCAAGCTGGCCGATGTAGCCAGCTCCGTATGTCGTCGTAATGTGCTAAATGATGCCAGTTTTACACTCGACAAACCTTTCGCTGTGTTTATTTCCACAGCTCGTTTACTTATTGCGACCTGGTCTTCCTGCAAAGACTGCTTAGCTTGTTTGTGGCTGAAAACGCAACACTTATGTTACTACAGTGTTCAATTTTCTTGAGGCGGTGCGACAGTCGATGAATGTATCACTGCTGACGTTCTCTCTATTGGGACATGTCGTTTCTTTGAACTGAATCTGCTTTAGCAGTACTTCCGCTACCGATACAGTCATACGATTTGAATGACCAGCCGCAAATGCGTTTCGATTGTTGCGTGAAACTAGCGTTGACCAGAAGTTGCCATATTTTTTTTTAAGGCATGACTTAAGCACGTCTTCACAATTCCCCTGTGGATAAGTTTAGAGTGCGCTGGCCAGACTGCCAGACGCCTCAAAGATAGGCTGCGTGAGCACAAAAGCAAAGTAAGGAAGATTTTGCTCGATGGTTTTCTTGCACTTTACTGCAAGAAATGCACCTGCCGGTCCGTCGTTAGTGACAGTGGTTCTCGGTAAGAGCACGAACGAGTTGACCAGGTTAATTGCAACATATAGTCATCTATGGTGACTCTAGCATCAGCAAACTATCAATCTTATTATATGGCATGAACATTTATCGCATGGTAGGTCCCGCTAATGTCGCGATAAACATTGCTAAGATTATAAAGTTCACACCCTTGCGGCTTATCTTGTTCGATAGCAATAATTGTCATCTGCCTTGATTGCCTTTTCTTTCTTGAAAACTCAGCGTTCGCCAGTTTCCTGTCGAGAACGCTGTGTCATGCTCTGTGACCGCGCAGGCCGTAACTTGAAGTACCGGGCTCGCACAGTTAAGGAAATGTGGGCTAGACGGATGACGGTAATTGTGAGACAATACACGTCCTAAAGGATGTATACCTTTTATTTATCAGTACTATGCTCCGAGAAAAAAATGTATTACGCCCCTATATTTGATGGTATACATAAGTACGCATTGATTCCGCAAATAGAATCGTTGTTATAAAGATAGCACCATGTACTATCGTGAGGAATGAGGGAGCGTGCGAACGCGTGGCAAACAGCCTCGAACGTACCCGACGTGGGTTGAGTCGCGGCGGCCGCTGTCGGAAACAAAGTGGAAAGGGCGCTTCCGGCAACTGTTTGCACTCCCGCCTCGCTAGCGTTGCTACGAATCTGCAGCTTATTGCGTGTCACCGGCCGCTAGCGATGACACCAGTTCATATCATTGCGTGCATGCAGTCGCATCCAATGAGCCATCAAGCTGCGTGACTACTGAGGGATCGGCCGTGACGTAGCCTGACGTCATAGACAGGATTTGCTTATATCTAGGCGGTGTTGGCTGAGCACTTATACGCCTGCATTTATTTTTCGTGATCTTTGCTTCTAAAGTGGACCACGGCTGTCTGTGCCTAGCAGTCACCTGCGTTTCAGCGCCTAACAATGCGGGGAGCACTTTCAAATGTTGGACGAAGTCGTCGAATTGTCAAAGAAAGGTTGCACGCAGTCCAACAATGCTGGCTTCACAGATGGCCAGTTGAATACCGTCGACAGGATAGTCCAAGCATTCCGAGAGGAAGGACGCATTAACGATTGGCCGCACAGGAAGCGACCCGACGCCGCATCGATGGGCCAAGACCTACAAGTTGTTATAACAGTCAATGAGAAGCAATTTCAAAGGTCGAAAGACCTGCGCAATACCCTCCACCTGGCAAATGTGACAGCACGGTACAGCGAAGGTTAAGGTAAGCCGCGGTCCGAAGTCGCATCGGTGCCCAGAAACCTCTTCTCACAGCTGCCAACAAAACTGCTCGCCTGAAGTTCGCTGTGGAACACCGCAGCTGCAGGGTGGCGGATTGAAAATGTCTTCTCCGACAAATCTACTTTCTCGATCCGCTGGGACCAGCAGAAAAAACTGTGGCGCATAGAGAACAGACGCTTCCGTCCGCAGTGCATCAAGGAGGTGGCCGCAAGCGGACGCACGTCAGTAAACGTGCGGGCGGCCATTTCACGTGACGGCCTACCTTAGGAACCGCACCAGCCAGCCGCACACAGATTGAGGTGATACCGATCGAGCACAGCCGTGGCTAGGGTTATCAATCACAGAGTTCGTGCGTCTGCTACCGGTGGACCTGAGCAGCTGAGCCATTATGATCCAGAAACTGCTTTTGTGGATTTGAGCTTACGGATTTTAAATAAGCTATTCATTTGGTATAGCGCGAACAGAAAATGCGAGAAGCGAAGACGCGATGCATCGGTATGTTGCGGTTCCGAAGGCAGGCAGTCGCGCTCGCGGGCGCTTCCCTAAATAAGGTGACCACGCACATGGGTGTATTTTTATGTATTATGCCGACTCCTTATTCAGCTTCCAAGGTTCACTGTTTTCGTTTAATCCCGAATCGTGAACAGGCGCAGGCCCTTAGCTTCGATATACCTGCTTATACGACCGCCTCGTTTAGGTGCCAACGGTGCCATTGGCATGGGCGGTTACGCGAAAAAACTACGTGTTCTCTAAATGAGCAGTAATACTTGGAAATTCTCAGTCGATCTCTACTTTATCTAACAGATGAATTGTGTGCAAGAAAATGTCGGTTTCACCCGTAAGGCGAAGCATCGATTGCGATAGCAAATTAGTAAATGGCTGTACGAAGTAAGGATGGTTTTAGGGCTGTGTAAGCATGTAAACATTCCCTTAATAACTAAATAAGCATGTCACGCATGCACAAGCAAAGGTGAACACATCTCACTCGATGACAACGCACACTCGCTGTCGAAACACGAGTGAGAAAGCGTGGCAGCAGCAGCTAGCGAATTTCCCTCAATGTTGCCTCTTGCCAAGTGAGCGGCGGGAGCAAGAGCTCGGGTGAGCCCTCGATGCACCAATATACTGTCTTCGCAGATCGCTTTCAAGGTACGGCCCGGGCGCGTATTTGGAATATCCAGAAAGTACAACGCATGGCAACCGCAGCACCACGCTATTGGCTTACGAGCCTGCGGGACGCCGTGATGTCACCCCTAGCAACGGCGCCAAGGGATAACTCTCGTTCCCGGTGCTCTCCGTATAAAAATCCCTCACGTGACCTGATCATAGGTGCCTAGGGACAGGATCGTTTAGGGATTTTTGAGAAGGCATGATGGTGGCGCCGAGCGGCGCCGTGGTGTGTTCGTTCTCGGCGTGATCGTTCTCCGGCTCGCGCGGACGGTGCGTTGTTCAACGTTGCTTATGTGATCGTGCTTGCGTTGCTTGTGTGTTGGTGTTAGGTTCTGTGTTACTTGGCGGAAAGCCGCGAGTAGTGGTGGTGCGGCAGTGCGACTTTCGCCTCGGTGAGCTCTGGCAGTACAGAATCTGCGTTGTGTGACCCGTGCTTCCTTGACAATTGAAATGTCGAACTGGCCTAGCGCCTCGGCAGCGAAGTTCTACGAACCGCGATGTGGCGTCGCCGTGTCCGACTTTGCTTAACGGACATCGAGGGATGTGCTGCTCGCTACAAGTCATGTAAATGCGACTGCGTCGACCGTCCATGCACTGTTCAGCGCTGAATATGTGTTAGGTGTGCTGTGCTTGATACGAGTGGTGTAGCCGTGCAGCGGGGGGTGGTGGAAGAACAGAATGGCTTAGGGGTCTCCATTTGCAGGTTCACAGATATGTGCTCCCGTTTTGGTCTCATTAGCGGCTGTCGCGGAATTGTGGTGTGCTCCTTGCCTAGTATGAAGTTTACGATGCTAACACACAGCATGTTCACGTTTTTCCGTGCTATGTCATTTGCATGACGACCGAGTTGAAAACAAGGCATATGTCTGTGTTGTTCGCATTTGTGTGTTGTAAATTACTTCCTACTGTGAAAGTTCTGGCAGTCTTACCCACGAAACACGCAAGCAGCTATTTGATGTCTAAAAGATGTCTTGAACGGCTAATTCAAAAGCCTAGTAGCTGTCTTGATCAAGACATTTTGTAGCCATGGACGTCTAGAAGTACTTCAGTAAGCCCTGCTAACGTTACGCTAAAAGTTGTCTAATGGACAGCTTGACAAGAACAACTGAAGACTTTTATTAGACATTCCCTCAAAATTTTGCGGCAGCTGTTACAGTAACACGACGTTTGCCCACAGTTACAATTTATTTTAAACGAGGCATGGACATCAGAAAAAAAAAGTTTATATTGTCAGATAGAGTGATGCAGAGGTAGTTTTTCCAGATGTGAACCATGGGAATAGTGTAGTACAGCCTCATTGGTCAATTTGTGCTTCTTAATTAGACCAAGTAATTGAATGCCACCTGTCAGAATTATTTTGCAAATAAAACAAGATCTGTATTGTATGCTGATATAATTCCAATGTTCACTCATTGACCTAAACAAGAACATCTCTGCGTGAAACACGTCATTATTGACAAAACTTCACCCTGCTGGGTCTCCACCAAATTGAAATAGTTCCTAGCAAAGAAAAATTTTGTCAGTGATGCTGCAGTTCAGGCAAAAATTACATCCTGGTTTCAGCTACAGGGGGCACAATAGCCTTACACCAGTATACGAAACAGAACACTGCTGCAATGAGTTAAGAAATAAAGGATAGTACACATCTGGAAAAACACTCTGCGAACCACTCTAACTAGCAATATAAATATATTTTTTCTGATGTCCATGCTTCATTTAAAAGTAAATTGTAACTTACTTTCTGGGTGCCTCTTGTAAGGTAACGCCACATACTTGCACAGCATCACGCAGAAATAATGGCGAGTTTTTCGGCATACCATCCATTAGTGAATTCCTTGTATGTTGCATGTTACGAGAACTGAAAGATAAATCATAATATGCAGTTATTTTTTTCATAAACTGTATGATGAGCTTTTCATGCATAAAAGGTGATTGCAAGCAAAAATGCAGCAAGGCATCAACTTCACACCATGTTACATACTCATACTTTATTACCTAATAAATTAGAAAAGATGCAGAAAGTGTAATTAACAAGAGTGACAAATAGCAGCAAAGGTGATCATGGATAAATCTTGAAGATGATTTCCGCCGCTGCCAGAATAGGCCAGCCTTCGTAGGAAAGCACTGGCTGCCCACAAAAGCTTGTTGTCACAGGCCACGCGTGATGGTTCTTGTAGACATAGGAAAGCAATACCTGCACAGAACAGGAAAAAAAGGGCAAGGGAGGAAATGGTAATGTTAAAATTGGAACTTCAATTAGCAATATGTGCTAAGTAAGAAGTTTGGTTCACATTAAAAATAAATTTAAGCACTCCTTTCTCTTAAATTACGGGTATCTTAAGGTATGTATGCGATGATGTTTAAAATGACTAGTATATTTCCTATCATAAGAAGCCAACAAACACTGACACCAAGGACAACATAGGGGAAATTACTTGTGCTTAAAAAATTAAATAAACGATAAATTAATGGAAATTAAAGTGGATGAAAAAACACCTTGCCGCAGGTGTGAACTGAACCCACAACCTTCGCATTTCGCGTGCTATGCTCTACCAATTGAGCTACAGCGGCGTCGTTTTCCCATCCACTTTCTTGGGTATTTATGTGTCCTAGTAGAACGCTGGGAGTGTTAGCCAGCGCCACAACTCAGAGACCTTGTTCCTGGTATATATTCATTAAGTTGCATAGCAGAGTCAGTCAGCCTTTAATTTATTGTAAGGTGTTTTGGTGGCTAAAAAGCCACTTATCAACCTGTCAAACAAGTCTGAGAAGCTTCCTGCAAAATATAATCAGTTTAAAACAGTAATTCACTCTGCAGGTAAATGATGTACTAACTTAATTAAAAAGTTAAATAGCGTTTTATATTGTTGAACTAAAAGCAAGTTTGGCATCTTGCGCTGCCTAGCTGTTGCCTTTCTTTCAAACTTAAACATGACACAGTACAGAGTAAGCAGGTAGCATGCAAAGGAGGACTGGTGATAAAGTAGTGTTCCAAAGCAACACTCCTAGCTGGATCAATCACTTTTGTTGATATATTTTCATGTGACCCTAATTGGCTTCGGGCAATACCTCACACAAATGACGCAACACCTTGGATGATGCGTCATACAAAGTTGAAAGTATCCCAGGATGTGATCAAACGATAACATTGCCCACTGACTTGGAAGTGTTAACATGCTGTTTGCGTGAGAAAGTGCAAAGTGATTCGTATAGGTGGCAAATTCATCAGTGTATCTATAGCCTCAGGTAATTCTGAGCATCTATGCTGACTTGCAACTGAGAAGCCACTGCACACAAAAAGGTGTATTCAAGTAATGGTCCATGCAGAATAATTGCCCACCTAGTGAAAAGGCTAATATGGCAGGCTAATGGGCCAGGGCAAATAGATTGATAAATTCTGATAACACCTCCAATGATATTATTGAAATAGGTGATAAAAAACAGCACAGGTAAAATTGCAGTTATGACAAAATTTTAAAAGCACCTCTGCAAACTGCTGGAACCCTCAGCATCATGCCTGTTCTGCACGCACATATGTTGCAGCGCAATCTATATCTCAGACGCAGGCGCCTCCACAGATCACTTTGTGATCTCCTCACAATAAGGTTAAAAAACAGCCTGGCACAAGCTACTTGATGTGATTCATTTTGGAAGCGCCAGCCAAGTGCTGATAGAGGTACAGCGAAATTGAAGTTTGTCCTTGTATGGAAGCCTTGGCCGATGTTTTATCAATTCTAGCGGCAAAGCACACCTTTTACAGCACACATAAATCTTAAATTAGACTGCTTGCTGATGCTGTACAGTAAGTTCCTGTAAAGAAACTAAATCACACAGAAAACATTATGAATAGCAAACTAATCAAATACTGGCTTGAATACATTTGTGCATATTAGGGAAGCAAGGTGTAATGTACACTGTTGTAGAAAATTTTTAATCATGTATGGAATACTTCTATGACACAGCAGAGTTAATTTGTGAGTTCTTACATAGCAATGACTACCTACAGGTAAATTTTGTAAGGCTTAGGGAAACTAATTATTAGTAGAACTGTGTATGTACACTGGCACTGAGAAATTGGTTATAATAGTGGCAGCTTATAATGGACCAGTGCAAAAAAATGGCCGTTTGTGAGACACCAACTAGCTATTTTACCACGAAGCGCTCCCTGGCCTTAACCCATATACAAAGCACTGGGAGGACCAGAGAGGGTACAGTACATTGGCTTACACTGATCATGATGAGGTCCCGTCATCCAGCTAGCGCCAAGGTACAAGAAGGATGTCCAGCCGTCTATAGAGTGAAAGGGACAAAATAAGATAGCATCAAGTCAGTTGAAAGGCAGATTTGCAATTACAAATAAGGTGACCCAGTCACACTCATTCATTAATAAATGCCAAGCTGTCGTGATTTCACTCCCAGATGAAGCACCTACTAGGTTAAAGGTTTTGCTGCTTATTTAGAACAAAACACATTTGAAATTTGTACATCAGCAGACGATTTAATTTGGAATTGTATAGATGAAGTATACACTACAGTTATATTTTTTGTTTTGCTATAAAGTGGGAACGCTACAAACTGCATAGTCACTGACACACGCGCGCACACGTAAGAACAAAAAGACACAAAATAGGGCGAGTTCAGTCTGGTTCAGCATTACAGCCAGCGCGTCGTCTTCGAATGCACTCCTTTCGGTTGGCTCGTGCTACGTTAACAACAGGCTAACAAGCAGGGCAAAGTTCTTACTGTTGTTGCGGAAGTCGTGGAGCGCGGTAGTGCTGAACGGCTGAACACAAGCAGAACCCTCGTATAAAAGTAATGACGAAAACTCGAAGGGCAGAAGAGCCCATGTATCAAGAATTGTCGCGGGTAACACCTAAATATATTCACATTGTTGACGAAAAACGAAGCGCAATGTATTTCACTTACCGGAAAAAGTGTTATCCGAACGTGCGACGTACAAAGACGCACCGAGACACGAAGGCGGCGAACGCAGATCCCGCCATTGTGGTAGTAAGCCGTCGGCGAAAACACGCAATACAGCCGATGTCACGAAGCACTGATGCAAAACACACGGCACAGAGCATCAGCACAGCTAAATGACTCCAGTTAATATCCAGTATAAATGTACAGAACGGCTTAGAATGACGCACAACTAGTTAACGAACCCACGACCGAGACATAGCGGGCGGCAATGGCCGTTTTTTCAAACTTCCTGCCTCCCAGTGTTTCCAGCACAGAATGAGATGTCCGACAAATTTGGATTGTGCCGCCGAAGTGATCGCAGCGCGGTGGCTCTGTGACACCGCTGTGCAACACCGGCGTTTCGCTCCTGCTGCTGTAAATACCTCCTGCGCGAGCATAGAATGGTTTCCAGGAGTCGTGTGCGCGCCCCGTATGGAAAACAATAACACGCCCTTGATTGTTGAAGTTCTGGTGTGAAATTATTTAATATTAAAGCCAATTAACTTATGTTGCTTCCAACGAGTTCGATTTGTCTGTGGCGTCTTTTATTCGCTAACGCCGACGGCCGACGGTAACCGCACATTTAACACGTCGTTTGGCATTTTATGCACTTTTAGACAAAAAGATCTAGAAAAGTTCTTGAGTTAGACATTCTGAAGGCGTTTACCAAAACAGACTCTAGTGACACCAGTAGTGGGTTTTGCCGCAGATAGAATATATACTAGCATATTCCAAGTGCTGAGGTTATGTTTAGAAGAAATTCTATTTTCAGTCTTATCATAGATCAAGACGTCTATAGCCGTTTGTAGCCGTTTCAAGAAGTTTTTAAGAGGTTCTGTGTTTCGTGGGTTATTACGCAAGGAGTGCGAACGTAAACATATAAACATATTTCTGTGTGTCTGAAACTTTGAATTTCCTATAATAGCCTTTACGACTGATAAGCGGGCTACACAGCCTGTGTGAATCAGCTACCTTTTGTTGCGACCCTCTTCCATGTGGTAGACTGATGCATGGTGCGCGTTTATTTCTGTACTGTTGTAAAAACCATTTGTTTATTCACCCAATACAAATGTACTGCTTCTTCGCCGCAGTACATTTTAGTTACGCGCTAAAGGATACTAAAAGTGGGAGGGGACCGCTATCACCCAGCATAGTATGTCCACTCAGGCGACCTGAGAGGCGGCGGTTGCGCGAGTGTATAATTAAAGAACTCTTTATGTCCAGTGACAGTGGCCCCTTTCCACTTTTAGTATGCTTCACCGCAGTACATAGGTGTATTGCGAAAAAGGTAATCTTAAAAAGCTCAATTATGCAACGTTTCTTTCGTAGCTTGCTACACTGCAATACAGGGGTGTAGCATCGTGCAGTAAAGCATACTAAGAGTGGAAAGGGCACATAGGTTTACTCATTATATTCAATTGTGATATAATTTGCAAGTGCATCTGTGCTCTTGGTAAGCTTTACTGACAGTTCTTTGTACATTACAAATTCATATTGCCGGGAAGCTTACTAAGGCACATTCGCCATTTTGTAATGCATTATTCACCTTCAATGCAGGAGCACAATGCGGATTCATGCCTATGCTTCTGGCTGGACTGCACGTGCTCTTTGAGAATTGATTCGTTGTTCATAAGTGCACTGGTACTTACTCTAAACTGGAGGGCTGAAGTTGATACGGAAGCACAATTTTTATTAAGGGGACAAGATGTTGCCAAGGTGGTTGTAGGACAGTTTTTTTCTTCCAGGTACCTTTTCTACTAGAAGCTTCCATTGCAGTGTTTCGAGCCTCTTTGAGCCAGCACATAGTGTATATAAAAATCGGACACCGATTGGGAAAATCACCTATGCTCTCTGCAGTAAGCTGCGCACAGGATAAGTTCATGCCTATCTATAGAAAAAAATGTAGCATGACCAGACAAAATAAAAGGGGGTGGGCTGCAGCAATACTAAGTGTTAAATGGTGCCTTATCCTTTCTGTTGAGTTTTCTGTTTTGTGCTTTTTATTATGGGTCCTCCACAGTAACCATTAGATTGCCGAACGTGAGCTTGTTGGTCTCAGATCTCATGGTTGTTACTAACAAAACAGTGTGATAAATAAACAAGGGCTTGGAGGCATGCTGTCACCTTGCTTATCTCATGGTGTTGCTTCATGAGCACCGTGAGCCTCCAGACCAACTAGGAAGGGAAATTTGTTGCAATCACTTCAGAACTGTATTGCAACCAAACGAACAGTGCTCTCAATGACAACTTTTGGACAGTAGAATGCTTGCACCCAGCAAAGTCTAAGAAGGAAGCATTCAGGATGTGCAAGTGGGCCTTTTGAAGCTGGCATCATTGCTGAAGGGGCTTTGCCTGCTGCCCTCTTTGTGGATACACAAAGATTATTTCCTCTTTGAGAGGGATTGTGTAGCAGAGTAGCAGAGAAGCTTGTCTTTGCCCACTTAGATGGAAATATGTTCCTTTTCCAGTGCCCCTGTGGAAGTGCCTACTTTTTGGACACAAAGTGCTCTCCATGCATGCATTTTTAGCTTGTAAAGATGTCTATTATCCTTTGCCTCAAGCTGGTCCTTGATGTCACCCAAGAAGGCATTGCGGAGTATGGCAATGCGCACTTACATGTCAGTGTTAATGCCAGTGAAACCAGATTAATAGAGCTGCCGTTTATTTCTGTCCACTCCATCTTTATCCAGTTACAATGAACAGTTCTTTGTGCAAACAGAAGGCATATGTAGTTGGTCTTGCATAGCCTGCGCACTAAGACTTGTTGGCGTGCCTGAGAACCTTAGCAGTGTCTATATGCAAAAACATTCTGATGTGTTGATGACTTTCTTCTCTTTATCACACTTTGCCTGATGAAGCCAGCAACTTGGTCAATTAGATGTTCAACAGGCTTCCCATTAGTTTTCCCAGCGTCTCCTTTACCAGGGTGCTGCTCATAGATATCTGTTTTCTTGACCTTGCACTGCACTTAAACCATGGCCACACCTGCTGAACCTATAGTATGCGAACAGAAAAGTGCTACACATCACGTTGCTCCAAACTCATGACATGTGCTACAAGGCCTTGAGGAACACCCTCATTAATTTCTGCCCTCATCATACTATATGAAGCTTCGCATGACAAGTGTGACAATTAACATCTGCTGGTTTTTCAGTGCTATTCCTGTCCAGCTTGCTAAAAGCTATCCCGAGTGTTTCAAAAGCAGGACTGCTGCCGGACAAGAAATGCATAAAGCAAGGGCAGCTATAACCATATATGTCACACAAAATGAAGAAGGCCACTGAGTGTACAGGCGGTTTAATTCTTATCCAACAAGCTTGGTTCTCCCTTTGCAAGTGAGTAAACCCAACTTACCCCAAAGACATGGCCTGTGACAAACTAGGTGCCAGATGCTGTGTCCCCTGCAAAGCCGAAGATGTGTACAACATCCTGACATCCGCAGTGGCTTCTACACTGGGCAAACAGGCTACTATAAGAACGACCGCCTCTACTAATATGCTAATAACATGAAAACGGGCAGAAATTTGGCTATTCATTGGGCCCAACTGCAGGTGCAAGCCACTCTTCCACCATATGTGTGTTGTTCACAGGAACTGGAGCTATACAAATGCAGACAAAAACAATGATGTTTGAAAGTAGTTGAGTTGAACTATATTCTGCACAAACAGTGCTACTTGCAGCGCTGGTACCTTGTAGCTACAATTCATGGCTGTCCCACCATGCAAAGGCACTATTCTTGAATTATTAACTTCTATTTATATTTATGGTGGCCATATATTGCAAGTATATATCCACATTGTGTGCAATATGGTTAAATGATGTCAACTATGATAGCCATTCCTAATCTGAGATGCAACAAAAGAACTAATATAGGCAACAAATTGTAATCCAAAAAGACAACCTGTGCACAGGATAAGTGACAGACTTCCCTTTATTGAACAAAAGTCACATGTGTCACACGTCACCAGCAGTGGGTAGCGAACTTGCAAGCTTGGGTGCCAGAGGCAAAACTTAGCAAAATGCTACACTTATACTCAAATGTAAAACGGCCTATGACACAATAAACGACATTATATTGTACTGAATGAAAGGGCAAGACTCCATCCAAGAACACATTATGGCACCACATAATTGACATGGTGTAAAAGATGTTAACATGCCCTCCCCATAAAAAAAGAAACACTGAAAACATGCCTTAAAAGGCAATGTGCAGCGTCTGAAAGCAAGAAAAAACAACCCAAAAAAGGTTTAGCTAAGTCTTTCAATGATTAAAATTGTCAAACTGTCTTGTCACTTCCTTATCAATCTGCATTGTGTACTAGGGTGCTCTGATAAGGCAGTTTCAGCAAGTGTATTGGAAAGCAGTGTTCCCAGTCTGTGTCCAATATTTCGAATTTAAAGAGGGTCAGGCTGCCTTTCAAAGATGTACATTGTAGTTTATAAAACAGAAAAAGGCAAGCAAAATTGCTGTGCTTTAGAAATTCACTTAAAGCAGTGCTCTTAAAGTATTAGCTTGCACAATGCCATTATAACAGCTTTCCACCTCTAACATTATTTATCCCAGTTGTAAAAAGATGGGAATTTCTTTTTGAACACAACTTTTTAAAATATATTTAACAGGCGAACCAAATACATTATAAAAATGGCATTTCGCATCTGCAACAACTTCAATGTACTTGAAATTCAGCATATTGGGACATGGAGGAAGCCATAAAAATGCAATAACGGCCCGAGAGAGTTCTCTTCAAATAGGTGAAGAAATTGGCACATGCCTGCAACATTTATTGATATCTAGAGTGAACTTTAACTTCCAACACAATATAGGCTCTTTCGGGACTGTTTATAACGTTTTGTGCCTGCGCACGTAGTTTAAAAAACCATTCAGTGCTTTCACGCCGTGTCGATGTATGCCGAATTGCATTAACAGGACGTGAGCAGCACAGTAATCGCAAGGGCGTTTTGTTTCCACTTGAGGGCATCGCGCTGCGTATCATTAGTAGTAGTGGTGGAATACGACTCCATCTCACAGGTTCCGATCTTGTCGGCATGGGTTTCGCCCAGCGATCCTCGCAGCGTAAACTGTCGCACCGGCGTAGGTCCCGATTCCTATCAATCGGCAGGGCGGAGAGGGCGCTTCGATGGATGGGACGGAAAGTCGCGTCACCCTCGGCTCGCGACCGCGCCAGCACACAGTTACGCCAATTTCACGTAGCCGCGTCTGCGTGCCAGCCACGACAAAACGTTGGCCACGGCGTTGGCCACGACCCACAACAAGCTACGCGAAACCGCTGGTGATGAGAGTACGTTGTTAGGCATGACGCCACGGCGCGTCCCCGCAGGCGGCAGCCAATAGCGTGGCGCTGCGGTTGCCATGCGTTGTCCCTTCTGGATTTTCCAAGTAGGCTGCCCGGGCGGCGTCGTCACAGCGCATCCGTCGACGGAGTAGAAAGCTTCCTCCCCCGCCCTCCGCTCAGTGCTCTGCGCGCAACGGCAGACGGCGTGCTTCCACCCTACTCTCCTCCCTCGGGCCCGCGAGAGGCTCAGCCTCGTATGCTTTCACTCGCCATACAGCCTACGGCGCGCGGCTGTATGCTGTACTTTATCGGCCTTAAAATTTATACGGAACATCGCACCGACGGCGACAGCAGAATTGCGCCTGGAGTGTCCATATAATTCTTATCGCAATAAAATAGTACAATGAATGATGAGTAATCACTTCTGAAGTGCCTTCTGAACTGCCTTCTGAAGTCCTGCGACCAGGGGCGTTCACGTCAAAAGGAAACTTCAACTGGAGCCATTGTGACCTACTTCAGAAACAACCACCTAAGGCTCTTACAGGCCGATAAGGAGGGAGGGTTTGTCGTGTTATCTGAAGGTAAATTTTCAGAAAGAGCTACGCAGGCACTAGAAAAGAATTTTGCGCCTGTCAAAGTTAAAGCAACTAGAGTTAAGAGCAGAGCTGTTGCACTATGTGAACAGTTTGGTTTAGACCGTCTTGGCAAACAGATAGGAAAAAGTAAAAATAATGCCTTGAAAGCCTTCTTTTCAGTAAAAACGCATAAGCAAGGTATGCCGTTTAGAACAATAGTCACAGAAAAAGGGTCGTGGCAGAAGGAACTAAGCCAGTTCTTGTTGAAACATTTGAGTACACTTGAAGTAGACGACCCATTTCGTACAAAGAAATTTGACGATGTTTGTGACTTCTTAAAATCCCAATGTGATGTTGGGCGCGCCTTTTCCGTCGATGTGGTGGATTTATTCTACTCTATCCCTCACAAGGCCCTGTTTACTGCCGTCCGAGAGTGTATAGAAAAAAACGAACCCATTTCCTTTCGGAACAATGCGGGAATTTCCATTGATGATTTTTAACCCTTTTATTAGAGTTTTACTTGCAATCGACCTTTATAACATTTTACCAGCAGTTCTTTCTGCAGAAAGCCGGCATTTGTATAGGATCCTGCGTGGCGCCAGTATTGTGTAATATTTTTCTCTCACAAATGGATCAAGTTTTACATCAGGTTTTACCGGCTAGGTACGTTTTAAAAGTTTTTAGATACGTGAATGATTTTTTGATATTTTTTAGTAAGGACGGAAGTTTAAACTTCGAACAGAATGTGCACAATATTTTATCCATATTCCGACATGGAAATGGCTTGCAATTCACCATTGAAGTGCCTGAGGGGAAGCACCTAGATATAAATATTGAGTTTTGTGCGGATCGGGTTTGTTGGGCATATGCACCTCGTGCAAAGAAAGGGCTTCTGCCATAAGACTCCGCTCATTCGAAATGAAGAAAACGGGGGATAGCTTCACTTTGCCTGCAATCCGCCCTCGGAAAATCTTACCCTCACAAGATGCAGCTTAGCTTCCAGACTCAATTGACCAGGCTGTCTTCAGCTGGATTCCCTGACTCGATTGTGATGGCTGTCGCTGAAAGCCTGCTACAAAAAATGAAGAGTGCGGCTGTGAGAGCTGGGGAAGATCCCCGTCGAGATGAGGTGGTGAGGCCTGTGGTGCTGCCCTATGTACACAAGATGACCCACAATTTAAAGAAGGTTGCTAGCAGGCATGGGGTGCCGCTTGTGTTTTCAGCCCCCCGAAAGCTAGGAAGCCTTTGTTCTCGTATCGAAAAAATACGAGACGATAAAAATGGATGCGGCACCAAGCATGCGCGACCGTTCGTGAAGTGCAACGAAGGCGTTGTGTGCGAAATCTCCCTCTCATGCGGTCGCTCCTACATAGGGCAAACGGGGCGCTGCGTTAACGACCGAATCGGGGAACATGAGAGAAATGTAGAGCAAGATAAAGAAGGGCCAAACATTCCCAAGCACATTAAGTCCTGCCCATCACGCTCTTGTGAGCCATGTTTTGCAGGGGCGCGAATTCTGGCAAGAAGTAAAGATCAGAAAGCTCGGGAAGTGATTGAAGCTTTCTTTATCGGAAAGAAAGGAAGCATGTGCGTCAGCGACCCGTCAATATCTTTATATATGGCTGAGAAGAAATATTTAACCAGTGCGCTTCCTTATCAATCTTGATGTGATTGTGTCCTTGCGTCTAAGACGGGTATATAAGTGTGTGGTGTGCCTTCGAATAAAAGCAGTTGTATGTGGCGCTCTGTCCCGTCTCCTTCCTTGTGCCGTGTGTGTTTTCGCGCCTAGTAGCCAAGATGAATCAGAATAACAACGCGTAATACGATCTCGCGCTCTGTTTTCGAAGCGTTGTCCGGTTGCTCTTACCGGCGGTACTCAGTTAAGCGACAGTGCCCACATGCCCGAAATCTGCGTGTTTCGCTATGTTCTAATTGTTTGCCGTCACCGACCCGGGTTTAGACTATATTTCAAGCGAAGAACAAGTGGTCACGGTAGCATGCCGATGTAATCAAATGCACCGATCAGTGTTGTGGACATTCAGCTGAGTTCTTGCGGGTAAATTACGCGCATTCAAAGGGGCTCTGAACCAGTCTTTATCGAAGTGGGAAAAATACATTTATAAAAGGTAAATTAGACATCCACCCGTTCGTAGGAATTGCTACAAACGAAACTCGTACGGAAACCGATACGGGTTTCCGTATGGGTATATGATTACCTCTCTCCACCTTGTGGATTTCCGCAGGATTATTTCGTCAAAAATACATTTCAAGTTAAAACAGCCTATTTCAGAAATACTTTGCCGCAGACAGTACTTCAATGTGTTCAACTGAAGCGGCAATGAAACCCGGCCATCGCGGTGATCCTTCAATGCTTTGCGCTGCGGCGGCAGAGCGGGGTGAGCCCACAACGATCCGCCTAGTGAACGTCACCGTGGCGCGCTGTTAAAATTTGATTTTGGATGTTCCCGTAGACGGCACTACTTCCGGTTTTGGCGCACACGACGCGCCAAATGCAGTTGTCCTCAGCGAGCCGCAGTGGGCTCAGCCAGCGGACATGTTGCGGTGCCCCGCAGCGATCACGGTATCTACGCTACGTAGCAGACTACAGCTACAATGCAGCTGTGTAGTGAGCATGCGCAGCATTTTCCTTGTGTGCATCAGGGATTGAGTACGTGCTGACGCTCGTATGCTCCGGTCTGGCCGTGCTACGTGGTGCGGACCGGCTTTATCCTGCACCAGCTTGACCGACGGATAGTAGCCACATCGAACTTTCCCATTTTCAAGTGCTATCGATTGCTCAATACCAAGAAAAATCTGCCAAAGCGTCTCGCCAGGCCTGGCAAGCGTACGTGTAGTCTGCCCTTAAGTTTCGCGGCTTGTGCAGTGCTGAAACCTATAGTCGACATTACCGAGACCCCATGGCTACGACACCACAGGGTGGCCAAAGTTTAATTGCTACGCGGGCTGCTGCGGCCGAGCGGAAGCAGACGATAGTCGGCTTTTTCCGGAATAACGTAATATCAAATCTTAAAGAATATTTGAGCTTACTTCACCCAGCATATAGACTTCAATAGATATACAAACCAAAGGTAGGAAAAAGCGCACTGATCCGAGCACCCTTCCTCGTTGATGTGAGCTTTCATTATATATATTATAATATATTACATTATAATTACATTATGACATAAAGCACCCAGAAAAGAGGGAGGAGCAGGCTTTTGTTGAAAAGTGCAGCTTGAAAGAAAGCTGACTTCGCGCTTAACTTTCCAGCTCCGCGTACGACTGCACAACTTGGCTGAGGTGTTCACGGTAGCGTTATGCTGTCCGCGCACTTTGTTCTTTCACCAAGTCCGACGGGGGCTCAGTACCCCTTCAAATTGCTCAGGGGACAAGCGGCGCTCCACAACGTTTTATAGGGACCATGGGAAACGCTTCCCTGAAAAGGGGTAAAACACGTAAAGTAGCAAGAACATATTAAATCAGTGGCTACGCAAGGCCTTGATTTTGCAGCGCGATGTGCTGCACACAGCACTGGTTCTCGTGGTGGCGGTTCGCATGCGAACGGTGATTCGTGGCTATTCGTCAATCATACATGTCACTGACAGCTTCGAAGAGCGGGCGCAACTGACATTGTGCTAATGATCCGGCGGCATAGTACGTACGATTGTAGAACACGTAGTCGCAATGCATCACAGTTGGTGTGTTGCTTATGCTCACGAAGAACCTATGTAAAACCCAATAATTAGCATGTCCTAACATCATTGCCATTGCCAAAAAGGCTACAAACAAATGTAAGGCAAACGGTTACAAAATTGGGCGAGTTCGTACGGAAACATGGCCGTGGATTGTAGCGCGAAGTGAACACGGACACAGAAAGGAGCAGACAGAACGAGCGCTCACTCTCAACTAAATTTTTATTAAAACGGAGAATATATATATATATATATATATATATATATATATATATATAATATGTGATTGCAAAAACCGCAGCATAAACACATCACCAGGTAAAAAACATCATTTAAATATATCAGGGGGTATGGAAGTCAAAGAAAGAAAGACAAAAAAGATTACTTCAGATTAGTACACGTATTGGGACGGTACTGAAATTTGCAATCTAGCAGAGACAACGATGCATGGCTAACGCAAGTGTCTCCTCATCTTTTGATGTGAAATGCCTCGATAATTTCCCGTGTGGTTTGGCATTTGTGTCTGGAAAGAATTCTTGTCTTCAAAGAAAGGTTTACAACCACAATTGAAACAATGTGACGCTAAATGTGATGCATTAGGGTTGTTTAGTAGATGTTTGTGTTCTTTTAGTCTAATATTAATGCACCTGCCGCTCTGTCCGATGTAAGCTTTCCCGCACTTGAGTGGAATCCGATAAACTATACCAGTGTTACAAGGCACTAAAGGGGACACATGTTTAACGCCGCAATCATCTTTCTTCTTTTGTCACCCTGTTCAAGTTTCCTATTTATCATAGGACATATGTTAGACAACTTGCGAGGGACTGAGAAAACTGTATTGACGTCATACTTATTGGCCACGTTACGTAAACCATAGAATAATCTATGTACGTAGGGTACAACGTCAAACTTTGTTTCTTTTCTCTGGTTTTCTTGTTTCTTACCGTGGTTTTTATGATGTTATCGCCCTTGGACTTTATAAACATGAGGGCGACGGCAGTAATGCACCTGGACTGTCCATATAATTGCTACCGCAATAATATATTAAGGGTATCCGGCAACTGAAGCGTCTCGTGGCCCATTACGTTCCACAAAAGGAAAAGTAGTAACAAAATCAAACTTTCACCATGCGACAATTTGCTGCCCCGAGACAATGTTTTCTTTTTTTTATTCTGGGGCGGGGTCACGAAATGAGAAAACGCGAAGGAAAGCAAGTTCGCCGCCATAGAATGCCTACTTTCGCACCTAATGTGGCTACCGAAGCAATACCGAAGAAAACGTGGGACTCTTGGTCCACAAAGAACCATACGCATACTGCTCGGTATCGTACACCGGCGAGACGAAATTTTCCGGGGAGGTTGCACTCAGGAGAACACGTTGCAATCCGTCGAGTGCCTGCAGCAGGGTTGCCAGGTCTTCGGAAGAAAAGGTAGCCGACAAATTCCGAAAAGTAACCAAAGATGTCGCCAACTGCGGCAAAAGTTTTAATTGGTAGCGAGAAAGCTAGCTACGGTGCGACAAACTAACGTTTGCCCATTTTTAACGCGAAAATAAAGAAAACAGGAGAAAGGCCTTAGTTTCGTGCTGCGTTGATGACAAACATAACAGAACAAAATAGTAGTTATCACATAATATTGCATCGTAATTTACCATTATATATGACCAACTGATGTCCTTTGATAATTTCTACCACACGCTTGTGTGCTTTCTCATAGCCCAAGTGGTAACGCCAGTTTCAGTAGAATAAGCTTCCTGAACGCGGTCCTTGCACAGATGGTTATATTAACTCCATGCCATTATGACTTCAGTTTAAACGTTTCCGTGCGAACTTTATGACGTCACACACGCTCTCCGCGCCCTGGTACGCAAACGCATATAGTGAAGTAGACATTGGCACCTGTAATGTCATGGCTCCCATGAAGTGTTTTTGGCTTTGCAATCGTTTCTGACACGAAGAACCATGGTTTTCGAGATTGTCTATAGAGGTAACCGTCGCTGGGGTGGTATCAGGACATCACCTATTGCTTCCGTCCTTCGAAGAACGCAAAAGCATTGCCTATAACATTAGTTTCCTGTTACTCGGAGGGAGCTGCTTGGGCCTGTTCAATTATCCGTCAATGACAGTCCCGAAGTGCCCGAGGCGTTGATTTCAGCCAATGAGCGCTGCATATGAAGCGTCTCGGGCAGTCCTCGACAGCCCAGGGTGATAAGTCGAGGAGGCCCACTGAGCATGTGGTGGCCATCATATATTTTCAGCTCCTCACTTTGCTTCCGGAGCTTGCAAGTCACAAAAGCATGACCTTGAAATTGTGACGTTTGGGTTTGTTGCTTCCAGAGGGCCGTCGGGGGGAGTGGGATTGGGCCACTATCTATACCAATTATCACCTACAAAACTAGTCATAAAGTAGCCAAGTCGCCAAACACGATTTTCGGCTGCCAGAAGCTTCTAAAGGTAGCCAGAAGAACTTGTTGTTGGGTGAGTTGGTACATATTAGCAAACATTGTTTAACTGCGCTAACAAACGGACCACAGAGACAGCATGGGACAAGGACGGGCGCAGTCCTTGTCCCGTGCTGTCTCTGTGGTCCGTTTATTAGCGCAGTTAAACAATGTTCGCTAATGGTAGCCAATTTGGCGAGAAATCATCAAATCTGTCAACCCTGCCCCGCAGTGAGGGCGGCGAACGACCATGCATAGTTTCTTTTTCTCGTCTGCTAGCCAGAAAGCGTCCAACACTTTGCCAGGCGAAAATCTACTCAGTCAGAGAAACAAACGCGCATTGAAGCGCGCCGCGCGATGAAGCGCGCCACGCATGCGCTCTGGCGGCCTCTGGCAGCCCGCCAGAGGCTCAATGTGTCGTCGCGAATAAGTCAAAGCAGAAAAATAAATAAGAATATGGTTACCTTTGCTGACCTTAGTGTCTCGATGTGGTTGCTTTGATGCAGGTGAAAAAAAAAAATTTTCTGTGATATGATGGCAAAACGAACCACCACAACGCTTTGTCTCATCTGACCTCGCTGCATGCTTTGTCAACTTTTCTGATAGTGTTTATTTTACTTGTCTCGTTGTATGGTCCGATGTACGACTTTAGAAAAGTCAATGCACCTTTGACATCGAACGCTTATAACTTAAACACACAAAATTTCGGAATTGAAAAGCTAAAGCACGACTTTGAAAATCTCACTGCGCCTTTCGCATGAAAAGTTTGAGAACTTTATACCGATAAAGTTTCAGAATTGAAATTCATGTGCTCCATAGATTCCGCGGCCTCCGCGAGATACCGCGATGAGCCCGCTCACCATCAAAACGCCCTTGAAACTTTGTGCTCGGATGGGGATCCTTGCGTTATGTGACGTCCGTTCCATGGGCGTTGCCACAAAATCCAGCCCGATTTCGCAATCTTCGCGCTGAAATGTTTTTCGAGCGTGAAAAGAACATTCTAGACAAAATCCAGAATGGTTCCAAGCTCCAGGGGTTGTCTTGGTCAGCGGTGCATGACAGCACGAGAAAATTTCGGGGGGGGGGCTGCAGCCCCATAAGCGCCCCCCCCCCCTGGCTACGCCCCTGAATGAGGGCGATCAAGTACGAGGCCGGGGCTCGACACAGGCCTTCGGAATGTGGTGCTCAGGGAGAGTGTGACGTGACGCGGATGTGTGTGGTCAATCGAAAAGGAATTTCCATCGTATGATTAGGTAATGTTAATAGAGATGTGGACCCAGATCCTAAAAGGCTAGTGACTGGTCGAATACCAAAATTATTAGCAATATTGTACAAGCTGTTAGTGGTAATAAATACAGATAATTGCTACACATAAGTACTAATTGGTAATCAGTTATTTTCACAACGTGAACAGCTACATAACCTACATCGACAACCCCCCCCCCAAAAAAAAAAAGAAAACACACAGATGAACTATGGCCAGTACACAAAGTAAAAAGTACATTAGGAGAAGGTCACGCAATGCTTGCTTAGAGAGGAAGTGCATGTCGGAACTTTTTATAAATTCTATTTAAAGGGGTAAGTCGGTCAACTTTTCCCCGTGTACATCGAAGCACACAGGGGAATTAGGATGGCTGTTGCGTGCGTGTCGTGCGTTTAGCGATGGCAAAATGATGTTACGAGGCAGATATGTGTTAGCGTTTATTATTAGCTTATTTGACAGATCTCGTCGGTCCGTATAACACAAAGCGAGACACGTAGTCACTCAGAGAGTACTAGCAGGGAAGGTGCACCGGTAAAGAAGTCGCCATTAAACACCACATCATCGGTAAAGAAGTCCGCTTTTCTAAACGCAGTAACAGCGTTAGGTAAGTAGCGTATGCTTGGCCCCACGATTCTCAAGCGTAGCTAATGTGGCTTTGAAATAGGAGAAAGTAGAAAGATCGTATCAGTCAATTCAAGGTTTTGTTGCCCACGTATTCGAGTGTAGCAGCTTAAGGGAAGCGTTGCATTTACGGCGTTGATTTGGTCTTACCAATGAAGGTTACTGTCAAAAATAATTTCCATATATTTAATGCTGTAACACGTTCATTTGTTCGGTTCTGTAGGGATAAATTAATTGAAGCGTAATTAAAGTTCCTAATTCGGTAAAGGTTCTTAAAGGCAGAGTTGATGGTTTGAGATAGAGCAAGGACGTTAGATGTGGACACTCCTGAGATGAAACCATGCTGTTCCAGGCAAATCACGTCATGAAAGTTTTTGAATTGCTGCGCGATAACTTTTTCGAAAATGTTTATAATGCTCACCATGTATTTCGACCTGTGGCTGCCGGAAAGGCTAAGGTTGCCGCCAATAAAGTGGGCGTCAAATCTAGGATTAGAGTATCTCAAATGTAGCGTACCCGCACTTTTCAGCTTGCTGACGCCGGCCGTAGTGCGCAATATTGTCGCGATTGCCAAGGAAGATACGGTAGCGCGATTAAAAGACGGAACAAAAGACGCATAGGGACACACGCAGCGCTACAGTCGCCGGGCGGTCGCCGCATACAGTTGCAGGACAGTTAGCGCTGCTTGTGTCCCTATGTGTCCTCTTTTGTCCCGTCTTTTAATCGCGTTACCGCACTGCCCTTAGAAGATGCATTACCAACAAGCCCACTTTGCAATTCCCACGAAAGAGGGCGCGTAGAGCGCCATGGAGGTTGTGGCGCCCTCGCTGCCATTGGCGCCGTGAAAAGCATGCCCATGGGAACTGCAAGAAGCGGCACAGGGCTCGGCGGTCGACACCAGTTCGTATTTCGCAAGAACCGTTTCTCGTGGCCCTGCGCGGCGGCGCTCGCTACCAGCAAGGCGTCGCCCGAGGCGCGTGAACGCCGAAGGGAGTGCAGCGTGTCTTCTTCCGATAATTAATATCGGCGGCTGTCTTAGCGCCATGAATGGCGGGTGCCTCGAAGGCGATCAAATTGTGGCGAATACGATCGGCCTCCGTCATGTCACTTACTGAGCGGCGGCAGAGAGCCCGGACGTCCAAAATATGTGATGTGTAGGATTAGCCCGGCAGATACGCGTCGCCAGCTTTCGTCTTGCTGCTTCTGAACGGCAAGGTGATCTGTTGAATTTTGGCGCAATTGCTGACTGAACAACGACCAGGGAAGTCACGTTCATGGTTTAGGGACCACGTATTCGGTAAGGCAGAAAGTGACGTTCGGTAGTTTATGCATGCTTACCTCTAGCGTTGGCGGTTTCTGTTCCTCGTTATTATTTGCATTTGCGCTACTGGCCTGTTTGGCAAATCATCCTGCCAGTCCTTCTAAGTCTTTGAAAGCGTCTGCCACGACATTAATTAAATCGTATTAGATCCTTAAATATCGTTGTCGCTCTCCTTCGCGTGGTGCGAAGATACAAACGAAACGTTTTCGGTGCTGCTGACTGGCGCAGAAGCTGGGATCATGCACTGCTGGCGATTCCAAAATGCATGTGCGAGTTCAACATCTATTCCTCCAGCACGGCATTAAGGGAATCGCACCAACCGAAATTTGCTTTCAGGTGCCTTAGGCCCGCACATCCGCTGGCACCGTCGCTACACGCATCGGTTTCTACCAGTATCACTTTTTTTTTTCCGCTCACTCGGTATGTGACCTTCAGTAATTCAACCAGTCTTTTAGTTTACATTAGGTGAGGGGCGTTTTGCATTACCCAGCCGTGCTCCTGCACGAGGAAGTGTTTGGGTTCTGGCTCCAGAGCCCTCTCCGATGAGCACTTTTGCACGTTAGCGAGATTCCATTAGCGCATTCACGCGCATTGCATCGGACTCCTGTCAACTAGCTGTTGGCCCCAGAGAAGCTTTGCGCGGAAAGAAGTCGGAGGTGGCGTCGCTAGTGGCGGCAGCGCCTGTCCGCGCAGTTGCTTCACAGCGAGCGACGCCATGCCACACTCGATCGTCCTTCTTTTATATTTTACTCGTTAGACGAGGTCGTTGTCTAGGTTATGCTTACTAATAGTGCTCCACTTCTGGGGCACCAATTTTCATCGGTTCATATTCAGTAGGGCGGCAGAACACGCTAGCAGTAGAAGGCAAGTCCCTGCGCTAAGTCATACTTGCCAACTCGTAAAGGTGGAGAATTTGGGCTCGTTCTACGATTTTATCAATGTTGAGTCAAGTTTCGCGAGTTCTATTTTCAGAAAAGTACGAGAGGCGCTGAAGATTGGCGCGACGCAAGATTGCAAGAAATACATGCCGAACGAAAATAACAACAGGAAGTAACAAATAACAACAGGAACAGCCATAATTATGTTGCAGCGCAACACTCCATATGCCAGAGGGCTGCTTGCTTCGAACAAGTTTATTAAGGCAAGTTTGTAAAGCAGCCCAAATACGCAAGGGCACAGTCGCCGGAAAAGTCACTGATATAAAAACAATGGTCACTTAGCACTGTCTGCGGTTCGAACTTTGCTCCATGCTACATTTATGCTGCATCTAAGCTTAAATAATTAACAAACTACGTATCTACTCGCAATAGGCTTGCGCTCACGGTGTATTTTTAAAATTTGCGCTATTTCCCATTTACCCCCCCCCCTCCCCACACACAAACTCTTTTGTAGAGTTTACAGGGTATTTACCAATATTTTGCCAGCTATGGCTGTATACTAAGAAATGAAAGTTCATTCGCAGATGATTTCGTATACATATCTAAAGACGGTCGCGAAGGCATGCTGTGACATTGCGTCGTATTCTTCTGCGTGACCAGCATGGCTGAAATTCATCTTGTGCTCTAGGCCAGCAATTGCACTGTCCATAGACAGGGCTGGCCTATTCACGCACACACTGTCGTGTTTCATAAAATGGGCTCCTGCTGCGCGTGACCTGTTCGAAATGCGGAACGATGACGCGCTGCGGTCGCTCCCTCGAACGTGCTCGCAGAGCACATCATCAGAGACACTAGCAATTTGCGCTCTATTAGATCGCGGTGGCCAGGAAAGACTCAACAGCACCGACGGGTGGCGGCTTTCGCGACATCTCCTCGCATACAGTGAACGTCCCAGCGCTAAATGCGGACTGCGTGGAGGCAAAGACCGAACATGTTTCCAAAGCATTTCCCTAGCTATAATGGCCTTAACACAAATTATTATTTGAAATGCGTGATGTATGGCGCTAAAGTATCGGTGCGAAGTTCAATAAATGGAACTTAGACCTTATATGTTAGTAATCAACCTTGCGGCGCAATAGTCGTGAAAATCGTTTTAAAAGAAGGCTTCATTAGTCTAGCCACATCCAGTGTTTCTCTTCATGTTGTGCTTTTAAGGTCCGTTAGCCCGATGCCGCCACAACTCACGAATACCTTGTATAGACTACACCCGTTTTGCGCGAGGTTAACGGGCTGGTCTGTCGTATACTCTGCGATGGCAGCGCGGACGCAGAAACTAGTCGCACGCTATTGTGAAGGTGTCGCACACCTTCGGTTCTGTAGGGTTGATATAACGTAAAGTGTTCGCCGTAATGATTTTGCTTAGCTGGCACCGTAACGCCTTTGAAGGCAAAGCCAAGGGTCAGGAGAGGCTCATTTTCGTGGCACCTCGCCACAAAAGCCGGAGGTCCGCTGCACGTACTCGATAGCTGTACGCAGTCTGCTGTCACTGTGCGCAGGGACGCAGCTTGCATCATGTGGCTCTTGCTGGCGACACTTGGGGCGGCCCAGTGCTTGGCGGCCCTGGCGCAGGGCGACGGCGTGGCCGGTAAGTACGCCTTCCGTCGGCTTCCCCCGCCGCAGCCTCTGCCCCCGCAGAAGGACTTGGCCTACCTAGGCGAGCTGCCTTCACCTCCTCTGGGTGGACACTCACACACAGGCCCCGAGGGAGGTGTCCCGCCGCTGGGTGACTGCGTCTGTGTGCCCTACTACCAGTGCAAGGACGGCAAGGTGTCCGAGGACGGCGGCGGACTGCTGGATGCGCGCCGAAAGCTGCCGCCCAAGGAGGAGATCCCGCTGGATGGGCTCGGCGACCGGAACCAGCAGTGCCCGGGAGTCGACCAGGTGTGCTGCGCCGAGCCGTCGGCCGTCACCGAGACTCCGTACGTGGCCTCGTGCGGCATCCGCAACGACAACGGCATCAACAGCCGCATTCTCACCAAGGACGGCAAGGGCGAGGCCGAGTTCGGCGAGTGGCCGTGGCAGGTACGCTTCTTGCGCGCATTGGTCGACATCGGTGCGAGCGCACGTCATAACTGCGGTCACCGAAGCGAGGCGACACTTGCCGGCTACAGTGTTGCCATAGAAAGCGCGTAACTGTTTGAAGACCGCATTTTTGTACAGATGGTTCTCATATTGGAGTGGCCGCATCCTGATGTAGGCGGAATGCACAAATGGTTCGCCGTTATCTGGCCCAGCGCGCAGAAGCAGTGCTGTGCCCGTCCTCTCGCGCAGTTTATTCCCGTGCCAGCTGATCCTCACAGCCCGAGTAGTGGCAATTACAGAAGCCATATCCGCTCAGCGAGGCGGCACATGTCCGCGAACTAGTTCGTTCTCGGCGCAACCGCGCGCTCCTGCTCACGCGTCCTTCCACATAGCTGGCTCCGTTGCCGCTCGTCATTCCAGCGCGGAATTTGATTTCTCTTGTGTCGTCATAATGGGGAGGCCGCGTTAAATGATCTTTCATTTACCAGGTATGTACCATTGCGTAAGAGGTATGAGCCATTCGTTGTCTTGCGTGACGGACGCGTTTAATAACAGGGATGATACGCGAAAGTGCGTGCGTTCCTGTCGTCACGATGACGACAATAACTGTGAGCAACCTGTGTCGCGGGCTCAGCGGCACCGCTGGTCATCCGCCTTCGCAGAGTGCTCATAAATCTCCTGCTTTGCGACGCCATGAATGGTTCGCAAAGGCGCAATCGATTTCGCTTTACTTTTAAGCAGGCTAGTCGCTTTTACGTGCTAGCTATGGTAGCTTTAGCCATAAGTAATGAACGGGCTGAAATTAACAAAACAATGACGGTCGTTTTGTGTGCATTCAATAATTTGCTTTAAGCTACCAGAGTTGGAATGCAAGAACGACCACCCCAACAGTCCTGCAGTTGGTTTTCGTTTTTGCGTTACTCGATGGCCGCAAGCTGATCACGCACCTACGGTCGCCGTGGGTCTTTTAGTCCCCACTTTATTAAGTATCTGCGCGACTGTACGAGTAGTGAAGCCCGAGAACAGAATGCACGCACCTTATTCTTGCGCCCGGCGTGCATGAATCTGGGTCAACATCGTTTCTATTCCCGCTTCAACACGAGCAGCCAGGAGGTGGCGTGTGCATCTTGCTCTTTCTTCGGAGATGCCCGCCTGCTGTCGGCGAGTGTTCGCTTTCGCAATGGGCGCCCTCCGTCGAGGACGAACGTGGTGCAACCTGTGGGCCCGCCGCGTGGCTGACTCACCTGCCGCGAATTCTCCGCCGCGCAATTGACATGGTGCGTACACTTGCGCAACTGTTCCGGCCGCCTAGTTCGTCTCATGTGCACACTTCCCCCTTTTAATTAATTCACGAAAAAGTTTCCCCCGCAGGGGCGTCTGCGTCAGCAGGCGTTTGTGTGTTGCGACACCACGTACCCGAGCACACGAGGGTTGGACCCTCCCGCGTGTAACCGTGCGCGGCTTAGCCGTGTCCGGGGAAAGGGGGATCCTGCGGGTTGAGCCAATGCCGGGTGTTCGGACCTTTAAGGCCCCCCGGCGGAGGCAACACACCTCTTTGGCCTCTGCTTCACGTAGACGGCACCCCCGGACTGACCCACCCGGGGGAAATCGGTAGTTGCCTTTTCCTGTCTCTCTCTCCCTCCTACCTTCGTCTTTCTCTCACTTTCAATCTTTCCTGTCCTCTCTTTATTTTCGTGTTACTTCCGACTTCGTAGGCAGCAAGGGTTAACCTTGTGCATTATATCGAGTCTTGGGTATATGTATTCGGTTATAGCGGGGTTCTACCGCTGGCGTGCGCAGAACTGAATATTTTCCGTCTTGTGTCGTCCCCTGGTTGGGCTCCATGGTGGGTGGCGGCCATCCCTGCCGAAAACACCATTCTACTAATGGCCACTTCTTTTCCCCGACTACCTGATCGCCCTCAGAAACGAGGGCGCACCGAAGATATTTTCCAATTTCTTGGAAACAAACTGCCAAGCTTCCCCAGATTCCATGTAGTTCATTCAAACAAACCTGAAAAGACCATGAGAATGATTTCTCCTTTCCTAGTTTCTAAGAATCTCACTGAAACTCTTGGTGCAGGCTATAAAGCAACGAAAATGGCTAGCGGCAATCTTCTTCTGGAACTCCGCGATCCAAAACAACTTGAAAATCTTTCTAAAGTTCAGTCATTTGGGGAAATCCCAGTAACAATAACGCCACACCGAACTATGAACACCTGTCGTGGTGTTGTTTCTGACGACGATTTGATGGAGTTAACAAAAGTAGAACTGCTTGAAGGCTGGAGTGAGCAAAACGTGATCAATGTGTAAAGAATCATGCTAAGGCGTGACGGCAAGGAAATAAAAACCAAGCATCTTGTATTGACTTTCTCCTCAAGCATTCTGCCTGAGACACTCGAGGCCGGCTATGTAAAGCTACGAGTCGGGCCGTATGTTCCGAATCCCCTCCGCTGCTTCGAATGCCAGCGTTTCGGCCACAGTTCCCAGAACTGCCGAGGCCGGCCGACATGTGCAAAATGTAGTTCCCGTGACCATGCCGCTGAAACATGCGAAAACGCTCCACACTGCGTGAACTGTGAGGGCGAGCATGCCGCATACTCGCGGTCCTATCCATCATGGCAAAAAGAAAAAGAAATAGCCACAATCAAAGTTAAGGAAAATATAACGTTCAGAGGCACGCAGGCGGGTAGCATACCTGCCAAAGAAAAGCTTTGCCGAAGTGGCGCGTCAGGGGGCAGCGTCACAACGGCCTCCGGCGGCTGTCCGGCCCACAAGGAGTGAGTCGGCAGTTACGCCATCTGCCCCCGCGGCGGTTGCAGCTAGCGCTGCTCCGCCAACCGAGCAGAAGGGACCTTCTACCCCGAAGGTGGGCGCAGCCGAGGCTGCTCCAACCCCCCCGGCCCCTTCCAGCGCTGGCAACAGCCGGCGCAGCCGAATCCCACAGGGAGCCCCATCGACCTCCGGGCTGGTGGGCGCAGGGGTCTTGCCCTCCAAGGCCGGACTCCCTCTGAAAACTTCTCGCTCGCAAGACCACGTGTCCGGAGCCTCACTAGAGGCAATGGACACAACACCTGTCCTCAAGGCGCACCAAGCGCCTAAGGAGCGTCGACACTCGCTCGAACGCTTCAGAAAGAGCAAAACCCCTGTTACAGGGCCTCGAAAGGGCTCTGTAATCTAAGGCATCCCTTCCGTTTCCGTAAACACAGCACCAATTTACTTTAAATATGGATACACAAATCATTCAATGGAACATCAGAGGCCTCGTTAGAAACCTTGATGATTTGCAAGAACTAATCGACAAACATAATCCAAAAGTGCTGTGTTTACAGGAAATACACTTAAAATCCAAACATACAAACTTTCTCCGAACGTATGTTACGTTTCGCAAAGATCGCGATGATGCCGTCGCATCATCGGGTGGTGTTGCGATTGTCACTCATAAAAGTATAGCCTGTCAACCCTTACAGCTACGAACGCCCCTTGAAGCAGTGGCGGTGCGAGTTGTTCTGCTAAACAAACTCATTACTATTTGCTCGCTCTACATACCCCGACATTACAAATTAACTAAACACGAATTTCAGTCCTTCATAGATGAATTGCCAGAACCTTATATTGTTCTTGGCGATTTCAATGCACAAAATTACCTGTGGGGCGACCCTCGTATAGATGCGCGAGGACGTCTTGTCGAACAGTTCCTTTTTTCTTTGGTGCGTGCCTGTTGAATAAGAAGGAACACACATATTACTCTTGCAAACAGAACCTATTCTTCAATAGATCTTAGCATAGTCTCCCAGTCACTACTGCCTGAACTCGAATGGGAAGTTACAAACAATCCTCACGGAAGCGACCACTTCCCCATACTGCTACGAACACCTAAAAAGAACGAATATACACCACAGACTCCTAAGTGGAAGATTGATACAGCTGACTGGGAGAAATTCCGAACTCTCAGCAGTATTTCATGCGATGACATATCCTCGTTAGGAATTGATGCTGCTGCGGAATATTTTGCAGCCTTCATAATAGATGCCGCATCTAAATGCATATCACAAGTAAATGGCTTGGCATGTAAAAGGAGTGTCCCGTGGGGCAACGACGATTGTAGAATCGCTCGTGAGAAACCAAGCAAAGCGTGGGAGTTGCTACGCGCCTCCCCCACTGCGGAGAATTTTGTAAACTTTAAAAAAAGTAAAATCCCGAGGCAGGCGAACCCGCCGACAGGCCAGAAGAGAGAGCTGGCCGAAATTTTTATCAGGTATCAACTCGTACACAGATGAGGCCAAAGTCTGGAACAGGGTTAGTAGGATAAGAGGGCGACAAACATACTCCCTCCCTTTGGTAAACACACAAGGCGAAACCCGGCAAGACCAGGCAGATTCACTTGGGGAGCACTTTGAGCGTGTGCTGAGCTCAATCAATTATTCCCAGTCCTTTCTTAAACATAAAGAAATAATAGAACGTAAGCCAATCATACGAAAATCCAGGCAGAATGAACCGAATAACCGGCCTTTCAGTATTGCCGAGTTGAAAGCTGCCTTGAACACATGCAAAAGCACTGCACCGGGACCTGACAGTCATGTATGACATGATCAGAAACCTACATACTGACACACAAGCTACACTGCTTACACTATTCAACACTATTTGGGCTTCCGGATACCTCCCATCCACATGGAAAGAAGCGATTGTGGTTCCTGTTCTGAAGCACGGAAAAGACCCCTCCTTGGCGGCAAGTTACCGTCCGATAGCTCTAACTAATTGTCTGTGTAAGCTTTTTGAAAAAATGATAAATCGCAGACTTATACATTTCCTTGAGCTCAACAATATGCTCGATCCTTGTCAGTGTGGATTCCGAGAAGGGCGGTCGACTACCGATCATCTTGTGCGCATGGAAGGAAATATCCGCGATGCCTTTATACATAAACAGTTTTTCCTATCGATATTCCTCGATATGGAGAAGGCATATGACACGGCATGGCGTTACGGGATCTTGCGAGACCTGTCGGAAATTGGCATCCGTGGAAATATACTGAACACAATTGAAAGCTATTTGTCAAATCGTACCTTCCGAGTAAAAGTCGGCAATGCACTGTCACTTCCCTTTACGCAGGAAACTGGTGTACCCCAGGGAGGCGTGCTCAGCTGCACTCTTTATCGTTAAGATGAACACGCTACGTGCTTCACTACCACCTGCCATATTTTATTCCGTATACGTAGACGATATACAAATAGGCTTCAAAACCTGCAACCTCACAGTATGCGAAAGACAGGTACAGTAGGGCTTGAACAAGGTTTCCAAGTGGGCAGACGAAAATGGATGTAAGGTCAACCCCCACAAAAGTTCTTGTGTTCTCTTCACAAGAAAGACAGGCCTGGTCCCAGATCCTTGTGTAGAACTGGGCGGACAACAAATCTCTGTCAACAAAGAACACAAATTCCTTGGTGTTATTCTTGACTCCAGGCTCACTTTCATACCTCACATAAAACATCTTAAAGAAAAATGTCTCAGAACAGTGAACTTACTTAAAATCCTATCCCACACAACGTGGGCTAGCGACAGTGTTTATTGAATATTTACAAGAGCCTAGTTCGATCACGGTTAGATTATGGTGCCGTAGTATATCACTCTGCCGCACCGAGCGCGCTTAAGATGTTAGACCCCGTTCACCATCTGGGTATCCGTCTGGCCACTGGCGCATTTAGGACAAGCCCTGTTGAAAGCCTATAGTAGTCAGATGAGTGGCCACTCCATCTTCAGAGAACAAACATCACCTTAACGTATTTTCTCAAGGTTCGCTCTAATAAAGAACATCCGTGTTTCACAACCGCTAACGACTTGACGTGTGAAACACTTTTTCATAACAGACCCTCTCTTAGACTTCCTTTCTCACTGCGTGCAAGAGAACTTAGCACGGAAATGGATGCCCCAGTTCTCGAACAACGCCTAATGCCTCCAGCTAAGCTAATACCGCCCTGGGAGTGGCAGCTGATAGTGTGACACATCCTTTGTAGAGGTCACTAAACATGCGCCAGAGACACATATCAAAATGCATTTCTTGGAGCTCCAGTACAAGTACTCGTGCACAGAGTTTTACACAGACGCTTCTAAGTCGCATGCCGGGATGTCCTACGCAGCCATTGGTCCATCCTTCTCGGAATACGGTGTACTGCACCCTGAAACAAGTATATTTACGGCTGAGGCCCATGCACTATTGTCGGCTGTTAGACATATCAGGAAATCAAATATTCAAAAAACAATTTTGTTTACAGACTCCTCAAACGTCGTAAAAACCTTGAAGTCACACTGTAAACACAGAAACCCCGTAATAAATAAGCTCTATTCCATTCTCTGTAGAGCGTATATGTCTAACCAGCATGTCATTATATGCTGGGTGCCCGGACATAGGGACATCGAGGGTAACGTTCTAGCAGACCAGATGGCCACATCAATTTCATTGCATGCAGCTAATCCTACTGCTTCGGTCCCTGTCACAGACCTGAAGCCTTTCTTAAGAAGGAAACTGCGAAACCACTGGCAACGTGAGTGGGACACAGAAGTACATAACAAACTGCACGTGATAAAGCCACCATTAGGTTCTTGGCCCTCCGTAACAAAATCACGGCGAACAGATGTCCTATTCTGTCGCCTCAGAATAGGACACACATTTGGCACGCAAAACTTTTTACTCACTGAAAATGATCCTCCAACCTGCGGTAGATGCGGGGAGAGGCTGACCGTCCTCCACGTCCTCCTGGAGTGTCGGGCAGCCGAATCTGAGAGAAAGAAGCATTTTCCCCTAGCATACCGGCAGCAGATACCCCTTCATCCCGCAATGTTATTCGGCCCAGAACCGCTATTTGATACCAACGCAGTCCTAAGTTTCCTGAAAGATGTTGTCCTGCATGTTGTTAGCCCCACATGTTCATAGCGGGTCCTCTCTTCAGAGGATGCCGCTGTGATAGCTCTTTGGTATAGCACATGCCTCTAGGCCCTTGTGTTTCAAGGGCTCTGGCGAGGCAGGAGTGCTCCAAGTAATTTTACCATCTTATATATTTTATATTTTGCATCATTCTTCTACGATGGATTTTAATGTTCATAGTATTCGTCATTAGTCATCGCCATAATTTTATAGCACGTAGATTTTACGCACTTTACAGCGAATATTTTTAGGCCACTTTACAGCCAAGTCGCATCTTCCATAATACATCGTCAACATTACCACGTGTCATGGCGCTCTTTGGCCAAACCTGGCCCTTGCGCCACAAAACACCACACATCATCACGAAAAAGTTTCGCGTTTCCTGCTTCAGGGTGTCTTCAGGGTGCAGGCCAAGACGTATACAGGTGGAATCAGCTACATTGATTGGATATGTATGCATGCATGGGCGCATGCCTATAACGCTGGGAAGAGAGGAGTATTAAGTAGCAATGATTTTTTTACAATATTCAGAGCAACTCATAAAGGACCTCAAAAAAAAAAGTGATAACTTTGAACATTGCGTGTTACGGAAAGTTGAAGTTAAAATGCTACATTCAAATGCGGAAACATAAACGCAATATCGAATCGGTATTCTTTGTCTTTTTTGTATTTGTTTGTTTCTACGTCTTCGTTCAGTTGCGCTTGCACACTATCATGGATTCAAACCAACTAGCCCGCGAACGTGTCTTAATCGCTAGTAAAGCGAAACTTAAAAGTGAATGCACAAAATCTGACTACAAACAAAACGATAGAATAAATTACATTGACACTATACATCAAGGTTTCATTTATCAATCAATCTTATTTTGTTAGATAAAAGCTCTCGACTACAAATAAAAAGCTTGAATTGGTTCTCAGAGGCAAATACAGATGAGTTTACTTCAACGGAATTACTTCTTGTGCTTGTTCCTATGAGTGGGCAACGCAACCCGGACAAAAGACACGATACGAGCGCAGACTAACAACGGTTTTTTTTTCAAACAAGGGAATAAATTATACCGAAAACGTAAACACCTGTGAAGTAAATTTTTCGTATATTTTATTACCTCTTTTGAAAAAAGAATAAACCAGTCGTTAGTCTGCACTCGCATCGTGTACTTCCTCTTTTCTTTCGTCCGGGTTGCGCTGCCCATCCATAGGAACATGGTCAATCACCAACTCGCCCAGCTTGCCGTGTTAATTCTTGTGCTTCTTGGCCGGCAGAAGGAGCGCTATATTCGGAAGAAAGTAGCCGGAAACGTTGGAAATAAGTCATCCTGTCCTGTCGGCCACTTTTATTATTCCAAAATACCACGTACACGAGCACACGAGGGTTGGACCCTCCCGCGTGTAGCCGTGCGCGGCCTAGCCGTGTCCAGAGAAAGGGGGATCCTGGGGGTTGAGCCGATGCCGGGTGTTTGGACCTTTAAGGCCCCCCGGTGGAGGCAACACACCTCTTTGGCCTCTGCTTCACGTAGACGGCACCCCCGGACTGACCCACCCGGGGGAAATCGGCAGTCGCCTCTTCCTGTCTCTTCCTCTCGAATCTTCGTCTTTATCTCTTACTTTTTGACTTTTCCTGTCTTCTGCTCTCTTCCATTTACTTCATTCTCCTCGGCGGCAAGGGTTAACCTTGTGTGGGATAGCCAATCTTGGTTATAACAAATTTGGTTATAGTAGTGTCGTACAGCTGGCGCATGCAGGCCGTCTTTTCACGGTCCTGCAGCTTCCCCTCGTTGGGCTCCATGGTGGGTGGCTGGCGGCGCTGCCGAATTTTCACATATATCTATGGCAAGTTCTTTTCCAACACTTCCTGATCGTCCTCATAAACGAGGGCGCACCGAAGAAGTTTTCAAGTTTTTTGGCCGAAATAATGACAATTTCCCAAGATTCCATGTTGTACATTCCGAGAAAAAAGAAAAGCAGCGAGAATGATCTCACCTTTTCTTGTTGCGAAGGCATTTAGTGAAGCTTTTGGCCCAGGTTGCAAAGTCTATAAGTTGGCAAGTGGCGACCTCCTGTTAGAACTGCGTGATAAGACACAGTACGAGAAACTCTCTAATTTTGTATCTTTCGGGAGTCTTCCAGTGATGGTCATACCACACCGCACAATGAACACCACCCACGGAGTCGTTTCCCATGCCGATCTGATGGAACTGACTGTAGCCGAACTACTGGAGGGCTGAAGCGATCAGAATGTGACCAATGTCAAGAGAATCAAGATCAGGCGCGATGGCAAGGAGATTGAGACAAAACACTTAATTCTAACTTTTGCATCAAGTATTCTACCTGAGACCATTGAGGCTAGTTACATGAAGATCCGAGTCAGACCGTACATTCCCAATCCTCTTCGATGCTTTAAGTGTCAAAGATTTGGCCACAGTTCACAGAACTGCCGAGGCCGCCAAACTTGCGCAAAATGTAGTGCCCAAGAACACCCATCTGACAATTGCGAGGATGCTCCACACTGCGTGAACAGTGATGGGGAACACGCCGCGTACTCGCGGTCCTATCCATCATGGCAAAAAGAAAAAGAAATAGCCACAATCAAAGTTAAGGAAAATATAACGTTCAGAGGCACGCAGGCGGGTAGCATACCTGCCAAAGAAAAGCTTTGCCGAAGTGGCGCGTCAGGGGGCAGCGTCACAACGGCCTCCGGCGGCTGTCCGACCCACACGCAGTGAGTCGGCAGTTACGCCATCTGCCCCCACAGTGGTTGTGGCTAGCGCTGCTCCGCCAACCGAGCAGAAGGAACCTTCGACCCGAAAGGTGGGCGCAGCCGAGGCTGTTCCAACCCCTCCCCCCCGGCCCCTTCCAGCGCTGGCAACAGCCGGCGCAGCCAAATCCCTCAGGGAGCCCCATCCACCTCCGGGCTGGTGGGCGCAGGGGTCTTGCCCTCCAAGGCGGGACTCCCTCTCAAAACTTCTCGCTCGCAAGAGCACGTGTCCGGAGCCTCACTAGAGGCAATGGACACAATACCTATCCTCAAGGCGCACCAAGCGCCTAAGGAGCGGCGAGGCTCCCTCAAACGCTCCAGAAAGGGCAAAACTCCCGTTACAGGGCCTCGAAAGGGCTCTGTAATTTAATCTGTAATTTCCATAATCACTGCTTCCGTTTCTGTACGCACAGCACCTATTGACCTCCAATATGGATACACAAATAATTCAATGGAACGTCAGAGGTCTTCTTAGGAACCTTGATGTGCAAGAGCTTATCCAAAAACACAATCCAAAAGTGCTTTGTCTACAGGAAACAGATCTAAAACCACAACACACAATCTTTCTCCGACCGTATGTCAAGTTTCGCAAAGATCGCGATGATGCTGTCGTATCATCAGGCGGTGTTGCCATTTTGATTCATAAAAGTATTTCCTGGCAGCGTTTACAGCTGCAAACGCCCCTTGAAGCAGTGGCGGTTCGAGCTGTTCTTCTAAATAAACTTATCACTATTTGCTCGATTTATATATCCCCCCCCCATTACAAACTAAGCAAAGATGAATTTTAGTGCTGTATAGATGAATTGCCAGAACCCTATGTTGTTCTTGGCGATTTCAATAACTACCTGTGGGACGACCCTCGTATAGATGCGCGAGGACGTCTTGTCGAACAGTTCCTTTCTTCTTTGGTGCGTGCCTGTTGAATAAGAAGGAACACACATATTACACTCTTGCAAACAGAACCTATTCTTCAATAGATCTAAGCATAGTCTCCCCGTCTGTACTGCCTGAACTTGAATGGGAAGTTACCGGCAACCCTTACGGCAGCGACCACTTCGCTATTCTGCCAAGATCACCTAAAGAAAACGAATACCCACCCCAAGCGCCTAGATGGAAGATTGACACAGCTGACTGGGAGAAATTCCGAACCCTAACTAGTATATCATGGGATGATTTGTCCTCGTTAGGAATTGATGCTGCTGTTGAGTATTTTACAGCCTTTATAATAGATGCCGCATCAAAATGCATATCAAAAGTAAATGGCCTGGAATGCAAACGGCGTGTCCCGTGGTGGAACGACGATTGTAGGATCACTCGTAAAAAACAGAACAAAGCGTGGGGGTTGCTACGCGCCTCTCCCACTGCGGAGAATCTGGTTAACTTTAAGAAAGTAAAGTCGCAAGGCAGGCGAACCCGCCGATAGGCCAGAAGAGAAAGCTGGCAGAAGTTTTTGTCGGGCATCAACTCGTACACAGATGAGGCCAAAGTCTGGAACAGGGTTATTAGGATAATAGGACGACAAGCACAATCACTCCCTCTGGTAAACACACAAGGCGATACCCTGCAAGATCAGGCAGACTAACTTGGGGAGCACTTTGAGAGCGTGTCGAGCTCAACCCATTATTCTCAGTCCTTTCTCGAATATAAAGCAACAGAAGAATGTAAGCCAATAATTAGAAAATCCAGACAGATTGAACCCTATAACCGGCCTTTCAGTATTGTCGAGTTGAGAGCTGCCTTCAACACATGCAAAAGCACTGCCCCGGGGCCTGACAGTCATGTATGACATGATCAGAAACCTACATACTGACGCACAAGTTACACTTCTTACACTATTCAACACTATTTGGGCTTCGGGATACCTCCCATCTACATGGAAAGAGGCGATTGTGGTTCCTGTCCTGAAGCAGGGAAAAGATCCCTCCTTGGCGGCAAGTTACCGTCCGATAGCTCTAACAAACTGTCTGTGTAAGCTTTTTGAAACTTATACATTTCCTTGAGCTCAACAATATGCTCGATCCTTATCAGTGTGGCTTCTGAGAAGGGCGGTCGACTACCGATCACCTTGTGCGCATTGAAGGAAATATCCGCGGTGCATTTATACATAAACAGTTTTTCCTATCGATATTCCTCGATATGGAGAAGGCATATGACACGGCATGGCGTTACGGGATCTCGCGAGACCTGTCGGAAATTGGCATCCGTGGAAATATGCTGAACACAATTGAAAGCTATTTGTCAAATCGTACCTTCCGAGTAAAAGTCGGTAATGCACTGTCACGTCATTTTACGGAGGAAACTGGTGTACCCCAGGGAGGCGTGCTCAGCTACACTCTCTTTATCGTTAAGATGAACACACTACGTGCTTCACTGCCACCGGCCATTTTTTATTCCGTATACGTAGACGATATACAAATAGGCTTCAAATCCTGCAACCTCACAGTACGCGAGAGACAGGTACTGCAGGGCTTGAACAAGGTTTCCAAGTGGGCAGACGAAAACTGATTTAAAATCAACCCCCACAAAAGCTCTTGTGCTCTTTTTGCTTGAAAGAGAGGCCTGGTTCCAGATCCTTTTGTTCAACTGTGTGGACATCAAATATCTATCAACAAAGAACACAAATTTCTAGGTAATATACTAGACTCCAAGCTTACTTTTATAAAGCACATTAAATATCTTACAGAAAAATGTCTAAGGACAATGAACTTACTTAAAATTCTATCCCACTCAACATGGGATAGCGACAGGAAGTGTCTGATGAATGTTTATAAGAGCCTAATTCGATCACGATTGGACTATTGTGCCGTCGTGTATAACTCTGCCGCTCCGAGCGCACTGAAGATCCTAGATCCTGTCCATCATCTAGGTATCCGCTTTGCCACTGGCGCTTTCAGAATAAGTCCGATTGAAAGCTTATACGCGGAATCAAATGAAAGGTCCCTCCATCTACAGAGAACTTTCATCAGCCTTATATATTTCCTGAAAATACATTCCAATCATCAACATCCATGTTTTAACACTGTTAACAATATGACATATACTACTCTTCCATAACCGTCCCTCTGTAAGACAGCCTTTCTCGCTTCGTGTGAGGGAGCTTAGTAATTAAATGCGTGTCCCACTCCTCGAGCTTCGCCTAATGCATCCAACCAAGCTGTTACCACCTTGGGAGTGGCAGCTGATAGAATGTGACATATCCTTTTTAGAAGTAACAAAACACGCACCAGAGATAGAAATACGAATGCATTTTCTAGAACTGCAGCACAAGCACTCCTGCGCAGAGTTCTACACAGACCCTTCGAAATCAAATGCCAGGGTGTCTTATGCTGCCTTCGGCCCATCCTTCTCAGAATCTGGTGTACTACATCCGGAAACAAGTATTTTCACGGCTTAGAACTGAGGTGAAACAGCACGAAAAAGACGAGGACACAAGGAAACAAATACCACAGATAAGCGCTGACTGCCAACTGGAAGTTTACTTGAAATTCACCGGACATTTATACCTTCTTCAGCATAGGCATGCGCACATCAGTCGCAAAAACATCTGCAAATCAACATTTTAATCTTTCTTCCAAAAACGTTATTTCTTTTCCCGACAAGGCAAGAGAGGGAGGGCTTACACATTTATTGCCTGCCTTTCTTATTTGAAATGCTTCTACTATTTCCCTTTCCTTCTTACTCTTTCCTTTCATTATGAATTTTGTCTTTTCAAATATGGGGGTGCATTGACACTCCTTATAGTGTCCAGCTAAATGAGTCCCATAGCCATTCTTTAGGTTAGTGCTGCGCTGACGAGCTGTTTCATTGAAGCACTGTCCCGTTTGACCTATATAAGATTTCCCACAGCTGAGCGGTATTTGATAGATGACATTGCGCCTGCACTCAGTGAAACGAGTTTTATGATTAGTGGTGCATAGGTGCCTTTCGCGTTTGTTCATGCGATTGCATATCGAGGACAACTTGCACGGGGCACTGAAAACCAAATATAATCTTATGTCTATTGGAAACTTTCTTCAGATTGTGAGACAACTTGTGTAGGTATGGCACCACGTGCGCTTGTCTTTTGTCTTTGTTTTCTTCTTGGGAAGCATCAGAACTTCTTTTCTCTTTCTGCAAAATGGCTTCGCATACTGAAGCGATCACAGAACTGGGAAAGCCTGCGTGTCTGATTTAAAAAACTATGATCGCACTCATGCTCACATGACCTACTAAGTGCTGCCTTAATGCACGTTGTCGCTATGCCTCTCTTAATCAATTTAGAGTGTGCGCTGTCGTAACGCAACAGGGTTTGCTTAGATCTGGGTTGATATCCCCAGCATACGTGCTCGTCCAAAGAAAAACAGAGGTTAATATCTAGAAACTGAATACGGTTGTTAATTGGCAATTCATACGTGAACTTAAGTCCTCCCGATGAGTAGATGAACAAGTTCAAAATTTCTTCCACCGCGTCATGAAAATGCATACAAGAGACTTTTTTCATAACAATTAAGTAATCGTCAACATATCTAAACACTCGCGTAGCAGGCATGTCTACCAACTTAGCAGAAATTACATTGTCAACCGAGCATAAAAAAATGTCGCATAAAATGGGCGCGATGGCTGATCCTATACAGATGGCAGTGCGTCGAATGTAGAATTGGCCATCATAATTAACAGCAGTTGAATGAAGATAAGTCTAAAAGCGCTAAAAGATTGTCGCTGTTGACACATACAGAATTCTGAAAATTAACTTCCCCGAAATCTTCTATCCTATCGCGCACAGCGCACATCAAACCATCTCGCGGCACAGAATAATATAAGTCCTCTACATCTACTGAGAATGCAGTTAGTGCGGCTCCCTGGTCTTCATTTATGGCCGAGATAACTTCTTCCGAGCTTCTTACCAGGAAAGGGTCATTTATCTGCAACATCATGAGACGGCCTTGCAGAACTTTTCCTACATGACATTGCCATGACGTCTTCTCGGACACAATAACCCTGTAAGGGTATTCAGGCTTGTGTGTCTTGCAAGTGAAGAAAACATCAAGGAACTCCGTCTCCGCTTTGTTCACAAGCTGCCGTAACGAGTCTAGGTGCAAGTCTTTGAGCAGCTTCAGGGCGGCCTTCTTTTGCTTTTTCGGGTTGAAGGGAACAGCTTTGAAATGCTTAATAATAGCTTGCATGGATTTCTGGTTCATAAGGTTTTTTTAGGCAGAACAACAAAACCACCTTCTTTATCTGCCTGTAGCATTTCAAGCTTATCATTCTTTAGCTTCTTTACAATTTTCTCTATGGGAGGCGTACCTGATTTTCCACACGGTGCGTGTTTTAGGACGCAGTCCACGGCTTCACCGACAACTCGTTTACGGTGTTGATCCTCAGCCCTGTCTCCTATGCTTCTACCCATGGCTAGGAGCTGTGGAGCAGTAAGCTTTGGCTCAAAACTGTATTTCGGGCCTTTTTCCAGGGTCCTCCTAACTTGGTCTGGAATTGTAGCCTCCCCAAGCGTGGTGTCTACGTTGGCATTGGTGATCCTGGTGCACGGCTTCGGTAAGGAGATCCTGGTGCGTTGCCACAGGAATTCTGTAGATTGCCCGGCGAGTCTCTTGAAGTCGCGCAGCGTTCGGTCCTTTTTGTAGGGGTCTTTCCTTTCTTCGAGTACGTTCAGCCAATCATTGTATAATCGTATTTGGCGCCATTTTTCAGACTTCAGTAATTTGCACATCCTTTTTGCGTGTCCCCAAGAAGGTTCTACGAGCCCAAAAAGGCCTGTGATTTCAGGTGGCGTGATGCGTCTTCTCAGGTAATAACTCAAGGAACGTCACTGGCAAGTAGTTATGGCGATGAGGTTGACACATACGTATGCTGGGTCTTGCAAGGCCGGTGATGAGAGGAAGGAGCTCATTGCAGAAGAAATTTGCATTAGTAAGATCTTGATGAGGGCTAGTTGGTTCATACTTGGAACTGAGGTGAAACAGCGCGAAAAAGACGAGGACACAAGGAAACAAATACCACAGACAAGCGCTGACTGCCAACTGGAAGTTTATTTGAAATTCACCGGACATCTATACCTTCTTCAGCATAGGCATGCGCACATCAGTCGCAAAAGCATCTGCAAATCAACATTTTAATCTTTCTTCCAAAAATGTGTTTTCTTTTCCCGACAAGGCAAGAGAGGGAGTCCTTACACATTTATTGCCTGCCTTTCTTATATGAAATGCTTCTACTATTTCCCTTTCCTTCTTACTATTTCCTTTCCCTATGAATTTTGTCTTTTCAAATATGGGGGTGCATTGATACTCCTTATAGTGTCCAGCTAAATGAGTCCCATAGCCATTCTTTAGGTTAGTGCTGTGCTGACGAGCTGTTTCATTGAAGCACTGTCCCGTTTGACCTATATAAGGTTTCCCACAGCTGAGTGGTATTTGATAGATGACATTGCGCCTGCACTCAGTGAAACGAGTTTCATGGTTAGTTGTGCATAGGTGCCTTTCGCATTTGTTCATGCGATTGCATATCGAGGACAACTTGCACGGGGCACTCAAAACCAAATTAATATTATATCTATTGGAAACTTTCTTCAGATTGTGAGACAACTTGGGTATGTATGGCACCACGTGCGCTTGTCTTTTGCCTTTGTTTTCTCTTGGGAAGCATCAGAACTTCCTTTCTCTTTCTGCAAAATGGCTTCGCATACTGAAGTGATCACAGAACTGGGAAAGCCTGCGTTCTTTCTTCTACATTGGGCTCCTTCCTCTCATCACCGGCCTTGCAAGAGCCAGCATACGTATGTGTCAACCTCATTGCCATAACTACTTGCCAGTCACGTTCCTTGAGTTACTACCTGAGAAGACTCATCAGGCCACCTGAAACCACAGGCCTTTTTGGTCTCGTAGAACCTTCTTGGGGACACGCAAAAAGGATGTGCAAATTACTGAAGTCTGAAAAATGGCGCCAAATACGATTATACAATGATTGGCTGCGCGCCACCAAGAGACTTGCCGGGCAACCTACAGAATTCCTGTGGCAACGCATCAGGATCTCGTTTCCGTAGCCGTGCACCAGGATCACCAATGCCAACGTAGTCACCACGCCTGGGGAGGCTACGATTCCAGACCAAGTTAGGAGGACCCTGGAAAAAGGCCCGAAATACAGTTTTGAGCCAAAGCTTACTGCTCCACAGCTCCTAGCCATGGGTAGAAGCATAGGAGACAGGGCTGAGGATCAAGACCGCGAACGAGTTGTCGGTGAAGCCGTGGACTGCGCCCTAAAACACGAACCGTGTGGAAAATCAGGTACGCCTCCCGTAGAGAAAATTGTAAAGAAGCTAAAGAATGATGAGCTTGAAATACTACAGGCAGATAAAGAAGGCGGTTTTGTTGTTCTGCCTAAAAATCTTATGAACCAGAAATCCATGCAGGCTATTAAGAATTTCAAAGCTGCTTCCTTCAACCCGAAAAAGCAAAAGAAGGCCGCCCTGAAGCTACTCAATGACTTGCACCTAGACTCGTTACGGCAGCTTGTGAACAAAGTGGAGACGGAGTTCCTTGATGTTTTCTTCACTAGCAAGACACACAAGCCTGAATACCCTTTCAGGGTTATTGTGTCCGAGAAGACGTCATGGCAATGTCATGTAGGAAAAGTTCTGCAAGGCCATCTCAAGATGTCGCAGATAAATGACCCTTTCCTGGTAAGAAGCTCGGAAGAAGTTATGTCGGCCATAAATGAAGACCAGGGAACCGCACTAACTGCATTTTCAGTAGATGTAGAGGACTTATATTATTCTGTGCCGCGAGATGGTTTGATATGCGCTGTGCGCGATAGGATAGAAGATTTCGGGGAAGTTAATCTTCAGAATTCTGTATGTGTCAACAGCGACAATTTTTTAGCGCTTTTAGACTTTTATCTTCATTCAACTGCTGTTAATTATGATGGCCAATTCTACATCCAACGCACTGGCATCTGTACAGGATCAGCCATCGTCCCCATTTTATGTGACATCTTTTTATCCTCGGTGGACAATGTAATTTCTGCTAAGTTGGTAGACATGCCTGTAACGCGAGTGTTTAGATATGTTGACGACTACTTAATTGTTATGAAGAAAGATTCCTGTATGCATTTTCATGACGCGGTTGAAGAAATTTTGAACTTGTTCATCAACTCATCGGGAGGACTTAAGTTCACGTATGAATTGCCAATTAACAACCGTATTCAGTTTCTAGATATTAACCTCCGTTTTTCTTTGGACGAGCACGTATGCTGGGGATATCATCTCAGATCTAAGAAAACCCTGTTGCGTTACGACAGCGCACACTCTAAATTGATTAAGAGAGGCATAGCGACGACGTGCATTAAGGCAGAAATTAGTAAGTCATGTGAGCCTGAGTGCGATCATAGTTTTTTAAATCAGATATCGCGACTACAGAACGCAGGCTTTCCCAGTTCTGTGATCACTTCAGTATGCGAAGCCATTTTGCAGAAAGAGAAAAGTTCTGATGCTTTCCAAGAAGAAAACAAAGACAAAAGACAAGCGCACGTGGTGCCATACATACACAAGTTATCTCACAATCTGAAGAAAGTTTCTAATAGACATAATATTAATTTGGTTTACAGTGCCCGTGCAAGTTGTCCTCGATATGCAATCGAATGAACAAACGCGAAAGGCACCTATGCACCACTAATAATAAAACTCGTTTCACTGAGTGCAGGCGCAATGTCATCTATCAAATACCACTCAGCTGTGGGAAACCTTATATAGGTCAAACGGGACAGTGCTTCAATGAAAGAACTCGTCAGCACAACACTAACCTAAAGAATGGCTCCGGGAGTCATTTAGCTGGACACTATAAGGAGTGTGAATGCACCCCCTTATTTGAAAAGACAAAATTCATAATGAAAGGAAATAATAAGAAGGAAAGGGAAATAGTAGAAGCATTTCATATAAGAAAGGCAGGCAATAAATGTGTAAGCACTCCCTCTCTCGCCTTGTCGGGAAAAGATTAAAATGTTGATTTGCAGATGTTCTTGCGACTGATGTGCGCATGCCTATGCTGACGAAGGTATAAATATCCGGTGAATGTCAAATAAACTTCCAGTTGTCAGTCAGCGCTTGTCTGTGGTATTTGCTTCCTTGTGTCCTCGTCTTTTTCGCGCTGTTTCACCTCGGTTCTAAGTATGAACCAACTAGCCCTCATCAAGATCTTGCTAATCTTCACGGCCGAGGCCTACGCAGTATTGTCTTCTGTAAATCATATAAGAAAATGAAAACTTAAAAAATCAGCGATTTATACAGACTCCCTAAGCGTCGTGAAGGCCTTGATGTCACTCTATAGACGCAAAAATCAGGTACTTAACGAACTGTACACCGTCTTGTGTAAAGCGTACATATCTAACCAGCATATCATTGGTGACGTTGAAGCACACAGTAGGAACACTGTGAACGACAAAAATAAATTTTATTGGGTGAACCTGTGCCCACAAAACAGGCTGCGGGTCACAAATCAGTGGGTCAAGCGCGTCGGCTTTTATACAAGTCGTCGAATGTTCCAGACTAATCGTTGGTACCCGCGTGCCTTCCACAAAGTTCTACACCATTCGCGTCACGCGATGAAATCTGATAGCACAAGGTTCGGCGACAACAGACAGCCGGATAGAAGCATCGATAACTTTCCAGAAACTTCGGATGCCTGCAGGCGCGTCCCGCGCTGTGCGATAACATTTGTTAGGCGGCGAAACGTGGTCGCCCGATAAAGATAAGTACACGTGTCAATATGCTGGGTGCCTGGTCATAGGAGCATCGAGCGAATGTTCTGGCGGACGAGATGGCCACGTCTATAGCATCGCAAGCCGTTAAACCTACTGCTGAGGTGCCTGTCACAGATCTGAGGCCTTTCTTGCGAAGGAGGCTGCGGCCGCACTGGCAACGGATGTGGGACGCGGAAAAGGATAATAAGCTCCACCTAATAAAGCCACAGTTAGGACTCTGGCCCTCTACAACAAAATCGCGCCGAACAGATGTCCTATTCTGTCGTTTAAGAATAGGACACACATTTGGCACCCATAACTTTCTACTCACCGGAAGTGAGCCTCCAACCTGTGGTAGATGCGGGGAGAGGCGGACCGTACTCCACGTCCTCCTGGAGTGTCGGGAAGCCGAATCCGAGAGAGACGTTTTTCCTTAGCATACCGACAGCACATTCCTCTTCATCCTGCAAAGTTTCTTGGTCCAGAACCGCTTTTTAATACAGACACAGTCCTAGGTTTCCTCAGAGATGTGGTCTTACATGTTATTAGTCCCATGCATTCGTAGCGCCTCCTCTCTCCAGAGGATGCCACTGCGATAATTGTTTTGCATAGCACATGCCTCCCGGCCCTTGTGTGTTTCAAGGGCTCTAAGGAGGCAGTAGTGCTCTAGCATTTCCTTTAATCTGCTATATTTTAGCTATCGTATCATTCTTTTTAAATGCATCTAAATGTTCACAGTAGAAGTCATACGTCATCGCCATAATTTTATTATACAGATTTTCCGCACTTTAGAGCGTATATTTTAAGGCCCCTTTACAGCCACGTCACACCAACTTCATAGTAATCATAATTACACCGCAAGCTCATTACCACAGACATGGCGCTCTTTGGCCATACCTGGCCCTTGCGCCATAAAACGCCACACATCATCATTATTCCAAAATTACGCGCTACTTTCGTCGTCTAGGACATCAACGCCAATATAAGGTGGCAAGAGATTCTATTCAGTAATTTTGTATGCAAGCATAAAGTATTCCTTCACACCTTATGCGCAACCCCTAACAACAATCGCTTACACAGGCTGAATTCACTAGTCGCGACACTGACAAAGACGTGCTGTTAAAGGTGAAAATGGTCGTGTGAGACAAGTGACGCGTTGTTGGACAATGTTTACTCCATCTTATGCTACGGTTCCCATGGTACTTCTGGCTCGAAGGTTGCCTTCATTGTCTAAGCTGTTGGACAGAATGTATATGGCGGACTTGTACAATTGTACGCCGATTGTTCTAATGAGAAATAGAATGGAGCTAATGCCCCGGCGTACGTGATATCAGATCTAAATGTGCTATCGGCTTGACCGCGTCGTGTCTTCTACAGCATGTGAAAGTGTCGACATCCAAGAGCCTTGTGGAACATGAGTTCCTGTTCCATGAGCCTGTTCTCTTTGCGCACAGCAAGGCTGCGCTGCAAATATTACTGCGCGTGTTCCCCATAGACAGCTGTGCTTAGGAGGTATTACACGCGTTTAAAGAATTAGAGTAAGTCAAATTTACCGTTGTGTTCCACTGGGTAGCTTCCCATATCGGCGTACCAGGCCAACAGGTCGCTCACAGTCTGGCGCGCAAAGCGCTGCAGTTCAAGGAAATGAAAGACGCAAAAGGAGGCCACCTTCAACCAGTTGCGTTCCTTGTGGTCTCCACCACACGACAGCCGTCGTGTGTGATTACGGGACTTATCCGTACAGGGCTCGTCCAAACTCCAGCTTGGCGATGCAAGACAGGACTTGACCCATCATCATCGTCGTCGTGCATGCATTGTAAAGGCCTTGATGTCATTGAAAATTATATACTAAAGTGTACCGAACTTGAAGCTGGACGTAAGATATTAGATGGACTGAAGTCACGCAAAATGGCACCACACTCAAATGACACACCACACCACACTCAAAGGACTTCATCTGGGGGAGAAGTTTGGTTCGACACAGTCGCACTGCTGTCTCGCTCCCTAGTGTTTTTGAAATTTTTCGACATCTTGTCAAATAGATTTGTTGAAGACGTCGGACGACTCGCTAAGGTACCTTCCCTACCGGTGGCCGGGAGGGCCTTCGCCTCCCGTCGCTTCGATAGGAGCCTGCAGAAGAGCCCGATCTGGTAGTGGCGAGAGCTTCGTTATGACTACGCCTGACCTGACACCGGGCCAGAGGCCACCGACTGACCCTGAGAGCAACCATGACTGTAAGCGATACAAGGCTACAGAAACACGACGAGTCTACGCTTATTGACGATTGTGACATAGCTGACATCACAGATGTGGGCGATGAAGGCTTCAGGCTTGTGCGCCACCGCAAGAAGAGGACCGTCGGAATCCCAGTGACTGTTACGCCTGCCACAGAAGGAGCCAACCTGAAAAAAGTAAATCCCATTGTTCTGTCTACGGAAATTGAAAAAATTCTTGGCGCATCGCCTGTTGGGAGCCGATTTACTGCTCAAGGAGCCCTGCTTCTAGATGTACAGACAGAAGAGCACGTGAATTCCCTTCTCAGCTGCTAGTCAATCTCAGGGACTGCAATCAGCACGAGTGCCCAATTCGTACCTGCAAAAGACGTGCATTATTGGAGGGGTACCGAAGTGGTACACTGACGAACTGTTGCTATACCTAAAGCCACAGGGTCTTTACCATTCAAGGAGAGTCACGCGACGCGTGCAAGTTTCCGAAACTGACTGGGAGTCCAGGCGAACCAGCTCCGTGGTTCTTACGTTCGCTCCAAATAGAGACCGTCCAGAGAAGATCAACTTGGGCTTCACAAGACACGAGACCATTGACTACGTTGAGACACCACCTCGGTGCTTCAAGTGTCAGCGCTATGGGCATGTGGCCAAGTACTGCCGTGGTGAGCAGCGGTGTAAGAGATGTGGAGGACCGTACGATTTCAAGACATGCGCGTGCAGCGAGAACTTTCTATGTGCAAACTGTAGTGGTGGTCATCCAGCTAGTTATCGCAAGTGTCCTACGCGGGCAGCGGCAATAAAGAGAAAGAAAACATTTATCTTGGGGCCAACAAGAAAGGATGAGAAAAATACGACGAAGAAAAAGACGGAGAGTTGCAGAGAGTCAGACGAAATCAAATGGAGCTCAAAGAGTGAAACTGATTTTCCAAGCCTGAAGCCTTCTCCAGGAATCCAGGACACAGTGGTACCACGCGCAGCAAACTGGCTAAAGCAATCAAATCAATGAGCAGAGGCCCCGTAGAAGAGAAGACTGCTGAACAACCGGAACAGCGAAGTTATGTGTCTGTACTGCAGCGACCCCAATCGCGTTGCGATGGAAAAACTCCACAGAAGGACTGTCAGCAGGTGCTACGTGCTTTCTTCAAGGCCTTGCGATCACACAGAGAAGATGCCGGCGAGCTCTATGAAGGAAATGCTCGAAGTAGTCCTGGCTCTCGAATCAGTGATTCTAAGCTCTACCTCTTTTTAAAACACCTAGCAATATGAATGCGGTCAGGACACGATTTTCACCATCTGGTCCACATGTGCCACTTATGCAATGGAACTGTGCGGGTCTTGCGTGCCATTTACCTGAACTGTCGTTTTCTTATGCAACGTGCCTGTGCCAATATTGGCCCTGTCCAGAGCAGGTCTTCCAAGTTACAGATCAATTGCTGGTTATGTCGCACATGGAAACCAAAGTATTCCGACATTTCCGAACGGAAGCGCCATGCTATATGTGAGGCGTGAAATACCACATTACGCTCTACCAGTTCAAGACCTTTGCAGCAGTGCTTTGGAAGTCACTGCTGTACAAGTGCGGCTGGGAAACCAAAGCCTCAGCGTGGCCTCCGTGTATGTGAGCTCTCGCCTGAAGGTCTCGATGGGAGAAATTGAGACCTCTTTAGCCGCTGCCCAGCTCCGACGATTATATGTGGGGACTTCAACGCGCACCATACTCTCTGGGGCGACAAGGCGACTGATGCACGTGGAAAACGAATTGTTAGTGCTTTAAACACCGAGGGACTCTGCGTGGCAAATGACAAACAGGCAACGTTTTTTCGACCACCGGCCTCTTCCAGTGTCATTGACTTGACTTTACACTCAACGGACATCCTCGCGTCGTCAACGACTAGTAAAGGTAGAATGGGCAGTGATCATTTTCCTGTCTTCCTTGGCATTGCTGGATATAGAACCAACGGCCGAAGATCCTGTCCTGTAACGCATTGGGATACGCACAGGGACGGCCTAAGCGAATAATCTGGAGACCTGTTCGCGGACATGCTACGTAGCAAGAGATTGGCTACCGGTGAGCTGAAGCTACCCGACCACTTCCCCGCTCCGGATCTAAAGCTCAAAAATCTATGCGCTGCCCGTATAAGAGCGGAACGGAGGCTGATGAGGACGAAGGGCGACCCACAAATGAAGGCTATATATAACAGGATTAACGCAGTGATTCGGCGTTATACAAGGAAACTAAGAAGAGATCAATGGGCAACATTTTGTGCAAGTCTTCACGCCAGTTCCAAGGATATTGTGGGTCGTCAATAACCTTGCTGGAAACTTTCGACCAAACAAGACATTTAAAGCCCTAGCATTGAAGTTAGGCAAGACACTCGCTTGTCTTGCGAATGCCTTCGCTGAAATATACTCTTCTGGCAGGTCAGCCGGCACAACCAACCTGCCTCCGCCGCTATCGTCGCCTGTAATGGAGGCGGCTATCGACGTGTGTCCTTTCACACTCAGAGAGCTGGAACTAGCTATGAGCAGCCTCCGACGTCGCTGTGCGGTGGGACCTGACCTTATCGGTAATCAGATGCTGACTAACCTACCGGTTGAGAGACGGCGTGATTTGCCGGCATTCATTAACAAAGTCTGGGCCAGTGGGGTTATCCCAGATTTATGGAAGGTAGCATGGGTGGTACCGGTTCTGAAGCCTGGAAAGAATCCTGCAGCCCTGGACTCATACAGACCGGTATCGCTGACCTCGTGTGCAGCGAAGCTAATGGAGAAGATGGCGTGCACGAGACTCACTTGCTATGTCGAGCAGGGTCGAAAACTACCATCGTGGATGACTGGGTTTCGGCAGCGTCTAAGCACTCAAGACAATGTGCTGGACCTGCTAAGCCACATAGAACATTACAGAGCGGATGGCCTGTCGACACTTGCTGTTTTCATGGATGTTTCTAAGGATTACGAATACGTGTCTCAAAGAGCCATCAGCCAGCTACAAGGTATAGGCGTCGCGGCTAATCTCTTGCACTTCATACATACGTTCCTCAATGATCGTCGCATCAGAGTTTGTCTTGGCGACACTTTGAGCGATGAAATACGTATATTTCGCGGTGTGCCACAGGGGAGTGTTTTATGTCCCTTATTATTTAACATTGCCATGAGTAGCGTCCCAAGAGTACTGAACCATCGAACACCAGTGAAGATATCTATATATGCCGATGATATCTGCATATGGGTCTCCGGCTACCAGCATCGCCGCCTCGCACGAATAGCCCAGGGAGCAGTAAAAGCCATTCAGGGCCACTTGGAAACGATTGGATTATCACTATCAGCAGAGAAATCATCTTTCGTACTATTTCCTGGGGTGAAAAGAAAATCTACATGCTTGACGCTCAATTTGGACGGATACCAGATTCGACAAGTCACCAACGTCCGATTTATGGGCGTTACCTTAGACCACAGGCTACTCTGGCGCCGCGGTGTTGACCACGTTGTGGCGTCATCGTCACCCAGGCTACATTGCTCAAACGAGTGGCTGGCATGCGCCTGGACAACCACCCGACGTCGATGCTACGGCTACATACAGCCTTGGTTACCAGTCGGATCCTGTATCAGCTACCTCTGATGTCACCCTCAGACAGCCAATACGAGCGCTTAGAAGCCATCCACAGAAAAGGTATCCGACTTTGCCTTGGAGTCCCTTAGCCAGCGTCAAACAAGAAAGTGCTCTAAGAAGCCGAGTCACACCCTCTACGACTTCAGGCTTCCCAGGCTCTGATGATTCAGCTACTACGATTGAGTGAGTCTACGCCCGGTAGAGCCCTCTTACGACGTATAGGTGACAGGCCGCGCTCACATTTTTATGCAGCATTGAACACGCTTCGCGTATTAGGATTGCGCTGCTCGAGACAGAAGGAAAGGATAGAACCACCCTGGACATTCGAGGACATCACATGCAACTTAAGTGTACCACGATTGCAATCAGAGCTGCATTCCATCTGCAGAAGCCAAGTCATTAGACCTGGAACACCTGAACACGACTTACCCGAATCACCTACAAGTATATACAGATGGCTCTGTCAAGGCAGACGAAGACTGCTGCGCAGCTGCATTCTGTATTCCCTCTCTAAGATATACGTGGTCTGGGCGTCTTGACTGTATAGCCTCGTCGACAGTTTTGGAAGGCGTAGCAATAGCTTCTGCTCTGCGCAAATTAGACTTTGCCTCCTCAGAATGTGGTTGTCCTTACGGACTCAAAGGCTGCATTACAACAAGTATACCGTTGTCTGCCATCCCTCAATTTCCCACGCAAATCGCTAGCCATCGTGAAGGAACTCAACAACAAAGGCTTCACAGTAAAGTTTCAGTGGATTCCCTCCCACATTGGTATCTCAGGAAACGAAAAAGCTGATGCGCTTGCATACGCAGCGCTCTATCATCCTCCCAAAATCAAGGCTCCAAAGAGTAATCAAGTGCAAAAATCTGACTTTCGAAATCACTTTAAGTCGCTTTGGTTTCCACCGCATATGCCCGGCGTAACCATGAGATTTCATCGAGAGGAAGCCTCACTTCTATATCAAATAAGGACAGAATATGCTAATACACCGGCCTGGTTATTTAAAACGGGGCGAATCAATTCTCCGAACTGTACGGCATGCAACGAGACAGGAGACATTGAGCGCTTTTTCTGGTCCTGCCAGCACTTCCAAGATGAGACACTCTCCTGAACAATCTGCAAAATAAGGACCTTCCGCATGCGCGCCTGCAACACCTTATATTTCCCGAGGGATCAGTTATAGCGCGCAAAGTAACTTCAAGTCTCCTCATTGAATTCTTAAGAGAGACTGGTTTGATAGACATATGCTGACACCCTTCAGCGGTATTGTGCGAGACGCTCGGGCAGAGCGATTGCCGGCCTTGTTCGCCAGGCTAAACCCGCCTGCTGCTACAATTCACCACAATGGATGTGTTCTCCCGGGGGCATTGGGTATTTAGAAGAGAGGAGCTCCGGCTCCTCCTAAAGTTCCTCCGAGATGCAGAATTGCAAAATGAGCTGTGTGCATCGTCGTGGTTTCGAAAAGGTGCAGCCCATTGGGCTTAGTCTTCTTGTATTACAGTAGCAACTATGTGGACACTCCAGGCGCGTTTATGTCATCGAATTTCTGGCGTTGCCGTGATGTTCCGTGATAAGTCCAAGGGCGATAACATCGTCGCCACCCGCCGTATACGCGATTGAAAGTGCGCGAGCCGGCGATAGCGGCTCAATCTGGCTCGCGCAAGGGAGGAAAGCATGGACGAAGTCTTCCACCGCGCGCAGGGCGGCTGCGTCGTGGCTATATTGAAAGCAGTCTGCGACGGGTACAGAGCCTAGGTGCGGCGGGCCTTTGTGTGCGCTGTGTTCTCGCCGCTTAGTTCGCCTTGAAGCGAGGGGCAGCAAGCTGGTCAATTCACTCGCTGTTGCTTACCCTCTTTCTCAAGGCAGCATTCTGACAGAGTGCCCGCGCTCATCGAGTGAAATGTTTGTTTGCCTGCGCGCGCGTGGCACCATGCTTCTTAATTTAGTTAGTAAGCGGATGTTTACAAGTTCACAAGGCCGATAAAACTATCCTTACTTCGTGTAGCTGTCTACTAAATTGCTATCGCAATCGATGCTTCGCTTTTCGGGCCAAACGGCGACTTTTCGAGCGCAGCTCTTAGGCGCAAGTTACTGCAGCGGGCGTCCGCGTAACCTAGCGAACGAGCAAACCAAAGTTCAACGCAAATGGGATGAAATACGCGAGGAGCAAAGTGGAGAAAGGTGCAGCGGTACCGTGAGACGGAAAGCGGAGGAGGTGGTTGTGGTAAGAGCGTGAGAAAAGGCGGCGACGATCGCTACGAGATGGCCCCCGAGTAGCGCGCGTCGTGTGGTCTGCAGCGGATGCTTTGAATCACGCGTCACCCATGCTGTCTCTTGCAATCTAAGATTAGCGAGACAGTCGCCCAAAGTTTCGCTCTGTTTGCAACGTTCTGAACGAGACAAATTGCCGCGCCAGCCAATATATTGCGAAATCGCAACACTTGTATAGCTGCGCTCAAATTTTATAGCAATAGCTCTGCTGCTGCATGTACAAACCCAGAAAACGCCTGGTTCCGATACCTGACCTTCAAGCTCAGCCAAGTTCAAACTGGGACTTGGCCTGCGACTACCGGCGACTGCGGCGTACGCTGCGTGGGCGTCCATATCTTCAAAGCGATTTCCGATGTTGACTAAGTGCGCGCTAGGGGGGCCTCATCTTGAAAGCGATGTGCAATGTGTACAAAGTGCGCGGACTACTGCTTGCTTTGTATGCGCTGGGCGTTTGACGTGCTAAAGCGAGACGCAGCATGAAGGTCAACTCCCTCGCTGCTGCTGCCGCGCCGATTAGCGTCTGTGTGTTTTGTGTTGTAATTGCAGATGCGGTAGTTGCTGACGGCGCCGAGCATCGTTTTTGTCCTTTTCAAAAGCAAGAAAAACCTTGCTGTCGCTCCAGACATTTGGTTTGCCCCGCGTTCGACCACGGCAAATGCTTTTTAGAGCGAAGCTCTTAGGGGGCCCGTTCCTGCGTCGGCGTTCCCGGCGTAACCGAGCGAACGCGGAACGCAGCGAGGGATGAAAAAAGTGGAGAGCGCAATGAGGGAAGCGAAGCAGGAGGGTACAGCGGAAGCATGAGGCGGAAAGTGAGTGAGGAGGGCATCGCGAAGGCGTGAGAATAAAAGCGTAATGCCGTGTAAGCGTGAGTGTCTGCTGCGACGGCCGCCAGGATTTGGCGCCAGAGTCAAGATCGTGACATTCCCATAGGGCCGCCTTTTTCACGGCGCGACGGCGCATGTGCCCTGCCCTAACGGATTGGTCTCGAAACGTTTTGGAAAGGACGCGTGCGCGGCCGCGCGGCCAGACATCGGGGGAAAGTACCCCGAAAAAAAAAAGCGCTTGGAGGCACGCTGTTGCAAACGCTCGTGCCATGTACCGCGTTGAAACTCTACTGGTAGCTCGACGTCGGTGCAGTGCCGAAAAGGTGCGTAAGACCGCAACTCCACTTTGAAAGAGAAAAGGGCCAGGGCTTGGTCCGAACTGCACCGTGGACCACGTAGTTGCCGCCTTGCATTGACGGCTGTCAAATTTATCGATAAGCCACTGCGTTACATTTGGGCGACACTTCAAAAACACGTTGCTGACGCAGTCTTCTTGCAGCGTCGGCCCACTGTTGCAGTTGGTGACAGCGCGTGCCTGACTTCATGTACTGTTTTAAGGCGTGGTAACATTGGGTCGATACGAGACCGACAAGACGCTGACGCCGACGATTGGCCGTCTATTCAGCAGTGTGTCACTGAGACTATTTCATCATAATAGACCAACAACGGTGCAACCGATGGTTGCGAGTTGTCATATAGTGCGACGGGCTTTCGTGTCGAAAGCACCGACAAAATCAGCGTGCCGACCATGATAGCGGTTGATTGAACCCTACTTGATCAGCCGTCGAACCGACAACGCGATAGCTGCAGCTCATTCCCTTGTACATATAATTATTCGCGCTCGAAATTCGTCGACATGCCTTCGCAGTTGAAATGCACGAACTTCAGTCCTCTCAAGCCGTGCGCGTGAAGTTTGAGTCAATGTTGATCCTGTTTACCGAAGTTTGGGTTAGGCCTGACCCCGTCGAGTTCGTGCACCCACTACCGATAGAGCTGGACTTAAAAAATAAGCAGTTCCTTTCGTAAGGAAGCCGCCCTTATAGTTAGGTGGCGGCCCTATAGCGATTTGATATCTACTCTTCATTTCGCACGGCACGTACACAGTAAGCGGCAAGCGGCGACACAGCGCTGTGCCAACATCTTGTACTTTGGTCGCCGTTCCCGAACGCAGCCGGTTGCATTCCCGTAAATGGTGGGTCTGTGTGTTGTTATGCTGACATTTCTTAATTCCAAAAAAGCGTTGTTTACCTCTGCGTCAAACAGGAAAGAAGAGACAGTGCATTCGATATAGCAGCATAAATTCGCTCAGTTTCCAACGGTGTCAGCGATGGCATCCGCCTTTTCGCGAGAGAACTGCACGGCATATAAGTGGGGGACTTATGCCGAGCACAGTTGTCTCTAATAATATTTTATAGCACGGGCAAAGTGTAACTATGGTGAAGTTAAACACCGAGAATCAGTAGTAACAGCCCGTATTATATATGCGTATTGATCAAAGTTGCAGTTGTTTAAGGGACTCGGCCGCTCACACTGACTCGTGTGGATGTTTTGCTAAATTTTGAGATTATTTCACATCAGCGATGCGCTGTTTCTACAATAACCGAAGCTAACAGCGATATGAAGCTCTAGGTGTAAACAAATTCACCGTTTTGGCAAATCCCACGTGTAAGGCTGCGCTCGAAGGCTTCTTGAAAATGCGAAATGTTTAGTGAATGGGTAAAAGGGAATACAAAAAGCACTATGCAGTCGCAGACATCAGCGACAACGAACTAAAGGCAGCCGTGTCGGCAGACGGAACTCAGCGTGCCTTTATCGGCCGCGCTGTTACCACAACAACGCACTTGGGCATGTTCACCCACTATACTCGATGGGTGAACGACATGCTGCCCCGGAGAAGCCATTAATAATTAATCGCGATTTACGAACCGCACAACCGACGCACACTCAACATGGGCGCAGGTGCACAAATCAACAGGCGAAATCTCCGGCACCCTTCCAAAACGTTTCCAGCGGTGTGCGTCAGAGGGCAGCTCAGGAACATGAAAACGGCGGATTTTCGCAACCGACGCTAGCGCCGCCTGGATTCTCACGGTAGTTGGACTGATACCAGGAAAATGTTCACTAATAATATATAATGTTTTGAATATTACTTACTTACAATCTAAATTTAACAATGACAAGTGACGTCTGAATAATTTGTAGTTGCTTAGAAAGTTAAATGTGTGTCGAAAGCGCAATGACGCTTGTGAGGAGTACTACATAGCAGACGACCGACGCCGGCGTCGTCTGCTTCTGCTATTGCTGTGACGTTGCCCGCTTGCTTTGGCCAGGTGTAATATATATCTGACTCATATATACACTCAGAATTAGATTGTACATTTACCTTTGAAGGTTGGCCCTGCTGCATAGGCCGAGCGAAATCACGACGCTAATCACACTACCTTGCTGCCAATAAACAGCTTTATTATAACATCATCGATGTTTAAATGCGATAAAAAGCACGTGAATAGCATTCAGTCTCGCCACGCATTTCTGGTGAACATAAGCTGTCCGCCGCTGAGTGAAGAAATACATCCGACCACATAAAGCCGTCGCACGCCGCTATGTTGCTAAAGTTCCTCTAATTTTTTAGGTGAAGATGTCACGCCACTTCGTTTATAATATTCATAAACTAACTTGATTTGAGCGAGTGCCTCGTGTTTGAGCAGAAACACGTAGCTTTCACAGCGCCAAATTCTGTCGCGACTGTTAGCCTTCTGGTTCCGAATGCTGCTCTCTTTTGCAATTAACCATTCGAGAAGCCACGTTATAAAAATTTTAAGCGTTTAAGCTGAATTTGCTTCGAAAAGTTTATAATTTCAGATAGAAATGTTTTTCTGTGCGTGCTGGTTTGATGCGCGCTGCAAATAAAGTTTACATAATAAAGGCTTAGCTGGCGTTTCGATTACCGCTGCCGGCGGTGCGCTGTCGTAGTTTGGATGGTGGACCCACCCCAAGGCTTGGACGCGAAGCACGCCGCAGGCTTGCCGCGCCGTCGTCTGTTCACCGATGACTTCTCTTCCTGGGTCAGTGCCTTTCACCGGCTACAAAATGTTAAACATTATCGTTCGATGCATGACGCACCTGCATTTATCGGAAGTTTCTCGAATGTTATTGATAGTTTTTCCGTTGGCTGTTGTTACCAAAGCTTTTAGTATTCTTATTGTACGTGCGACGCGAATTACGTATTACTTTCTGGAAGCCACGCCTGCACCAGCAATTAAACTTGGACGTTAGACGAGTCAGGCATAAAAGCCCAAGTGCTTGACCCGCAGGATCAGGTTTGCGACCATCGCTAACTCTGCTACATGTCTCTCAATTTTTTTTTTGCCTCAATATATGGCAAAATGAGAACACGTATAGAGCTGCGCTTAAATGTCCAATAGGGCGTATCGTTGAATTTTATTTTTCATGCCTAGTGTTAGCTGAACTGCGAAGTGCTTCGGACTGTACCCCGCCTGAGAGCTCAGGCGCAGTAATTGCCGGCCACTGCCTCCTTTTGCGGCAAGCAGTCCATGCCCAAAGTGACCACGTTAGATAGCCTCGTGGTTCCAGGAAGCTTAGCTCGCATACTTTCGTCAAATACTGTGCTTAACCAGAGTTTCATTTGGCCCGAACGGGCACGGACTTTGGGCACATTAATAAACTGTAGCCACGCTTACGAATACAATATTTACGGGAGTGCGCTTAGTTGCGTTAAAGTAGAACGGATGCTTTGCTTGAGGCCAAATAAAATTCAAATTGCCGTAAACGCAGCAATGGTTGTTGGGAAACAATTCTCAGATAGATTTCAATGAATTTTATCGCATTTGAGAGAGGAAAGCTATATACTATTGACCACACTAAGCATAATTTTTATTTAGTTTCTCAATGTTTTCTCGAAAATTTCCGGTACCAGTTGTCTAAAACATAAACAGAAGTTGACCTACCCGTTATTGTGCACTTCCTTAAACTGCACCTATTAGACCATCGTATAAAGCGGACAAATTTGCTACATGAATTTGCACCTTACGTGGACTTGTTACACGATTTGTTTTGCAAGATTCGTACTCGCAAATTACTGGTGTAATTTCAAAGCGGCGTACAATACATGAGATTCGCCAGCTTTAGGTGTATTATTAGATGCAGTTTACAGAATTGTGATCTTTTTCCGTAGCTAGGGTAGTTCTAAACTTACGGGTTTCAGTTACTGAACTTTTGCAATTTTGAACAATATTGCAGCAGATCCTCATCCCGCCCAACCTTTTTCCCCTGTTGGCCTATTTGGACCATTCCATCTCTCCGCCTTAAGAAATAAGTAGGTTGCCGCCGCTTCTGATTATGCTTGACGGTGTGTAATCACACGAGCATTCCCCAAAAGTTGCGCTGCTGACGTAGCGGATTTTATCCACAATGGCGTGAACAGTGGGCTAGGCCAATTACTTACTGACCACGCCCGTAACTTCCTCTCTACGCTTTCCACGGTTCTATAAAAAGAAAATACTTCCTAAATCAACACATTCCTTGGCACTGCCACCTAATTTAACTGGTTATTTTAAATACCAGGCGCCTCGTCACATTTCGTGCAGCGCACAGTAGCCGAGGAAAAGGATTCTTAAACGTCCCTAGCAAAATATTCCCCTTAAGTAACGCTGCTAAGGGACGCCTAAGTATAGGTTGCCGCTTATATGCTGAGATAGGAATTTGAGTTCGATCGCTGTAACACAAGATATTCCTTAAGAAGGTCTAGAGGTATTGCGCGCTCGTATTAGCTGCGTCTAAGTACATTCGAGTTATCACAATAGTGAAGACATGTTACTATTAAGTGGAATGTGTTAACCCTCGACGGTGAAACCGCTCTGTAAGACCACTAATTTAATAAGCACTACTCGAAATCAGCATGCCAAATAAATCATAATTTTTTTCAAGACGCTTCCGGAATCTGGCAGCAATAAGTCGCGGAGAACGCGACCTTGAAAGAGTCTTCACTGTGACGTCGAGATGTGCTGTGTTCGGTAGCCTACACAACTGCCACGGATGCCATTTGCACTGCCGCAGTGGCTGCCTACAGCAGTGCCTTCAGCAGTCGTATGCCTATTTAACACCGCTGGAGCGTGTTGCACAATGCACGCATATTTCAGTAAAAGACAGTGTACGAAATGCACAGCAGTAAACAACAAAAATTGATGTATAAATAGCACAAACGACGTAGTAACGCGAAATAGCGATATTTTTTTGCAGTGCGTCCTTGTTGGAGTGGCCGATGATGGCTTGTCGGTTGCTCTTGAAATAACGAGTTGTAGCGGGGACATGAGAAGGCACCTTCTCCTGTGTATGCTCGCTGGTTTCAAGAGACGGTCGTTCACAAGAACTTGTGCCACATACGTTGTTCCATCCTATGTGTGGAAAGTTGGGTTAGTTAGTGATTGATCATCATACCTTGCTAGTGAAGCAGCGCACTTACACGGACACAGAAGACACACAAGATGACCGTCGCTGAAGCAGCGAGTGTCGTCTTGTGTGTGTTCTGTGTCCGTGTCAGTGCGCTGCTTCACCAGCAAGGTATGATGATCCATTCTGTATGTTCAAAATGATTGCCAGCTTCGTCTCAGCTGTGAAATATCAGTTTGAGAGATCAGTTTGTGATCAGCTATTGTAATACTTGCACCCAATAACTAACCTGTGAATGTTATTCTAGCGGGTGATTCAATATTCCTAATGAATAAACGTAGCATGACTGACTGCACAAGAAATGACTATTTGATATGTAGTGATGATGGGCCACTAGACAAAATGGAGTCATTCTTTCACCTTGACTTGCTTCTATAGAATCTCCAGCACCTTGGCGTAAAATAAGTTCAATTTCACTCATTTATCTACAGTCGATCGTAATCCGTGACTCCCTCGGCCGTTTCCCAGCAGCCCCATTTGGCGTCGTCGCCACTCGGGCGTTCACAATCGCTTGCTGCCTGGTTGTACCACGGCCGCGCTCGACCCTTGCTGCAGGCTGCGCTAACCATGTAAAGAATGAACAAGTGCAATTAATAAAAAGAATGTGCCACTCCACGCTAGCCGCAGCAACAAAGGAAACCCAGTGCGGGTTTCTCATGTAAGGCTGCACATATGAAGTCGTATTTATCCGGGGCAACTTTTTTTTTGCTTTATTTTCTGCGAGGCTTCTATTGTGTTTTCTTTGTAGCTTTTGCTACTGTGGTGCTGAATAACATGATTAATCCTCTACTTTGCGGGCTTCCGCAGAGTTCTGCGGAACTGAGTTGACTTCCAATTGCGCTGTCTAAGACTGCAACAGGTATTAACAAACCACAGAACAGTCGACAAATAGAAGAGCGTTTTCCTATTTTCTCGCGCGTCTTCATACTTGTGCTACTTGGTCTTTTCGGTAAGGCGGTGTGTTCCTTGCAAACTTCGCGACCTCATCCTGTGTTGTGATAAAAAAAGAAAATATATTGTAGTTGGCGTTTTTTGTTTTGTTTTGTTTTTGTTATCGACTGAAGGATCAGTCCTACACCTTATGCTCAGCTCTACATGTCCTCAATTTTTCCAATCTTCATTAAAACTTCTTTCTGTTGCGTGTTAGCTTGAATATTAACTTTGTACGTGAAACATGGTTGAACGCTTTTCGAAAGCAAAAAGAAAATACGTCACCTCGACCAGACTTGTCGATAACGCTTGCAAAATTGTGGATTACCGTGGTTAGTTGTGTAACCATATAAAAGCACTTTCTAAAACCATGTTGAAAATAACAGATAATGCTGTGTGTTGAAAACTTGAGCATACTGTCACTAATCATATAATCAAGCATCTTACAGCTCGACGAAGTGTGACCGATATAGGACGGTAATTTGAAATCAGCCAAGTCTCGCCTGTCTTGTGTACCACGCGTGCCGTTCGAATGTGCATCCGCGAATATAGACGCCAGAAAAATGCGTTCAAGGAATGGGGCAAGCATTTCAGCGTAGCAACGAAAGAACGCATGTGGAAGGCCATCAGAATTAGGTGATGCTTTAGTCGTCAGGTTAAGAAGCATAGCCAGAAAACCTTCTAGTGATACGATATCTTAGAGACCAGAGCACGATAAAGGGATGAGACTGACTGCTTGAGAAGGGACAAAGCACGCTGTGAAAATGTAAGCTTCAATGGGCTCTTTTTCAAGAAAGTGTTGCGGAGATACAACTCGATGATGTTCGAATTGTCTAGCGCCATCGAGTTGTATCTGATCAACACTCTTTATTCTGACTCAACAAGTCCCAGAACTTCCGACGGGATTCTTCAAAAAGATTTGGTAGGGTATGTTGAAAGTAACTCCATTTATAACGTTTCAACGCCTCATTAAACGCTGTTCGAGCGGCTTTGACAATGCTTGCAGCTGCATCGCTTTTTTTTAATGCGCTTAAGCTTTCTTTTTAGATGTGAGACCTCCCTTGTTATCCAGAAATTCAATTTATTTTTTACAGTGCATTGTTTCCGCGGGAGAGTCGGATGCGGAAAATTTGTTAGATACAAACCGCGCAGCCTTTCTTTGCATTCTTTATAATGTGTTAGTGTACGCGCCGTTCTGTGCTGTGTCGTAGGGAACGGCGCGTACACAACACGGTGAAGTAGGAACCGAGTTCATTCTGTCTGCTGGTCTTTCTGTGCTTTATGTAATTCACGCTGCTTTTTACCGTGCCCAAATGACAACACTCGTGCGCAGGCGCCTTTGTCTCTCTCGGCACCGCACCGCCCTTCGACGCCGCTCCAGAATTGCCGTGCATTGTCAATGGTCTTCGGAGTGGCGTGTTGCGCAAGGTTCCCGAATTCCTGTCGCGCGGTGCGAATGTGCTGCTCGTCTTCTTTTTTTTTGCTAAAGGCTGCCGTGCTGAAGTACGAGAGTGAGATCCTCAAGTTCGAGTGCGGGGGCACGCTGATCGCCAGTCGCTACGTCCTCACGGTCGCTCACTGCGTCGCCCGGTTCACGTAAGTGCAACGCGACAACGTCTTCCATGTTGCCCACACATGCAGAGCGTGAGCAGAAATCGCTAGTCCATGTATGTCGTGTAGGGGACAACACGTGCGCAGCGCGCGGGTGCTTGAAATCATCTTCACTAAAAGATGTTACCATTCGGGCAGCGTCACCTTTGGTCGACGTAAAATCTACCGCATGGCAACAGAATGCACTTCCGTTTGTCAGTGACCCTTGGATAGTTTATTTTTCATTGTTTTTCGAGCGCACTTCGTGCAGTAAAAGCAACCTAGACACCTGAGCACTGGACACCTGAGCACTAGATAATCTTTTTTTCACTTGTGTGTTAGCTTGAGTGCATCGCAGCCATTTCTCGTCATTTGCTTTTGACCATATTGGTGGTCCCACTTTTGGATCGCGACAACTAAGAATTCCTTCTGTTACGGAAACCCAACCAGCCTCATGCAGGCGTCCGCTTTGCTGGCTGCGATGTTTTGGAGCACAACACTAACATTGCCATGTTGTTCATTGCAAGATTTGCTCTCGCGTGCCTGTTTAAAAATTAGATGGTGTGATGAAAGGAGGAAAAGTGCAGGCACATCTTTTAATGATTCAGCGGAAGACCAGTAGTTGTAGATGGCTGTGAGAGACCCTCGCCCTGAAGTGGAGCTAACACAACCGGGTGATTATTGCAAAGCACACATTTCACCAGTGCTGCGTCATGGGCAGATCCACAGAGCAGCTAGTGTGAGAATTGCAGTGACAAATAACATTTTTCGTCAAAATTTTGTGTATCACTACATCCCTGTTGCTGGTGGCATAAAAAAAAACTAATTTCATACGGTGTTTCGCACACACAGTAATATGAACGTTCTCGAAGTGAACAGCAGGAAGTCAGCAGTATTTATTGTCATATTTCTTTTCTGTCCTTGTCTGTCGGGCACTACTTATTGTAGTTCCTACTCGTATATATACCAGCACTGCTGGCGACATTTTAAATAAGTTTGTTAATGTGAACATATCTCTCGCTGCGTTGAAAAACAAATCTTGCAAATATTGACCAGGGATCGAAACGTTCTCTTCGAGCCCCTCAACTTGCACAGACCCTCTTTACGTATTCCCTTTCGTAAAACTAACCAGTATTTTGTTAATTTCTCCCTCAAGCAAGTGCATTTTTGCCACATTTATGACATTAGTAAACTAACTTTCTTTACTTAGTTACGAATATGTTGCAATTCAACAGGTGTCTCAGACCGGTAGGCGCCTGTAATTGATCTTAACTCTCTCGTTATTGCGGCATTTTTGCTTAGATGTGTGTGCGTATAATTGCTCCGCTCCCTGTCGCAACGCTCTGTGCGCCCTGAAAATATTTCAATAAAGGAAAATAGTTTGACAAAGCGGTATTTTCGAAAGTGCAGAAGCGCATGTTTAATACTGAAACCTGCAATTCTATTTTGTTCAACAAATGAAGTAAACAATTGTTTGCGCTTACCACAGCTGTTTTCTTGCACATTTCTCAACAAGATTGCATTTATCATTAAAGCAGTTCGTGTTTTTGTTGGTGTTTCTACTTCCGAACAGGTGACTGAAAGACGATATGACAGGTGACATAACTGAAGCCTCCCTTCATCTACATTTCTAGTTTGCATTCATCTATTACATTTACGCTCAAATGAGTGCCAGAGTGAAGCAAGAAGGCTTGGAGCAGGAAAGCATGCGTGTCAAAAGTACTTTAATGTCAGAATAATAAAATAACTATAGTACGATGCGATTTCAGCGAAACGAAGTGTGCGCAGAATATCACTTTTAATTTATCGTCATCAAAGCACAGCCATAGTACTTGCGTATACGCGTACACATTTTAGCAACGTGAACCAAAGCTTCAGTTCGGCCAGGCTCGAGCCGGTCAATGCAGCATCAACCCGCACGCAATGGCTTGAAGCATGGCTTTCGACATGTTCTGCACACGGCGGTGGCATCGTCTCGGATACGTAGGTACAATTGGTATTCCTTGGTTCGGATCGCACGCGGTGCCAACAAACGCAGACGAGGCACACATGATGAGCGCTGGCTCACAAATAAAAATTTAAATAAAATCTGACATATATAAGTCATTGAAAAACAGCACACTCAGATCCATCGCAATGCCAGAATATGATTGGCGTGGGCCTTGTTTCAGTTACCGAGATCTTGTTTGTGTGTGCGTCGCGAGGGCAGTGATGCCGGTCGACCGAGAAACGTGAATGAGGTGTAGGGCACAGTTAGTGATTCATGCACAGTTCTGGGGAATTGGTCAAGATGGACACAGTGCCGAATTCGCCTGTTCCACCATTTACTAGGCCAGACAAGTCTTGGCACCTGCTACTTTGCCTCGGCAAGCCTCGGCAAGGTAGCTGCTGTCTCATTGGTCCAAGCAGTGTGCGAATAACGACGGATTGCACCACGCCCCAGAAAAGAACAAACGAAAGCTTCGTTATATATATGTATGTATATATGTATGTATATATGTATGTATATATGTATGTATATATGTATGTATATGTGTATGTATATGTGTATGTATATATGTATGTATATATGTATATGTGTATATATATATCTATATGTATATATGTATGTATAAACTCTATAAACTCAATCAGCAACGCGAACACATAAAACAAGAGAAATGCGCACATGCGCCTGACGTGTAGGGCAAGCGCATGTCCTGAGCAAATAATCCTATTCTTTGTCTTATAACGAAATATACGAGCGGCTGACACATTCGTCCCATGTTCCATTGCGTCGCTGAGGGAGTCCTCAGTTGAGTCAGCGCTCGTCCTATGTATCTCGGCTACTACGATTTCTATAGAAATAACTTTGGGTTCGATAGAATTTCTATATTTAACCATGCCCTTTGCTCTGTACCTGGTCGCACTGATTACCGCCTACTTCTTTGATGTGTTAGTGGTATCTGTGCGTCTTGGGCATGCCAGCAAAAGGACGTGCTGGCAGCACTTGGTCTAACTCGGCAGAGCTCTGTTCTCAGGGGTGCCGACCGCGTGCCCTTGAAGGTCCGCTTGGGCGAGTGGGACACGCAGTCGATGAAGGAGTTCTACCCGCACGAGGACTACGATGTCGGCAACATCTACATCCACCAGTACTTCCGCAACAGCTCTCTCTGGAACGACATCGCGCTGCTCGAGCTCACGCGACCTGTATCGTTCGCACCGCACATCTCTCCCATTTGCCTGCCGAAGCTCGAGGACGCCTTCGAGGGCAGCTCCTGCGTCGTTACCGGATGGGGAAAGGATGCCTACCGTGAGTTTATATTTCCTGTTACAGAGCGCGCAAACAAATCAAATTTTTATTTCCAGTAAGCACATTAGATGGAGGACAACGGACAAAGACCTGCCATGGCAGCTTGACGAAAAACAGTCGAAAACAAATGTAAACGCGAGATCAGTGCAGAAGAAAATGAAGAGAAAAGTCTGAAAAAATGCCCTGATAAGTAGAATCAGTTTTCTTTTTCTGAAGAAAAATCAGTTTTATTTTTCTTTAAATATAGAGCTAAGTTTAGCAGCGGAACTAATAGATAAAGATTAGCAGTGATGGTAACAAAGGCACCCCATGCCACAGTTGAAACAGGGGTGCAACAGCGTTCTCATTTTCTCCATGTCTGTGGAGCACGACATGCAGAACACGGGAAGGCGGGAGGTGAAAAACCAAGATGGTGAGCAAAACGAGAACACGGTAAAAGCAGGAGCCTACGTTTCGAAAAGTGGACTTGTCCTTTAGAAGGCGACATGCATTCCTCGGGCCAGAATGTATAGGTAGGCTACTTCTAAAGGGGAGAAGGGGTAAGGTGGGTTGGAGACGCAACGATCGAGGGTGTGTTAGCGGCGAGCGTGTAGAAATGAAAAGGGGTGCTATTCAACGTCGGTGAGGAAATGTAATGTAGCGCCGTGTCTGCCGGTTGACGTATCATGTGGGTTCCTTTTTGTTATGGAAGGTGCCTGGATGTTCAGCACAATGCTGTGTCTGTCTTTTTGCGCCAAACAAAGTATTCATGCCTGGATGTCCACTGAGGCCATGATTGGGGTTAGTTGCCTGTGTGCTGATCAGCCAAGTTAACATTATCTGGTGAAGGCAAATGTCAGGATCGAAATAACAAAAGCTTATGCCAACAGAGATGTATTGGCGCAGGCCAAGACCTTAGGTTGGGATTAACCAGTCAAATTATCGGAAGTCTATTGCACTTAGATTTCGGCTGCTGGGGGCCAATGTAATCTGAAAATTTTCCCCACGTTCTGTTTCTTCTGGATGTCCTGGTATTTTTCTACAGGTACAGTGTGAAAAAAGATTGTATTGGAAAACAGGCGGCTGTTGTCAGATGTTTTCTTTTTGTTTCTATTAAGGAATTTTTACTGCGAATGCCAAGGAAAACCAGGAAAGGTATACCAGGCAATATTGAGAAATGAATTTTCTACATCATGATTGTAAAAATATTTCCATCAATAAGTTATATAAAAAGCACCCAAAACAATTTATATCGCAGGTTATTTCAGTTATTGTTCTACAATAAAACATTGTATCAGGCCAGCTGGAACAGAACAGCTTCAGGAGAAAAACTGCGTGATGAAACGTGCTGAGAATAAAGGCACAGAAACTAGACACGACCGCTTACAAAGAAAAAAGCTCAAAGAGCGTATTTATTGTACGCAGCTATCTGCGTTTTTCCTATTTCAAACCACCAAAGCATGCTCTATTAAAAGGAACACGCCAAGACGAAATGCATTATCTATCTCGCAACAAAATGCAACCCTTGCCTTGCATATCGAAGACAAAGAAATACGCACATCTTGTTATAACGTTAGGTGCTCTCTTGGAAAAGTAGGATATTGTTGAAAAAGCCTCGCCTGAAGAACACCAAGAGAATACTTAAACAAATAAGCCAGTGGCCTATAGGTAAAAACCACCTACAAGAACACGTACCCGATGTGATTAAAACATGTCTTCCTCGCTTTGGGTCCGGAAGGCCCATGTTTAGGGCGTGCTATTGCCCAATCATTATACAGAGGTCAAAGATCCTGCAAAAAAGAAAAAAGCGTGGGTAGTTTTGATTTGCGAGCATGCAAATGCACTGGTGGACGCTATATCTACAACCTCGCATTTCCTTGCGTCTCTGGCGGCTACGCTTAAGAACTTCAGTTTCGCCTAGTTGGTGTTTAGTGCATATCATATTGACCGCAAATAAAGACGGGGACATGCGGAAGAGACACGTAAACAACACGGGCGGTACCGCCCGTTTTGTTTATGCGTTCTCTTCCGCTATTCCCGTCTTTATTTGCGGTTAATATATGCGGCTACGCTTAAGCTCTTCGTAACAATTCCGCTTAAATTTCCTTGCTGTCATTTACAAAATGCGGGGTGCTCCTATAGGGTGGATGTGTATGGAAAAAGACCGGAGCCCGAGCCGGGAGGCACGCTCTGCCAGCCGAATCGAGCAGATCGTCCTTGTCCAAAGCAGTAACATTTTTTTTTCCTGGTTTCCTTCTCGGGGCACTTAGGCAGAGTTCGGGAACCAACGTCCCGACAAAATCCTGTCTAAGCAAACTTACCCACGAATTGCCAGTTCGTGATCGTCCTTGTCTTGATTTGTTCGCCCGTGTTGCTGTTCGATCACACGCGCGCAGTCTAGCCAGCACGGGAACTGAGCGAAGTACCCTGTGATCGCAGGCACAGGCAAGTTCGCGAACATCATGAAGGAGGTGACGGTGCCAGTGATTGACAACCCGACGTGCCAGAACCTTCTGCGCCAGACGCGACTAGGTCGCTACTTCCGCCTGCACGAAGGCTTTATCTGCGCCGGCACAGAGGACGGCGTAGACTCCTGCAAGGTACGTAGTAAAAATATTGCGGAATCCAATTAAATAAATTCTCGGTTAGCATACTAGTGGACAAACTGAGCTAGTTCTGGGCGCCAACTAAATTGTCTCAAGAAAAAAGATATTGCACCTGAATCAAGTCCAAAAGTGATGCTTTGAAAGTAGGTGTTTCTTGATGCTGCCCCATACAATTCAAGTTTCGTCCATTTAGTATGGCGAGAGCTTCAAAGGAGACTTGCGCGTTTCAGTTGAAACTCGGCTTGTTTTTGTGCAAAAGCTAGCGCTAAGGTGTTGTCGGAAGAAGTCGAGAAGATGAACAGAAAGGACGCTTATCGGATTTGTTGCGTTTCATTTTTTATTTTGAAGTATACCAAAAAGAATTGTGAAATCCCGTATAAAATTTGAGCATTCAAGGCGCTGTGTACACAATTGCGCACGCCAAGAGAGTGCGTTAAAAGGAAAAATATTGATAAAATTATAGATATTTAAAATGTGTCGTATGTATCTCAAAACTGGTCTGATTGGGATCCCGTTGCAAGTTTCGATAAGGAACTGAAAATGTTTTAGTAAAACGAATGGTAAGGTAGGCAGCTGCGTGTACTCGCTCGGTGCGAGTATGTCGTGTGTAGTGGATTCGCCCCTTTCGTGTTCTTTCAGTGTGTGGCATCGGACATAATTTTCATATGCTGGGATAGGTGCTTTCGAAGCCTGCTATACATTAATAGTTATGTTCTCAGATGTACTGTTCATTTAGTGAGATTTCGCAGGAAGTCCATATTCTGTAAACTTGTCAACTCACTGAAAAATTGAAACTTGTGAATATATTCTGCAGCTGTATGCTTTCTATGCTTTTGAAAATCCAGGACATGCGGTGAAAATTTTCAATCAACAGAATTTATTGGCGCCGGAAAGGGCTAAATGAGTTTACTCGATCTGGGTTATAATGTGCAACATTGCAATATTCTCTGGAGCACCGTCGGGTAAGGCCATTGTTTCTGAGGGTTCGCCCTCCTCCTCGCTGCCGGTTCATGCCGGCGTGGGGCACACGGTCGCTTTTCTTTCGTTGCTCCCTTACGTGGTATACCGCACAGTCTTAGGCAGAAAATGCTGCCACAGGATACTCTGTTTAAACTGGGTCCCAAATTGTGCGAGCTACGAAAGCTGTTTGGCTTCCTCACTGGCATGCAGCACTCTTTCGAGTTCCGCATGCTGCTGATTCGCCGATTATTCAACTGGGGTTTCGGGTGCTCTGTTGTATGACTCCATCCTACCAGTGACCAGCACCTGTGCAAGGCGTCGGACGCGGCTAATGCGCGCAAGCACAGACGTGACCTCATTCTCAGGCACTTTCGTCGTCGCAGTCATTCCTTCGTCCTCCGCGCGTAGTGCATACCAGATGCCAGTCAATCTTTCATTTTGTCGTCTCTTCTTGACATGCAGTTTTTGTCTGTTCGTCGTCGTCACGCCATCATGATTCCTCACGTGATTGTCAAGTCGCCACCCCGTGTTAATCGCGCCGTCAATGTCATGCTGCTGTCGTGATTCCTTCGTGGTCATGCTGAGGTCCTAAAGATTCGTAGATACATCGTCCAGGTTTCGGCGTCCTCACTTTCTCATTATTACTCCCTCAGCCGTCGTCATTCCGTTGTTGTCATACCGTGGTCCACAAGCTTCGTGGCTACATCATCGCTAAGCCGTGGTCACTGGCGTGGTCACTCGTCAACCACGTCACGGTTCCATCGTCATCGTTCTGCCGTCCTAGATATGTAGTCGTTACTCACTCAGTCGTTTTCACTCAATTGTCAATTTATTGTCTAGTCACTTCGTCGTCATTCCTTCATACGCAGTGATGACGCTTTCGTAATCGCGCAGTCGTCGGGAAGTCGCCAGTCATGCAGCTGTGGCCGTTCCGTAGCTGTCATGCCGCAATTATGAGGCCGCCATGGTTCCATCGTGGTCATTAGTAATTATAGCGCTGCCGTCTCCTTTCCTTTAATGCGGTTAGCAGAGGCAAAAAGTAAGCAAGTCTGCTACAAACAGGTGCACATGAAGATGGAAACGTAAGTCATCTCTGTTGTGGGTGCGTGCACTTAGTGTGCGCTTCTGTCGCCCTTAAGCAGACGCGGAACCTGCATCTATACATTTGCGTCATTATGCTGCACTTGCCTGACGACCTTACGTTGGGTTCACAATAGGATTGACCTTGCGTCACTGCATATGTTTGCGTAAAATAATTTTTTTAGATGATTGTCTGCAATCATTTCGGTCATTTCGGTCGCAACAGTTACTGTACAGTCTGTGTAAACATCATCGAAAGCTTCGCTCAATACCGATTCCCACATCTCAGTGGAAGACGAAGTGATTCTTCGATAGAATGCTTGTGCTTTTGTCTCCGTGTTTTGGCTTTGTTTCCCTGCATTTCTGGGAGCTGCCGCTCCCTTCTTGCGGCAATAGATGAAGAGATCTCTGAAGACTTTCCTGATGCGCAGTCGTAAGGTAGGATAGCGTCCAGGAAACGTGGAAGTGCGTCAAGCCATAAAGAGAGCGAGGCCACTAGGTTATGTTCGGAGAGCTACGATTCGTCAGACAATCACTTCCAGGTCGTGATGAGTAGATCAGCAAAAAGAAGTCTACTGCGGGCATCCTCGTCGCAAAGTGCTTCTACCGTGAAGAGTGCGCCACTGCGCTGGCCGCACACTATGCTCTTTATGCCCGTGGACCCGGCGACCAATTTGCCCCTCCTCAACAGGCAAGTCCTCTATTCATTACTCGAGAAAAAAATCGCACCAAATGAGATTAAAGGCGTACGAATAAACTCGCCGAAGAATGTCTTAGCAGTTGTGTTACATCGCAGTGCCGTACAGGACCCACCTAATATAACTGAGATCGAGAACGTAAAGGTGCGATCAATGATCCATACAGGCGGCGATGGTACTGCGGACGTCATTTATGACGCCGACGTTGACATCCTGAATGACGACGTGACAAGACTGATCAAGTCAATGACAGACGGCAGTTTCATTACGAGGATTTTCAGACTGGAAAAACACGCTGCGTGAGGATTGTTTGAAGGACACAGCCTTCCTTCCCACGCCAAAGTAGGACATGTCCGCCATCCAGTACGACCATTCGTACCGAAGCCCCTCCAGTGTTTCAAGTGTTGCAAGATTGGCCACTTAAGGGGTGTTTGCGTGAACAACGCCGTGTGCCCGCGGTGCTCCGAGTCCCATTCAGACGACGCCTGCAGCACAGATGTTCTAAAGTGTCCCAACTGCTGTGGTCCTCACAAGGCCTCATAAAAGGTTTGCCCGAGGGTGCGGAAGGAATTCGCGATCCTAAAACGAATGGTGCGGGACAATTCAGCGCATCGAGGGGCTGCTGCCGCTGTTCGGCGACGTCGGCATCGACACCGAAAACGTGCACGACATTCCGCATTTGCAGATAGGAACACGTCATCTTCCGTCAGAATTGCCGAGTCAAGGCACAGTGCCACCAAGACATATACAAGGAAAGCAAACAAAACTGAGAGGCTCAAAAAAAAGTTGCCCCAAAACGCACCAATTTCAACGGCTTCGGCAACTGTTGAAGCGACGCTGGCTGATGATCTCCAGGTCATCAACATTCTGCGGTCGCTAATAAATGCCATTCGCGTTATACTTACTAACATGAAATCTTCGTCTGCACAAAGCGCGCTACAGGTGCTGGACACTGAGTCCAGTACTTGCAGCTCTTGGTTGAAATCATGGCTCTCCAGAAGCCGTCGTCTCGTGACGAAGTCCGGAACTCATCGATATTTCAGTGGAACGCCAGAGGACTTAAGTCAGGCATATCAGACTTTCAACAGTTTGTGTTCACGAGTAAGTTCCCAATCATCGTCATCTGCGAGCCCCCTATCAGATAACATGAGACTGTCCGGGTATGAGTGTTTCATGTCCGCCACCCACGGAGGTTGCAGCAAGATCATCGTATTCATACGACGTGATCCTACGTATGTCCATCATCCAGTGCCACCTGAACACGAAAACCAGTACGTATGTCTCACGGTGAAGAAAGGCAAGCTCACTTTCAGAGTAGTTGGAGCCTACATATCGCCCTCAAGTCGGCTGGACTGCGAGCGGTTACGGCGAATCATGACAGCGACTCCGCAGTCTCTGGTGATAACTGCAGATTTTAATGCCCCCCACCATCTCTAGGGCAGTTCTAAGATAAACTCGACAGGCAGAAGATTATTGTCATTTGCCTCCGAACAAGAACTGTGCTTGTTAAATGATGGAAGCCGTACCTTTCTACTTGGAACTGCCTACTGTAGCTGTCTGGACCTCACCTTTGTTTCACGCTCCTTCACTGGAAAGGTCAGGTGGTTTACGGATATGGAAACGCGTGGAAGCGACCACCTACCCACTTAGTTTAGGATTGAAGGGCTGATGGGCTCCAAGTTAGCCGGCGCCACACAATGCATCGACTGGCCAATGTTCAAATCAAATGTCGGAGACAGCTGTAGTGGTGACTTGTCTCTAGCCTAGAGAACATCATAAAGTGTGCCCTAGAAGCTGCCACACATTCGCTTCCGAGAATATATACACGGGCCAAATGTGTCACTGAGCTGGAGAAGCTTCGTGCAATTCGTCGCCGTGCAGAGCGAAGATACAGGCGCACAAAGTCTGTGCATGAATTGAGGTTGGCCAGAAGAACTCAAAAGAAAATTCAGCGTCGCATGGACCAACTTGCATCGCAAAGATGGAAGTCATTCTGCGAGTCTTTGCATCCACGAAAACCTCTGCCTCACATATGGAGAACTGTTCATGGTGTCCGTGAAACCCCTCAGCAGTGCCGCCCTTTTAAGTCTTTGGCCCTTCACCAACAATGCAGCGAGATTGACGTCGCTAAAGCTTTCTGCAGGAGGATCGCTGGGAAAACTAGTTCCGCTGGAACATCAACGCTCCACCACTCACAGATTTCACGCGACCGCCGCATGGACAGTCCTTTCTTCATGGACGAACTCGAAGCTGCACTGGCCTTGTGCAAGCGTTCATCTTCATCAGGACCCGACGGTATAACCTACCGGGCCCTGTGTGATCTTGGCGAAGAGGTTCGGAAAGTGCTCCTGCTCTTGTTCAACCACTCCTGGCAGACAGGTATGGTTTCCCAGGAATGGAAGAGCAGTCGCCTAATTCCACTGGTCAAGCCTGGCCATTCGCCTGTAGACATTGCATCATACCGACCAATTTCACTTGCCATTTGCATTGCAAAACTAATGGAGAGGATGGTTCTAGCACGGCTAGAATGGTACCTTGAACATTACCAGGTATATCCAGAAGCAGTGGCCCCCCGCAGGGGCGTCTGCATCAGGATGCGTTTGGTGTGTGTTGCGACAATACGTACCCGAGCACACGAGGGTTGGACCCTCCCGCGTGTAGCCGTGCGCGGCTTAACCGTGTCCGGGGAAAGGGGGGATCCTGGGCTTGAGCCGATGCCGGGTGTTTGGACCTTTAAGGCCCCCCGGCAGAGACAACACACCTCTTTGTCCTCTGCTTCACGTAGACGGTACCCCCGGACTGACCCACCCGAGCGAAATCGGCAGTCGCCTTTTCCTGTTCTCCTCTCCAATCTTCGTCTTTCTCTCTCGCCTTTTTCATCTTTCCCGTCTTCTTTTCACTTCTCCTCACTTCCTATTTACCCGGCGGCAAGGGTTAACCTTGTGTGGCTAGCCTGCCTTGGTTATGCTGTATTTGGTTATAGCAGCGATGTACGGCTAGCGTTGGCAGGGTTTCTCTAGCAGGAACTTCTGTCACGTCCCCATGTTGGGCTCCATGGTGGGTGGTTGGCATCGCGGCCAATAACTCAACTGTATCCATGGAAAATGCTTTTCCTAAACTCCCTGATCGCCCTCAGAAACGAGGGTGCACCGGAGAGGTCCTTCAGTTTTCTGGACGCCAAGTGCGAGACATGTCACCGTTCCTTGTTTCCAAGTGTTTGAATGAATTTTTTGGAACAGAATATAAGGCGTCGAGAATGGCAAGTGGTGATCTCCTTTTGGAGCTCCACGATAAGAAGCAATATGAGAAACTGCCGAAACTTGTGTCATTTGGGGCGACCCAAGTAACAGTAACCCCGCACCGTACTATCAACACCACCCGCGGCGTTGTCTCGGACGATGACTTGCTGGCGCTCACCGAAGCTGAACTCTTGGAGGGCTTCAGTGAACAGAATGTCATAAATGTTAAACGAATTAAGATGAGGCGAGATAATAAAGAGATCAAGACGAAACACCTGATACTCACCTTCGGCTCAAGTGTCCTTCCCAGTCCATCGAGGCCGGCTATATCAAACTTCGTGTTAGGCCTGGTTGCTGGGCGAGTTGGTTGGGATCTAGTGAATACATTGTTGGGCCAAAAAAAAAGGAAAATAAAGACTTGGGAAGGAAGAGTACGAAACGCTCAATCAGCGCTCAATCGTCGTTTCGTACTCTTCCTTCCCAACTCTTTCTTTTCCTTTGTTGGCGCAACAATGTATTCATTGGTGTTGTGCCATACGTGCCCAATCTTCTTAGATGCTTTCAGTGCCAAAGGTTCGGCCACAGTTCACAGAACTGTCGAGGCCGGCTGACATGCGCCAAGTGCAGTGACAATGAACATTCCTCCGAAACGTGCCAGAACACCACACTGTGTCAACTGTGAGAGCGAGCATGCTGCATACTCGTGGTGTTGCCCGTCTTGGAAAAGAGAAAAAGAAATTGTGACAGTCAAAGAAAACATATGTTTCAAGGAGACACGTAGGCGGGTGTCATACCTGCCTAAGAGCAGCTTTGCCGATGTGACGCGTCAGGGGGCAGCGACACAACGGCTTCCGGCGGCTGTCCGACCCACAAGCAGTGAGTCGGCTGTTACGCCACCTGCCCCCGCGGCGGTTGCAGGTAGCGCTGCTCCGTCACCCCAGAAGGGGCCATCCACCTCCGGGCAGGTGACCTCGAAGGTCTCGTCCAACGTGCCGAAGCCTTCACGTCAAACAAAGCGCTCGGAAGAGCGCGTGTCCAGCGCCTCGCTTGAGGCGATGGACACAGCCACCAGCAAGACGGCGCCACCAGCGCCTAAGGAGCGGCGAGGCTCTCTCGATCGCTCCAAAAGAGGCAAAACTCCCGTCACGGCTCCTGCAAAGGGCCCGCGAACTAACCTTTCCAGAACACACAGTATCCAACTCAATCAAAATGGATACACAAATTATGCAATGGAAGGTGAGAGGTCTCATCCACAATCTTGACGACGTAACCGAACTTCTACACAAACTTAATCCAAAGGTACTGTGTGTTCAGGAAACGCACTTAAAAGCTACACAAATTTTCTCCGGTCGCACACTATCTTTCGTAAAGATCGTGACGAGGTGAACACCTCATCCGGAAGCCGCGCGGCACACAAAGTGGATAATACAAAGGAAACATCTTCATCAGCCTGGTTAAGCACACTGCAGGGCAAAGACCTCTCCCATACTTCAAGTACCCCGGTCATGTACTAATTGTGGCCATGCAGTCCCTGCAAACCTCTCCGGCCACCTAACTTTCTGCTGTCCCCTGCTACGCTTCTCTACCTTCGGTAGAGTCCAAATTCGTCCCAATTCTTTTCCTCTAGTCACTGGCTCTGGTGACACAATAAAAGATCAAGCAAACATTCTTGGTGAGCACTTTGAGAGGGTATCAAGCTCGTCAAATTATTCCGAAAAGTTTTTGCACCGTAAAAGAATCGCTGAAAATATTCCTCTGCGTCCAAACAAGTTGTCATCAGAAGGATGAAACAAACCACTAACTTTCCATGAACTCAAGCTTGCCTAGGCTCTTGTGGCAGCTCGGCTCCAGGCTCTGACACACTAACATATGAAATAATCAACAATTTACTTGGTTCATTATGAAAAAAAAGGTGAGGCCTGCAGACAGCACACACCAGAAAAGAAGTTGACAACACGAACGTCCACTTCTCTGAGTGCTGGGGGCCAGACCACTCTGGCATCGCAGGCAATGAAATGGCGGACGAAAATGCTTAACAAGCGGCTCATCGGAATACATTTGATGTAAGTTTCGTTCCTGGTGTAGACATGAAACCTGAGGCACGAAACGCGCTCCGTAATCATGACAAGCTGAATCACAAGCTGAATGGGACAAGGAAGCTTAAAATAAGCTGCACCTGCTTAAACCGCGGTTAGCGAAATCCTCCACTGAAGTGTGATCGATTCACCGAAGTCACCCTGGCACGACTCAGAATAGGACACACTTATGGCGCACACAAATACCTCTTGACTGCAACTGACCCACCGACGTGCACACGCTTCGGTGAGAACCAAACCGTCCTACATGTCCTCGTTGAATGTCCCCAACTTCACCGAGAGCAAGTGGCTCATTTTAGGGAACTCTACTCGCATCATATAGCCCCGCCCCCATCCCTCCATGTTCTGATAAGAGGATGGTCTTTTTAACATTAAAAGAGTACTTAATTATAACTGAGGTTTTTAGCGCACGACAGGGGACGAGAGACAGCGACAAGACGCGGACATAGCGCTGTGTCCTCGTTTTGCCGCTGTCTCTCGTTCCTTTTCGCGCGCTAAAAACCTCAGTTATGGAATACCAACACGCCCTAACCTACGCTTTTTCTACTTAATTATCTTCCAGAAGTTAACTTTCTAGAAATCAGCTCATTCCATCCTAACCGCCAGATTGTGCTTCACAGATGAGGTACAATCTCATGCACAAAAAGTATGTCTGAGCTCTCGTACTTCTTGTCTGTATAATTGTACAGCAAGGGACTCGGACTACCAACAATAATTTGGTATGTGTGCGTGTAGCCAATGCATTTAAGGCCGTTAATTTATTTTAGTAATTAGAAGTGATGCACTAATATCTATCGATATATCTTACGCATAGGCCTCTATAAAGCTTGTATGTTAATAGTGTTAGACGCACAATTTTTCCAAATCAAGACAGATGTCCTGGAGCTCTTTTGCCTTAGATGCCCTTGCGCCAATAAAATGCAATCATCAGTGCTTTCCTTTTGTTCACCAAACTTCTGGCAATTAGCGAAAGGAGGCGCAACTATTGTGCCTTCGAGTGCTAGCTCGCGTGCGATGGGTCGTCTTTGTTTGGTAGTGCTTTACGTGTCGTAGTACTGTCGTCCCATAGGAAAATTTTATTATTGATGCACAACTTCTCATTCACCAAACTCATCGTTTTCTCTTCGTCTTTGCCAGTTTTTGCGCTGGCCCAAAGCAACTTACATTTACGAAGGATGTCCGCACAATAAGCATTCAGTAAATACATGTTCGTACCTTTCAGTTTCCGCGCGTGGCGTCGCAGTACCTCATTTTTCTCTCTAGTCGTGGAAATAGAGTAACGGGTCTGCTTGCCCGAAGATTACGAAGCCTATGAATGCGGTAAACTGAAGTGCTGTTCACGTCGAGTTTTTCTGAAAGACTTATTTGATTACTACTTCGCGCAAGGCAGTCAGCCTCATTTGGAATGCTTGGTACGCCAAATACGATCAAGTTTGATCTCCTGCTAGGATTTTTTAACTCAACAAGCTTAACATACGCTGACATTTGAGTCTCTTGAATTCTGGAAACTACCATCCGTAAATCAGCAGTCGTATTGCCCGCCTGATACGTCCGCTCTATCTGTCTTTCTACTTCGGTCAGGCGGGTTTCAAAGTTCGAAATCCCATTTTCTGTTCTGTCAAGACTCTTCAAGTCAGCAATATCAGCTAGCATAGCCTGTTGACCATCCATACGTTTTCCAAACATATCATCAACAGCAAGTCCGGCGAATATCCCCACAGAGTTGCAATTTACAAGAAAAGAAGCACTCGGACACTATGCTAATGCAGGTTTGTGGGCACGGCAGAATAACTACAAATCTAGCATCGCTACGTACATCATCATCATTATCAACATGGTTACGCCCACTTCAGGGCAAAGGCCTCTCCCATACTTCTCCAACTACCCCGGTCATGTACTAATTGTGACCATTTTGTCCCTGCAAACTTCTTAATCTAATCCGCCCACCTCACTTTCTGCCGCCCCCTGCTACACTTCCCTTCCCTTGGAACCCAGTCCGTAACCCTTAATGACCATCGGTTATCTTCCCTCCTCATTACATGTCCTGCCCATGCCCATTTTTTTTCCTTGATTTGAACAAAGATGTTATTAACTTGCGTTTGTTCCCTCACCCAATCTGCTCTTTTCTTATCCTTTCCTTTTCTTTTCTTATTAGAAGAATGATGGGTGTAACACCCGTCATTCTCCTTTCCATAACTCGTTACGTCGTCCTCAATTTAAGTAGAACCCTTTTCGTAAGCCTCCAGGTTTCTGCCCCGTAGGTGAGTACTGGTAAGACACAGCTGTTCTATACTTTTCTCTTGAGGCACAATGGCAACCTGCTGTTCATTATTTGAGAATGCCTGCCAAACGCACCCCTGCCTATCCTTATTCTTCTGATTATTTCAGCCTTATTATTTATTTATTTATTTAGCAATACTTTAAGCCGTTTACAGGCTCATACAGGAGTGGGTCACAATCAAAACAACGAAACATTGTTGGTCAAAACAGAAGAAATCAATGAAACACGCCAATTATTGCAATTCAAAGATATAACACACAAGCAAAACGACAGACCAAAGCAATTAGTACAAGGCATATAATACAGGGAAGTGGTAAGATCACGAGGGTTGCAATGTGGGCTTGCAATGCATCTTCAAGGGGAGTATGGTAGCGCGATTCAAAGACGGGACAAGAGATGACACAAAGGGACACACACAGCGCTAACATCCAACACTGTTTATTGTCGAAAACCAGGTCGTACTTATACACTCAGACCACATGAGTCACAGGCACGTGAACAGATTAACAATCAGAGCGATACATTTTGTGATATGCTAAGCCATGCGCAAAAATTTCAGTTCTTTTTCAGAGAGAGCCAATGATGGTTTGCTGATAGATTGATGCCCTAGGGGATTCATGTACGACCTGGTTTTCGACAATAAACAGTGTTAGAAGTTAGCGCTGTGTGTGTCCCTTTGTGTCTTCTCTTGTCCCGTCTTTGAATCGCACTACCATACTCCCCTTGAAAGTGGTAAGAGCTACGAACAATTCAGATGTGGTGGGAAACGGCCAAAACACAGTTGCGCAACACAACGTTGTAGCGAAGCAGTACATAATCTGAAACAGACCTAATCATAAAAAAGTGCACGTATCTTGGTTGCAAATACTTCGTTGGAGTCAACATGTGCAATTGGTTCCGGCAGACGGTTCCAGGCTTCAATTGCAGATGGAAAAAATGAATATTTAAATGTGTTGCAACGCGCAGTAAACTGTCTGATGCACTTACGGTGATTCGTTCGTTCCGAATGTTGGAAGGGTGGCCTAATGTACTTTGTTTTATCAATATTTATGTGCCCGTGATAAAGAAGGAAAAGAAACTTCAAGGCAGCGATACGCCGTCCTGATATTATAGTCGGGATATGTGCTTGTTCACGTAAAGCAGTGACGCTGTCATACGGAGAGTATCTGGAATAAATGAAACGGAGTGTCATGCGCTGTAATCTATCAAGTTTACCAATGAGGTAAGACTGCTGCGGGGACCATACAATGCTGGCATACTCAAATATTGGCTGAACGAGGGTTTTGTACGCAGTTAATTTGATATCCGATGGTGGTGTTGCCAATTTCCGACGTAAGAAATTAAAGCTGCTTAAATGCCTTTGCACATGTGATGTCAATATGAGTGTCCCATTTGAGCGAGCTCGAGAATGTCACACCCAAATATTTTACAGTATCTGATCTTATTATAGCCGTGCCTCTTATGTTGTAAGTGAACATGTTAGGTACCTTTTTATGTGTAAAAGTGATGCATGCTGTCTTACTGATTTTGAACTTCATTCCCCACCTATCACACCAATTGGCGATGCCGTTTAGTGAGGTGTTTAGTTTAATTTGATCATCCACAGACCGAACAGTTGTGTAGACAACACAATCATCTGCAAAAAGACGTACGGTTACGTTAGGCTCAACACATGATGGGATGTCGTTGATATACACAAGAAAGAGCAATGGCCCCAGCACGGACCCCTGTAGCACACCAGAAAAGACTTCAAGGCTCTCTGACTCATTATTGTTTACTGATACATATTGTGATCTGCGTGCGAGGTAAGATGCTATCCACGCAACAGTGTTAGATGCAATTCCAATAAGTTCAACTTTTTCGATCAGTTCACAGTGAGGCACGCGATCGAAGGCTTTGGAGAAATTGACGAATATGGCGTCTCCTTGTAGTCCGGAATTAATTATCTCTGCAAAGTCATGCGAAATTTCCAATAGCTGTGTCACTGTAGAAAGGCCCTTCCTGAAGCCATGCTGTTTAGCGTATATCAGGTTGTTTTCTAGGTAACTAATAATGGATTTGTTAATAATGCGCTCCACTAATTTGCAACAACAGCTTGTTAAAGAAATTGGTCGGTATATGTCTATGTGCAACCTATTGCCACCTTTGTGAATCGGGATTACTTTTGCAATGAGCCAGTCTGAAGGTAATGCAGCTGCTTGAAGAGACGCCGTAAAAATCCTGTGTAAGAACGGAGCCAGTTGGGCAGCAAATCTTTTTAGAAACGTATTGGAAATATTATCGGGGCCGGGAGTTTTCTTTGTGTCAATGTTCAAGAGCATGTTCAGTATGCCTGGCTCAGCTATAACTACGTCAGGCATCGCTGAATCAGATGCAAACAAAACATCACTTGGACGGCGAGAGCGTGTGAACACGGATTGGAAATGGGCATTAAAAGCGTTAGCAATAGTGTGTGCATCATGGGTAGGAACACCTACGATTTCAATTTGTACTATTGGGTTTTCAGGTTTTGACAGATAGCGCCAGAATTTGTGCGGCTGACTGTGCATGAAGTTCGTCAGAGTATTCGAGAAAAAGTTATCTCTCGCCTTTTTTAATTCAAACTTCAACGCAGCCGAAAGATGCGCGATTTCCACTGGGTTATGTTTTTTCCTGCGCATCCTTCGCAATTTTCTTTTCAAGTGGATGGTACTGCGGGTAATCCAGGGTGTTTTCCTATTTGTTCGTTTACGTATTATGGGGATAAAATTTTCTTCACAATGTTTTATGACACCCTTAAATTTCTCCAACAATCCGTTAACATCATATGAAGGCAGTAGTGTGAAATCCTCAAACACAGTTTCTAAATAATCTATGATGCTGACGTCATCTGCTCTTCTATAATCTTTAAAATCAGTGTAAGGATCCTGGTGACCCGCCTGTGACATCAGCCCAGAAAAGGTCAACAAAAGTATTCTGTGATCAGAAATACCATTTTCTATGCTGATTTCTGGTTTGAAAGTGTTCGAGACAAATGCCAGGTCTAGCACTAATGCGACGCCTCCCTGCTGCCTTGTTGGATGGTTAACTAGCTGCGATAATGAGAAGATAAACATTATTTTCAGCAGTTGGTCACAGCTTTCCTTTTCCCTAGCCCCAAACGTTAGGTTATCCCAGTCTATTCCTGCCAGATTGAAATCGCCGGTTATTATCAGCTTGGCTCTGGCATTTACCTTGGTGTGGAGGAAATCGTGTAATTACATCATGTATTCGACGGAAGCGTTAGGACGCCTGTACACACCACCTATCAGAACAGACATTCCGCACACGTTAACGGTACACCAGATGCTTTCGTGACCAGGTATGCCCTCGTGTTTTTGAAATAAAACGCTATTTTTTATTACTACGGCTACGCCCCCACCGCGACCGTCACGGTCTGTGCGAAGCAGGCTGTAAGCCACTGGAGCTACTTCAGAGTGATGAATGTCGGGGGTGCAGCCAGGTTTCGGTAATTACCTCAATGTCAGGAGAGTACAACAAGACAATTTCTTCTAATTTTTCTCTTTTGTTGACAATGCTACGTGCATTAAGGCACAATAGTGTCATGGGGCTTGTGTTTTGCGGTCATTTATCAGTTCCGGATGGAGCAGCGTCATCGTCAACGTGTGTACGCTTAATCACAGTTAATTTTTCTCGCCATCCCACGCGTACCAGCTGTTGCCAATCAAACCGAAGGCTCACCTTTTTACCTTTCGCGCGATCAACCTTCGACGACTGCCACAATTTTTTTCGCACTTCCCGAACAGCTGGCGAAAAATACTCAGAAATAGATATGGTATTGGTTTCCAGTTTGAAACGGTTACGAAAGACGGCAGCTTTTTCAGAGAAGTCATACAAGCGTAGTATTACTGGTCGTTCTTTGTTCTTAATCTTTCTACCAATGCTATGAATGCGTTCTAGTGATCGCACCTCTACCCCGAGCTTTTCCTTAAATATGCTCTCCGTGACATGTTTTGCCAAGGATGTATTAGTTTCATCATTGTCTTCCTATAGACCAAAGATGACAACGTTATTGCGGCGGCTCCGATTTTCTAGATCATCCAATTTTCTGGCCATGTGTGACACTTCTTTCTGTACGGTCGTAATTGCTACTTAACACTTATCAACCTTCTCCTGGTATAGTTTAGGTGATGCGAGTGCTCCTTCAATTTCTGTCAGCCTAGTCTGCACAATAAGTAACCAAGTCTGAAGAAGCGTTTGAGAGGCCTGAATTTCAGTAACCACTTTAAGAACTTCGTCAATCTTAGGCCCCGGATTTTCCTCCACATCTCCACTCAGTTGTAATAGCAAACGCGCAACATGCAATGATTCACAGCAACAGCGGAAAAGACAGCCGGGGCTTGGCAGCACCACTAACCCAACAGAGCTGGTTCTCAAGCATTTAGAAAAGGACCATTTATCACCAACCTGTATGAAGACGAACAAAGGTTTGAGCATTGCGTCTCGGATGGTGCCACCAAGCCTACTGAAGTCGGCGCGCCGTTGGCTCTCAGTTTTATACTGTCTCGACATTGTCGGCGCCGTCGCGGGTGCGCAGAAAGGACGGTTCACCTCCCATGATGCCTCGGGTGGTGAGTCCGTCGACTCGACAACGTGCGGAATCAGCACAGCGTAGGGCACGTGTAGGCATGGTACTGATGACGTTGTCGAAGGAAGATGTTCAATCAGTATCGGAAGGCCATCGCCGATGCGTGCTTGCCCTAGCACGAACACCTGTATGAAGACGAACAAAGGTTTGAGCATCGCGTCTCGGATGGTGCCACCAAGCCCACTGATCCGGATCCACGGTCACTACCTGCCCTAAGTAGATTCCACTTTTCCACTTCCAGTGCCTCGCTACCTATCGTAACCTGCTGTTCTTTTCCCAGACTGTTAAACGTTACTTTAGTTTACTGCAGATTAATTTTTAGACCCACCCTTCTGCTTTGCCTCTCCAGGTCAGTGAGCATGCATTCCAATTGGTCCCCTAAGTTACTAAGCAAGGCGATATCATTAGCGAATCGCAAGGTACTAAGGTATTCTCCATTAACTTTTATCCCCAATTCTTCCCAATCCAGGTCTCCGAATACCTCCTGTAAACACGCTGTGAATAGCATTGGAGAGATCGTATCTCCCTACCTGTCGCCTTTCTTTGTTGGGATTTTGTTGCTTTCCTTATGGAGGACTACGGTGGCTGTGGAGCCGCTGTAGATATCTTTCAGTATATTTACATACGGCTCGTCTACACCCTGATTCCGTAATGCCTCCATGACTGCTGAGGTTTCGACTGAATCAAACGCTTTTTTCTAATCAATGAAAGCTATATATAAGGGTTGGTTATTTTCCGCACATTTCTCTATCACCTGACCGATAGTGTGAATATGGTCTATTGTTGAGTAGCCTTTACGGAATCCTGCCTGGTCCTTTGCTTGACAGACGTCTAACGTGTTTCCTGATTCTATTCGCGATTGCCTTAGTAAATAGTTTGTAGGCAACTGACAGTAAGCTGATTGGTCTATAATTTGTCAAATCTTTGGCGTCCCCTTTCTTGTAGATTAGGATTAGGTTAGCGTTCTTCCAAGGTTGCGGTACGCTCGAGGTGATGAGTAATTGCGTATACAGGGTGGATAGTTGCTCTAGAGCAATCTGCCCACCGTCCTTCAACAAATCTGCTGTTACCTGATCCTCTTCAGCTGCCTTCCCACTTTGCATAGCTCCCAAGGCTTTCTTTACTTCTTCTGGCGTTACCTGTGGGATGTTGAATTACTCTAGACTTTTCTCTTCCATTATCGTCGTGGGTGCCACTGGTACTGTACAAATCTCTATAGAACTCCTCAGCCACTTGAACTATCTCATCCATATTAGTAATGATATTGCCGGCTTTGTCTCTTCACGCATACATCCAATTCCTAGTTTCTTCTTCACTGCTTTTATTTATATATTTACAAATACTGCTATCTCATTTAGAGACATAGCAGAGGTGGGATACGTAACTTATGAACACAAAATGTCAAGCAACATGGCTAGGCAGTTCTTTCTGAACTTGATTAGTCGGCAATGAACGTAGACAACCATCTAAGTCATTCCATAATTGAACAGTGTGTGGACAAAAAAAAACTTATAGCAATCTGTTATTGCAACGAAGGGATCTGTTTTATGGGTGAATACGTCGGGTTACTCGTGCAGTAGGTGTGATTAGCGATATAGGCACTTCACTGTTATTTGATCCGTGTACGATTTTGTGCAGCAGGATTAGACGGTCACACGTGCGACGAAACGACAATGGGTCCAGTGGTAAAGCGTGTGCGCGGGCTGACGGTGAAAACATACGGCCGCAACGGCCATAGATAAATCTAACAGCTTTTTTCTGAATGGATTCTAATTTGTAAATATCCTTTATGCGATAAGGCGACCACACTACAGAAGCACACTCCAAAATAGGTCTAATTAGTGATTTATAGGCCGTAAGCTTGCACTCTTTAATGCCGTGTTTTGAAGTTCGTTTTGGGCACACTAATTTTCGCATCGCTTTGGAGCAGACTGTATTGATGTGATTATGCCGACTAAGGTTAGTTGTAATAGTAAGTCCAAGGTAGTTGAACTCGTTAACTTCGTTAGTACTGTATCCTTCTGTGCTGTTCGTAAATTTTAGGGGCTGTTTCTTATTAGTAAAAGACATTGCCACAGTTTTGCTGAAGTTAATGCTCATCTGCCATGTGTTACTCCAGTCTTAAAACGATGAAAATACGTTATTAAGCACTTCTTGATCACGAAGAGTACGTACGAATGTTAGAGGAGATCACGCAATCATCTGCGTAGAGACGTATTTTCACTTTGGTGTTTCTGGCTACTTCAATAATGTCGTTGACGTATATGATGAATAAGAGTGGCCCGAGAACTGAGCCCTGCGGCACCCCTGACTTGACCTGAGCTATAGAAGAGGTTTTGTAATTAAATGTGACTGATTGTATTCAGAGGTGCCGGTAATCGGATATCCAGTCAATTAGTTTGTTACCAGTAAAGATTGCAGCAAGTTTTAGAAGCATTTTTTTATGGCTTACCGTGTCAAATGCTTTTGAGTTGTCGATAAAGATGGGATCAAGCTGACCGCGGTCATTTAGGTATGTGACTATGTCATGCGTGAATTCACGTGATGCACCCGATAGAAAATAAAGATTTGATTTGATAATAATGGCGTTGTTGTAGAAAATCCTGCTTGAAAACCATTCTGCTGTTGGTACAGAAAGTTATTTGCCGATAAATATTGGATATGCTTATGGATGATGTGCTCGAGAAGTTTGCAAAACGTGGGCAGCAACAATATAGGCCTGTAGTTATTGATTAGCTGATTGCTGGCAGATTTGAACACGGGAATAATGTTAGCTTGTTTTGAAACACGGGGAACTGTCGACTTCTCCACAGATTGGTAAATATAACGGTGAAGCACCGGACGTTCCATTCAGAGTATCATTGTAAAAATTTGTTTGGCACTCCGTCAGCTCCAGAACTTTTTGTAGTATCAATTGTTAGTAATACGTTGTGAACACCAGCGTAAGTTATAACGAGAGTAGGGCTCTGGTAAAGTGTAGTTGACACAAAAAGGGGGATCGACGCCGTCATTCAGACAAAATACAGACTGAAAATAAAGGTTGAAAGGTTTGGAAATAATCACCGGATCTGAGCAAGGGCGATCGTTTATGGTGATGAAGTATCGTGAGCAGCCGGAAGCACCGTTTTCCGAAATTTTCAAGGGTTTTCTCTCAAGAATGTCTATAACGTGGTGTCAAAATAAGTGTCAGGCTTCGTGCATTTCGGTTTTTAATTCGGACTGAATCAGGTGCAGTATTGAGCATTGGTTGCTCCGACTCACGTTTTTACGTTTGCGGAGCCTCTTGATGCGCCTGATAAGGTGAATAATGTCCCTATTATAGCAAGGGAGCTTCGGGTTGCGTTTCACACACTTCTTGGGAACAAGCTGCGAGATGCATTTCTTAAAAATGTTGCAAAACATATCAAGCAACTCGTCCACGCTGCAAGTGCTGCTAAATTGAAGAAAACCGTCAAAAGAGGACGCTAGAATATTAACAATGGAATTGTCATCAGCATGGGAAAAATTAACAATCCGAAAACCAGGTCTGTTGTGCTCACAAGTGTCATCAACCTTCAGCAGAACTCCCTTGTGATTGGACAGGCCTTCTATGATTTGGCAGTCATGTCCATATTGTAGTAACTTCTGGTTAAGGAAAATCAGGTCTAGGATCGAGCTTGCGCTGGTAACGCCACTAACAATCTGTCAGATCTAACGACAAAACCAAGTCAATAAGCGAGTCACAAATCTGTCTGTCGCGACCAGAAAAAGAAAAGAGGAATAGCCACTCTTTGCCTTGAATCTGCTCTCATGAAGTCCTGCCCCCACGCGATGCAGACTAGCTTTGATAAGCAATTGGCGAGGCTACACGCAGCCGGCTACCCGAGCTCGGTGGTTGGGGCGGTGTCTAAAACAGTGATCCAGAAAGTGAAGGGAAAAAGGCATGCGCCTAGGCCCGACCAAAAACGAGGCAAACCCGCAGTGCGTCCACAAGCTTTCCCACAACTTGAAGAAAGTCGCTACTAGGTTTGGTGTGCCAGTTGTTTTCTCGGCACCACGCAAGTTGGCTGGACTGTGTCTGCGCATAAGCCGCGTTGACAAAAAGTCAGGATGCCAGAAAAAGCGCACTAGACAGTACGTCAAATGTGTAACGGGCGTTATATACGAAATATCGCTAAAATGTGGGAAATCGTACGTTGGACAAACGGGGAGATGTGTTAATGACCGGGCCCGGGAGCATGAATTGTCAGTAATCAATAAAGGTAATGCGCATTTACCTGCGCATTGCACGGTTTGCATGGAAGGCAGATGCCAGCCACTGCTGCGTGAGATAAAGATACTTGGCAGGAGTGGTGATACGTTAGCAAGAGAACTTTTGGAGACATATCACATTAAAAAGAGAGGCACGAGTTGTATTGGTGACACGTCTGTTTTTCTGTTTGAAGACGAGTTGCAACTGTTAAAAACGTCACTGGAATCGCTCTAGGCAGCACTCATGTACGCATGCGCATTTGTTCATTCTCCCTGCCCTGCTGTAAGAATAAAATCAGTTGAAGTTCAGCGCTCAATCTGTCATTTCGTGCTCTTCCTTCCTTCCCAAGTCTTTATTTTCCTTTTTTGGCGCAACAATGCATTCTTTAGTTCCGTGACGGAGTCGTTTAGCCAGGTCTCACTGACACAGATCAAAGATGTTTGATGGCATTCAATAAGCCAATTGAAGTGAGCTAGCTTGTTCAATAGGGTGCGTGCATTTATATTCAAAAGGTTGTTTCCATCACGAAGTCACTCTGTGATGCTAGTGGGTACATAGCTGGAAGTTTTGATAAGCGACTTGCTAGTGTCATCCCACGAGTAGCGGACGCTGTCCACTATCAGATTGTCGAAGCTCAGTCGAACCTTGTTCGCTTTCTCCCTAAGCTCGACTGAATTATCCCACAATGTTTTGCGAGTCTGGCGCACACAGAAGGAAAAATCCTGATATGAGCCCTATGATAAAATCCTCTGACCCTTTTAATTTAACAGGATTCCTTAGTATCGAAGTCTTCACTCTGAAATCAAGCAACTTAAGTATGATAGGTCTTCCCCATTTTTTGTGCGCCGAGCTTTTGACAGCCCTCAACACAGTTGCATTATATTTTCAATTTCGTGGAAAAGAGCTTCAGCACAGCGGCAAGTAGTTGCTCAGGGGATTCAGCCGATGGCTCAGGCAGGCCATAGATTAAGTTGTTCGGACGTGATCGGCTTTCTAAATCGTCATTTTTTTCTGTCCAGTAGTTTGACGGCTTTTCTAAGGTCGTCGACTGTTTCTTCTAAAGTATGCACACGGTGATCGAAGTTAGCGGTGGCCGACGCCCACGCTTCTATCTTCACGATCCTACCTTCAAATGCATCAATTTTAGCGGTCAGAATTACTAAATCTTTGCTTATTCGTGTTTGCCCCTCTGGCATTTCCGTGAGCATACGTTCAGTTTTTGTGTCAGGGCCAGGGTTTGACTCTACATCACCCGAAATAATTAGCAAGATTCTCAAGGAATGCAACAAAAGGCACTCTGGATCTGGCAGCAGCAGCAAACAATGATCGTCACTTCTGAAGCAATGTACACGGTGTCTATTTCTTACCTGCAAGATGAAGCAAGCAAAGTTCAGACAGCCATTCGCCATGCCGCTACCGAACCCATTGAAGAGCAGAAGCAGCGAGTCTGGCTTTATATCGTCCTGTGACCATGTGAGCGTTGCAGCAGTAGTCTGCCATCCCCTGTTTGACCAGCACCAATGAAGCCCGTCGTTGTCGATAATCAGGTTCTCATGTGATACGAAATCACACGTGCCGTTGAAGGGGTAATCCAAGTTCAGGCGTGCCGGAATGCCATGCAGTCGACCAACGGAAAAAAACAGTGCTTCGGATTGTGGCGGCCTACGCAAGCAGAGATCTGCAAGATGAAGCAAGCAAAGTTCAGACAGCCGTTCGCCATGCCGCTACCGGACCCCAGGCTTCCTTCCTTCCTGAGAGCATGATCAATTCTAACCATATTTTACTTCCTTATGTCCTACGGACGCTACGTACAGAGTAGGGGTAACTAACCCGTGCGAGGCAAACAAATCTCATTGTTCGCGATCTTGGTCGATGCGCTTCACCGTGCCACTGACGAGACCTTTACCTTTATACTGTTGCTGTCCGACGACGTTACGAAACCCTGTTCATTCTATGTGGCTCTTATGCTTGTGGATGGTAGGCAGTGAAATCTTGTCTTCAGTGGCAAAACTTCCGGCATAGATATTGCTCCGCGAAATCGCAGGAGCAGACCCTGTACGATGAAAATAAATCGCATGGTTAGCGCTCTTTGTCGATGGGCTTCGCCATGGCCACTGCCAATGTCAAGAGTTCGATTCCGTCCAGCACCGGAGAAATCCTACCACATTTTTAAAATGCGATTAGCGTTCTTTGCTTACTTTAGGGGTATTTAGAGTGCGTCTGTCTCTGCCAAACTAGGCGTCCAAGTTCTTTACCAGCTTGGGCCACAAAGCATGTGCTCATGGTCATTACATAGCCTTTATTCAAGCTTCGTCATCTGGTGCGCCATCGGAGATCTTTATTCAAAAGGCGCGTTCAGTGTGCATTCAGTTTCGCCTGCCGCGATTGGCCTAGGCGGCGCCGAGTCGTCACCGAGCGCGGCTGACGACCCAGCGCGGCCTAGTCCAATCAAGTGAGGTGAAAGTGAACACAACTGAACGCGCGTTTCGAACCACGATCTCTGATCGTGCCCTCGATTCTTGTCATGCTGTCCTTGTCACGAATTTTACGCCGACACATTGGTCCAAGCTCTCGGATACCTCGGGCCACAAAGTACGTGCTCATGGTTGTGATGTCGACGTGGTCATTGCATTTTTTCCATTCCAGCTTCGTCATCCGACACTCTTCATGCCGACGTCGTCATGCGATCGTCTTCATACAGTCGCCATATATTTGTTTTGATACCGTCGTCGTCACTCCGTCGTCGTCATATTTTCGTAGCTATCCCATTGTCCTCATTGTGGTGTCATGATACTCTTCTTCATATTGTCATGCATTCGTCGTCACACGTCGTCCTGGTAACATGGTAGTCGTTCCATCGTCATTAGGTTTTTTCATTCGAGTCTCGCCTTCCCGCCGTCGTCACGTCCTACCATCGTCAGCTATTCATAAATGTCGTCCCATCGTCGACATGCCTTTGCTGTCACGCCTCCTCCCCCTTCCACGCTCTTTTTATCTTCTTAACCCTTCCCTCCGTGCAGGGTAGCCAACGAACTGCCTCTAGTTAGCCTCCCTGCCTTTCTATGCATCCTTCTCTCTCTCTCTCTCTCTCTCTCTCCTTCGTCGTTCCATCGACGTCATTTCTTCTCTCTTCTATCGTAATCATGATGTTGCTTTTCAATCGTGATCATGCCTTCGTTGATATGTTATCGTCGTCATCGTGTCATCTTCAAGCGGTCGTCGTCATGCATTTCTTGTCGTGCCGTTGTGGTCATTGCATCGTCGTCGCGCAGACTTCGTGATAGTCATCCTCACGCCACCATCTTCGCACACTCGTCGTCAGCCCGTCGTCATGCCACTGACATGTTGCTGTTGTAATTATATCAACGTCATCATTTCAGGTTCGTCATCTTATTGTCTGCATGCCGTCGTCGTGGCATCACCTTTGTCGTTCCATCGATGTGATTCCTTCTTCATCATTCCATATTCGTCACTGCGTCGGCGTCATACAGTCATTCTCAAGCCGTCAAGCTCATATTCGGCTGTGTCAAGTGGGTGCCGTAGCAAAGTTGGCTGATACCTGACCACTGTATTTGTGACGTAGCTGAATTAACAGAATTACCGAAATAACTACTATAGATTTAGAAAGATGTGTGGCGCGAAGTTAAAATCAACGAATGAAACAGGAGACAAAGAGCGCCATTCCCTAAAACATAAAAATTTTGCTACGGCTTTCTGAGTGGAATGCCTCCTGTGTAATCTGCGCCTTTGTTTCTTCTTTAGTGATGACATATCGCTCTGTATAATAAAACGCACGTCATGACAGTCGCGGACAACGCAGCGTCTGTGCGCTCCTTCCTGTGCGTCGGGTATTCGACCTCTATATTACAGAGATGCTGCAAGGGCTACTTTCCCCACTATCCGGTCCGCGTGTAGAAAAGAATCCCGAAGATAGTGCAATACCTGGCCGACACGCGACGGAGGTGAAGCAGGCGTTAAGGACTCCCCATACGTGGCCCGATCCCGAAGACAGTGCAACACCTGGCCGACACGCGGCAAAGGTAAAGCAGGCGTTAAGCACTCCCCATACGGGGGCCGATGCCGAATATAGTGAAACAGCTGGCCGACACGCGGCGGAGATGAAGCAGGCAGGCAGCGGATTGGGTGAGTTGGTGTTCCATGGTAACAATAAAATTCAAACAGCGCTAGACGACAGGACCAGAAAGAGGAGGCAGCGCCGTGTTTGTCTCCTCCTCTTTCTGGTCCTGTCGTCTAGCGCTGTTTGAATTTTATTGTTACCATGAAGCAGGCGTTAAGCACTCTCCATACGTGGGCCGATCCCGAAGATAGTGCAACACCTGGCCCACACGCGGCGGAGATGAAGCAGGCTTTAAGAACTCCCCCCCCCCCAAAAAAAAAATAATAATAATAATAATAATTAATAAACAAAACAAGGAAACGGGCCTGTCTAAGTCTACGAGGAGTTCTGCGACTAGGCCCGGCAGAGTCGGTACAGCGATGTGGTTATATATTTACATAACAAGTGAAAAGGTACACATATACATAATAACACGTTTTTTTCAACTTTGAGAAAAATGTTTGGTAGTATTACCCGTTAACAGACAATGACATAGTAAATAAAGAGAAACACATCAACAACTTAAGTAAAGATCAGGACTAAATTTCAACGTTCCATCAATAATTTCCTCAACTGTTTTTTCGAAGTTGCCAAGAAGAATTCATCGGCCAATTCGTTAAATATTTTTGGGATGTTTACACTTCTTCTCGCTTCACCATACTTAGTAGTGGAATAGGGCACCTTAAAACGTTTTTTATCTCTTAACAGACGAGGTGTATCGTATGCCTATGAATTCATCGCTCCAATTATGCCGCATAATAACAGTTCTGGTAAATAAATCCTCCAATGTGCAAAATCCTAATTCCTGAAAAATATTATTGTCGTTAAGTGTAGTACCATAAGCCACATTTCTTAATATATTTTTTAGTAGTTTATCAATCCGATTTTTCCAGTGCTCTGTAGAAAAGGCGAAGATCGTTATCCCATACCTCAGCACACTGTACGCTAGTGCATGCACTATCATTTTCTTGACTGGTAGAGGTACTAAACCTTTTATGTTGAAAAGTAAATATGCAACACTACGTAGTTTCCCACACAAAAACGCCATGTGATGTTGCCAAGACATGCCGCTGTTGAACGTTATACCCAGGTATTTGAATGTCTCCACATATTCTATAGCAGTACATTTACATGAAATACAATGTTCATTATGCAGAAATATTGGCAAGTTCATTTTTTGTTTTTAATGGACTACGAAAGCACATGATTTTGCTTTTCTTAGCATTGATATAAACAGTTTTCTTCAAACCATTGCATAGCCTTATGGACTGCATTTTGTAGGGCGCTAATTGCTTCTTCATAATGCATATGACGAGTGAGTAGAACTGTATCATCTGCATATTGATACACAGTGGCTTTTGTAATTATCGTGGGAAAGTCGTTCATAAATAAATTGAATAAAAGAGGGGACAACACGGATCCCTGTGGAACACTAGCTGTAATATATTTTCTAGCGCTAAAAATTTCTTTACTGCCCATGACCACCTGTGATCTATCCTGTAAATAATTGCAAATAATATCAAAAAAGGGTCCCCTGAAACCCAAACGAAACAACTTTTCCAATAAAATATCGTGATTTACAGTTTCGAACGCTGTTGCTAAATCTAAAAACAAAGCACAACTATACAGGTTCCTATCTAGAGCAGAATATAATTCATCTGTGAATTCTTCTAACAGTGTAATAGTACCTCGCTCAGCAACAAATCCAAACTGTCTTGGTGTTAGGAGTGAAAATTTCTTTAAGAAGGAAGTCATGCAATCAAACAGAAACTTTTCCAGTATTTGAGCGAGTATAGGCAAAACAGAAATAGGTCTATAGTTTTCAACTTCATCTTTTTTCCTGCTGTATACAGTGGCTTAACAATCGCCGTTTTTAATGTCTCCGGAATTGATGCGGTGCTTATAAAACCATTAATCATAAAAAGCAGTATGCCTGCTAATGTATCAAAATTTCTTCTTAGTGTGGCCACAGCCAACCCATCTATACCCGGTTGTTTATTAGGCCGGAAACTAAAAATTATTCGCCTCAGATCTTCCTTCGACAACGTGGGCAAAAAAGCAGATGCTTGAACAGTATGTTTGAGTGAGCAAGTGTGTCTCTGCGACTGCGCAGTGTTAGGAAAACGCGTGAAAAAATTATTGAAATTATTTACAACTACATCTGGCTTCTCTGAAAAAGATTCCAAGAAATTCGCAGGTGCCGCAGTTCTGCCTCGGAGCGTATTTATTAAAGCCCAAGTTTTTGCAGAATTTTTGTGTGCTTGATTAAATCTGTCTAGAAAATACCGCCGTTTTGATGATCTCAAGAGGGCAACGACCCTATTCCTCGCAATCTTATATTCAGTTTTCAAATCTTGATTTTTCGGGGCACGCCTGCTCCTTTTCCACAACCAGTCTCTGTTGGAAATAGCTCTCATTATGTCGGCTGTGAACCAGGGGTAACTTTTCCTTTGTTTTTTAGTTATTGTGTACATACTAGAAAGCTCAAATTTTTTTAGTTGCTCACAAAATTTTTCATAAGCTTTAGCATAATTACAATCCTTAATCATTTCCGCCCAGTCAAACTGTGCGATCAAATGATCAAATGTTCTCTTGTTTAAAATCTGCACTTTTAATTAATTACTGTCATGTTTTTCTTCTGATTTGTCCTTTCCGGGCAGCGGTAAGAGTGCCTTAAGGCGACAAAATAGTGATCCGCTATCTTTTGCCTTATGATACATGCCTCTAAAGAATAATTCGGTGCTCTTATTGCTATATGATCTAGACAGGAGGATACTAGTCTATTTTGTAAAAGTTCTTCTCTTGTAGGTTGATTTATAGTCACTTGCAAGCCATAGGTTGATAAGATGGAGAGGTAATCCGACACAGTAGTCGAACTGATGTTCAATATAATAATGTTTAGGTCACCCGCCAAACAAATCTGATCTGCTGCTTTGTGGCCTTCTAAAATTTCCTCAAGTTCACGCAAGAACCGTGTGACACTATTATTAGGTGGCCGATAAATAGCTATCAACAATAATTCTGTGTTCGGAAGCATAATTTTTACTGTCAAACTTTCGGCGTGGTTTAAAGAAATGTCTGTAACCACAGTGTCATATCTTACCTTAACAAACACTGCTAAACCCCCTCCTCGCCGTTTCTGTCGTGACATGAAATGGGCTTTGTAACCCTTTAAATTGTAAATGTTAGTGCAGTCCTCTGGTACATTTGTTTCCACTATTATAAATGCATCTACTACATCTGCGACTGATTCCGCTACCTGTCTAAATTCCTCCCAATATTTTCGTAGACTTCTGATATTAATACTAATTACCGTGAAACCGTGTTCACGGCTGGTAGCAAATATATCTTTGAACTCATTGAAATTTGAGACAGAGGAAAAAAAAGTTGCCATGTTGCTTATGAAATTTTAAGAATGTCGGCTAGACTCTTAATTCGAATCAGGGGTGCATCTTCATTCTTCTTCACGAAAATACTTCCGGCCTTGACCCACGTAAATTTGTAGTTCTTTTCTTTTGCTGTAGTTCTAGCTCGCCAGAACAGATTTCGGTTCATTCTTGTCAGATTATCGTTGATGAAAAGCCTCGGCAGTTGTCCAATTTGATGCAAGCGTCTTAGCTTGCCCCGCGCACCAAACCACGCATTCCTTGCGGTCACGGAAGAAAAACGTACTAGTACTGTGGGGTTCGCCTTATGTTTGTTTGGTAAGCGATGCACCGCGTCGATATCAGCTACAGAATAATAATAATAATAATAATAATATATATTATTATTATTATTATTATTATTATTATTACAAACTACTACCCGATGATGGTCGTTTCATTACTTGTTCGGAGTGCGGGAACCCATATCATTTGGGTCAACATTGCTCAGGTGTAGCTCAAAATACTTTCGCAGCGAAGAGTCAAAGTAAGCGTGAATCATGGGTATTATTATTATTAATAATAATAATAATAATAATAATAATAATATTTATTGTCACTTTGTAGAGGATACAGAAAGGTTCAGGCCCGTCAAAGCCAACAGTACGCTTGAAGGACTGGGCCCGGCAGTTTGCGGCAGAGGTTACAAAATGGCAACAACAAGCAAAACATTGAAAGGAACAATAGGTTCAGCTGAAGAAATAGAAAAACAAGGCAATCACAAAGCCAGTATCAAGGACATCCGTACTAACTCCAAGGAAGCAAAGCCTATAATACATAATCTCATACGTCTAAGCATCAACTGCAGAAGAACAAAAGAATCAACTCAGTGTTCTCAAATGGGTTTTTAGGTTCCGCATAGAGTTTATAGCAAAAAGTTCTTCTGGTAGCCCATTGAAAATGTCCGGCACATAAGCACACCGTCGTGCCTTTCCATACCTTGTTACACTCCGTTGTACAACATATCGAACGGTATTTCGCAACTTCCGGTTAGGATCATATTTAATTAAAAATTCTGAATTCCAAAAGTGGCGATGAACAACTGTTTGTACAAAAAGAGAATGGAATGAAGGAAGACGTAAGAAGCTGAAAATGTCGGCCCCGGAAGGGATATGACAATTATATGCAATGCTCTTTGACATGTTTTTTAAGATGCTATCAATTCGGCAATGCCAACGGGAAGGACATGACGCAAATAAGGTAATTCCGTATCTAAGAACACTATACGCAAGTCCATAAATTACAGTTTTTTTTTACATACATTGGAGCCAAAGATCTGATATTAAAGAGTAACCATGAAACCTTCCGCAGCCTGGTACAAACGTAAGCCAAGTGATCATGCCATGATAAACTGCTATCGAAAATCACCCCGAGGTATTTGAACGAATTTACATATTCAACGGGTTCGCAACGACAAGAGAGAGAATCATGATCATGTAAAAACACTTGTTTGTCTATAAGGGTTGTCTTTAGCGGATTTCTGAAACATATTATTTTGGTTTTCTGTGTGTTAACTGAAATTCCGTTATCAGCGAACCATTTCATTACATGAATCACGTTTTCCTGCAACGTATTAACTGCAGTCTCGTAGTTTATATGTCTTGTGAGCAAAACAGTGTCGTCTGCGTACTGAAATATGGAACACTTGGAAGTTATTAAGCTCAAGTCATTAGTGAATAAATTAAAGAGTAGAGGGGACAGAATGGATCCTTGTGGTACACCAGCCTTCACAGGCAGCTTGCTACTATATTCTGATTGGTTGTTTAAACTAACAATTTGAGAACGACCACTCAAAAAATTCTTGAGAATGGCATAAAAGGGACCTCGAAAGCCTAGTAAGTACAGTTTTTCTAAAAGAATAGTATGGTTAACAGTATCAAAAGCTTTCTTTACGTCTAGAAAGAGGGCGCAGCTAAATGAGTTTTCCTCAAATGCTGCGTACAATTGGTCTGCAAATTCCTCTAGAAGATGTATGGTGCCCATTCCTGGGATAAAACCATATTGACGGTTTGAAAGGACAGCAAATTTGTTTAAGAAGGACATCATGCGTTCAAATAGAAATTTCTCCAGTATTTGGGAAAGGATCGGCAAAACAGAGATCGGTCGATAGTTCTCAACTGCGTTCTTTTGACCTCCCTTGAATAGTGGTCTTACAATAGCGGACTTCAGCTTTTCTGGCAAGACGGCATGTTCTAAGAAGTCGTTAAACAGAAAGAGCATAATGTCCGAAAGAGCGTCAAAATTTCGTTGCAATAGTGCCGCCGATATGCCATCTATTCCAGCAGCCTTACTCCGCTTGAAGCTAAACACTAATCTGGCAAGATCTTCCTTTGATAACTGAGGAAGATATGCAGAAGCTGGCAAAGATTCTTTTAAAGTGCATTTAACGCCTTGTCGAGCTGCTGCCGTTTCTGCTGCGAGCGTGAAATACTTATTGAAAGTATCAGCTTTTGAGACAGGCTCTTCTACTGAAATATTAAAACTAGGCGCATTCCCGTCTTGCCCACGAAGATGGTTAATCAGAGACCACATCTTTGCAGGATTTTTAAATGCTCGTTTGAATTGCTGTTGAAAGTACAGGCGTCGAGCTGATCGAATAAGTGCTACAACTTTGTTTCTGGCGGCTCTGTAATCTGAGCGAAGGTCTGCGTTTTTAGGAGCCTGCTTGGAACGTCTCCAAAGCCAGTCTCTGTTCGCGATGGCCCGTAAAATTTCAGGACTAAGCCAATCATGATTCCGCCTTTTTTTACGCGTAATTTGTCGCGTACAAGTATTTTTGAGCTCATCTAGTTTACGGCACATCTTTAAGTAAACTACCTCTGCTGAATCGTCCGCAATTAAACTTGTCCAGTGAAAAGATGCCACTAATGCATCCAACTTTCTTTCATCTGTTATTAACACGGGTATCTTATTAACATCACTGAACCTTGATGAAACAGTTCCAGACTGAGGAGAAAAACGACAGGCGGTTAAATAATGATCAGCCAGTCGCTGAGAAATGATACATGAGGTCAAGGTGTGATTCGGCGCACGAACAGCGATGTGGTCAAGACATGACTTAACTTGACGACCGCACAAGAAATCTTCACGCGTGGGGGCAGTGATTGTGTTTTCTATTCCATAGGCTGAAAGAGAGGATAGGTAATCTGAAATAGAAATTTTGTTTGAGCTCAAGATATCAATGTTCAAATCCCCTGTTAGGCAGAACAACTCAGCATCTTTGTACCTGAGAAGTATTTCCTCGAGTTCCATTACAAATCTTGTCATGCTACCAGATGGTGGCCTGTATACCGCGAGTAATGTGAAAGCGGCGTGTAATAAATTCACGTTTAGAGCCAAACATTCCGCATGCATAAATGTAATGTCAACAGATGAAACATCGTATTTTTCACTCACAAAGACCGCGATCCCTCCTCCACGGCGTGCCGGGCGTACAATAAAACTGGCACGATAACCGTTCACTGTGAACGTATCTAGGCAGGACTCTGGTGCATTTATCTCGGTGAGAACAAATATATCCACAAAACCCGCCGAGTCTTCTGCTAAAATCTTGAATTGTTCCCAATATTTGCGGAGACTACGAATATTCAAGTTTATCAACGTGAATTCATGATTTTTGTTTCGGCCAAAGTTTGCTTTAAACGTGGCAAAATCTGGAAATTCTTGTGTACTAAGTAATGATCGGTCGGTCATTTTATCCTATCGATGTCCGTGTCGCAAGTAATTCGAATGAGTGTTGCGGCTTCGTCTTTCTTTGCGAAGATTTTGCCGCCCCTTACCCATATGAATTTGTAGCCTGCTTTCTTTCCTGTGATCCTTGCTAACCAAAATAACCTTCTGTTGAACTGCGACAAGTTTTCATTGAAATACAGCTGGTCCAATGATTCAGATTCACAAAGGCTCTGTAGCTTGCCTCGCGCTGCGTACCAGCGTTCCCGAACAGCAATTGAAGCGAATCGCACCAAGATCGGCGGAGATGGCTTCTTGCTTGGAAGACGGTGTATAGCCACCACTTCTCCATTACGAGGCTTCTCTAGCTCGAGTTTCTCGGCCAGCTCATCAAGGAATTCAGTCAGGTTTTCATCTGTTCTCGATTTCAAGCCATGAATTTCTATGTTGGCGTTCCTGCTATGTTGTTCGGAATCATTAAGGCCTTGCTGCAGTTGATGAATCAATGATTCTTGGGCGAGCACTTTTTCTTGTAGTTGCTGCACTTCTTTCCTGCAAGCCGAGACTTCCTCTTTATCCGCTTTAAGTTGTACGACCGCATCATCGTATTGTGCAGATAGGAACTTCACGGATTCCTCTACGACATTAACCGTTGTACAAAGCCTTGTGAATTCTGTCTTTAACAGAAGCAGGGAATCCACCTTCGCGTGGAGCTCTGGCAGAGATTCCACATTTCGATTGATGACCTTTATCTCTGCTAAAAGTGCTGCTAGCGCATCGGAGTTATCCGTAGGTTGTGGCACCTGTTGCGAACTGGAGCCAGAACGTTTTTTGTTGGTACGGCAGGTTTTGCACACCCAGACTTCTCGTTTTTGTGGTCCCATCGTATTGAACGTATTTGGAGCAATGCCCGAGCAGTTCTGCCCCAAATGGTACGATTCTTTGCAATCCATACATCTAATATAACGGCCATCGTCGGGCAACGCCTTCTGACACACAATACATTCATCACCGTCACCCATAACAGTGCAACAATACACACTAACACTCGGCAGTCAGCAGTCGGCGGCAAAAAGGAAAAGAACTAGGAAACTAAAAGCAAGGTACAGAAAAGCACTCTACCTGTGTAGAAAATAAACGTCAGGCTGTGGCAAAATCTGCCGCCCACTGCAGAAGGCCGGGAATCCGTGCAGTCTTTTAAAGGCAGCGCTGAGACGAAACAGGAGCCCTCTGGTGTTCTGGCTGGTCGAAGGGGAGGCGATCTTCCTTGTAGCGGCTTGAGAATCGTCGCGTGAAGATCTTTCGGTTATCACTCTTGGTTGCCGACAGACGATCGTTAGATGACCCGGGCTGTACTACGCATGCTCCTTGTCTGCATTCCCTGTGTAGAAAATAAACGTCAGGCTGTGGCAAAATCTGCCGCCGACTGCAGAAGGCCGGGAATCCGTGCAGTCTTTTAAAGGCAGCGCTGAGACGAAACAGGAGCCCTCTGGTGTTCTGGCTGGTCGAAGGGGAGGCGATCTTCCTTGTAGCGGCTTGAGAATCGTCGCGTGAAGATCTTTCGGTTATCACTCTTGGTTGCCGACAGACGATCGTTAGATGACCCGGGCTGTACTACGCATGCTCCTTGTCTGCATTCCCTGTGTAGAAAATAAACGTCAGGCTGTGGCAAAATCTGCCGCCGACTGCAGAAGGCCGGGAATCCGTGCAGTCTTTTAAAGGCAGCGCTGAGACGAAACAGGAGCCCTCTGGTGTTCTGGCTGGTCGAAGGGGAGGCGATCTTCCTTGTAGCGGCTTGAGAATCGTCGCGTGAAGATCTTTCGGTTATCACTCTTGGTTGCCGACAGACGATCGTTAGATGACCCGGGCTGTACTACGCATGCTCCTTGTCTGCATTCCCTGTGTAGAAAATAAACGTCAGGCTGTGGCAAAATCTGCCGCCGACTCGGCAGATAATAAAATAATAATAATAATAATAATAATAATAATAATAATAATAATAATAATAATAATAATAATAATAATAATAATAATAATAATAATAATAATAATAATAAATGCCTTTATTTTCCATCCCGAAGATGTGGGAGGGGGAGAGAAAAAGCTCGATATCCAGCTTGACGGGCTCTCGCCTCTCCCATACAATACATGATGTTTAGAAAAAAAGCAAACAGTACAAGCGTATGAGTACAGACAAAAAGGAATATCACAATGAACAAAGAAATTAAAATTTTTACGAGAATGTACAATTCCAAAAAAACAAAGCGATGTGCATAATAGCATGTCGTACATTTCAAACAAAGTTCCGTCCTCTTGCGTATACCTGAAACAAAATTACGCAAGCTTTTTGGCCGGGTGCGTTGGAGATTTAAATTGTAATGTTGGCACAGGTTTAAGAGATATGGAAGAGTGTCTCTGAGCATATGTTTTCCGCAACCTGTTCTGAAAGAACGTATGTACCAAATATCGGTGTTTCTGGTTGTGTACGTGAAATTCCTTTTCTGCAGTGATGCCAGTTTTGCAATGAACGAGACGTTGTTTTTGGCCTCGGTAATGTATATAGAGATTAGGCGGTATGCTTACAGATCATGAATCGGCATTATGTTGTCTCATAAAGAGCGGTTTAGATGGGTGGTCATAGCTACCTTGTATATTAATCTGAGCATTCTTTTCTGCTGAGCGTGTCATTTTCGTAGATTTGTGACGGATGTTTCCCCCCAGACCAAATGACAATAATTTAGATGGGAACAGAACAAAGAATTTCGAAGTAGCAATTTCACTTCTATAGGGAGGAGGTGCTTATGAGTGTAAATCGATACAATGACACGTGACAGTTTAGATGCTACGTAATTTGTGTGGTCATCCCATGTCATTTTCATGTCATACGTGGGCCGATACCGAAGACAGGGCAACACCTGGTCGACACGCGGCGGAGGGTACGCAGGCGTTAAGCACTCCCCATACGTGGGCCGATACCGAAGACAGGGCAACACCTGGTCGACACGCGGCGGAGGGTACGCAGGCGTTAAGCACTCCCCATACGTGGGCCGATACCGAAGACAGTGCAACACCTGGTCGACACGCGGCGGAGGGTACGCAGGCGTTAAGCACCCCCCATACGTGGGTCGATACCGAAAACAGGGCAACACCTGGTCGACACGCGGCGGTGGGTACGCAGGCGTTAATCACTCCCCATACGTGGGCCGATACCGAAGACAGGGCAACACCTGGTCGACACGCGGCGGAGGGTACGCAGGCGTTAAGCACTCCCCATACGTGGGCCGATACCGAAGACAGTGCAACACCTGGTCGACACGCGGCGGAGGGGACGCAGGCGTTAAGCACTCGCCATACGTGGGCCGATACCGAAGACAGTGCAACACCTGGTCGACACGCGGCGGAGGGTACGCAGGCGTTAAGCACTCCCCATACGTGGGCCGATACCGAAGACAGTGCAACACCTGGTCGACACGCGGCGGAGGGTACGCAGGCGTTAAGCACTCCCCATACGTGGGCCGATACCGAAGACAGTGCAACACCTGGTCGACACGCGGCGGAGGGGACGCAGGCGTTAAGCACTCCCCATATGTGGGCCGATACCGAAAACAGGGCAACACCTGGTCGACACGCGGCGGAGGGTACGCAGGCGTTAAGCACTCCCCATACGTGGGCCGATACCGAAGACAGTGCAACACCTGGTCGACTCGCGGCGGAGGGGACGCAGGCGTTAAGCACTCCCCATACGTGGGCCGATACCGAAGACAGTGCAACACCTGGTCGACTCGCGGCGGAGGGGACGCAGGCGTTAAGCACTCCCCATACGTGGGCCGATACCGAAGACAGTGCAACACCTGGTCGACACGCGGCGGAGGGGACGCAGGCGTTAAGCACTCCCCATACGTGGGCCGATACCGAAGACAGTGCAACACCTGGTCGACACGCGGCGGAGGGGACGCAGGCGTTAAGCACTCCCCATACGTGGGCCGATACCGAAAACAGGGCAACACCTGGTCGACACGCGGCGGAGGGTACACAGGCGTTAAGCACTCCCCATACGTGGGCCGATACCGAAGACAGTGCAACACCTGGTCGACTCGCGGCGGAGGGGACGCAGGCGTTAAGCACTCCCCATACGTGGGCCGATACCGAAGACAGTGCAACACCTGGTCGACTCGCGGCGGAGGGGAAGCAGGCGTTAAGCACTCCCCATACGTGGGCCGATACCGAAGACAGTGCAACACCTGGTCGACACGCGGCGGAGGGGACGCAGGCGTTAAGCACTCCCCATACGTGGGCCGATACCGAAGACAGTGCAACACCTGGTCGACACGCGGCGGAGGGGACGCAGGCGTTAAGCACTCCCCATACGTGGGCCGATACCGAAGACAGTGCAACACCTGGTCGACATGCGGCGGAGGGTACGCAGGCGTTAAGCACTCCCCATACGTGGGTCGTTACCGAAAACAGGGCAACACCTGGTCGACACGCGGCGGTGGGTACGCAGGCGTTAAGCACTCCCCATACGTGGGCCGATACCGAAGACAGGGCAACACCTGGTCGACACGCGGCGGAGGGTACGCAGGCGTTAAGCACTCCCCATACGTGGGCCGATACCGAAGACAGTGCAACACCTGGTCGACACGCGGCGGAGGGGACGCAGGCGTTAAGCACTCCCCATACGTGGGCCGATACCGAAGACAGTGCAACACCTGGTCGACACGCGGCGGAGGGTACGCAGGCGTTAAGCACTCCCCATACGTGGGCCGATACCGAAGACAGTGCAACACCTGGTCGACACGCGGCGGAGGGGACGCAGGCGTTAAGCACTCCCCATACGTGGGCCGATACCGAAGACAGTGCAACACCTGGTCGACACGCGGCGGAGGGTACGCAGGCGTTAAGCACTCCCCATACGTGGGCCGATACCGAAGACAGTGCAACACCTGGTCGACACGCGGCGAAGGGGACGCAGGCGTTAAGCACTCCCCATATGTGGGCCGATACCGAAAACAGGGCAACACCTGGTCGACACGCGGCGGAGGGTACGCAGGCGTTAAGCACTCCCCATACATGGGCCGATACCGAAGACAGTGCAACACCTGGTCGACTCGCGGCGGAGGGGACGCAGGCGTTAAGCACTCCCCATACGTGGGCCGATACCGAAGACAGTGCAACACCTGGTCGACTCGCGGCGGAGGGGACGCAGGCGTTAAGCACTCCCCATACGTGGGCCGATACCGAAGACAGTGCAACACCTGGTCGACACGCGGCGGAGGGGACGCAGGCGTTAAGCACTCCCCATACGTGGGCCGATACCGAAGACAGTGCAACACCTGGTCGACACGCGGCGGAGGGGACGCAGGCGTTAAGCACTCCCCATACGTGGGCCGATACCGAAGACAGTGCAACACCTGGTCGACACGCGGCGGAGGGGACGCAGGCGTTAAGCACTCCCCATACGTGGGCCGATACCGAAAACAGGGCAACACCTGGTCGACACGCGGCGGAGGGTACGCAGGCGTTAAGCACTCCCCATACGTGGGCCGATACCGAAGACAGTGCAACACCTGGTCGACTCGCGGCGGAGGGGACGCAGGCGTTAAGCACTCCCCATACGTGGGCCGATACCGAAGACAGTGCAACACCTGGTCGACTCGCGGCGGAGGGGACGCAGGCGTTAAGCACTCCCCATACGTGGGCCGATACCGAAGACAGTGCAACACCTGGTCGACACGCGGCGGAGGGGACGCAGGCGTTAAGCACTCCCCATACGTGGGCCGATACCGAAGACAGTGCAACACCTGGTCGACACGCGGCGGAGGGGACGCAGGCGTTAAGCACTCCCCATACGTGGGCCGATACCGAAAACAGGGCAACACCTGGTCTACACGCGGCGGAGGGTACGCAGGCGTTAAGCACTCCCCATACGTGGGCCGATACCGAAGACAGTGCAACACCTGGTCGACACGCGGCGGAGGGTACGCAGGCGTTAAGCACTCCCCATACGTGGGCCGATACCGAAGACAGTGCAACACCTGGTCGACACGCGGCGGAGGGGACGCAGGCGTTAAGCACTCCCCATACGTGGGCCGATACCGAAGACAGGGCAACACCTGGTCGACACGCGGCGGAGGGTACGCAGGCGTTAAGCACTCCCCATACGTGGGCCGATACCGAAGACAGTGCAACACCTGGTCGACACGCGGCGGAGGGTACGCAGGCGTTAAGCACTCCCCATACGTGGGCCGATACCGAAGACAGTGCAACACCTGGTCGACACGCGGCGGAGGGTACGCAGGCGTTAAGCACTCCCCATACGTGGGCCGATACCGAAGACAGTGCAACACCTGGTCGACACGCGGCGGAGGGGACGCAGGCGTTAAGCACTCCCCATACGTGGGCAGATACCGAAGACAGGGCAACACCTGGTCGACACGCGGCGGAGGGTACGCAGGCGTTAAGCACTCCCCATACGGGGGCCGATACCGAAGACAGTGCAACACCTGGTCGACACGCGGCGGAGGGTACGCAGGCGTTAAGCACTCCCCATACGTGAGCCGATACCGAAGACAGTGCAACACCTGGTCGACACGCGGCGGAGGGGACGCAGGCGTTAAGCACTCCCCATACGTGGGCCGATACCGAAGACAGTGCAACACCTGGTCGACACGCGGCGGAGGGTACGCAGGCGTTAAGCACTCCCCATACGTGGGCCGATCCCGAAGACAGCGCAACACCTGGTCGACACGCGGCGGAGGGGACGCGGGCGTTAAGCACTCCCCATACGTGGGCCGATCCCGAAGACAGTGCAACGCCTGGTCGACACGCGGCGGAGGGTACACAGGCGTTAAGCACTCCCCATACGTGGGCTCTCTAGTGTGCCTTGAATAGACTGGATGACAGGCCATTTACGGAAGTGAAGATCTTTCGAGCCTGGCCTCACACTTCGATAGCCCAGAAAGCAGTTCGAGCGCTTTTGCACTACCGGACTTGAGTGCCCGACTATAGACATCCTACACCTAAGTGTCCCCTCTCTCTCCCTCTCTATCTCTCTCTCTCTCTCTCTCTCTGCGTACTACGTTTCCTTGCCGGAGTTCAACAAAGTTGTCAGCGGCGCTTTGCGGCTGCTGGCGTCACATAATCGCCCGGGTAACACAAATGTTTGAACGTGCGGCATGCACAATTGTGCCGTGTCATCGTTTAATGTTCGACGAAGACGCTCATTTTAGCTGCTCGGGATATTTCGGAGCACCTTGGCGAGCAAATGTGTAATACTGGTGCTCGCACGCTGAAGAGTTCCGGAACTTATTTCAACTATGCACTTAATGCGGGTTGGCGATGCAGATGAGCAATAATAACATAAACTCAATTGATAATGAATCATATCAGTACGTAGCACATCGCGCTGGTTCATATTTTACTGACCTTATGCTCTGCCACTGCTTGTCTAAGGGAGCGCAGGCCACGTGAAAGCATGCAAATGCTTTTTCCGTGGTCGCCAACACATCGATATTGAAAGTGAATTGAATGAGTCAGTCCATTTTACTGTGCTGCGCCAAATGCCTCTCTCGCATACCGAGACCTTTAGCAGGTGCGTCATATTGCTGGGCTGGTTGCGCAGGGCGACGGCGGTGGGCCCCTGTCGTGCTACGCTGCGGACGGCCGCTACCACTTGGCCGGCCTGGTTGCCTGGGGCATCGACTGCGGCACACCGGACGTCCCAGGCGTCTACATGCGCGTCGCCAAGTACCTCGACTGGATCTCCGAGGTCACCCGCCTCCCCATCTCCGAGTTCTACCCCAAGTGATCAGCGCCGGCGGCGATCACGAAGCGGGCACTTTCTTCCAGTTTTTAGCCACGTTACTCTCACCGCTTTCACGTTGCCAAGTATATGTTCAGCCAACCGCATGGAGCTCAGTTTCATCACGTACAGCTGGGCACATATGTCAGTGCAGTCCTGTACATAATTTTAATAAATCGGACAATCTTTGTGTTTCGGTGGCTTTAATTGCTAATACTGTAGTGCTACCCTAGGGCTGTCACGTGGGCACCAAATAAGAATAGTTACGTATTCCAAATCGTAAACGCAACTGGGAGAAAGCACCGCTACAGTGTCTATGGTGGATAATGGCTGTTTAGTCCTAAAGTGAAGCACAGCGCGATGGCAAGCGTTAGGCTTCAACTCTTCGGACGCAGTTTTAAGCGTGCGCGGGTACGACATGGCGCGACGCGAGGCAGCTGGACAGAAAGGTCTCGCGTGATAAGGTGTACGAGACCGACGGGAACCCTTAGTCGGCGCCTAGTCTCTCGGATAACGTGAGGCTTGGTGTTCACTTTAGCAGGGAAGAAGTGTGGGTGTTTTGGTAGGATACATACAAACTGGGATACATAGAGCAAAAATGACACAGGGACAAGCAGGAACACAGGACGAGTGATAGCGCTCGTCCTGTGTTCCTGCTTGTCCGTGTCATTTTTGTGCTATGTATCCCAGTTTGTTTGTGGTTCACACCTAGAGCCTGCACGCAGAAGCACAAGCCTGCTTATTGCGCGCATGCGTACAACAATGATGAGCTGATATTATTTTGAAAATGTTAACACAGTTTATTTGACAGGCATGGCACGCTGGTTTTCGTAATTTCTCTATAGACAAGAATTTCAAGTGCCTATAGGTGGCGCCCATTATTTTTTATGATGCTGAGGAGACTGGGAACGCCGCGGGCGGCAGTGGGCCACAGCGCATTTGTGGTCGCCTGCGATGGCTGGTTCCGAAAGCACTGCAACCGTCTTTTCGTCTACGAATGCCTGTAAGTGCAGCTTCTCTAATGCGATTACATTTCAGCTGACGGAAACATACCACGCGGATAATTTAGCGAGAGGACCCTGCGACACCGTCAGCGTCGTCCGCGTTACTGCAGTTGCAACGTCGTGCAATTGGCCAAGCTTGTTTCCGCAAGATCTGCGACATTATACGCGTTTCTTTCCTGAAGGGGGGAGGGGGCAGAACTTTTTGTTGGGGCTAGTTGGTGCATGTTACTGAAGTACTATAGCGCAAAACAGACGACAAAAGAAAAGACACGGACGAGCGCTTTGAAACACTATGAATCATACTAGACGACATTCAGTACGCTATAGGGTCATTACTCGCGGAACGCAGGAGGTCCCAAAAGTGTCCATCGCTGATTCTAATTAATAAAAATTTGTTTTCTTGGTGATTGTGTGCGTGAGGTTTGACGAAGGTATCTTTATCAAAATATTTTTGGTGATGTAAGCACTCTCACAAGTTTACGCGAAGAAGCAAAAGTTGGTTGGAGGTATATTCTTTTAATCAAGTGCGCAACTGGGTACAATGAGAACCTTAGAATATTATACTGATGTTTTTTTCATACGTTGACAGGTTAACTTATTTCGTTTACTTCGCTGAGTTAACCTAAACATCCAATTTGTTGCCTTTTTTTTTATCATAAACCATTAGGGTACAACTGCAGCATTCTAGTATTTTGTGCCGTTTCTATAGTTTATTTAGAACTGCGGCTCGACAGCGCGAATAAAACAGGGACGCGAGGAAATAGATACCACAGACAAGCGCTCACTGCCAACTGGAAGTGTATTTGAAATTCTCCAGCCATTTTATACCTTTTTCTTTTCGCATAGGCATGCGTACACCAATCGCAAGAGCATCTGCAAATCGGCAACATCATAATCTTTCATCCAAAAAAGCTGTTTCTTTACCCGACAAGGCAAGAGAGGGAGCGCTTGCACATTTCTTTCTTTTCTAATGTAATAAGCCTCTATTTTACTTTCCCTATGAATTTTGTTTTTTCAAATTTGGGAGTGTAGGGACACTTGTTACAATGTCCTGCTAAATGACTTCCATAACGCTCTGTAGGTTACTGCTGTGCTGACGAGCTCTTTCATTGAAACACTGTCCCGTTTGACCTATATAAGATTTCCCACAGCTCAGCGGTAACTGATAGATAACGTTGCGCCTGCAGTCAGTGAAACGGGATTTATTATTGGTAATGCGCAGGGACCTTTCGCGCTTGTTCATGCGATTGCATATCGAGGACAGCTTACACGGGGCACTGAAAAGCAAATTAGTGTTATGTCTATTCGAAACATTCTTTAGATTGTGTGACAACTTGTGCAAGTATGGCACCACGTGCGCTTGTCTCGTCTTTATTCTTTTCTTTTCGTGATGTTTCGGAACTTATTCATACGGAACGCATACTGAAGTGATCACAGAACTGGGAAAGCCTGCGTTCTGCAATCCCGCTATCTGATTTGAAATACTTTGATCGCACTCATGCTCACGCGACTTCTTCAGTGCTGCCTTAATGCACGGGGTTGCTTTGGCTCTCTTAGTCAATTCAGAGTGTGCGCTGTCGCAGCGCAACAAGGTTTTCTTCCATCTCGGATGATATCCCCAGCATACATGCGCGTCCAAAGAAAAACAGATTAATAATTCATAAGTGAACTTAAGTCCTCCCGGTGAGTTAATGAACAAGTCCAAAATTTCTTCGACCGCGCCATGAAAATGCGTACAGGTGTTTTTCTTCATTACAATTAAGTAGTTGTCAACGTATCTAAACACTCGCGTTACAGGCACGTCCACCAACTCAACAGAAATTACATTGTCAACCGAGGATAAAAACATTTCGCATAAAATGGGGGCTATGGCTGATGCTATACAGATGCCAGTGCGTTGGATGTAGAAGTGGCCATCATAATTTATAGCAGCTGAATTAAGATAAAAATCTAAAAGCGTTCAAAATTTGTCGCTGTTGACACCTACAGAATTATGAAAATTGACTTCTCCAAAATACTCTATCCTTTCACGCACATCAAACCATCGCGCGGCATAGAATAATATAAGTACCCTACACCTATTGAAAATGCGGTTAGTGCAGTCCCCTGGTGTCCATTTATCGCCAAGAAAACTTCTTGAGCTTCTTACCAGAACAGGGTCATTTATTTGCAACTTCTTGAGATGGGGGGGCCTTGCAGAACTTTTCCTACATGACATCGCCATGGCGTCTTCTCCGACACAATAATCCTAAAAGGGTATTCAGACTTGTGGGTTTTGCAAGTGAAGAAAACTCTGAAATCAAGTATTTTTCCGGAAAGGTACTTCCAAGTTTGGCATACTCACTTTTTGACAATCTTCAGAACTATACTAAGCATTAAGGCCGTCCAGATGTGCGCACCTGCCTCTCAGCTTGTGATCTAGAAATTGCAATGCGACCAAAGTTTCTTTGAGGCGAGAAAGAAAAAAAAGTTCCGCGACCGCCGTCAGGCCTGCTTCGGCTGCCGAACACGTACGCGCGGCCGGCTGCTTGCGTGGCACGCGTATTCAGTGTGGCCAGTTACTAAGCGAACGAGTGCCGTGTCACTTAACATCAGCATAAGTACATCGAAAACGGCGTATGTTCGTCAGTTCGACCACTTGTAATATTGAAGGTGGTCAGGTAGGCGACCACAGCATAGATGGAGCTGTGCCAGATAGTGGCTAACCTCATTTTGTCCCAGGCAGAGGCAGAATGATCACACGATCATTTTTTTTCACTGCTGCTTCGTACCAGAACGACAACAGTTATTGCTCAGGCCCATGTACACTCGCAGTGGACTGCAGACTGGAAATGTCTTGCCGTTTCTCTTCTATGCCATGGTTGGCACCGAATGCCGATGATTCCGGTTGTTGCATAACTCATAATCTGCGAATCTGTGCTTCTTACAAAAAAAAATGAAACAACGCCATGCACAATGTCTTGTGTCGTACAATTATCGCTCCTGAGGACGACTTCGAAGCAGTCAAGGTTTACTTTCATCACCTAAATATATTATTTTAAGCGTAGTTACGAGGGCAGCAACATTCGAACAGTTAAACGGATACTTCGACGTCACTTACAGCGCATAAAAACAAACATGCGATATCTTGTCCTTGCAGTTCGTAAGCACGGCACATATTCATGTGTCCCCCGCACGTGCGTAGCAGTGAAGGGACAATTCGGGAGTGCCGTCCGGCGAGATTGGTTCTGAAAATTTTTCTCGCCCCAACATTTACTCGAAATAATATTTTTAGATCCCAAGATAAAAGATTAGTGCGTATAATGAGCTATTTGACGTCCTTTTGTCTGCAGGGCTCTAACCCTTATTTTCGTCGGGACATGTTAAAAAAGTGCATTTTTGCGAAAGTAGTACTATAACTTTGTGGAAAATTGGTTTCATAGTCGAACATTATTTTAGCATATAGTTATAACGACGGAAGAAAGGTACAAAAAAAGCATTTTGTGGCTACAACGTTCACGTCCTTTATGCAAAAAAACTTTGAAAACGCACAATTTTTCTTTATTGAGCACAGCGGGGAAGCCAGAAATGTGTCCACTTATGATTTCTTGCTGTGTTCAACTTAGCAAAATAAACGAAAATTACCGTGTTAACCTGTGAAGGAAAAACACCAATATAATATTCTGCATATAATTTGTAATTGTAGGTAGTTTAAAACTTGATCAAAAAACAGTTCCGCGAACCAACTTCTGCTTCTTCGCTGAAACTTGAAAGATCGCTTACATCGCAAAGAATTCTTTTTCGGGAAAATACTTTGTTGAAACTTTATTCGTACAATCGCCAACTAGTCCAACTTTTTCCTAGAGTTTCCAGTCGATTGGTCACTTTTGGTATCTGGGACGTTACGTGTTGAATGACCCTATATGTAGTTCATCAAAAGTATTACATTGTTACAGGGACAACGTGTATTTAGAAATTCTAACTATATACAATGTTACAATAGCCACAAGCAGCGGCGACTGCATGATGCAAGGCCTTTTCGCGTACCTCTGGCCACTTCGTCGCCGTCCTGTTCGTTCTACCGACAGTAACAGTCCGTTCACTGTCTCGTGGCGCTATCACAGCCCCCCCCCCCCCCCCCCCCCACAGGGGGCGAGAGCGCCTACCCTGTGCTTGTATGACTGACTAAATGGCCCGTTACGTACGGCTTTAGTCTCGCTACGCGCACGATTTAATAGTCTGGGAAGAGAACAGCAGTTTGCGATATGTAGCGACGCACTGGAAGTGGTAAGGGAATACATCTACTTAGGGCGGCTATTGACCGCGGATCCGGATCATGAGACTGAAATAATCAGAAGAACAAGATTGAGCGTAGGGGCATTTGGCAGGCATTCTCAGATCATGAACAGCAGGTTGCCATTATCCCTCAAGAGAAAAGTGTATAACAGCTGTGTCTTATCAGTACTGACCTACGTTGCAGAAACCTGGGGGCTTACGAAAACGGTTCTACTTAAATTGAGGTCGGCGGAACGAGCTATAGAAAGAAGAATGATGGGTGTAACGTTAAGGGATAAGAAAAGAGCAGATTGGGTGAGGGAACAAACGCGAGTTAATGATATCTTAGTTGAAATCAAGAAAAAGAAATGGGCATGGGCAGGACGCGTAATGAGGAGGGAAGATAACCAATCGTCATTAAGAGTTACGGACTGGATTCCAAGAGAAGGGAAGCGTAGCAGGGTGCAGCAGAAAGTTAGGTGGACGGATGAGATTAAGAAGTGTGCAAGGACGACATGGACACAATTAGCACAGGACCAGAGTAGTTGGAGAAGTATGGGAGAGGCCATTGCCCTGCAGTGGGCGTAGCCAGGCTGATGATGATGATGATGGTCGCGACGACGCGCACGATAGTAGAGGGCAGTGGCGTAGACGGCACTGGCTTGACGACAGGTTCGATTTCGTTCTAAAGTCGGTGCCTTAACGTAGAACCCTGTTAGGACCGTCGTAGCGGGACAATAGCTTTTTGGAGAGACCGATGCAGCGGGACACTATGGGCCGAAGCTTGGGAAACTGAGCCGTTCGCGAGCGATCTGGAGAGGTATGTTGGCACGCGCTATGGCATCGCGAACACACGTAGTGGATCAGCTTAGATCAGCGGGAAGTGAAATAAGATAAGGTTCTCGTCCATACAGAAGATTAAACGGTGAGGAGCCAGTGGCGTCATGCCTGCACGAGTTGTAGGTGAAATTAACATACGGCAAAGTAGCATCACAATCGCGGTGGTCGGTGGAGGAGGCGTACATTGAAGGCATATCGGTCAGAGTTCGGTTCAAGCGCTCCGAGTCCATTCGTTTCTGAGTGATAAGTAGTTGTGAGCTTCTGACGGGTAGATCATGAACGAAGGAAGTCCTCGATGACGGGAGACAAAAATCACCGCCCTTGATCTGTAAGACACTGTCGAGGAGCACCATGATGCAAGGTGATGTCATGAAGAACGTCGGCGACATCCGTAGCACAGCTGGCTGGGATGGCGCTGGTAATGGCGTATTGCGTCGCGTAATCGGTCGCAACGGTGACCCACTTGTTTGCTGATGTCCAGGTTGGAAAGGGGCCAAGAAAGTTGAGCCCAACACGAAAGAACCGTTCGGCAGGAATGTCGATCGGATGAATCATACGGCAGGTAGCCTATCTGGTCGCTTGTGGTTTGGGCATTGGTCGCAGCCAGCGACATACCGTTGCACGGAACGGTAGAGACCAGGCCAGAAAAAACGGCGCTCCACGCGATCACAAGTGCGGGTGACACCGAGGTGACCAGCAGTAGGCTGATCGTGAAGCTACCAGAGGACAGCTGACTGCACATGGGCAGGCAAGTCGAGGAAGCGTTCAGCGCCGTCACGGTGCGTATTGTGGCGGTGCGAAGTGCGAAGTGCGAAGTGCGAAGTGCGAAGTGCGAAGTGCGGTGCGAAGTGCGAAGGCGGAACAAGTGCAGCGAAGGGTCGGGTGTGGAAGAGCGAAGACTCTCGATAACGGAACGTAAAGCCGAGTCGCGGCGTTGTTCGTCCCGCATATTAATGAGGTCCGAGATAGACAAGACCCAGGCGTCGGTGACATCAGGGGAATCCACGGGATGCAGTGACAGGCAATAGGCATCTTGAACTTGACCGGACTTGTGCACTACCGAAAGCAAGTTTTCTCGCAGGCAAAGAGCCCAACGACTAAGGCAGCCTGTAGGATCTTGGAGCAAACGAAGCCGACAGAGGGCATGATGATCAGCTACGACGGTAAAGTTGCGGTCAAATGGGTAGGGACGAAATGTGGCGACACCCCAGAGAAGAGCAAAACAATTTCGTACTGTGATCGAGTAATTCTTCTCCGGAGCGGATAGGAGGCAGCTAATGTAACAAATAACGCAGTCGTGTGAGCACTGACACTGAGCGAGCACGGCACCGATTCCATGGTCACTGGCATCTGTGCGTAGTTCTGTCGGTGCATTCGGATCAAAATGCGCTAAAACATGAGGACTCGTGAGGGCATCGATAAGCGCCGAAAAGGCAACGACCAGGGGCGAGCCCCATACAAAAGCCTGTCTTTGTTGAGGAGCGCAGTAAGGGAACGTGCAATGTCAATGAAATTACGGATGAAACGGCGAAAATAAGAGCACAATCCAACGAAGCTTCCTACGTCTTCAGCCGAACAAGGGACATGAAAATTGGCCGTTTACTGTTATTTCACGGTGTCTGAAACAGCATTTCGAGGCGTTAAGCTGAAGGCCGGCATTGCGGAATATCTCGAGAATCGTAGAGAGGCGCTGAAGATGACTGTCAAATGTTGGCAAAAAACGATGACATCGTGTCGAGGTAACACAAGCAGGTTGGCTATTTCAAGCCACCAAGTAGCGAATCCATCATATACTCGAATGTGGCCGGCGCACTGCAAAGACTGAAAGGCACGAGTTTAAAGTGATAAAGGTGATCTGGAGTTGTGAATGCAGTTTTTTCGCGGTCCAGTGGGTCGACAAAAATCTGCCAATAACCTGAGCGAAGGTCTATACACGAGAAATATTGGGTGCTGTGAAGACAGTCGAGTGCGTCGTCTATACGGGGCAAGGGGTAAACTTCTTTCTTCGTTATCCTGTTGAGGTGTCATAGGAGTCGATAATCAACACAAAAGCGCCAGCTGTTGTCCTTGTTGACCAGCACTGCAGGAGCGGCCCATGGACTAGAAGTTAGACCGATGATTTCCTTGGCCAGCATTTTGTCGGCCTCTTTTTGTGTTATGGTGCGTTCTGCAGCAGAAACGCGGTAAAGACGCCGGTTAACCGGTTTAGCATCGCCAGTGTGGATGACGTGCTGAACCACTGATGTTTGGCCTAAAGCACGATTTTCGAGATCAAGGGTATCGGTATACGGCAGCAAGACCCGGCGAACATTGTCTGCTTGCGTTAGCGGGATCTCTGCAGAAATAATTTTTTCCAAATTGGCAGATGGCGGCACGATGGCTATGACAGAGCCGGAAACGCTCCGAGGGCCATCGACGGCTAACGCAGAAATACCGCGTTCCTGCAGTAACGACACGGTGGCAAGCGCGATACCGGCAGGTAACGTTTGGGTAGAGAGTCCGAAGTTCAAAAGATGCGAGCAGGTTTTGTTTTCGCGTATGGTGACCATATTGTGCGGGAGGACGACGAAGTGCGTGAGGAGCACGTCGAGGATCGGGGAGACAACGTATTCACCATCGCACACATGAGGAGAGGGACGTAACGGGACGTACGTAGCGGCTTGCGGTAGCAGATGAATGAACCTTACAGAACATAAGCAGCCGGGAGTGTCGGACCTCACGTGCGCGTCAAAAGGGAGTTCCAGGTAAAGCACATCTGAGGAGCTGTCGATAAGGGCAGAGTGCCTCAAGAGAAAGTCTAGGCCGAGGATCACGTCGTCAGGACAGCGCAAGCACGGCAAACAAAACAGTGGTCTGATGGGCAACATGCACACTCGGGCAGTGCACATTCCAAGAACAGCAGACGTGCTGCCGTAAGCGACGCGTACTGCGCTCTAAATAGCAGGTGTAATAACTCTGCGGAGCTGACTGCGGAGAGGGCGCTCATTATTGAAATCTGCGCTCCGTTGTCTACGAGGGCCATAACGGTAACTTCGTTTCAGCGCGTAAGTACAGTAGACAGATGATTTTTATACCGGGTCACTGATGCAGCGTCACCTCCGGGAGCTGCACGGCTTAGTTTTCCGGAGCGTCGGTGCACGGCCGTGCAGGGCACGAAGACCGGCACGGTTGTGGCGATAGGGTCAGACAGCCTTAGTGGGAACGGTGAGCGGCTCAATCCAGAGTGTGGAACGGCGGCATCGGAAGCAAGTGGGTCAGGGCGAGGGGAAAAATGTTGCATGTTGCCTCCAGGACGACGCGAAGATAGAGTGGTCCTGTTTGAAAGCGATGACCAGCGACTGCGGCAGTGACGGAAAATGCGTCTAACGTGCGAGCAGTTGAAACTCATGGATCGGGCGTCTGCCATTCTCCAGTGAGCCGGCTTTCTGTAGCGCAAAGGGTAGACTTGGTTCTGGATGGAATTTGCAGGAGTTCGTGCAGGCGCACGGATGAAAGAGACGGCGGAGGATAAACCCAGGTTCGCGAACAACCTTCCGGACGACTGCCTGTATGAGCGACATGGTGTACAGGTTGGCTGACCGGACGCCTGCAGGAACGCCCCTAGGAGGTGCTGCTTTGATTTCGCGGCGCACTATACGAGTCGCATCTTCCGACGCTGTACACTGCGCAGTTATCGGTGGGTCCTCGCATGATGATATGACGGCGGCCGAAGGAACTCGCTGTTGATGTGGCGGCTCTCCGCTTGTTCTAAACGTTCACATTACTAAACTACGGCGTCGACCGTCGTAGAGTACTTGAATGCAAGTAGATTAAACGCGTCGTGGCTATTGCCTTCAATAGGCGCGAAATCTTGACAGCTTCGGTGATTTTTCTGCCAGCTTTTTGACAAAGGCCCTGTACGTTCTGTATGTACGAAACGTACGTTTCCGAGGTCGGCTGTACGCGGGATCCCAGCTCTTCTTTAGCGGCCCGCTGACGGCCAAATTGTTTGCCGGACAACTCACGCAGCTTTGCCTTGCAGCCGTCCCAACTTGTAAGATCTTCATGTGTCTACACTGTAAACGAAAATAAACCCACCTGGGAGTTTTTAAGAGGTGATGTGCCCTAAAACCTCCCCTCTCAAATATTTACTCCGATGTATGGGAGCAAAACAGCGCCATCCCCTCGTTTCACTCCGCTGGCTAGCTGCGGGAGTATTAAGGCGACATGACGCGATTTTACTCCGCTTAAAAATCTTGTTCTCCCGTGAAACTCCGACAGGGAGTTTTAAAAAAACTCCCATCCGCCGATACAGGTTGGTCACGTGGCGCTTCCCATGAGGCTGTGCGCCTCGCCAGCGACCGGGCGCGTTCGGCGGAGCGGGCAGTGCTCATGGCTGACGGTTTGTTTACGTCTGTGAAGTGTCGTTCCGCGACAGCGTTTCGTCAATTTGTTTCCCGTATTTCCTTCCAGAAAGTGCTATTGGCATGCCTGAAGCTCACTGTATCACAGCATCAAGTACATTAGCTGTGATCGCTTTGCTGACAACGATGATTGCAAGAACCACGTTTTCAAGTGCGGAAAAAGGCTTAGGTATACCTCGAAGCTGCTCACTGGCTCGTGATGTCGGCTCACGTTCTGGCTGTGTTTTCGTGCTGCGTCACCCTGTCTTGTGTTCTTCAGTACGTGAAATGCGACTTCTATGACCTTTTAGTACATGCTGACAACGTCCAGTGTAGTGTTTGAAAGGACCGCGTAGCAATGGCAACAGTAGCCACTGTTCGAGCGACGACATCCGTGCTAGTCGCGCATGAATGGCGTAACCCAAGTTCGTTGCGGTGCTGTCTTGCCAGTGAGAAAGACCGGAGTGCAAGCAACTGTTTTTATGTATCTGTGAACGGATATCCTCGCCCGAAGAAAAACTGTAGGACATAAGTATGCGTACTGAAAATAAAGCTTCTTATTGAGCGATGTGAATCGAATTGTTATCGCGCATATATGTTTTGGTCACGTCGTTGCTTCCTATATTGCATTAACATTACGCTCTATCCGAGACATTGATTTAGACGCATGCCTGCTGGCTCCGAGTTTAGGGATTCACTCGACAGATCAGCGATGTAGCTCCTTTTCGCAACCGAGACAGATTGCTCGGACGCAGAGCAAGTAGTGCGGTGTATAAAATGCATGACTGCGCATTTCTCGGTGTTAATTATGTCGGCTGCTGCGGGTCATGCTCAAACGTAATAATTTCTTGCTACGCTACCACTATATTGCAAAAATTTAATTTTGCTATGCAACACATGCACTTACATTTTTCTTGCTTACTGTAACTAACGCACTACTTTTTGGCCGCGAACGCCGGCAGTGTGCGAAGTCGCTTCAGCACTCACAGAATGGCATGATAATTTTGAAAAATTACGCCATTAACTTTTTCTCTCTCACTATTTTGAATTAACAGTTTTGTGTTGCTTAAGGTATTCTGTTAATTTCAGAGAGAGAGATCTCGTATGAACGAGCATGTGAGTCGTAATTCTGAAAACAGCACAGCTGCTCCCTAGGCGGTTTCGAGGCACACAATATCGTGGCTATATATACTGGCACCGTTGCTTCTTGAGTATCGCGTGTACGTGTGATGTCTTTCAAATTTCTGCATTGGGTGTTTCTGAAATGTTTATGTATGTCATGATATATGTGCTTTCATTGACTTGTTCCGTCGAATTCGACGCGGTCTCGTGTGCATATTTCGAAATTTGACCAGCAGCCTCTGCATGTAAACATGTTCGCGCAAACTCACGCGATGGCTCTTTTTATACTCCCATTGCACCTCGAAAGAACTCCGTCAATAGCAAAGCAAAAAATAAAGAAAAGACAGAAAAAAAACTGCCATAATTCCACGCGAAAATTCCGCTCGTACGGAGTAAAAATTCTACTCCGATCATACGGAGCAAAAAAAGCTCCGAACCGGGGGGTCGCTATAGGACAAGCAGTATACTCCCACCTCTGAGTTATTTCCGTTTACAGTGTAGTACCAGACGCGTGGCGTTCCTTTGAGGTAGGAATCGCGTTGGATGACATCATCGCAGGGTCCCTTATGTTGTGGCCACTGACGCGCTCGTACATGTCAATCCACTCTTCGACGTCCAAGGCATCCCTGCCGGAAAAAGGTTCCCGAGTCTCGTGGGTGTAAAGGAATCACAGGAGCCGGCGGCTGCTGCGCCGTCGTCACTTCGTTAGTCATCGCGGAGCAAACAAGACGGCGACCGCTTCGAAGTTCCTTGCTGGGTTGGCGGAGCCGGCACGCTGTCAGGATTACACCGCACCTCCACCAAAAAAGATGTTACGGCGATAACGTGTACTTACAAATGATAACTCTATGCAAGGTTACAATAGCCACAAGCAGCGGTGACTGGTGCAAGGCTTTTGCGCGTGCCTGTGCCCATTTTGTGGCCGTCCTCTTCATCCGACCGACAGTAACAGCCCGTTCGCCGTCTCGTGGCAATATTTGTGCCACGTGGTGTCGGATACATTGCGCTGCTTTTAACCACCTTTATCAGCGGAACTGTCGTGTGCTTTTAGCAAAGCACGAGTGGTGCAAATACAATAAACTTATTTTCTGTGTTTTGCATGCACTCGCTGGGAGAGCACTGGCTCCTACGCGTTTATATAAGACCAACATGAAACAGGTACGAGCAGCATTTTACACTTTGAACGGACACATTCAGCAATATAATCAATTAGTGGGGCAGTGCAGTGCGCTCGAGATTGAAGCGTTATATTTCATGTCTCGCGTCCAGCTAGTTACACGGGCTATGAGTAAGGGTGCTTTAGGTACTGATCAAATAAGAAATTAAGATGCCGAAAAGTCATAAATGACGCATTAATGCGGTTTTAATGCGGTAACCCACATCGCGGGAAGGCAACACGTACAACATTGCGTAGTCTACAACAAAAAGACGCAGCCGAGCAACCTTACTGGGTGCGAAGTCACTATCCTATGGTGCTCTCTTCTCAGGCGCCGCACGAAACTTGTGCAGCGAATACAGTCCAGTAAAATAAAAGCCGCTTGTCTTACCGTCAAAGTCGCAGGGCATGAACAGCTTTCGCTTTGGCTGGCTGTTGGGGAAGCCTACGAAGGCACAGTGCCATTCGGATCAATCTCCTTTCACAACAACAACAACAACAACAACAACAACAATAATGATAATAATAATAATCATAGTGTTTATTGCCACACAATATACAAAACAACACAAGCAGGCCGGTCTAAGCCTTAGTTGCCTTGTAGGACCGTGCCAATGAATATTGTCGCGAAGAGAGTGTACCACGGGCCTCTTTGCTGTCTTTCCGGGAATTTTGGGGGCTCCTTGACGCGGGGCAAACCTTTGTACACAAATGACCACGACGGCGCCGCGGACAGTGCTGCCACGCGGCCGCCGCCACCGCCGCGCCGGACGTCACACGTGCACATGTCGCGTCGTCTTCCCACGCTCGGCTGTCAAAAGCTGATTAGTTATGGTCAGAGAGCTTTTGTGTACGGAGTGTTGACGCGACCATGTTTTGACCCCTTGAACTCTGCCGCTTATTGGATGATGTCGGCTTGCCTGATTGGTCGGAGTAACGAAGTAGCCCATTGGTGGAGAAAAGTGTCTCTTGGATGCTGTGTAAACTTATTTAAAGGATAGTTCAAGTAGTTTTGAGTGAATTCGCTTTCCTGACTCGCTTCGAAGCAGCAGCAGATTCGCTTTCCTGACTCGCTTCGAAGCAGCAGCACGAGAATTCGCTCTCCTGATTCATACGAAGCTATAGCAATGGATTCGCTTTCCTGGCTCTCTACGGACCGGCAGCAGAGCATAACATGGATTTCGCCTCACCCGGAGAGCGTCCGTCGCGCGTTCGCTACCGTCGCCACGCCAGTCTAAGCTTGCTGACACTCGGCCCCGCGTCACTGGACGAACTCCGGTCAAGGGAAGACCTTGAACTCTGTGCCACACGCATGCTGGGCCAGTGGCTCAAACACCGCGCCACCACCATCACTCCACCTATGGTCTCCCCACCGCCTGAGGATGCCCCAGGAAACACCATGAAGCCGTCAGCCACCGAAGTAGCCTTGAAGCCCCCGCGGACGGTTTCCCAGCACACGAGGAGCCCCATGCCTCAATCCCCCTCCCTTCCTCTGACGATGAGGACATGGACCTGTCGAGCTCGAGAAAACGAGCTCGCGAAACGGAAAGCGACGACGACGAGGACACCACGCTACAGCAGCCACGTGGAGCAAGGAGAGCAGGGCAGCGCCATGTTGCCATCTCCCGCGAAACAGCTGCGAGTCTCTCCCTTCCGGCCGCCCAAGGAGCCCCTCCCGAAAACGCTGGCGCCATCCCTCGGCGTCCCGATGAGGCGACAGCCACCTGCTTCGCGCCTCCTCCGAACGAGGGCGCGCCTGGCCCCGCCCCTTTAAAGCCCCTTGATAATTTGAAAGTAGCGACACTCTCCTCCTCACGGCGCTTTCCTCCTCGATTCTCCTCACCCGCCGGCTGCGCACGGCACGCTATGCCTCCTGGGCTCCCGCGGACGGGCCGCAGGATTCTATGGAGGCGTGTGCTTTTGGGCCAGTTGCGCGCCCCACTGGGGTTCAAAATTTTGAGAAATGCTAATAACAGCATCGATAATGCTGAAGGTAACGTTTATGAGGAGGTAGGGCTTTTCTTAAAGCCGTATGAACGGGGTATACCGATGTAAAGGCAGCTTTGGGGCGAGTTCTATGCTCCAGACAATTTTTCTGCCACATGATCAGATGTTTTACTTCGTGCGTCTGATCTAGTGTTGCTTGTGACACATCCCTTTGTGCGTGGTTTATTAAGCGAAAGCCTTAGACCTCTGTTTCAAGGTCCCGTTGTGAGCTACAGAAAATATCATGTGACCGAAGAAAGGCGGGAAGCGAACCAAAGCACGTGCAGCCGCGCATAGGAGATCATTAGTGATTAGCAAAGTAATGATGATTAGTGATTGGATTAAGATGAATTAGGGTGTATTAAGGAACGTGAAGTTGGATTAATGTTGATGGAAGTGGATTAAGGTGCATAAAGGAGGACAAGGTTGGATTAAGGTCGATGAAGGTGGATTAGGGTGGATGAAGGTGCGTTGAGGTGCATTAAGGACGATTATAGTGGATTAGGGTGGATTAAAGTGCATGAAGGAGGATGAGGGTGGTTTAAGAAGGATTAAGGTGCATTAAGGATTAGGTGCGCTAAAGTGAATTAAAGTGAATGAAGGAGGATAAGGGTGGATTAAGGAGGATTAGGGTGGACTAAGGTAAATGAATGTGGATTAAGGTGAATTAAGGACGATTATAGTGGATTAGGGTGTATTAAAGTGAATGAGGAAGCAGTAGAGTTGATTAAGGAGGATTAAAGAGGGTTAGAGTAGATTAAGGTCGATGAAGGTGGATTAGGGTGCATTAAGGAGGACTCTCGTGGATTATGGTGGATTAAAGTGAATGAAGGAGGATTAAGGTCAATGAATGTGGATTAATGTGCATTAGGAGGATTGTGGTAGTCTAATCGGTCTTAATACTCAATGAACCCTATTTCACCTTAGTCCACCTTAATGCTCCTTCATCCACCTTAATCCAGCTTAGTACTCCCAATCCACCTGAATACAACCTAATCAACGTACATCGCCCCTAATGCACCTTATCCTACCATATACAGTCTTAATTCTCTTTATCAATCCGCATCCATCATAATCCGCCTTAATCCTCCATCCACCTTAATCCTTATTCATACACCTTAATCCAACGTTATCCTGCCTAATAGTCCCAATCTACCTCAATGCACCCTAATCCACCTCTATCAAGCCTGACCCAGCTCCATGGTTCCTAATCCACCTTAATCTACACTAATCCTACCTAATCGGTCTTAATCCCCCTTTATCAACCCTAATTCACCTTAATCCACATTAATGGACCTTAATCTTATTTTATCCACCTTAATCCTCCCTAATCCTAGTTCATGACCCTATTGCACCCTAATCTGTCCTAATACCCTTTCATCAACCTTTCACCATAATCCAGCATAATCCGCCTTAATCCTCCTCCACCCACCTTAATCTTTATTTATGCATCCTAATCCTTCTTAACGCACTCTAATCCACCTTAATCTTCTTTAATACACTCTAATCACATTAATCCTCCCTAATCCACCTTATGCCAATCACTAATGATTCATTAATTGGGTAATCATTCTCTTATACAGGGGTGGACATGATTTGGGTCGCCTCTGGCCTTCCTTGGGTCACGTGATACTTCCAGTTTACAACGCGACCTTGAAATATAGAGATATAAAGGCTTTCGGCTTAAAACTAAAAAAAAACTCAATGTTGACTAGCTAACGCTTATCACCTGCAATATACGGGTATATTTGCCACTAATTTTTTCTGGGCGCAAAGCAGAATCTATAATGCTTTACTTCTGACTGAATAACAACAGTTAGCGACGTGCGAGGGGAATATTAAGCATACTGAGGACAACCGCAACAAAAGCGCTGGTGAGCAGGCCGGAAGAACGAAAAAAAAATGCAGCATTACGGGATGCTGTGCTACGAGCTCTAAGAAAGACGCCTCAGCTCGCAAACAACGCTGTTCTTTGTCGGAATAAAGTTCTTTCGGCCAATGTCACTCAGCCACTGCTTCCTGCGCAAGCGGTCACGTTTTCCTTGTGGTATCATAAAAACGGCATAGCCATCTTGAGGCTTCTTGCTGCAGTTATATGCGCAACAGCCCGGCATAGCGCTAGCACAGAGAGCAGGAAACACGGCGTAGAACGTTCGCTACGCCGAGCTAAAGCGCCGAGCCAGCCGTTCTCAGGAGGAAAATGGCGCGAACGAAAAATAAAAACACAAGCAAAACCTAAGATACGCGCGTTTCCAAGGGCAACGGCAGGGAGACCAATCGGCGTGCAGAAAAAACTGGGGCAAAACTGGTTACCGCGGGGGGAACGCACAAGGGGCGAGGAGGAGGCGAGGAGGTCGAGCGGCGGCAGCAGAGTTCAAAGAGTGTCGTTACTTTCAAATTATCAAGGGACTTAACGCCCCCGACGCGCCGTCTGCTCCTGATGGCGGCACACCGCACGCAGCGTCGTCTGCTAGCTGTCTCGCTGCACGCGAAAACGCTACTGACTCGATGGAGCTGGCGGACGAAGGACCCACTGGTTCGTCCCAGCAGGGCCCCGAGCACCCTGCGGCGCGATTCCTCAAGGACCCGCCAAGCCAGCCTGCCCCGCTACCGAATAGAAAGGGGAAGAAGCACCAGAAGCACCACAAAGCTCCTGCCGTTGCCTCGTCTTCGTCTCCCGACGCTTCGGACGGCTCGCGGCGCCCGCCCGCCAGCCCTGTCACCCCCAGCGTGCCTGTAGCAGCCGTACCGAGGAATCCACCACCCGCCAGCGAGCCAACCTAGGACGGCTTCACCCTCGTGCAGTCGAGGGGGGACAGGCGGCGTGCGAAGGGCCTGGAGACTGCTGCACTCCCAGTGGACCCTGCGGTCATCGGTACGGTGCTGTTCCGTCCTTCGGCACCTGGCGGAGCCTTCCGGGGAGCACCGCGCCTCGCACTCGCTGCGACCCTCTCTTCGCGGCACGGGGTAGCAGCGGTGCGAGTCAACCAGAGGCGCAACATCGTGGCCGCTGGTACCACCACCCAGGAGTGCCTAGAGGGGCTGCTCAAGCTTACCGAGCTGCACGCGATCCCCGTGACTGCTCGACTAGCGGCTGAGCGGGGCAAGAGCACCGGCTTTCTACACGGGGTGAGCGGGCTGCCTGCAGACACGGACCTGCTGGGAGCAATCGAATCCAGCGTTCCTGTTCTGTTGGCGACGCTGGACGGGAGCACCGCCACCCTCCGTTTTGCGGGACCGGTGCCCCCTGAGCATGTTCGCGTGCTCAAACTCGGCTTCAGGGTGAGGTCAGCCAGGCCCCGTCCAGTGCAGTGCCGGCAGTGCGGCCGCTTCGGGCACGTCCTAGAGTCATGTCAATGGCCGAGCGACTGCATCTCATGCCGCAAAAACCACGCGGCGAGCGTCTCCTGCCAGACCATCCGATGCAGAAACTGCGGGGGCTCCCACAGAGCAGACACTCCCGCTTGCCCCAAATGGCAGGAAGAACGGAGGGTGGCCACGATCATGGCTTCCTCCACCTCGGCACTGTCGAGGCGCGCTGTCAGGGCAGCAGTTCGCGAGGAGCAGCGGTCCTACGCCAGCGTACTGAAGGGCCCCAGCCCTGCACCGAGGCGCCCAGTACCAGCCCCGCGTGCTTCCCAACGCCAGCCCAGACAGGAAGCCGCCGCCCCACCTGCCCAGACCACTGTGGATCAGCTGGTAGCAAATCTGCTACTCACCATGCAAGCAGTCAGCACTATGCTGCCAGCTGACCACCCGCTCCGGACCATCTGCCTGCAGGTAGTGGCTAGCCAACAGCCACCCAACCAGCATGGCTAGTCACAATGCCAAACATCGGCTGCGCATCCTGCAGTGGAATGTGCTTTCGCTGCGGCGGCGTCACGCGGAATTAGCCGCGCACCTACTCCTGCACGAGTACGACGTACTCGCGTTGCAGAAAACGTACACGCGCGACGGAGACTGCAGCCTACCGGGTTTCGTGGGCTACCACAGTGCGACCACCTGCGAGCTACGGACTTGCGCGAACGTGCCGTGTTGTGACCCGCTCCACCCGCCCGGTCGCTCCCGCGCGGCTGTTTACATCCGTGCGAGCCTTGCTCAAGCAGTCGTTCGCGTGGCCGACATCGTCCCTGCTTCCGTGGAGTGCGTGGCTGTGACTGTGCGCGTTGGAGGGCCGACACTTGTGTCGCCAGCGTGTATGTGCAGCCCATACGACAGTGGGATACGGCCTTCATCTCGAGCCTCACCGCGCGCATCGGTGGCGACTGTGTCGTGTGCGGTGATTTTAACTCACACCACACGGTATGGGGCAGCGCCCACAGCGATCCGAGTGGCAGGGACCTGCTGAACTGCATAAATTCAACGGGCCTGCTCATCCTGAACACCGGCAGTCCCACTTTTCTTCGTTGGAGGGTACACAGGAGTGCAATTTACCTATCGCTCGTGAGCGAGCGCTGCCACTACGAGTGGGTCCGCAGCCCTGACACGCAGGGCTCGGATCATTACCCGATCTCACTCGACCCGCACGGCTTCAACCGCGCAAGAAAGTGTACGTATCGCGTCACGGACTGGTCAAAGTTCTGGTCACTCTGCGCCACACCCCCTCCGGCGAACACAGATTTCGTCACGCACATTTCGAGGTGCGTGAACGCCGCCACCAAATCGTGTGTGGTGCCTGCGGGAACGCCGGCCCCCGATATGAAGCTCCTCAACCTGCGTGCCGTCCGTCGTCGCGCCGAACGCCGTGCCATCAAAAGCGACAAGGTGGAACATTGGACGATATATAACCGCCTTGATGCTGCATGCCGCCGTCACGCCAGGCAGTGCCGAAACCAGAGCTGGCAGAGCCTTTGTGTGTCGTTGGAGGACAGTCGCGACAAGTCGCGCCCTTGGCGCATTCTCGCTGCCCTCCTTTGTCCGAACATCCACGGCCACCCTGCACTATCCATCGCAGTAGCTCAGGGCTTGAGCACCGAGCAACTGGCAGAACTATTCGCGGATTTCTTCGCCCCGCCGTCTCCCGCTGCAAGCCCCGTTAGTGCAGCCTGCGCACTGCCGCCGTACAACAAGGCTCAACTCCTCACTCCCCTGCGCTATTTTCCGACGCGGAGAATTTTGGAGCATGTCGAGGTATTGTGTTCGGCGGACTTTACACTAAGTGAGTTGCGAAGGGTGTTGAACACGCGTAAACGACGTTCCGCGTCTGGCGCCGACGGACTGACGCATCAGGCCCTGAGGAACGTCGATGCAGCACAGCTCCCCTCACTGCTCGAGGCATTCAACGGTGTGTGGCGCAGCGGCATCATCCCTGCTGAATGGAAGGAAGCGATCGTCGTGCCCATACTCAAGCGCGGCAAAGCGGCCACGAACACCAACTCGTATCGCCCAGTGTCGCTTACCTAGGTAGCCGGCAAAACACTGGGGGCCATGGCTTTGCACCGCCTTGAGTGGATAGCCTCCGCCCTCGACGCTTTCGCCCCCGAACAGAGTGGATTCCGGCGACTGCGCTCAACAGCGGACTCGCTCGCGGACGTCGTGGCTACGCTCGAGGACGCGGCAAGTCGCCGTGAGGCTGGATATCTCGTGCTGCTTGACATGCAAGGCGCATTCGATGGTCTGCCCTATACAACCATCACTCAAGCACTACGTGAGCTGCACGTCACCGGCCGCCTCTTCGACTACGTCGCGGCCTTCCTCGGTGACCGCATGCTCAGAGTCCGAGTTGGCAATGCGCTGAGATCCACCCGAAGCGTGACTTCCGGCGTTCCACAGGGTAGCGTCATCAGACCGTTTCTATTCAACCTGGCACTGGCAAGGCTCCCTGATTACATTCCGAAGATCACAGCCCACGAAGTCCGTGTGGCGATTTACGCCGACGCCATTGCGCTGTTTGCGTGCGGGCCCAAGGACCCCGGCTATCCAGTGCGAGAATCACTGCAGTCGGCGATCAACGCCGTGGATGAACACCTCGCCAGCATTGGGCTACAGCTCTCGGCATCAAAAACTGAGGCGCTGTTGGTGCATCCCCGCTCTCGTGCGCGCTTCGAAGTACCGCCATTCGTGCTGCGTGGAAGCCCCCTCCCGTGGCAGAGAAAAGTGCGTTATCTCGGCCTCAACATCGACTGCCGGCTCAACTTCGACTGCCGGCTCAACTTCGACGCCGCCGTCTCCCAGCTATGCAAGGACTCGAAGAAGGTTGCCGGCGCCGCACGCTCCCTGCTCGCCCGTGGTCGTGGATGTACACCGCAACTTGCGCTCCGAGTCTACAACTCGGTCGCAACGTCGCGTGCGCTCTATGCACTGCCCATTACCAACGTCAGAGCCGCCAATTGGAGGGCGATCGATATGGAGCACCGCACCGTAATCCGCCAACTTTACGGGCTTCCTCGCAACTCGCAAGTAGGAGCAACTCTCGCCGAAGCGGGAGACTGGCCGCCCTCATTTCGCGCACGGAAGCAAGCGATGAACCACATCGAGCGTCTTCAACGTTCGCCACAGGGACAACGCCTCGTGTGTCGCCTCCATACCCTCGAAGGCTCGGGCATGGCCAGCGTGCCACCGAGTTCAGCGCACTCGTCGCGTCGACGCCGCAACTCCTACCCCTGCCGGTCTCGCCGCACGCCTGCGCGCTCCTCGATGTCAACACCACGGTGCCAGGCGTCAAGTCCAAGCGTCAAACAGCTGTTTGTGCTATGCAGCAGGAAACGGCCGCACTTCTGCACGAGCGCTTAGGGGGCCGGCTGCTCGTTTACACCGACGGCTCCGTAGCGAGTGATGGTTCCGGTGCTGCAGCGTGCACGGCGCCGGATATTTGCGCTACACGGCAGTGCCGCCTTAGTGTTGTGTCGTCGTCGACGGTGGCCGAGCTTGCTGCGATCCACCTAGCAGCTGATCTCCTGCTTCAACAGTGCGGTGTTGTTTCTGCCGCGATCCTTTCGGACTCGCGCGCAGCACTGTGTATGCTGCCGAAGGATCACCTTGGACCTCCGTTGGTGCAGCGCATCGGCTCAAAGCTCCGTCATCTCGTCAGCCAGGGCTGCGATTTGGCGTTGCAATGGTTTCCAGCGCACATTGGCCTACAAGGGAACGAAGCCGCCGACGCTCTCGCAAAGCAGGGTCTTACCCTGCGCTTCCCGCTCGTCACATCGGTCAGCGGTTTCGACGTGGCCAAAACAACCATTCTGCGCACGCTCCGCGCGCAGCACCCGGACCAGCTAAGCACGTCGCCGCAGGTACGTCACTTCGACTCCTCCCCCGCGTGGGCTTCTCCCGGGCGGAGCGCTCCTTCTTGCTTCGCCTGCGCGTCGGCTGCTACAAGACGGCTGCTAGAACGCACAGGCTGCAGGGAAGCGTATTTGGAACATCCAGAAGGGACAACGCATGGCAACCGCAGCGCCACGCTATTGGCTGCCGGCTGCGGGGACGCGCCGTGGCGTCATGCCTAACAACGTACTCTCATCGCCAGCGGTTTCGCGTAGCTTGTGGGTCGTGGCCAACGCCGTGGCCAACGTTTTGTCGTGGCTGGCACGCAGACGCGGCTACGTGAAACTGGCGTAACTGTGTGCTGGCGCGGTCGCGAGCCGAGGGTGAAGCGACTTTCCGTCCCACCAATCGAAGCGCCCTCTCCGCCCTGCCGATTGACAGGAATCGGCACCTACGCCGGTGCGACAGTTTACGCTGCGAGGATCGCTGGGCGAAACCAATGCCTGTGAGATGGAGTCGTATTCCACCACTACTACTAATGATACTCAGCGCGATGCCCTCAAGAGGAAACAAAACGCCCTTGCGATTACTGTGCTGCTCACGTCATGTTAATGCAACTAGGTATACATGGACACGGCGTGAAAGCACTGAATAGTGTTTTAACGTATTTGCGCTGGCACAAAACGTTATAAACAGTCCCGAAAGAGCCTATTGCACGTTCACAGATATGTGCTCCCGTTTTGGTCTCATTAGCGGCTGTCGCGGGATTGTGGTGTGCTCCTTGCCTAGTATGAAGTTAACGATGCTAACACACAGCATGTTCACGTTTTTCCGTGCTATATGTCATTTGCATGACGACCGAGTTGAAAACAAGGCATATGTCTGTGTTGTTTGCATTTGTGTTTTGTAAATTACTTCCTATTGTGGAAGTTCTGGCAGTCTTATTACGCAAGGAGTACGAACGTAAACATATAAACATATTTCTGTGTGTCTGAAATTTTGAATTTCCCATAATAGCCTTTACGACTGATAAGCGGGCTACACAGCCTGTGTGAATCAGCTACCTTTTGTTGCGACGCTCTTCCATGTGGTAGACTGACGCATGGTGCGCGTTTATTTCTGTACTGTTGTAAAAACCATTTGTTTATTCACCCAATACAAATGTACTGCTTCTTCGCCGCAGTACGTCTTAGTTACGCGCTGAAGGATAATAAAAGTGGGAGGGGACCGCTATCACCCAGCATAGTATGTCCACTCAGGCGACCTGAGAGGCGGTAGTTGCGCGAGTGTATAATTAAAGAACTCTTTTTATGTCCAGTGACAGTGGCCCCTTTCAACTTTGAGTATGCTTAGCCGCATTACATAGATGTATTGCGAAAAAGGTAATCTTAAAAAGCTCAATTATGCAACGTTTTTTTCGTAGCTTGCTACACCGCAATACAGGAGTGTAGCATCGTGCAGTAAAGCATACTAAGAGTGCAAAGGGCACATAGGTTTACTCATTATATTCAATTGTGATATAATTTGCAAGTGCATCTGTGCTCTTGGTAAGCTTTATTGACAATTCTTTGTACATTACAAATTCATATTGCCGGGAAGCTTACTAAGGCACATTCGCCATTTTGTAATGCATTATTCACCTTCAATGCAGGAGCACAATGCGGATTCATGCCTATGCTTCTGGCTTTACTGCACGTGCTCTTTGAGAATTGATTCGTTGTTCATAAGTGCACTGGTACTTACTCTGAACTGGAGGGCTGAAGTTGATACGGAAGCGCAATTTTTATTAAGGGGACAAGATGTTGCCAAGGTGGTTGTAGCACAGTTTTTTCTTCCAGGTACCTTTTGTACTAGAAGCTTCCATTGCAGTGTTTCGAGCCCTCTTTGAGCCAGCGCATAGTGTATATAAAAATCGGACACCGATTGGGAACATCACCTATGCTCTCTGCAGTAAGCTGCGCACAGGATAAGTTCATGCCTATCTATAGAAAAAAATGTAGCATGACCAGACAAAATAAAAGGGGGTGGGCTGCAGCAATACTAAGTGTTAAATGGTGCCTTTCCGTTGAGTTTTCTGTTTTGTGCTTTTTATTATGGATCCTCCACAGTAACCCCTAGAGTGCCGAACTTTAGCTTGTTGGTTGCAGATCTCATGGTTGTTACTAACAAAACAGTGTGATAAACGAACAAGGGCTTAAAGGCATCCAGTCACCTTGCTTATCTCATGGTGTTGCTTCATGAGCACTGTGAGCCTCCAGGCCAACTAGGAAGGGAAATTTGTTGCAATCACTTCTGAACTGTATTGCAACCAAACGAACAGTGCTCTCAATGACAACTTTTGGACCGTAGAATGCTTGCACCCAGCAAAGTCTAAGAAGGAAGCATTCAGGATGTGCCAGTGGGCCTTTTGAAGCTGGAACCATTGCTGAAGGGGCTTTGCCTGCTGCCCTCTTTATGGATACACAAAGATGATTTCCTCTTTGAGAGGGATTGTTTCAGATGTCGTTACATGGCAACAATGCTGGGAGTATAGTAGCAGATATGCTTGTCTTTGCCCACTGTCAATAATATGTTCCTTTTCCAGTGCCCCTGTGGAAGTGCCTACTTTTTGGACACAAAGTGCTCTCCATGCATGCATGCATTTTTAGCTTGTAAAGATGCCTATTACCCCTTGCCTCGAGCTGGTCCTTGTTGATGTCACCCAAGAAGGCATTGCGGAGAATGGCGATGCGGGCTTACAAACCAGTGTTGATGCCAGTGAAACCAGATTAATGGAGCTGCCGTTTATTTCTGTCCACTCCATCTTCATCCAGTTACAATGAGCAGTTCTTTGTCCAAACAGAAGGCACAGCTAGTTGGTCATGCATAGCCTGCGCACTAAGACTTGTTGGCGTGCCTCAGAACCTTAGTAGTGTCTATATGCAAAAACATTCTGATGTGTTGATGACTTCCTTCTCTTTATCACGCTTTGCCTGATGAATCCAGCAACTCGGTCAATTTGATGTTCAACAGGCTTCCCATTAGATTTCCCAGCGTCTCCTTTACCAGGGTGCTGCTCATAGATATATTTTCTTGACCTTGCACTGCACTTAAACCATGGCCACACCTGCTGAACCTATAGTATGCGATGAGAAAAGTGCTATACATCACGTTGCTCCAAACTCATGACATGTGCTACAAGGCCTTGAGGAACACCCTCATTAATTTCCACCCTCATCATACTGTACAAAGCTTCGCATGACAAGTGCGACAATTAACATCTGCTGGTTTTTCAGAGCTATTCCTGTCCAGCTTGCTGAAAGCTATCCAGAGTGTTTCAAAAGCAGGACTGCTGCCGGACAAGAAGTGCATAAAGCAAGGGTAGCTATAACCATATATGTCACACAAAATGAAGAAGGCCACTGAGCGTACAGGCGTTTTAATTATTATCCAACAAGCTTGGTTCTCCCTTTGCAAGTGAGTAAACCCAACTTGCCCCAAAGACATGGCCTGTGACAAACTATGTGCCAGATGCTGTGTCCCCTGCAAAGCCGAAGATGTGTACAAGATCCTGACACCCGCAGAGGCTTCTACACTGGGCAAACAAAACAGGCTACTATAAGAACGCCGCCTCTACTAATATGCTAATAACATGAAAACGGGCAGAAATTTGGCTATTCATTGGGCCCAACTGCAGGTGCAAGCCACTCTTCCACCAGATGTGTGTTGTTCACAGGAATTGGAGCTATACAAATGCAGACAAAAACAATGACGTTTGAAAGTAGTAGAGTTGAACTATATTCTGCACAAACAGTGCTACTTGCAGCGCTGGTACCTTATAGCTACAATTCATGGCTGTCCCACCATGCAAAGGCACTATTCTTGAATTATTAACTTCTATTTATATTTATGGTGGCCATATATTGCAAGTACATATCCACATTGTGTGCAATATGGTTAAATGATGTCAACTATGATAGCCATTCCTAATCTGAGATGCAACAAAAGAACTAATATAGGCAACAAATTGTAATTCAAAAAGACAACCCGTGCACAGGATAAGTGACAGACTTCCTTTTATTGAACAAAAGTCACATGTGTCACATGTCACCAGCAGTGGGTAGCAAACTTGCAAGCTTGGGTGACAGAGGCAAAACTTAGCAAAATGCTACACTCATACTCAAATGTTAAACGGCTGATGACACAAAGAACATTATATTGTACTGAATGAAAGGGCAAGACTCCATCCAAGAACACATTATGGCACCACATAATTGGCATGGTGTAAAAGATGTTAACACGCCCTCCCCATAAATAAACACTGAAAACACGCCTTAAAAGACAATGTGCAGCTTCTGAAACCAAGAAAGAACAACCCAAAAAAGGTTTCACTAAGTCTTTCAATGATTAAAATTGTCAAACTCTCTTGTCACTTCTTAATGGATCTGCATTGTGTACTAGGGTGTTCTGATAAGACAGTTTCAGCAAGTGTATTGGAAAGCAGTGTTCCCAGTCTGTGTCCAATATTTCGAATTTAAAGAGGGTCAGGCTGCCTTTCAAAGATGTACATTATAGTTTATAAAACAGAAAAGGCAAGCAAAATTGATGTGCCTTAGAAATTTACTTAAAGCAGTGCTCTTAAATTAAAGTATTAGCTTGCACAATGCCATTATAACAGCTTTCCCCCTCTAACATTTTTTATCCCAGTTGTAAAAAGATGGCAATTTCTTTTTGAACAGAACTTCTTAAACTAGATTTAACAGGCGAACCAAATACATCATAAAAGTGGCATTTCGCATCAGCAACACCTTTAATGTACTTGAAATTCAGCATTTTGGGACATGGAGGAAGCCATAAAAAGGCAATAACGGCCCGAGAGAGTTCTCTGCAATTAGGGGAAGAAATTGGCACATACCTGCAATATTTCTTGATATCTAGAGCGAACTTTAACATCCAACACAATATAGACTCTTTCGGGACTTTTTATAACGTTTTGTGCCAGCGCAAATACGTTAAAACACTATTCAGTGCTTTCACGCCGTGTCCATGTATGCCGAATTGCATTAACAGGACGTGAGCAGCACAGTAACCGCAAGGGCGTTTTGTGTCCTCTTGAGGGCATCGCGCTGCGTATCATTAGTAGTAGTGGTGGAATATGACTCCATCTCACAGGTTCCGAGCATTGGTTTCGCCCAGCGATCCTCGCAGCGTAAACTGTCGCACCGGCGTAGGTGCCGATTCCTGTCAATCGGCAGGGCGGAGAGAGCGCTTCGATGGATGGGACGTAAAGTCGCGTCACCCTCGGCTCGCGACCGCGCCCGCACACAGTTACGCCTGTTTCACGTAGCCGCGTCTGCGTGCCAGCCACAACAAAACGTTGGCCAAGGCGTTGGCCACGACCCACAAGCTACGCGAGACTGCTGGTGATGAGAGTACGTTGTTAGGCATGACGCCACGGCGCGTCCCCGCAGCCGGCAGCCAATAGCGTGGCGCTGCGGTTGCCATGCGTTGTCCCTTCTGGATGTTCCAAATACGCTGCAGGGAACTGGCCGCGCGCGTGCAGCAACTGCGCAGATTTGGAGACGCTCGACCACTTACTACTTCACTGCCTTGCCTTCGGTGTGGAGCGCACGGACATGTGTACAGTCTATCGACGACTGGGACTAACTTGCGATACGGCGACCGCGCTGCTATTCCCTGCAGCCCACTCGTCCATCGGGAAGCACGCTCTTTCGGCACTGCTAGACTACTGCAATGCGACGCACTTGAGAGCGCGGCTCTGAGCCCCGCACTCGCATTTTCTTTTTTTTTTTTTGCCCTTGCCACGTTCGTCGTGTCTTTCTCTCCCTCACCTTTTTCTCCCCATTCCCCCGTCCCCGTGCAGTGCTGTTGAGGTGCCCTCCTGTGAGAGACAGCTACGGCGCTGCACTTATCTCTTCCTCTCCTTTTCTAAAATCACTTCACACAGTGAGTGAGCAAGTAGACAGCAGCAGACGGCGCATCTTCACCAGGGGAGACCAGGCCGGTCAGGCAGGCCGACGACGACGGGTATGACATCGTTCTCTTTGTAGATATTTTTGTATAGTGTCAACCTAAGGTAAAATACCAAGTAAATAAACCTAGTTATTGGAATGTTACTCTCGTCGTCGTACCTGCGGATTTGGACTTTCCCCTGCCAGAGCTCATCCCCATTCATCTTCTGTCTCCCTGGTGAGCTGATGCGTCTGATATCTAACGGCAGCGTCACTTCGCTACAAAGTGGTGCTGGGTACCGAAGTCCACGCTCTTATATCATGGGCCGTGACAACAAATCTCAGGAACCTAGCTCTAACCGCTCGACTATGACTGTACCCCCTACTGTTCTCGCTACTATGTCCACCCCTCAAGCGGAACCTTTCATCGGACCGCCAGTCTTTAAAGGCGCGGTAGAAGAATCGATATCCGAGTGGCTGCTTTGCTACGAACACGTAGCCTCCCTCAACAACTGGGATGAAGGGACTAAAGTAAAATTTTTATATTGGGCATTAGAGGGCAATGCAAGAAAGTGCCACACCACGCAAATCTTAACGGGTGCCCCTAATACATGGAAAGAGTGGACGATGCTCTTAAAAACGTCTTTCACAAGTCGCCACTCGATCGAAATCTCATATTTGCGGCTGAAAAACCGGACGCAGCTACCGTCAGAGTCTCCCGAAGATTATTATGATGTTGTGCAGCTGTGCGCCAGAGTTAACCCGTCTATGACGGAAGCGGAGCGGATGCGGCACCTCATGCGCGGCTTGCGTCCGGCCGTGCTGGAAAAAGTCCTTATTGCTAACCCGGACAGCTGCTCGGCTTTCCTCGAAATTTTACAGCGAATTGATCGGGCAGCTTTCTTAATGGTGCGTGCATCGCAACGTGAAGCGATCGGCGCCCATTTCTCTGCCGGCCAGCAGTCGTGCTACCCATACGCCTCGGCACCTGCCGCCGGAATGACACCCGCTGGAGCAACAATGCAGCCGCCTCCGACATGTGTCGCCACCTGCGCTGCGGCAGAGCGTCGTTGCCCGCGAGAGGCCACCGACCGCGACAGGGACTGGAGGGCGATAGCGGACTCTATAGCCTCATTATTTGACCGCCTGAAGGCTATTGAAGAAGATGTACGTCGTCCTCCAGTGCCTTGGCCAGCGAGAAATACCCGTGACGACGACGAACAACCACGCTGCCAGCTATGCGACCGCATCGGCCACTTTGCGCCCCAGTGCCGGCAACTGTTCCAAGAAAACGTACCCCAGAGGAAGGAGCAGCGCTATAACTTTGAGCAACGCAACTCCGACACGCTTTCCCGACTTCCGCATGATTCCGCACCAGCAAGCGAAGAAAATCCCTTACCGTTGCTCGTGCTGGATCACGTGGACATCGGAGAAAGGCAGAGAGAGGATTCATGGATGCAAGGAGTAATACAGCACCTAGAGCAGCCGAGTACGCCCGTTGCCAGAAAAACGAAAAGAACGGCACGGAGCTTTCGGTTGATCGACGGTGTGTTGTATAGAAGGACGAAAGGCTTTCAAGAAGGTCGCACGACACTCGTTGTCCCAGGGTGTTTAAGGTCGGAGGTGTTACGGCACTGTCATGTCGATAGCTCGGCGGGCCACCTCGACGTCAGGCGCACCTGGGGAAAAGTACGCCGCCGTTACTTCTGGCCGAAGATGTTTTGCCACGTTAACAAGTATGTCCTCTCCTGCTCTGACTGCCAGAAAGAGCCGCTCACCCCCACAAAGCCAGCCAGTATCGCCCCCTTTCTGACCTTCAAAAATGAGCCACTATTTCAGGTAGGCCAAAGAACCCAACGCGGAACCCAGGACGCCAAGAAAGTGGCCCACCGTACGGAGCCTCCCCAGATATTGGTCAACCAAACCGGCAAAAAACGCGACGCTTTTAATGTTGCGCGGTTAGAACCGTGCAACGTCAGACAGTGCTCCGCTGATGACGACGCAGACAGCGAATCTGATAACGAACGTCCAAAGAAAAAGAAAATGTGTTGTGTTCCTCGCGTTGTGCATCAATGTAGTTCGCGTGGTGACCGGAGGCATGCCCCGTGTGATCGTGTGTGTGAGACTTCGACTAGTGATCGAGGACAAGCCAAGAACCCGGATGGGACTGAACTTTACTCCAACTGGAGTACATTTAATTGGAGGACATTTCATAGGGAGGCTAAGCCTCGAACCATCGCACCATACGACACGGACACTGATGTGTATTACAGCGCAAGCGAATAATCTTCATTGTTAATTTTCTTGTGTAGCTCGCGCGAACGAACTTTGATGCTACTTGTGCACTTTGTTTCCGTTTTGTTAAAACGTGTTTGTTGTTTTGTTTTATGTGATGTTCCATTTTCTTACGGATACTTCAGTTTTCTTATATGAAACCCTAAATGTACTTGTTTAAGTTGTACGTGTTTAAATTGTTAATTTGGTTTTGTAGTAATGCTTTGTAACGAGTGGGACACTCTTTTTCGTAGGGGGGAGGTGTCGCGAAGAGAGTGCACCACGGGCCTCTTTGCTGTCTTTCCGGGAATTTTAGGGGCTCCTTGACGCGGGGCAAACCTTTGTACACAAATGACCACGACGGCGCCGCGGACAGTGCTGCCACGCGGCCGCCGCCACCGCCGCGCCTGACGTCACACGTGCACATGTCGCGTCGTCTTCCCACGCTCGGCTGTCAAAAGCTGATTAGTTATGGTAAGAGTGCTTTTGTGTACAGAGTGTTGACGCGACCATGTTTTGACCCCTTGAACTCTGCCGCTTATTGGATGATGTCGGCTTGCCTGATTGGTCGGAGTAACGAAGTAGCCCATTGGTGGAGAAAAGTGTCTCTTGGATGCTGTGTAAACTTATTTAAAGGCTAGTTCAAGTAGTTTTGAGTGAGTGAGCAAGTAGACAGCAGCAGACGGCGCATCTTCACCAGGGGAGACCAGGCCGGTCAGGCAGGCCGACGACGACGGGTATGACATCGTTCTCTTTGTAGATAGTTTTGTACAGTGTAAACTTAAGGTAAAATACCAAGTAAATAAACCTAGTTATTGGAATGCTACTGTCGTCGTCGTACCTGCGGATTTGGACTTTCCCCTTCCAGAGCTCATCCCCATTCATCTTCTGTCTCCCCGGTGAGCTGATGCGTCTCATATCTAACGGCTGCGTCACTTCTCTACAATATGATAGACAAGGCAAAAAGATGTACATAAATTGATGAGACATGAAGAAAAATAATAAATAAAACGAAAGGCAAAAAATTGAAAAGAATAAGATAACATTTCGTTATCTACATATAACAAAAGTTGAAGAGGTAAATATTGTGATGCAAAAAAAATATACAAGAGGTTAATTTTACTGTAGCTGCTTTAAGAAGTGTTTGAGTGTGATTTTTGATGTCGCGTTAAAAATTTCTTTGGGCAATTTGTTAAATATGTCAGGCACATAAGCACAGCGTCTGGCCCGCCATACCTAGTGGCTGAACGCGGAACTACATAGCGGACATGTTTTCTAAGCTCCCTTGTGGCGGCACTTTTTTTGTTTGAAAGCGGAATTCCAGAAATGTTTAACGACAACTGTTTCTATAAGTAATGAATGGAAGTTCGGTAGACCAAGTTCACGGAAGATATTTGCAGATGTTGCTATTGTGGAATTGCATGCAACATTTTTAAGAATGTTTTTTATAATCCTGTCTACTCTGCATCTCCAACGATCAGAACAAAAGCCAATGACATAATAATAATAATAATAATAATAATAATCAGCCTGTTTTATGCCCACTGCAGGACGAAGGCCTCTCCCTGCGATCTCCAATTACACCTGTCCTGCGTCAACCAATTCCAACTAGCACCCGCAAATTTCATAGTTTCGTCGCACCACCTAGTCTTCTGCCCTCTTTTACTGCGCCTCCCTTCTCTTGATACCCATTCTGTCACCCTAATGGTCCAACGGTTACCTAATCTGCGCATTACATGACCTGCACAGCTCCATTTTTTCCTCTTGATGTCGAGTAGAATATCGTCTATACCCGTTTGCTTTCTGATCTAAAGCACTCTCATTTTGTCTCTTAACGATATGCTTAGCAATCTTCGTTCCATCACTCTTTGCGTGGTGCTTAACTTGTTCTCAAGCTTCTTTGTCAGTCTCCAAGTCTGTGCCTCATATGTCAGCACTGGTAAAATGCACTGATTGTACACCTTCCTTTTCAACGAGAATGGTAAGCTTCCAGTCAGGAGCTGAGAATATCTGCCGTATGGGATCCAACCCATTTTTGTTCTATGAATTTCCTTTTTGCGATCAGGGTTCCCTATGATTAGTTTACCTAAGTAAATGTAGTCCTTAAGAGACTAAAAGCTGATTGGCGATCTTGAACTCGTGTTCCCTTGTCCGGCTATTCATATTTAGCTTAGTCTTCTGCTTATTAATCTTCAACCCAACTCTTACACTCTCTTTGTTAAGGTGCTCAATAATTTGTTCTAACTCGTGTGCATTGTTGCTGAATAGAACAATGTCATCGGGAAACCGACGCTTGCTGGATATGCGTTGTCGATCCTTACTCCTAAGCCGGCTCAGTTTAAAAGCTTGAATACTTTTTCCAAGCACGCAGTGAATATCATTGGAGAGATTATGTCTCCTTGTCTGACCCCTTTCGTTATAGGTATATTCCTGCTTTTCTTATGTAGAATTGAGGCAGCTGTGGAACCTGTCAAGATATTTTCCAAGGTATTTACGTAAGCGTTCTGTACTCTTTGATTACGTAATGCCTTTGTGACTGCTGGTACCTATACTGAATCAAATGGTTTTTCGTAATCTATGAAAGCCATATAGAGAGGCTTATTGTACTCTGCGAATTTCTCGGTAACCTCATCGCTAAGTATAGGAGGAATAGAACTTGTGTAGAACTTGTTGCTGGGCGAGTTGGTTGGGATCTAATGAATACATTGTTGCGCCAAAAAAGGAAAATGAAGACTTGGGAGGGAGAGTACGAAACGACAGATTGAGCGCTAGATCGCTAGATCGACGATTGAGCGACAGATCGAGCTAGTTTGTGCCTCTTGTTCATTACCATTTCTAATTGAGGTATCCTGACTCCTCTGGGAACTCTACAGGTCAGTATAGAATTCTTCCGCTGCTTTTAGTATATCTTGTAGATTGCTTATGATATTACCCTGCTTATCTTTCAGTGCATACCTCTTGGTTTGTCCTATGCCAAGTTTCTTTCTCACTGATCTCGGGCTGCGTCCATTTTTACGGCTTCTTCAGTCTTTCTCATGTTATAGTTCCGAATATTCCTTATTTTTGCCTTGTTGATCAGTTTTGACAGTTCATCGAATTCTATCTTACCTCCTGAGTCGGGCACTTTCATTCTTTGTCGTTGCTTTATTAGGTCCCTTGTTACTTGGGAGAGCTTGCCTACTGGTTGCCTTGGTGCCTTGCCTCGCACTCCAACCTAGCATTACCTAGCATCATTAGATTTACGTCATCAGCATCTCTCTGCTCAAAGACTGCATATTTGTTTGCAATTACCAGCCTGAATTTGTCTGCTTTTAGCCTTACTGCCTCTAGGTTGATCTGTTTCTTCTTGACAAATTTTACTCTTCCTCTCTTGAAATTGAGGTGAATCCTAGCCATCACTAACCTATGATCACTGCTCTTTGCCCTAACTCTCACTTCTACATCCTGCACTATGCTGGGATCAGCAGAAAGTCTGAAATCAATTACATTTCTTTTTTGACTTTCCGGCTTTTCCAAGACCACTCTCTGTTGCTATGCTTCCTGAAAAAGGTGTTCATTATTCTCAGCTTATTCCTTCCTGCGGATTCTACCAGCATCTCTCCTGTAGTGTTTCTAGAATCGATGCCGCAGTTGCCAATTGCTTGTTCACCAGCCTGCCTTTCCCCATTTTTTGCATTGAAATTGCCGGTTACTTCAGTATACTGAGTTCGCACTTTGTCATCGGTAATTCGACATCTTCATAAAACTGATCTGCTTCATCAGCATTGTGACTGGATGTTGGAGCGTAGGCTTGTACTGCTTTTAATCTGTACCTCTTATTAGGTTTCATTACGACTACAGCTGCGCTCTCATTAATCAAAGCAGGAAGGGAGACCGGGCTGGTTCGTATTTCATTGCTGAAGTGGGTAGCGCAGAAGCAGACACGGGGCACAAAAGGGCGACAAGGACAACCTTGTCCTTGTCACCCTATTGTTTTCCGTGTCTGCTTTTGCGCTAGCCCCTTCAGCTGTCATTAATGCCATATAATTCGGGAATGCTGCCCCCTATGTCCTTATCGATTAGGAATCCTACCCCTTATTGCTTCTTATCTTAGAGACCTCTATAGCAGAGGACATGGCAGTTATTAAGCACTGTATAAGCCTCACCAGTTCTTTAATCTCACTAAGGCCGATGATTTCACAAACCATGCCTGATAGTTCCTCAAAGAATCCGGCTAAGCTAGCCTCACTGGACAGAGTTCGGCAATTAAAGGTTGATAGGGTCAGTTTCCATTGGCTGCCTGTCCGGATCCAGAGATTCTAAGCCCCCTTTGCTGCGCTACAGGCCTGACCACTGCCTTGGTCAGGTGCTCCGCAGTTGCTGGGGACTGAGGGCCATGGGTTAATTGCAGGAATAATTTTGGAGGTCATGGGGCCAAATACTGCACCAGGGAGGCCAATTCCTGATCGGGTGAGGCAGTGTCTTTTTTGATGCTTAGTGGGTCTCCCTAATTTGGTTGTACCTCGATTAGTATAGGCCCACTCGATCTCGGCATCTTTTGCCGATATCAGGCGTCGCTCCAAGCCTGCAGATGCAGTGCGCTGGAGGAGGTTGATATTAAACTCACCATCGTAAAAAAAAAGCTAATAGACGGATTCGAACTTCCTACTATGGCAACCTAGCACTCAATATAGCTCAGTCAGGTAATCCCGCAGGCGGCGAGGCTACCTTATCGCTGACCTGTACAGCCCAGAGTGCCCAACGTGCGTAAAGACTTCTTTAATTTATCCGCAATAGATGTGTTTTCCTGATCGCGATGGGTAAGCCAATATAGAACGATTTCTAAGCGATTTTTACCTTGTAGTTTCGGAATTCTGGCGTGCGCAGGCGACCGTGAACTCGGTTAGGGAAACGATACAGGCGTTCCAAAGTTCCCGTAATCACTTGTGGTAAGAACGCGTCTAAAGCAAACATCTCAGCTGATCCGGCAAGAACACGCCTGCGAAAACACAAAGCAAATGTAGCCATTTTCTCTCGTGTCCCGCAGTTCCAGCAGCCCTCACCAGATGGCAGCGCCAGGTGTCGACATTAGTTTGGTTTGGATTTTGCGGCGAATGGACGTGCTTTTCGGGGCTCCGTGGCGGCGACGAAATCATAAGACTTTGTGCATGCTTTGAGCATGCATCTGTTTTTGATTTGCTGATTTTTTGCCTTTAGATAGTAATTGGGTGGTTTTTCTCTTTCTTTCGTTTTTTTGTCTCTCGTATTTTGGGCGCGTGTGTGTATTTCGTGCACATTTGGTTTTGCAGGATTGTTAGAGCGTCCTTTCGCGCCACGTGCTTCAACACGTGCAGCCGGTTGGGACGTTGACAGTGACAAGAACTTTATTAGAGTGTCCTGAGGAACTCGATTGGGGGGTACCGAAGGCTCCCCGATCAAGTTGGTGGCTCCGCCCACGACGGGACAGAGGGCTGGTGACTCTCCGCGACGTCGCGGGCCCTCTGGACGGCCTGTAGTTGGTTTGTGAAATCCGAGCTCTTCAGCAAGGCGTCCAACTTGGACTTGATATGAAAGTCGGAGACCGTGTTGTACGGGCACAGCCAGAGCATGTGGTCGAAAGAGCAGCACGCGTGACCGCATTTGGAGCACGATTGCGGGATGTTGGGGTCTATCCAATTAAGCGCTTTCGGGGTGACGTAGGATCTCGTCTGTAAAAGCCTGAAAGTAACAGCCTGAGCCCTGTTCAGTTTCGGGCTGGGGGGTGGGGATTTCCTCCTGCTATGTCTGTAATGTGACGTAATTTCGTGAAAGGTCGTAAGATTATCTTTGAAGGCGCAATCCTGCGGGAGAGCCGGACCGTTAGCTCGGGCGTGGTTCGTGAATTCACGCGCCAGGCAGTTGGCCCGCTCGTTAGGATTGCAACCCGCTTCGTTAGTTGCATCGTTCATGTGCGCCGGGAACCACGCGATGGTATGACCTCCAGTGTCTTCTCGCGTAGTAATACTAAAGGATCTGTTGACGATGTCGGCTGCGTGTTTACAAACTAGAGCGGACGAGAAAGCCCTGACTGCCGTGCGCGAGTCGGAGAAAATGGTCGCCGGGCCTTTTGCGGCTTGAAGAGCCAAGGCCTTCGCTGCCATATTTGGCGATGTCGACGAAGAATGCATCTGCCCCGTAAGGATCGATTCGTCGAAGGATGGTTCTAGCCCGCGCTCTTCTGCGACCTTCGGTATATATTGGGTGGATGTTCCTCGGCACGAGCTAAACCTTTATACCTTCACGGGCTAATTTAGACAGGGGGTGTCTGTCGAGCGGTGCCTGTATAGGGAGTTGACCAGCTTCAAGAATTTTGATTCCCGGCTTAGTTGACGAAAGCCTGGAGATGATCCAAATCTAAGCCGGAATCTTCTGTTTGCGCAGGTATTCCAACTTTGATCCTTTTTTTTCTTTTTTCTTTTTTATTCTCTCCACTGCTGCTGCTGCCATCAATCGCGTTTCTTTTTTTTCTATCTGAGCCTGTTTTTCATACGCATACCATGCCGACGAATGCAGAACTATCGAAAAAAATTGAGGAGCTGGAACTAAAGATTAACAACATGGCTAAAAACACGCATGAACTCGTCTTTGGCAAGATCTTCTTGAGGATGAAAGAGTCTGGGATTGATGTTGTGGAACTGAAAAAGGAATTTGATTCCTTGAGTGCAAGCATTGAACACTTCAACGGACTTATAGAAGAACAACGTAGCCAAAATGCTACACTAATCGTTGAGAACACCAAGCAGAAATCTCAGAACCAGTCATTGACTCGCAAGGTTGAGGAACTTGAACAGTACTCTCGCCTTAGCAATGTCGAGGTCAAAGGCGTCCCCTGTTTCTAAGGAGAGGACTGCGTTACAATTATGCAAACGGTAGGGGACAGAATTGGCTTTCCCGTACCGCCTAGCGATCTGGACATTGTTCATCGCGTTCCCACCAGATCTAATGACAAGGAAAAACATCATCGCTCGTTTTCATTCTAGAACGAAGAAAGCTGACTTTGTTAGTAAAGCACGTAAAGCTAAACTTTGTCTTAGTGACATTGGATTTTCCGGCTCTTCCAACGCTCGCGTTTTTGTAAATGAGCATTTGACCCCATCTAACAAGGCTCTCTTCTCCAAGGCTCTAACTTTGAAGAAAGAAAGAAACTGGATGTTCCTTTGGAGGGACAACTGCCAAATTAAGGCTAGGAAGACTACTAACAGCAAAGTTCTGCGTATTCGTGACGAATCCGGCTTAACCAAATTAGACTAGACAGAATTGTTCAACCAATTGGCACAACAAACATGGCTTCTAAACTGAAAACCGATCAACTGAATTCTTTCTTAAATGGATTTCATTCCATCATTCATTTTAATACTAGGAGCCTTCGTAAACACTTCGACGCTATCGATAATTTCCTCGCATCACTAACTAATCCGTTTTCACTAATTGCCATTCTGAAACATTGTTATCTGATGATGACAAAAATTTGTATACTTTTGCTTCCCTAAATATAAAGCGGAATACTGCAACAGATTAACGACTAATCACGGTGGTGCTGCCATATATGTTTCTTCTAATATTGCTTATCGAAGAAGACATGATATATCCTTAACCGTTACTAAGTGCGAATCTGTTTGGCTTGAAATCAGTAACTGCTTTCTTGCTCAAGATAACAAGAACTTCATATTTGGCTGCATTTACCGTTCTCCCTCATCGTCAGTCAATCAATTCTGTACCAATCTCGATCATATTTTACATACAATATCACTAGAAAATAAAAATGTTGTTATAATAGGTGATATAAACATTAATTTACTCGATGAAACATCACCCATCTGTATTAACTACACTAGTTTATTCCACAGCTACGGATATGATTGCTTAATCAATGTGCCCACACGCGAAAGCCTCTTATGGTACAGGCTCACTTATTGATCATGCTTTTTCTAACCTGCTTCATTCACCAGAGGCAAAAGTTTTGCACATCGACATCAGTGTTCATTACCCCTGCTTTTACGTTTCAATTCTAATGTACGACCTTACCCACTTTCACACACTAAAGGCGTTCTTGACAAAGATGGCTTCATAACTGCTGTTGCTAATACAAACTGGTGTGAAATTAAATCACTACATGGCCCACAGAAAGCTTTTTCCAAATTTTTTTCTCTAGTTACATCATACTTCCGTAAGTTCACCTCCAAAAAGAAATGCATAAAAAATGTGTCATTTGGTCAGAATCCATGGCTCTCACAGTATTTATTAGCACAAATGCGCAAACGGGATAACTTATATAGGAAAACTAAACGGCAACCATTTAACATGTACTTAGGTGCCAGATATAAAAACTTCTGTTACACTGTTAACTGTAAAATAAAAGCAGGTAAACGTTTGTATTTCGAGCAAAGAATTTTGCAGGCAGCTAATAACACTAAAAAGAAATGGGAGGTTGTACTTTTTAAATCTTTAGTGTTTAAAATGCCCCCTCACATTATGCCTCGCCATAGTGGCTGTAAGATTCTTTTGAATAAATAAATAAATAAATAAATAAATAAATAAATAAAAGATAAATAAATAAGTAAATAAATAAATACAGAATTTGTACTTTCCTCATCGCTAATTCAGCATGTTTATAAAACTGATCTACTTCCTCGTCATCGTGACTGGATGTTCGAGCGTAGGCTTGTACTACCTTTATTCTATACCTCTTATTAAGTTTGATTACGACTACAGCTACCCTCTGATTAACACCGTAGAATTCCTCAATGTTGCCCGCTATGTCCTTATGGATTAGGAATCCTACCCCGTATTGCTTCTTATCTGGGAGACCTCTATAGCAGAGAACATGTCCGCTATTCAGCAATGTATAAGCCTCGCCAGTTCTTCTAATCTCACTAAGGCCGATGATATCCCAAACAATGTCTGATAGTTCCTCAAAGAGTCCTGCTGAGCTAGCCTCACTCGCGAGGGTTTGGGTGTGCAACGTTGGAAGGGTCAGCTTCCATTGGCGGTCCGTCCGAACCCAGATATTCTTACCACCCCCTGCTGCGTTAAAGGTCTCACCTCCGCCTTGGTCAGGTGCTCCTCAGCTGCTGGGGACTGAGGGCCATTGGGTAATTGAGCGTGTCATTTGGGAGGGAGTGGCTGAATACTTCACCGGGGGCCCAATTCCTGTTCTGGCGAGGCAGTGTCGTGTTGAAGCTTAGTGGGCCTTCCTAATCTGGTTGAACCTGGATTAGTATAGCCCCACTCTCTCTCGGCATCTTTCGCAGGTGTGAGGCGTCACTGCAAGCCGGCAGATGATGTGCACTTGAGGAAGTGAGTTTGAAGCTCACCATCGTATCACCACCATCACTAATTGCTCCTGGAGGGAGGTACATCAAACAGTTCACGGTCTCGGCTGTCTGTCTCATGCATCGGAGAAACCTTTCCGAAAAGGACAGCACTGCTGATGCTCCGCGCAAGGGTTAGACGTCGGATGTGAGGAGGGTGCATTGACTGAGACTTTCGCACCACCACTTATCGCTCAAAGGCAAATTTTCAATGAGCCGCGCGTAAAATTGGCCACTTTAGAAGAAGCCGCACTCTGTGGTTGGAAAGCGTTCCTTTAAGCTACAGCGTAAGCTTCTGCCTGCTATCAGTTAGTCATTCCTTGTACACTTCAAGCGGGAATCCTATTGACGTCCCGTTTGCCGCTGAACTTGCAATACATGCAATTTAGATGTTGCGTATATATGCTCCTGATCTACAGGAGTACACAAAAAAAGAGGGGGGGGGGGGCATCTCAGTAGGCACATATCGTCAGCGCGTTTTGGAGATTTCTGCAACCCATTTCGCAAATGTTGATGCGTATGCGATAGATGTGTTTTCCTGATCGCGATGGGCAAGTCAATATAGAACGGTTTGCAAACGTTTCTGGCCTCGTAGTTCCGTAATCGAACGTGCGTAGCGGCCGTGAACTCGTATAGGCAAACCCTATAGGCCTACCGACATTTCACAGTTGCGAATACATGCTCGTGATCTACAGGAGTTATAAAGGAAACCCGCGAGAACGAATATAAGCGCAAATGTCGAAGAAATAACTGGACGCATACTACGACTTTTTTTTAAATGATAATCTGTAATTGACCTTTGCAACTATTGACGTTTAAGTTATTTAGTTCTTATTGCTTGCGTGCTACAGTAAAACCACATCACTTTTCTCTTCCTTAGCGCTGCAATTTTCTTTTTGGGGTGCTCTCAATAGAAAGTCAGCTCGAGGCATGTCCGTAGAGTCACATTAAGTCAACTTCATCATCACCATCATCAGCCTGATTACGCCCACTGCAGGGCAAAGGCCTCTCCCATACGTCAACAACCCCGGTCATGTACTAATTGTGGCCATGTCGTCCCTGCAAACTTCTTAATGACTGCTGAGGTTTCGACAGAATCAAACGCTTTCTCGTAATCAATGAACGCTATATATAAGGGTTGGTTTTTCTCTATAATTTCTCTATCACCTGATCGATAGTGTGAATATGGTCTATTGTTGAGTAGCCTTTACGAAATCCTGCCTGGTCCTTTGCTTGACAGAAGTCTAAGGTGTTCCTGATTCTATTTGCGATTACCTTAGTAAATAGTTTGTAGGCAACCGATAGTTAGCTGATTGGTCTATAATTTGTCAAGTGTTTGGCGTCCCCTTTCTTATAGATTACGATTAGGTTAGCGTTCTTTCAAGATTCTGGTACATCTAGTGTATCTTAAATGCTTCAATACATGCTAGAATTATCCGTGGTATACGGGTTCTGATGATCGCTGCAGGTGGCACGGAATAGTATTCTTCATTGGTTCTGACATCGTGGTTTCGGAGTCTCCCGAAGGCAAGCAGCCATGAACGCGGCTAGATACACTATATATTCCCGGCGGAATTGAAGAGCACCTAAATGTAGTGTGGAAAAAAAGAAAACTAGAAAACGAAAATACTTTGAGCGCTTAACGCGAATTCACTAGTCGCGCCTGGAGGGAGGTACAACAAACAGTTCGCGGTCTCGGCTGTCTGTGTCATGCATCGATGTCTTTCCGAACGAGAGGGCACTGCCAAGGATGCGACACGCAAGGCTGAGACGTCGGATGGGAGGAGTGTGCCTAGGATTTGCCTGACGGGAGGCCAGTGCTATGGTGTGTCGACCGTGGAGGCAGCATTAATCCCCGCATGGTGCCTGCTTCGTGCACACGACGAGTACGTGCACGGCTCTGGTTTCGTCGTGGCGGCATGGCCTCCACAACGGAAGTGGCCACCGGCTGACTGACTGCTATTCGGCCCCTCCCCGTGCCGGCAACAATGCAGCCTCCCCCCCTCCTCGTCCGGCGGCGCCCGCACCACGCACGACACCCACTGTGTTTCGGACGGTTTCTAACAGAGGTCTGTGCTTCGACCCCGTACCTTGCAGCTGGTTCCCTTTGTCCTATCCCGGGCCATAAAACTTGCCCAGTCCAACATTATGACCGACCGCCAGATCGGCCTGACGATGCAACGCGGTTCCAGGAAGCGCCGGCCACCGGGAGCGGCGTTAGGACCACGGAGGCTGCCCGGACGCTCTCTCTCGACCTTTTTTCGTCCTTAGGGACTGTCTGGGGAATTTGGGGATTGAGGGGTGTTATTTAGGCAGCTTGCAACTGCTCTGTTGCTCTCTCTTTATAACTACGACAATATGTAAACATTCTATAAAGAATTCTTGGCGCGAAAGCTCTCCCCGTCTCTGACTCTGCGTGAAGTGGGGTCCAGACCTCCTGCCGGCCACGCATACCTCGGCACACGCGACAACTGGTGGCATAACAGCTCCTCCGCCAACGGGGAAGATTTCACACGGCGAGAAGTCTCAGCTGCTCAACGGAAGAGATCTGTTTCGCCTTCTCTCTCTTCCTTTTCGCCTAAATCACGTAGAACAAAACCTCTGGTTTGGCAGCGCCAGCCATACTCCCCAAGCGACCAAGCTGGCATTGACATTGAAAATTCCAATACTTCATTAATTCCTGGCACTCACACTGTGTTCTCACTTTTTCACAAGGCAAATAAGCAAAACTATACAGTTGCGGCGAAAAGAAATTTAGCACAAACTGGCAAGATAAACTAGAAGGCGCGGCTTAAACCATCTGCATTGGCATTGGCTGCTCCCTTTCGATAGCGCACGCTGAAATTCAGCTCTTGAAGTGCTAGATTCCACCTTAGCAATGGGGATTCTTGCCTGACATTTGAGCCAGCCACTTTAGAGGGCAGTGATCAGTCACAAAGACAAATGTCGTTACGTAAAGGTAGAAGGCTAGTTTTTGGGATGCTCAAACAAGGCATGCACATTCTTTTTCCGATGCGCTATAGGCCTCCTCCCGTACCGTGAGCTTTCGGCTCACGTATAACACTGGGTGGTCTTCACCGTTGTCATCCTCCTGACACAACACAACCTCCCATCCACGAGTGTTTGCATCGCACTGTACAATGAAGGGCCAGTCGTAGTTCGGTGCGCGCAGCACGGGAGAAGTCGAGAGAACCGCTTCGAGCCCCTGAAACGCGTCCTCCTTGGCGCCATCCCAAATTGCTCTTTCAGGAGCCGATTTTCTTAGGGCATTGGTTAGTGGAGCCGCTAGTTCTGAGCATTGGAGATTGTAGCGCTGGTAATATACCGTCAACCCTAGAAAAGCTCTGATGCCCGACTTTATTTCGGGCCGTGGAAACGCCGTCACTGCTTGTACTTTTACTTTGTCGGGTCTCATTTTGCCTTGGACTACAATATGGCCTCGGCATGAGCTAACTGGCATTACGTAGGTTTCACAGTGAGCCCTGCATCTCTGAAGCGCCAAAAGAGGTCGCGGAGGTTATAGATATGCGCCTCTCAGGTCACAGCAAATATAGCTACATCGTCCAAATAAGGACGGCCATACTCCTCTGCGCCCTTTAACACCCTGTCCAATGTTCGAAAAACAGAAAGGAGCTTTTTTGAGCCCGAAATTCAACACAAGGGGTCCAAATGGGCCCATCAGAGTCACGAAGGCAGCACACTGGCTGGCTCAGTCCGTCATTGGCACTTGCCAGTAACCCTTAAATCTAGAGTGGATACATGCCGCGCAGCATTCACGTTCTCAATCAGTTCTTCAATATTTGGAATCGGATACACCTGATCTTTGGTTACCGCATTCAGCTTCCTATAATCAATGCAAGGTCGTGGGTCTTTACCCGGGCCTTCTATCTGAATGAGCGGAGAAGCATAGGAGCTCTCGCAAGGTTCAATTATTTGAAGTTCTATCATCCCCTCACCTTCTCTTTTTAATATTTCCTGCTGTCTTGGTGCCATCCTGTAAGCACGTGACTTCACTGGAGTCTCGGATGTGACTTCGATGTCGTTAATCACCAGCTCCGTTTTTCCTGAATTTTGAGAAAACAAATCCATGTTTTGTTCTACCAAGCTTCTCAGATCAGCCAACGGCATGTCTGTCAAACCTTTCTGAGGTGCAGCGACCCTCATCACATCTTCCACATCCGTTATTTTGTTCATTCCGCTTAGCCCCGGAATTTCTGTCGCAACCTCCTCCGTCATGTTGAGAGCTAAATTAACTGTTTGCACGTCTCCAACGTAAGGTTTCATGACGTTGTGATGATATATCATTACCTCTTTCCTCCTTCCCTTCCGCTCAATCGAATAGTTCGTATCGGAAGGCTTGTGGAGCCCGCGATACGGGCCTTCCCATTTCACCTCGAGCTTGTTAGCTCACGAAGGCCGAAGCATGCGTACCTCATCTCCCTGGTGATACGATCGTAGTTTTGCGTTTCGATCGTAGTAGGCTTTAGCCCTTTTTTGAGCCTCTCGCATGCTCGTCTCTGCTATTTCGTGGCAACGATGAAGTTATCCTAGCGACTCCAAATGTACTCTACTACGCTGGAATCGGAAACCGGTCATTCCCATGATTCTCTCAAAAGACAGGGGTGAACGCAGAGTTCGTGCGTAAACCAGTTCTGCTGGACTAAAACAGGTCGCCTCATGAGCAACGGTCCGCAACGCGAACAGCATGGCAGCGACGCATGCATCCACTGGCATTCCTTCTCCCTAATGAGTGCCTTCAAAATTCGCTTCTTTACCGAATGACAGCGCTCTACGCTGTTTGATTGGGGATGGCAAACCGAGATATGAACGGCACGGATGCCACACTTCTCTAGGAATCCTGAAGTCAGTACTGAACCCTGATCACATTCAACTTCCTGAGGAAACCCTACCCTTGCGAAAATAGAGAGCAGCGCATTTATCTCTTCCTCTGAATTCTGCTCTTTTACGGGTATTGCCTCCGGGAACTTTGTGGTGGGGCAAACAGCAGTGAGCAATTCACAATTTCCAGTTTTTCTCACCGCAAGCGGCCTTACCACATCTATTACAAGAGGGCGAAAGGGCTCAGAGATGAGAGGCACAAGTTTCAAAGGTGCCTTGCTCCTCTAGTGTGGCCTGCCAACTCGTTGGCAGGTGTCAAATGCCCTGACAGGATTTTCAACATCGCGAAACACCCTGGCCAATAAAACTCTGTTAGCAACCTGTCCTTAGTCGTCCTAATTCCCACATGTGCTGACCAGCCTTCTCCGTGAGAAAGGTACGGGATATTAGATCGATATTTAATGGGCACAACAACCTGATCAAACACTCGACCCTTGGCACTGCAGTAGCGGCGATACAATACGCCATTCCTTAAGAGAAAACTGAGATTCTTGCGTGCGACCCCTTCCTTGACTGTGTTCCATATCTCTTTTAGACTGGAATCTTCTGCTTTCTCTTTAATAAAAACCTCTCTCGTCACTTTTCCTAGCATGCTATCCAGCGAGCTAGAGCACGGCAGAACAAATAAACCTTCGGCACATTCGGCGTCCTTAATCAATGCGCTCTCAAACTAGGTTTCCTTGGTTGTTCTGCCTGACTGCCTAAGAGCCTTCACCTCTGTATGTTCTACAATCTCTCTCTCATGCTTAACAGTTTCTCCCTCACTACTCACAGATATTGAAGGGGTTTCTGCTTCTATTTTGGACTCATCGCCGAGCAGATGGCTCACTTCCCCGTCGGTATCCCGTTCTTTCATTTCCAGTTTAGCAGCCAAGGCACGCGCTTTATATCTCCTTAGAGGCTGAATGGTGTCCTCCGCCCAATCTTTACCCTGGTCCCTCAGTAGGCGATTGGTGCGGCTAGAGAACTAGCAAGGGTACTGCGACGGCAGCTTCTTGGAAAAAGCCACCTCAGTACACACTTCACTGATTGGTCCGCTGATCACCCCATCTGCGACCGGAAGGCAGACGCTCGCGTCCTCTAAGTTGAGTTGAGTTGAGTTGAGTGGTTGTAGGCTACTTATTAACTTATTTTATTTTCTTGTGTACGCAGAGTCCCGACTCGATGATCGGCCGCTGTATTTCTGTCGACGTTGAGACACGAAACATAATAGCGCCAGCGCCCACCTCTGAGCCTTTGCGAGCGCTTAGATTGGCAAGCACGCACGTTGGCGGCACTGTAGCTTATAATACATTTTCGAACATTCAGAGCAGTGATCTCCGTCAGCCTTTGTACGTCATAGCTGATACGCAACGCGAATTCACATGGTAAGGGCGGCACGGGTTCTTTAGGCTGAGGGCTTGCTGGAAGTCAAGATGTTGTCATTCGATCGTAAACATGTTATTTACAACCATTCGCAACAAGATCTTGCGACACGCCCTTGACAAATGTTCCGTACCTAATTGTAGGGCACGCGATACATTCGCAGCCGTCAGCGCACAGCGTTAACACTCCTTCAGATTCTTTTTTAAGAAATAGTTATCAAAAAATGAAACAAAAACTGCCGTTACTGAATTTGTATAACCATGCGACTAGAAATTCTATGCTATACACGAAGTTACGCGGAGCTGAAAAGCGAACGTGAACGCCTGATGCGTGCATTCACTCTGCGAAAGGTCGTCTTCTGCGCTCGAGCATCGTAGGCGGCGCCACGATCGAGGAGTCAGCGTGAAAGAGAGGAGAAATGAGGAGGGGTGAAGGTGGAGGAGGAGAGTGTCACTACATTACGAAGTTTAAGGGGTTTTATCCAGATTTTCTCTCTCGCGCCCTCTTTTACTCGCGCCTGCGCACTAACGACTGGCGATTCCTCAGATCAACGTCTCGTGACCCGCCCGACCGCTCGTTGCCCCACTCGTATCTCCTCTCAGCCGTTTCGTACTATCGTCTGTTCCCTTCAGCTGACGCTCGCGCTTGTTTCGTTTGCGTTCGGTCTCGTTCGCGCTTGTTTTGGTTGGCGATTGTTTTGTAATTTGATTGTATGCGCGACGCGAATGCTTTCTTTTTTTTGGTTATGTGGTTTACGTGCCAGAATCACGATGTGGTTATGAGGCACGCCGCAGTAGGGGACTCCGGAAATTTCGACGACCGGGGGTTCTTGAACGTGCATCTAAATTTAGGTAGCCGAGTGTTTTCGCATTTCGCCCCCATCGAAATGCGGCCGCCGTGGCAGGGATTCGATCCCGCGACCTCGTGCTTAGCAGCCCAACACCATAACCACTAAACAACCACGTCAGGTAGAGACGCGAATTGTGTTGTACTTTCAGGAAGGCAAGTGGCACCAGTGATTATACTGGAACCTTCGACAAGTCATGTAAAACAGCCGACGCGCTTGACGTCTGCTACATGTCTCTCCATATTCTTTCCTCAATATATCCGTGCTTAAATTTCGTATTAGGGAGTGTCAATAAAAGTGGCCTAGTTGGTAATGCATTATTAGGAACACTTGGAGCGCTCTAAACACACAGGACGTACAAAAGCAACACAATATCACGCGCGTGTGGCCTGTGTTCCTCTTCTACGTCCTGCATTTTTATAGAGCTATAAGTTTTTCTAATAGGAAGTATTGTAATCGTCGATGAATTTTTCATGGCAACATGCACCAGATGAACGAGCGATGGCATATACTCGTTTAGCCAGGCGGATGCCGGCTCAGAAGACCGCCGCCATAAGCTGCCAATCATAGAGAGAGGTCACCATCAGCAGTGTTGCGCTGTCGGTCGTCTTCACAACTAGCTGTGTTAGTGCCTGCCCCTGCTACAATATACAGCCTCACGTAAATCCCGCGCCCGTTGGGAATGTGTGCAGATATAAGGCCAGGTCGACGGTATACTAGCGATAGTTCAAGCCGAGTGGTCACAATCGCGTTGGAGCTTGGGACAGTGGTGTTCTGTGCAAGCGATAAGTGGCAAAGAAAATCACTTGGAGAGGGAATCTGGAGGCGTTCAACTGCCTTCATATTGCTAGCTGTCAGCACGCAGAACACGCAGCGACCCTGCTCTTGGTGGGACGCTTTTGCAGCGCAGAAGACGCAGAGCGCCTGTGCATCTTTCATTTCATCTGTCTCAACGTCCTTGGACCTACCTCCCCCCCCCCCCCGCATTCAAGCATTTAAAGAAAGAAAATAAAAGAAAGAGAATCTTTCTTGTCAACGTTGATTAACTCGTTTGCTATAGTGGTCAGCAAGCGTTCATTAAACGGTGCCTCACCAATTTTCTAGCGTGTGTGTATCGTAGAATGAATGCCAAAATGCCAGTAGCAAATCTCATTACACGGTATCGTATACTGCGGGGCGAAATTATCTTATTAATAATTTTACTGCCACAATTCCACTACATCTGCAGAGCACTGTTCAAAACATGAATTTCAGTTGTCTATGGTGCACTTCTTTTTTCCTGCTCATAGAATAAAATCCACCGCGGCCAGGGCTTGCGCACCAAAACGCGTTTCTTTCAACACATGAAAAAAAAAAAGAGCGCCATAGGCGAGCGTCGTCGACAGTTGTCAGTAATGTTTTCAAATTTCCTCCACGAACCTTGCACTTAAATTGTTAGTGTAAAGTCCATTATTAAAGAACCACATAACTCAACACTTGTGATTTCCTAATTATCAGGGAAAGAGAAAGATGCTGGGGGATATTTCAATATGCACAAACCCCGACGACTTCTTTAGCAAGCTTGCTCCATCTTAACTGGTACACCCAAGCAGGCAGAAAATCAATCGTGACACCAGTTTGTGCAGGCACACTGAATGCACGTAATGAAAGTTACCAAATCGTGCCGGAATATCCATTTGCAGATTATTAGCGATACGCACACAACTAATGTGCAGATATATCAAATTCAACATTGCATCTGTAAAGAAAAGACAGTTCCTTTAACTTCCACAGAGCGAGCAGGCCGCGGCGCGAGACTACGGGTAGCGCTGATGTGTATTATGCCATGAAGATAAGGCCTCGTAATGCCGATAATTACTTTCCACATAAAACTGCTTATGCGGCTAAATAATCTCATGAGCCTCGCTTTAGTTTTCTTTTCTTCGACATAGACTGTATGAAAGGCTCGCCGCGTTACCGGCGAAAAGTACCCCCCTCCCCCCCCGCCCCACCCCCAGTGACCCACTTTTGCAGCAGCAGCCAAGGTCGGCGTGGCCCTGACCTTGCGCTGGTTCAACGAACTCTGCCGCGATCACAAATGTGGAGCATGCACCGCGGAGCTGCCGGCGTCGAGAGACTCGCTTCTTATGCTTCGCCGAGCTTCCGTCTTCTTTCCCTGTGGTGCTCCGCACAGGTATTCTCTGGCTCCGTGGGATATCACTTTGCGAGCTCTGTAAAGCGTTCGCCTTAGTGACGCTGTTACGCAGGTCACGCAACACACTTCGAGGTAAAGTTCATTATGCAAAAAAACAGGTGAGGCGTGAAGACAGGACACAAGAGTAGAGAAGTGGACAACACGAACGCCGACTATCGACTGAAGGGAGCACTGAGGCGAAAAAAGAAAGACATATTTGAAGGCTAGATAAAAATCTGTGCTTGATGTAGCCAAACAAATAAGAATGCTACAGAAAGGAAATACAGAAAAATTACAAGTGCACGAAAAGAAAAATCATTACAATTGCAAATATTACATGCCAGCACCTTTCAACAAAGACTGTTGGTATTCCTATAGACAGACTGACAGCTCGCTTATGCAAGCACATTCTTCCAGTTCCATGCCGTTGGAAAAAAATGAGTTTCTTGGAAGGTAGCCACGTGCGCACTTGGTGACCATGTTCTTTGTTCACAGGACTTTTCCATCCACATTTATTTGTATTTTCTCTCTTTTCCATTTTTATGTTTTGCTTCATCAAGCACTGGTTTTTATCAGGTTTTATTGCTGTACTACTTTCTGGTAACCTTTACGAATCACTTCATTTCCACGATAAACATTTTAATTACAAGTAAGCGTACCCGGGCTCTTACTGCTTCACACTATACATTCTTGCTACCTTGACCAAATAAAAGATTTTGTAAGGTACGGTAAGGATTCGTAAGGATTGTAAGGTAAGGATTTTATAAAAGATTTTATAAGGGCCATCAAAAATACTTGTTGCAGTCTACAAAAATAAAGACTAGCCTGGCTGTAAACGGCTCCAGAGAACACATGGGACAAACAAGGAAACCGACATGATCTAACAACCAAAAGTTTAATGTATATGCGGAGTAAATGCTTGCTGACAAGCAATAAACCGAACATACACAGAAAGGAGAAGCACAAATAAATGTGTGCTTCCTGTCAGTAAATGCATCCATTTCTAATGGAGGCCATGCTGACAAGATTCTCCGAGTGTTTTTAGATCTACAGCTTCCATAATTTCTCTAGGCAGCCGATCTGCACAAAATGCTTGCTTCATTCTCTACAATGCACTCTCAGACGTCGAGAATGCATTTTAGAGGAACAAGCTTGCATTCTGTGGAGATTCTTTTTACAGCGAAGCTGCATATGCCTAGGCGAAATACTTTTGGTCCGATCACAAAAACCCTAAGTGGGGGGGGGGGGGGAGGGGGTATGAGCCATTGTTTTGGGGGGGGGTGAGCCATTGAATTCGTCTTGCATGACGGACGGGGAAATTGCTTGTTGGGTAGATATAGAAATGATTATGCATTTAAAACATATATATTTATCTACGTATTATTGCAAGTAAGGGACACGGAGGGGGGCGGGGTTAAGACAAGATCATCATGTCATAATTACCTCGCAGCAAAGGTGTGGTGGGCCATTGACTACACCGATAGTGACGTCGTTTCTCTCTCGCAGCGGAGGGCGCGTGCAGCAGTCTCTCTTCGACTTAGCAATAGGTTCAAAAATGTGTCCCTGTATTTAATTGAATGAAATGCGCAGCCCCGGTGTGTCACTTGGTAACTACAGTGCATAACCGAGTCATAAATACTATGATTAACGCACTACAAAACACAAATGCGTAACATAATTCAGGAAGACTTTGATGGACCCGCTGGATTAACACAAAGAACCACTCATTGCACTTTCCATGATGGTGATCTTGCGAAGCGCGATGTGTGGCATTCCAAATAAACAATGTGATAAACCCAAGCCAAACGTGTGGGTAGCCTCATTAAGAAACTCAGACATAACCAATAATATAAAAAAACTTGAATAAACCATCAGAGTTAAACCGAGTGATAAACATCCGGGCCGGACATTTTATCTTCGCTGCTTTACCATCTGTACAGGGTGCATGGTCAGTAAATTTTTTCTGTTATTGTTTGTTAAGTATTGTATAATACATTGCCAGTAAAATACGTAGGGCTAGTTGGTGCGTCGCACTGGTACTGCTTTTCTTGCTGGTTTTTTCTTAATGTGCCCTTCTTCCTTTTCTAACTACTTTTTTTATTCCCGCTCACCTAATACTCCAACCTTGCTGCCTGCAAGGTATATAAATAAATAAGTAAATAAGCACATGTTATTCATTCATCTGCATACACCTCGTACGATTCCTTCCTCAACAAATGTAACGGTCTTGATGTCTCGAAGCGTGCATCTATAATACTAGCCATTTGCATTTCGGTATAGTTTCTGAACATTTTAGTGCATAAAGATTACATGCTATTAAGGACACCCATTACATGACATGACATTACATGACACTTGTACGGTGCATAAGCAAACCTTTCACCCGCCGAAGTTGCTCAGTGGCTATGGTGTTAGGCTGCTGAGCACGAGGTCGCGGGATCGAATCCCGGCCACGGCGGCCGCATTTCGATGGGGGCGAAATGCGAAAACACCCGTGTACTTAGCTTTAGGTGCACGTTAAAGAACCCCAGGTGGTCAAAATTTCCGGAGTCCTCCACTACGGCGTGCCTCATAATCAGAAAGTGGTTTTGGCACGTAAAATCCCATAATTAAAAAAAAAAGCAAACCTTGCAAAATGTGACATGTTGGATTGCTGAAAATAAGAACAATTGTATATATCGCAGTTACATTAACAGCATTTAATTGACCACTTGAAAAACTTCACATAGATTCCAACAAGTACACTGAATCTGTAGTTATTTTTTTTTTGCTTATAGATGTGGTGGATACTGCATGGTCACATTGTAGATTTGAAAACAAAGTTCAATAAATTCGTTTGTTGCAATATAAAATTATGCGTAGATCACTGTGATTGCAAGACCAGAATTTGATACAAACATGCTCACTATAGAATGCGGACAAATGCTCAGGACAAACTCCAAAATGTTTGCATCTAGATACTTATGAAATTGAACAGCTTCATTCCATGGCTGTCAATTAGAGGGCGAAAGAAAACTTAATTGTGTTCGTGGAACAAAAACGCATTGATAAGCTTAGAGATATAGTCATTGCTTAGCACTTTGGAAATGAATTACAGGTTGCTATCGCGGCATTGAAGCAGCCTTTGGACAGCAAGAAAAGGAATCAGTTTTTCCAGCTTTTAGCATTGAATTGCAGATAATGCAAGCAGGCATAAAATTCTTCCAATATAATCTGTTTAGGAATACCAACTTGAAATAAACATCGAGGCTTTCATTTGTACTTTCTCTGGCTGAGCAATCCAGTTTGAAACGGCTCCCACAAGCTTGTCGTAACAATGTTGATCTAATATAGGTTAAATGCATGACTAGCTTAAGAAATATGGATGATTGCTATAAATTACAGTAAAGAAACTATAATATCTAATAACATTAATAATATAATAACAATATTTATTTCCCCAAAACAGGCTAACCGTGAGCGGCGTGCGAGGCTGAGCAGAAAGCTGAAAAATCCTACGGCAGTGCGCCTGCCTAGGGCCTACGATCCTGCATTATGGATGGTGCGTTTTGATATGCTCTTCTTGTTAGAAGTTCGGAGTATACTACCATCGCGAAGCATAGGACAACAAAGTGGACGAGAAGCGCGTTTTTTAGAAGACTATCTTACGACGTACAGGTTTCTACACAAGTGACGATAACTGCTCAAAACATTTGATGCGTTCGCTTTTGCGCCTCTATAATATCTAGACAGGACTGCCATATATATATATATATATATATATATATATATATATATATATATATATATATATATATATATATATATATATATATATATTCACAGCACACGCACGGCGATGGACGAACCAGGCTATCGCTAAGGTTGAATTTCACAACACAGTTTTCATTCCACGTTCAGTAATCACACAGATCATTTGCGGCTTCGTTCAGTTGAACACGCGGGCTTTCGGGTTGGTGCTTTTTGTTGCGTTTGGCGCAAGAATGTGGCTAGGAGTAGGCACCACATACGCGCTATTGCGAGCAATATACACGGATCCTTTCTCCAGAAGCTGACGCCGAGCACGGGTAGCGCGAGGATCTTGTTGGGCTGACTCGACGACTTCGTGGCAGCCCAATTCAGAATACTGCATATGCGGTGAGGGTCCCTTTATAATCTTGTTCATAGGTCATGTTGTAAATTGTTGTAGCGCAGACACAACGAAACGGTCATACAAGGCAGATGAGACAACATACAGCGCTGAACCACCTGCGAAGACCTGTTTATGTGCGCCGTGTAGCACAGAACTTCAGTAACCGCCGTTGCGCACTCATAAACAAATCTTAACACGTTCATAAATTACTAAACGTGCATATTATTTGCTCATAATCAAGAAAAGTCAATATTATTATAATGTAAACGTTTTATTCATTACAATAAAAGAATTGGGCAGCGTGTACGTGCCACGAAACCTGGCAGTAAGAAGCGCTGGGCGTCGCACCAGTCGCATTGTTGAAACCGCAATCATGTGAAATGGGTCCTCTAAATATCGCATTGCGACGCGCGCGACTGCACCGATTTTTGTCGTTCCAGTCGCAGCATGAAACAACCTTTACAGGTCTGACCGCCGCCTTGGACAGATGCTCCGCAGCTGTGGGGGTGTGAGGGCCATGAGTTAATTGTAGATATCATTGGGGACGGTGGCGTAGAGGTAAAGCATATTTCAATAATAAATTGCGCGAGGAAATAAAGAGAACTTGTGAACATTGAGGTGGCTGACTGGCTGTCAAATAGTTTTACTGTGGTGCGTTCCCTCTGATCGTTTGATAGCATCCTGAAAATATTGTTCCCATGACAGCTTAAAGTTCTCGTGATAAAGTTGGTAAATAAATGTTAGTCTAGATATTATCCTGCGCTGCTCAAGTTTTTGTAGGTTGGCCCTATTACGTAAGTTGCTGGCACTAGAGTCACTGGAGTAAACAGAATAATTAAAACGCAAAGCTAAATTCTGTACTCTTTCGATTTTGTTAATCAAGTATTGTTGGAAAGGGCTCCAAATAACCGATGCATACTCCAATTTTGGTCGTATTAGCGCTTTGTATGCATTTAGTTTTACTGCAGGAGGGGTATTACGCAGTTTACTTTTCAAAAACGACAATTTCTGTAGTGCACCCCGACAGACATTTTTAACATGCGGTTCCCAATTGAAATTACTGGTAAGTGTGATGCCTAAATATTTCACTTTGTCAGTTCTGGTGATGGTAACGTTGCCTAAAGAGTTAATAAAGTCAAGGGGCTTTTTTTTGTTGCTAAACGTAATGGAAGCTAGTTTGGAAGTTTTTATTCTTAAGCCCACCTTGCGCGCCATCCATCAATGGAGTGTAAACAATTGTTCAATTTAATTTGGTCATCTCGATTATTTAAATTATGGGGTTTTACGTGCCAAAACTACTTTCTGATTATGAGGCACGCCGTAGTGGAGGATTCCGGAAATTTGGACCACCTGGGGTTCTTTAACGGGCACCTGAATCTGAGCACACGGGTGCTTTCGCATTTCATCCCGATCGAAATGCGGCCGCCGTGGCCGAAATTCGATCCCGCGACCTCGTGCTCAGCAGCCTAGCACCATAGGCACTGAGCAACCACGGCGGGTGATCATCTCGGTTATTTATGGCTGCATATACAACACAGTCGTCTGCAAATAGTGTAATCTGGATTGGTGGTTCGACGCAAAGATGGATATCATTAATATTTACCAAGAAACGGAGAGGCCCAAGGACCGAGCCCTGCGGAACACCCGAGTACACATCCAAATCCTAGGAGACACTCCAATTTATGCAACACGCTGCTTTCTGTCTCTTAAGTAAGATTCAATCCATGCCACTGCTTTCTGTTCAATGCCAATTGCCTTTAGCTTTGTTAATAAATCTTTATGAGGAGCATCAAACGCCTTTGAAAAATAAAAAATAGCGTCCGTTTGACCTTTTATATTGAGTGTACCAATTAATTCATCAGTTATTTCGGCAAATTGGGTTACGGTAGATAAACCAGATCTAGAGCCATGCTGTTGCGGATAAAGCAAATTATTATTTTCTAAGTAAGTAATAATGGCCTTAAAGATAATGTGTTCGAACATATTACAACAAATGCTAGTTAAAGACACGGGCCTGTAGTTGTTAATTTCAAAAAGAGAGTCAGAGTTATGCACCCGAATGATTTCTGCCGAGCGCCAATGATCAGGAATTACTGCAATGCTTAAAGATATAACGGAAATATGACGTAAATATTTGGCCACCCATACAGCATATTTACTCAAAAAGGTATTGAATAGTTGGTCAAGACCAGGTGATTTCTTCGCATCTAGCCTATGCAACAGGCCAAGAACAGCGTCCTCTGTTATCTCTACCTCGGGCAGAGGACTATCATAGCTATATGCATAATTTATCGTGCGCACCATTAGACATCGTCTCTGATCTAGAAATGTTATGGTTAATTTTTCGCTCATTGGCGCAATCCGTTTTGCTTGGTGTCTGCTACAGGGCTCCGCATACTTCTCCTAACTTTTCAAGTGAGCTGAACAATTTTCTGAGTGATCTCGGTACTGCACATCCAAATTCACATATATTGCTATTCGGAGATTTCAATTATACCGGTATCGACTGGCAGAAACTAGCTCCCTCAGGTGCAAACTCCAGAGAATTAAAGGATTTTATAGAAGTATGTTTGAATGCCAATCTCACTCAGTTAGTAAGGGAACCAACGCGTGTTGCTGGCGTCAGTGCTAATATCTTGGATCTTATACTAACTACGAATTCTGAGAGCTTATCACATATAACTTACCTTCAAGAAATTAGTGATCACAACGTTATCCACGCCAAGTTTTCGTTCTGCCTTGAACGGCACGAAAAACGTAAGAAAACAATCCTTCTATATGAAAAACGTAACTATGACGCAATTAACAACGAGCTTAGAATTTTCTTCCCTTTATTTGAAGCCCAATTTTACAGCATGCCTCTCCGGGAGAGCTGGGAGGCATTCAAATACAAAATACAGGACTTGACCAACAAATTAATTCGTAAAGTTACTTTTCGTGAAAACCACCGAAAGCCATGGCTCACTAAGACACTGAAAACGTTAGAAGGCAGCGAAAAGCGCTTCTTTCGTGCTGCTAAGGTGAGAGCCTCGTCTAATGCGTGGCAGCGGTACTATACTGCCGAGAATGCCTACCTAATTGCTTTGAGAAAAGCTAAGTTCAAATTTTTCAACAACGATTTCACAAAATTGTTAAATGACAACCTGAGAACATTTTGGAAGGTCATCAACCCTATCGAATCGCGCGCTATCACTCTGACCAAAAAATTGGGAGAAACCGTCGGGGACCTCGAATGCGCTAACACCTTTAACAATGCTTTTAGCACAGTTTTCACAAAAGAACCCAGCACATCTCTGCCTACGACACCGGCTAGAACTCTGTCTACTATGCCTGCTATCACAATAACTCGTGTTTTATCTTTGTTAGATAACATTAAGCTTTATTCATCGACAGGCGTCGACGAAATCAATTCCAAGCTGTTAAAGAACACCAGACATACCATTGCAGCGTATCTGTGTATTTTGTTTTCTCATTCACTCTCTGTAGGTCCCTTGCCAAATGATTGGAAAGTGGGGAAGGTTGTTCCTGTCTACAAATCTGGTAAAAAAGATTCTCTCCTAAATTACCGCCCCATATCATTAACAAGCGTCCCGTGCAAAATCATGGAGCATGTCATTCATTCTAATATCATGGCATTTCTCGATAAAAATAACTTTTTTCATCCATCTCAGCATGGCTTTCGAAAGGGCTTCTCATGCGAGACCCAACTGGCCATTTTCATTCATGACTTGCACGTTAACCTCGACATCAACATACTAACTGATGCCATTTTCCTAGATAACGCAAAAGCGTTTGATAAAGTGCCGCATCAACGATTACTTTTAAAACTAAACCAGTTAAGCCTGGACCACAACATTCTGATTTGGATCAAGGAATTCTTGTCTAACCGGTTCCAACACGTCCTTGTTAATAATCATACCTCTGACCCTGTTCCTGTAACATCAGGTGTACCCCAAGGTTCTGTTCTCGGTCCTCTACTATTTCTAATATATAATAACGACTTGCCTCAAGACTTATCTTGCCAAATCGGAATGTTCGCTGACGACTGTGTAATTTACCGATCAGTTTCTAACCATTGCGACGCAGAAAAAGCTTCAGCATGACCTAGACCATGTGTAGGAATGGTGCGACCGCTGGCTAATGACCCTTAATCCGACTACATGTAAACTTCTTTCCATTACTCGCCAAAATCACCCCGCTACATTCCCGTACATAATTTCTAACGAACCTATAGAAGCAGTAACATCGTTCAAATACCTAGGCGTTACTTTGTCCAATGATCTCTCATGGCATGCAAATACTACAAACATCATATCATCGGCAAATAAAACTCTCGGTTTTCTGAAACGTCACCTTCGTAACGCTCCCCAACACGCTAAATTACTAGCCTATAAGTCAGTTATCCGTTCAAAACTAGAGTGTGCGTCACTCATATGGTCCCCACATCAAGCATGCGTCGTAGATGACCTTGAACCGGTACAAAATCGGGCCGCCCGATTCATTCACTCATCTTACTCTCACGAAGTCAGTGTTACCGCCCTCAAATCGGAATCTGGGCTGCAAGCTTTATCCCTCCGTCGATGCATAGCAACACTTTGTCTACTCTATAAGCTTTACCATTCACCACTTAACAGTGCCCCTTACATAACACCGCCCGCATACATATCTCCTCGCACTGGTCACCAACTGCAAGTTTCCCGTCACGTAGAACTGTTAATTTTTCAGCATCTTTTTTTCCTCGTGCAGCCAAAGACTGGAACAGCCTTCCTCGCAATATCGTCGTTCTCACCTGCCCATCATCTTTTTCTAACAATGTGACTGAGTACTTGTTGTCACAAATTTGAGTGTTTTATTTTTTATGTACACCCACCCCTTATGTAATACCCCCCAGTGGGGTCTTTAAGGTAAACAAATGAAATGAAATGAAATGATGGTAACAGTGCATGCGAAACTGTACGCGTGAACACGGATTGGAAAAATGCATTAAATTTGTTAGAAATGACATTCGAGTCAAGAATACTTTCACCCGAAACTTCTCTTTCTGATATACCCCGTTTATCCTTTGATAGATAGCGCCAGAACTTCTCGGGTTCTTTGTTCATAAATGACTACAAAGTGACTGAAAAAAAAACGTTCTTTCGCCGATCTCGTTTGTTCCCGCAGGTTAAAGATAAGGCTTGAAAGATTATTTCTATTACCGCGTTTACGTCGTCGCTTAATTTTACGTTTTAAATGAATAATTTCTCGCGTGAACCACGGGTATTCCCTATTCGTGCGTTTCTTTTTTAACGGGACATATTCTTGCTCGCAAAAGAAAAGAGTTTCTCTAAAGTATGACCACATTTTATTAACATCACTGATTTTCTTGAAGTTAGCAAGGCGTGATTACAAATAGTTTAAAACAGCGATATCGTCGGCGTGTGTGTATTCTCAGACAAAAGTACCTGAAGGTTTAGTAAGAGAACGTTTCCCTGCAACCGGACATGACAGAGCAAGCAACTTATGGTGAGATATGCCGTCTTCAACACTAACCGTACAAGTGCTAAATTAAGGAGTGAAGATGGTGAATAATCGACCCTGGTATCGTCGGAAACTAGTTGGTGTAAACAAAAGTTGAATGTAGTCGTGAGCAATGCATGAGCACTTTTAGAATCTTTGCCATCGTGAGAAAAATTACACCAGTTTATCCACGGCAGATTAAAGTCTCCTGTTATTATTATGTTCGACCGGGAATTCGTATTATCTGCAAGGTAGTTGTGCGTGGCTTCCAAATATTCCGGTGAAGCTCTTGGGAGTCGGTACACACCCCCTAAATGTGCACTTTTGCCCCCGAATTAAAGTTTGCACCATATGCTTTCATGGTTATTAATGCCATCCATTAGTGTGAATACAGTATAATTTTTCATGGAGATAGATACTCCACCACCTCGTGACTCTCTGTCTTTACGGATAAGCTTATAAGTAGAAGGCACGACTTCCGAATCCTGTACATGAGCATGTATCTGTGACGAAGAAGATCGGCAGGCTAAAAAGCCCCTTTGCCATCGCGTGGCTCATACCCAGTTCGTTCACTGGCTGCGACCTAGCTGATGCTGTCGCGTTGGTCGCTGCTTCTCTAGGACCCGAATAAACCCCATCTACAATTGGTGGAGGTGCGGGGTACAACAGGAAGTCCTGACAACAGGAACCGGACACTGCAGCCTGTCATCATTATGCCGGAAGGAGGACCATCGCAACCACAACCCGCTGCCCCGGCCCGTTGCGTCAACGCGACCCACCCATCTTGAGCGGAACCGAAGACCATGACGTAGAAGACGGGCTCGCTGACTACGACCGGGTGAACATCCACAACCACTGGGACTACACCAAAAAACTGAATTACGTATCATTTTATTTGAGCAGTGTTGCAATACGGTCTTGCCATACGGTGCCATACGGTGGCTGCGCCCATACGGGCGCAGCCAATGATCGCATGATGTGTGGAGAGAAAGTCCCAACCTAATATGAAGTCGTGTGAACAAGATGGCAACACGATGAATTCTAAGATATAGAGGACCTCCTGAATGACGACACGAGCGGTGCAGGCGCCGGATGGCTCGACGTGCAGCGTGTTGGCAGTCCGAAGGGAAACACCGGTGTTGATTTATACGGGCCTCTTCCCTCTTCTGGCTCCGGCAACCGATGGATTGTTGTCGCCGTAGATCATTTGAAAATATATGCCGAAACCGCCGCCTTGCCGGCCGCATCAGCAATAGACGTCGCCTCATTTATTCTTAACAACTTTGTTCTCCGCCATGGCGCATCCCGTGAACTGCTGAACGATCAGGGCCGCGTATTCCTCTCGGACGTCCTGCAGTCACTCCTATCTGACTGCCAAATTATTCGCCGCACTACTACTGCTTATCATCCACGAACCAATGGCTTAACAGAACGATTCAACAGAACTCTTGGTGACATGCTATCAATGTATGTTGCGTCTGACCACTCCAACTGGAATCTTGTACTTCCATTCGCCACATACGCCTATAACACTGCCTCTCAAGCCACTACCGGATTCTAAACATTCTTTCTGCTTTACGGCGGCCATCCCTCCAGCACCATTGATACGGTTCTCCCGTACCGGCCGGACCCTGCTGACTGCTCACCTGTTTCTACGGTCGCTCAGTACGCCGAGAAACGCCGACAACTGGCCCGTTCTTTGACGTATGCTCAACAGTGCCGCCAAAAAGAGCGCCATGACCTAAGCCCACCCCCTCACCCCTTCCCTATAGACTCACTCGTGTGGCTTTGGGTACCGCCTGTTGCTGCCCCTGGCGTTTGGTCCAAGCTCCTCCCGAAGTACCACGGGCCCTACCGCGTGGTTGCGCAACCATCACCTGTTAATTACGTGGTCGAGCCCGTGTCACCATCTCCCGATCTGCGTCGTCGGGGACGAGAGACTGTCCACATTGACCGGCTGAAGCCATATTACGATCCTCTCACCTCTTCCTAGATCTCCAGGATGGCTACTCTTCAATTCCGGTGGTGATTGTGACGAAGAAGATCGGCAGGCTAAAAAGCATCGTTGCCATCGCGTGGCTCATACGCAGTTCGTTCACTGGCTGTGCCCTAGCTGCTGCTGTCGCGTTGGTCGCTGCTTCTCTAGGACCCGAATAAACCCCCTTTACATATCCAAGTTTCAGTAATTACTAAGACATGTGGATGATAACAGAAGATTACATCTTCGAGGGAACGGGATTTATTTACAACGCTGCGCGCATTGAGCGAAACAACTCGGGGAACTTTGCTTGAAGATTGTCATTTTTTATCACGACTGCATGTGGTCACACGGGCAGAAGCAGAATGATCGGAATCACGCTGCATCTGCGTATCAGATCGTGCGATTTCCACTCGGCGGTTTAGAAGCTGGTCCCAGATATAAACTTTGTCATCTATTTTCACTTTATCAAAAACAAGTTAAACCTTTGCTCCATTGGTCTTTTATACAGTTGCAGAACATCACAGTCTACCACGCAAGTCCCGAATCTTCTTTAGAAAAGTCCTCTGACATTGAAATCCGCGTTCCTTGGCATTCGCGTGATGACATTATTCTAGCTTTCTCAGAAAAATCAAAGATCCTCAGCATGACTAGTCGGAATTTCCCAGCATGTTTATAACCAACCCTGTGAATGCGCTCAATCGAATTCACTTCGATGTCCAGAAACTCCTTAAATATATCTTGTCTGACTCGGTCTTGCAAGGATTTATTATCCTCTTTTCTTTCTTTACTTAATCCATAAATAATCACAATATTTCTTCGACTACGGTTTTCAAGATCGTCAACCTTATTCGATAACTCATTCACTAGCTCCCTCGTCTCTTTGTCGTTTACTTCGTACTCAGCCAGCTTCTCCTCACATTTTTGTAATCGTCCAACCTCTTTCTAAATTGAAGATAGCCTTTCTTGAACGTTGCCTACCGTTAATTCCAGTTGCTTCATGTTGGCGGAGAGTATGTTGAGCGTCTTATTGGTCTTTGTTTGCTCTTTTAGGATTTGCCTGAGACGCTGGCTATTTAGAATTGCCTCGGATTCTGACTCTGAAGACGGCCCAGGGTTAAGCTCTACATCTCCTGCTCTTAACAAGCTCAGTCTAATAACATGCAAGTGATCACACAGAGAAACAAGCAGGCACTGTGGGCTTGGCAGCACAGTCAAAGCAAGTGAATCGTCCCGAATAGAGTAGACAAAATATTTGTCACCAACCTGGACGAAAAAGGAGAAATGCATGTGCATCCGTCCGATCACGGTGCTGCCAAGCCCACTGAAAGGCTGCTGGAGATGGCTGTAGATTTTATGCTCCAGCTGGGAAGTATCCCTTGACGTCACACTGCTGACGAGATCGTGTCGGAACAGCACTTGACGCGCGGCTTTCCATGACGGTGCTCCATCGAGGGGACATTCCGGCGCAGGCGCGACAAATCTGTCTTGCAGTGAAAGAATCTTCGTCGGTCCCACCATGGCATTCGCCAGCAAAAGGGCAATCTGGACGAAAAAGCAGAAATGCATGAGCATCTGTCCGATCACGGTACTGCCAAGCGCACTGAAAGGCTGCTGGAGATGGCTGTGGATTTTATGCTCCAGCTGGGAAGTATCCGCTGACGTCACACTGCTGACGAGACCGTGTCGGAACAGCACTTGACGCGCAGCTTTCCATGACGGTGCTCCATCGTGGGGACATTCCGGCGCAGGCACGACAAATCTGTCTTGCAGTGAAAGAATCTTCGTCGGTCCCACCATAGCATTCGCCCGCAAAAGGGCAATCTGGACGAAAAAGCAGAAATGCATGTGCATCCGTCCGATCACGGTACTGCCAAGCCCACTGAAGGCTGCTGGAGATGGCTGCGGGTTTTATGCTCCAGCTGGGAAGTGTACGCTGACGTCACACTGCTGACGAGATCGTGCCGGAACAGCACTTGACGCGCGGCTTTCCATGACGGCGCTCCATCAAGGGGACATTCCGGCGCAGGCGCGACAAATCTGTCTTGCAGTGAAAGAATCTTCGTTGGTCCCACCATGGCATTCGCCCGCAAAAGGGCAATCTGGACGAAAAAGCAGAAATGCATGAGCATCCGTCTGATCACGGTAGTACCAAGCCCACTGAAAGGCTGCTGACATTATGACATCCAGTCATGATGACCAGGAGGTCGACAGCTTCTATGAAGAGGTGGAATCGGTGATGGGTAAAGTCAAAACAAAATACACTTGACTGATGGGCGACTTCAATGCCAGGGTAGGCAAGAAGCAGGCTGGAGACAAGTCAGTGGGGGAATATGGCACAGGCTCTAGGAATAGCAGGGGATAGTTATTAGTAGAGTTTGCAGAACAGAATATTATGCGGATAAGGAATACCTTCTACCGCAAGTGGGATAGCCGAAAATGGACGTGGAGGAGCCCGAATGGCGAGACTAGAAATGAAATATACCTTATACTCTGCGCTAACCCTGGCACCATACAAGTAGTCGACGTGCTCGGCAAGGTGCGCTGCAGTGACCATAGGATGGTAAGAACTCGAATTAGCCTAGACTTGAGGAGAGAACGGAAGAAACTGGTACATAAAAAGCCGATCAATCAGTTAGCGGTGAGGGAAAATAGAGGAATTCCGGATCAACCCACAGAACAGGCATTCGGCTTCAACTCAGGAAGATGACCTTAGTGTGGAAGATATGAACCACAACCTTATGGGAATCATTAAGGGAAAAAAGGAAGACGAAGTGATTCTTTGATAGAACGCTTGTGCTTTTGTCTCCACTTTTTCGCTTTGTTTCCTTGCTTTCCTGGGAGCTGCCGCTCCCTCCTTGCGGCAATGGATGAAGAAATCGCCGAGGACTTTCCTGGTGTGCAGCCGTCAGGTCGGCTAGCGTCCAGGAAACGTGGAAGTGCGTCAAGCGATACAGACAGCGCGGCCACTGAGATATGTTCGGACAGCTACGACTCGTCGGACGATGACTTCCAGGTCGTGATTAGTAGATCAGCGAAAAGAAGACTACTGCAGGCATCTTCGTCGCCAAGTGCTTCTACCGTGAAGAGTGCACCGCTGTGCTGGCCGCACACTGTGCTCTTTATGCCCGTGGACCCGGCGACCAATTTGCGGCTCCTCAACAGGCAGGTCCTCTCTTCCTTACTTGAGAGAAACGCACCAAATGAGATTAAAGACGTGCGAATAAACTCGCGGAAAAATGTCCTGGCAGTTGATGTGCTACATCGCAGTGCCCTACAACACCTACGTAATATAACTGATATCGACAAGGTAAAGGTGCGATCAATGATCCCTACAGGGGGCGATGGTACTGCGGGCGTCATTTGTGACGTCGACGTTGCCATTCCTAATGATGACTTGCCAACGCTGATAAAGCCAATGACAGAAGGCAATTTCATTACAAGGATTTCCAGATTGGGAAACACACGCTGTGTGAAGATTTTGTTTGAAGGAGACAGCCTTCCTTCCCACGTCAAAGTAGGAGATGTCCGCCATCCAGTACGACCATTCGTACCGAAGCCCCTCCAGTGTTTCAAGTGTTGCAAGATTGGCCACGTGAAGGGTGTCTGCGTGAACAGCGTAGTGTGCCCGCGGCGCTCTGAGTCCCATTCAGAAGACTCCTGCAGCGCACATGTTCTAAAGTGCCCGAACTGCAGTGGTCCTCACAAGGCCTCATCAAAGGATTGCCCGCGGATGCGGAAGGAATTCACGATTCTAAAACGCATGGTGCGCGACAATTCAACGCATCGAGAGGCTGCTACCGCTGTTCGGCGACGTCGGCATCGACACCGAAAACGTTCAAGAACTTCCGCAACTGCAGATCGGTACACAGTCAGAAGGGCTGCTGCATCTCCACACTGCGCCACCAAGACAGATACAAGGAAAGCGAACAAAGAGGAGAGGCTCGCCCGTCCTGAAGAATGGCCTGAGCTACCGAGGGCACAACTCCCTGCTAAGTTACCTGAAAACGCACCGACTTCAACGGCTTCTGCAACTGTTGAAGCGACGCTGGCTGATGATCTCCACGTCATCAACATTCTGCGGTCGCTCATGAGTGCCATTCGCGTTATACTTACCAACATGAAATCTTCGTCTGCGCAAAGCGCACTACAGGTGCTGGACACTTTGAGTCCAGTACTTTCAGCTCTTGGTTAAAATCATGGCTCTCCAGAAGCCATGCTTTCTTGACGAAGTCCGAAACGCGTCGATATTTCAGTGGAACGCCAGAGGACTTAAGTCACGCATGTCGGACTTTCGACAGTTTGTGTTCGCGAATAAGTTCCCAGTTATCGTCATCTGCGAGCCCCTATCAGATAACATCAGACTGTCCGGGTATGAATGTTTCATGTCCGCCACCCACGGAGAATGCAGCAAAATCATCGTATTCATGCGACGTGATCTTACGTATGTCCATCACCCAGTGTCGCCTGACCAAGAAAACCAATACGTCTGTCTGACAGTGAAGAAAAGCAAGCTCACTTTCACATTAATTGGAGCCTACATATCGCCCTCAAATCGATTGCACTGCGAGAGATTACGGCGAATCACCACAGCGACTCCGCAGCCTTTGGTGAATACTGGAGATTTTAATGCCCACCACCATCTCTGGGGAAGTTCTAAGATAAACTCGACAGGCAGAAGACTAGTGTCATGTGCCTCCGAACAAGAACTGTGTTTGTTAAATGATGGAAGCCCCACCTTTCTACGGGGAACTGCCTACTGTAGCTGCCTGGACCTGACCTTTGTTTCACGCTCCTTCACTAGAAAGGTCTGGTGGTTTCTGGATATTGAAACGCGGGGAAGTGACCACCTACCCACTTATCTTAGGGTTGAAAGGTTGACGGACTCTAGGTTAGCCGCCGTCACACAATGTATCGACTGGCCAATGTTCAAGTCAATTGTCGAAGACGGCTGTCGTGATGACTTGTCCACTAGCCTAGAGGACATCATTAAAGGTGCCCTAGAGGCTGCGAAACATTCGTTTCTGAGAACGTCTACACGCACCGAATACGACATTGAGCTAGAGAAGCTTCGTGCAATTCGTTGTCGTGCAGAGCGAAGATACAGGCGCACGAAGTCTGTACATGACTTGAGGTTGGCCAGAAGAACTCAAAAGAAAATTCAGCGTCGCATGGACAAACTTGCATCACAAAGATGGAAATCATTCTGCGAATCTTTGGATCCACGAAAACCATTATCTCACATATGGAGAACTGTTCGTGGTCTCCGTGGAACCCCTCAGCAGCGCCACCCTTTTAAGTCTTTGGCCCTTCTCCAACAATGCAGCGAGATTGACGTAGCGGAAGCTTTCTGCAGGAGGATTGCTGGCGTTACTAGTTGCGCTGGAACATCGACGCTCCGCCACTCACCGATTTCACGCGACTCCCGCATGGATAATCCTTTCTCCATGGACGAGCTCGAATCTGCATTGGCCTTGTGCAAGCGTTCATCTTCACCAGGACCCGACGGTATAACCTACCGTGCCCTGTGTAATCTTGGCGATGAGGCTCGAAAAGTGCTCCTGCTCCTGTTCAACAGCTCCTGGCGGACAGGTACGGTTCCCCAAGAATGGAAGACCAGTCGCCTAATTCCACTGCTCAAGCCTGGCAAGTCGCCTGTAGACATTGCATCATACCAACCAATTGCGCTTGCCAGCTGCATCGGAAAACTAATAGAGAGGATGGTTCTAGCACGGCTAGAATGGTACCTCGAACACTACCAGGTATATCCAGATGCGGTGGCCGGTTTCAGGGGTGGCCGTTCTTCCATAGACAACGTTATCGACTTGGTGACGTACGTCGAGCACCAGAAGTCCTGCAAAAGATTATCTGCTGCCCTGTTTCTGGATGTTAAAGGAGCGTACGATAACGTAACGCACGAAGCGATTTTCAACGCGCTAGAGGCAGTAGGACTTGGCGGCAAAGTATATTTTTGGATAAGTAGCTATCTACATAAGAGATCCTTTTTCGTACTTACCGAGGATGGCCCGACCTCCCAACATTACAGTAACCGTGGGGTGCCTCAGGGCGGAGTACTCAGCCCAACGCTCTTCAGTCTAACACTCATTGGACTCACCGACATCCTGCCAGGCACCGCTGGGCTCTCCATCTATGCCGACGACATTTGCATTTGGATGTCGGCTGTGAGGCGACTGCAGCTTCGCGCGCGGCTTCAAAAGTCAGCTACTTTAACATAATCCTACCTTCGAGAACAAGGACTTCATATATCATACGAGAAGTGCGCAGCGGTGGCATTTACCAGGAAATCAATGTCTCCATACGTGATATCCGTCGACAGACACATGATCTCGTACAGCACGAGTCACAGATTTTTAGCGGCGGTCCTTGAGAAAAATCTCTCCTGGGCCCCTCAGGGGAATGATGTGAAGAAACGCCTGACAGGAATTTGCCATATGTTTAAGTTCCTTGCAGGAAAGACCTGGGGAGTGCCAATACGCTCTATGCTGCAACTGTACAGGATCCTCTTTATTGGATTCCTGCGGTACAGCCTACCTGTCATGTCCAACACCTGCAGAACTAACCTGAACATAATCCAAAGCATCCAAGCCCAAGCACTCAAGATATGTCTCGGTCTACCGCGGAGTGCGTCAACGACTGAAGTTATTGCAGTGGCTCAAGATTTCACTGTTAGAACGCACATTAGCATTGAAACAATGCGTGTGCACATAAGACACTTCGCCCGGACCCCTACCCACCACCTAGCAAGTCTCCCAGTAGATAGGACCCACACGACATTCAGTGCGACTTCTTCGCGCACCGTGCCTCTTTCAGGTCAGGTTACACACCTGCGGCAAGGCCTTCTATTCCTCCATGGTGTATGCGCCGTACTCAAGTGAACCTTACAGTCCCAGGACTTCAGAAAAAGTCGGACTTGCCATCATCAGCGCTCAAGCAACTAACTTTACTTCTCTTGTACGAGAAATACAGCGACTGCACACACGTCTACACTGATGGATCAACTACATCAACCAGTTCCAGCGGCGCTGTAGTTATACCAGCAATGAGAATAACCAAGCGGTTCAAGACTTCCCATGTCACTACGTCTACAGCTGCAGAGCTCGCGGCTCTCCGCGACGCGCTTCAAGTGATAAATACTGAAAGTCCTAGAAAATGGGCAGTCTTCTGCGATTCAAGGCCGGCCTTGCAATGTGTGCATTCATTTCTCCGACATGGAACTCACGATCAGCACACGTGCGAAATTGCGGAACTTGTCCATCACTTAAGAGAAAAAGGCCATGATATCTCTTTTCAGTGGATACCAGGTCATTGCGGTATCATTGGTAATGATGACGCCGATAAGGCAGCCCGGACGTCAAACCAAGAAGACCGCTGCGTCCCCATTCCGCTCTCAAGGACCGACGCCGCGAGACAACTTGGCATTCTGGCACGCATGATCTCCTTAGCAGAGTGGAATACCCTACATACAAGGCGCACAAGACTGCACCGACTAAACCCATCACTTCACCGCAGACCTCCAGCCGGTGTGCACCGGCGTGAAACGTCTCTTCTGTGTCGGTTATGGCTTGGAGTGGCCTTCACGAATGCCTACTCAGCACTAATTGGAATGGCTGATAGTCCTGCATGTGATGTTTGCGCATGCGAGGAGAACATTGACCACATATTGTGCCATTGTCCTCAATTTCAAGCACAAAGACAGTATTTGTCCGACACATTGAGTAAACTAGACGATCGTCCTCTGAGTGAACAGACAATATTAGAGCACCGTCCCGACCGATCATCGGCTCAGAAGGCAGTGAAGGCACTTTTGTGTTTTCTCAGAACTTCTGGTTTGCTCGAGCGACTTTAACTGAAGTGCTGTCCGTACACGTATCTACACCTTCTCTCTCCCTTCTTTCTCTTCCCCTTCTCCCTTCCCCCAGTGTAGGGTAGCCAACCAGACTATTGACTGGTTAACATCCCTGCCTTCCTGTATTCTTCTCTCTCTCTCTCTCTCTTTAAGCAGTGTGCAATAGAAGCCGGTGATAACTCCGTTAGGCAGCACGCTACTAAGCTATCGCAAGAGACGAAAGAATTGATCAAGAAACGCCAATGTATGAAAGCCTCTAACCCTACAGGTATAATAGAAGTGGCAGAACTTTCGAAGTTAGTCAACAAGCGTGAGACAGCTGGCATAAGGAAGTATAATATGGACAGAATTGAACATGCTTTCAGGAACAGAGGAAGCCTAAAAGCAGAGAAGAAGAAACTAGGAATAGGCAAGAATCAGGCGTATGCGTTAAGAGACAAAGCCGGAAATATCATTACTAATATGAATGAGATAGCTCAAGTGGCTTAGGAGTTCTATAGAGATTTATACAGTACCAGTGGCACCCACGACTATAATGGAACAGAGAATAGTCTGTAGGAATTTGAAATTCCCCAAGACACGCCAGAAGAAGTAAAGAAAGCCTTGGGAGCTATGCAAAGAGGGAAGGCAGCTGCGGAGGATCAAGTAACAGCAGATTTGTTGAAGGATGGTGTACAGATTGTTCTAGAAAAACTGGCCATCCTTCCTGCCTTCCTGCTTCCTGCCTTCGAGCGTACCGGAATCTTGGAAGAACGCTAACATAATCCTAATCCTATACTAAGGGGACGCCAAAGACTTGAAAAATTATAGGCCAATCAGCTTAGTGTCCGTTGCCTACAAAGCATTTACTAAGGTAATCGCAAATACAATCAGGAACACCTTAGACTTCTGTCAACCAAAGGACCAGGCAGGATTCCGTAAAGGCTACTCAACAATAGACCACATTCACACTATCAATCAAGTGATAGGTAAATGTGCGGAATATAACCAACCCTTATATATAGCTTTCATTGATTACGAGAAAGCGTTTGATTCAGCCGAAACCTCAGCAGTCATGGAGGCATTACGGAATCAGGGTGTAGACGAGCCGTATGTAAAAATACTGAAAGATGTCTATAGCGTCTCCACAGCCACTGTAGTCCTCCATAAAGAAAGCAACAAAATGCCAATAAAGAAAGGCGTCAGGGAGGGAGATGCGATCTCTCCAATGCTATTCACAGCGTGTTTACAGGAGGTATTGTGAGACCTCGATTGGGAAGAATTGGGGATAAGAGTTAATGGAGAATACCTTAGTAACTTGCGATTCGCTGATGATATTGCCTTGCTTAGTAACTCAGGGGACCAACTGCAATGCATGCTCACTGACCTGGAGAGGCAAAGCAGAAGGGTGGGTCTAAAGATTAATCTGCAGAAAACTAAAGCAGCGTTGAACAGTCTAACATGATAACAGCAGTTTAAGATAGGTTGCGAGGCACTGGAAGTAGTAGGGGAATACATCTACTTCGGACAGCTAGTGTCCGCGGATCCGGATCATGAGACTGAAATAATCAGAAGAATGTGGACTGGGGTGCGTTTGGCAGGCATTCTCAGATAATGAACCGCAGGTTGCCATTATCCCTCAAGAGAAAAGTGTAATGCAGCTTTGTCCTACCAATACTCACGTACGGGGCAGAAACCTTGATGCTTACGAAAAGGGTTCTACTTAAATTGAGGACGACGCCAACAAGCTATGGAAAGAAGAATAAGGGATTAGAAAAAAGCAGATTGGGTGAGAGAACAAACGCTAGTTAATGACATCTTAGTTGAAATCAAGAAAAAGAAATGGGCATGGGTAGGACATGTAATGAGGGGAGAAAATAACCGATGGCCACTAAGGGTTACGGACTGAATTCCAAGGGAACGGAAGCGCAGCAGGGGGCGCGAGAAAGTTAGGGGGGTGGATGAGATTAAGAAGTTTGCAGGAACAAGATGGTCACAATTAGTACATGACCGGGGTAGTTGGAGAAGTATTCGAGAGGCCTTTGCCCTGCAGTGGGCGTAACCAGGCTCATGATTATTATTATTATTATTATTAATAAAACACGACGCAAAAGTCACGACACAAGAATTGAGCAAACTGTCTCTGTGTCATCGTTCGTTAGCATTCTATGACCGAAGCTGCTCACAATGATGCGTCACATATACTGGCCACCAGGCCAGGTAAATCGTTGGTTATAACATATACAGCACTGGCACTTAGTTCCTATATTAGTCTCCTGTCACGATTATCCACGTGCGTAAAGGAAGACCGCTTGTTTAAATTATTGTGGAGTAATATATGCAGCATTTTTCTGTTTTCCATAATGTGTACCACGATGCCGGTGCGCCTTTACAATGTAGCCGCAATGTAGACTAGCAAGTATGGAACGCCATAATGGCTACCCGCCATACTCACATACCTCGCGCACAACTCCTGACACTTGTATACGAGAATTGTGCGACTGCCAAAAACATCCTTAACACACGTTACATAATACATTATGGGCTTTTACGTGGCAAGCCGTAGTAAGGGATTCCGGAGTAATTTGGACGAATTGAGATTGTTTAATGTGCTTGTATTCCTGTACACGGGTGTTTTCGCATTTCACACCCATCAAAATACGGCTGCCGTGGCCAGGCTTCGATCCCGCGACCTCGTGATTAGCAGCCGAAGCCAATAAAAACTAAACAACTGCGGAGGAGAAACAATGTTCGCAGTTCGAGGATGGTGAAAGTCGGCACGTGAGGCAATTTTTTCCCCCGTCATAGCGCGAGAATTGGTATCAGCGGTTGAATAATGACACCGTAGAGTGCACTGTATTTAACGTGATGGAGACCATGCCCAATATTTCAGACAGACCCAAATCACACAATAACGACTGACGACTCGCTTATACGTGCTGTCGTCTGACAGCTGCCGTGCGCTGGCGTCGGCCACAGGACCTACGTACTTGAACTCTGTTCCACACTTGCCGACATTCTCGCTATATTTCGCACCATCGCGTTTCAGCTTAACTGCTTTAACAGTCAATTTATTTTGCCAAAATATGGCCACCCTGTCAACGTTATGGTTTCTTATATTTAGGTTATCTTTAATATTTAGGCCAATGCGTCGGGAGATTTCAAGTGGTTTCACCTTTCCCCAAATGTCTACATTTTTGTCGGCCTCTGTTCATATTTTGGGGCATATTTAATAGACGTTGAAACCATAGCAGAGGCCCCATGACCAGTCTGCTGAAGAAGTCATTTCATTTCCCTGAGGTCTTGTGCAAGTTTCCGCCTTCTTGCCGTTCATCAACCTCTTGATTTTCCAGTTATTTGTATCTCATTTTGACTACTACAATCCCACGGAAGTTGGCAATGATATTGACACGTGTACTTGTTTGTATATATCGGCCGACACGTTGCACCGCCTAACAAATATTATCGCTCAGCGCAGGACGCGCCTGCATGTATCGGACGTTTCTGGAATGTTATCGATGCTTCCATCCGCTGTCTGTGACCGAACCTTGTGTAATCTATCGCATGTGTGCGCGAAGCGAATGATGTAGAACTTTGTGGAAGGCACGCGGGTCCCAGCAATAACTCTGCGACATTCGGTGACTGATGTATAAAAGCCGACGCGCTTCACCCGCTCATCAGATTTTCGACGATGGCCGACCGTGTTCGCCGCTATCGTTGCGCTATAAGTGCAGCCTGTTTTTGTGGGCACAGGTTAGCCCAATAAAAGTTAGTTTTGTCTTTCACAGTATTTCTACTGTGTTCTTCAACGTCACCACCACGTGACATCCGGTGGAGGTGCTTGAGTGTTCATGTACCGAAGCCCGAGGAAAAAACCCGCATCGCCCAAGACCAGCGTGCTAGCCGCCGACTGCAAGGACTGCCCCCAGAGCACGGACTTCTACCTGAGACGTCAAAGAAGATCATGGCCAAGACGACCCCAATGGCTATCTCAGCGTCCCCCGTTGTCCTGCTACAATCTCGGGACCCACCGACCTTTCATGGAGCAGCTACTGAGGACCCGGAATCCTGGCTGGAGACCTACGAATGAATCAGGACTTTCCACAACTGGGACTTCGACGACAAGCTCCGGTACGTATACTTCGCCTTTGAATGAGCTGCCAGGACGTGGTTCGAGAACCGAGAAGCCACCTTAACGACGTGGGACCTGTTCCGAAGCGGCTTCCTGCGGACATTCTCAAGCATCGTACGCCGAGGACGAGCCCAAGCACTACTGGAAACCCGAGTGCAGCTGCCCAATGAGACCAGCACGATTTTTACAGAAGAAATGAGCCGCCTATTCCGCCACGCCGACCCTGAAATGTCCGAGGAGAAGAAAGTCCGCCTATTGATGCGTGGTGCAGAGGAGGAATTTTTCGCCGGAATTGTAGGAAGCCCATCGAAGACTGTCGACGACTTTCTTCGCGAGGCCACTAGCATCGAGAAAACACTGGAAATGCGGAACCGGCAATTCAACCGCCGCGCGAACTCGACAAGCTACGCCGGAGTTCAGTCACTGGCCACCGACGACCTGCGCGAGACTATCCGAGCCGTCGTGCGGGAGGAGCTACAGAAGCTGTTCCCATCATAACAGTCTCAAGTGGCTCCGATTGCCGACGCCGAACGTGAGGAGCTCCAACAACAACTCGGACTAAACCCTGAGTCACCGCAGCCTCAGCCGCAAGTGATGACATACGCCACTGTAGCCCGCCGTCACGTTCCCCCTTCGCGCCCACGGCAGGGCCCAGTGACGACACAATTCCGTCGTCCACCATCACCCCCATCGCCAGCACGCCTACCCGTCACCCCAGGCGGCATTCCAAGGAAGACTGACGCTTGGCGCGCCCCCGACCACCGTCCGCTTTGCTATCACTGCGGAGAAGCGGGACACATCTACCGCCGATGCCCATACCGGGAGATGGGACTCTGAGCGTTCGCCGTTAACGCGCCGCGACCACAGATTGGCGAACGACCTCGCGATATCACCGACTACCTCGCCGCCAATCAGTGGAACCCTCGACGACCGTCCTGTTCGCAGTCACCAGGCCGCTACTTGTCACCGCAGCGCCGACCACACACCGGCCCAACTCGGGGCCTCTCTGCGTGCCCATATCCGGATAACTAAAACAGCAACCGATGGAGGCGCGGTTGCTGTTCGTCGAACTGACGAAGATCCTCCGCCGCTGCCGAAGGCGCCGAAGAAACTACTTCGGCGACATAACGACACGCCGCCGTCACGACGAAGTCTGGAAGCAAAAAATACGACGACGAAAGACGACCTGACGACGTCATATACCAGCCACAGTTCAGCGCGACACAGCCGTGATCCGACGCCAAGGCCGAGCTGTAATGCAAGACAAAGAACGACCGACCTCGACGTGCTACTCGACGGCCACGCTGTCACCGCCTTAGTCGATACAGGGGCCGATTACTCCGTCACGAGTGAACACATCGCCGCCCTGTTGAAGAAAGTCAAGACTGCATGGGAAGGCCCCCAAATTCGTACCGCTGGAGGCCACCTCATTACGCCGACTGGAATCTGCACGGCAAGAATTACCAGCGCTCATGACCGGACTTACCGTGCAACCTTGGTTATCCTCCAACACTGTTCACGAGACATCATCCTCGGCATGGATTTCCTGAACCAACACGGCGCAATGAAACTGACTTCAAGTGAAAATCGATAACGCTGTCTGAAGATCAAGTGATACCGCCGGAGAGCTCTCGTGCTCCCCACTCCTTGAGTGTGCTCGAAGATCAAAAAAGCATCCCGCCACGCTCCAGCATTATTATTGCCGTCGGCACCAAAACACCCGCTGACGTAGAAGGCATCGTCGAGGGTGACCAACATCTACTCCTCGACCGTGAAATTTCCGTCGCAAGAGGGATCGCTCGACTCCACGGGGGGAAAGCGGAAGTTAGGCTAACCAACTTCAGCCAAGAGTTCAAGCACATCAACAAGGGCATGACAATCGCGTACATCGAGGAAATTGTCGAAACTAGCAATGCATTTGTCATCTCGGATTCTGCCGCATCTCCCCCTATGAGCATAGTCCCCGAACCAGACTTCGACGTAAATCCAAGTCTTCCTATGAGTAAGCAGCAACATATGAGAAGTATTCGATGCCACAAAGACTGCTTTTCGACGTCATCGAGGATTCGACAAACACCAGTTGCAAAGCATCGCATAATAACCGAAGAGTGCGCTCGACCACTCCGCCAGAGGCTTTACCGAGTTTTGACGCGAGAACGTGAAGCTATTAGGCAACAATTCGACGAAATGCTGCGCGACGGCATTATCCAGCCGTAGAGAAGTCCGTGGGCATCTGCAGTAGTCCTGGTCAAGAAAAAGGACGGAACCCTACGCTTCTGCGTCGATTATCGTCGACTGAACAAGATCAGGAAGAAGGACGTATACCCCCCGGATAGACGACGCAATTGCATCGGCTCTGCAACGATAAATACTTGTCGTCGATGGACCTCAAGTCTGGCTACTGGCAAATAGAAGTCGACGAGAGAGATCGGGAAAAGACCGCCTTTACGCCAGATGGCCACTGCGAGTTCAAGGTCATGCCATTCGGACTGTGCTCGGCGCCTGCAACGCTTCCGCGCGTCATGGACACTTTGTTAGCAGGATTGAAGTGGCAGTCGTGTCTTGTTTACTTGGATGACGTCGTTGTCTTCGCTGGAAATTTCGATGATCACCTTAGGCGGCTTCCGACAGTATTAGAGGCCATCAAGTCATCAGGGCTCACTCTGAAGCCAGGAAAGTGCCGCTTCGCTTACGATGAGCTTCTGTGCCTAGGCCACGTCATCAGAAAATCCGGAGTACGCCCCGACCCGCAGAAGACAGCTGCCGTCGCAAAGTTCCCGCAGCCAATCGACAAGAAGGCAGTGCGCAGATTCCTTGGCATGTGTTCCTACTGCAGGCGCTTTGTCAAGGACTTTTCGCGCATCGCGGCGCCGCTAACGCATCTAACCAAATGTGACACACAGTTCAAGTGGGAAACGCCGCAGGCCGACGCATTTCAAGAACTCATAATAATAATAATATTTGGGGTTTTACGTGCCAAAACCACTTTCTGATTATGAGGCACGCCGTAGTGGAGGACTCCGGAAATTTTGACCACCTGGGGTTCTTTAACGTGCACCTAAATCTAAGCACACGGGTGTTTTCCCATTTCGCCCACATCGAAATGCGGCCGCCGTGGCCGGGATTCGATCCCGCGACCTCGTGTTCAGCAGCCCAACACCATAGCCACTGAGCAACCACGGCGGGTATTTCAAGAACTCAAACGACGCATGCAGTCTCCGCCGGTACTTGCACACTTCGACGAGGACGCCGATACCGAAATCCACACTGACGCCAGTAGCCTAGGCCTCGGTGCCGTCCTAGTCCAGAGGAAAGAAGGACTTGAACGGGTGATATCGTATGCTAGCCGGTCACTGTCAAAAGCGGAAAGCAATTATTCTACGACTGAAAAGGAATGCCTCGACATCATTTGGGCTACAGCTAAATTCCGCCCCTACCTCTATGGCAGGGCATTCAATGTCGTCAGCGACGATCACGCGTTGTGTTGGCAAGCTAACTTAAAGGACCCTTTAGGACGGCTGGCACGGTGGAGCCTCAGACTGCAAGAATATGACGTCCTGGTAATATACAAGTCCGGAAGAAAACACTGACGCCGACTTCTTATCATGTGCTCGCATCGGTTCCCCGCCTCCAGACGACGAGGACGACGACGCCTTCCTTGGAATAATAAGAGCGGAAGATTTCACTAAACAGAAACGAGCAGACGGGGAGCTAAAAGGCCTCGGCGAGTATTTCGAAGGGAACACCGACGTTGTCCCTAGGGCATTTAAGCGCGGAAGTGTCTTCGTTCACGCTACAAAAGAACCTGCTCATGAAGAACTTCTCACCAGTCCGCGCCAGTTTCCTTCTTTTTGTACCGTCAGAGCTGCGTCCAGAAGTACTGCACGCTCTACACGACGATCCAACCGCTGGGCACCTCGGATTCTCCCGGACGCTGTCAAGGATACAGGAAATGTATTACTGGCCGCGTCTGACCGCCGACGTCGCCCGTTACTTCCATATATGTCGAGACTGTCAGCGACGCAAGACACCACCGACAAGGCCAGCAGGATTACTACAGGCGATTCAACCTCCTCGCCGTCCATTCCAGCAGATCAGGATGCATTTGTTGGGGCAGTTTCCGACGTCGACATCCGGGAAGAAGTGGATCGTCGTCGCGACGGACTATCTCACCCGCTTCGCTGAAACTATAGCTCTACGAAAAGGCAGTGCAGCCGAAGGGCCGAAATTTTTCGTTGAGAACATCCTGCTGCGACATCGTGCCCCAGAAGGTCTCATAACCGACACAGGAACGGCCTTCAGAAGGTCTCATTACCGACACATAAACTGCTTTTATAGCAGAGCTCACCCAAGCTATTCGGCAATACAGTCAGATAAGCCTCAGGAGCACAACTGCCTACCACCCGCAGACGAATGGTCTCACAGAGCGCCATAACAAAACATCGCCGACCTGCTAGCAATGTACGTCGGCGTCGAGCCGTAGACGTGGAACACGGTCCTGCCGTATGTAACCTTTGCTTACAACATGGCGGTGCAACAAACAACACAGATCTCGACGTTCAAGTTAGTTTACGGCAGGAACCCGACGACGACGCTCGACGCCATGCTGCCGCACGTCACTGACAAAGACAATGTTGACGTGCTACCTATTTCCAGCGCACCGAAGAAGCCCGACAGCTCGCCCACCTACGTATCAAGAACCAGCAGCGTGCCGACAGCCGACACTACAACCTCCGACGACGCTACGTCGAGTACCAGCCCGGTGGCCGTGTTTGGGTTTGGACCCCGATACGTCGACGAGGACTCAGTGAGAAAGTATTGCGACGTTATTTCGGACCCTACAAGGCCATCCGACGTATTGACGCTCTCGACTATGAGGTAGTGACAGACGGCATTACGCATTCGCAACGGCGCCGCGCACAATCTGAAGTGGTGGACGTGGTGTGTCTTTTAAGCCCTTTTACTCACGCTGACGAACTTCCTTGTGCTATCTTCGGCTGGTCGTTTCTGAGCGCTCTGGAGTGCTCTCGCGAGCTGCGTTGTCTTCGGCTGGTTGAAAGAGGGTGCGCGCCCTGCGTTCGGCTGGTTCTTCGCGATTGCTCTCCTCCATCTTGGAGCGCTCTGAGGCGCTCCGAGCCCTGTCGTCGGAGCAGTCATCGAGATTGAAACGTTATCGCAGCGCCTCGTCGCTGCTTTTGGCGACGGCCCACCGTAACCTTGGCAACCTAGGCCACTGTATGCTGGCGTCTCGACGAACGCTCGTCCCGCCGGCACGTCCATCGATTTTTCTGGCAGCGCCGGGAGCTTTGGATAGGCGAATCATCGGACATTGGCAGTAGTCACGTGGTTTCGCATCGGCAATTTCCTCCTCCGAGAGCGAGTCGCACGTTCGGCTTGCGCGCTTGTCCTCTACCTTGGAGCTCGGGAAACGCCCGATCTACCCGACGCTGCTTCGGGGCATACAAGCGACCAGTTGAAGATACCATTAGTTGGTCGTTTCTTTGCTACGGGTGTTTTGTTTATTACTTTCCTTTGTTTGCAGCATCGGGTCGATGTTTTTTAAGAGGGGGTATTTATTGCCACGTGTACTTGTTTGTCTATATCGGGCGACACGTTTCACCATCAACAAATGTTATCGCACAGCGCAGGACGTGCCCGCATGTATCGGAAGTGTCTGGAATGTTAGCGATGCTTCCATCCGCTGTCTGGGACCGAACCTTGTGTAATGCATGTTTGCGCTACGCGAATGATGTAGAACTTTGTGGAAGGCACGCGGGTCTCAGCGATTACTATGGAACATTCGACGACTGATGTATAAAAGCCGACGCGCTTCACCCGCTGATCAGATCTTCGACGATCGCCGACCGTGTTCGCCGCTATCGTTGTACTATAAGTGTAGCCTGTTTTTGTGGGCATCGGCTAGCCCAATAAAATTTAGTTTTGTCTTTCACAGTATTGCTACTTTGTTCTTCAATGTCACCACCACGTGACAATATAATGGCCATGGCATTGAAACCGTTTAAATCAATTCTACCGGGAACACGACAACCGCTCTTGGTCACTGCGAATGCCAATATTTCATTAATGAACGCCATTCTTAAGCACATAAATTCATAGTCTAAAGAATATGCGGATTCAACGCACTGTGCGATTCGATATAAGCCAAGCTTTCTGTGTTGTTTGTTTTGATTGACGTTAATTACCGTAATGCTGACTGCTAATGTATGATTTCTTCAGTGTATAGTGCAATACGAGAGCAGTGAATTGATAGCAAATGTTACCTTGCGTACACTACTGCTCTTTGTCTGCGTATTAAACAAAATACAGCGAGTCGTGTTTGCTTGAGGCGTTCTGGTGCGCCACTGTTTAACCTGTGAGAGGGTTAAGCATCGTCATTGCTTCACATGGCATATCGAATAGAGGCAGTTAAAGTTGGCAGAATTATGGTGTTCCACGCGCCAAAACACTATCGGATAATGAGGCACGCCATAGCGGCGTACTCCGCATTAACTTTGATACCCTGATGTTCTTTAACGTGCTCCGAAATCAAAGTGTACGACCGTTTTCGCGCTTTGTTCCGGTTTAAGTATGGCTCCAGCGGCGGGGATTGAACCCGCGACCTCGTGCGATGTCATAGCCGTCAAGCTACCGAGGCGGGCACGTGGGTGTTGATTTGGCGTGCGACCACTTTAGTAGTGTCACCTATACCCTTGCAACTTTGCGTCTGGACGCCCTGCGTCAGTTGTCCACTTGACAAATTCACATCGTGTTTAATTTTTAGAAATAGCAGAAACGTACAAAACCATGCCTTCAGCTTGCCCGCAACCGTTGTCGTGTCTATAGTAGTAGAGTTTCGTTTTCTCTCGTCGTATTTTCCCTGTCCTGTCCTTCCCCACTGTATGAGAACTGCGAGCGAAGAATGGAAAGGACTCGTTTCTTGAATATCCTGGTTCTACCCATTCTCCACCTCTTCTCCCGGCCCCCTCCCTACCATTCTATATGCCTCTCTTAAGGACTTGCGTGTTAGGATAAGGGTGAGCGCTGCAGTTTCTGCAGCGCTTTCTGCAGCAGCTCCAGAGGGCACTATGCACATGTGACGCGATGCAAAGGCCCAAGCGAGTTTCTTGCGCCTCCTTTTCTCTTTACCACGCTCCTTCCATGTATATGTACGCTCTGAACGTTCCCCCGATTGGGCGTGCTAGACAGCAACAGCCCCAGTGGAAAAGTCGCAGGAATAGTCAAAGAAAGCTTCAGTTTAAAGAAATTGCCTTTATTTGTTGGAGTACAGTGGCGTGTCATCGTAGCTTCATTACGTCCTTTGCGGGATTTCTAAGTGTCGAGAGCCAACTGGCCGACTTATTTGCCCAGTTGACTTTGTCTTCAGGAGCGATCTTATCCGGTCTCCAAGGCGTGAACGGTCTGTCCTCTTTGCTACGGACCTACAAGGCTGTTTTTTTAGCCTGTTCATTATTTGTGCCTTCCACAGCTATACTGTGGATGTACTTCACATTTACTACACTCCAATAATAAGTGAACCTGTTTTTGAATTATATTCTCTAATAATGTTGTATTCTTGCAATCATTGTCGTACGCAATCTACACAGAGTACTCAAGCACCCTCTAATGAAATGCGTTAAATTTTTGGCTTATTACGCCCGCAATTGTGATGTAAATAAACGTAACTTCAGCTCATTTTCTCAGAAATAAACGCTGAATGAAACGCTGACGTCATCCTGAACAACATCAACACGCGCCATAGTGCTTGATCTTATGATGCCCCTATTTGCAAGCTTACTTTTGCGTTTCTTCTTTTTTTTTGGGCGGGGGGGGGGGGGGAGGATGTACTCTTATACCGCAGAACCGTCTTTCGGACGTCTATGCTGTGAGGGACACGCTAACCATTACGCTACCACCTATTTAATGTCATTTTGTAGTGATATGAAAAACAAAACAGTTCCAAAAGAGTGAGTCACGAATATAAGTCATCATTAGGTGAGCTTGCGCTAGAAAACACTCAAAGCACAACGATGGCTGCGCGCAAAGTAGTGCGTCCTCTGAATCTGCTCTACGGATCAAGGCATCGGTTCATCAGATTGGAATGTCCGTACGCTGCAGCGCAATCTCGGGTGCTCAAATGTGATGGAGAATGTACGCCAGTATTCGCTTCACGCGCGCAATCTGATAAGATAACGCTATTTCGCTATTGAATCCATGACAACATACTGGATCTTAAAACACATGCAGGCGCGTCTTGAGCTAACCAATAACTTCGGAACAGTAGTTAGACGCTAACAGAAGCACCCCTCCCCCCCCTTCCCCCCCCTCCCCCCCAAATATATTGTACAGTTGCTTTGAATATTAGCTGAAACATAGTGTTCGTGGTAAGAACAACACTGCACAGCGGCGCCGAAATAGAAAAAATTCAATAGGTAAACACTTTCCAATTACTGGCATTCATCGTACCAGCAATTCGTGGTTCAATGTAGCCCTGTAGCCTAGGGGCCAGTTCCACCACGGGCACTGTGTCGTAGCTCACATTTCATCTAAGCTACAATTGTCACAAAATCACAGTTTTACTTCTTTAGATCTTTCATCTCATTTCATTTATTCAACCTTAAGGGCCCGAAGACAATACGTAAGGGGGGGCGTGCACCAAAGTCGAACAGCTCCATAAGAAAGTTACATAATAAAGTGCACATTGGTTGTAATAGGTACAAAAAAAGAGAATTTCAAAAAGTAAAAAAACAGAACATATACACAGTACCAACGAGGCGATAAATAAATAGTTGTGGTATTTATGTGGTTATGTTGGTATTATCAAAATAATTTAGTTTTTCGCGAAATGTTTAGCGGTCGCTGCACGAAACAATGTCATACGGGAGTGCGCTCCAAAGTGTTACGGCATGGGGGAAGAATGAGCTGCTCATCGCCGTCGTCCGGCACTTTATCGCCGCCAAGGGGCGAGTATGAGATAAACGGGATGATGTTCTGAACGGGCGTTTTAAGAGGACGTGTCCTGATTGGGGTGAAGTAAAAGAAAGTGTGAAGAAGGTAAAGACGAGAAGTTACGCGCCGTAAAGCAAGCAATGGAAGAGACAAAGTTTGTTTTAAGGCGGTTACGCTGATATGTCTTGAATATTGTGACGTAATGAAGCGAGCAGCGCGGTTTTGTACGGCTTCTAAGTCATCGGCGAGATAAGCTTGTGAGGGATGCCAGATGGATGATGCGTACTCAAGTTTGGGTCACACATACGTTAAATATGCTAGTTTATTTTTATTTCAGACGATGCGGATTTTAAGTTACGTCGTTAATACCCTAGTGTGCGTGAAGCTTCGCAGCGAATTGTTTGAATATGTTTCATCCATGAAAGTGATCGCGTCATATGAACTCCTAGATATCTGCAAGTACATGTGTGGTCAATAGGAACAGAGTTGGTGTGTTAGCGGTGGTGTGTTTACGCGTGAAGGATATTACCTTGCATTTAGTAAGGTTAAGAGGCATGTGCCATTTTTCGCACCAAGAAGCGATAGTGTCAAGGTCGTGTTGTAGGGCGATTGTGTCGTTAGCTGTATGAAGGGGGTTATAAAGAACGCAATCGTCTGCAAAAAGCCGCAGCTTCGTTGATATGTTAGTGGGAAGGTCATTTATGTAAATCAAGAACAATAGAGGAGATAAACCTGCGCCTTGGGGAACCCCGGAAGTTACACTGGTAAGGGTTGACTGAAAATTGTTAGCATACGTAAACTGAACGCGTCCTGTTAAAACATTTTCAATCCATTTGATAACCTCCGGGCGGATACCGAGGGAGGATAATTTTGCAAGGAGATGGTTGTGAGACACGCGGTCAAAGGCCTTTGAAAAATCTAGGAAAATTGCATCTATTTGAAGGTGATCGTCCATGTGTAGTAGTAGGTCGTGGGCAAATTCGGCAAGTTGAGTTTCGCAAGACAGACATTTACGAAAACCGTGTTGTAAAGCGTAAAAAAAATTGATTGATTCTAGGTAATCCATTAGGTTAGATGCTATAATGTGCTCAAGGAGCTTTGATGGGACAGTGGTTAGAGAGATCGGACTGTAATTAGTAGGGTTATCGCGCCTTCCTGCTTTAAAAATGGGAACTACCTTCGCTTTTTTCCAATCGCCGGGAACGTTTCCTGTGTTTAAAGATTGATTAAATATAAGGTACAAAAATTTTCTAGAAAGAGTTATAGTACTTTTATATAATTTGGTGTTTATGTCGTCGCAGCCAGCCGAGGATGATATTTTAAGAGAGCGAATTAGATTAGATATGCCATCCGGGTTTATTTGCTCTTTAGGCATTGTTTGCCGAGAAGCTAGGTAAAGGTTCCATAGTGCAGGGATTAGGGACGTGAAATAGCGACGTGAAGAATTCATTTAGGGCTGCTGCGGAATTATTAGGGCTTATTAATTCACCATCTGAGTCAACGAGATTTATTTCGTTAGTTTGTTGTTTTGTGGAGATGACACGCCAGAATTTGTTTGGGTTTGAGCGAAGCATTATAATCAGGTCAACAGAGAAGAATTTGTCCTTGGCCTCATTTATTGTTTTAGTATATTAAGTCTCACAGGGGCGGGGTCGCTCCCATGCTTCTGGACTATTTTTACTGTTGGCGGTTCTGTAGAGGCGTTTTTTCCGGTTAAGTAGTGATTTTAAGTGTTTGTTAAACCATGGAAAAGACGGGGAATGCGGGAGATGGAAATTCAAGACGATGAGCAAAACGTGAACAAGGTGAATGCAGGAGCCAACGTTTCGACTAGTGGACTTGCCTTCTTCAAGGCGACATATGCTTTCCTCGCCACAGTATATATATAACGTGAACAAGGTGAATGCAGGAACCAACGTTTCGACAAGTGGACTTGTCTTCTTCAAGGCGACATATGCTTTCCTCGCCACAGTATATATATTTTATATATTCTATATATATATTCTTGATTTTTACCGACGGAAGATGAAGGAACAAGGTGAGCGCCCTCTGCTTTTATATAAACTGTGGCTAGGAAAGCATATGTCGCCTTGAAGAAGACAAGTCCACTTGTTAAACCATGAGTTATTTGAGTCGGACCTAATAATGATTGTAGGGATATATTTATTTTTTCAAGCTCAGCAACGTGTTTTTATAGAGCTCCCAATTAGCGTTCACAGAACGGGTTGCGTAGGACTTTTAGAAGTGTCCATAAATGCGAGTGAGTTCATGATTGATTAGTTGAAAATTTCCTCTATTATAGTCGGTGATTAATTTCTCCGTAGGTGATCTTTTTAGTGGTATAGTGAGGGATACATGAAGAAGCTTGTGGTCGCTAAATCCTGGCAGTATTGTCACACTTGATATGTCATCAGAGCAGCTGGCGAGTAAAAGATCAATTGTGTTATCGCCTCTAGTGGGGCTGGTTATTGTTTGATGGAGGTTGAAGTCTAGTGCCATGTCTAGGAATTGTTTGGATTCATTCAATGGCGATTGATTAGTTACTGAAAGGAGGGCCCAATTGGTGTGAGGGTACTTAAAATCACCAAAAAGAAAGATAGGCGCATCGGGGAATTTATCTTTTATGTTTGTAAGGGAACTGCGAAGGTGATCACAAAAAAGCGGATGACTGTCTGCTGGTCTATAGCAAATGCCGTATACTGATTTAACCGAGGAATTTCTTTCTTTTCTTTTCTTTTCTTTATTTGTTTCCATTGCTAAAATACAATGACGGGGGCTACGATAAAAGCTGCAATGAGGCAGCTTGAGGTGCCCTTAGCCCCCGTGTTACATGGTGGCAGTGAGTAGCGCAATCAGCCGTACGCAAAGAACATTACATATAAATAATAATTACAATCATCAATCAATTCAAGAGAATTTTCTATAACGGAACAAACAAAAAAGGAACAAAGAAATTGGATAAGGACAAATAAAAGTATAGCAGATATTACGCACCACCCCATTACATACACTTGGCAATACGTAAATAAAAGTGAAAATCGCGTACACTTGACGATGCATAATTAAAAGTGAAAAGATACGATGGTCGATTATTATTGGAATAATTAAGAAAAAGAAAAGGACGAGCAAAAATTATGTCATTACAAACATTTAACAAGACACACATGTTAATACAGGTGAAAAAGAAATTACGCTTGATTCATTATTTAGGAGAAGGTTCTGATAAGTAACGACAGTTCTGACCGTGTTATGTTACTGATGTCAATGCCAGCGTCATGTAATGTATTAAGCAGTCTGGGTAATTAATTTTTCGTCATTTGCAAACCGTAGTTGGTTCTTGAAGGGGGTATAGACCAATATTCTCCGTGACGGGTAATATAGGTAGCTGTATTTCTTTGCAGACAAGCAATTTCATTAAATACGCTGTTTTCAGAGTTTGAGTTTGAGTGCCATATACGAAGGAGAGAGCGGTTGTATAGAGAGTAGATTGTAGGTATGTTGTGTTGTTTAAAGAGGTGCTCACTGTGACTGTGATATGGCACGTTTGCAATGATACGTACGATCTTTCTCTGTAGTAAGTGTATTTTCCTGAGGTTAGTTTCAGTTGTTGTGCCCCACGCAAGGTGTGTATAATTAATGTGTGATGCAAATAGTGAGTGGTAAATTCATATTTTTACGGATGTTGGTAGGCGATATCTGCTCTTGTTCAGCATTCCTGTTATACGGCTAAGCTTTTGTACTACAGAATCTACTTGTCGATCCCAGTTTAGCGCACTAGAGAAGTATGTACCTAATACTTTAACTTCATTTACTATTTCTATGCTCCCTTTGTTCATCTCTAAAGTGTGGCTTTGTGGAATCTTTGTGCCTTTCGCATGAAAGATTACGGCTTTTGTCTTATTTGAAATTAATTTTAGATAATTTTCTATAGACCATGAGGATATATTATGGAGAAACTCGTTTGCGCTGTTTATTAAACTAGTATAAGATGCCGATGAAATAAACACACTAGTGTCGTCTGCATATATGATAAATTTTGCCTTGGGATAGATCAGAACGATATCGTTTATATATAAGTTAAAAAGTAGCGGTCCAAGAATGCTTCCTTGTGGGACTCCTGTTTTTATTTCTCCAGAAAATGATTTAAAGTTATTTATGTGCACATATTGCCGTCTTTTTTCTAAATATGACTTAATTAACTGCAGTGGGAGGCCCCTGATACCATACGTATCAAGCTTTGTTAATAATAGGTTATGGTTAATATGATCGAATGCCTGAGTAAAGTCTATAAATATACCAATTGTCAGTTGCTTCCTTTCAAAATTTTTCAGTATATAGTCTTTCTGGTGTAGTAGTGCTAACTATGTTGATTTGTTTTTTTGAAAGCCGTACTGAGCTTTCGTGACAACGCGATATTTTTCACAAAAGGATGTTAACTGGATCAATATTATTTCTTCAAGTCCCTTAGAAAAGTGCGGTAAAATTGATATGGGGCGATAATTTTGAATATTGAGCCTGTCAGCCTTCTTACATATTGGAATGACTTTAGCAACCTTCATTTTTGATGGGAAGATGCCTTCAGCAATAGAGTTATTATAGATATGAACTAGAATGGGGGCTATATCGTGTATGACGTATTTTATGGGTTTTATCTGCAGGTCGTCTGAATCACAACTTTTAGAGTTTTTCATTGCCATAAATACAGAGCAGACCTCGCCAACATTAGTTGGATGGAAAAAGAGAGAGAGTGGTTTTCGGGCGCGTATGCACTTGTGTTTCTCTGTTCAGGAAATATTCGTTAAAGGCATTCACCATGTCTGTTTCGGACAGTAAACGATCTTCTAGGCTAATTTTTTCAATAGGTTCTGTGCGTTGTTTCCGCTCCAATATATTATCAAGGTTCCTCCACAGTGTTTCTGAGTTTCCATCACACAATAAGAAGGATTGTAGATAATAGTTATCTCTGGTTTTCCTTATTTCCTTGTTTAGACTGTTCCTGTAAACTTTAAATTCTTTAAGATCAGCAATTTCACGAGTTTTAATGAATCTGGCGTAGAACTTATCGCGTTTTTTTATTTTATTTTGTAGCTCTCTTGTTATCCATGGTTTACGGCACGACTTGGGCTTATATTGTTTAACGGTGAAGTGTTTCTTATAGACAACTAAGAATTTTTCAATGAAGATATTGTAGGCTCTTTCAGCATTATATTCCTCAAGTACGTCCTCCCAACTTACTCGTTGTACTTCTGTTTGAAACGCTGCCATTGAACGCTCATTGATGTTCTGAAATATCCTAGTTATATTTTTGTTAACCTTTTTTAACTGGCACTCGATAAAAATGCATATTGGATTAGGATCACCAATTGGGCAGCTTAAAACAGCGCTTTTCACATATGAAGGCTCATAATTTGTAATAAATAGATCTAACGTGGTCTCCGAGGACATTGTGATTCTAGTACTCGATTCTATAACATTTATACAACCGTTTGACAAGATTATATTTAATAAGTCATGCTGTCTAGCACTACATGCACTCATGTCAATGTTATAATCACCGCCAAGGACCACTTTTTGCTTGTTTTCGCATGCATACGCCAACAGATTATCTACAAAAGTGACGAACTCCTGCACGATACCGTCTGGTGGACGATAGCACACACCAAATATAACACCATCACCTTGAATGCACAATGACTCGACATTATGCGTTATTGTTGTAAAGTCTTCCAATATGTCACAGGGTATGAAATTTTTCACCAGCAGAGAGACACCACCACCACGTCGAGTTGTTCTGTTCAAGCAAAATGTTTTCCTTTGCGGTAGTCGAAGAATATTAACATCATTTGAGTACCAGGTTTCACATAACATAATGACATCACAGAGGTCATTTATGTCATCGAAAAAGGTTTCTAGTTCACCAAGTTTGTTACAAGCAGATTGTACATTCATATGTAAACAGCTCACGCCTTTAACTGCAACACAGGAAGAAAACCATTTTTGTTTATCGATAAGACCGAGCTGCTCCATTGTAATGAGTTCAGTAACACCAAAGTAACACCAAAGACGAAGATTCAGGCGCTGATGGCCCGGAGTTCATTCACGTCTTTCACTACCGTCGCTGGTTCACCACTCGATTTGCGCATCAGCACCTTGTCATTTGAATGCCAAACAAACTGATAGTCTGCATTCTTCGCCCATTCTTTAGTGGCAGCAAGAAGCTTTCTGGTTCTTGAGGTTAGGTTTTCATTAATAAAGACCCTGCTTCTCTTTTCTATCAAAAGCTTTCGCTTGACAATCTAAGCGTCTCTAGTCTCCTGGCGCACGAAGCCCAAGGTGATCCCACGCGCTTTCCCTGTCTTAGCCGGCAATCTGTGAATAGCGATTATATCTTGGGCTGTGATGGGTTGCATTTCCAGTTGTGCACCTAGGTTATTAACCTTCTCAATTATGTACACAAACCCATGTTAGTTCTAAATTGGAATCATGGCAGATGAGTGAGGATGATAGGTTGTTGTTCAGTGCTATAAGGACGCCGCCTCCTCTCCTCTCCTTTCGGTAATGACGGTATAGCGTGAAATTCTGATTCAAGGGGAAAACTTCATAATCTTTGATGTTGTCAGTCAGCCATGTCTCGATGAGAAGAATTAGGTCCGCGCCGATGTCTGCGATAAAACCGTGTAGCTGCTCACGTTTCGGAATTACACTTCTGATGTTCGTGAAACCAATGTTTGCATTTACTGACAAAGATGAACGGTTGTTTGAACGACCTTTGTTGTTTGGCCTGTGTCATTCGGTGTATGTATCAGCCTTGTCACACGACTGATGTGCGGAAGGTACTAATGTAGGGGGTTTTGCGCATTCTAAGACAGCATCGGTTGCAGTGTCATACAAATATGACTTATTGCCTACGTGAAGCTTGTCAAAGGAAAGTTTAAAGGCACATGTTTGAGGACGTATGAACTAGATTAATTTGGAGCGCGCGTGGCGAGTAGAGGGAGCGAAATCTTCTCTGATAGCGCAGTCAGTTCCTTTCAGTTGGCGGCCGCAAGCAAGAATGTTTTCTTAAGTCTTGTAGTGATTTAGCTTTAGAATAATTGCTCTATTCTTTTCGTTACCATATTTGCCTAAGCGGTGCGCACGTTCAATGGCGTTTCCGTCCAAATACACTTTCAAAGTGTCAGCGCAAACTTTTAGGATCTTTTTTTTTCAGACTCTTGCAAAGTTTCTTTTTCTGTGTCATCGAAACCAAGAAACAGAAGATTATTCCTGCGCACTCGATTGTTAGTGTCGTTGCTAGCCACTTTCAGAACCGCGATGTCACGCCTGATTTGAATTGCCTCGTGGGCAGCTGGGTCGGGATTGGTTTTCGGGTGTGCGATTTCCAGTGCGGCTAGCCGGTTGCTAATTTCTGTGAGCATTTTGTCCAGTGCCAATTGAGCGGTTTTCAGGTCATTAAGTTCGGTCCGCATAGTATCTTGGCATTCTTTGAGTTTAGTTATGACAGCCAGAATTTCTTAGGTAGGACCGGGGTTCAGCTCAACGTCACCGGAAAGAGTCAATAGCAGGTGGTATAGCAAATTGAAGGTAGCAGCATTCGTACACATGCGAATAGCACGGCCCCAATCAGGGTCGTAGGGGCACGACACCGCAACAAGATATTGTTGTCACTCCGGTACTCGGCTGAGTAGCGAAGGTAACTAACCTGCAGAAATAGACGTGGGGTGAGCATGGTATTGCATGCGATGTCGTGCCCCAAGTGGGTGATTCGTTGCTGCGCCTTAAGTTGCCTGTGCTCGGAATGCGTGATCGGTAACGTAATCGATGATAGGGGTTGCCACGCCAGGAGAAGAATCCGGGCTGGGTCTGGGATTTCCGGGGTTGTCGGCGGGTCCGTAGGCCATCCAACGATGCAATCGCCTGCCTCGTGAAGGCACAGGGTGCTGGGCTGTGGTGGAAGCTCATGGGAAGAGCGCAAACCAGGCGATATGCAGCACATGAGCATCTGCAGAAATAGACGTGGGGTGAGCATGGTGTTGCATGCGGTGTCGTGCCCCCTTAACCTCTTAACATTAGTCTTAACATCTTAACATTACACAGCCAAAATACATGCAGCGAAACCCACATCCTAATAATTCAGTACTTTTCTTTCTAACCTACATGTCTGCGCTGATCTATATGTTATAAAGTAGTGAATATGTATTCACTGCTTTCCCTGAGGCAGCTTTTATTCCTGATTATGCCAGGAAACCGAGTCTGATGCCACTAAGGCTCAGAAATCTGATCGGGAGCGCACACAATCTTTTCGCACACCTCATGTGATGTACGGTAGCGCTCAGGTGCTTCGTGTATAATGTAGGAGAATCGGTTGTAAAGGCAGAAGTGCACGGTTGGGCACCTGTGCTTAAGCTCATCAAGTTCATTTGCGCCAGATAACCTGTCCAAGCTTTCACACTTGCTTTATAAGAAGCCTACAGCACCACCAATATGCCGGCTGCTTTTACCTCTACCGAACAAAAATAATAAACCAATACAAGCTTCAGAAGAACTTCAGTTTGGCCTAGTTGGTGTGTACTGTATATCATAGTGTGTTGTTTATGTGTTCTCTTCCACGGTTCCCGTCTTTATTTGCGGTCAATGGAATATACAATAAACCAATACAAGTATTGGTGACATCATTTTATTATTCGAGTATTCAGAGTGATAACCACTGGATGCAGATTTAGTTGAGAATTTTTGTGCGTCATGAACAAAGCTACGTTAATTAGATTTTCAATAATTGATCTCACGTGGCTAAAGAAAGTGAAGAGTTTGGAGCCCATCCTCGAGGTTATCCAGCCGAGAGAGGAAATTTCGAATAAACATGCTTGTGAAATAGCCATGCGAACACAAATTTTCCAAGCAAACCCTGTTAGAAGGCCTAACTGACGAAGAAAAAGAACATCTGGGGCCGTATTCTCAAACGTTCGCCTTCAGGCTGTTTCACATGCTGCGACTGCAACGACAAAAATCGGTGCAGTCGCACGCGTCGCAATGGGATATTTAGAGGGCCCATTTCCCATGATTGCGATTTCAACAATGCGACTGGCGCGACGCCCAGGGTTGCTTACTGCCAGGTTTCGTGGCACACGCTGCACAATTCTTTTATTGTAATGAATAAGACGTTTACATTGTAATATTGTGGACTTTGTTAGGAGCATCTAATATGCGTGTTTTATGATTCTAAAACGTGTTGAAGTTAGGATTTGTTTTGGAGGGCGCAATGGAGGTTACTGAAGTTCAGTGCGACATGGCGCATGTGAACAGCTGTTCGCAGGTGGTTCAGCGTTGTGTGTTGTCTCATCTGCCTTCTATGACCGTTTCGTTCTGCCTGCGCTACAACAATCTACAAGACGACCTATCGGCAAATTCATATAGCTACCCTCACCGCATATGTAGTATTCCGAATTCAGCTGCCACGAAGTCGTCGTGACAGCCCAAGATCCTCGCGCTACACGTGCTCGGCGTCAGCTTCTACAGAAATGATGCGTGTATATTGCTCGTGATTGCGCATATGCGGTGCCTGCTTCTAGCCATAATTTTGCACCAAACGCAACAAAAAGCAGCAAGCCGAAAGCCCACGTGTGCACCTCAACGAAGCCGCAAATGATCTGTGTGATTACTGAACAGGGAATGAAAATTGTGTTGTGAAATTCAACCTTAGCGCAAGCCTGGTTCGTCTATCGCCGTGTGTGTGCTGTGAATATATAGGCGGGTGTCCTCTCTAAATATTTCTAAAGCGCGAAAGCCGACGCATCAAATGTTTTGAGCAGTTACCGTCACTTTTGTAGAAAAATGTACGTTGTAACATAGCATTCTAAAAAACGTTTCTCATCCAATTTGTTGTCCTGTGTCTAGAGCTGGTAGTGTACTCTGAACTTTTAAGAAGAATACCATATCAATACGTGCTATCCATAATGCAGGATCGTAGGCCCACGGCAGGCGTACTGCCATAGTATTGTTCAGCTTTCTGCACAGTTTCGCACGCCGCTCACGGTTAGCCTGTTGTGCGGCAATAAATATTATTATTATATTATTAATGTTGTTAGATAGTATAGTTTTTTCACTGTAATTTATAACAATCATCATTATTTCTTAAGCTAGTCATGTATTTAACCTGTATTAGATCCACATTGTTACGGCAAGCTTATGGGAGTCGGTTCAAACTAGATTGCTCAGCCAGAGAAAGTACAAATGCAAGTCTCAATGTTTATTCCAATTTGGTATTCCTAAACAGATTGTGCTGGCAGAATTTTATGCCTGCTTGCATTTCCTGCAATTCAATATTCAGAGCTGGAAAAACTGATTCCTTTTCTTGCTGTTGAAAGGCTGCTTAATGTCGATACCAAGCTATAATAATTATTCATTTCGAAAGTGTTAAGCAATGACGATATCTCTAAGCTTATCAATGCGTTTTTGTTCCACGAACACAATTAGTTTTTATTGCTCGCTCTCATTGACAGCCATGGAATGAAACTGTTCACATCATAACTATAAGGATGCGAACATTCTGGAGCTTGTCCTCAGCATTTGTCTGCATCCTATAGTGTGCATGTTTGCATCAAGTTCTGGTGTTTCAATCGCAGGGATCTAAGCATATATTTATATTGGAACAAACGAACTTATTGAACTTAATTTGCAAATCTACAACGTCGCCATGCAGTAACAACCATATTATTAAGCAAAAAAACTGCAGATTCAGTGTAGCTGTTGGAAATTATGCAAAGTGAAGTTTTTGTCAAGGGGTCAATTAAATGCTGCTAAAATACCTGCGATATATACAATTTGTCTTACTTTCAACAATCCAACATGTCATGTTTTCCATGATTTGCTTGTGCACCGCATAGGTCACAACCTTAATGCCATGTAATCCTGATGCACTACACTGTTCACAGACTATACCGAAACTCAAACGGCAGTTAATGTAGATGCACACTGCGAGACATCAAGACAGTCACGTTTGTTCAGCAAGGAATGGTGCGAGGTGTATGCAGATGAATGAATGACATGTGCTTATGTACTTATTCATTTATATACCTCCCAGGCTGTAAGGTTGGAGTATTATGCGAGGGGGAATAAAAAGGGGTTACAAAAGAAAGAAGGGCACAACATAAAGAAAGAACCAGCAATAAAAGCAGACCAATACAGTGCACCAACTAGCCGAACATGTTTTACTGGCAGAACTTTATACAATACTTAACAAACAATAACAAAAAAAAATTACTGCCCATGCACCCTGTACAGATGGTAAACCAGCGAAGCTGAAATGGGCGGCCCCGGTGTTTATCACTGGGTTAATTCTGACGGTTTATTCAAGTCTTGCTATATTATTGGTTATGTTTGCGTTTCTTAATGAAGCTACCCACACGTTTGCCTTCAGTTTATCACACTGTTTATTTGGAATGCCACACATCGCGCTTTGCAAGATCACCATTATGGAAAGTGCAATGAGTGGTTCATTGTGTTAATTCAGTGGGTCCATCAAAGTCTTTCTGAATTATGGTACGCATTTGTGGTTTGTAACGCATTAATGATAGTATTTATGACTCGGTTATGCGCTGTAGTTATCAAGTGACACACCGGCGCTGCACATTTCATTTAATTAAATACAAGGACACATTTTTGAACCTATTGTGAAGTCGGAGAGAGACTGCTGCACGTGGGGGGGGGGGGCGCTCTGCTGCTGGAGAGAAACGACGTCCCTTTGGGTTTAGCCAATGGCCCACCACACCTTTCCTGCGAGATAATTAGGACATCATGAGCTTATCTTAACCCCGTCCCCCTCTGTGTCCCTTCCCTGCAATAATACATAGATAAATGTAAATGCATTAAATGCTTGAGCATTTATATGTCTACCCAACCAGAAATTTATCCGTCCATCAAGCAAGACGAATGCGATGGCTCACACCCTCCCGGTACAATTGCTCATACCCCTACACACGGGTTCTTGGGATCGGACGATGAGTGTTTTGCCTAGGCATATACAGCTTCACAGTAAAAAAAGAATGAACACCTTTCTGCTAGAGACTAAGCCAATTATGAGCCGTACTAACAAATGAAAGTTTATTGAACATGCCGAGTAAATGCTGGTTGACAAACAATAAATCGAAGTTACAAAAAAAAACAGAAGCAAAAACTGATGTGTGTCCATGTAGATCCCAACAGAAAACGCATCCATCTCTGAAAGTGTAACAGAGGCCATGCTGACAAGATTCTCGCAGTGTCTTTGCATCTACAGCTTCCATAATTTTTCTAGGCAGCTGATCCTCACAGAATGCTCATACAAGATGTGGACGTGCTCAGCAAGGTGCGCTGCAGTGACCATAGGATGGTAAGAACTTGAATTAGCCTAGACCTGAGGAGGGAACGGATCTTCCTGCGTATTTTGCCAGTGCGCTGTTGTTACATTTGAAACAAACGCAAGGTCTGGTAACGTATCGGCACTCACGCTGTTCCCTCTACGTGTAGGATCGGCGGGATTCGCGATCAGTGCAAGCTTTTGGTCTTGCGAGTCTTCCCAAAGGTGTTTGCCCTTGGGTGTTTCTCGGGTGTAGCCCCAGGCTCCGTGGGGCGCGTTAAAGTCGCCCGCAACAAGTAGAGGCTCGCCGCGGGAAGCCGCGCGCGCGCCCGCAGTAGGTCCCCGTATCTGTGCTGCAGCGTGGGTTTACTATACAGGTTAAGGACGAAAAGTCCTCGGCCGCTCTTAGGAATTAATTCTACGAACACGTGAGGTATATTTACGCAGGCAAGTTCTGACTGCGCCACAGTGACATTACGTCGAACGAGCACGGCGGCGACCCGCAACTGGCGTGGCGGGGGAGACGGCCGGCGCGGCACCATCGCCCCCGGCCCAGCGCCACCCGCCACGCGGGGAGTAGCCCGTTTCCTTCTTTGCCTGTTCTTCGTCGCGGTCGCTTCTATGGCTTTGTAGCCAGCTAGTTTAACCGGATGCTTTGTCTCCTGTAAAAAGGTTCACGTCCGGTTTCGTCTCGCGGCTGCGTATGAATTGCTGGAGATTACCCCGCTTCCTCCCGTAGCCCCGGCAGTTCCACTGCCAGATTGTGTATTGTTGTTTCCCAGTGTTAGTGTGCTTCGTTGCGTGTGTAGCCATGGTGATGCCTGTGTTTAATTTAGCCCGTCACCGTGGAGGCGACTTGGTTGCTGCTGCGGTTGCAGCTGCGGTTGCGTCTCTACGTCTGTGAGCGTGTTTTGCTGCTGCTGATTGTGTTGTTGCTGTCTAGCATACGGCTTGCTCATTGTTCTGATTGGTCTGCCTGCAGCTGGCGACAGCCTCGTTTCTATGTTTTCTATGCGCGCCAAGTGCGCGGCGAACATTTGTGTTATTTGTTCAGAGAGCTTAGCTAGCACGTTATTGAACATTTCGTTCATATGAGCCGTCTGTCTTGTTAAACGTTCCTCGAGGCTCTTCTAGATGTTGTCTACACGGTTCTGTAGTTTCTCATAACGGCCGCATCCTTGTTTGCTGTCGGGTCTTGCGGGATCTAGTGCGATCCTTTTCGCGGTAACTGGACGATCATCGCGTTCATCCGCCGTCTCCCTCGAGCTGCCCTCGTTGTCCGTGTCCATCCCGGCCGGCTCTGGCCGTGATGGAGTCGGTGATCGAGGTGCCGAGGACGGCGGCATCGTCGTTTGACGTTGCGATGGTTGCTGCGGCTGTGGAGCCTCGCCTTTCAATTTGATATTCTCCTCTCTAAGGAGCGCATTTTCGCGTTTAAGCTGGGCAATTATTGATTCTAATGGCTCTAAACGTTGTTTTAGGACTCGCTCTATCGCTCGCTCGAGCTCGTTCCCACCGCCGCCGCCGACGGTGGGCCCACCAGAGCGGCCCGCCGAAGCGCCTCCGTCGCCGGGAGAAGCGGCGACAGCCACCCAGCTCACCTGTTGCCCAGTGCTCCTGTGACCTTGCTGCTGCCACGGCTGCTGCTGCTGACTTTGTTGGTTGATGTGGCCCACAACTGGGGTGCCCGGACCGCCGCCACCGCGCGTCATGGACGTGCTTCTCGGCCTCTGTGCTCGGTTGTGAGAGCGGGATCGAGATCGAGATTTTCCCGCACCGCCCTTCCCGCCGCGGCTAGTCGAGCGTCCTCTTCGGTTGTCGGTGACTGAATGACGGTCTATCTTTGGAAAATTGAGGTAGTAGCCGGCATTGCCATTACAGTCGCTGCTGCTGTTGTAACCGCTGCCGTACGCTGTGGCTGCTTCTTCCTCATCTTGTCTTTTTCGCTCTAGTTGGCGACGCTTGACTGTGTATGGGGTCTTGTATCTCGCCTTGCACCTGCGGTCTCCCGTGAAGTGTCCCTTGCCGCACAGTCGACACCGCGGCTCGCATTGATGGTCAGGCGACGGATTGTTGCGTCCGCATCCACGGCAAATCTTGTCGTTGGGATTGGGGCACACGCCGGCGCGGTGTCCCAGCCTTCCGCACTCGTAGCACACGTCAATCTGCTTCCTGTAGAGGGAGCATCTGACGAGCATAGGTCCGTAATATACGTACCTCGGTACGTGGAATCCGTCGAACACAACGATTATTTTGTCCGTGTTGCTCATGCGTTTCGCGTGCAGCACTCCGGGGTTGCGCTGCGTCACTAGATTAGCGATGATGTCTGCCGGGCTCTCGCTCTTGGAAATGTTCCTAATCAGGCCCTTGGAAGTGTTCTTCGGGGCGGCTTGATAGGTATTCGCCTCGAACTCTCGGTCTCCGATGCAAAGCTTGCTAATGGCTCCGTAGCGTTTGGCTCTGTCTTCAGATGGCGTGCTGAGCACCACCACGTTCTGTTTAACGTTGAGGCAGACGCTATCTTCCCCGTCCGCTTCTCTGCCTACACCCGCCGCGTTACGTAGGCAGCAGTAAATGCGATTCGTCCCGTAATCGCGCACGTTGAAGCTGCCTCGGGGGCGTACGATGAATTTGTAATCGTCCGGCGGTAACTCTGGCATTCGGCTTGCCATGGCAACCTGCTGCACTTGACGGGCGTACTTCCTTTTGTACTGCGCTGTGGTGACTCCCGTAGTCGATGTGGCTACCGTCCGTCGCTGCATGTGCACATGCTGGTTATGCGCCGACTCGGTCGCACCGTCGGCCTGTTTCTTCCTCTTGACATCGCACCAACCCGCTCCCTCGCCGAAATCTTCCGGCCTAATATCTGTTCCTTCTACCTGGATAACTTCCATTTAATGTCAGGAAAGGCCTGGCACTTTGCCGTTGGAGTCTGGGAGCTCCAATGAGGTCCGGCGGCACGGTAGTCTTGGCACGCCCCGCCGCCGCGGCGGCCGGGCAATAATGGCCTACGTGGAGATAGGCTTAGCTTGCCCGGCCTGCGTGGCGGGACAAAAGGCGCTGCTTATCGGCCAGAAGATGGGCCCACCTGGCGAAACCTGGTGTCGAGGGAGTCCTGAAGAGTCCGCCGATCGCTGGTAAGAAGAATTACCACGAGAAGCTCGATAATCCGCCAAAAACATAGGAAAATAGAGGAGCCGACACGAAGCACGCCTGCACTCCGTGGTCTTCTTCTTCTTCCTCAAGTAAAACAAGCCAAATTTCTTTCAATATTGTTTCGTGTGGAAAGACACAGACAGAAGAGGCTATTTACAGGCTATTCACAATGAAGCCAGGCAGCCAGGCTGACACTCGCTCGCGCCAAGCGCACCGACCAACTTCATCGTCGTTCCCGCGGCGGCTCGTTTCTTGAGCATCGCTCGATGATATCGTAATACTACCCACCCCCCTCCCCCCGGCGGCAAAAGCACCGTCACGGTGCTATTAAATATCCAAGGCGCGTGGAGAGTTGTAGGGCTTGAGTCGGGTGACGTGGACAATGTCACTGGCTGTCACAGCGGAGGACGTAGTGGGCGTGGCTAGAACGATTTCATAGGTGACATCGGTCACTTTGCGGAGCACGCAATATGGGCCTGTGTAACAAGAAAGCAGTTTTTCACATAGGCCAAGTTTACGCGAAGGTGACCAAAGCACCACGAGGCTGCCGGGCACAAAATGGACATCACGGTGACGGAGGTCGTAGCGTTGCTTCTGCTTGTCTTGAGACACTTCTAGACGAGCGCGCGTAAGTTGGCGAGCGTGGTCAGCATGGGCGATTGCATCACGGACATAATTGTTAGTTGAAGCTGTGGAGAACGGATGCGCAGTGTCCAGTGGTAGCGTTGGTTCGGGGCCATACAAGAGGTAAAACGGGAAAAAGCCTGCAGTTTCGAGACGGGAAGAGTTGTATGCAAAGGTAATGTAAGGTAGAGCCAGGTCCCAGTCACGGTGGTCGTCGGAAACGTATTTGGATAGCATCCTTGCGCTTCCTAGCATCCTTCCGCAAACTTGCGCTTGAACCGCAAGGGTGCGGTTCAAGCGCTCTGTGAGGCCGTTCGTTTGGGGATGGTAGGAGGTGGTAAATTTATGCCGTATCGAGCAGGCACGCATGATGTCGTCGATGACTTTGGCCAAAAACATACGGCCACGGTCTGTTAGCAATTGACGCGGAGCACCGTGCATCAAAATAATATCATGTAGGAGGAAGTCCGCAACATCAGTTGCGCAAACGGTCGGAAGAGCACGGGTTACGGCGTAGCGGGTCGCGTAGTCCACCGCGACTGCAACCCACTTGTTCCCTGATGTAGATTCCGGAAATGGGCAGAGAAGGTCTAAGCCGACGCGATGAAAGGGCTCGGCAGGAATGTCGAGCGGCTGCAGGTAACCAGCGGGGAGCTGGGAAGGCTTCTTGCGTCGTTGGCAAACTTCACAAGCGGCGGCGTAACGTCGTACGGAACGGGCAAGACCCGGCCAGAAAAAACGACAACGTACACGGTTATAGGTTCGAGATACGCCGAGATGTCCTGCCGTTGGTGCGTCGTGGAGCTCTTCTATAACGGTGGAGCGGAGGTGTTTAGGTATTACAGGAACTCAGAGCCGTCCGGATCAAGGTTACGACGGTACACAGTACCGTCGCGGAGGACGAAGAGGCGTAGAGTAGCATCAGCCGGAGAGTGCTCAAAACGGTCGATGAGTGCTCTGATGTAGGCGTCATGGCGTTGCTCGTCGGCGAAATGAAGCAGCTGTGATACAGAGAATACGCAAGAAGCACTGGCAATATTAGAGGAGTCGGAGTCGTCAACAGGGTAATGCGACAAGCTGTCAGCGTCTTGGTGCAGGCAGCCAGACTTGTGCTCCAGGGAATATGAAAATTCCTGTAGCCTCAAAGCCCATCGACCAAGCCGGCCTGTAGGATCTTTTAGCGAAGAGAGCCAGCAGAGAGCATGAAGGTCAGTCACTACGGAAAAAGGGCGACCGTAAAGGTAAGGACGGAACTTCGCAACCGCCCAGAATACAGCAAGGCATTCTCGTTCCGTAATGAAATAGTTGCGCTCCGATGGTGTGAGGAGGCGGCTCGCATAAGCAATAACGCGATCCTGGCCACGCTGACGCTGGGCTAAGACGGCACCTACGCCATGACCGCTGGCATCTGTACGCAATTCTGTAGGGGCATCAGGGTCGAAGTGGGCGAGAATGGGTGGTGAGGAGAGAAGAGTAACCAGACGAGAGAAGGCGGTGGCTTCTGCAGTACCCCACGAGAATTGTACGCATTTCTTGAAAAGATTAGTGAGGGGTCTAGCAATTGCGACAAAATCTTGAATAAAGCGACGAAAGTACGAGCATAGCCCTACAAAACTTCGAAAGTATGCGGCTGTCTTCGGAACTGGAAACACTCTGACAGCGCGAGTTTTGTCGGGATCAGGCTGTACTCCGGAAGCGTCAGCGAGATGGCCCAGAAGAGTAATTTGCTCATGGCCAAAACAACATTTGGACGAGTTAAGTTGCACCTTCGCCTTTCAAAATACATCAAGTATAGTTGATAGTTGATATGTGCGGGTGTGACACACGGTTTTCTGATTTTCTTGGAGTGTTTAATTTCTTTGAAAGAAAAATGTGAAGAGTATATTGTTATGAATTCGGAAATAAACTTTGTGTACGCAACATCTGCGTCTTTTCCCCTGTATAAGTGGGACCAATCGTGAATACTAATGTTGTACTTGAATGTTTCCAGAGCGCTATTTGATATATATTGAGCATAAATTGGCGTTTCAGGACGTCTGCAATTTTTCGGATCTGTGTAATAGAACATATACACAGGACAGTGATCGCTAATATCTGAGGTAATAGTACCAGCTTGGTTGACGATAGTTTCAATATTGGTAATGAGGAGATCAATGCAGGCTAATGTAGTCTGTGTAACACGTGTAGGTGTGTTGAGTAAATTCGTGAAACCAGTCTACTCAACGGTAATAAGAAAACGTTGGGTTAAGGTGCTATCCCCTGTGACATCTACATTGAAAGCTCCTTCGCAGATGGGGCGAAAATTATTTGCGCTAACGTAGCCTAAAAATGTTTCAAGGAAGTCTATGAAACTTAAAATAATGCCATTCGGAGGCCGGTATTCTACCGTTATTATTTCGAAGTTGCATTTCAAGGTTAACATCTCATAATCCCTCGTTGAAATGCAGAACTCCGGAACAGGAACGCAATGGCGCTGTGTTTCAATATATGCGGTAACCCCGCCACCGCACCTATTCGGCCGGTTAATGAAGTAATTGCTGTATCCATTTAGCCGTAGTACGTTGCTATCTCTATTGAACCATGTTTTGGTTAGCATAATATTACTCAAATGAAAACTGAATTCGCTTAGCAGTTTTATTATCTGGTCTTCTTCATTATTAGCGGAGCGAGCATTGATAGGTAAAATTGAACTAAGAGGCTGGTGTGGAAGCTGAACGCGAGAGGGTAAAATGAAATCGTAATATTCCATTTTGACCGCTTATGACGTATCCACGTATCAAATATCGGAACTTGGTTCAGGGCCCGCCTAGGCCGAGTCCACTTCACCAGATAAAGGAGCACCAGTAGCTTCAGGGACCGGGCCTACCTTTGCAAGGTCCCCTTCACAAGTTATATATATATATATATATATATATATATATATATATATATATATATATATATATATATATATACACATATATAAATAACTTTAGAGTCATAAGCCCGCCTTGCAAAGATCTTACCATTGCTTGACCCAACTGACTTCCATTTATAGTAATGCTTCCTTTTCGCTGCCATTCCTAGCAGTTCTTCCTGTGCTGGACAAAGGTGTTCGTTCACATATATGCCTGTGTTTCATCCTCTAGTCGTATGTCTTTGTTAGTGAGCCGTGCCTTCTTTGCTTTCCTGAGAGCAGCGTCACGCTTTATTCTTGACCTAAATTGAACCACTAGGTTGTTCACCGGTGGATCGCCTTCTAATCTTTCTCTACATTGCCAAGATTGTAAGTGCACGCCAGAGTTAGATGAATGCGCGATATTGTACAGGCGTAAGAGTGAAAATACGCGTCTTATGGTAGAGGCATGGCACATCTATAATGGTGGAAGTGCGTGCGTGAGTCAGCCTTCGATTACTTTACATAAGGAAGAGATTAAGTGCCTTAACAGTTATCTCGCACGCAGACCGGCAAATGTACCCGACTGACACGTGGAATTCCTGAGCTTACGCAGATGAGTTTTGAGTCTTCTTTATTTTTTCGCCTTAGTGCTCCCTTCAGTTGATAGTCGGCGTTCGTGCTGTCCACTTCTCTACTTTTTTGTCCTGTCTCCACGCCTGACCTCTTTTTTGCATAATTTTACCTCCTTATTCAACCTTAATCAAATCACACATCAAGCACCAGTTAACATTGCTAATCATCAATCATCTCTTATAAGCGGCTGGACATGCTTTTGCTGCCTTCTCGCCTTCATTAGGTCATGTGATAATTTCTGTACCTCACAACGTAACCTTGATACATAGAGATTTTAGACTTTCGCCTTAAACATTGAAATTATTTGATTGGTTCTGTAAAAATTAGGCAAGTGTAAAACTTTGTAAAACGTTAAGGCGAAAACCTGATTTCACGCTTGGCACAATTTTTGTCACGATTAAGATGCGTTTATGACCAATTGAGGACTGTACATCGGAGCGGACGTCAGGACCTGACGAAATGGTGGTGGTGAAAATATTTATTATATATGGCGCCTTAAATTACAAATTAAGATTGGCGGGCAGCACTCGGTCACGGGCGGTGGCCGGCAGCCTCCGGCGTTCAACGTCCTTCTGCGCCCAACTGATCAGCGGCATCTGAGCAGCCGGATCGGAGCTGGAAACTACGACCGCCCAACTTTCTATGTCCTTGAGTCTCCATTCGGAGGTTGCTTGAGATTCTGAAATTCTGCATAGGATGGGGTAGAACTCGGCGATGGGAGTCCGCAAAGGGTGTATTCTGGCGAGAATCACGTGGGGTGGATTAGCGCTAGGAAAGCGGAGGAAACAAAGGTCCGTGTTTGTACTTGTCTCGAAATGACTTGCTTTAGCTTGTTGAAAGACTTGTGGGGTGGGGGGTATCGCATGTGTTCTTCGCGATAGTGGACAGTGATTTCATTGTACGTAAGGGGTCGATCCCTAGAGTCCCAGGCTTGTTGCGCGCCTTGGTTGGTTGACGGATGCTCGAGTGAGAGAATGGGTGGCTTCAGTGCCAGGATTGCCCGCGTGGGTCACCACCCATCTAGTTGAATAGCTATAGAAGTGGGAGTTGTATTGAGAATTCGATGGGCCGCCGCATGTAGCAGGTCTTCGGAATGGTTTCGGATGGCCACTTTTGAATCGCTTAGTATGATTGTGGCATTGGAGTTAGCCACATCTAGCGCTGTGGCTGCTTTGTCCGCTTCCTGGGAGGAATGCGCGCGTATCGAGGCCGTAGTCTTGCATTTAAGGAAGAGACAACGCTGAGCACGTGGGCTAAGGGCTCACGGTACTCTGCAGCATCAACGTATACTTCATGAGTGTGCTGGGCGTGTTGTTTGAGACGTGCTCGCGTGGGAGCTTCGCGGCGTGCTGGGTGGTGAGTACGATGTGCATTTTTAGGCAGCAGGTGGACCATCATGTGGTATTTCACGCTGGGAGATATCGGTTCCATCTGTGCGAGGCAGCTGGTGGGCTGCAGTCCTAGCGAGGCTAGGACGTGACGGCCCGTTCATGTGAAAGAGAGTCTCTCGATTTGAGTGGTATGGTGACCCTCGACTAGTTCCTGGAGGGTGTTGTGAATGCACATCGGGAGAAGCCGTTCCGTCGAAGGGCCAATGGAGATTGAGGGCCGACTTGTAGGCGGAGGCGTCTACTTTGTCTTGTAATGGGGGCGTCTACTTTGTCTTCTACTTTGTTGAGATAGAGGTAGGGGAGGGAGTAGATAATCCGGCTGATCACCCAGGATTGCACCAAGCGCCGCAGATCACGCTTATGCATGCTCCTGTGCCGGTTAGCAATCATACGGGTCAGTTGGATGGTTTGGTGCGTGGTGTGGGTGAGTTTAAGAATGATGTCGGTGTTTAGGTGGTTATTCTGTATGATGAACCCCGATATTCCGGCCCTCTGGTACCAGGCGGCCGTCAATGAAAGTAGAGATGGTCAGTCTGGTAGAGTTGGTGTGGTGGAAAGGGCTGTGTTAGAGAACGAGGAGCTCCGATTTTGCAGATGACCAGGTAACGCCGATGTCCGTAGCATGCCCTACTACTGCGTCGGCCTCTGCGTGCAGAGTCGCCTCCATGTCACCGACAGTCCAAGTCGTTATCTACGGGGTGATGTCGTCGGCATAAAAGGAGGGAGAAGTTCGGAATAGTGGCTAGCTTTCGACCTAGGAGAGGGAGAGTGAGGCTAAGAAGTAGGGGAGAGAGTACCGAGACCTAGGGTGTCCCGTGGCTGCCGAGGGGAAAGTAGATGATGTGAGGGAGCAAAGCGGAAGATGCGCAGTGTGCTTTCCCAGGAAGGCAGCTATGTACGTGTGAGTGCGGCTGCCTACATGAAGGATCGAGAGTTCATCTGTCATAGCCGGGTGGTGTACGTTATTGAACGCTTTGGTGAGATCGAGAGCGGGAACAACGCTTTTGTGCTTCCAATGTTGGGGGTGAAGGAGATCCCGTGACAGCTGGATGATTGCATCCGGTGTCGAAAGGTGGCTGCGAAAACCAAGCGTGGTGTAGGGTTAGAGGTGCTTGAGCGTAAGTGTCTGTAGGCGTGCGAGCACGACGCGCTCGAAAAGCTTAGCGAGGCAGGGGGCAAGAAAAATTGATCTGAGATATTGAGGTCCAGGGGTTTGCCTAGTTCGGGGATGAATGTTACTTGAGCATGCATTCATTGGGCTCGGATAGTGCCCTCTTTCCAGTGGCGGTTGAAGACGTCTGTTACGGCGAGAACCGAGTGATCCTCTAGGTTTCGCAGCATTTAGTTCGTGATGCGGTGTGCACCCAGCGCAGGCGTGTCGCGCAGTCGGGTGGCTCACAGCTCCCATGCATCTGCGTCTAGCTCGGCGTTTGCCGGGCTTTGTAAGCTGAAAGGGGAATGTGGTTGTAGTGGTGAAGCATCGTCCTTTAGGATTATGCAAGAGGACGTCGGCGGCGGCGTCCAGCTTGGGAAGTATAGGGGTAACATTGCGATGTTGGTTCGATTTCGTGTGTTCCGGGTCCAGCAGGCGACGCAGGAAGGACCATGTATCTTTGAGACCGAGGTTTAGATTCGTGCAGTCACAAATAGGGACACACTGCTGTCAGGCCAGGTGATTTTCATGTTGTTCGATCTCTGTTACCAACGCCGCAAAGCGTAGTTTGAGTGGGTGATTATGCTTGTTCCCCAACCAGCGCTTTCGCAGGCTCGCGTGCGCCTTCCACAGGTGTGAGAGGCCGCGGTCCGTGATGTCGGCATCTCGCGTCTTGTGGTAGCGGAGGGGGCTGAATTGCTATCCTGGGTGAATTGGCGGACCCAGTTGTCGAGTTCATCTACCGTCTCCTGGGCTGCAGCTCGGAGGCGGCGGAAGCAATCCCAGCCTGTGATTTCTTGCTGTTTGCGACGGGTAGGGGAGATTGTGAATAGCGGCACTGCTGTACTCAGAATAAAGTGATCGCCGCCAAGAGATATTTGTGTGTGCGCCCATTGGCATGTGGGGATGTTTTTTGTCAGGGTCAGATCCGGGCTGGTGTTTACTTGTGCACTATTCCGTATGCCGGTTGGGTGTGGGAGATCGTCGATCGCATTCGTTCTTGGTGAAAATTCAGAGGGATGTACCATACCTGCAGTTTTTTATAGGCCCAGCTGGTGTGATTGTCGTTATATCTCCAACCACCACCAGCTGGCGTTTGCTGGTACCTTGAAGAATCTTGCACAGGGCGGCAGTGAGTGGGGCTGCCGGGCTGTTGGAGGGGTAATAAATGTTCAAAGCAAAGAGGCTTTCCATTTGACGCTTTTTCGGAGTAGCTCTACGAGGTGCCCGTCGAAATTATCTACTTCGAGTGGATGATCGGTGGCTGTTATTGATCTATGGACGAGCGTTGCGACTCGCAGATTTGGGAGAATTAGTGGGCTGACGCAGGATCTAGTTTCGAAGTTTGACGAGCATTTGGGTCATTTGTAGGACGATTACTGCAGGGGCTTTTTCTTCGACTAGGGTCCTCAAGTGAAACTGCAAGGGGTGTTCCTTGGAGCGGAAGCTACGGCAGTTGCACTGCCACACTTGTATCCCGTTTCGTTTAGCAGCAATGTTGGTCTGTTGGGGGTTGGTTGGGAGATTCCTGTGTTTTGGAGCCGACCATGTGGGTCATCATGGTTTGGAGCTTGGCCATGGCGGGCTCCTGCACGCCCAGACGCTGCTGTCATCCTGTCGGCTGGATTACATTATGTTTAAAGTTATAGTTACCTGTTAATCGTTTAGGTAATAAGCGTGTTTTCAAGCGTTCTGCGCAAATACGTTTTATGTGGTGTCACTTCTACGCAAACTGCCATTTCGCTTCCGGCTGAATATGATTTTGGCTCTTCCGATTGACGTCCCCCCCTCATGTAATGCCCATCTGGGACCTTTAAGGGCGTAATAAATGATGATGATGATGAACGGGCCTATCGAGGCCCCGTATTGCCTCAGTTGGAGAAGTGAGTGGGTCTGTATCCATGGGGTTGGTAGAATCTGGGCCGCTGGTGGCCTTAGGTTTGCGGGATGCTCCTCTGCATGGGGAGCCCGCTCTAGAGGAGGAAGCCACGGGTGTGCGAGAAATAGGATTAGGGGTCGGGGTTTCAGGAGAGGGAGTTTGCGGTTGTTGCATCTTTTTCTGCGGAGCTACGGATTGCATAAATAGTTTAAGCTGTTGTTCTCGGCTTTGAGTTTGCATGGCGGAATTTGTAGCGCGCACAACAGACAAGCGCACAGAGAAAGTGGAAACACGAGCGCTTACCCATAACTGTTTATAATTGGAAAGAGGCAGAGCATATAAGCACTAGCTGTCTTCACTGAGCATGTAGTAATTGAATCATCAATTTTTCATAAGGACAGATTTCAAAGGTTCAAGAAGTATTTCAGAATACAAATTCTTTGTCAGTGATAGCAACTGAATGTTTACTAAATATAGAACGCTTCTGGTGATTTCACGTGTTAGTTTATTGTCATCGGAAAACAAAATATCGTTGTCAAAAAATACCGGTTCACAATGACATAGATTATAATGGTTAGACAAGTGCGAATCATTTTCTTTTGCGAGAGAATGTTGGTGTTCTTTTAGACGAGTGCTTATGCAGAGAGCCGTAAGTCCTATGTACACGTTGCCACATGTAAACGGAATGCGGAACACAACACCTATACTGTACTTTGTGAATTTCTGATCTTCTTCAAAATTGCAGCTGCATTTTCTTTTTCGAATGTCAAACTTTTTTTCAAACATCTTGGTTTTGCACCTTGTTAAAACGCTGAAAACCACTTCGACGCCATAGCGGCTGGCAACATTCTTTAGCCCATGCGAGAACATAGGGTACAGCCGAAAGGCGTTTTCCCTCCGTGCTATGCCTGTTCCTTGAATCTAACAAGGTGCCAAAACTGTGCCCGGCTGTTCGAAAAAAGGCTTCACATTAGAAAAAGGAAACCCAGCTGCGGTTTTAAAAAGGATCAAAAATTCACAAAGTGCAGAATGGGTGTTGTGTACCGCATTCGGTTAACATGTGGCAACATGTACATAGGACAAACTGGTCGTTGCCTAAACACTCGGCTAAAAGAACATCAACATTCTCTCGTAAAAGAAAATCATTTGCACTTGTCTAACCATTGTAACCTATGCCATTAGGAACCGGTATTTCTTGACACTGATATTTTGTTGATAGATAAAAATAAACTAACACGTCAGATTACACAAGCGTTGCATATAAGGAGGCGTACTGAAAAATGCATCAGCGTACCATCGATTACTATCAGTGACAAAGAATTTTATTCTTAAATACTGCTTGAAGCTTTGTAATCTGTTTTTATAAAAAAAATCATGATTCGTTTAGCACATGCTCAGTGTAGATAGGTGGTGCTTATATGTTCTGTCTCGTTCACATAAGAAACAGTTGTGAGTAAGCGCTGGTGTGTCCGCCTGCCCTGCGTCCTCGTCTGTTGTGCGCGCTACAAATTTCACCATGATAACTTACCAACTCGCTCAACTATCTGTTCTGCAGCAGTTATAGTTTGCAGTTGTGCGCGGAGCTCAGTGTTTTCATGTACCGGGTGAGGAGATCGGAGTTCCGAGCCCACCTATATATCTGTAGCGGTGGGCTTCGGCCCGGGTAGTGACGGGAACGATGCCAATCAGCTGCGATGCCTGGGGCCTTATAGGTGTAACGGGGATGCTGGGGGAGAAATTTGGACCGAAATATGGGGCCGGCCCTCTGGTAGGATGTTGACGTCGTCGGCAACAAGACGATCCCAGGCTGGGTTGGAGCGGTGCTGGTTCCTTTCGTCCACACCGACTGGTGGGAGACTTGGGTTGGGGCTTGCAATTTACAGGTCCCCCTTTCATAGCGGACTTTACGTTTATTCGAGCCTGTAAAATGTTGTCCGGCCAGAGAGCATGCAGGAGGAGGAGAAGTAGATTTCAATGAAGAAAAAAAATTAGCAGTGGCTAAGCTCGGCTATGGCAGGATATACGTAGCGTGAGCTAAGGTTCAGCTGGTTATTCTTAGCTTTCCTGGTTGTCTAGGAATAGCTTGATTATCATGCTTACTGCGACTTTAATGACACACACGCGGTATACGCATTATGTGACACATGTATATTTATTTTTGCTCAACGTCTGGTTGCTTCTCTGCTGCCCCAAAGACGACTCGGTGGTCAGTGTAGTAACACACTGCCGTCTCTATGGCCCCAACGCAGTATTTGGAATTGATTGTCTCTGATACACAAGATGAATGGTGGTTCCCATTGGATGGTCTGTACAGTCGGAACACTGGCTAAGTCCAGGTCAAACGTGTCCTTCAAAGGAACACCAGGAGAATCTGGAGCACAATTGAAGTCGCCAGCCACCACGCACAGTTCACTTGCCGCACGACTAGGTATAGATGTAGCCACTACCTCTACAGTGCCTTTAACTGAATTGTTCGGCGACACGTACACGGCTTCGCTGATGACGGTGTTGTATATCCTCCATTCTGGAGCCGAAGTGACCCCCCCCCCCCGCCCGCCCCGCGCTGGGGTTTACCGACAATGTGGCAAGGAAGACCCCCTCCCAGAGGCGCCGGACACTTGATACCCCTCAAATTGCGTGCATTACTGGCGGGTGCCATCTAAGAACAGCGACCGGTGGTGCGGTGGTGCTTTCTGCGTGTGAAGCGGGTTCTTGCACGTGCGGGGTGCAAGAAGGCCTGTTTGGCACGGTGTATTATGACTTTCTCCTTCTCTCTACTCTCTGCTCTTTCCCATACCTTCTAGTCAAAAATAAATGAGTCTTCTTGATGCGCTCGAAACGAACGGACGTCTGTCATTTTTCCATAAGTTAAAAGTCTCTCCGTCTTTTATTACACAGCATTTTGGTGCCTAAACCCGGGAATAGCGACGTCAAAAGATGTATATCGACAGAATCAAGCGAAGAATGGCCGTGGTGCGAACATCCACAACCAAGCTGCTCAATGAAGTATCCACAATGGATGGCAGCGCATGAATCGGTGAGCGGGAAGAAAAGACAAATCTTCTTTCTCTTAAGGAGGACTCACTGAAAGAGCTAGATCGGGAGATAGAAAAATGAGTTGAAGATAAAGCTTTCGAAGAGGAAATTGGACGGTCCGAAATGTACATAGTAAAGATCAGCAGGGCGAAAACAAAGGTGCAACGCATGCTACGCGACTTTAACTGCACAATTTCTTCATTAGATCGCAAACTAGGCTCCTCAGATCAAAGAGAATCTAGCGCAAACGATTCGCAAATACGCCCCACCTTGAAGCTGCCAAAGCTCGAAATCAACTACTTCAACGGAGAGCTTCGAAAGTGGCAAGGGTTTTGGAGTCAGTTTGAGTCAACTATCAACGCTAACCAGAACCTTTCAAACATAGACAAATTCAAGTACCTCAACTGCTACTTGAGAGGAAAGGCGGCGGCTGCGGTAGTAGGACTTGACTTGTCGGAAGGCAACTACGATGTTGCTCACTAGCTATTAAAGGAGAGGTTCGGCAGAAATGAAGTAAATATAGAAGGCCACATGTCACGGCTACTTAACATCAAGCCAGTGCGTGAGTCACGGAAACTCGGTCAGCTGTGCAGCCTCGTCGACGAAGTAGAGGCAGGTGTACGCAGCCTCACTTCTTTAGGCGTGAGTGTTGTCACTTACGGAACTTTGTTACTGACCGTAATAACGAAAGCGGTGCCTGCCGACCTTCGTATGGAATACCAACAAAAAAACGAGGCTTCGAACGAGGGAAGTGAGCTGCAGGAGTTCCTGCGCCTTTTGAGAAAAGAGGTTGCGACGCGGGAGATCAAACAGCGGGCCGAAGCTCTGAGAGACAGCAGTGCCGAATAAGTAAAGGAAAGGGACAACAGCAACATTAAAGCGGCAAACATGCCTACTGCAGCGACACTGCACAACACGATCAAGGACAGCACAGGATTTCTATTTTGTAATTCGAACGGCCATGAGACTGGCAACTGCAACGCAATGATGTCTGAATCCGATGAGAGAGAGGGGCTGAAGCGTGACAATCGGTGTTTCCAGTGCACAACAAGGGGGCATGGGGCAAAGAATGCCCTAAAGCTAAGTGGCTCAGGTGTGCGCATTGCAAGGGCAGACACTTAACGACAATGTGCGACCCTGACTTTAGAAGACACTGCAACACTGATCAAGGGGATGCATTTTCGTCACCGGTGATTGAGCAAGCCACGGTGTTCAAGTCCTCATTCGGCATGGGGGACAACTTGATGTGCACTGGATAGCAGCAGCTTCTCCTACAGAGAGCGCGAGCTTGGACAGAGGGTTCACATGAACGTACACTTATCAGGCTTCTCCTCGATGGTGGCAGTCAGCGAATTTTCATCCATCGGAGCCTATCCGAAAAGCTGCAGTTAAAGGTGTTGAGGAAAGAGGAGCTTAAAAGATTTGCCTTTGGTGAGCAATCACCATAACACGCACAAAAACGCGTCGAGTGGAGCTGTGGCTCAGAAGCCAGTACGACAGAAAAGGGGTGCGTGTGGAAGCGCTGGAAGTTCCTTGCATCTGTGCAGATATCATGGCTACTCCATCAAGTTCTGTTCGACTTCAACTTTCAAGATATCACTTTCAAGTCGCAGACGCCTCGCAGGGCGGCGAAAGGGACAAAATTCACCTTTTGATAGGCGCTGATTATTACTGGGAAATTTTAACGGGATCCACTAAGCGTCTCAGCTCCAAGTTGATGGCGGTGGAGACTGTATTCGGATGGACAGTCCAGGGCCAGGTCGGCACAAGGAAGTCAACAGGAGTCTGCTCCTCGGCTACTGGCGTGATGCGGATAGGAGTGAGTGAACAAATTGACAAACCCGCACAACTAGAACCTTTCTGGGAGCTCGAGCACACTGGTATCAAGGAAAATGAGCCAGTCCATCATGAGGACGCGATCGTTCAGAACAATAAAGAAACCGCCAACTTTGAGAATGGCCGCAATAAGGCGTTGTTCCATTGGAATTCGATGGTTTACGAGCTTCGCGACAACTACGAGTGCGGTCTTCTTCCGCAAGTGGGATAGCCGAAAGTGGACGTGGAAGAGCCCGAACGGTGAGACTAGAAATTAAATACTTCATACTTCATACTCTGCGCTAACCCTGGCATCATACAAGATATGGACGTGCTCCGCAAGGTGGGCTGCAGTGACCATAGGATGGTAAGATCTCGAATTAGCCTAGACCTGAGGAGGGAACGGAAGAAACTGTTACATAAGAAGCCGATGAATGAGTTAGCGGTAAGAGGAAAAATAGAAGAATTCCAGATCAAGCTACAGAACAGGTTTTCGGCTTTAACTCAGGAAGAGGACCTTAGTGTTGAAGCAAGGAACGACAATATTGTGGGCATCATTAAGGAGTGTGCAATAGAAGTCGGTGGTAACTCCGTTAGACAGGATACCAGTAAGCTATCCAAGGAAACGAAAGATCTGATCAATAAACGCCAATGTATGAAAGCCTCTAACCCTACAGCTATAATAGAACTGGCAGAACTTTCAAAGTTAATCAACAAGCGTAAGACAGCTGACATAAGTAAGTATAATATGGATAGAACTGAACATGCTCTCAGGAACGGCGGAAGCCTAAAAGCAGGGACGAAGAAACTAGGAATTGGCAAGAATCAGATGTATGCGTTAAGAGACAAAGCCGGCAATATCATTACTAATATGGATCAGATAGTTCAAGTGGCTGAGGAGTTCTGTAGAGATTTATACAGTACCAGTGGCACCCACGGCGAAAATGGAAGGGAAAATAGTCTAGAGGAATTCGAAATCCCACAGGTAACGCCGGAAGAAGAAAAGAAAGCCTTGGGAGCTATGCAAAGGAGAAGGCAGCTGGGGAGGATCAGGTAACAGCACATTTCTTGAAGGATGGTGGGCAGATTGTTCTAGAGAAACTGGCCACCCTGTATACGCAATGCCTCATGACCTCGAGCGTGCCGGAATCTTGGAAGAACGCTAACACAATCCTAATCCATAAGAAAGGGGACGCCAAAGACCTAAAAATTATAGACCGATCAGCTTACTGTCAGTTGCCGATAAACTATTTACTAAGGTAATCGCAAATAGAACCAGGAACATCTTAGACTTCTGTCAAGCAAAGGACCAGGCAGCATTCCGTAAAGGCTACTCAGTAATAGACCATATTCACACTATCAATCAGGTGATAGAGAAATGTGCGGAATATAATCAACCCTTATGTATAGCTTTCATTGATTACGAGAAAGCGTTTGATTGTGTCGAAACTTCAGCAGTCATGGAGGCACTACGGAATCAGGGTGTAGACGAGCCGCATGTAAAAATACTGAAATATATTTATAGCGGCTCCACAGCCACCGTAGTCCTCCATAAACAAAGCAACAAAATCCCAATAATGAAAGGTTTCAGGCAGGGAGATACGATCTCTCCAATGCTATTGACAGCGTGTTTACAGGAGGTATTCAGAGACCTGGATTTGGAAGAATTGGGGGTAAATGTTAAGGAGAATACCTTAGTAACTTGCGATTCGCTGATGATATTGCCTTGCTTAGTAACTCAGTGGACCAATTGCAATGCATGCTCACTGACCTGGTGAAGCAAAGCAGAAGAGTGCGTCTAAAAATTAATCTGCACAAAACTAAAGTAATGTTTAACAGTCTCGGAAGAGAACATCAATTTACAATAGGTAGCGAGGCACTGGAAGTGGTAAGGGAATACATCTACTTAAGGCAGGTAGTGACGGCGGATCCGGACCATGAGACGGAAATAATCAGAAGAATAAGAATGGGCTGGGGGGCGTTTGGCAGGCATTCTCAGATCATGAACTGCATGTTGCCATTATCCCTCAAAAGAAAAGTGTATAATAGCTGTGTGTTACCAGTACTCACCTACGGGGCAGGAACCTGGAGGCTTACGAAAAGGAACGAAAAAACCAGTCAAAAACACAAAGGACAAGAGGAGAGGTTCACACCACAACGACTGGACTATCAACTGAGGTTTATTCGAATCAGTGTAGTTCCAGCAAGGCTTGTGTTTTTGACTGGTTTTTTCGTTCAAGTATGTACCAACTAGCCCAGATTTCAACCATTCTTACGAAAAGGGTTCTACTTAAATTGAGGGCGACGCAACGAGCTATGGAAAGAAGAATGATGGTTGTAACGTTAGGGGATAAGAAAAGAGCAGATTGGGTGAGGAAACAAACGCGAGTTAATGACACTTAGTTGAAATCAAGAAAAATAAATGGGGCTTGGGCAGGACATGTAATGGGGATGGAAGATAACGGATGGTCATTATTAGTTACGCACTGGATTCTAAGGGAAGGGAAATGTAGCAGGGGGCGGCAGAAAGTTAGGTGGGCGGATGAGATTAAGAAGTTTGCAGGGACGACATGGCCACAATTAGTACATGACCGGGGTTGTTGGAGAAGTTCGCCCTGCAGTGGGGGTAACCAGGCTGATGATTGGCGAGTGCGCAGCACGGCGTCTTAAAGCACCGAGAACGCGCCACTTGGAAGGAGATTCGTTGTTTAGGGAGTACGACGCCTGCATAAGAGACTACATGGAAAAGGGCTATGCAAAGCCAGCACGCAAGGATTACGGCACGTCGGAATATCCGATGTACTGCATGCCACATGAAGAAGTTCGTCATGAAAGTCAGACCACAAAACTGAGGGTAGTATTCATCATCAAGTGACAAAAATCGCCTCACTGAACAATTTTTTGGAAAGTGGCCAAACCTAAACCCAGAGCCCATGAATCTGCTGATCAATTTTCGCACTTACAACATTGCCATTGTTGCGGATATTGAAAAGGCCTTCCTCCAAATGTCACTATCTGAGGGTGATCGGAACGCTGTGCAGTTCCTCTGGCACGCTATGAAGGCCAAGGGAGGGGAAGAACTTCCAGCTGTTGTGACCTATCGGATGACTCACATGCCGTTCGGTGTCATGTCGAGGCCCTTTCTCTTGGCTGCAACGTTGCAACATCATCTTCAAGGCCTGCGGGAATAGTATGCTGAAACTGCGGGTATCCTGCGCAAGCACCTGTAAGTGGACGGCCTTGCAACTGGCGTTGACAGTCTTGACAAGGGTAATGTCTTGTGCCAGGAATCAAAAGATATATTGTCTCAAGCAGGGATGCGGCTACACAAGTGGATGTCGAATGACCGCAATCTCGCCAACTTCGTAGAGGATGGAAATGTGGAAAGAATGAACATTGATGCTGGACATGCTGCAGCTACACAGGTATTAGGAGTAGGGTTGGAATGCTGAGAGTGACCACTTTGAATACAACCTAACTTCGTTCATCGACTTCCTGTCCGCGAGATCCGACAACAAGAGATTTGTGCTGCAGGTCTCAGCAAGAATTTTCGAACCTTTTGGATTTATTGCTCCCACAACATCATGCGTAAAGGTAATGTTCCAGAAGTTGTGGGAGTTTGGAATTGGTTGGGATGTTCCCTTGGCTGAAACATTGCAGCCTGAGTGGGACTACTGGTGTAAGGAGCTTCCATGCATTGAAGCAGTGTCTATTCCAAGACTGATAGCGCCAGACATTAGAAACAGTGATACGGAGAACGTGGCGCATGTTTTCTGCGACGCAAGCCCGAAGCCATATGGTGTTGCAACTACTATTCGACCACATGCATGAGCGAACTCACCGCTAATTTTCTTTTTTCCTTCCCTCCTCTCTCGCCCAGTCATCTTTGTTTTCCCCTTGCCGATTCCCCCGGTGTAGGGTAGCCACCCGGACATTATTCTGGTTAACCTCCTTGCCCTCTGCTTCTCTTTTTTCTTCTTTCCTTCCTTCCTTCCGTCTAAAACTGAAATGTTAAAAGGGCGAAACAACGTTAAAAACCTGAAAATGATGTAATTTTCTTAGCTCGCCTGTGAACTACCTCCGGGATCGGCCTACGCAAGAGGTCGTGTTTCTGCCAGGACGCTCGCCTTCGTGTATAGCACTTGCCGCCAGCATTTCCCGGTAAACATTACAGTTACATAAGCTGCAGTTGCCGTGAAGCGTGAGCAGTCGGGGATCTCTGAATGCTATCGCGTTCCACTCTTAAAGGCAAAGGTTAAATGTTCCCCGACTTTTATTGTGAAAGTAATACTAACGGTACCTTCGACTGATCGCCTCTATCCCCCGAAGCAGAGTCGGGCAGATCCGGCGTTCCCCAACTCGGAGGCAGAGGACAAGCGTGAAAGCCGAACGTCTGACTCGCTCTCGGAGGAGGAAATGACAGATGCGAAACCACGTGACTACTGGCAACGTCCGACGTTTCGCCTATCCAGAGCTCCCGGCGCTGTCGGAAAACCCGGCTGATGCGCCGTGGGACGAGCGTTCGTCGAGACGCCAGCATGCAGCGTCCCAGGTTGCCTAGGTTTCGATGGACCACCGACAACAAAAGCGACGCTGCGCTGTGATGCCGCTGCGGCAAACGATTCAATCTCGACGACTGCTCCGACAGCAGGGTTCGGAGCGCCTCAGAGCGCTCTACCACGGCCGCTGGCTCGACGATGGAGCAGAGCGATCGAGAAGAACCAGTCGAACGCAGGGCGCGCACGCTCTTTCAACCAGCCGAAGACAACGTCGCTTGCGAAAGCGCTCCCAGTAACGATCAGCCGAAGATGCCATAAGCGACGTCTAAGTGCTCGTCGCGTATGCCGTGGCCCCGCAGAGCCGGCGCTGCGCTTAGCAGGTGGTGTGACGACAGTTCTCTCCGTTGCTATGACGCGTGACGTCAGCTTGCTCCCCGCCGCAGCTAGAAGGGAATAGCAGCTTCGGCTTGTTGGTTTCCATCCTGCTGTTAACAGCGCGAAATGTAGACAAGAGACGAGACAAGAAGACACCACAAGCGCTGCTTTCAGCAACGTTTATTTTGAAAGAAACACGGCTTCTTATAACCATTGCCCACACGTGTCGCAGTCATGTAATCGCACATCATGCGAAACATGCACTTTTTCTTTTTTGCACTCAAGATACTGGTTGCACATGCAAAATCTCAAGTTCTTTTTTTGTGTCAGTAACAAGGACGGCGTGCTAACGCATTGGTCCCGAAGTCTGGTAATCTCGGCTGCCTCAATTATCTCCCGGACCAGCTGTTCATTGTGTTTCTTCAGCACTTCACAGTGTCTGAATTCTGCGGCGCAACCTTTTGAGGGGCAATCCCTGACATCGATGTTTAGATTCCTGTTCGCCTGCTCGACGCTAAGTTTGTGTACCTTTATTCTTTCATTTGTGCATCTCGATGTTCGCCCTATATACCTTTTTCCACATTTCAAGAGTATTGAATGCACCACGGCTTCTGTGCACTCCACAAAACGATTCTGGGGATTTATCGTGCACCCTTGCTGGTTTATCTGCTCTTCAGCATTGACGCGTCGGCAGAGGCTGTTTAGTTTTTTCGGGGCAGTAATCACCACATTAACTCCAGCTTGCGCCCAATCTTTTTCAAGCGGTGAGATAGGTTGTGCACGTATGGCAGGGCCACGGTCCTTCGCTTTTCTTTCATTTTTGGCTTCTCGCCACCTGACTCCCCATGGACACGCTCGAGCTTTAGGTTCTTGCTCATTTTTTGTGCAACGAACACAAGAAGGTGCGGCTGGTAACCAGCCCTAGTAAGCCGGTCAACCTGCCGACGAAAACTTTGTTCCATTGCGTGGATGCACGATTTTTTTTAGAGCATTTGTTAGACAAAGGTTTGCAATTGCTCTCATCACCAGTTTTGAATGCGCTGATTCGAATGGCAGTGGCGCAGTGTCGCCTCTGGGTTCATAGGCCCAGCAGACCTTCCCCTTCGAGAGCTCGAGGCTGAGATCAAGGAATCTCAAAGACCATTGCGTGGGGGCCTCGTGTGTAACAGCAAGCGGCTGAAGCGCGTGACTAAAGCATGTTACTGCTTCCGAAACTGCGTCATCTGAATTCGTGCCAGAGCCATCACATAAAACTAAGTAATCGTCAACGTACCGAAAGACTCCCCGGACGCTTGTTCTGGTTAGGGCGTTTTGAAGTAATCTTTCTGAGCAAGATATAAATCGTTAAGTGCTGGCACAATACACGACCCTATACAGTGCCAGGTGCCTGTCCGACGAAGTCGACGTGGTCGCCCGTTGCAAAACGGGCACGAAGAGCCTACCTGTGCGACAACTGGTGACGTATTTGAAAGAACATTCCCTCTCGTTGCTTACTTCTGACAAGGACGGGGGCTTCGCTTTGATGCCAAAAGACGTCTACCAATATAAGGCGTTAGAGTCCACAAGTTCTGTTTTTAACAGTCATGAAAAGTCTGTTCTGCGAAAAGCAAACTCAGCTGCAAAGAAGCTATGCGAAAAACTCAAGCTCGACCGACTTGTGCGTAGCATCGAAACTAGCAAAAAATCATGCCTTGACATGTTTTTCACTGTAAAAACTCATAAACTTGAGTGGCCCCTGCGGGTTATAGTATCTGAGAAGGGCACTTGGCAGAAAACGATTGCCCTGTTCTTGCAGGAAAAACTAAATCTACTAACTGTTGACGATCCTTTCCAGGTGAGAGCCTCAGACGATGTAATAAGGTTTTTAAAGGACAATTCTAGCACTGACGTTTCAGCATGCTCTGTAGACGTTAAAGATTTATATTATTTGATCCCCCAAGATGAAATTTCGGAGTGCGTGGAAGAATGTATAGATGCACACGGTGCTGTTGCTTTTCAGAATGCCTCTGGGGTTTCAACTGGTGGGTTCCTGGAACTCCTTTCTGTATATTTGAAGTCCACCTATGTTACGTGGCAAGCGAATTTGTACCTCCAGAAACGGGGCGTCTGTATAGGGTCATGTATTGCGCCAGCACTTAACGATTTGTATCCTTCCCAGAAAGATAGCTTTCTTCTGAACGCCCTATTCAGAACGAGCGTCCGGGGAGTCTTTCGGTATGTTGACGATTACATAGTTCTATGTGATGGCTCTGGCATGAATTCAGATGACGCCGTTTCGGAGGCAGTAACATGCTTTAGTCATGCGCTTCAGCCGCTTGCTGTTACCCACGACGTGCCCACGCAATGGTCTTTGAGATTCCTTGATCTCAGACTCGAGCTCTCCAAGGGGAAGGTCTGCTGGGCCTATGAACCCAAAGGCGACAAGATGCCACTGCCATTCGAATCAGCGCATTCAAAACTGGTGATGAGAGCAATTGCAAACCTTTGTCTAACAAATGCGCTCAAAAAATCGTGCATCCACGCAATGGAACAAAGTTTTCGTCGGCAGGTTGACCGGCTTACTAGGGCTGGTTACCCGCCGCATCTTCTTGTGTTCGTTGCACAAAAAATGAGCAAGATCCTAAAACTCGAGGGTGTCCATGGCGAGTCAGGTGGCGAGAAGCCAAAAATGGAAAAAAAGGGAATCACCGTGGCCCTGCCATACGTGCACAACTGATCTCGCCGCTTGAAAAAAATTGGGCGCAAAGCTGGAGTTAATAATAATAATAATAATAATAATCTTTATTTCACTCATGAAGTGAGGGAGTGCGGGAAAAAAAGCTGACAAGTCAGCTTGACTAGTTCCCAGCTCCCCGGAGAACAAAATAGAAGAAACAGAAACACTTTTTCGCATGGCAACATAAAAATCACAAACAAATAAATACTAATGCAGCAATAACTTGTCGATAACATTGACAATAAGGTACTATAGAAATAAAAGTTTGTTAACTGCGTGATAGACCAATGTTAAACAAAAACGTACAAACATAAAAACTGCAAGTAAAAAGCGCTACATAATGAAGGAAAAAAACAAAAAATAAAACGGCACACATTGGTGTAGTATGAAACAGTACATTGCAATGCGTGTAGCGTACATGCGCAGAGATGAAAGAACCACATGAAATTCTGTCATGGGAAAGGAGCTTTGTCACAGAAGAACAATTTCAGTTTCTGGTTCGATGCTGTTTCGGGAGTGAAACCGTTTTTATGGCAGAAATTTAGCAAATGCGGTAGGGTTCTGTTTACCATTTGTTGTCCGTATCCGGTTCTGCACGTTTTGATTAGCCATGGCTGTGTATTTCGATTCTCATAAGGTGTGGTCCTTTTAGAAAGCGATGCCAACCGTAGTAGGGAATAGCTGTTATTTTTTACTTCAAGCTTATAACGTGAACACAGGCAATGCGGATATAGCTCGTCTATTTTCATTACACAGTACTTCAAGAACAGAGGGTGGGAAGGGTGACTCATGGGGACGTTTTCAATATTTCGTAACATTTTTTTCTGTAATATCATGATTCTTTGCAAATTACCTTTTGTTGTGTTCCCCCAAACTAATTGGCAATATTTCATATGTGAGTGGAATAACGCATTGTACAGCAGAAGCTTAACCTTTGACGGTAGAATGTATCTGTTGGCGTATGTCAATCCAACGATGCGAGACAGTTTTGACACAACGTGGTCGATATGAGTGTCCCAGGTCATATTTTCGCTGAAATACACTCCAAGTATTTTAAATGCGCTTACTAGTTCTACTTTTGAGTTTCGCAGCTTAATGTCTGAGGTAATGTTAATTTTCTTGTTTTTTGCACGGTATATGACAGCCTTCGTTTTACTAACGTTTATTTTCAATTTGTTAAGTTGCGCCCATGTGTCTAATTTCACAAGCGTTCTGTTTGCTCTCAGAATCAACTCATCCGTACTTTCTGCAGAGAATAACAGTGTCACATCATCAGCATATATAACAAATTTCACCATAGGATCGACGTTAACAATGTCATTCAAATATAAGTTAAACAAAAATGGGCCCAGAATACTCCCTTGAGGTACGCCGGCAGAAATTGGTAATATATTAGAAGAGCAGCCATTTAAATACACGTACTGCTTGCGCTCACTAAGGTAGGACGTCAGTAGTGACAGAACCGTCCCCCGGAATCCGTACATATCAAGTTTCTTTAGCAGGATAGAGTGATTTAAATAATCGAAAGCTTTCGTGAAATCTACGTATATTCCAAGGGCTACTTCTTTATCGTCAAGCGATTGCAGGATAAATTCTTTTTGTTCTAACAGTGCCATTTCTGTTGATCGATATTTCCGGAAGCCATACTGCGCGCCATAAATGATATTGCATTGTTCGCTAAAATTTGTCATTCTAGTAAGAACTATTTTTTCAAAGCCTTTTGAGAAAACGGGTAATATAGATACTGGTCGAAAATTTGTAAAATCATTCTTACTACCTTTTTTGTGCAGTACGCTCACTTTGGCGAGTTGCATTTGCCCCGGAAATGTTCCTTGAGATAAGCAAAGGTTATATATGTGAGCTAAGCACTCTGCTATGTCTCCTATCACAAACTTCACCGGTTTTATCACAATTCCGTCTGCGTCACAACATTTGCTATTTTTTAGCCCCATGAAAACAGACATGACCTCTGATACTGATGTTGGTGTTAGGAACATTGACTTCTCGTTTCTTACATGAAGAGTATTTGAACCAACGAATTCACTAGTTATCTCTGTGAAGTATCTGTTGAATGCGTTTGCTAAATCAGTGCCTGTGAGTTCTTTATCTTGAGTATGAATTTTTGTTACTGGGTTTGGGCCTGTAGATCTGTTTAGAAGCTCATTTAATTTCCTCCATAATTCATCCGACTTATTCATCGAGCAGCAGAACTGGTTACAGAGATATTGATCACGTGCTCTGCGTATATCCGCCGTCAGTTTATTTCTGAACATTTTAAAAGCCTTAAGCCTATCCGGGTCTCGAGTTTTTTCAAACTTCTTGTATAGCCTATCCTTTTTGTAAATTTTCTTCAGCAATTCAGGTGTGATCCATGGCTTCCTTATGTTCCCTCGTTCCTGTGCATGTTTATAAGGGAAGCACTCGCTGTATATACACAAAAAAGCCGTTAAAAACAAAACATAAGCCTTTTCGGCACTTGTTTCCTCAAGAACATTTCTCCAGTCATGATTACGAACTTTCTCTTTGAAATTGTTCAGGTTTTTTGTCGACATATCTTGACATAACTTTGGTATCTTTTTTGAATTAGGAAATTTGCTTTTCGGAACGCACATAAAAACGCCGCGGTGGTCACTGATATCAGTATTTATTACGCCTGCTTTCAGAATAGGCATGTGCATATTGGTTATAAGTAGATCAAGTAGTGATTCAGTCTGCAATGTAACACGTGTAGGATCGCATATCACGTTTAAGAGGGCAAAAGAATTTAATAGATTTTGGAATTCTTTTTTTGTGGGGTTATCTGCAAGGAGGTTAATATTGAAATCACCTCCTAAAATGACATCGTATTTGTTTTCACTTATGAAAGACAAAAAAAGGTCAAGAAAATCGAAGAAGGATTTCAAATTTCCGCTTGGAGGGCGATATACGACCGCCACGACCTTATTTTCGATAACAAGGGACAGAATTTCATAATCAGAGTTTATGACAGAAAATTCAGGTAACACATCACACTGAAAGTGCTTTTTTACCATCAATAGTACGCCACCACCGCGACTATTCGTGCGATTTAAAACAAATGTATCATACAAAGGAAGCTTGAATATACTGCTATGTTCACCATACCAGGTTTCGGTCAACATGACCACATCAAAAGCAAAACCCAGTTGCGTAAAAAGCAACTCGAGATCAGCTGTTTTAGATACCGCAGACCGAGCATTTAAATGAAATACGCTGAAAGATTGCACTGTCTGAGATCTAGAAAGATCCAAAAAATCACGTGGCATTACACAGCAAGAAGCATTTACCGCCATGTGCAACAAAGAAAGTGCACTTTCCATTGTAACTTGTGAAAAACTAACAAAACGAGACACAAGGAAAGAAATCACCACTTAATGTGGTGATTACTGCCCCGAAAAAACTAAAAAGCCTCTGCCGACGCGTCAATGCTGAGGAGCAGATAAACCAGCAAGGGTGCACGATAAATCACTAGAATGGTTTTGTGGATTGCACAGAAGCCGTGGTGTATTCAATACTGTTGAAATGTGGAAAAAGGTATATAGGGCAAACATCGAGATGCACAAATGAAAGAATAAAGGTACACAAACTTAGCGTCGAGCAGGCGAACAGGAATCTAAACATCGATGTCAGGGATTGCCCCTCAAAAGGTTGCGCCGCAGAATTCAGACACTGTGAAGTGCTGAAGAAACACAATGACCAGCTGGTCCGGGAGATAATTGAGGCAGCCGAGATTACCAGACTTCGGGACCAATGCGTTAGCACGCCGTCCTTGTTACTGACACAAAAAAAGAACTTGAGATTTTGCATGTGCAACCAGTATCTTGAGTGCAAAAAAGAAAAAGTGCTTGTTTGGCATGATGTTCGATCACGTGGCTGTGACACGTGTGGGCAATGGTTATAAGAAGCCATGTTTCTTTCAAAATAAACGTTGTTGAAAGCAGCGCTTGTGGTGTCTCCTTGTCTCGTCTCTTGTCTACATTTTGCGCTGTTAACAGCAGCTAGAAGGGAGCCGCCCGTCGCGTATGCCGTGGCTCCTGAGCAACACCCTCTAGAGGTGCTGGCCGGAGCCGTCGCCGCGCCGAACCGGTGGTCTCTCCGTTGATGTGACGACCTCCTCGCCTCGCGCTCGCTCCGTGGCGGCTTCACTGGGATATATAGCGGTGCGCTACGCGTTGGTTGATCATTCTCGCCATGGAACTTACCGACGAAGTGTCTATATCTGAATCTAGTTGCACTACTGCTTCCGAACAGTTAAATTCTAAGGCGAAAGCTAAGCAAGCTAGGAAGAATGAAAGAAAGAGGGTGCAACGGGACCAGGAAAATTTGCTTTCGCAATTCAACCAGGTTTAACCAGACATAAACCACAGCCAATTTTTATTCGTAATGACACCAGGAAATCATGCCTGATGCCAGCAGCGCTCAGAAATGTATTCGGCAACGCACATAATGTTCTCGCACAACTTCTGTGATGTACCGTAGCGCTGAGGTGTTTCGTGTATAATGTAATAGAATCCATTGCAGAGGCAGCAGTGCACGGCTTGGCACGTGCGTTTAAGCTCATGAACTTGATTTGCGCCAAAAAAACCTCTCCATGCTTTCACACTTGCTTCATTGGAAGCCTACTGCACTAACAATATGCCGGCTGTTTTTAACTGCACCAAATAAAAATACTAACCAAAATATAAGTCTTGGTGAGATCATTTTATCATTCGAATGTTCATATTGGTAACCTCTGGATACGGATAAGTTGAGATGTTGCGTGCGTAATTAACGATGCTACGTTAATTAAATTTAGAAGTATTGATCTTAAATTACTAAAGAAAATGAGTAGTTTGGAGCCAGTCCTCGAGATTATTTTGCCGGGCTAAGACATGATTAAACATGCTTCTGTAAGGGCTATGCGAACAAATATTTTCCAATTAGGCGGTCTCAGAAAACGTAACTGACGCAGAAAAAGAAAGTCTGTAAAGTCAACCTGACCGCACGTAGCCTTTTGTGATGTCATTAAAATGTGGCTCCGTAAGCGTGTTCCTGGTGGCCAGTCCGCTTTCGATTTTGGTTAAGAGGAAGCTTCAGCTCAGGCACAACTCTGACGCGGCCGATTCAAATACCTGCACAACGCAAGAACTTTTTTCTGGGATATCCCCTGACCAATATTAATCAAATTTGTCGCATTTGAGAGAGAAAGTTAAATTCTAGTGACTGTTGGAAGCGGAATCTTGATTTAGGGCATTAATTTTCAGATCACTGAAAGCGGACAAATTTTATATGTATTTTGATATTTTACGTGAATTTCTTACGTTGTGTACAAGGGTTCCGCAAAAGCTGTATTTACATATTACAATTTTTTTTTAGATTCATGTCTAATGTATCAATTTTGTCCGCTTTAGATGTACTGTTAGATGCAATTCACATATTTGTTACTGATTTTTCTTTGCTGAGTTACGGCGTTGTAAACTTGATAGTTCCGTTTTCTGAAAAATTTCCATTTTTGTCACTTTTTAAAAAAAAATTGACGACCTAATTCGGAACCAACAGTCACTAGGTTTAGCTCGTTCTTTTAAATGCAACAAACCTTGCCAAATTTGATGCAGTGGTTGCCCAGAAAAACGAATTATCCTTTTACAAGAATTGAGACACCGGTACCCGAGCAAAAGCTTCCTCTTAACGCTGTTTATTTGAAGGCAAGCAGTTCACAGATTTAATATCAATATACCAGCGAACGTGTGCCGCCGGAAGCTTGCTTGGTCGTAGAAGCGACGCATGACGCAATGATGGCGCAGGTTTAGCGCGTCGCTGGCTTGAAGACAGTGAGCTGCCGGCAGCGGCTCACGGCGCCGTGCTGGAGCTGACGGTGCCATCGTGACGAAATCGGAGGCGGCGATATTGACGGCTGAGGCGTCTTTCCTCTTTCGCCTTGAGTTTTGATTTCAGAAGGAGATAGTGCTATAAATACAGAGTCATTCGTTCTTGTCTCGTAAATTTAAATACGGGTTTAAATAAACTCTATGCCCCATTCAACACACACACACACGCACGCACACACACGCACACACAACGAGAGAGCGAGAGAGAGATACGACATATATTTGTCCGTATTCGCATTTATACGCGTCGACGCGTGCACACATGCACAAAAATGTACGCACGCAGGCAAACGGAACTGCATGCATACACAAACGCGCGTATGCTAGCACGCGCATACACGCACTCGTGCGCACGCAGATTCAAATACGGAGACACAAACACACGCGCACACGCAAATGCAAGTACACAAGCACGCACGCTCAAGGTGTGTACACGCATATACGCACCCTCCCCTTCCTTGCTGCCTCGCAAATGAATGGCGCTCGTTCTGCAATCACCGTTCGAACTTCAGCTGCAATAAATGGCTTTACGGTTTAAATCTGGCACTTCTAGTCAAAACCCTTTGCTCCTGTCGTGTGACCATAGCCGCCCATCCGCGGAGCAATATACTGCTTTATCGCACCCCCAATGTTCCGACTAAGTGCCATAAATGCATATGTTGTTACAAAAGACTACCCTCTTCGCGCAGACAGTTGAAACTTGTTGATAATCGGCTATTATAATAAAATTGTTTAGAATTTTGCCCATTTAGTTACGCATGTGAATTACACACAGGATGGTCATGGTGCAATGCCCAGAATTCCTGAGTATGTCCATGCTACAAGGCACGATAATATATATCTTTTTTAACGTGACACAAAGACATGCGCATGCTTATTGTTATGTTGTCCAAGGAATAAAATATGAGCATAAAAGCAAAGACTTAACAAATACGCAACCCATTCCTACGTTTTAGGAAGTAAAAATAGAATATATAGTATTTGAAGAGCCCTCCTGAAGAAACCAAAAGTGGAACCAAATCGTGAGTTTTCTGTCTCGGCCATCAGGTGCAAGACTGCCGAACTCAGTCCTAGGCGGCGTTAAAAAAATAGCATCATGGCGTCGAACCGCTGCCAGCATGACGCGGAACGATAGGCGCTAGCGGTTGAGCGACTCAGCCACGGTTTCCGACGTTGCCGCAAGTGATACGCTCGGTTATTTATAGATACCACGTGAACTTGCCCGACTGTGTATCAAATATCGTTTTTGTGAACAGTGTTACGCCATGTGTAGGGAGTCAAGCTAAACATCAATCAAAAGCTGAGTCTCCGGACTACATACACTGCACTGGGTATTACGATAGACGACATAGTTTTATCACAGGCATCGTTCTTGCCTGAAATATTGAGTACAAATTTTCGTCGTTTCCATAGGCTTCCATTGCTAAATCTTTAACCGCTGTGGGAAAAAAAATTCTTACGTACCATACCGAGATCATTGCATTTGTCTCGTGTGGATTGTCTTCCAGAACACGTCTGTCACCTGCCTTTTTCAATGATCGACCTGCAGCGTTTGTTATTCGCGAAAAACCCGCTCGTTCCATTGAAGACGCTCTAGCTTCGTGCCGGGCCCGCTAGTTGGTACGTGTCCAGGAAAGCTGGATATGCCGCGTTAAAAATGTTTCAACCAGCTTAGATGCGCACGAAAACTTTGAACACAATATATTTTCGGCTATGTTTAGCGGATGTCTGAGTTCTGATTTATTATGCTCGCAGAAATGGCGTACTCAAGATGTAGCTGTCGTTACTGTGTCTAGGCACAGTAACTGCCGAGGTTGGTAAAAACCCCGCAAATACAATTACGCGCAGCAATGCGCGCTACATAAAAGCTAGACCTGCACCTCGAGTAGCACGAACAGCGGGGGCTTAAACGACGACAACCGTCGTTTTAGTCTGGAGTTCGTCAGCAGATTCCCACTAAAAGAAAAGAATAGGTCTAGCAACACGCGTCACTTCAGAGATAGACCTGCACAACAAGCAGCGTGAACAACGTGGCCGAATTAACATATGAAGGGAAACTTTCGTGCCTGAGCCCAGCAACGGTATCAACTGCAGCGAAAGGAGTGCGCCAAGCAATGTGCGGAGACATCATAATAGATCTAGCCTGCCGAACCAGAAGCGTGAACGGCGATGCTCATACAACACGAAGCACGGAATCCTTAGCAGCGAGTGGACGTTTCCAACTACAACCATAAAGAAAGGAATTCCTTTCTCTATGCTACAACCATGACGAACGTTATTTAGTGCGAAGCAAGGGTGCAGGCGCTCGCGCTTCTCGCCATATGTTCCGAAAAAATACGAGTGACTTCTGATTAATAACCACTTACCTCACAAAGGCGCAGGTACCGCGCATTTTAAAAGTTTGTCCGGCCGATCCAGTGCAGCCAAATCTTTCAGCGAGCCGCGTTACTTCTTCCGACGAACAGTCTTTTCCCCTTACCTCCTCAGTTGTTCCACCCATAAGCACAACACAGGCTGGACATCGCTGCAACACGTGCACGGCGCCAGCGCTAGCGAAACGCTCTCCGCAAGAACTCCACCGCCAGAAACGAACCAAAGCGCGATTTTTATACCCGGAAATGGTGCTGGCGTCTGATACGGATCGAAAAAGCGCGCGCTATTACGTGAGCACGGCGCTTCATCCAATAAGAGAGTCGACTCGCCGGAGGCGCGGCAGACGAGAGCGAAAGCGGCAAATTTAAGAGGAATTCGCTACCTTTGAGTTTTATTCAGGTGCCTTACGGTGATGGGGGGCGTATGCAACGTTACCACTCGCCAGGTTGGGTGGCCGGAGATTTTAATTGCGAAAATGACATTGTGAACCTTCAAGTGCCATTTTCTTGCAAACTAACTCTTTTCTTGGCACGAAACAAGCGTTGTGATGTTTCTGGAATGGTTTTTAAACAGTTCACGTCGACTTAGTATGAGCCTTAAGTGGGCCTTTAATGAAGAGACTAGTAATTACGCCGGCAATTTACACGACGTTTGGAAGAACTTGTTGTTGGACGAGTTGGTAGATATTAGCGAACATTGTTTAACTACGCGAAGAAACGGACTACAAAGACAGGATGGGACATGTACGGGCGCAGTCCATGTCCGTCCATGTCCCACGCCGTCTTTGTGGTCCGTTTGTTCGCGCAGTTAAACAATGTTCGCTAATTTACACGACTCCGCGCAGACTACCGCGGAATCGCCGGTGCTCGCGTGCCTTCAGGAAGGTACAACACCATTTACGTTGCGCATTCATTCTCATTACATGGTTTGGCGAGAATATAGACACACGATCAAATCGGCGACAGCAATCGAGAATGTTCCGATAAACGCGGGTGGGCCTTGCACCAAGCGATAACTTTAACGTTTGTCAGCAGGTGAATGACGGATCACCAGGCAAAATGTAAACCGACGTACGCATGTAAATACTAAGCAGCACAACACAACAGCTTCTCAGTTATTGTCAAAACTTCTACTACCGACACAGGCACGCACGCCAGCACATATTCCTTAGACTGTGAAGGACCCGAGTAAAAAAAAATAATGGCAGTGTTGTGCAATCGCGCTGAAATATTTGATTAAGTCGTTAACAGTTTTTAATTCGTCGACACCCTGTTAAATTTCGTTTAAAAGCACCAGATGTTTTCATTATGCAAAAAACAAGTGAGGCGTGCAGACAGGACACAAGAGTAGAGAAGTGGACAACACGAACGCCGACTATCAACTGAAGGGAGCACTGAGGCGAAAAAAGAAAGAAGACACAAAACTCATCTGCGCATGCTCAGGAATGGTAACACCACGTGTCAGTCGGGTACACGTACCGGTCTACGTGCGAGATAACTGTTAATGCACTTAATCTCTTCCTTATGTAATGTAATCGAAGGCTGACTCACGCACGCACCTCCACCGTATGCCATGCCTCTACCATAAGACGCGTATCTTCATTCTTATGCCTGTACAATATCGCGCATTCATCTAACTCTGGCGTGCAGTTACAACCTCGGCAATATAGCGAAAGATTAGAAGGCGATCCACCGGTTAACGATCTTTTATGTTCCATTAGCCTCTGATTGATACACCGTCCCGTTTGCCCTACGTAGAACTGGCCACAGCTAAGGGCAATCTTATAAACCACACCCATACGACAGTCAGTAAAACTGTTGTTCTTATTGTGCTTCACTGGACAAATATCTGTTCGTTTATTGCCTTTGACCCGCTCCTTTTTTTTCTCTGTACGGCAGCACATATCTTACCTAGCTTATTGGGAGCAGTAAAAGCAACATTAACATCATATCTACTTGCAACTTTTTTAAGCCTGTGTGACACTGAATGAATATACGGAATAGCCACTACCCCTTTTTTTTTGCTATTACTGCTTTCTGTAATCACGTTCGTCCCTCTCGAAACCGACTTCTTTAGGCGCTGAGGCACAGTTGCCACTCCTACACTAGGATAACCTGCTTCTAACAGGCGCCGGACGAGCGCATTAAAACTGGCGCTCATTTTGTGCATGCAGGATCTGGTGAGGGAAGATTTGGGGCACAACATGGCAATTTCGTTTTTTACTACTTTGGAATGCTTGGATTGAAAGTTTAGCGACGGCTTCGAAGATCTTGGAGAGTACTGCCAAAAAACATGATTTTGTTCGAAGATCAAGGAAATGTCAAGAAACTGAATTACGCGTCGCTGAGAAAATTCCTTGGTAAACTTAAATCCTCCCCCATAAAGTTTAAATTGCTCACTTACTGAGGTAGCAGCGGAATCTAATTCTTCCATATTGCAGAAAATCAGGTAATCTTCAACGTAACAAAATATCTTGATAACGCTATCAGCTAAGGCTTTCTCAAAGCAGTTGTCAACCTTACTCAGGTGAATATTCCTAAGAATAGGGGCAACCTTTGAGCCAATGCAAATGCCTGATTTCTGCAGAAAAACGCCATCTCTCCACCCAATCAGCGTCGACTTCAAGTACATTGAAAGAATTTCTAGAAAAGCTCCCGTGGAAACACCGCATCTATCAATAAAAGCTGACTCTTGCACTTGTTCTTTAATGCACTCATTTACTGAATTTAGCAACCCGTCATGCGGCAAAGAACACCACAGGTCTTCGATATCCGTATTAAAGGCTGTACAATCACCAGGATTTTCCTGTCTCAAATACTGGACTACGTAAGAATTACGTAAGCAAAAGGGGTCTGAAAAAGCTAGTGAAGCTAAGGAGTTCTGTAGGTAACTAGCGACGCAGACCTGCCACGTCCCTTTCTCTGACACTATAGCACGAATAGGAATTTTTTGTTTATGGGTCTTGGCCGAGAAAAACAGTTCTAAGGTGAGGGATTTAGCTTTCTTGACATTACAGACAAGCCTATCAAGATTATGTCTTCACAAAAGGTCAACCGCACGTTGCTTAACTACCGAAGGCTTGAGTTTTACTGGCTGTAAATTATTTTCTATGGCTGAAATCGCTTTTTCTGAAAACATGTCATCTGGCATAATTACGAAATAACCTTCCTTGTCAGATATGGCCGGTCTAAGTTTATGCTCCACAAGATAATCAACTAACGGTCAGACAGGGTCAGACGTCTTCAAATGAGAATTTGATTGTTTAATGCTAGCAATGCAATCCGAAATATAGCGAGAGTGTTCTTCTTCCGGGACTAACCTGGTTATGTAGCGCGGTATGCTTAAAAGGTCAACGGGTTTTATGTTAGGCGTAAAACAGTGCTTAGGACCTAAAGCAGGGGTTCTTCTATGGTTATCACTTACGATGGCGTCTCCAAGAGCCAGTACGTTATTTGACGGTGAACTATTAGAAAGGTGTTTCTTCTTACTTTGTTGAAGCTCCGGAAGTTTCACTCCATAGGAAGTCCGCGTGTTGCACGGCTAACTTATTCCAATCGGCGTAGGGGCGGTTCCAATAGCGACCGTCTCCCAGGGCTGCGCAACGGACCCTTAGACACTCCTGGTAGAACCTAACTTGGCGCCATGATTCAGCGGAATGAATGGCTCCAATCCTCCTGGCATTCTAAGTTGATGGTTGAAGGACGCCGCACATCATTTGAACTTCCAATGGGACGACACGATTACGACTAAACGACGACATGGTTCTAGTGCGGAACATACATATCGCAATTAAGGAAGCTAACGAAGCAGGATTGTGCAGATAAGTAGGGGAACATGGAAAAGGGCTCAGAGTACTAGAAATTAAGCTTAGAACGACAGAAAGCTGAGCTAGTTGGTAAGGATTCATTATGCAAAAAAGGAAGTGAAGTGTGCAGGCAGGACACAAGAGTAGAGAAGGGGACAACACGAACGCCGACTATTAACTGAAGGGAGCACTGAGGCGAAAAATGAAAGAAGACACACAACTCATCTGCACATGCTCAGGAATGGTAACACCACGAGTCAGTCAGGTACACGTGCCGGTCTACGTGAGAGATAACTGTTAAGACACTTAATCTCTTCCTTATGTAAAGTAACCGAAGGCTGACTCACGCACGCACCTCCACCGTATGCCGCGCCTCTATCCTTGATCTATCCTGCCGATCCTTGATCTTCGAACAAAATCATCTTTCTTGGCAGTACTCCCCAAGATCTTCGAAGCCGTTGCTAAACTTTCAATCCAAGCATTCCAAGGTAGCAAAAACTGAATTGCCGTGTCGTGCCTTGTCTTCCCTCACCAGATCCTGCATGCACAAAATGAGCGCCAGTTTTAATGCACTGGTCCGGCGCCTATTAGAAGCAGGTTATCCTAGCACGGCATGGCCACAATTAGTACATGACCGGGGTTGTTGGAGAAGTTTGGGAGAGGCCTTTGCCCTGCAGTGGGCGTAACCAGGCTGATGATGATGATGATCCTAGCAGTGGCCACTGTGGCTGAGCGCCTAAAGAAGTCGGTTTCGAGAGGGACGGACGCGCTTACTGAAAGCAGTAATAGCAAAAAAAAAAAGAGTAAAGAGTAGTGGCTATTCCGTATTTTCATTCAGTGTCGCCCAGGCTATAAAATGTTGCAAGTAGATATGATGTTAATGTTGTTTTCACTGCTCCCAATAAGCTAGGTAAGATATGCGCTGCCGTACAGAGAGAAAAGGAGTGGGTAAAAGGCCAAAAACGAATAGATATTTGTCCAGTGAAGCACAATAAGAACAACAGTTTTACTGACTGTCGTATGGATGTGGTTTAAAAAATTCCCCTTAGCTATGGCCAGTTCTACGTAGGGCAAACGGGACGGTGTATCAATCAGAGGCTAATGGAACGTAAAAGGTCGTTAATCGGTGGATCGCCTTCTAATCTTTCGCTACATTGCCGAGATTGTAACTGCACGCCAGAGTTAGATGAATGCGCGATATTGTACACGCATAAGAATGAAGATACGCGTCTTATGGTAGTGGCATGGCATATCTATAACGGTGGAGGTGCGTGCGTGTGTCAGCCTTCGATTACTTTACATAAGGAAGAGATTAAGTGCCTTAGCAGTTATCTCGCATGTAGACCGGTACGTGTACCCGACTGACACGTGGTGTTACCATTCCTGAGCATGCGCAGATGAGTTTTGTGTCTTCTTTCTTTTTTTTTGCCTCAGTGCCCCCTTCAGTTGATAGTCGGCGTACGTGTTGTCCACTTCTCTATTCTTGTATCCTGTCCGCAAGCCTCACTTCTTTTTTGCATAATGAATCCTTACCAATTAGCTCAGCTTTCTGTCGTTCTAAGCTCGAAATGTTTTGACTGTCACATTTAATCACTCGGAAAGACTTGAATTAAGTAAGTCGATCGTAATTTAGAGGGCTAAAAATTGAGCTTGTTGGTACATTAGCGGAAGCAGCCCCAAGTAAAAGCATGTGTGAAAGGGACGCACACAGTGGCGTAGCAACAGGGGGGGCCGGGGGGCCGTGGACTCCGGGTGCAAGGGGCCAGTGAGGGGGGGGGGGTGTCATACGTCTGAAGACACCTCTCTTTCCGCCGGCTACACCCGGGGAGTGGGGTGACAGAAGGCCTATGGGCCCCGGGTGCCAGACGACCTAGCTACACCACTGGACGCACAACAGTGCTGCTGGAGCTCAAGTCATAAGCAAACGAGCGGAAATTAAAACGATATAATGGGGTATTACGTGCCGAAACCCGGATATCATTATGAAGAGAGCCGTATGCGGGGGCTCCGAAAATTTCGACCACCTGGGGATATTTAACGTTCACCCAGCGTATGTCACACGGGCGTTTTTTTTTAATTTCGCCATCGAATAAATACCCGCGCCGTGGCCGAGATTTGATCCCGTGACCTCGTGCTTATAGCAGCGCCACTCATAGCCGCCGAGCTATGAGTTCGGCAGGTCCACCTGAAACCCCTCCATCCACGCGCCACCGCCGCTTTCTTAAGTAGCGACAACCTTTGTCCTGCGCCGCCTTTTCCCCTCACACCAAATCCGCTTCCGGCATTCCCGGTTTAAAAATTTACGGTTCCGGCGTTTCCGCTTCCTGGGGCTGAATTTTATAACGGTTCGGTTGGGGAACCGTTCGTTTGGCCTCACCTGGTTGGCCAAAATTTTGATTACGTCATAGGTCGTCAGAGGCAGCGGGGCGGTATCGCAATTTATGAATACGTCATGCATCTGTCAATCATCTTCAAAGCGAACCGGTCGTAGGAACCGGCGAAAGGGTAGTCCGCTTTGGGTTCCGTTGCTGTGGCTTGGCTGTTGGCTTGCGACCCTAGTCGCGCGCCGGTCGCGCGACCCCGGAGACACGCGGGTGTCGCGCGCGCGGGCGTTGGTTGCTTCGGAGGCTATTGCTTGCCTTCGTCGACTGCTTGGCGTTGCGGCGTTGCTCTTTCAGTATCAACCGCGGCTGGAAGTGCGATACGCGTTCGAAGAAGTGACGGATAATTAGTTGCACCGCCCTGGCCGGCTTTCTAAGTAGACCTTTTGCAGGCTACGCTATCAAATGGAGGAGACTCGCGTGCGTACCAGCGGTCATTCCATGCAGAGGAAGGAATATTGCGCGCTACGGTTCATCGCCACCGGCCTGCAGCTCTGAGAGCTCGTTCGTTCGCGAAGCATTCATCGGAATGGCTTACATCTCTGCTGCCGACACTGCCCACAAAGTTGCTCTCGCAATTACTGTGTTAGCCGGTAGAAGGGCTGGGTCAGCTTTCCCGTGACCTCCGCTTCAAAGCCGATGCCAAGGAGACATTTGCATGGTGAGATCGAATTCCCAGTGCTATCGCCAGCGTAAATAGCTCGCAGATCGTGGTTCAGCAATCAGAAGGGTTCAACTTAGGCTGGTTGAGTGCTTCCTTCGTTCGGCTGATAAAACTATATGGTCAGGACGGGAAAATATTGTGGATATCTCTTATTTGGCTGCCCTTTTTTCTCCAGTTCGGGAGTGCCGCACTTCGTTCCTCAATTTCACACTACAGCGCGCACTGTCAGCACCACGCAGTTCGATTTTACTTCGCGCAGGCAATGCAGGGCCCGTCTATCGCGATGTTCAATTTCAAGTTCCGTTGCTTCTATTACGCGACGCACCGTGGGGCAGATTGCAGGGATAGCGGACGCGCGGCGGCGAGCAAGTCATGTCCGAGCCGGTGACGAAGGGCGAAAAAGAAGGAAACTTGGTATAGTCGGCTAGTACAGGTGTCCCTAAGAACAAGTTCACGGTTCTGTCGCGCTCGCTACTTAAGAAGTGCTGGCAGTGCGTTCCTGTTGCGTGCATCGTGCGAGCTCCGGGTAGCAGACGACATAGCGCTGCGCTCTGTCAACTCATTTAAGCTTGCGATACCACCTGTCGGCTGAGAATGAAAAAGAATGACATTAATATATTACTTCTACATTGCGTAAATGCCCGGCACCACACGTTTATGCTTCAGAACTTGGCGTATAATATTTAGTTTGTATTTCACATTTAATTAGCAAGCAGAAACATTCTGCAATTCCTCGATTAGCTCGTCATATGATGACGTGCACTTCAGAGGTGGCACCCTTTCACCCTCTATTGGTCGCGTCCTCCCCTTCTTCCACCACCGGCTTGGGAGTGGCACATTTAGTGACGTAAGCGGCGAAGCGAACAATTCGTATTCCGAACCGTTATAAGTTTCGGCCCCTGGAGTTGCACTGCGGGAATTTCCGCTTTGACTGCTGTTAGACGATGGTGAGCCGCCCGCGCGTGCTTATCAGAGCTGTGGCAGTCACGATAAGAAGATTGCAAAGGGGACAAGCTGTTGTATTCCGCTGTAGTAGTAGTTCGCGGTCGCTGTTTTCCAAATGCACGAAAAACGGCAGTGGTCTCCAAGCGCCCAGGCACTACATTCCACTGTACGTTGTCGCTTGTGGCACAACCCGTCGCAGGTTGACGCGAAGCAGCGAACACGAGCAGATCGCTGATTACAAGAGGCGGTGGTTCTTGGATGGAATCGCATTCACAGTTTAAACCGCAGCTGGTGCAATTAAAGCCCCTCCATCGACACGAAAGCAAACAACGCTGAAAAAACATGGCGTCACTTCTACTCGGAACAGGAAGCTGCAGCTACGTAAGTTCCGCTTGACGCCGGAAGCTAAGGGGGTGAGTGTGAGAGGAGCGTGGAGGAGGAGAGCAGGTTGGCGGTACATAACCCGGTCGGCGGAAACGTGTATGGAGGGGTTTTAAGTCCAACCAGCCAAAATGCTTACGCTGCTGTTGCTGGTACATATTCCTGGCAAAAACACCGCCATGGCGCAAGAATTTCCCTGCAGCTAGGGAGTTTCTTGCGCAGCAATGCAAAACGTGTGGTTGCGAGCCTTTTTTTAGATTCTAAGTCGTAGTCATAATCAGCTTACAAGAGAAATAATTGAAGCAACAGCTATCATAGGTCTTGGCCATGCATGTGTAAGCTTACCTTCATTACCGTTGTCAAGCAATGAATTGGCGTATCTCGGATTGCCGCCGCAGGCTGTCTGAATACTTTTTTTTTCACATGGTTCCTTTTGCTTTTGTTGCTTGGTTTTGTTTTTTTGTCTTTTCATGTGAAATGGTTCGCTGAGCCTAAACATAGACGTTTGTGTCACGAAATAAACCATCAGTTGGAAGATAGCGCTCATCCTTTTAACCATTCCTTTTCATTACCTATTCGACTGTATCCGATCAGGCAAGTGCAGTATGACTGCGCACCCTAAATGCGCAGATGCTCTCGGTGCACGGTCCCGCGCCTATATAATTAAATGCTCGAATAAAGCGATCGTTCTTCTAGTTCTGGCTATCATGCTGTTGCGTCGTGTCAGAAGTGGCCGCCGCGAACCGAAGCTTAGCAGTAACGGCGCGGAATGGACCTGCTGAAGATGACGGAGCCTTTGCGTCTATCGGGAAACCTATCGGAAAAATGGCAGCGCTTCAAGCAAAGGTTCGAGCTATATGCGGAAGCAACGGCAGTAAAGAAGGTCCCGAAAAGTGATGCTTAAGCTGCACTCTTGCTGAGCTTCACACGAGACGAAGCGCTCGACATTTTCAACAATTTCCAGTATGGCCCCGGTGAAAACAAGGAAAGCTACGGAACATTGGTGCAGAAGTTCGACGCTTATTTCTCCGAGGTGAGCAACGAAATTCATGAAAGATATGTTTTTGTACAAGGAGCCAGATGGAGAAGGAACCTTTTCAGGAATTTGGGCGAGACTTAAAGAAACAGGCAACCCTGTGCGATTTTGGGGATCAGCACGATTCACTGATTAAAGAGCAAATTGTATTTGGTACGAACAACGCAGCGCTTTGTGAAAGAATGCTCGCCGAGAAAGACCTAACGCTACTAAAAGCTGAAGAATTGTGTAAGGCTGCAGAATAGGCGGCACTAAGGAGCCAAGTTTGGAAAAAGTCGGAAGACAAAAAAAAAAAAAACAGCAGCAACGCGATAAAAAGCGGTGTCGCGATATTCAATAGTACTGCTGCAGGAAATGAAACGGTAAACATAGGCCTAAGCAGTGTCCAGCGTTCGGTAAGGTATGTCATTTTGCCGCCAGTTCAACCACTTTGCAAGTTGTTGCCAGAAGTCGACCGCCGTCAGTGAAATCGGTAAAGTCAACGAGAATGACTTTGAGATTCTTGAACCCGACTTGTTGGGGCGTGCAGCCTCAGTGGCCACTGCCTATTAGAAGGAGGTTATCCTAGCGTAACAGTGGCCACTGTGGCTGAACGCCTCAAGACGTTGGTTTCGAGGCAGACGGACGTAATTAGAGAAAGCAGTAATGACAAAAAATAGTAGTGGCTATTCCGTACGCCAGTAAGAGCTTCAACGTGGATGTTCTTTCGGAGCATTGGCCTACAGCTTTTAGTTCTGAAAGTGGACGATTGTCCAACTGGTGGAGTACTCTGCACATCACTTGTCTCTGAGCACTGTATCGCGGACAGACACAGATATGTGCGAGCGTCTCGTGGATGTTACATGTGCCGCGCGTGGGGCTATCGGCCATTCCAATGAGGAAAGCATATAAGTTCGTAAAGGCAACGCCTAGCCACAGACGGTAGAGCATGGTCAGTTCACGTCGAGGTAACACAGGCCGGAGGTGTATCCGTATGTCCGGAGACAACGAACGCAGCCGACACATGGTGAAAACATTTGAGTCCCACAGAGGCAAAGTACACTCACGGGACATCAATCGCAGCCCAGCTGCATCGTGTTTTCGCGAAAGCGGAATGAAGACTCGTTGACCACTTTCATGTGCAGATCGGGCGGCTTCGTAGGCGTGGTTATTCCCGCTGATGTTACCATGTCATAAGCTAGGTAAGGTATGCGCTGCCGTATAGAGGAAAAAGGAGCAGGTAACAGGCAAAAAACGAACAGATATTTGTCCAGTAAAGCACAATAAGAACAGTTTTACTGACTGTCGTATGGGTGGGGTTTATAAAATTCCCTTTAGCGTTGGCAAGTTCTACGCTGGGCAAACGGGGCGGTGTATCAATCAGAGGCGAATGGAACATAAAAGATCGTTAACCGGTGGATTGCCTTCTAATCTTTCCCTACATTGCCAAGATTGTAACTGCACGCCATAGTTAGCTGAATGCGCGATATTGTACCGACATAAGAATGAGGATACGCGACTGATGGTAGAGGCATGGCATATCTATAATGGTGGAAGTGCGTGTGTGAGTCAGCCCTCGAATACTTTACATTAGGAAGAGATTAAGTGCCTTAACAGTGTCTTAACCCGACTGACACGTTGTTATACCATTCCAGAGCTCGCGCAGATTAGTTTTGTTTCCTTTCTTTTTTTTCGCCTCAGTGCTCCCTTCAGTTGATAGTCAGCGTTCGTGTCCACTTCTCTACTCTTGTGTCCTGTCTGCAGGCGTCGTGTTTTTTCATAATGAATCCTTACCAACTAGCTCAGCTTTCTGTCGTTCTAAGCAACCTTTCCAAAGGTTTTCTTCTACCTTCCCGACATTCTCGTTGCAGGTCGCCTAGACGAAGAGCACAAAGACCACCTTCGTCTTCTATTTGAGCAACTGGATGAACACTACAGGGTCCTAAAGGCCTAGAAATGCATTTTCGGAATTGAAGCCTTGAATTTTCTCAGATATCGCATTTCACCCCAGCGCATGAAGCCACTGGAATCACGGGTGCAGGCAATCGAGGACTTCCCCTCGCCAACCTCCTTACGCGTGTTGTGCGGGTTTCTGGAGCTCGTAAATCTTTGCAGGTGCTTCATGCCATCCTGTGCGCAAGTTCTTCAGCCGCTTACCGACCTGCTGTGTCGCGACTCAAAAAATATCGCCTACCTGTCACTGGTCCTCGGAGCACGAACACTCCTTTCAGGAAGCCAAAACACAGTTGGCGGCTGCAGTGTTACTGATTCATCCGTTGCCCGACGCGCCAACTCACCTTATAGTATGCGCGTCGGCCTCGACAGGGGGGGTAGCACTGCAGCAGCACGATGGCACAGACTGGGCTTCTTCTCTGGCGCATCAAACTTACAGAAGCTCGTTTTAGCACCATGGGGATGGAGATATTCGCCATCTGGTGCACTGTCAAACACTTCCGTGTTTTTCTTGAAAGCTCTAGCTTTTACATTCTGGCCGACCACACGCTATTAACCTTCGTTTTCAAGCACAGTTCCCTGTACTCAGAAGTTGAGCTTCGGCAACTTTCCTTTGAATGCTCTACGGATATCCGCCATATATCTCTGGGACCGAAAATTAGGCAGCTGATGCATTGTCACAGATCGGCGCTGTGCGTGCTAGCCCTCTGGATTTCACAGCCAAACGACCCCGACTTGCGCCAACCGCGAGAAAAGGACTCGTCGCTCCTACATGCGGAGGTACTTCTTCCCTGCACAACAACGCTAGCCAGGTGCGACATACCGCAGGCTCGCCCACCCTCGCCCGTTGGTGCCCCGTCAATTTCGGCGGCCAATATTCGATTCACAGTGCGGGCTAAGCCATGAATTCTTCAAATATAATACTTATGGGAGATCTTATAGTACCAGGTATTCACTGGCGCCCTCCCTCACCATTACCGGCTACGACGTGTCTCTCTCAAGAAAGTTATTACGCCTTTCCCTATCACTCGGTCTTACACAAATTGTCCACGAGAACACCAGGGAAATGGCTGTCCTAGATTTAGTTTTTCTTAGTTCAAGTCTTTTCGAAAGTTGCTTCCAGTGCTGCGTTACTGACGGGATTTCTGACCACAAGGCCGTACTGTTCTCAGTTTGCTGTATTGTTCCCGAACTGCAGATTGAGTACTGCACTTCTTGTGATTTTAGCCGCGCCAATGATGCTGCAATTACCGACACACTTAGCGAATCGTTTGAGAAGTTTTATGAACTATCTTCGAACAGTGATGTTGATGTTATGGTAGGGTTCTTTGAGCATATTGTAGAAATATGTATTAACCTGTTTGTTCCCATGAAAACAACAAAAAGCAAAATATTAATTCACCGTGGATGACAAGAGCACTACTGCATTTCTCGCGTCGTGTTTCGAGATTGCGCAAGTCTAAACGAAATGGTAATCCTGTCAAAATTGCAGAGTTCAATGAAGCCAAGAAGGAACTTCGCCAGAAACTAACATCTGCCAAGAATTTCTGCCATGCTATTACTTTTCCAAAATTAATGAAAACAAACCTTCGTATGTTCCGGAAATCGATAGTGCCAAGTAATGGCACAACTAACAGTCTAGTTGTTAATAACGTTGCAGTTTCAGATTCACTCACGATTGCTTACGCTTTTAACACCTATTTTCATTCCGTGTTCACACAGGATAACTCTTCAATTCCACCTTTTAGCTGTGACTCATACCCTCCTATTGAAGGCATCGTCGTCTCTAGTTCTGGTGTTCTGAACATTGTACTCCATTTAGATACTAAAAAGAGCTGCGGCCCAGATGACATACCCAATTCCTTCCTCGTTCGCTACTCACTTTGGACAAGCAGATACATCTTCGTTATCTCCCGCAAATCATTATCCACCGCCACTGTTCCCCAATCCTGGAAGCTTGCTATGGTCATTACGATATACAAATCCGGTAACGCTCAGCTTCTGCAGAACTACCGATCCATTTCCTTAACTTCCCATTCATGCAAGTTACTCGAACATAGAATTTTTAAACACATCACAGAATTTCTTAAAAGCCACAATATCCTATCCAATTACCAGCATGGTTTCCGTCGCGGAGATAGCACTACTGCCCAACTAATGGAATTCACGCGTGATATTTGTCAGTCATTAGATTTAGGCGGACAGATTGACGGCATTTTTGTTGACTTATCCAAAGCTTTCGACACTGTTCCACACCCAAAACGCCTCTACAAGCTTAACTCCATTCTAAATAACCCTTCTCTGGTTGGTTGAATACATAGCTTCCTAACCCAGCGTTCTATGTCAGTCCACTTTAACGGCTCTATTTCCTCTTGTGTCAGTGTTTCATCCGGCGTCCCACAAGGTTCCGTTTATATATTATTATATATTAATGACTTGCCGCATTGCGTGTCCGTTAATATTCGTCCTTACGCTGATGATTGCGTCCTCTATCATAATAATACCACACCAATGGGTCGTTATTTACTTGATGACTCCTTTTCAAAATTTTGTACGTGGTGCAAGGAATGGCAAATGAGCATTAATTTCTCTTAAACTGTTTCCATGTCCTTTTCCAGACGCCCATTTCCATCACTTTTCACGTGCACTTTTCATGGTCAAGATTTGAAAAGAGTAAACGAATTTAAATACCTTGGTGTTCATTTTTCTCATGACATGTCATGGTCGAAACAGATTGATATCATATGTGGCTAAGCTTTTAGACGTCTCGGTTACCTCCATCGTTTATTGCGTAAGGCTCGAAAACATACCAAACTGCTGACGTATAAAACACTTATTCGACCCATTCTTGATTATGGCTGCATCATATGGAATCCTCCTATGAAATCCGATATTAAAAAATTGGAATCAGTCCAAAAGAAATCAGTGCACTTCGTTTTCCGCAACTATACCCGAGATTTTTCCCATTCTTCCCATTACATAGTTACAGGTCTTACAGTTCTTTCATTTCGCCGCCGCTTAGAATGCATGAAACTTTTACACACGCTGGTTCATTCCGGGCGCCTTGCTACACTTGTGGGATGTCATGTCTGCCGAAGGACGAATCCCAACATAAAAGCGTAACGATTCTTTATTCGACTAACGATGGCAGCGGGCAGGCATACCAACGCTACGTTCGTCCCAGTAGCGGAAGGTAGAGAGTGGTCTTTCTCAGCCAGGCAGCCTGTTATTATAGCCACCGTCGATGACGCATACCTCGGGTGACGTGGAGGTGGCGCTATGTTTTATCGACCACGCAGTCCAGCGTGCATCTGCGTTATGCTGGGCCAGATAAGACGACGAAGGGTGCGCAGAAATATGCGCGGAGTGTGTCGCCACATCACCGCCCCGCGGAGTGGAGAGCCGTCAGGGCTTGTAAAAATCTGGGCGGTGTACCCGACGTCCGCTGCGTGTAGTGACAGAAGCAGGCTGCGATGTCGGCGGTCGTGGATGGACGTCTGTGGATGCACTGGTATTCCCTGGTTCGGCGGAATCGGTGTAGCCCAGCTTCAGCCGGTCGATAGAGACGCGGACGGCGTTTCCTTTAATGCGCAGGGTGAAGGTTTTGTCGTCGCGACGGACAACTGGGTAGGGTCCGCTGTAAGGTGGCTTTAAAGGCCGGCGGACGGTGCCGTCGCGGAGAAAAGTGTGCGAGCACGTTGCCAGATCCTTGAAGACGAAGGCGGCGGTCTTACAGTGGTAAGCTGCAGGTGGCGGGCGGAGGGCAGCGATGGTGCGTCGGAGCCGGGCGATGAAATCGGTGGGATCTGACGTCGCGGCGGTGGATGGCGGTGCAGCAAGAAATTCGCCTGGGAGACGGAGGGGTTCCTCGTAGACGAGCTCTGCGGGTGTAGCCTGAATGTCGGGCTTGAAGGTGGGCGAAGACCTAGAGTGACGGCTCGGATGTCTTCAGGCCAGGTTGATTCCGGGTGGCACATGATGGCTGCTTTGAACTGTCGGTGGAAACGCTCGATCATCCCGTTGGCGCATGGGTGGTAGCTGGTGGTCCGCGAGCCTTCGAACCCGATGGTCAGCCCGAGCAGCCGGAGAAGGTGCGATTCGAACTGTCGTCCTTGGTCGGTGGTGACGCGGTGAGGGGGCCCGAAGCGGGCAATCCAGCCGGCGAAGAAGGCCGAGGCGACCTATTCTGCAGTGATTCCCTCGAGGGGCCATGCCTCAGGCCATCGGGTGTACCGATCGATGGCGGTGAGGCCGTAGCGATAGCGTCCAGCTGGAGGCAAGGGCCCTATGATATCAAGGTGGACGTGTTGAAACCGACCAGAGGTCTGGGGGAATGCGCCGAGTGGTGAAGTGACATGCCTGGGGACTTTAGCGCGCCGGCATTGAATGCAGGAGCGCGCCCAGGTGCGGCAATCCCGCTGCATGGAGGGCCAGACATAGCGGTCGGCAACGAGGCGTGCAGAGGCGCGTATGCCGGGATGGCTGAGGTTATGTAGCTGGTTAAAGAGGCCACGGCGATGGGAAAGGGGCATGTAAAGCCTCCTTCGTGCTACTGATATGTCGCAGTCGATAGTCGTTGGCGATTCAGGTATGGGGACTTGCTGCAGCTGTAGCGAGAACCCGCCCTTAAGAAGTTCCTGGAGTTCGGCGTCCGTAGTCTGAGCCTTGGCGAGGACATCAGCTGTTATCTGCGAAGGGCTAATAGCTGCCAAACGTTAAAGCGCGTCGGCGACCACGTTGTCCTTACCGCTGACTTGTTCGATGTCGGTGGTAAACGGGGCAATAAACGAGAGCTGGTTCTGCTGGACCGGTGGGAGTTTGCCGCGGCGCTGAGAAAAGGCGTAGGTCAGAGGTTTATGGTCGGTGTAGATAGTGGAGTACTGTGCTTCGAGAATGTGGTGAAAGTGCTGAACTGCTTCGTACATCGCCAGAAGTTCTCTTTAGTAAGCTGGCGAACTCGACGGGGCGGGGGTCGCGGTTTCGTCGGTGGGACTGGCCGCAGAAGGGGTAGTTTTGCGAGCTGAGAGTTTCTTGGAGAAGAACGCCAAGGGATGCCAGGTTTCGTCTACGCGCTGCATCAGGGCGGGGCCTACGGCGATGCTATAGGCGTCCGTGAAGAGCCCCAAGGGAGCGTCTGGCACAGGATGGGAGAGAAGGGTGGCGGTGCAAAGAGCAGCTTTGCATTTTTCGAAAAGTTGCGTTAAAGCCGGTGTCCACCTGACGGGTTGGTTTCCTCTTAGACCAGCCAAGGCATCATGGAGGAGAGCCTGGTACTCGGCTGCGTGTCGCAAGAAACGCCTGTAAAAGTTCAGCATGCCGAGGAAACGGGGAAGGTCTTTAGCGGTGGTTGGTTGAGTGTAATTTTGCATGTCTGAGATGCGTTCAGGTAAGGGTCGAGTTCCCTCTGATGAAACTTCATGGCCGAGAAATTTAACGACTGAAGCGCCGAGCGTGCTCTTTGGGACATTGACGAGTAGGCCGTAGTTATCTAGGCGTTGGAAAAGCAGACGAAGCTGCTTGTGGTGTTCGTCGGTGCTGCGGAAAAAGACCAATATATCGTCAATAGACGAAGCAGAAGTCGAGGCCGCGGACGACTTCGTCGATGTAGCGTTGAAAGGTTTGTCCGGGGTTCCTCAGGCCAAAGTTCATGAAGGAACAAGCCGAAAGGATTAATGATTGCAGTTTTCGGGACGTCGTCTGGATTGACGGGTATCTTTGTGTAAGCCTTGACCAAGTTTAGCACGGAGAAAACGTGGCAGCCAGAAATGCAATGGGCGAAGTCCTGTATATGGTGAATGGGGTACCTGTCCGGAAATGTGCTGGCGTTGAGGGCACGGTAGTCCCCACAGAGCCGCCAGCCTTCGGTCTTCTTCGGGTCGAGGTGAAGTGGCGATGCCCATGGGCTGTCCGAGCGGTGGGCGATTCCCACCCGGAGCATGGCTTCGACCTCTGCTTTGGCTATGCGCATGCGGTCCGGGGCAAGGCGACGGGCGCGACAGAAAACCGGGGGGCCTGGGGTGGTCCAGATGTAGTGCACAATGGTGTGTTGCACATCACGTGGCAACCCGCTGGGGCGCATCAAACCGGGAAATTCGGCGAGGATGGCGTGGTACGGTGAATTATGTTCGACACTGAGTACCTCGATGCTTGGCTGGTGGGTAGTCGTTCGCTGTCCTGGCGCGGAATGTCCCGTTGTCACGTCGATGAGACGGTCGTGGTGGCAGTCCGGAAGGAGGTTGTAATGCGCCAAAAAGTCTGAGCCGATGATTGGCTCGGGGACGTCGGCGATGACAAAATTCCAATGAAGGTCACGGCGTAGGTTTTTAAGCTGGACGTGCAGGCGGAGCGAGCCGTAAGTTTTGATTGTGGACCGGTTTGCCGCGCTGAGCTCGAAAGACGTAGAAGGACGGGAACCTTGCAGATGGGCTCGCGGGTAGCAGCAAATGTCGGAACCGCTGTCGACAAGGAACCGCTGCTTCGTAATTTGGTCGGTGACGAAGATGCGATGGCCTCCAGGTTGGCAGCTCGCAGCCGTGGCTACGAGCTACCGTTGGCGTTTCCCTGATTTCTAGCGGAGCAGGGTGGTCGGCATTGTCGTGCTCTGTCCCCGAAGCGTCGATGGTAGTAGCATCAGTCGTCGTCACCAGGCTGTTGTGACGGGGTAGTGTTCTGGCCACGGCTTTGCGAGTGGCGGGTCGGCAAGTGTTGATCCAGTCGTCGTTGAATGGAGCTGAGCTGTTGTTTGATATCGTCTATACAGAGCGCAAGGTCCATGTTGTTCAGCGGTGCGGCGACAGCCTGAACGGTGGGTGACAACAGCGGCACGGAGACCTCGATGACGCGATCAGCGATCCCGGCAAGTTGTTCGAGAGGTAGAGTAAGGTGGAGCCTGCAGAATTCCCTGGACGTGCGGTGGAAGTCGTTGAAGCCAAAGAGTTCGCAGTAAGGAATCCTGGACTTCCATGTTGCCCGCGAGAGCACGCATGTGGCGGAGGAGCTGCGAACGCTTGCGCTCGGCAAGTTCTGCGGACTGAAGTTGTCGCACCTTCTGGTCTTCCGAGAGTGACAGGAAGCGAATGAGTTCAGTCTTGAGGTGTTCGTAAAGGTTTACCGTTGGTGGCTTGGCAAGGACATCCCGGACCTCGTTGGCGTAGCGGGTATCGAGGTGGGCGACGACATAGTCGTAGTGGGTCCGGTCTTGCGTGATGTGCGCGAGGGAGAACTGCGCCTCAACTTGGGCGAACTATACCTCGGGTGAGTCGGCCCAAAACGGCGGAAGCTTTACAGCGACACGCCAGACGCCGTGCGGGGCAGCGTGCGGGATGCCATCTGCCGGGGTTGTGACGTCCTCGGCGGAGCCGGCAGGATGCTGCTGCACGGAACCATTGAGCTGGTCGTGCCGTTCCAGAAGCATTTGCTCTTGCTTCTGGATCACCTCTTGCTGCGTGTGAAGCTGTCTGTTGAGAAGTTCCAGCTGTCGTTGAAGGGCGTCTTGTTCGTCCATGGCGATGCGTTGTTCTTCGTTGTCCGGGTCACCCGTGTGCGATGTCATGTCTGCCGAAGGACGAATCCCAACATAAAAACGTGACGATTTTTTATTCGACTAACAATGGCAGCGGACTGGCATACCAACGCTACGTTTGTCCCAGTAGCGGAAGGTAGAAGGCTATCTTTCTCAGCCAGGCAGCCTGTTATTATAGCCACCATCGATGACGCATACCTCGGGTGACGTGGCGGTGGCGCTATGTTTTATCGACCAGGCAGTCCAGCGTACAGCTGTGTTACGCTAGGCCAGATGATAAGAAGACGGAGGGTTCGTAGAAATATACGCGGAGTGTGTCGCCATACACTAAATAATTATTTGAACTTTAGTCCACCTTCTATGACTAGAAGTTCTCATAGTTTCAACCTCACGCCTTTCTTTTGCCGAGCGGAGATGTTCAAGTACAGCTTCTTTCCATTGGCCATTGAGCTCTGGAATTCACTACCTGGAAGCATTTGCTCTTTACCTATGCAAGAATTTTGGGCAACAATTGCGTTTACTTGATATTGATAATTTTTGTGCCTGTATATTATTTACTCGCTTTCCTTTTTTTTCTGTGCTCCCTCACTACCCACTCCTGCAATAGCCTCACCAAGGCTGCAGTATGTGTCAGTATATAAATAAATGAATAAATCCCAATTTAAAGTTAGTATGCCAATGCTGAACTGGCGCTAAATGTGCAAAACTTTGGGAACGTGCCGAGAATTCAGAACTCAACGACGTCACTACAGAAGCCTCTAACAGGAGAAAACTTCAAACGTGTTTCCATGAATGGTAGTAACGGCGGAAACAGTGTATTCTGTCTAATGGATAGTGTGTCGATGGTGACTACACTGATGTATCTTAATGGTTTTGAAATTACCTCTTTTTAAGGTACTGCACGAATTTTCGGAACTAATCCCATATACACTCCTGCTGTGCTTTCGGCGCCATATCGTAGTTGAACACCTACCAAACTCGCATTTTTTTGTTGCTTTTTTGTTCCATTCTCGTCTCTGTTTGTGCATGTTCTTTTCTTCTGCAGGTTTCCTTTCAATTTTTATATCTTTCCTTACTCCGCAGCCGGTGTAGGGTGAAAAACAGTATGTTTGTCTTGTAATTCAAAACTTTCCGCATGTCATTACTATCTGTCTGCACGACACACTTTTTTTCAAACATCCAGCTTTTTTGCTTCCATCGTCAATATGCATCACATGCCCGACCTCTATTCATATTTTATGGTGTGCGAGTTAGGGACTGACTCAATTTCATCGCCAACGACACACCGTTTTTTTCACTTCAAATTTACACCAGCGCTAACACATGCATCCACAAAGGACCAAGGGCGAGATACACGCGCTCGTGTCTCGTTAATGTTCCTTTGAGGATGCATGTGGTAGCGCTGTTATAATTTTCACATCAAGTATGCACCAACTGGCTCACAAAAAAGATTTTATGACACACAGGTTGTGATCTCATTTAGTGGTGCCATTTCCGTTTCCTGGAGTTATTTCCTATGTGAACAGGCCGCTTGAAAAAGAGGCCTGCCACAAATACCTGGTAATCAGCTTTGTTGACGGTCGTTTTCGTTTTAAGTGGCAAGGAGAATTTATTCTGGAAGCGATGGAATTCTATTCTTTACAGCCGTGCCGTTAGCTCTGCTCCTTTGCCATCTGCTTCAACATAACTTGTTTTTGGCTTAACATTAGACATAATGGGTTCATTCTGTCAGCTCGCTACAAAGCGCCCAACACAAGCAGGCATACAGGCTAGGCTTTCATGCATTTCTGACCTCGTTATTTGCTCATCGTGGCAGGGGAAAGCCCAGTCTGACAAGTTTTCGTGGTGGGAGACGCGCCTTCGAGGTGGAGGAAGTGAACGAGAGCCGCCAGAATGAAGGCTCATTTGGAGGTCCGGGATTTCCCCCACTCCGCTTCCTGTACGCTTGTGGGAAACCCACGCTCGCCTGCGACGTCACCTGCCGTGCCAGGCGAGTCATGCGTGGTTCCTTTTCCTCGAAACGCACCTTCCTTCTGCTCGCAAAGTTTCGTGTTAAAATGTCTGCGTGGCCCTTTCTAGGGCTTTGATTCCTACTTTTTAAAATATTACTCGCCCAACAAATCATCTGTATGCTGACTACCAATAAAGTCTAGTGTAACACCATGACATGGTAAAAAGTGGCAACGAGCGGAACACACTTTCTCGTTTTCTGCCTTGCGTTCTTTTCTGCCAAAAGTCCAGCCTTTTAAGGCGAACAAATGCATTATCCCTGCAGTACAAAGACCAAACAAAAATGCGTATTCGAATGACATGATAACTGAGGTTGTCCAAAAACACTCCGCACACATGCACGCATATATACAAAAATAAAGAAATATTATATACACGTATATACGTATATATATATATATATATATATATATATATATATATATATATATGTATATATAGGCGGGTGACCACCTTTCACCGTTTAACAAATGTTATCACTCAGTGAATGACGCGCCTGCATCTATGGGAACTTTCTCGAATGTTATGGATGGTTGGTATCAGGTGTCTGTCGTCCGAACCAAGTGTAATCTGCCTGCATGTGGGCGCAATGCGAATTGTGTAGCACTTTCTGAAAGACACGGCGGGACCAGCGATTACACTGAAAGTTTCGATGACTGATGTATAAAAGCTGACGGGCATGACACGCTGGGCAGATTTTCGACGATCGCCGACTGTGTTCGCCGCTATCGTTATTTGAGTGTAACTTGCTTTTGAAGACACAAGTTCGCGCAATAAATCGCGTTTCCTCAGTAATAGTTTAGCTGCTTTCTTCACCGTCGCTACTACGTGACTAGAGTGCGTGTATATATATATATATATATATATATATATATATATATATATATATATATATATATATATATCAGAAAAGAAGCAGTTCTGGATCCGGGTAGATATTCACAGTGAAGTAGACGCGCGTATAAAGCGGTTTATTGACGTTTAGGCCGGGGTCCGGCCTTCATCAGAAATTCTGATGAAGGCCGGACCCCGGCCGAAACGTCGATAAACCGCTTCATACGCGCGTCTACTTCGCTGTATATGTATGTTTCTGTATGTCTTCCACAAAGTGCTACACAATTCGCATTGCGCACACATACAGTCAGATTACACATGGTTCCGTGAGGACAGACACCTGATACGAACCATCCATCACATTCGAGAAAGTTGCGATACATGCAGGCGCGTCCTTCACTGAGTGATTACATTTGTTAAACGGTGAAAGGCGGTCACCTGATAAAGATAAACAAACACATGTGTCAATACTCCCTCTTGAAAAAGTATTGGCCTGATGCTACTTACACGAAAGCGAGAAACAAAACCACGCATAATTAAAAAAGAATCAACAATATAACAAAGAAATCGAAGGCCCTAAGTTCATCAGCGCGCGTAGAAAGGCTTAAGACGCACCACGTGGATGACTTGAGGTTGTGCGCGGCGCAGCTGTTATCGCGAAATGCGGTATGGCACTTCCAGTGCGACAATTCGTCCGGTGATGTTGTAGAGTCCAAAACATTGCCGTAACAGTTGCTCTCTAAGTTCTTGGGGTCAAGACCCAAACACATACTTCGGGCTGGCATTCGCCGTAGCGTCGTCGCAGATCGTAGAGTCGGCTGTCGGTCCTCTGCTGGCTCTTGCTGCGCAGGCGGGCGAGCTGTCGGGCTGCTTCTGCGCGCTGGCGGTAGGCGGTGACGTCGAGATTCTCTTTCTCAGTGACGTGCGGCAGCATGGCGCCGAGTGTGTTGGGTTCCTGCTGTAAAGCAGCTTGAGCGGCGTGATCTGCGTTGTTTATTGCAGCGCCATGTTGTAAGCGAAGGTTATGTACGGCAAGATGGCATCTCACCTCTTGTGTTCGACGTGGACATATATTGTAAGCATGTCGGCGAGGGTCTTGTTCAGCCGCTCCGTAAGACCATTCGTCTACGGGTGGTAAGCAGTTGTTCTCCTGTGGCTTGTATAACTGTATTGCAGAATCGCTTGGGTGAGCTCTGCTGTAAAGGCTGTTCCTCTGTCAGTGATGAGGACTTCTGGGGCACCATGTCGCAGCAGAATGTTCTCGACGAAAAATTTCGCCACTTGGGCCACACTAACTTTAGGCAGAGCTTTGTTTCGGCGTAGCGGGTAAAGTAGTAGACAGTCACGATGACCCACTTTGTTTCCAGATGGTGAAGCTGGAAAGCGTCCCAACAAATCCATCTCCATCTCCTGAAACGGTCAGCAAGGAGGCTCGATCGGCTGTATAATCCCACCGCCCTTGTCGGTGGTGCCTTGCGTGGCTGGCAGTCTGAATATGTCTTGACGTAGCGGGTGACGTCGGCGGTTAGGCGCAGACATAGTACTTCTCTTGTATTTTTGCGAGCCGACGGGAAAGCCCGAGTTGCCTCGATGTCTTATGATCGTGCGGGGCGTGCAAGACTTCTGAGCGGACTGCTATGGGCACAAAGAGAACGTAGTTTGCGCGGGCTGGTGAAAAGTTCTTCAAGAGGGCGTCGTTTCCTAAGAAAAACGCAGACAATTCGCACCAAAATACCCTTGCGACAAAGTCAGTCTTGTCTTCCAACTACTCAGCAAGGCTTCTGAGCTCCGGGTCATCTCTCCGTTCCTAGGCAAAGCCGTCTGCACTTATTGTACCTAAAAAGGCGTCCTCATTTTCGTCATTTTGGGGCGGCGGGTGCACAGGTGCAGGAGACAGGCAGTCAGCAGCAGAGTGTTTTCGTACGGACTTCTAGGTTACAGTGATGTCATATTCTGAAGCAAGAAGTGCGCAAGAACACGTAGATGAGAAAGATGTCATATATTCTTGCGGTCTGAGGCTCTAAAGCGGCAGGCGTCCTGAAGAGTTCTTCACATTAGCTAGCCAACACAGCGCGTCATGATCGCTGACGACTTTGAACGCCCTGACATATAGGTAAGGGCGGAATTTTTATGCAGCCCAAATGATGGCGAGGCATTCCTTTTCGGTCATAGAATAATTGCATTCTGCTTTTGACAGCGACTCTCTAGCGTAAGCTAATACCCGTGCAAGTCCACCTTTCTTCTGGACGAGGATAGCACCGAGGCCTACTGCTGTCAGCGTAGATTTGAATCGGCGTCCTCACCCAAGTGCGCGAGTACCGGTGTCGACTGCATGCGTCGGCCTGCAGCGTTTGCCGCTTGAATTCGACATCACATTTATCTAGAAGTGTCAGCGGCAGATCAATGCGTGAAATGTCCTTGACAAAGCGCCCGCAGTAGGCGCGCATGCCAAGCAATCTACGCACTGCCTTCTTGTCGATGGGCTACTGGAATGTTGCGATGGCATCTGTCTTCTGCGAGTCGGCGCGGACTGCAGATTTGCTGATAGCATGGCCCAGGAACAGAAGCTCACCGTAAGTGAAGCGGCACTTTTCCGGCTTGAGAATCAGCCCTGATAACTAGATGGTCCTTAGTACTATCACAAGCCGCCTAAGGTGATCGTCGAAATTTCCGGCGAATACGACGTCATCCATGTAAACAAGACAGGTGTGTCACTTTAATTCGGCTAATATCGTGTTCACCACGCGCTGGAACGTTTCAGGCGCCAAGCGTAGTCCGATAGGCGTAACCTTGAACTCACAGACGCCGTCTGGTGGGATGAAGGCGGTCTTCTCGTGATCCGTCTCGCCGACTTCTATTTGTCACTAGCCAGACTTGAGATCCATCGACAAGAAGTATTTACCGTTGTAGAAGGTGGTGACGGCGGACTACGGTGGCGTAGCCCGCCGTTGCAGAAGGGAAGGTGACGGCGGGCTACGGTGGCGTAGGTCATTGCTTCCGGCTGATGCCTCAGCGATTCGAACACTTTGAGGTACTGCTGAATTTCCTCTCTGGCAATGGATGATGCTTGAGGCTTCGTCGAAAAGAACAACTTCTGAAGCTTTCCCCGCACGAGCGCTGTGATTGTCTAGCGCAAGTCGTCATGTGCCCAGTAACGGAACTCCTGCGTAGTTTGCCAAGTTCGTGCGGCGGTTGAATTGTCGGGTCTACATTTCCAGTATTTCCTCGATGCTGGTGGCCTCGCCAACAAAATCTTCGGTCTTTGGTGCGCTTCGTATTATTCCGGCAAAAAGTTCTTGCTTCACCCCACGCATCAGTATGCGGGCTTTCTTCTCGTACATTTCCGGCTCGGTGTGCCGTAGTAAACGGCTTATTTATTCTGTAACGATGGCAACGTTCTCGTTAGGTAACTGCACTTCAACTTCCAGTACACTCTGGTTTCCAGTGCACTCAGGCTTCGGCCCTTTCTTACCGGAAGACGCTCGTGAACGTCCTCGGGAAGTTACTGCGGAACAGGTCCCGCGTTGTAAGGGTGGATTACTGGTTCTCGAACCATGTCTTCGCGGCATCTTCCAAGGAGAAGTACATGTGGCGCAACTTATCCTCAGAGGTCCAGTTGTTGAAGGCTGACAACCTTTGAAAAGTCTCGAGCCAGGTTTAGGGATCGTCCGACGAAGCTTCACGAATGGTAGGTGGCTCCCTGGCTTGTTGAAGCACGATAGGGGATGCTGGGGCAGCCTTTGTGGTTGTTGACTTGGCCACGGTCTTCCTGGTGGTCTCAGGCAAACGTTCTTGCTCCGGGGGCAGCCTTTGCAGCCTGCAGCTAGCACACTGGTGCTTGGCGACGTTGGAGTTTTCTTCGGAGTTTGGGCTTGGATCACGGCTTGTTGGGGGCATCCAGTGGCGTAGCTAGGTCGTCTAGCACCCGGGGCCCGTAGGCCTTCTGTCACCCCACTCCCCGGGTGTAGCCGGCGGAAAGAGAGGTGTCTTCAGACGTATGACACCCCCCCGCTCACTGGCCCCTTACACCCGGGCCCCACGGCCCCCCGGCCCCCCCTGTTGCTACACCACTGGGGGCATCCGGTGAATGAACGCAAATCACCTCCACAGGATGTCACGTAGTGGTGACAGTGATGAAAACAACAAGGCTCTGAATGACGAAGCTTGCGCTTTATTGGGCTCATCTGTGCACTCAAAAGCAAGTTACACTCAAGGAACAACGATTGCGGCGAGCACAGTCGGTGATCGTCGAAAATCTGATGAACGAGTCAAGAGCATCGGCTTTCATACATGTGTCATGGAATCTTCCAAGTAATCGCTGCTGCCCGCGTGTCGTCCAGAAAATACTACGAAATTCGTGTCACACATACATGCACTATATTACCGAAGGTTTGGCGACAACAGACAGCTGATTGAACCATCGATAACATTTGAGAAACTTCCGATACACGCAGGCTTGTGCTGCGCCAAGGGATAACATTTGTTAGACATTCAAATATATATATATATATATATATATATATATATATATATACAGTGGTGGCAACTCGCTCAGAAAAGAGATTCTTTAAAAACTCCAACAAATACAGCACCGCAATGTTTAACCAACCATATATATATATATATATATATATATATATATATATATATATATACATATACGTGTGGAGATCCTAGGGGATCTAGCCCTTAACCCGCCGTGCTTGCTGAGTGGCTATGGTGTTGGGCTGCTGAGCACGTGGTCACGGTATCGAATCGCGGCCACGGCGGCCGTATTTCGATGGGGGCGAAAGCACCCATCGAAATAACGTGCACCATAGATTTAGGTGCACGTTAAAGAACTTCAGGTGTTCGAAATGTGCGTAGTCCCCTACTACGGCGTACCTCAAAATCAGAAAGTGGTTTTGGCACGTAAAATACCATAATTTTTTAACTAGCCCCTAACAGCTTCGCTGTTATTGGCTGTAAAATTGGTTACGTCTTTGTTTTTTTAATAAATGAATAAATAAATAAATAAATTGGTATTTATTTATTTACTTATTTATTATTGACAACGCGGGAGCAGTGGCGCGAACGCTTTGGCACAGTAGCGCCGAGGGGCGCCACGGAGCCACCTGTGGAAGAAGGCGGCGACGCTAGAGCCAATCGGGATGATGCTAGTTTTGTCTTAACACACGGAAACGATCTCAACAGCTTCGCTGTAAATGTGTATAACGAATGTATAAAACGAAATAACGCGCATGCATAAAAATAAATGTGTATGCCTACCTTTTGTCAGAATGACCAGCAGTGGGGATAATAAGTGTGCTCGTACCTTTGTTCAAAATTCTGCGTCACCTCTTTGTCGCGTGTACACAGTTTGGCCGGTCATCTACTTTCATGAAGTGGAATGGATAACGTTCTTTTTTTTAACGACCTGCAGTTTTTGCTTGATAAATCCCGAATAAGCTGCTTCGGTTCTCGCCAGGTCTTCCAGCTCCTGTCGCAGTTCCTCTTTTTGAGCTTAGTACCCCTCTTTTTATTGCGTTCAATTTTGCCATTTGTTCAAACAACTCCCATTTTTCGTCGGCACTGTTAAGTGTGTCACTAAAAACTGCTAGATTTCTTTCTTTCTTTCATCTATGAAAACATCACCTTTGATTAACCAAAGTGTTCAATTTTCTTGTTTCCCATTCCAGTTATCATTTGTGCATTTGGCCAATCTCAAACTTCTCTAAACAATTAATGACCACTAAATGAAACAGTATCAACATCGTAGTTCTGACACAGAGGCGCAATCTCTCAACATACGTATCCTCGATCTTGTTGTGGATGACTGGTGGCTTGAAAGTGTAGGAAGTGTTGGCGACTTAGACCCCTTGCAAACTGCCACACCACTTAAGTATTGTTTGCTCACGCATTCTCGAAAGAACGCAGCACTTTCATCATTTATACTTCACAGTTGTAGTCGCCCAAAACAATAACACATATTTCACAATAATATACACATTGCCAAAACAACAGATATCTTTCAGGCGGCTTTGTAGGCAACATAAATCTAGGTTCGCCTCCTCTTACGTATACCACGGCGCATGCCCCATTAGAACAATTCCTGCGTGCAAGCCAGTGCTGTGAGGCGTGTTTTATTGTAGTATCCACTATACGAACACACCATGCGCTCTTTCGCCGTCGTTGATGGTTACAGATAGAACACTACTTTCTTAATTTCATTACGTTTTCTGAAGAACATTACTTGAATTTTACCTGTACGCTTTCCTTTACGCCAGAATTTCAATGCTAGGCTAGTGGCGAAATGTGCGCAGGCGTGTTCACACGTGTTTCAATCCCATAGACTCGTGCACAGAAGCAGTTGCATTCCGAGGTGACACTTTTGCTTGCCAGCTTGCGTCATCGTTTTTTTTTTTACGCGTAGTTGCCATGGTACATACCCGATGTACTAGAAATGAAGTTTAGAATTATGGCTGTTTGGGCTAGCTGGTTAGATACAGCAATGGGGGTCATAACACTGGAAGACCCGGACGAAAGCAAGACAACAAGGACGAGCACTAACGACCAATTGAATGTTTATTTCTAAAAGAAAACACCGTATCTCTAGGCCCTCACACCTAAAAGACGGGACCACCCCACATAAAAACAGTGCTTCTTAAACAACGGTTTACACCCACAATTGCCGGAATGCACGTGTCATGTGTCTGTGCATTGCGGTGATTCTGGGTGGGAACCGTTGTTTAAGAAGTGCTCTGTTTTTTATAGAAATGTAGACTAAATTACGCGAGTAGTTGTTGAAGTCGCTTTGACAGCGAGGGCCACTGATATCATGAGTTCCCCTTCAGTTGCTCTCAGTACAAGTGAATTTGCGTTTTTGAAAGCGGCTGGTTTTCATGTGCAGTGATTGGGCTTTTTTTGGTGTGCGGGCCAAAAATGTGGTGCTTTTTTGTAAATGAACACTCAGTTGAAAGTCAGAGCTCGTCCTGTTGTCTCGCTCTTGTCCGCGTCTTCCAGCGCGGTGACCTCCATTGCTGTATGTAAGCAGCTAGCCCCCAAACAGCCATACTTATAAATTTCATTTATAGTACATCTGATTCTTTTGCGTGTAATAATAGTGATCCGTGTGCATTTGTTCCCCTCATCGCATTTGCTACCTGCCGTGCCAGAGCGCTGTTCTTCAACTTCAGGGCAAGAGTTCTTTCAGATGAAGTCAAGTTGTTATTTTTATGTTCTGTGCCGTCATTTGGTCCGGGATGAGGATGGCCAAAACCCTCAGGTCTGAGTGGCAAAGACAGGCCCACATTTACAGAGTATCATGCAACAGCGCATCAATTTATCTTCCAGGCACAACTCGGAAGCCTACTGTCGCTACCGATAATTCCGTCGCAACACGGATCGGACGACAGAGTAGTTGTGGTCTGTCACTCTGGCCAGACAGCAAGCCAGCCTACCATAAGAGTGGCGTGCATCGACTCAGGCTGTCAAGACGTCGAGGGATGTTTGCCTTCACGACTTCGTCAAAAAGGCGCTTGCCCTGGGACCAAACTTTGCTACAGAACCAAACAAGTCAGCTCGCAAGCTGATTTCATTGGCAAGGCGTGTGGCAACGGCCGCTCTGCGCCACACTCTCGCGCCATGCTTTTCGAGGCGCCACAGTTGACGCTCACAAATAGGTGTCGATGATGATGGGAAATGCCCTTTCGCACATACCCAATCACGGGTATTTGCCAAGAGTCGGTGTCGTATTCGCCGCCACACGGTGCACTGCCTTTATATGCTTGTGCTTTACACTTTCACGTACATATATTATCACAAAGGGAAGCGTAGCAGGGGGCGGCAGAATGTTTGGCGGACGGATGAGCTTAGGAAGTTTGCAGGAGCAACATGGCCCCACTTAGATCATGACCGTGATAAATGGAGAAACATGGGAGAGGCCTTTGCCCAGCAGTGGGCGTAGCCATGCCGCTTCTGCTGATGATGATGACGACGATTGCGCTAATGCATCAAATAACGTTTTGCTGAAATTGTTAAATTGCTGATTTGCATATTTCTGCCGGTCTATAGTTAAAGTGCAAAGGCACTCACGTAACATTGGATAGTTAACTCGATGAGAAATATGAGATTGTCCCTGAGAATTAGTGAATCGATGGAAAAAAATGGCGGTAGCAAAACGATCCGTTACAGCGGAATCATACACATTACACCATCTTGAATTTACGTTGAAGTTCCACAATACATGATCGATCAGTGTGGAGGTCAACGAAGTTATACATGTTGAGGTTTAGTTGATGTTATGGAATCCATATGATCTAACAACATTAAAATATTCATTGTCATGTTCCTTTATAGCATCAAAAACAAAGTCCCCACATATTCGCATTCGTTTATTTAAATTGGTCAAGCAAAGTAGTAAATGTTCGAAATGTTGCATAAAAGCTGATTTGTTCTTGTTAGGAGCACGATAAATTACCGCTGCAACAAAGCATTCAGAATTCATGATAAGCATCTCAAATTCATTCGCGTATGAGTAAGAGTACTACTTATTGACTAAGCATGATATAGAAGACCTAATAAATAGTGAAACACCACCACCCCTATTTTGCGTACTTTGAGGAGTGGTTTTAGGTTTGTAGCGCAGGTCAGAAAGAGCAAAAAAGGAAGCAGGTAGGGTAATCAAAGGGAAAGGTAGGGTAATCAAAGGGAACGGAAAACATAGTAATTTGATTACCCCTACCTCCTTCCGTTTTTGCTCTTTCTGAGCTGCGCTACTAGCCTAAAGAAGTCATGACATACCAACTCGCCCAAACTTCCACGCTTTTGAGGTGTGGAGAATAATGCATATCCGGGTATATCGTACAATTCGCCTGAACGCAGCCATGTTTCTGAGATGGCAAAGGATGCAATGAAAGACGAGAGCAAAGGTTGTCAACATTTTTGAGCAACTGTTCACGAAATGATTAGCAGAGTGAACTATGGTAGCCATGTTAATGTTAAAAAGACTAACAAATAAGGGACGTCAGTTTCATTACGAATATTGACAGCCCTTGCAGTTTCAGCCTCTCGGCCAAGAATTCGGTTTGCAACCCGGACGAATTTCCAGGTGTTTGCCTTTTTCCTGGTGATACCTTTTCCTAATAGTGTTGTCATTTCAGGGCAGAAATGCTCATTAATGAGCACATTCGTTGAGCCATCGTATCCAAAATCGCGATGGCTTAGCTTTTTCTTCTTGAATCTTTTAATTATGCGTTCTCTAATAGAACGAGACATGCGCTTAATTACAACATTTGGCCGATGCTTGTCATTACTAGGAATGAATCACGTCAAAGTCTGTTTCACTAGCAGAAATATCATGCTTTTGACAAACAGATGTGAATACTGCGACTAGGTTTTCGTTTTGCTTTAAGGGAAGTCCCTCTATTTTCAAATTTCGCTATCATGTATATTGTTTCAGCTCAATTATTTCAGAGCGGGTACTTTCAAGCTTACTTCGTAGTCAATTATTTTCTTTCTTTAGTAACACTTGTTCCTTTTTCATATTATATATTTTTGCCTTGAAAGTTTCAAAGTGAGAGATCAGTAAATGTAGAGATATCCTAATCTCTTGCATCTCATATCTCAGAGTAGATCCATGTGAGTCAACCTTGCCCGATAGATCAGTAAGCAACTTTGCCAGTTTCGTAGTCATAGTTGGCGGTTTGTTCGTCATTTTCAAGTGCTATTCGTAGTGGTCGAACAGTCAAATAATGCACTAAAAGAGCAGTCACGGAGCGATCCAGGTACCTCTGGTAGGTTATTGCGAAAAGATGCAAGTTGGTTTACCTGCACAATTCCAATAAAACGATTAACGATTGTGAATTTCGCACTTGTTACCGCTCCTTTATAGGTGATGGGGGAGGGGGGCGTCCATGACTTGTCGATCAGAGCAGCATTCCATGACGCAGGCGCAGTCGGCAGCTACTGTAGTGGGAGTCTTGAAGATGAAGGCTCCTATAGTTGATCTGATCAAACAGCTGGTCCTTTTCTGCCGGGGAAACTAGCAGACATTGGCCCCGGAATCTGCACGATTTGAAAAAAAAAAGAACGATTAACGCTTCCTGATGCTTCCAGTTGCCTGGACCGCTTCGTACTTACAAATCGAGATTAGAAGTAAACTTAACCATAAACTTAAAACTCTGTTTACATGCCAACATTTTTGTGTGCAGATTTTGCATTGGTAAACTGAATAACTCCAGCTAGCCATAAGCTAGGGAAATCTAGGGCATTTTTAAAGCCAAGTTTGGAGAAAACTGGCTTCGGAGGTTGGAAACACCGCGTACAGACATACGTAAATGTATACGGAAATTTTCTCTCAGGGACACTCTGCCGACGGCACATTTTGTGCGACGGGGCCCTCAACGCTTTCGCGTTAAAGTTGATGGAGACGCGCAAATCGCAATGTGATATTCCGAGCGCTGATTTCACATGATGGCGATTTCAGCGACGCAGCTGGTGCGATGCGTATGGTTGCGTGCGACCAGGTTTTTTTGGCACACGCTTTATAATTTTTGAGACGCAACGAAAAAAAAATACCAGGATACCCAAGTACTTCTTATAAGTTCTCAATGCGAACGCATAATTGTTTAATTGAACACCTAATATCTAGGAGGCGCAGCTTTAGACCAGTGGGTACGACAATCGGCTCCTGAGCGCAGGGTCATACGTTAGAAAGTTGCCACCGGCAACGTTGTTTCTTTGAAATTAATTCTGTGCTGGAGCGTAGCTCTTAGGCGCCCGTTCATGCGGTGAGCATCGGCGTGCCTCGACATCCCTCGTAATCGAGCGAACGAGCGCAGCAAATGTTGAAAGAGCGAACGCGGAGCGCAGCGGGTGATGAAAGACGACGATAGGGAAGAGAGCGCGAGGACGAAAGCGGAGGTGCAGGGCACAGCGGAACTATGAGGCGGAAAGCGGAGGAGGAGGGTATGGGGAAAGCGTGAGAAGAAAAGCGTAGTGCTTCGCAAGACGAGCTTTGGGGCGACGATGACTCGGACGTTTCGATTTTCTGAGTTCTGGCAGCCCGCTTGCAGCCAGACGGCAGCCAGCTAGTTCCGGTCCTGATGGTCATGTGGGCTGGAGTCCCAAGACAACCCGAAGCTGCACGAAGTTTGCAAAATCGAACGATAGGGCAGCTGGCTGGAGGATAAATGTAAACATGCTACCAGTACCCAATGCTGATGATCACACACCCGGGTGAGGCACATCATCGGGTGAGGCACACACCCAATGATGATGATCACACATGGAACTGAAGATCAGGAGCGGTCGAACTGTAGGATCAAGAGTGTCGTCAATGCATGACTTAGGATATACGTCCTTTCGAGAGGCCTTATTGAGGGCCCGGTAATTAACGCGAAAGCGCACGAAAGCGTCTTTCTTTTTCGGACCAAACCAACAGGAGATGACCAAGGGCTAGCTGAGGGTCGGATGTCCTTCCGTTGTAACATGTCCTCGACATTTTCTTCTATGATTTTGCGAGGGTTGCAATGTGGGCTTGTTGGTAATGCATCTTCAAGGGGAGTATGGTAGCGCGATTCAAAGACGGGACAAGAGAAGACACAGAGGGACACACAGAGCACTAACTTCCAACACTGTTTATTTTCGAAAACCAGGTCGTACTTATACACTCAGACAACATGAGTCACAGCCACGCGAACAGATTAACAATCAGAGCGATACAGTTTCTGATATGTTAAGCCATGCGCAAAAATTTCAGTTCTTTTTCAGAGAGAGCCAATGATGGTTTGCTGAACATGAATCCCCTAGGGCATCAATCTGCTCGGCTTCTATTATAAGTCTAGTGAGTTCGCACTTGTTTCTACCGGTAATGATTGTTGATTCGAAGAGTGGGGAGCACTTATGTTGCTTACAATGAAGGGAGAGAAACCCATCTGATACAAGTTTGTCGACTTTATTTTTGTGTTCGCGCAGTCTATCATTAATGCATCTGCCCGACTGTCCGACGTAATACTTCCCACACGATAAGGGTATACGATATATAATTGAAGTCTTACATTCTCTGAAATTTTTCCTGTGTTTAACTTGGCACTTTCTTTCTTTTCTGGTCAGGCAGCTTCACGTGGCAAAAGCTTCCGGCTAGCGTAGGACACGGGATGAAAACGCCCGTCGTGTTCTTGCAAAAGAACTGCTCCGAGACTTCTCGAAGAGGCGTCCGTGCGTAGCACAAAGTGTCTGCTCAAGTCTGGCGCCTTCAGTATAGGCTGCTGTGACAACAGCTCCTTTAATCGCATAAATGCCTCTTCGTGTGGTGTCTGCCAATTCAGCCGGTTCGGAGAGCCCTTCTTCGTAAGGTCGGTGAGTGGATGGGCAAGCTCAGCGTAGTTCGGAACAAAGTCCCGGTAATATCCCGTTAGTCCTAAGAAGGCCCTGAGCTCCTTCTTCGTTCCAGGTCGTTTGGCAGTGTTGATCTTGTTGGCGGTGTCTTTCAAGGGCTGTAAAACGCCTTGCCCTACCACATGGCCTAAGAAGCATGTTGTTGGAGAGCCGATTTCACTTTTGTTGGGTTTTATGGTTAGTTTGGCTGTGCGCACTCTGTGAAACAAGCAATTTAATGTCTTTAAATGCTCTTCCCATGTTTTTGTTGCCACAAGAACGTCGTCGAAGTAATAGTAGACGTGAGGTATGTCTCCGACAACCTCCCTCATCAATCGGTTGAAGACAGCAGGTGCTGTCTTAATGCCAAAAGGCATGTACTTAAATTGGTATAGTCCAGAGTCGCATGAAAATGCAGTGGCTTCTTTGGACTCAGGGGCCATGGGTACTTGCCAGTACCCTTTTGTGAAGTCAAATTTAGAAAAATAATGACTTCCAGTGAGCCTGGCAAACATCACCTCTGCTCTAGGAATGGGCTCACAGTCGGGAACTAGAATTTGATTAAGTTTTCGAAAGTCTATGCAGAGGCGCACTCTGCCGTCTTTCTTTTTGACCACCACAATGGGTGCCTGATATGCTGACTTTGATTTTTCTATTATACCTAACTTCAGCATGTCCTGGACTTCTTTTTCCACGGCATTTCTGACAGCAAATGGCATGGGGTACTGCCGGACCTGTATGGGCGCAGTAGTAGTCAATTCCAAATGACATTGCAGGACATCAGTCTTTCCAGGTAGATCAGAGAATATATCGTCGTAGGTTGTAAGGACAGCTTCAACTTGGAGTCGCTGGTCCATAGTCAGTTGGTTCGAAATGACGACGTCTTTTGATGTCTGCGTTCGGATAAGTGACGGGTAAGGCGGCGTTGTCTCTGCAAGCTCTAGCCCTGTCGCGTCATCTGTACCCACCGTTGTCGCTGTTACCTGAAGCAACTCGCTGTTAGGTCGCTCTTCATATTTTTTCAACATATTTATATGAAATACCGTTGTTCTGCTCCCAAGGTCAACAACATAGTCCAAAGGACTTTTCCTTTCTACAACGTTGAAAGGTCCCTTCCACATAAGTATCAACTTATTCCTTTCACCAGGCAGTAAAACAAGTACTTTGTCTCCAGGATTGAGCTCTCGCATCTTGGCTTTCCTGTCATAATACGTTTTCTGTTGCTGTTTCGCTTTCGTGAGCTCTTGCATGGCGATGGCGCACGTACGCTCTAGCCGTTGACGCAGTTCCATGATGTATTCGTAAGAAGATTTCATGTCGTTATCCAAACGGGGATTTGTCCACAATTCCTTTAGCACAGCCATCGGACCACGGACATAGCGCCCATACAACAGTTCAAATGGCGAGTAACCGATGCTGCTCTGTGGTACTTCTCGGTACGCGAAGAGTAGCGGGCCTAGGTAGCGGTCCCAACATTTAGGTCACTCTTGGCACATCCGTCCGAGCGCACGCTTTAGCGTGCCGTTAAATCGTTCCACTAATCCATTTGCCATGGGGTGGTACGGCGTGGTAGGCAATTGCTTAATTGACAGGAGACGACTGAACTCCTTCATCACAGCTGACATGAAATAGGATCCCCGGTCGCTGACAATCTCCCGCGGCAAGCCCACTCGGGAAAACATTTCGACGAGTCCTTCCGCAACAGTTCTCGACTCGGTAGATGGCAGGGCGACAGCGTCAGGGTATCTGGTGACGAAGTCAACCATAGTGAGGATGTAACGGTTGCCTTTATCTGAAGTTGGGGATAAAGGACCAATAATATCGATGCCTACGCGAGCAAAGGGAGTGTCAATTACAGGCATCGTACCCAGCGGAGCGCGTCCTACTAAATGGCGCGGCACCGTTCGTTGACAGACGTCGCACGATTTAACAAACCGTTTCGTCTCCGACGGGACCCCTGGCCAGTAAAATTCAGCAACAATTCGATCCACCGTTTTCGTCACACCCTGGTGCCCGGCGAGGATCCCTTCATGAGCCAATTTCATCACCATCCCCCTGAGATCTTTTGGCACGACTAGCTGATCTAGTATTTTCCCACCTGACACTGTGTGCTTCCTGTATAAAATGTCATCCTTTAAGTAATATTCGCTTGCGTGGCCATCCGCGACCATAATCTTGCCGACCTTTTCGAAGCATCTCCTCAGAGACCCATCGTTCCTCTGTAAAGCTTTTAATTTGCCTTGCTCTATTCCAGTGACTGCGGATGGCGAGACAGGCAGTGTAGGCAGCGACCGTATCTTCATTTCCTTTGTCACAGCAACGAGCTCGGTATCAGACTCGTAGTCTTCTGTATGTCCCGAGGAGGCGGCCGTGTTTTTAGCTGTGGACAACGTTTGGCCCTCTACGTCTGGTAGCTCTGCTTGAGCGGTGGATGACATCCGGTTGGCAGGATAATTCGTCTTGTCGCTGTTATGTTTCAGCGGAGACCATGAATTGGCCGGGTCATCAGGTGCACGGGCACCTTCAATGTTTCCCAATACCACATCATACAGGGGGTCTCGCATACATTTAACTCTTGCAACGCCGGTAAAGAATGGACTCTCTAAGTATACTATCGCTTCCGGTAAGTAGTGGATTGTGCGGTCTAGCAAGAACACGGGACTTTTTGTTCCTGTCATTTTGTCCTCAGGTACCAAAGAGAGTCGCACGACCACGGTTTGCAGCCAGTGTCTCGTAAGACAGACACCGGTTGTGATTCGAGAAAGCATCTTCCCACTGGAAGATTTCCACTGTCACATCTGGGGCCTTGTCGCATTAACGTCATGTTGACTATTGGGACCGTTTCGCCACCTTGAAGCACTACGTATCCGCCACCATCTTCTGTCGGCATTTCGGCTTGCGACGGAGCCAGAATACACGAAGCTTGTCCTTGATTTTCCCTTCTTGAGGCTTCACCTCCTTGTCTCTTTCTGCCGGACCATCCGCGACCTGTAGAGTTCTCTTTAGTCCGGGACCAGCACTCCGAAGCTCGATGTCCCGCTTTATCACAGAGGAAGCACCGATTAGTTGCACGTGGCATAGCTGTTGGAGGTTCATTCTTGCGAGCAGAGTCTAACACGACCTCCTTGCATAACTTTTCTCTACCTAGATTGGTCAGGTTTTGTGCCTCTATAAAACAATCGGCATTCTTTGAAAACATAGCGAGGGTATTACAGTTCCTTTCTTTCAGGAACACTCGCAGCGACGCAGAACATCTTCTCAAAAACTGTTCAGCAATCATGGTGTCCCTGAGGGAGTCGAAGGTCCTCTCAATATGGGACATTTCAAGCCAGTGGTCAAAGTAGCCCGATATTCTACCTGCATATTGTAGGCCAGTCTCATGGTCTTCGGGCCTTGCGTTTCGAAACTTTTCCCGGTATCCCTCAGCAGTGCACCGAAAGCGCTGAAGGAGAGTAGCCTTCAGCTGGTCGTAGTCTAGGGCTGCATTAGAATCAAGCCGTCCTATGACCGTCAACGCTTCTCCTGTCAGGCAGAGGCTGAGGGAGAGCGCCCATTTTGCGCGGGGCCATTCTTGACTTGTTGCCACTCGCTCAAAACGTTGCAAGTAAGCGTCTAAATCATCCCGGGCTTCGTTAAAGGGCGGGATCAACTTATGAGGACTGAATAGCTCAGGAGCCGCCCTGGTAACCGACTGTTCCGTAGTGCTGTCACTCTGTGCGCTTTGTACGCCAGCAGTCTTTTCCTGGAGCTCGATCTTGAGCTTTAGCACTCGTTCTTCCGCTTCTAGTCGTAGACGCTGTTGTTCTGCCTGCGCTTCGGCCTCCTGCGCCTGCGCTTTCGCGTCTTCCCGATGTTGGGCGCGCTGGTCGCGTTCCCTCACGATTTCTATATCAATCCAACGTTTTACTCCGCTCCTGTCATTCCTAGCTCTTTCCCTATGGCGTACAACCTCTCGATCTCCATCGCTCCTCCTGTGCGTTTGAATATCCTGGCAGGCTCGCCAAAATTTGTGATAGGAGGATGTGGGCCCAGGCCTCAAGCACACAGGGATGGCACAATGAACACAGAGAGGCTTTAATGACACGGGGACGGGACTAGGATAACGTACACGATAACACACACACAGTTCCTTTCATAAATGTCTGTCGCGTAAGTATCGTCACGCTCAGCGTCAATGTAGGAAGGCGTCCGATAGCGCGTCGGTATCACACACTCACGGCACGAAGAGGCGCAGAGATGAATCTCGAGCGGCGAGTGGCGCAGGTGCTGGATGCCGCGGCGGGTGCCCGGCACACGACGAGCCACTCGCGCGACAGCAGGGTCGGGACGTCGGCCCGCCACAGGGTAGACCGTTCGGAAGGCTTAGCTGCACCGGATCATGCCGGTGTCGGATGCTCGCCCAGCAGTGGAGCAGGCCGGTTGACGACCAAGGACAGCCCGGCCTGTTCTGCCAGCACACCCAGGAACACCGGCCTTGGGTAGATGACTGCTCGGCTCGTTCGGAAGGCCAGCCCAGGCAGCTCAGGCAGATCGCACGGCTGCCGTCGTTGTTGTTGTTGTTGTTGCTGCCGTCTAAGACCAGACACCGGCTCTTCTCTTCCTCTTCGTCCGTCGCCGCCGCACAGCAGTCACGCGCATTCGGCCGCGACATTCAAACAGTCCAAACTCCTATCACACCATGTAAAGCCTGTTTCACATGCTGCGACTGCAACGATGAAAATCGGTGCTGTCGCACGCGTCGCAATGCGATTTTTAGAGGGCTCATTTCACATGATTGCGATTTCAACAATGCGACTGGTGCGACGCCCAGGGTTGCTTACTGCCAGGTTTCGTGGCACACGCTGCATAATTACTTTATTGTAGTGAATAAAATGTTTACACTCTAATATTATTGACTTATCTTGATTAGAAGCAAATAATATGTGCGTTTACTAATTTAAAACCGCTAGTTAAGATTTGTCTTGGAGTGCGCGACGGCGGTTTCTGTAGCTCAGTGCGACATCGCGCACGTAAACAGCTGTTTGCAGGTGGTTCAGCGATTCTTTATTCTATGGTTCAGCCCTGTGTGTTGTCTTATCTACCTTCTATGACCGTTTCGTTTTGCCTGCGCTACAACAATCTACAAGATGGCCGGCCTATCGACAAGTTCATGTAGCTGCCCTCACCGTATATGCAGTATTCGGAATTCGGCTGCCACGAAGTTGCGCCAGCCCAACAAGATCCTCGCGCTACCAGTGCTAGGCGTCAGCTTCTGGAGAAATGATGCGTGTGTATTGCCCGTCATTGCGCATATGTGGTGCCTGCTCCTAGCCATATTCTTACGCCAAACGCATCAAGAAGCACCAACCCGAACGCCCGCGTGTGCCCCTGAACGAAGCTCAAACGATCTGTGTGATTACGACGTGGAATGAAAATTGTGTTGTGAAATTCAACCTTAGCGCTAGCCTGGTTCGTCCATCGCCGTGCTTGCGCTGCGAATATATATATGGGAGCCCTCTATAAATATTTCTAAAGGCGCAAAAGCCTACGCATCAAATGTTTCGAGCAGTTACCGTCACTTTTGTAGAAACCTGTACGTTGTAACATAGCATTCTAAAAGACACGCTTCTCGTCCACTTGTCCCGTGTCTCGCGCTGGTAGTATACTCGGAACTTCTAACAAGAAGACCATATCAGTACGCGTTATTCATAATGCAGGATCGTAGGCCCACGGCAGGGGCACTTGCCGTAGAATTTTTCAGCTTTCTGCTCAGCCTCGCACGCCTCTCACGGTTAGCCTGTTCTGTGGAAATAAATATTATTATAGTATTAATGTTATTAGATATTATAGTTTCTTCACTGTAACTTATAGCAATCTTCCAGATTTCTTAAGCTAGAAAGAGCGTAGGTTAGGGCGTGTTAGCTAGTCATGCATTTAACCTGTATTAGATCAACATTGTTACGACATGCTTATGGGAGTCATTTCAAACTAGATTGCTCAGCCAGAGGAAGTACAAATGCAAGCCTCAATGTTTGTTCCAATTTGGTATTCCTAAACAGATTATATTGGCAGAATTTTGTGTCTGCTTGCATTTCCTGCAATTCAATGTTCAGAGCTGGAAAATCTGATTCCTTTTCTTGCTGTCGAAAGGCTGCTTCAATGTCGATAGCAAGCTATAATTATTCATTTCGAAAGTGTTAAGCAATGACTATATGTCTAAGCTTATCAATGCGTTCTTATTCCACGAACACAATCAAGTTTTCTCTCTCCGTCTCATTGACAGCCATGGAATGAAACCGTTCACTTTCATAAGTACCAGGATGCAAACATTCTGGAGTTTGTCCTGAGCATTTGTCTGCATCCTATAGTGTGCATGTTTGTATCAAGTTCTGGTGTTACAATCTTTAGTAATTAACTATAGTGCAACAGAAATACGATGGACAGGAACGAAGTGAACACACAGAGCGCTTCGTTCTTGTCTGTTGTCAATCTGTTGCACTTTAGTTAATAATGAATACACAGAAACTCATCTAGTCTTCAGTTATTATGTCGGGCTTATAAGCCCGCTTGTGTCCTGGAATATCTGCACGGCTATGTATCCTGTAATTTAATTTCTGGCCATGTGCTTGCAAGTCACGTGTCAATCTCCTGATTTTCCTGACAATCTTGTGTGATGTGCAGGCCCAAATAGTTTCTGGTGAATCCATGCGGGGTGTTGTGCAAGGTGTAATCTGCACTACAAGTGCTGCTTTGATATCTTTCAGTTCAGCTTTTCTAGGTGTAGGATGACCTGGAATGGTACTCACTTATATGGGGTTTAGCTTTATGTAGTGTCATACTACTGTTACACTGCTATTGCCATGCCATATGTGCCTTATGTTTGCTTGCAGCTTCATGATTAGCAACCTCCTCTGTGTGTTTGGCAGTTGCATATAGTCTCCTGGCCTAATTGTTTGCCCCCATATTCCACGGTATGGGCCTGTTGTGTTTCAAGTTCAGGCACTCCCGAGGTTGTGTTTCTGAAGGGAGGGGTAGTCGTCTTTGCATCTCATATGCTAGCTGGCATAGTATCTTGGGACGAGGTTCTGAGCTCTTGAGACAAAGAATTTGTGCTGCAGGCTGCAACTCTACTGTCTAGGTGCTTGTTCGTTAGCTCTTTCTCATAGAGTTCTTCAAGCATGGTAAAGTTGGAAAGACCTGTTATTACTACCCGATGCCTGTATTCGATGAGTTGTCTTTTTTGTGTGCTGCTGGTAATTCATACCGTACCATACCTTGGACACAAGCACAGCATCTGCGATTTTCTATAGTATCCACTTGTCCACCCCCATTATTTCGAGATTATTCTTTTCACCAGGTGTGGAAGTTGCGTCCAGGCATTGCATAATTGTTTCATCCACGTGCTGACTCTGCCGTCATGGGCTTACACTAGCTGAGGATTTGTGGATGTTCACTTGTGGGCATATTTGTCCAGCTATGTGGATCACAATGTGCAATCTGGGGTAGTTCTTGATTCCAGTTTTTCTTTTTTTTCCGACGTTGATATGAGCTGACTTATCAGAAAGCGAGAGGCCAGACTGGTCAAGAAAGTTTGCAGTGTTGTCGAGGGCTTGTTGCATTATTCTTGATTTCTGTATAAGATAGCTTTCCCATAGACTGTAATACACCATAGGCTGTAGTGTTTCTTGTAGTATGCCCGTGTTGTTGGTGCGTGTGGGCCAAATGTACCTCCAACTCTCACCTGGAATTTTCTGCCTTTCAGAAAGTTACCGTTTAAGTGCTCTACCAGAAATGTTTTTGCCCATCATTCCTCTTATTAGAGCAGCATGAGGTACTGCTGTTAAAAGCCTCTTCCCTCTCAATTCTTTCATAAGCGGTATTACACAATGTCCTGCAATAAAGTTTCTGCTGCTTATGGCCCACTCATATCTGCCAGAAGGGACAACTCTTGAAAAAGGTTTTCTTTGTGCTATGTGCGCGACATATATGTAGTATGAGCATTCATGCCTTGACATTATACATCTGTAGAACCAGCTTCCTGACAGAGTACTTGCTATACCTGATCATGCTTATTTGTGCAGTGCTGCTGAACAATACATATTGATGCAATGAATATTTACACACTCGAATTATCACGAAACATGGTTGTTTTACAATTCTGCCCTTTGCTTTCTATTGGTGTTAGATTTTGCATAAGCATGCCCCCTATGCAATAGTATTTTGAAGTGTAAGGGTTCAATAAAAGGTGATGAACTAAGTCTAAGTGCAAGAGCTTTTTTTATCACCTATGACTCCCATCGAAATGCGACTTCCATGGCTGGCAAAACAACCCCTCGCCTTGTGTTAGCAGCAGAATGCTATAGCCACAGTGGCAGGTGAACAAATTGAAGAACAATATTTCTGTCGATAATTTTTTTTCTTGCCTGTATGTAAGTAAAGTTTGCAATAAGTTTGTCATTGCAAAAAAGCCCAGTTTGTGTTCTTTTATTGAATAAACCACATATTGTGCATAATTGAAATGCAGAAATTTGTTCTAAAATCCTCGGGTTATATATGTTCTTGCAAGTAGCATGGTATTTAATTACTTATAAAGATAGTAATCGCAGCCGATATCGTTATATAGTTTTACACACTAATATATGTGATCACAAACTTATTAGAAACTTACTAGAAACATGTAAGGCATGAATGTTTCTGCACACTTAATCAGCCGTGAACGTGCAAGAACTGCTTGTACTGGCTGACTTCACTGCACAGTTTTGATTTAATTTTCTTCAGCGTGTCGTTTTATACTGTTTTATCCCCACAAGAACAGGCCGTTTGCCTACTTTTCGCATTGTTGCACGAGTTCTATATGATTGTGCCGGAGGGTACGTTGTCGCTGTGCCACTATAGCAAGCAATTTACTTAATCTACTAGCTGTACAGTTAATTACCTTGCAGAACAAGTGTTCACACAGATGCAGTAAGGATACAAAGTCCGCAACATAGTCAATGTTTATTGGTTTCTGTGCAAGAAAAAAAAATTATCCAGAGAAGAGGTGCAACTTAACGTGCATGTCATGTTTTATTCAAGCCACGGATTTAATGCTAACGTAGCAAATTCATTACGATAGCCTACACTTTCGCTCTGTCAAATTTAATAAGAGGCAAGATAAGCTTTCAAGATGCATCGGGAAATTCATGCTTGAAAACCGACAAGAAAATGCAACTGAACGGTACCGCGTTCAGCGCAACGTTCAAACTTCGGGTACTTTGCTGTCTTGTCATTTGCCCTTGCCAAGGTTGAAATAATTCAAGCTGCTCCGTAAGCGCGATTTCTGCATGCTACTCAGCAAAACAAAATTGTGACGACCTCGTCGTCTGCTGGGGATCGAACACCTCCTAGCACTGACAACTCGCAAGGCGTACGAAGCAAACGTGAAAATGCACTTCATTTGCTGTGTAGTGTGTCAACAAACGCATAGAAATCGGAGAATGCAATCTGCGGTATAAGTTTTTTATTCTTTCTTCGCGTACGTACCGAATTCGACTATCCACGTCTCCGCGCATTGCACTTGTCGTGCGAGACGCCATTTTCCAAAATAAACCGGCGAAATAGCTCCGTTGACAGCTCTCCGCGCAATTTCGACGGAAAATCGCAGCGATCGGTGCGACGGTGCGACGGTGCGACTGTGCGACCAACCGGTTGGTCGCAGCCGAAAATCGGGGGGTCGGCACTGCGACTGCGATTTTCATCGCAAACGACAGAAATCGCACTTCCGGTGCGACGAAAATCGCATCATGTGAAACAGACTTAACTTTTTTTTCACGGTTCCGCGATGCGATGATTTTGTGTAGAGGCAGGCATCAGGCGTCACGTGAAACATTGGAAGCCTTCTACATCAAGAAAGCAGGACCGAACTGTGTTAGTGATACATCGGTTTTTCTTTACGAGGCTGAGCTGAAGTTTCTATCGCGCCTACTCTGATAAGACTTTGTACTCCATGTTGCTTTTTACGCATGCGCAGTGTTTTAGAGGGCTATATATTGTAACGACATAGGATCGACGAGTATGCGTAGCAGCACCGCCAAGAAACGCACTTTATCAGTCGTCCAAGGGAACAACAACAACGTCTTCTTCGTTTTCCTCGCTTCACCTACAAGCCCGCGCTACTTCAGCGTCGTCGCCACTGGCGCATACCCGCTGAATTATGGTTCTGCCAAATATAGTTTTCATTTGCTCACCCTTTAGAAAAGGTCATCGTCCCGATGATAGAGGCTTGGAAAGCAGCGGTAAAGAACTGCGCATTCTTGGCAGTCCTCATAGTACGGCTTCATACGCAGCACGTGAACGACCTCGGGTAAATGCCGTTGGCGCTTTGAATAGTGCGAGCTGTCTGGAACGACTTCGTTGTTGACGTCACTGATGCGTCGGAGAACTGTGTAGGGCCCGAAGTATTTGCGTAGGAGCTATTCAGAGAGCCCACGCTGTCGAATAGGTGTCTAGACCCACACTTTGTCGCCGATATTGTATGTTACGGCTTTGTGCCGAAGATTGTAGCGTCTGGCGTCACAGTCCTGTTGTTAGTGGATTCGCAGACGCGCAAGCTGCCTAGCTGCTTCTGCTCGGTGTGTTATCTCTTCAGCACCCGTCTCGTTGTTGTCAAATTCAAGAGGGAGCGTTGCGTCTAATGTTGTTGTAACCTCACGGCCGTAGACGAGACTGAAGGGCGTCTTGCGAGTGGTCTCTTGACGAGCTGTATTGCACGCGAAGGTGACATAAGGTAAAACCTCGTCCCAGTTCCTATGCTCTACATCTACATACATGCTTATCATATCAGCCAATGCCCTATTGAGTCGTTCGGTCAGTCCGTTCGTTTGAGGGTGATACGCTGTTGTATTCCGGTGGGCGCTACCACTTAGAAGTAGAACGATATCTAAAAACTGGGCCATGAACGCAGTACCTCTGTCCGTGACGACTACTGCGGGAGCGCCATGCCTTAAAACGATGGATTCCAGAAAAAATCGTGCCGCTTCATCTGCTGTTGCCCGTTGCAGGGCACTTGTCTTGGCATATCTAGTGAGATAATCCGTGGCAACGATTATCCACCTATTACCAGTAGTAGACGTTGGGAAGGGGCCCAGAAAGTCCATGCCTACTTGGGCAAATGGTGTGACTGGTACGTCAACAGGGTGCAGTAAGCCGGCTGGTTCGACGGATGGCGGTTTACGACGTTGGCAATCCAGACATGTCTGAACGTAACGAGTAGTAAGTCTGCCGAATCCGTGCCAATGTACGAGTGTAGCCCAAGTGCCCAGCAGTCGGCTCGTTGTGGCAGGCGTGTAAGATTTCACGTCGAAGCGGTGATGGAACAACAAGGAAGTAGTTGCTGCCGCTAGGCGAGAAGTTCTTGTAGAGGACATTGCGACGCAAGCAGTATGATGCCATCGCTCTTGCAAAGAGCCTCTGCGCGCTGTTGGTTCGTCCTTCGAGGTAATCAATAAGCGGCAGCAATTCAATGTCATCCCGTCGCTGGCGTAAAAGATCGGCAGTATCCACGAGTCCCAGAAAAACCGTGTCGTCATCGTCTTGTGCTGCCGGCTAAACAGGAGACCGAGAAAGGCAGTCGGCGTCTGCGTGCCGTTTTCCCGACTTGTATGTAACAACAAAGTCGAACTCTTGGAGTCGAAGACTCCAGCGTGCGAGCCGGCCGGAAGGATCTTTCAAATTAATAGGCCAGCAGAGGGAATGGTGATCACTAACGACGGTGAAAGACCGACCATACAAATACGGACGAAATTTCAGAACTGCCCATACCATTGCGAGGCATTCTTTTTCAGTGGTGGAGTAGTTAGCTTCGGCTCGGGATAGTGTCCTACTGGCGCAAGCAATCACTTTTTCGCTTTCGCCCTGCCATTGTACTAGCACCGCCCCTAGACCGACATTAATAGCGTCTGTATGCAATATCGTCGGGGCTTCATCATCGAAGTATGCTAATACGGGAGTCGATTGCATGCGTTGCCGGAGCTCGTGGAATGCCCGCTGCTGGTCTTCGCCCCAAGTAAAAAGCATATCTTCGCAGGTGAGCTGTCTTAACGGACATGCGATGCGCGAGAAATTCGCAATAAATCGCCGGTAATATGCACAGAGTCCCAGGAAACGTCGCACGGCATTTTTGTCTGATGGAATCGGGAAATTAGCGACGGCGGTAATTTTATCCGGATCAGGTAGGACTCCTTGGCTACTGACGACGTGACCGAGGAACTGGAGCTCATGAAAACCAAAATGGCACTTTTCAGGCTTCAAAGTGAGACCGGCAGAGCGTATCGCTTCAAAAACAGTTTTCAGCCTTCGTAAGTGTTCGTCGAACGTTGCGGAAAAGACAATCACGTCATCCAAGTACACCAGGCATGTTTGCCATTTGAGTCCGGAGAGCACAGTGTCCATTAGACGCTGAAATGTTGCTGGCGCGGAGCACAAACCGAAAGGAAATACCTGAAATTCATAAAGTCCGTCAGGCGTCATAAAGGCTGTTTTCTCACGGTCTCTTTAATCCACTTCGATCTGCCAATAACCGCTTTTCAAGTCCATTGAGGAAAACTAGCACGAGTTTCGCAACCTATCCAAGGAATCATCAATACGTGGCAGTGGATAAACGTCCTTCTTTGTGACCCGATTGAGCTTCCGATAGTCGACGCAGAAGCGCAGGCTATACCGTCCTTCTTCTTCACTAAAACTACAGGGGATGCCCAAGGACTATTAGATGGTCGAATAACGCCATCTTCCAGCATCGTCTTCACTTGTTTTTGTATTGCTTCGCGTTCCTTTGGGGCCACACGATAAGGGTTTTTTCGGATGGGTCTGGCGTCTACATCAGTAATGATGCGGTATTTGGTAAGTGGCGTTTGACCAACTCTTGACGCAGAGGAGAAACAGCCCGGCTACTGATTGATGTGCTCAAGAAGACGGTTCCGCTCAACGGCCGTTAACGTCGGATTAACGTCTACAATAGGCGCAGCTTCGTGGATTGTAGAGGCCAACTCCTGCGCTAAATGGCAGTCTTGTATTTCTGTTACTTCGTCGAAATAGGTGACAGCAGTGCCTCTAACGATGTGTCGGCGCTCCTTACTAAAATTCGTCAGCAAGAGTTCGGCGCTTCCGTCGATTACATTGATAAGTGCTCTGGCAATCGAGACCCCGCAATTAAGTGCTAGCGCACTGATGTGTTCAGCTACTCCAGTCCCATTTTGCAGGCTGTCACAGGGCACCTGTAAGAGAGAGCAACTCCGCGGCAAAAGTGTGACGTCGTCCGCGGCAATACGTGAGCGAGGTTGTTGTGGCTTCTCATGGGTGACATTATCCGAACTCGTGGCAAATGTGACGCTTCTGTCACGGATGGTAATCACGGCGCCGTACTCCCGTAGGAAATCCATGCCCAATATAAGTTCTTTACAACACACAGTAAGGATGACGATGGTGACGACGAAGGTAGAACCGGCGATTAAGAGTCGGGCCGTGCATTTCCCAACAGGTGTCATCAACTGACCTCCGGCGGTTCTAATCTTGGGCACGTGCCATGGTGTCTTCACCTTCCTCAATTTGTCAGCGACCTGTAAGCTTAGGATTGAAACATGGGAGCCAGTGTCAACCAGAGCGGCTATTTCGTGGCCGTCAATGCAAACGATGAGCTCGGCGCTGACGATGTCAGTTACGTCTTTCGTACTTCTATCCGTCTTATTCGTCGTTGTGCTGGGCGTCTGTTTCGTCAATGTAATCTTCACGTCGTCGTTCGTCGATAACGGGGGATGTGGAGCAGTTCGAGTATTGGCAACCTCACCCCCGGACGTCGCTGCGGCTAGTTTCCCCGTCGAGGGCTAGGCGATCTGCCCCTAGTGACGTCGGCAAAACTGTGACGAGTCGGCGAATTGTAGCGCGCCGGAGATGGAGAAGGAGAACGTGGTCGGGGCGTCGTCGTATTTGGTGGCTCACTGTTCACAGGAGCGTCATTGTAAGCGCGTCAACCGTCCTACGGAGAATAAGCATAGTTGGCAGGAAAGCTTGGGTGTTGAGCGGCGCGATAGTTGTTCCATTTGTGGCAAACTCTATAGACGTGTCCAGCTTCACAATCGTAGCACACTGGTCGACGGTCGACGGTGCGCCACAAATCGGTTTTCCGACGCTGATAGTTCGGCGGCAACTCTCCATGGAGCCAAGGAGTGGCGTGCGCATGTCGAAAATACGGCGTTGTTTGTGATGGCATGATCGGCGGGGTCGGCAGAGTCGACGAGGGTGACGATGTCGGCTCTGTTTGTAGCGTAGGTGGTGTTGTAGTTATGGGTGTCAACGGCGTTGAAGTTGCGTTGAGTGGACGGCGAACATCCTCCGCATAAGTGAGGCGCCGCAGTACGTTCCCACAGTCTGGCGCTGAAAAAGCTTGCCGGACTTCCTCCCGGACTACATCAGCAACAAAAGATAACGCTGGCGTCGGTTACGCAGGCGCAACCATAACGCCGACCTGTCGAAGCTCTTCTCGCACCACTTCTCGGACAACTTCACGCAGAGACATGTCGTTACTCGCAGCCAGTACGGAAAGGTTCGCCGCCGAGTTGCTCATGTCATGCTGGCGGTATCGTTGATGGAGGGTCCGTTCAATGGCTGTAGCCTCTTTTGTGAACTGTGCCACTGTTGTCGGTGGATTTCTCACAAGGCCGGCAAACAGTTGCTCCTTCGCTCCTCGCAAGAGATATCGCAGCTTTCTTTCCTCTGGCATGTCTGGGTCTGCCCTACGGAAAAGACGGGCCATGTCTTCCGAGAACATAGTAACGCTCTCATTGGGCTTTTGAACGCGGATTTCAAGGAGACGCTGCGCGTTTTCCCTTCTGTCGATGCTCGAAAAGGTATCCAGCAGCTGGGCGCTGAAGTCGTCCCACGTGGCAAAGCTCCTCTCCTGGTTTACGTACCACGTACGAGCATTGTCCTTCAAATAGAAATAGACACTCGAGAGTTTGTCCGCCGAGCTGGTCTTATGGTTATACTGGGCGACGCGCTCGAACTGGTCTAGCCAATCTTGGACGTCTTCAAAGGCATCACCATGAAAGCTCTCCCGGACCATAGGATTCTGTAGTGTTACTTGCGATGGAGCTGCGGTGGCCATGTTATTTGTAGGAGGCAAACGATTTCTCGAAGTTTCTTGCAGGGGACTGGACTCGGGCGCTAAGCCTAGCAGGGGAGGACTGAACCGGTGGACGGGTGTTTCGATGCGCGATGGTGATTCTAGGCTCGATCGTCGGCTCCGCGAAGGGGTGCCAAGCATGACGAATACCCACCGCCTCCACCAGTATAACGACGTGGGATCGACGAGTATGCGTAGCAGCACCTCCAAGAAACGCACTTTATCAGTCTTACAAGGGAGCAACAACAACGTCTCCTTCGTTTTCCTCGCTTCACCTACAAATCCGCGCTACTTCAGCGTCGTCCCCACTGGCGATACCCGCTGAATTATGGTTCTGCCAAATATGGTTGTGTCAATATGTCGAGTGCTTTCACCCTCATTAAACAGTCGAAGTAGCGCCTGTGGTGTCAGCGTTTTTCTTGTGTGTGTTGTTTTTTGGAGCGAAACCTTTTCAGTATGCAAGATCACCATCTAGCCGAGCAGTTAACTCTTCTTTAGACTCTTCGTCTGTGTGGATGCGACGCGCTGCAACTGTGCATTAGCCCAGAGTCAACAAATAGGCATCAAAAGAGTTGGCGTGTTTCTTTAACAAAGAAAGCAGCTGCTGCATCTCTGAAGGTGGCAACTCACTGCTGATGTCTGCAGTATGGGCGGAGGTAGACGCAGTAGCACAAGCAGAAGGGCCTTTGGAGTGCATAGGTTCAAGGGGCACGACGCACACAGGCCCTGAGCCAGCCGCGCAAGCCACTGTAGTGCGTTGCGGAAAGACAATTTTCTCCGATGTTGCGTCCGTGGTGACAACAACAGCAGAGCAATTATGAAATCGAACCACACTTGGTGCCAAAGCGACGCCTTTATGAAGGCAGCGGGAAGAGGGCAAGACCAAGACGTCACCATGGTCAATATCGTTTGATAGAATGGTAACAATTCGCTGACGGTTGGTCGGTAGTTCGGTAGCTTCCGCAGTGATCAGGCGCAACAGCCTGTCAGTTTCTTCCTCAAGAAGTAGTAGGTGTCAGTAAGATGTACGACGCCTTGCCCAAAAAAAGTGGCCGCAGAAGCAGAAGAAAATCCCAACCTACAATAAGCTGATTAGCGCACGGGAACAACATGGCGAACTGAATATGATGCAGGATGTCATCGATTAGGACGCGGGCAGAACAAAGACCGGAAGCCCGAACAGTGTTCCCTTGGGCTGCAATTAGCGTCGGTCCATCATAAGGCGTCGTGACGTTCCTGGAGCGGGAACATAAATCAGCATGGATAACGGAAATTGTCGCACCTATGTCCACCAAAGAATAGATGGGCACCCTTTGGATAAACACCAAAAGCATATTGGATTGGCGCGCTAGAGTAATTTGAGTGCTGTTGACGTGTGCAATGCTTCCTCCAAAAACTGCATCACTTAGTTTTCCGGACGAACAGTCGAGTTGAGTCAGACGGCCCGCAGTGCTGACGTGGAGCGGCGTCTGGCTAAATGGTAGGTATGTACATCGGTCTTCTACCTATGCTGGCGTAGATGTAGAACCGAGCGGAGGTGAAGAGACGCGCGGGCTTTGCGAAGAGGCTCCACATGAAAGGTGCTCAGACATTTCGTACCCCTGACACTCGTCAGGCTGCCGCTTATGACAGAAACATGAAATCTGGCAGCGATAGCCGCAATGATAGCACCTGGGACGTGGCGGACGCCAAGGTGGGTAGTACATAGTTCCAGGTGCTTCGGGAGCCAGTGCAGTCAGATGGGCCAGTGAAGGCTCAGGCGGCATGGACGGCATGTTCTGTGGAGGCACCGCAGCAACGAACGCGTACGTTCTTAACGGGACCATTGAGTTGACGTTGCCTAGATGCGATGCAGCAACTTGTGCGTACGTTCAGATGTATGGTAGTCAGGATTAAAAAAAAAGTTTTACATTGAGCCCGCAAAATTTTCTGTAATCAGGACGCTGAGAGTAAGTGCGGCTACCCCAGAAGTTTGATTCGTTGCGTAAGACATCGTTCGGGCAGGCAAGTGACCTCGCATGGCCGCGCGACCTTGAGTTAACGCTGCCAACCCTCATTTTCGGGACATATTGAATGACAGCGTAAAATGTATGGCAATGATGTCACGTATAGTAGTGACGGTGAAGAAAGCAGCAAAACTAGAAATGACGTAACTAGCGTTTTATTGGGCGAACTTGTGCCCTCCAAAACAGGCTACACTCAACAAACTTAGAACCGCAGAAAGCTGAACTAGTTGGTAAGGATTAATTATGCAAGAAAGGTGAGACGTGCAGACAGGGCACAATAGAAGAGAAGTAGGCAACACGAACGCCGACTATCAACTAAAGGTTGCACTGAGGCGATCAAAGAAAGATATAAAACTCATCTGCGCAAGCTCTGGAATAGTATCACCACGCGTCAGTCGGGTACATATGCCAGTCTATGTGAGAGATAGCTATTAAGGCACTTAATCTCTTCCTTATGTAAAGTAATCGAAGATTGACTCACGCGCGCACTTCCACCATTATAGATATGCCATGCCTCTACCATAAGACACGTATCTTCATTCTTGTGCCTGTACAATATCGCGCATTCATCTAAATCTGGCGTGCAGTTACAATCTTGGCAACGAAGGGAAAGATTAGAAGGCGATCCACCGGTTAACGACCTTTTATGTTCCATTAGCCTCTGATTGATACACCGTCCCATTAGCCCTACGTAGAACTGGCCACAGCTAAGGGGAATTTTATAAACCACACCCATACGAGAGTCAGTAAAACTGTTGTTCTTATTGTGCTTCGCTGGACAAAGATCTGTTCTTTTTCTACCTTTTACATGTTCCTTCTTGTTCTGCACGGCAGCGCATATCTTACCTAGCTCATTGGGAGCAGTGAAAGCAACATTAACATCACATCTACTTGCAACTTCTTTAAGCCTGTGCAATACTGAATGAATGTAGGGAAGTAAAACTGTTACTTGGGCTAGTTGGTTCATGCTTGAAGTAGTAAAGGCAAGGCGCAGAAGACCAGGACTCAAGAAGAACACAAACGACAGGATCGGCGCCGTACGGATACGGAATACGGAATGTACGGAATAGCTAATCTTTTATTGCTATTACTGCTTTGTTTAATCCTGTCCGTCCCCCTCGAAGCCGAATTCTTTAGGCGTTCAGCCAAAGTGGCCACTGTTACGCTAGGCAAACATGCTTCTAAGAGGCGCTGGACCTGGGCATTAAATCTGGCGCCCATTTTGTGCATGCAGGACCTGGTGAGAGAAGACTTAAAGCACGATATGGCAATTCCGTTTTTTTTCGCAACTTCAATGACCGACCATATCCAACTTATCAGCCTCTAAAGCCGCCTTCTATGAAACGGCCGTTTCAACAACCTCAGCGCAGTTTTTATCCCAGGGCCCTTGCTCCTACCACCGACAATTTCGTGCCGCGGCTCGTCGATGTGTGTCATCCCGTTCATGGCGCACGGGAAACGCTCAGGCTGGTCTTCACTAACCGCGTTGGGCGATCATGGCCATATGACAAGCCGCCTTTTTCCGACGGAACGACAGGACTGCGTTTGTTGGTAGTCACTAGTGCTGAAGTGAGCATAATTCCTGCGTCCAAAGCTGACCGGTGTCTCTGCGCACAGTCAAACGCCGTACAAGCTATCAATCTCGGTTTTCTAACGTACCAGCTGATGTTCCTCAAGGGTCAGTCCTGGGTCCACTTCTCTTTCTAATCTATATTAACGATCTTCCGAACTGCGTTCTTTCCTCTTCCATAAAGCTTTTCGCGGATGACTGTGTTCTTTACCGTAAAATTACTAATCCTTCAGATTCCCAAGAGCTGCAGGACGACCTTAACCGCGTAATTGAGTGGTGTTCTAATTGGTGCATGCAACTAAATTCAAATAAACGCAAGGCCATGCGTAAATCTCGTAACACTGCCCCACACACCTACTTTATTAATGGTGCACCTGTGACGTCAGTTAGCTCTTACAAGTATCTCGGCGTTCACATATCAAATAACCTTTCTTGGCACTCGCATATTGACTATGTTACTAAAAACGCTAATAGCATGCTTGGTTACTTACGCCGTAATTTTAGCTCTGCCCCTTCTTCCCTGAAGCTAACTCTTTATAAAACTTTAGTTCGCTCCAAATTGGCGTATGCTTCAGCCATTTGGGATCCGACTCAGTCTTCATTAGTTTCTACTCTTGAAAGTATTGAAAACCGCAGTGCACGCTTTGTATTATCTAATTATTCTCGCTATGAAAGTATTTCTTCAATGAAACGAACTCTAAACTTACCTGATCTTTCGTCACGCCGCAAATCTTCAGGTCTTTCCCTTTTTCACAAAGTTTTTCGCTTGAACCCCCTTTTAAAGGAGACCCTTCTTGCCCCTTCGTCTTATATTTCTGCCCGCACTGACTACAGCCTTAAAATCGGGGTGCCATTGTGCCGTACTAACCGGTACAGTGACTCATTCATCCCCAAGACAAGCACGGACTGGAATCGCCTTCCTGCCTCAATCGCATTCATCACCGACCCTACTAACTTCAAGACTGCCGTTCAGAATGGCTTTTGTTAGTATTTTTTGTTAATACTTTTTTGTTTGTATTTTTTACTGCATTACTTCTTGTTTTGACTCCACTCCTTTCTGTAACGCCTTCGGGCCTTGAAAGTGCGTGAAATAAATAAATAAATAAATAAACTCTTCCTTCACGACAACTTACGGACAGAAGTCTCTCATCCTCGATCTCGGTCTTAAAAGAAGGTTTCCATGGCTATTTGTATAGCAGACGCCCGCTTGCAATCTTGGGGCTTGAGCCACTATATCTGCTCATCGGCGTGAGCCGCTGTCACCTGGTGGATAACATCATGGATCGGTCATCATTAACATCAATATCATCAATGGTTTCTGTCGCACGCTACTGCTATCAGCCCTACTTTCATCAAACTGCCTACCTCACCGTATGTAGCTCTACTCAACGAGTTTCCGAAGATTACTGTACAGTCTCGGATGGATAAATTTGCTAAACACAAAGTAGATTTACGTGAACTTTTCTCTTGACCTCATGATTACGATCTCGTCATGAATGTTGACAAATGTCAATTTTGCGTTCCGGAGAATGATTTTCTCGGACATCAAATCACCAATCATGGCATCACTCCACTGCCTGACAAGGTTCAGGCCATCAACTACCTGTCACCAATGTCCACACGTAGCATGCGAGGTTCTAATTTCCAAGTTGGGCAGCCTCTTGAAGCACTCCTTTCTATTTCGAAAATTTCGAAAACTGAGTCTACCGCACTTCCTCGGGACACGGTCTTTCATCAAGCTTTCTCCGCCGTTAACAGCGAACTTGCACAAGCCGCTCTCCCGCATCACCCATCACAGACTGTCCGCGCTAGCCTTATCGTGGATGGTTCTTCGGAAGCCAAGGGAGCCGGTCTTCATCAGTGGATTAATGGTGCACGGGCCGCCGCAAGTTTTCCCACAAGTTTTCCACAAGTTTTCCCGCACTCTGAACACCGACGCAGTGCTTTCAGACGGAAGTTCGTCGCAGCCTACCTCGCAGAATCAGAATCAGAATCGGTTTTTATTGAGATCATTAGAATGATTACAAGTTGTTATTATTCAGGAGGAGGTCCCGGAATCAAAGACTGCAATGGGACTTCCTTTACAAAGTAAACGTAATAAAACAAAAGTACAGCAGTTTTCAACAAACTGTTAACATAGAAAAATTACAGGTTTTAGTATGAATACCATCATTGAAGAATTACATATGCATAAATGTCATGAAAAAAAAAACACTAACACAATCTCGTTGACAACTGATAAAGTAACTGCGTAGATGACGTGACGAACACAGTAGAATTTGTTAACTCGAATGTATATGTGAGGCAGAAACAGAAACCTAACATTATGGCAATGAAAATGAAATGAAGGCACCCTGAAAGAATGGTTGTGAGTATGGACTAGGCATCAGTATTCGACAGACTGTAATCTTTTAGTTGTTGCTTGAATTCGTGAATCTTAAGTGTTTTGTGTATAATGGTAGTGTGTTCCAGAATGCGATAGAAGAAAAATGGACGCTCTGTTTGCCATAATTAGTATGCATTTTAGGTAAAACGAAGTTCCTATTTATTGCAAACCTGGCAATATTGGTATTTAATCGAGAAGATTGTGGTAACAAGCTATCGCATCGTGTGTAATTGATTTGACGGAACAAAAAGGTACCTAGATTATATTTAACGAGTTGTGTTACTGTAAGAATATTATTCGTTCGTAAAAGATATGAGGCGTTGTTGTTATATGGGCTAAATGTAATTATCCTAATAGCCTGATTCTCTAGAATTTTCAGTAAGTTTAAACGGGTTACGTAAGTGTTTCCCCAGCAAGTAACGCAGTAATTATTGTGGGAATGAATAAATGAAAAGTATAATGATAGTAGTATTTGATGGTCAAATATGTTTCGTGCTTTTAGAAGTACCCTAATCCCGTAGGTAATGTTCTGTTTTAGTTTGGTTATGTGTTCAGTAAACTTAAGATGTTTGTCTACTTCTAGGCCAAGATAATTCCATGAAAAACTTTCAGGGATAGGAACTTCCGCCCAATAAGATAGGAGGAATGGAGTGCAGTGTTCGTTGGTGGGAAGTGAATACAACAAATTTTGTTTTACACGGGTTTATCTGTAGCCGGTTAGTACGGCACCACTTCAGCAGGCTGTGTAAGTCGCCATTAAGGTTAGATACTCAGGTTGTAATACATTTATTGGAATTAATAATAGTAGTATCATCTGCATAAAGTATACATTTCGAAAAGGATAGGCAGATCATTGACGTATAATAAAAATAAAAGCGGACCCAATATGGAACCCTGGGGCACGCCAATATTAGTGAACATGGTTTTAGAATGAACGGCTGAAATGGTTACTACCTGCATTCTGTCTGTTAAGTAATTTTGTAGTAACAAGAGTGCTGGGCCGGTGATTCCCAATGATTCAAGCTTACGAAATAAGATGCGGTGATTTATTTTCGGGCATTTCAGCTACTTACTTGAAGGGCGACAATTCACCGTTCTTACCGACCACAAATCACGTTTCTCGGCTTTATCTTTCCGCAGTGCCACCCATATTCCTAGAGAGCTCCGGCATCTTGCCTTTATTGCCGAATTCACGACAGACATACGCTACGTGAAAGGCAGCCTTAACAGGCCAGCGGACGATCTCAGTCGTGTTACCATCAACGTCACGACAAGTTTTGTCCACCGTTCCTTGTTTTCACTCGCAGCGGCTCAAGCACCGGATGATGAAGTTCCTCGGCTCTGATCTTCTACATTCCTTCGCTTGGAGCAAGTCAATTTTCTCGATCACGATGTCACACTCTGGTGCCACGTAAGTGCTCTTCTTTGTACAGTTTTTGATAAACTGCACTCTGTATCGTGACGATGAACAGCACGAATTCAGGAAACAATGAATGCATGTTTATTCCGGTTCGTACATATATAGGGCCGTGGGGAGAGAAGGTAGGAGTTAACAGGGGAGAGGGTAAGGGACCACGTTGCACTGAACCGGCTGCTGATAGCAGGCAAGTATTGATACCTGATATGATACATCCCCCCCCCCCCTTTTAATGTTCGTCATTGGCCATCGCTAATTTGTTGAAAGTCCATGTTGTAGGCTAACCGCATGGGTGGCGTTATGGGTCGCGTGGACCACCTTTGCAGTGGAGGTTGTGCCGTCGCACCAGTGACTGCAAGGTCTTGTGGCGATGATGGGGCATGCTGGGTTTCAGTTGGTTGGTTCTCAGCGGAGTTGCTGTCATCCGATGAGCTTGAAGCTAATCGCACCCTGGTCGCGAGCAAGTGCTGCCGGTTACGCCGCAGAACGCTGTCATCCGCTTGAACTAGGTAGGACCGCGGTCCGGCCGGTGCGATCACCTGACCTTTTCTTGCCCATGAGGACCCTCTTATGCGCACGACATCGCCTTCTTCAAGGTGTGACAAGTTCCGGCAGTAGTGTCGTGACTGCTTGTGCTTGCTGACCTGGGTGATCGGCTGCGGGCGGAAGTCCGGCAAGGGGGTGCGAAGGCTCCTTCCTTGATGGAGCTCTCTAGGCGACCGGCCGTCTTCCAAAGAACTTGTTCTGTAATTTTTAATACGCGAAGCCAAAAATCCTCTTTTCGTTCGCTTGTCTTTTTATGAATGCTCTTGATCACTTGTACGCCCTTTTCCGCAAGGCCATTGGAGCGCGGAAATTGTGGGCTAGATATTACGTGCTTAAAGTCATACAGTTTTGAAGAGCGTGTAAACTCGCGGGAAGAAAATTGCGGTCCGTTATCGGTGGAAACTTCTGACCGTATGCCATATCTTGCAAACATTGCGCCAAGTCTTTCGATGACAGTACACGCACTGAGATCGGAAAACTTCTCGACGTCTGGAAAGTTTGACATCGCGTCATAAGCGCACAAATAATACCTTCCTCCGTACTGAAATATATCGACACCAAGTCGCTGCCAGGCTTGGGTCGGTGTTGAACGAAGCAATAATGGTTCTGCGGGCTGACTGTAAGCGTACTTTCTGCAGATTCCACATTTCTGGTTCTATGCTTCTATGTCAGAATTTATCCCGGGCCAGTAAACGAGTTGCTTAGCTCTTGCTTTACCCGTCGTGGTTGCTCAGTGGCTATGGTGTTGGGCTGCTGAGCACGAGGTAGCGGGATCGAATCCCGGCCACGGCGGCCGCATTTCGATGGGGGCGAAATGCGAAAACACCCGTGTGCTTAGATTTAGGTGCACGTTAAAGTACCCCAGGTGGTGAAAATTTCCGGAGTCCTCCACTACGGCGTGCCTCATAATCAGAAAGTGGTTTTCGCACGTAAAACCCCAAATATAATTATTATTAGCTCTTGCTCTTAGCGATACCAAGATGTCCTGCATGAATCTGCTTTAATGTCTCAGCAGGCATGCTCGTGGGAATTATCACTTTAGTGCCTTTCATGAGTATGCCGTTTACCAAAGACAGCTCCGATGCAACAGACTTTAGGCAACCTTCCATGGGCTTGCCTGTCGAAATGCGTTCTACAACAACCTGCAGATAAGGATCCGCCGAAGTCTCGCGCAGAAGGTGCGTCATTGTTCTTTCACTCACAGTTGTCGACAGTATCTTGATGACGTGCACTTCAACGTCATCCGTTTCCACCTTGACGTAGCTCTCAGGGATCGGCGACCTTGACAGCATATCGGCGAGGTCCATGTGTTTGCCTGGAACGTATGATAGTGTGCAGTTGTACTTTAGTAGTCGCAAAAAGGAACGCTGAACTCTGGGCGGCATATCCACAATTGCTTTTTTCGCGATATCCATTAGCGGCTGGTGGTCACTTTCCAAGAGCACCGGACGGCCGTACACAAAGAGATGAAATTTCTCGCATCCGTAGACAAGAGCAAGTGCTTCTTTCTCGATTTGCCAATATCGCTGTTCGGTTTCTGTCAAGACTCGTGACGCATATGCCACCGGCCTGAAGGCGGCACCCTGACGCTGCAGCAGGGCTGAGCCTACGCCAGCTTGTGAGGCGTCTGATGTCACTTTTGTTTCTTGGGTTGGATCAAATATTGCCAGGAACGGTGCTTCGGTCAATGCTTTGCAAATTTCCTGCCAGTCCCTCGCGTGATTAGGTGTCCACTCGAAGAGCGCGTTCTACTTGATAAGGGACCGCAACGCAGTTGTTCGCTGAGCTAGTGCTCGCGGGTATTGGCTGAAGTATTTCATAACGCCAATCATTCTTTGCACTGCTTATTTATCTTTTGGTTTTGGCATTTGAACAAGGCTCTTCACTAGAGCTAGGTTTGGTCTTATGCCTCTGCTGCTAATATTGTCGCCGAAGAATGCGATTTCTTCAACGCCGAACTGGCATTTTGCCGCATTTAACGTTAAGCCTGCCCCTTCAGCCGCGGATAGAACACTTCGCAGCCTTTCGTCATGCTATGCCCTAGTTGTGCCCCAAATGAGTACATCATCGACGCACACGCGCACACCTGGAAGCCCATCAAATATCTCATTCAGGGCTTTCTGGAACACTTCGCTGCCCGACGCAATGCCGAAAGGGAGCCGCAGAAAATGATCACGTCCAAAGGGTACAGAAAACGTGCAAATTTTAGACGACTCCTCATCTAACGGAATTCGATGGAACCCAGCTTTCGCGTCCAAACGTGAAAAAAATTTTGCTCCTGTCAGCTCCGCCTCAATGTCCTCTCGACGAGGCATCTGATAATGTTGGGGCTTCAGGCTGTCGTTAATTTGCCTAGGATGGAGACATACTCTTAGCTTGCCATCTTTTTTGCGCAGGATAACTAATGGGCTTACCCAGTCGGTCGGGTTGCTCATTTTCCGTACGATGCCTTCTTGTTCCATTCGGTCCAAGTCGGCACGCAGCGGCTGCTGAAGTGACATGGGCGCTCTTCGCGCCGGCGTCCTTGCGGAGTATTATTCTGTGTTTTCGTTGACGACATCCAGTTCCTTTAAACAGTCCAGGAAACTCCTGGGCTACGTCCCCCGCGGTGGTCGTGACTGCCTCTACCACTCGTTGGATCAGGCCCAATCACTCGCTTGTCTCGAGACCCAGGATCGCTTGGTGGTTCTTTTTAGCACGAAAAAGTCAGTGGCCATATCACAGTCTCCCACTATTACGTTTGTTGCAACCTTGCCGCAACGTTTGATGAGCCCACCGTTATACGAGCGGAGTGTCGCACCAGACGGCATCAATGCAGCAATGCGCAGCTTGCGCTACACTGACAGGGGTATGATGTTTGCTTGTGAGCCGGTGTCGACTTTGAACACAACTTCTCGGCCGCGAATGTTCGTCTTCACCCGCCAATCGCAATTGTTGTTCATGGTTCCAACAGCGACGTTTAGCACTTCGAAGTTGTCTTCATGCTGAATCTCGTTTACGCCTGTTGATCTGCAACAAGATGCGAAGTCATTGAGCCCCTGGCATGTGTGGTATATTTAGTAAAGCAATGAAGGGGGCTAGTTGGTGAACGTTCATGGTTATATTGCGCTCAGTTTGGCCTCACATTGCAAACACTGCAAATGCTCTCCGCTAATAGAAAGCACCACAGTCATCGGAACATCAAAAACAAAAACGGAGCGAGAAATATGGGAGGCGCTTGCGATAGCTAAAGAAAAAGAGACGTGCGTAAGCACTCCGTCCATCGCGCTTATCAAAGCTGAGGTCGAGTTCGCCAGGGCGAACGGGTGCATGTGAAGGATGTATGCCTGACCCAAACTATAATCACATGTCGTCACCTTGTCATATCTTTTTATATGTAGCCCCCCCCCCCCGCACCATATCTCCTTGTATATAAGCGCGTTCTTTAACAGTATCAAACAGTTGGTAGTTTGCGCTTCGTCCGTCCACGTCCTGTCCTTCCTTAGTATCGTGTTTGTAAAACTGAGCGCAATATAACCATGATCATGTGTGGTATGTTTTCCCATACGCTGGGCAACGGCGTGGGTCGTGTATTCGGCCGCATCGAGTACATATGTTATCCCGTTGAGGATGCTTCGGTACTTTCGGCGTTTGCCTGCTCGAACTAATCGCATCAACTTCAGTCTCGTCCTTTCGCCTGTTCCAAACTTCGCCCTGACGGGCTGCAGTCTCTGCCGTCTTGCATATCGTAACAGCTTTTTCCAGCATCAGTTTTCTCCCTTAGCATCTTCTCCCGAAGCTTGGGGGAGTTCTTGCCAAAAACGATTTGGTGACGCACCATGTCGTCGACTATGTTGCAGAAGTTTCAGTACCTGGCTTGTTTCTTCAGGTCCCGCAGAAACTGCGCGAAGGATTCATCCTCAACCTTGAAGGCGAGTGCGAAAGATGTATTTTTCGTGCATGTCGTTTCTCTGGTCCACGCAGTATGACTCAAGCTTGGCGACCACCGTGTCATAGTCCTCTTTGCTTCCTCCCCCGGAAAAGGTAAAATTATTGAAGACTTCCAAAGCGTCTTCACCCGCCAAGCAGAGAAACTGTGCTGTTTTCACTGCGCTGGATCTTTGCTTTTCGGTGCACGAAGTTGCTTACCAAAACATTTCAAACTTTTGTTTGAAGATGCTCCAGCTCTTACCGCCGCCTCCTTTGATGCGCAGTCGCTCCGGTGGTCTGATGCTGTGCATTCTTGCGTTGTAGTTGCGATCGCCCTGCTGCTCACGGACGAGAGTGCCTATTCCACTTCTGACACCATGTATCGTGACGATGAGCAGCACGAATTCAGGAAACAATGAATGCATGTTTATTGCGGTTCGTACATATATAGGGCCGTGAGGAGAGAAGGTAGGAGTTAACAGGGGAGAGGGTAAGGGAGCACGTTCCACCGAACCGGCTGCTGATAGCAGGCAAGTATTGATACCTGATATGATACACACTGAATCTGCCATCCAGGTGTACATGCCATGAAACACCTTATTTATTTATTTATTTATTTATTTATTTATACTGCGGACACGTGACCCTAGCAGGGAAGGCGAAATATTGTCACGTGGTGGTGACGTTAAAGAACACAGTAGCAATACTGTGAAAGACAAAACTAGCTTTTATTGGGCGAACCTGTGCCCACTACCCGCCGTGGTTGCTCAGTGGCTATGGTGTTGGGCTGCTGAGCACGAGGTTGCGGGATCGAATCCCGGCCACGGCGGCCGCATTTCGATGGGGGCGAAATGCGAAAACACCCGTGTACTTAGATTTAGGTGCACGTTAAAGAACCCCGGGTGGTCGAAATTTCCGGAGTCCTCCACTACGGCGTGCCTCATAATCAGAAAGTGGTTTTGGCACGTAAAACCTCATAATTTTTAACCTGTGCCCACAAAACAGGCTACATTTAAAGCACAACGACAGGGGCGAACACAGTCGGCGATCGTCGAAAATCTGATCATCGGGCCAAGCGCGTCGGCTTTTATACAGCAGTCGTCGAGTGTTCCAGACTAATCGCTGGGACCCGCGTGTCTTCCACAAAGTTCTACACCATTCGCGTCACGCGATGAAATCAGATACCACAAGGTTCGGCAACAACAGACAACTGATGAAAGCATCGATAACATTCCGGAAACCTCCTTCACATGGAGGCGCGTCCTGCGCTGTGCGATAACATTTGTTAAGCGGTGAAACGCGGACACCCAAGAAAGGTCAACATGTACACGTGTCAATACCCCCCTCTTAAAAAGCACGGACCCGATGCTGCAAACAAACAAAAGTAAGCAGAATGCGTTATTGGGCAAGTTGGTTCATTGTATTTGGAAAGATTGGATGCACTTTGTAGAAGATCACACGGAAGAAGATAGGACCGGCGCAAACTAACAACTGAGCTTTTCTCGGGGGAAACACTTAAATATCAAACCATGCCAGCGCAGGCGCATCAGGGTATCAGCAGCAGAAAAGAAGAGAAAAAAACACAAAACCAGAAAAAACCAATGGCGTGGCTCAGCTAATCATATTATCTAGGAACCGTGCCTCCCTATTGTAAAGCATGACCGATGTGTCACTGATTGATGCTTGTCCCTTCTTTTTTATATGATATGCCTCTAGAAGTTCCCGTGCTTTTTCGTTACTGCACTTGCGCGGGATCTCAACCTGGTTGAACAGAGGCCTGCATTTATGACGTAGGCAATGCATGGGTAAATGACGTTGGTCCCGGTTTTTAATTTACCTTTCGTGTTCTCGGATTCGCTCGTTCAAAGAACGGCCCGTCTGGCCTGTGTAGGTTTTGCCGCATGTCAGGAGAATATGATAAACAACGCCAACTTTCCAAGTTGGCGTTTATTTTTTATCATTTTATTATTATTTATCATCTATTATTTATTTATCGTTTATTTATGTCATTTATCACCGCCGTGTTGTAAGCGAATGTTACCTACGGCAGGACGGCATCCCACGTCTAATGCTCGACGTCGACGTACATTGCTAGCATGTCGGCGAGGGTCTTGATCAGGCGCTCTGTGAGACCATTGGTCTACGGGTGGTAGGCAGTTGTCCTCCTGTGGCTTGTCTGGCTGTATTGCAGAATGGCTTGGGTGAGCTCTGCTGTAAAAGCCGTTCCTCTGTCGGTGATGAGGAGTTATGGAGCACCATGTCGCAGCAGGATGTTCTCGACGAAATATTTCGCCACTTCGGCTGCGCTGCTTTTCAGAAGAACTTTTGTTTCAGCGAAGCGGGTGAGATAGTCCGTCGCCACGACGATCCGCTTATTTCCGGAAGTTGATGTCGAAAACGGTCCCAGCAAGTCCATCCCGATCTGCTGAAAAGGTCGGTAAGGAGGCTTGGTCGCCTGTAGTAATCCCACAGGTCTTGTCGGTGGTGTCTTGCGTCGCTGACACTCTCGGCATGTCTTGACGTAACGGGTGACATCGGCGGTTATGCGCGGCCAGTAATACCTTTCTTAATAAAGGGAAAATAAGACATCCACCCGTTCGTAGCAATGGCTACAAAGGAAACTATACGGGCTCCTCGAAAGAAAAGCCTCAGAGTTGAAGAAAAATTCGCCCTGGTCCGGTACTCGAACCCGGGACCACCCCCGTTTCGGTTCAGCGGCTCTATAATCTGAGCAAACCAGGCGGCTAGCAGATGGCAGGGCGAAGTCGAATTTGTCGACAACACACGAAGCAAAAGCAAGTGTTTGACGTAGTAGTTCTGCAGAAACCCGCAAGGTGGGGAGAAGTAACTAATAATAATGCCTTTCTTGTATCCTCGATAGCGTCCAGGAGAAACCGAGGTGCCTAGCGGTCGGATTGTCATGTAGGGCGTGCAGCACTTCTGGACGCAGTACCGACGGAACAATAACAGAGTAGTTGGCGCGGACTGGTGAGAAGTTCTTCTTCACGAGTAGGTTGTTTTGAGGCGTGAACGAAGACAATCCGCGCTTAAACGCCCTAGGGACAACGTCGGTGTGCCCTTCCAAATAACAGACGAGGCCTTCTAGCTCGCGTCTGCGGGTTGCTGTTCAGCGAAGTCTTCCGCGCTTATTATTCCAAGGAAGGCGTCGTCATCATCGTCCTCTTGCGGCGGTGGGCCAATGGGGGCGCGTGATAGGTAATCGGCGTCTGAGCGTTTTCGTCCGGACTTGTCGGTTACAGTGATGTCGTATTCTTGAAGTCTGAGGCTCCACCGCATCAGCCGTCCTGAAAGGTCCTTTAAGTTAGCTAGCCAACACAACGCGTGATGGTCGCTGACCACTTTGAATGGCCTCCCATATAGATAAGGGCGGAATTTTGCGGTAGCCCAAATTATGGCGAGGCATTCCTTTTCACTCGTAGAATAATTGCCTTCCAGTTTTGAAAGAGACCGGCTGCCATATGATATCACCCGTTCAAGTCCGTCTTTGCTCTGGACTAGGACGGGCTACTAGCGTCAGTGTCGATTTCGGTATCAGCGTCCTCGTCGAAGTGTGCAAGTACCAGCGGTGACTGCATGCGTCCTTTGAGTTCTTCAAATGCATCGGCCTGCGGCGTTTCCCACTTGAACTCGACACCACATTTCGTTAGATGTGTGAGCGGTTCCGCGATGCGTGAAAAGTCCTTGTCAAAGCGCCTGTATAGGCACACATGCCAAGGAATCTACGCACTGCCTTCTTGTCGATGATGTGCAGGAACTTTGCGATGGCAGCTGTCTTCTGCGGGTCGGGGCGGACTCCAGATTTGCTGATGTCGTGGCCTAGAAACAGCAGCTCGCCGTAAGCGAAGCGGCATTTTCCGGCTTGAGTGTAAGCCCTGATGACATGATGACGTCAAGTACTGTTGCAAGCCGCCTAAGGTGATCGTCGAAATTTCCGGCGAAGACAACGACGTCATCCAAATAAACAAGACCCGTCTGCCACTTCAATCCTTCTAACACCGTGTCTATGACGCGATGAAACGTTGCAGGCACGAGCATAGTCCGAATGGCATGACCTTAAACTCGTAGAGGCCGTCTGGCGTGATGAAGGCGGTCTTTTCGCGATCTCTCTCGTCGATTTCTATTTGCCAGTAGCCAGACTTGAGATCCATCGACGAGAAGTATTTAGCGCTGCAGAGCCGATCCAATGCGTTGTCTATCGTGGAAGGGGGTACACGTCCTTCTTGGTTATCTCGTTCAGTCGACGATAATCGACGCAGAAGCGTAGGGTTCCGTCCTTTTTCTTAACCAGGGCTAATGCAGATGCCTACGGGATTTTCGACGGCTGGATGATGTCGTCGCGCTGCGTTTGGTCGACTTGTTGCCAAATAGCTTCACGTTATCGCGTCGAAACTCGGTAAGGGCTCTGGCGGAGTGGTCGAGCGCACTATTCGGTTATTATGCGATGCTTTGCAACTGGTGTCTGTCGTATCCTCGATGACGTCGAAAAGCAGCCTTTGTATCGTCGGAGGAGACTTCTGATCTGTTGCTGCTTACTCATAGAAAGACTTGGATTTACATCGAAATCTGGTTCGGGGACTATGCTCATCGGGGTGGATGCTGTAGAATCCGAAAGGCATTGCTGGTTTCCACGATTTCCTCGATTTACGCGATTGTCGTGCCCTTGTTGATGTGCTTGAACGCTTGGCTGAAGTTGGTTAGCATAACTTCCGTTTTCCCTCTGTGGAGTCGAGCGATCCCTCTCGCGACGCAAATTTCATGGTCGTGCAGTAGATGTTGGTCGCCCTCGATGACGCCTTCTACGTCAGCGGGTGTTTCGGTGCCGACGGAAATAATAATGCTGGAGCGCGGCGGGATGCTTACTTGATCTTCGAGCACACTCAAGGCGTGGTGAATAGGAGAGCTCTCCGGCGATATCGCTTGATCTTCTGAGAGCGTTATCGATTTTGTCTTCAGGACTATCATTGCGCCCTGTTTGTTCAGGAAGTCCACGCCGAGAATGACGTCTCGTGAACACTGTTGGAGGATAAACAAGGTGGCAGGATAAGCCCGGTCATGAATGGTAATTCTTGCCGTGCAGATTCCAGTCGGCGTAATGAGGTGTCCTCCAGCGGTTCGAATTTGAGGGCCTTCCCATGCAGTTTTAACTTTCTTCATCTGGACGGCGATGTACCCAATCATTACGGAGTAATCGGCCTCTGGTGTCTACTAAGGCGGTAACTGCGTGGCCGTCGAGAAGCACGTCGAGGACGGTGGTTGTTTGTCTGGCGTTGTAGTTAGGTCTTGGCGTCGGATCACGGCTGCGTCGTGTTGAACCGAAGCTGGAACGTCGCGTCGTCAAGTCGTCTTTCGTAGGTGTAGTCTTGGCTTCCTGACTGCTTCGGGACGGCGGCATGTCGTTAATATGTCGTCGAGATGGTCTCTTCGTCGTCTTCGTCCGCGGTGGGGGATCTTCACCAGTTCGACGAAGATCAACCGCACCTCCATTGGTTGCTAGTTTTAGTTTTACGGATACGGGCTCGCAGAGTGGCCCCAAGCTGGGCCGGTGTAACGTCGGCGCTCGGCGATAGGTAGTGGCCTGGTGACGGCGAACGGTACCATCGTAGAGGGTTGCACTGAGTGGCGGCGAGGTAGTCGGTGATATCGCGAGTTTATTCGCCAATTTGTGGTCGCGGCGCGTTAACGGCGAACCCTCGGAGTCTCATCGGCGGTAGATGTGCCCGGCTTCTCCGCAGTGATAGCAAATTGGACGGTGGTCGGGGGGGTGCCAAGCGTCAGTCTTCCTTGGAATGCCGCGTTGGGGTGACGGGTTGGCGTGCTGGCGGCGGGGGTCGTGGTGGACGACTTAAATGTGTCGTCACTGGGCCCTGCCCTTGGCGCGGAGGGGGAACGTGACGGTGGGCTACGGCGGCGTATGTCATCGTTTGCGGCTGAGGCTGCGGCCAATTCAGGGGCTACTCCGAGTTGTTGTTGGAGCTCCTCACGTACGGCGTTGGCAAGCGAAGCCACTTGAGGCTGTGATGATGGGAACAACTTTCGTAGCTCCTCCCGCACGACCGCTCGGATATTCTCGCGCAGGTCGTCGGTGGCCAGTGACTGTACTGTGGCGTAGTTTGTCGAGTTAGTGCGGTGGTTGAATTGCCGGTTCCGCATTTCCAGTGTTTTCTCGGTGCTGGCGGCCTCGCGAAGAAACTCCTCGGTGGTCTGAGGTGGGCTCCGTACCATTCCGGCAAAAAGTTCCTCCTTTACACCACGCATCAGTAGGCGGACTTTCTGTTTCTCGGACATTTCCGGGTCGGCGTGGCGGAAGAGGCGGCTCATTTCTTCTGTAAAAATCGCGGTGGTCTCATTAGGCAGCTGCACTCGGGTTTCCGGTAGTCCTTGGGCTCGTTTTCGGCATCCGACGCTTGTGAATGTCTGCAGAAAGCCACTTCGGAAAAGGTCCCAGGTCGGTAAAGTGGCTTCTCGGTTCTCGATCCACGCCCTGGCAGCGTCTTCAAATGCGAAGAAGACATGTCGCAGTTTGTCGTCGCTGTTCCAGCTGTTAAATGCAGCGACCCTCTCATACGTCTCAAGCTAGGTTTCCGGGTCCTCGAATGTTGAATCGCGGAAAGGCGGAGGCTCCCTGGGCTGCTTCAGCACGATGGGGGACGTTGGGGCTGCTAGTCGGGTTGTCTTGGCCACAGTCTTCTTGGTATCCGTGCTTTGAGGGCAGCTGTTGAAGACGGCGGCTTGCTCGATGGTCCGGGACTACGTAGGTGTTCTCTTTGTGGCCCGGTACGTGAACGAAAAGTACCTCCACCAGATGGCACGCGTTCGTGACGTGAAAGAACACAGTAGCAATACTATGAAAGACAAAGCTAACTTTTATTGGGCGAAGCTGTGCCCACAAAAACAGGCTACACTTATAGCACAACGATAGCGGCGAACATGGTCGGCGGTCGTCGAAAATCTGATCTGCGGATCAAGCGCGTCGGCATTTATACATCAGTCGTCGAATGTTCCAGAGTAATTGCTGGGACCCGCGTGCCTTCCACAAAGTTCTATATCATTCGCGTCGCGCACACATGCGATCAGATTACACAAGCTTCGGTCACAGACAGCGGATGGAAGCATCGATAACATTCCAGAAACTTCCGATACATGTAGACGCGTCCTGCGCTTTACGATAACATTTGTTAGGCGGTGAAACTTGTCGCCCGATAAATACAAACAAGTGCACGTGTCAATATTGTCATTTGGGATATTGGTTTTTTCTTCTTGGCGATGTATTTTCAAAATTAACTTGGGTCATTAGTAATAAAATTAGGTAGTGGGGAGTTAAAATAATACTTTGAACTACGCACGGCAAGTGCTAGCTTACTCTGCACCTCGGATATAATGTTTCGCTGCCCACTAGCCTTCTTCGGTGCCTTGTTTTTGGGTTTCATATGAATTACATTGCGATTGATCCATGCTGTTTGCTTGTGAACTTGTATTTTCTTTTTTGGCATGAATTTATCAAGCCAAAGTGACACATGTCCTTAACGTGGATCCAAAGCAAGTTAACAATACTGTCATCAAAATCCGTTAAGCAATTTTCGGAGTAATCAACCATGCATGCGTCGTTCGCGCGTAATTAATCTGTGACAAAACGGACAGGGGATTTTTTAAAAATTCTAGCACAGGAATCAGGTTGTAAGGAAACGCAAACAAGATAGTGGCCAGATAGCCGCTGCTCCATCAGTACCGTGAATACAACAAATTTGCGAGCAAGGAGGGTCCACAACTGCAGATGAATAACCTTGTACACGTGTTGGCTTCTCGGTTCAAGAACAGCTTGTCCAAGATCATGATATCGAACAGCACATTATTACCTTACTATTATGTGGCCCAGGCTGCAGGCGCAACCAGTCTACTCCAGACAAATTAATATCACATTCAAGAATAATCTTACATGTTTAAATAAATATTCATACAAAACCGTTCGTCATTGCAACGGAGGTTTCAAGAATCATACAAAAATCGCAGAGCAGCGATCAGCAACCCGAACCGCACACAGCGCTTGCGATATTGTCACATAGTAGTGGTGGTGAAGAAGGCAGCAAAGGTGTGATTGATCAAGCTAGCGTTTTATTGGACGAACCTGTGCCCACAAAAGCAGGCTACATTTAAAGCACAACAATAGCGGCGAACACAGTCGGCGATAGGCGAAAATCTGATCAGCGTTTCAGGCACGTCGGCTTTATAGATCGTTCATGGAAGGTTCCAGAGCAATGGCTGTTGCCCTAGTGCATTCCAGAAACTTCTGCACCGACCCGCCGGGGTTGCTCAGTGGCTATGGTGTTAGGCTGCTGCGCACGAGGTCGCGGGATCGACTCCCGGCCACGGCGGCCGCATTTCGATGGGGGCAAAATGCGAAAACACCCGTGTACTTAGATTTAGGTGCACGTTAAAGAACCCCACGTGGGCAAAATTTCCGGAGTCCCCCACTACGGCGTGCCTCATAATGAGAAAGTGGTTTTGGCACGTAAAACCCCATAATTAAAAGTTCTGCACCATTCGCGTCGCGCATACATGAAATCAGACTACATAAGGTTCGGTGACAAGAAACAGCGGATAGAACTATCGATAACATTCGAGAATCTTCCCATACATGCAGGCGCGCCCTGCGCTGTGCGATAACATTTGTTAGGTGGTGCAATGCGGTCTACCGATGAACAGCTTCACGGGTCAATATACTAGAGCATGAACGTAAGACAGCCGTATGCCCCACCGCACAAGTTAGTGAAAGTGGAAGAGACATGAAGCCTTAACAACTGCAATTACAACTACATACCTACATTTGGGTAGGTTGCACTACACTAACAAATGTTTGTGGTGTGATCCGAGGCTGACGGTACAGCGGGTGACATGGGAATGCGAGAGAAAGTCAATGGAAGCACAGTCATCTCTGGTACTCACGACGTTGGGGGAGCCTTGAGAGACCGTCTTCGCCCGAGCTGACCTGGAAACCAAAAGTGGTCTCCTGGATCAAGCTGGGCGAGCAACGGCAGCCACTGGAGTCCTGGAATGGGATGCCCACCTGTCACATTTTCCCCTCCTGATATGTGCTCTATTGAATAGATGTTTCTCCATCTATCCATCGTTGATCAATCGACATAATTATTTGTTCACCATTCTTTCGTAGTAATGCTATAGTCATTAAGTTGTGATTATGCCACTGTTGCGATGCCTTCGCCGTCACTGGGTCGTCATCAGACGGATGCTATGGTGCATCAGTCACCGTACCACCTTGGTAATACCGTCATGGTCCTGCCATTGTCATCACAGCTTCGTCATCCGGTTGTCGTCATGTCGTCGTCGTCACGCCTCTCCGTCATATGCTCGTCGCCATCGTCACAGGGTAGTCTGTGTACCATCAAGATCACATTGTCACCATACAGCCATCGTTATTCCGCCTTTGTCGTTAGATCGACGCCATTCCTTCGTCATTTTATCGCCGTGACTGAGTCAGAATTATACAGACGTCATCATGCCGCCATACTCATTGGCTACGTAAGCAAGCGAGTGCCATAACAAAGTCGGACAATATCGGAGTATGTCGCAATAGCCGAAGCACGGGAGTTTAAGGATGGCCACTCCAAATGTTAAATAAACGTGACTTCCGGAATACGGCATCCCGTTGCATTGCTAGAATGCTAATCGCATTACAGTCGACAATCGTTGTAAGATGAGTTCTGTATTTTCATCAGTGCCCTCGCGAGGTGGCACTTTTTTATGAACATACATGAGCTTCTTGTGTACGTACACAACGACTTGACTCCATTAAACGTGCGTTGCCCAAATAAATTATTCATAGCCAGACATTAAAATTTTCTTAGATAAGTACGGTTCACAAATGATCATAATGGTGCACTCGTTCGCACAAACCAAGTGTTGAAAATAGGACATTCCTGAGCGAACACATCTACGTTCTATTGCAAACTGGGAGCACACTTGCTTCCGGAAAGGCCGTAGTGGTTGTGGGTGTCAAGCCATCATGTTACTGTGGACAGTTAAGGGCTCGATGAAGGGAATCTAGAAGATGGGTTTCAGCTAAGTTTATTGATGCATATTGACTTTTGGGTGAGCTGCTGGATGACGGGACAATAATGGAAACAAATATGAGCGCCGACCATCCCCATATAATTTATAACAGAGCGCACAACTGGGCTAGTTGTCTAAACCAACTAGTTAGTTTACTTGCATCGTCAACCTGTAGAAGCGCAGAAACACGAGAACGAAGAGAGAAGACAGGACGAGGAGCTTACTCACAATTTAAAGTTTTATTGAAAGGAAACAAATATATGCCCCCAAAAGACAGAGTATGAAAGTTGCGCATGTATGTGAAGGATCCCGGGTTAAAGCTTTCGAAGGCAACGTTATCAATTAAAGAATACTACATTTGTGCAATTCCAGGTTGACCTTCAGAGAATATGCTTGGCGCCGGTTTTGGGCGCCCTGTTGCTGGCTCGAAGGGACGGAAAACTTCTGGAAGCGTTGCGATAGACGAGCGTTGTTAGAATTTTCCGTTTCGTGTACGATTTACTAGTGATTTTCCACACGCTGTGATGTCCAGGATATAGATCTCCCTTATGACGTGATCGTATTCGTTATGACTGAACTTGTCATCACGAGAGTGCTCCCCGGAAATAAAAAATAAGGTTTCTTGATTTGATACTCCACCTAGCTAGTGATCACGTGTGCTGGGCTTATGCCCCCTCCCCCCCCCCGTTTTCATAAGGGTTTTCTACTTTTATCATCTGCACATTCAAAGACAGCGAAGCGGGGAGTAGCAACGGCTGTTCTTTGGTACGCATTAAAAAGTTCATGTGTGGATCGAACGGCAAAGTTTTGAGTCGTACGTTGACCGGTTCTGATCAGCAGGCTTTCCGTAAATTTTACTGTGCAGCATTACCGAGAAGCTTCTTCAAGAAATACAAATAGTAAGAACAGTGCACTCTATCGGCAATGACAAGCGGAATTTACGGTCATACAATACATTCACATGATTTCACATCACATCAAGAAAATTTCTGGAAAGGCCGAGGTCTGGGTTGTTTTCTCGGCACCCAACAAACTAGCACGTTCATGCAGGCAGTTGACCCGAGACCATGCGATGACTGAAAAGTGCAAGAAGCACGTGGAGAAACTCGTGGACTGCCGCAGAGATGCTGTGTACAACGTTCCCCTGTTATGGGGTCTCCCGTACAATGGACAGGAGGGGCGTTGTGTTAATAACCGCCTCAGAGAGCATTCATGCTCACATAGAACCAGCGAAGGAAGCAATCAGACTGCGCGCATCGACGTGCAGCGCTTGCGAAGCAGACTTTGCACGCAGCACTATATTGAAGACATAGAACAATCGCTGCACGCGCGAAATATTTGAGCCCCACACAATACACCGAAGAGATAAATGCGTGAGCATCCCGTCAGTCAATCTGACAGATAAGGAGCTTGACTACCTTGAATAACAGATAGACTCAATCCCCGACTAACCATGTGTGCATTCGCGTCAGTATATATGCTCTATGTATTTTCAAATAAATCATATGTTGATAGTCCATACACGTGTTCTTTCCGCTCTTGTCCCGTCCTCGCGCAGCTCATCCAAAAGGATCAAAAACTAGCACCACACATTTGCGGATGGTATCTCGAGAATATTCAAGCATTGAACAAATAACACTCGCCAGGGACTTCAGCACAGCAACGACCTTAATACATTGGCCAGGTAGGTTGGCGGCCATGAAAGTAGGGCTTTGTAGCACTCAATGGTGTACGCTTGTGGCAGGACAGGTCCAGCACCTCCAGAAGCTCTCTTCTTGAGGTATCATCTGGCTATCAGAATATAGTGCACTTCACAGTGGCAGGGGCTGCGGTGGGACACTAAGATCGTTTTTTAAAAGCTCACATAAAGGACATATTATAAAAGGCGTACAAACTTGTTTGCGTGGCGAGCCATGCTGTGTCACTTGTCTCGTAATGTCCCGGCCCTTGAATCGTGAACAGTCATTTCATGAAACATCAATACACCTATGGCAGGTTGGGTACTTCAGAGTAGTGGCGTAGCAGCATTCTGTGCAATGTTGATCTGCGCCACGTGGACTGGCTGATCTGCGTTTACAGACGCCCCTCATGCAGTATTGTCTTTGAAGAAATCTTGAAATCACACGTGATAACGAAAATGTTCCACCTTCGTAGTGAATAAATGAAGTCATTCTTGATACTTTGCGAAACAGGAATTGTCAAAGTGTTCAATCTGCACTATATGTCCCTAGTGTCCTTAGCTGACTTAAGCAGGACTGCAAGACTACCATTAGCAGATCAGTAATAGGCAATACATGTGACAGCCGTTATGGTGTTTTTGTCTTGTGGAATGTAACTGCGCCCATTGATGTCGCTGAACTCCACTATTTGCGCAGAGTATTCGGTGTGACCGGGTGCTTGACGTCTGTGCCCAGGATGTTCATCATCATCATCAGCCTGGTTACGCCCACTGCAGGGCAAAGACCTCTCACAAACTTCTCCAACTACCCCGGTCATGCACTAATTGCGGCCATGTTGTCCCTGCAAACTTCTTAATCTCCTCGGCCCACTTAACTTTCTGCCGCCTCCTGCTGCGCTTCCCTTCCCTTGGAATCTATTCCGTAACCCTTAATGACCATCGGTTATCTTCCCTCCTCATTACATGTCTTGCGCATGGCCATTTCTTTTTCTTGGTTTCAACTAAGATGCCTTTAACTCGCCTTTGTTCCCTCACCCAATGTGCTCTTTTCTTATCCCTTAACGTTACACCTATCATTCTTCTTTCCATAGCTCGTTACATCGTCCTCAATTTAAGTGGAACCCTTTTCGTAAAGCTCCAGGCTTACGCATGTTCATACGTGTTACTTTTAGTTCATCCAATATGAGACCCTCTAGTTTCGTCCAGAGAATTTGCCGATTGAGCTTGCCAAAGTTATCAGAAGGAACAACGGGAACAAACAGTATAGTGTGCCACGAAGGACCACCAGCTTACGTACAGGGCGAATCAATTTTACTAACTTGAAGGATGAAGCTTTTCCCACATGGTGCCGAAGAAGCGCCCACGATTCTGCTCTTTCCTGCGCTCTTCACCATAGGCATAGAACCATCGTCGTTGCTTGGCGTGAATTCCACCTACAAGCCAATGCTCTCCCTGGTGGTTTCAGCATGTCGGCTGAACAGTTCCATCGTGGCTCTGCAGTTCCGTCCTTGCTGTATCCACAGGAAAGACGCCGGTCTTTAAAGACTTTTCTGGGATTGAAAATAACACTATAAAAATTAGAAGTTTTTTCCAAAACGAGAAGCATCGATGGCGGTAACAAATTAGTGGACAGCTATACTAAGTAAGGATAGCAGTTTTATTGGCGGTATTAGGTCGCAAACATAGGAATGCTAGATTAACAAGCATGGTGTCACTGCAGCAGCGAGCGAATTGACCTTCGCACTGCCTCTCGCATGAACGCGAACTAAGCCGCGAAAACAGGGCGTGGCGGGACCAGTCCCTGGCGCATGTGGCTTTCAAGATACAGCGGCCTGGGCGGGCGCGCGGCACGCCTGACTGCCCGGAGTAAAACGTGCCTCCCGTCCCTACCGCCTCCACGGATCCTTGCGCGCGACGGAAGACGGCGCGCTTCCTATCCGCTTTCCTCCGTTAAGTACGCTAGAATGAGCCGCGGTCGCTGGCTCGCTTTCACATGCTGTCACTCGCACAGGTAGCATAAGGCCCGCGGCGATGATTTTATCGTCCCTCGACTTTACACGCAACCTCACGGTGACGGCGGAAGACGAAGACGAGTTCTTGGTCAGCTGCTAATCCTGCCTCTCTGGTTTTTCAGTAAAATTTGAGCGTAGCAACGCCCCTGTGGCGGGTACGATATCAAAAGCAATGATGCACTTTCCACCGCCTCTGCCGCCAAGGTTGGGGGCTGGCCTGCAAGCTGCAAGTCGGTCTGCTGCGCCCGACCACCTTAACGCGACTTTGCCTAGGTCATCGAGCTGCTCAGACGTCGACAACATAAATTCTTACAATGGATATACTGTGATCACAAATCGTTGGTGAAAAAAGGAAACTTCGTAGGACATCAAGCGTGAGTGAGCTTAACTACAATAAGCCGCCCTCACAGCAAGCGTACACAATCGCTTACGTTCTCGTCGCTTCTACAGGCAACCTCAATTCCCTCCAATAGGCAAATCATACTGCCTATCTCGAGAGGCTGGCTCCAGGGCAAATCAGAGAGATCCGAATTAATCCCAGAAGAAACATACTGTTGGTGTGACTACACGAACAATCATCGACACTTTGAAAGCTGTGACTCAGCTAGGAAATATACTTGTCCGCTCATTAATCGTACATGGAGGCAACACCACCGCCGGTGTTATTTGCGCTGTGGATACAGATATTGATAACGACGATCTCCCAACGCTAATCTCCTCAACTGTCCCTATCACAGACGTACACCGTTTTGGACGGTCCAGGTGCATAAAGCTTATTTTTGAGGGAAAGACCTTACCAACACATGTAAAAATGGGTTATGTGAGGTGTCCTCTCCGTCAACACATCCCTATGCCCTTACAGTGCCGTAAACGCCAGAAAATTGGATATGGAAATGCTCTGTGCGTGCACAAGATGACATGTCCCCGCTGGGGTGGTAATTTATTTTTATTTATTTATTTATTTATTTATTTAGCAATAGAGTAGGCCTTGACAGGCCCATACAGAGGTGCGCTATAGGGGTATTTACAGTTTCGATAACTATATATAGGACATTTGCACATCAATGTACTGTTCCACAACACATCATTCTGTCCAAGTTTCAAAAGAGCACATACAACTTCCGCGTTATGGCACAGGATGAAAAAAAGATTCTAATTTCGTTACAAAGCTGGACACATAATCGCTGTCAACAAGATGGATGAGTTGACGCGTGCTGGCTCTGACTTGAAGTGCTGTAACTGCGATGGGCCGCACGAGGCAACGTCGAAGGACTGTCCAAAATTAAAGACTGAAATGTCCTTGGTAAGGAAAATCGTACGAGATCAATCTACACACAGTGAAGCAGCTGCCAAGGTCCACCGGCGCCGGAGGCGCTCATGTAATCGCAGAAAGAGATCATCTACAACAGGACAACCTGTACTCCCTGAAAAGTCGTCACGCGCTCCTGCAATTCCTCAAACGCCAGAGCCACCTTTAACCACGTCTACTCTTCTGAACACCAAGGACAACACTATATGGCCTTCCCTGCCATCTTGGAGTACAGAAGTGCAGCCGGAACGCCAACGTGAACATAAACCTTCACCGTCGGATGGGCAAATCAAGGCAGCGCTTGCACAGTTGATTCGCTCCTTGCGAATGCTGCTCATAGGAGTTAAGAAACTCGTTGCCAAGGCTGCGGTGCATATTCTCGACGAACTAGAACCAGTGTCTGGTGCTGTATAACAGACAGCAAACACCATGGCGTCATCAACTTCAAGGTTGTCCCTACAGGAAAGGATAATTGGTTCCGTAATATTCCAGTCGAACGCACCAGGTCTACGGGGTCGCCTGGGAGATTTTAAACGGAGAGTGCTCAAACATTGGTTTCCAGTTATCGTAATATGCGAGCCGAATATGACATCGCCATTTAGACTCTCCGGATACGAACAATTCGCGTAGGAGACAAGTGGAAATCCTAGCAAAGTTTTACTATGTGTTCGATGTGACCTCACGTATTCGCTAAACAAAGTTCCGGTGCATAACAGCAACGAGTACGCCTCTATAACACTGAAGCTAAAGTTCCGGATAATCTCGATCATCGCTGGCTATATTTCTCCCACGGAAGGTTTGACTCTGGACACCTGAAACTTGTTCTTCACTCCTGCCAAGGACATCATATTATTGCAGGTGATTTTAATGCACACCCCCATTTTGAGGTAGTAGGATCACAAATATTCGAGCAAGACAACTTCTTAGCTTCACAAGTCGCAAGGGTCTTGACATCCAGAACGACGGCTCACCAACATTTCTTCGTGGCACAACGTATAGCAGCTGTCTCGACTTCGCTATCGCTTCATGATGCCTTTCGTCTTCTGCGTATGGCAGTGATCACCTGTATACTTATGTGCAAATGAGATGGTTTACAAGACTCCCAAATTCTCATACGCGACGCACTGACTGGGGTGCTTTTCAGAACAAGCTGGAAGAATCCTGCAACTGCATAATTTCACCGAAAAAGATTGAAGAGAGTATTACAACAGCAATGCACTCAACAACACGCATCATCCAAACATCAAATTCAAGAATATCCGTTGACGTTATATATGAAGTGCTGCGGGCAGTCCGACGTCGCGCCGAGAGGAAATACAGGCGAACTAAATTGATATTCGATTTGGTGATGTCACGCCGTGTGCAAAAGAAAGTTCAAAGATACTTAGATAAGCTCGACAGACAACGTTGGAGGTCCTTTTGAACCGGCCTGGACCACAAAAACCGTTGTCCACAATATGGTATATTATACTAGCACTACCATCTTCTCCACAGCAACTACGTCCCATCCGAGCTTTGACTATCATCCAGACGCGCAGTGAGCAGGAAATCGCGGAAGATTTCTGTATACACCTCTCTGGATCTACAACATCGGTACCTTCAGTGCTCAGGTGTGCTCCTCCAACAATGGACGATCGTCTCAACCTCTCATTCACGCTGCAATAGCTACTTCCAGCGATTTCCTCTTCAAGACACTCAAGTGCGTTTGGGCCTGATGGCATCACCTATTCTACCTTGCGCCATCTAGTCCCTCGAGCGACTGAAGAGCTCCTGGCTTTACGCAATCTCTCTTGGTCCTCGAAAACTGTGCCTGCACACTGGAAGACAAACAAAATCGTGGCATTATTGAAACCAGGCAAGACGCCCCATGCTATGCTTTCCTAGGGACCTGTGGCACTTGCCTGTTGCATAGGTAAGACCATGGAATGCACGGTTTTGACACGCCTGGAGTGGTTTTTGGACAAGCTTAATATATATACAGACGCAATTACATGTTTTCGAAAGAGTAGGTCGCCAATCGACAACGTCATTGATCTAGCAACAACTGTTGAACATCAGAAACGTCACCGTTGATTAACGGATGCTGTCTTTCTTCATATCAAGGGTGCTTTTGACAACGTTCTGCATGATGAAATTTTAAATGCCCTAGAAGCATGTGGCATCGGTGGACGTATGCATCAGTGGATAGCCAGCTATCTTCAAGAGACAACGATATTCATGACAACTCCAGACGGTGAAATAAAAAACCACTCCGTCTATCGTGGAGTGCCTCAAGGAGGTGTATTGAGCCCAACTTTACTTAATGTAGTTCTCGTTGGACTCGTCAAAGAACACGGAGGCACAGACTCGGCCTCTGTGTACTCAGATGACATCTGTATATGGACCACAAGCTTAACACGCTTGCAAGCGCAAACGAAGCTGCAGCGCGCGGTGTCAACGTCGACATGCCTTCACACTCGCGGACTGTAGCTTTCACCAGGAAAAAGTGTAACCATGGTATTTACATGGAATTCAATACCCTGCTAGCCTGTTATGATTGATGGAAAGATTATACCTTCCATAACCCACTACAAGTTTCACGGAGTCATCATCGACCGTGGCTTATCTTGGTCAAAGCACCTCTCTGGATTAAGAAAAAAGCTGGACAGCTTTACTCAGCTCATTCGACATATATCTGGAAAATCATGGGGGCCATCCAAATAATCTCTTCTGCAGCTTTACCAGGCACTTTTTGTTGGCTACCTCCGCTACAGTGCGCCTGTACTTTCTCGGGTTAGTACAACTGCTGTACGCACACTTGAAAGTGCTCAGGCTCGGACACTGAGAATTTGCCTGTTACGATCCACTTGGGCTCGTGAACAACGGAGGGCTCGAGGCATCCGCCGTTAGACGGACGCTCTGCAGCTTGGTGGTGCTTAATGATGACTGACCGCCGAGCACCCGTGCTCGTCGGTGTTTATTGCGGTGTGGTGACCAATGTTGCCTGGCGAGCTTAGCACGCCACCGAGCCTGGCGGCGAATGAATATTATGCCTGAGGGGGCGTCAGATGCTTGCTACACCCCCTTACCCACAGTTTGTTTGTTAAAAAAACAAACGTCCATGTTCAAATTATGAGGCCCTGCCTCCACCCTAGCTGCGTCGACGATGCCTGCTATCCAGGCGAGTAACGATCCGGTGGCCTCCGCCGTCGAGTACTCTGCCTGGGCACTGGTGTTGATGAGTCGGGTGCTGCAATGCTGGGTGCTGCCTCAAACAGCCTCGCTCCACCCGGAGGGTCCGTAGTGGTCGGCCTCGTGAATGGTGCTGGGCTCGACACCAGTCCAACGGGTGCCGCACCACTGGTAACGGTTGCCGCCTCCGAGGTTGGTGGTTCTGAGCTAGAAGCGACTGGTGCTGCCGCTAGTCCTCCTGGGGGCTGGAACTCAGAAGTGGCAGTCGAGGGTGCTGGCCAGGTCCCAAGGCGAGGCTTGACATGGTCGGCGTGTCTGTGCCACGTGGCCCCGTCTGGCATGCGGACGAGCAGCGATGAAGCTCTGGCAGGAGACACCACCTGTCCGGCAGACCAGGGTGGGCCAGGGCGGAAGTTCCTGGCGAAAACTGGAGCTCCCGACTCTGGCAAAGGCCCGGTATGGCACCCTTGGTCAGCAGCCAGCTTCTGCTTCAGCTGCTTTAAGAGCACCGTGGATCAGAGGTCCGGATGGAAGACGCCCAAGGGTGTCTTGGCTATCCGACCCAGAAGGAGCTCACAGGGGGCACGGCCAGTGACATCGTGGGGCGTGGTCCGGTACTGAAATAGTACCTGGGCAATCTGCGTCCGGAAATCCCCAGTCTGGCTCTTCTTGAGCGTGTCTTTATTGGTTTGCACTACCCGCTCGGCTGCACCATTTGAAGCAGGGTGGTACGGCGGAAACATCATCCGGCGGATTCCGTTCTTCGTCAGCCAGGCCAGTTACTCTGTGCTGGCGAAAGCAGGACCATTGTCGGACACGTTGACATCCGGCAACCCCTGGGCGGCGAATACCTGTCGTAGCGCTGCAATGGTCGCGCCTGCTGATGGAGTGGTTACAGGTAGAACCTCCACCCACTTTGAAAAGGCGTCCACCACCACCAGGAAGTAATGCCTCTTGAAGGGTCGCCCAAAATGTACATGTAGGCGGGACCAGGGTCTCTGTGGGAACGGCCAGGGGATGATTTCCACATTACGTGAGGCTCGCTGATGTTCCTGGCAGATTTAGCAGCTCTGCACCAAGTGAGCGATATCCTGGTCCAGACCAGGCCACCAAATATGGGACCGGGCCACCATCTTGGTCTTTTCTACGCCACGATGACCGCGTGCAGCAACTGCAGGACCCTGGATCGGAGACTTTGTGGGACCACCATCCTAGAACCCCACAGTAGGCAGCCCTGCTGCAAGCTCAGCTCCGCGGCCTTGTGGCTATAGGCCTGTTGCACGAATTCCTCTCCACGGGACACCGCCTTGACCACCTGAGACAGAGCTGGGTCCCGGCTGGTCGCTTGACATACCGCAGATCTGGAGAGCACCTCCGGGTACGCGTGTTAAAGCATGAACACTTCAGCAGGTTCTGGAACAGCATCAGGCACCTCTGGCAGGGGCAGGCGGCTCAGGGAATCAGCAGCTCCCAGGTTGTTTCCCGGACGGTAAACCAGCAGTAACGGTAAACTGCCCGCCTCAAGGCCCAGGGTACCACTCGAGGTAATGCCTGCACAGGAACTGCCTTGTCAGGCGTCAGCTGCCCCAACAGCGGCTTGTGGTCCGTGACCACCTCGAACTTCCGGCCCCACAGATACTGGTGGAAGCGTTCGACACCGAAAACGAGGGCCAAGCCTTCCTTGTCCAGCTGGCTGCAACGTTGCCCTGCAGCATGAAGCCGACCAGAAGCAAACGACATAGGGCGTTCCTGGCCATCTTTGTCCCGGTGTGCCAGGACGGCTCCCACACCGGACAGCGACGCATATACGGTAAAGACGACAGGCTTAGCAGGATCGAAGTGCACTAGCACTGGATCCTTGGTGATTAGCTCCTTGCTGCGCCGGAAGGCCCGGTCCTGCTCCTTCTTCCAGAACCATTGCTGAGCATCTCAAAGCAGAAGATGGAGTGGCTGTAGATCCTCCGACAGGTTCGGCAGTAAACTGTAGAAGTTGATGAAACCCAGATAGCTCTGAAGCTCCTTCTTGTTCCGGGGCTTAGGTGCCTTGGGCACAGCATCAACTTTGTGGGAAGCAGGGGTTAGGCCTGCCTGGGAAAAGACATGTCTTAAGTACTCAACGCTGGGGGCTAGGGAAACGCACTTTTCCAGCTTGAGCTTGAGGCCGGCGTCCTGCAGTCGTGCCAGGACGTTGTGCAGGTTCTGCAAGTGGTCCCCGTCGTCGCTGCCAGTAACCAGGATGTCGTCCAAGTACACTGCCACGTGCCTCATGCCCCTAAAGAGGTTGTCCATCTCCCTCTGGAACATGGCTGGGGCCGAGCCCACGCCAAACGGTAAGCGCGTGTATTGAAAGAGCCCCAAAGTTGTCGATATTGTGACATACTTGCGGGAGGCATCCTGGAGCACCAGCTGCTGGTAAGCATCTCTGAGGTGGAGATTGATAAACTTCTGTCCACCGGACAATGCTGACCAGAGATCTTCAATCCGGGGCAGCGGGTGCTTCTCGACGGTAGCGACGGGGTTGATGGTAACCTTGAAATTCCCGCAGATCCTTCCACTGCCGTCTCGCTTGAGGACTAGTAGGATGGGAGCGGCCCACTCAGATGTCTTGACAGGTACCAGGATGCCCTCTCGCTGTAACCGTTGCAGCTCCTGGGTGACCCCATCCTTAAGGGCGAACGGCAGTGGGCGAGGCTTGAAAAAAACGTGGCCGGGCTCCCTCAGGTACATAGATGCCAGCCGTCGGGCCTGCAAATGTACCCACCCCTGGCTGGAACGGAGAGTTGAACTCGGTCAGGAGGCTGGGGGCGTCTTGCACCACATGCAGGTTGGCTTCCTGGTACTTTGGCAGACGAAGGCCCAGTGCATGAACCCAGTTTCGGCCAAGCAGTAAAGGGGAAGTAAAGTAAAGGGTTGCCTTCCTATCGCCAAAGCGAACGCTGACCTGTGCCTGACCCTGGACCTGGGAGAGTTGCCCGGAGTAGCTGCGCAGCATCACGCCCGAAACCTCGATAGACACGCCGGGGAAAGTACGCTTGAAGAGTTTCCCGGCCATTACTGACACGCTGGCCCCTGTGTCCAGCTCCATGAAAATGGGGTGCCCGCAGATTTCCACGATCAGCACGTATGGCGGCACAGATGACGGTACAAAGCCTGTGTGCCAGAGGCCGGAAATTTGCGGTTTCTCGGCTACGACGTGGAGCCTGCTGCCGCACGCCCTCGCCGCATACCTTTGCGACGGCTACCCTGGCCGCGGGCTTGTGTGGTACCTGGGCGTGAATCAAGCTGCTGCTGCTATTTGCTGTTCGTCCTCCCCCTCCGGCGTATACCTGCCCGGTGCCCAGTTTTCCCGCACGTAAAGCGTTGTGCTTGAGAGAACTGGCACTGTGAGGGGGAGTGGGCACCACCACAGCGACCGCAGGTACTGCCCTTTGTCGCCAACTCGTTGACCGCCACTTCCGCCGACGGTGAGCCAGTCGCACGGGAAATCCCGCCGGCGTCCTTGGTGGCAGCTTCCATTGCCAGCGTTGCCTTCAGGCGTTGTCCAGCGACATGTCGAGAAGCTCCAGGAGTCGCGTCCGCATGGTGGGTTTGTTGATGCCGCCGACGAAGCGGTCTCGGAGCAGCGAGTCCAGCTGGTCCTCGAAAACGCAGGCACTCGCTAACTCTCGTGGCGCAGCAACGAACTGCTCGAGGGTCTCTCCTTCCCGACGGCTCCGTTTGTTGAAGCGGAAACGCTCCATTAGTGTGGCTGGTGCGGAGCTGAAATGCGAGCGCAGTATGGCGAGCAGCTCACCCAGCGTCTTAACGTGCGGCGTGGCTGGCTTGAGAAGGTCGAGGAAGGGGCTGAAGACGCGGGTCCCGCAGCTTGCCAAGAAAATGTCCCGCTGTTTGGCCTCGGGTGTGTCGTTTGACCGGAAGAACACGTGGACTTGCTCCTCGTAAATTTGCCAGGCGGACCCATCTCCCTCGAACGGCTCGAGCCTTTCGTACAGCGCCATGGTGGCAGCAACGGGGGCTAGTGTTTCGCCGCTCTCGGCGGCGTGGGACGAACCGTGGGTACTCCTCGCCAGTTTCGTCCATCCCATCTTCGTCGCCAGTGTCATGATCCACCCGGGTTCGTGAACAAGGGAGGGATCGAGGCACTCTTCGTTAAGCGGACGCTCCGCAGCGTAGTGGTGCTGAACGATGACTGACCGCCGAGCAGCCGTGCTCGTCGGTGTTTATTGCGGTGCCGTGACTAACGTTGCCTGCCGAGCTCAGCAGGCCACTGAGCCTGGCGGCGAACGAACATTAAGCATGAGGGGGCGTCACATGCTTGCTACATTGCCTAGGACTACCACGATGGGCGTCTACTTGTGGCGCTATTCCAGAGGCACGTGCGTGCCCAGCTCGAGTTTATCTGCAACATGAGCGATTGCAAGTGCCTTCTAAGGCTACTGACTAGACACAGGAATCATCCTCTCACGACCGTCACAAGCATACGGCCTGTCGCCGCCTACTCAGAAGCCGTGTAGTCACAGCAAGACTTATTGCCGTCGGACTTCGAACAGTATGACATACCCGAAGTTCCACTCTGGACGATGGCAAAGCCAACGGTGAGACTCTCAATCCCTCGAATAACGAAGAAGTCGAAAATGCCGCTTACTGGGCTCAAGCATTTCGCGTTATCATACATTGCTTACATATATGGATATTCCGAACATGTTTTTACAGATGGTTCTGGGACACAGACCTCTTCCGCGGCGGCCTACACGGTACCAGGAATGGGAATCGCACAACGGTTCAAGATAGGACACAGGACGTCGTCTACATCCGCTGAGTGGACCAGAGTTCGAGAAGCAATTTTCTGCATACAGCAACAAAGCCTCGAGAAATGGACACTGTTTTGTGACTCAAAGTCAGCACTGCAACTCATCAGAATTATATGAATGGGAGAACCACATATAGTATTCTGGTTTATGACATCATGTCTCTGTTTGCTGAGGCGTCTCATTCCGGGCATACCATCGTGATGCAGTGGATTCCTGGCCATTGTGGAATAGCTGGAAATGAACAGGCTGACACGGAAGCAAACTTGGCGCACACTGACGCAAACATTATAAATATTCATTTTCCCGGTATGACATTAACGCTTTGCTCCATTACTCCATCAAAACTTCTATGGCGCGACATTGGGACAACCCCGAACATCGGCAAGAGCGCCTCCATTGACTTGACGCTGGTTTAGAATTCCGGGTTCCACTTCGGTTGCGGAGAGGCGAGGAAACACTCATTCGTCGATAGCGGCTGGGTGTGGCATAGCCACACCGATAGCTTCACAAGATTGGACAAGCACGGGACCCTGACTGTAGCGTCTGTCACACTCCCGAGACAATAGCTCACATGCTTTGCGAGTGCCCTCAATACGCGGCCGAACGAAGAACACTCAAGTCTACTGTTGACTGCTTGGACTCCCGCCCCTTTTCGAAAAAAAAAGCTTTTGGGCGCGTCGAGGAGTGTTTACTGTACCCAACGTGCCATAAGATCACTTTTGAACTTTCTAAGTGAGGCTGGTTTAGACGATCGCCTCTAGACCCTGTGAGACGTGTAGTCAGTGCGAAACGGTGTTTGCGCAATACCTTTTTCTGACAACATTACTATTTGCGTGTATTGTGTATACAGTGCGCGTCCGCATATTGGACAACGTGTATATAGTATCTCACTATACCATAACATTATCGCCCGCCACCTACCTTTCCCTGTATTTCCCACTTCCCATTTCCCCAGCGAGGAGTAGCGGGCTAGAGACACGCTCTCCAGGCCGACCTCTCCTTTCTCTTCATTAAAATCTACTTCTCCTCCTCCACACGGTGACGGCGACGGCAGCGATGCCCCTGGAGTGCCCATATAACTGCTATCGCAATAAAACGTTATGCAGGAATGAATTCGAGTGCTAAAGCACATGGCCCATATTTTAGAACACTTGTGGCACACAATCCTAAGCATACATTTCCTTTTCAACAGAAAAGCAGTGCTTACGCATTGTGGGCCAAGGTCTTAAGCTCTGTGGGTCAGTCTACATCTCATTTTTAGAGCGCAGTTATCAGGCGCCTGTTCCTGCGGCGAGTGGCGGCATGACCGAGCGAACGAGCACGGAGGAAGATGAAACTGAACGCGGAGCGCAGTGGGGTATAAAAGACACGAGGAGGAAAGCGGAGAGGAGGGTTCAACTGAAACTCGAGGTGAAAAGCGGAGGAGGTTATGGCGAAAGCCTGAGTCGACGGCGACGGGAGGGCGCCCGGGTAGCGCGCGTCGTCTGGTAGGCCCGTGGGCAGCTGTACCTGCGACTCACCTACGAGTCACCTACGCGTTGGCTCTTGCCATCTCCAGATTACCGAGGCAGTCGCCCCGCACTTCGCTCCATTGGCAATGTGCCGCACGAGACAGATTTGTCCGCGCCAGCTAAGATATGAAATGAGAGCACGTATAGAGATGCGCTCAAATTTCGCATTACTAAGTGTCGTAATCATCGGTGAATTTTTTTACATTTTCCTAGAACACGTGTGCTGCACAAAAAAGGCGCGCATTGTCACCTTTTACCAAATGTGCAATATGACTGGACTCCGCTAATAACTGTGCTTGTGCAGGATACACTTCTAGTTGGTCGTTTATATAATGTCCGGTCTGCCATTGCAGCACTTTCCACAGGATAAGAAATTGCTATGAACAATCTCTGTTCTGATTGCGAATGAAGAAGTGGAGCGCTTCGCCTCAAAGCAGGGACCGCTGATGACTCGGAATAAGTGGACCAGCCTTAAAAGCACTTTTTGTTGGGATAGTTGGTAGCTGTTCATTATAAAATATCAAGACGCCACATAAACAGACACACACAAGCGAAGAGAACGGACCAGGGCACCACTCGCAACTGTTTTATTTACAGAACGCAGGCACATATATACTGTCAGTCAACACATGCGCACAGAGGAAACATTTATTCACGCATCTAATCAAACATTCATGACGCACCACGCTCAAGAAACCTCATCTCGGCCTTATATAATGATATTGAAGTATTGCTGACGCACAAATTGCCTTTCTTGCCTATGTGATAGGCTTCAACCAGTTCCCTTGTTTTACCATGTTTACCAGCCATGTTTTACCAGCTATGTTTTACCAGCCTGTCTTACCAACCATGTTTTACCAGCTAACAAGGTTTCTTGAGTGTTTAGGCATGTAGATTACTTTTTAATTATTTTAACTAAGGACGGGAGTCTAAACTCCGCAGAGGTTGTGGCTAATGTTTTGTCCGTTTTTAGGCAACATGGAAAAGGCTTGGATTTCACACATGAACTACCGCAAGGAAACGTTTTACAGTTTTAGATCTTAGCATTGAGTTCAGGAAGGATCATGTTTGCTCGTGCTATGCACCACGTGCAAAGAAAGGGCTTCTGCCATTTGACTCAGCGCATTCGAAATTAGTGAAGAGAGGAATTGTGTCACTCTGCCTCGAGTCCGCGCTCAGGAAGTCGTGTGTTCACAAGATGGCATTGAGTTTCGACAATCAATTGGCTAGGCTGGCTTCAGCTGGGTTCCCTGGTTCGCTCCTAACAGGAGTAGCCGAAAGTCTCTTACAAAAAATGAAGAGCAAGGCGATGAGAGCTGGAGCAGAGGCCCCTCGGCAAGAGGAGAGACCGGTGGCTGTGCCGTATGCGCACAAGGTTGCCCACAATCTGAAGAAGGTAGCGAGCAGACATGGCGTCCCGCTAGTGTTTTCAGCCCCAAGGAAGCTGGGAAGCCTTTGCTCCTAAATCTCCAAAAGAAAAGAAAAAAGAAGTGAAAAAGGCTGTGGAACCAAACATGGGCGACCTTTCATGAAGTGTGCCGAAGGGGTTGTCTATGAGATCCCCCTTTCGTGCGGTCGTTCCTATATAGGTCAGACCGGGCGCTGCGTTAATGAGCGTGTCAGGGAGCATGAAAGAAATGTTGAGCAAATGAAAGAGGGCCCACATTTGCCTAAGCACATCGGAGCCTGTCCCTCACGCTCTTCTGAACCACGTTTTTCAGATGTGCGGATTCTTGCCCGAAGTAAAGATACTAGAGCAAGGGAACTGGTTGAAGCCTATCACATAGGCAAGAAAGGCAGCTTGTGCGTTAGCGATACTTCGATATCATTATATAAGGCCGAGATGAGGTTTCTTGAGCGTGGTGCGTCATGAATGTTTGATTAGATGCGTGAGAAAATGTTTGCTCTGTGCGCATCTGTTGACAGACAGTATATATGTGCCTAGGTTCTGTAAATAAAACAGTCGCGAGTGGTGCCCTGGTCCGTTCTCTTCGCTTGTGTGTGTCTGTTTATGTGGCGTCTTCATATTTTATAGTGGACCAGCCTGTCCAGTACTTTTGAGCACGAGCCCACACTGTTAGCAGCTGAGGCGGTGCAGTAGTAGTTTTCAGCTCCAGATAAGCTGTATGGAGAAGCCATACAGCGCCAGTCGGAACCACTGTTTGCAATAGGCTACGAGGTCACGTGTAATAATTTGTTGAAGAAATGCTGCTCAGAAAATTAACGAAGTCTCCAGAACTATGCACTGGATCGAAAAAGAATTCTCAACATTACATTCACTTCACCCCCCATAATGTTAACAAGATAGCACACAAGGGAGAATTATTTATCTTAGAATACAGCAGGCCAACTTGACCTAAGCAGGAGTGAAATTACAATGAAATGTGAAAAGGAACAGCACACAAATTATTTGCAACAATATTCGCACGAAAAATTAACACATCCCTTTCACTAGGACGATATTTAACGCACACAAAAAAGAATAGCACCTAAATAATTTACAACAGTACTTGCACGACAAGTAATACTACAGTTTCGCTGAGCCGATATTTATCAGTATGTAGCGACAAGTGACCACGTAGACCTGTAATGTCTCGGGTTCTCGCGGGAGAGAAAATACCGACACACGATCTCTTAGCGTAGCATTCTTTTTAATCAGCTTTCGGAACGCTAGCCCGTGCCGGACGTTCGAGCCGCTCGTGCCTCGTGTAGACGCGAGTGTCTACGTAACTCTTATGCGACGCCGATGCTGTTGCCACTACAGAGGGCTACCGCTCTAGAGAAGAGCAAGGTTCGACGAACGATGGAAAGTCCACGTGACGCGGCGTGCCTTGGCGTTGGTATTGGGTGTCACGTGCGGAGGCGGCGGATGCAGCAGGGTTGCGTCTCATATTGGTGAAGCCGTTGGCGCGGGTGCTTCGAGGTAGGCGCGTTTGAGCCGTTCCAGGCCAATTACGTCTGATCGGTCGTTGACATTCACGTCAAATATCGTCGGACGGTGCTCCAGAACACAATATTGCCCGGAGTAGTGTGGCTGCAAAGGCTTCCGCACGGCGCAGTTAGCCTCGAAAACATAGGTAGCAGAGGTGAGTGCGGGAGAAGCGTAAGGAGACCTTGCTTCTTGCGGACGTGCAGGCACGGGACGCATCTGGCTGAAGAAAGCTTGCAGTTCGGCAACGTAATCGGCAGGTGATGGCATAGGTGTTTTGGTGGTGGCGACAAAGAAATCGCACGGAAGGCGCAAGTGAGTGCCGTGGACTACCGCGGCACAGAAGCAACCTAGTTCGCTTTTGAGTGCGGCTATGATGCCAAGTAAGACGAGGGGCAAATGCAAGACCCACTTCTCCGGTGATTCCTGCGCCATGAAGGAGGCTTGAGATGCCAGTGAAAACGTTCAACTAGTAAATTGGACTGCGGGTGGTAAGCAGCCATGCGAAAAGATGTCGTTCCGAGTAGTTTGAGCAGCTCGTTGAAGAGTTCTGAGTCAAAGTGCCAACCGCGATTGGTGATTATTGTAGATGGGCAGCCGAACCTTGCGATTCATGTAGACACGAAGGCTGCTGCAACAGTGGGCGCTGAGATTTCAGATATAGGTGTAGATTCTGGCCACCCTGTATAGCGCTCGATGCATATCAGTATGTAGCTGTAACATTTCGAAGGTGGCGGAGGGCCGACGAGATCCAGGTTTACGGTGTCAAACGAGAATCCGGAGGAAGAAAAGACTTGGCAGGCGGATTGAGGTAACGCTGGATCTTAGAGTGTTGACACGGCAAACAGCAGCGCACCCAATCCCGAACTTGCGCGTTTAGCCGAGGCCGAACGAGGCGAGTGTAAAGGAGCTTGTGTGTCGCGTGTATGCCAGGATGCAACAGGTTGTGCACGGTTTAGAATGGGCGTCTACGAACGGATACCGGAATGTATGGTCTAGGTGTGTCGGTAGAAGTATCGCAGACGACGGACGTACCCTCTGGGGCCACAGCGACGTCCTCCAATTTCAGGGACGCTGACGGATTCCGGAGCGTACGAAGTTCGGTGTCGGGACGCTGGTGACTGGCGAGTAAGTCAACCTCGATAATGAAAGGTTCCAACGTCAATGTGGAAACGGCATTGACGCGACTCAGAACATGGGCTGGAACGTTGTGGGTGCCCTTGACGTGGCGAAAGGTTTATGTAGACTCGGAGATGTAGGAAAGGTCTCGAATCTCGAGGGACGAGTAACAGGACGCCGACCGATTCGTTACTTGCACAAGGGGCTTGTGGTCAGTCACGACAGTGAATGCACAGCCTTCTAGGAAATGGCGAAAATGTCTCATAGCCAGGCAAACGGCCAGAAATTCGCGGTCGTACACGCTGTAGCGGAACTGCGCAGGCTTCAGTTTCTTGGAGAAAAACTCGAGTGGATGCTACGCATTGTCGATGAATTGCTGCAGAATGGCACAAACGGCGGTGTTTGAGGCGTCGGTCACGATAGCAGTGGGCGCATCTGGTTTTGGGTGTCTAAGCAGCGTGGCATCGGCGAGGGCAGACTTGACTCTTGTGAAAGCGTCGGGGGAATCTTAAGTCCACTGAAGCACTAGTCTACGTTTGGTTGCCAGCAGAGCCTCTAGCGGAGCCTTAAGTCGCGCGCAATCGGGAATGAATCGGCGTTAGAAATTGACGAATCAGAGAAATTGCCGAAGTTTGGTGAGTGGGGTTGGTCGGGGAAGGTTTTCGATGACACGAATCTTCGACGGCAGTGGTTGAATGCCGTTAGCGTCAGCGATATTGAAAGTTGAACTCGTTTATCTTTTACGGGTGAGCGCTTTTAATGTCCAAGAAATGTTATCGCTCAGCGCAGGACGCGTCTCTATGTATCGGAAGTTTCTAGAATGTTATCGATGCACCTATCCGCTGTCTGTTGTCGCCGAACCTTGTGTTCGATGATTGCGTGCATGCGCGATGCGAATGATGTAGAAGTTTGTGGAAGGCAGGCGGGTCCCAACGATTAGTCTGGAACATTCGACGACTGCTGTATATAAGCCGACGCGCTTGACACGCTGATCAGATTTTGACGATCGCCGACCGTGTTCGCCGTTGTCACCGTTCCTTAAGTGTAGCCTGTTTTTGTGTGCACAGGTTCGCCCAATAAAGGTTAGTTTCATCTTTCACAGTATTGATACTGTGTTCTTCATACGGTCACACCACGTGACACCTGGTGGAGGTGCTTTTCGTTCATCTACCGGACGCCCCGAGAAGTCGTTATCCAAGCCCGGACCGCAAAGAGAAAACCAACGTAGTCCCGGACCATCGAGCAAGCCGCTGTCTTCAACAGCTGACCCCGGAGCACGGACTTCTACCTGACAAGACCAAGAAGATTGTGACCAAGGCAACCACAATGGCAACCCCAGTGTCACCGATCGTATTTCAACCGCCCAGAGAGCCCCCTACCTTCCGTGGAGCTACGTCGGAGGATCCGGAAACCTGGCTCGAAACCTTCGAAAGGATCTCGACCTTCAACAACAGGACCTCTGAGGATAAGCTACGACATGTGTACTTCTCCTTGGAAGATGCCGCGAGGACTTGGTTCGAGAACCGGGAGTCCACCCTTTCGATATGGGACCTGTTCCGCAGTAACTTCGTGAGGACCTTCACGAGCGTTGTCCGCAAAGGAAGGGCTTAAGTTCTGCTGGAAACCCGAGGCCAACTACCTACTGAGACTATCGCTATTTTCACGGAAGAGATGACCCGGCTTTTCCGGCACGCTGGCCCGGAAATGTCCGAAGAGAAAAAAGTGCGTTTCTTGATGCGAGGCGTAAAGCAAGAACTTTTCGCCGGACTGACCCGAAACCCACTGAAGATCGTAGCCGAGTTCTTGAGGATAGCAATAGGGGCTTGTTTGTGCGGCATATCTTATTTTGTTATAGCGCAAGCTTGACACGCAAAACAGAAGACACACCTGACACACACAGCGCATCTGACACACACACCGTCAAGCGCTGTGTGTGTCAGATGTGCCTTTTGTTGTCCGTGTCAAGCTTGCGCTATAACAAAATAAGATATGCCGAGTTCTTGACAGAGGCAGCGGCGATTGAGAAAACTTTATAAATGCGCACTATGCAACATACCCACCAAGTGGTCACACCTCAGTGCACCATCCAATCACTGCTCTCCGGTGATCTCAAAGAGACATTAAGGCCATGGTGCGCAAAGAAATGCGCAAGGTCTTGCCTCCCACGGAGCCTAAAGTCGCCTCGATCGCTGAGATCGTGAAAGATGAGGTTCAGCGATCGCTTGGAGTTCCTAAGGTGCAACCTCAATTACCACAGCCCCAGCCAGAAGCGATGACGTACGCTGTCGTCGCACGCCATCAAAGTCCCCCTCCCCGACCGCGCCAGGGCCCTGTAACGCCCCAATTCCGTAGTCCGCCGCCGCCAGCACGCCCACCCGTCGCCCAGCGCACCTACGCGAGGAAGACGGACATTTGGAGCGCCTGTGACCACCGCCCGCTCTGCTACAACTGCGGCGAAGCTGGCCATGAGCACCGCCGGAGCCCATACCCCGACCCGGGATTGCGAGGCATCGCCATCAACGCAGCGCGCCCGAGGGAAGGTGAACGCCCTCGTGACATCGCCGACTACCTCGCCGCTACTCAGTGGAGCCTTCGACGGCCATCCCGTTCGCCATCACCAGGCCGCTACCTGTCGCCGCAGCGCCGACCATACACCGCCCAGCCCGCCGCCGCTCCGTGAGCCCATATCCGGAAAACTAAAAGCAGCAACCGATGGAGGTGCGGTTGCTGTTCGCTGAACTGCCGAAGACTACGAAGAGACTACCTCAACGGCATAAGGACACGCCGCTGTCCCGACGAAGCCTGGAAGCAAAGAATACAGAGACGAAAGGTCACCTGACGATGCCACGTACCAGCGACAGGTCAACGCGACGCAGCCGTGATTCGACGCCAAGGCCAAACTGTAACGCACGGCAAGGAACCACCGACTTCGACGTGCTCCTCGACGGCCACGCAGTCACCGCCTTCGTAGACAGAGGAGCCGATTACTCCATATGAGTGGACCCATCGCCGCCGATTTGAACAAAGTTAAGGCTGCATGGGAAGGGCCCGTCAATTCGGACCGCTGAAGTACACCTCATAAAGCCAACTGGAATTTGCACGGAAAGTATTACCATTCATGACCGGACTTACCCTGCCACCTTCGTTATCCTCGAACAGTGTTCACGAGGCGTCATTCTCGGCATGGACTTCCTGAACCAACACAGTGCAATCATCGACCTGAAGCCGAAGTCAATAACGCTGTTGGAAGCTCAAGCTATACCACCGGTGAGCCGTCGTATTCACCACGCCTTGAGTGTGCTCGAAGATCAAGCGAGCATCCCGCCTCGCTCCAGCATTGTTATTGCGGTCGACACCGAAACACCCGCTGGCGTAGAAGACGTCATCGAAGGCGACCAACGTCTACTGCTCGACCGTGAAATTTGCGTCACAAGAGAGATTGCTCGACAGCGCGAAGGAAACATGAAAGTGTTGCTGACAAACTTCAGCCAGGAGTTCAAGCACATCAACAAAGGCACGACGTTCGCATACATCGAGGAAATTCTGGGGACCAGAGACCAGCAATACGTTTGTCCTCTCGGATTCTGCCGCATCTATTCCGACGACCGTAGTTTCCTAGCCAGACTTCCAAATAAATCCAAGTCTCCCCATTATTAAGCAGCAACAGCTCAGATGTCTGACGACGGTACAAAGACTGCTTTTCGACGTCATCAAGAATTCGACAAACACCAATCGCAAAGCATCGCATAATAACCGAAAAGTTGCATATTTGCAACTAATTATGCAAAATCCTGTTCTTTTAGTGTCTTTTCCGTTGTTGCTTTCTTTTTCTTTGTACATGACCATTTCTTCGATGTTTGTATTATTGTTTCCCCCCCCCTTATGTAATACCCCACATGGGGCCCTTAAGGAAATAATAAATAATAATAATGATGATGATGATGATCAGTGCGCTCGACCACTCCGCCAGAGCCCTTACCTAGCTTCGACGCGCGAACGCGAAGCTATACGACAAGTCGACGAAATGCTGCGCGACGACATCATCCAGCCAACGAAAAGCCCTTGAGCAGCTCCTGTTGTCTTACTGAAGAAAGGGCTGAACTCTACGCTTCTGCGTCGATTATTGTCCACTGAACAAGATCACGAAGAAGAACATATAATCTCTCCCGCGGATAGATGACGCATTGTATCGTCTCTGCAACACTAAATACTTCTCGTCGATGGACCTCCAAGTCGGTCTACTGGCAAATACAAGACGATGACAGGGATCGCGAAAAGACCGCCTTCATCACGCCAGACGGCCTCTATGAGTTCAAGGTTATGCCATTTGGCCTGTATTCGGCGCCTGCAATGCTCCAGCGCGTGATGGACACGGTTTTAGCGGGATTGAAGAAGGCAGACCTGTCTTGTTTACTTAGATTACGTCATCGTCTTCGCCGGAAATTTCGACGATCACCTTAGGCAGCTGGCGACAGTACTAGAAGCCATCAAGTCATCAGGGCTTACTCTGACACCGGAACAGTGCCGCTTTGCTTATGATGAGCTTCTGTTTCTAGGCCCCGTCATCAGCAAATCTGGAGTCCACCCCGACACGCAGAAGACAGCTGCCATCGCAAAGTTCCCGTAGCCTATCAACAAGAAGGCAGTGCATAGATTCTTTGGTATATGTGCCTAATATAGGCGCTTTGTCAAGGAATTTTCATGCATCGTGGAGCCGCTAGCACATCTAACCGAATGTTATGTCGAGTTCAAGTGGGAAACGCCGCAGGCCGATGCATTTCAAGAACTCAAACGACGCATGCAGTCGCCGCCGATACTTGCACACTCGACGAGGACGCCGATATCGAAATCCGCACTGACGCCAGTAGCCTAGGCGTCAGTGCCGTCCTAGTCAAGAAGAAAGACGGACTTGAACGGGTGATATCTTATGCTAGACGGTCGCTGTCAAAAGCGGAAGGCAATTATTTTACGACTGAAAAGGCATGCTTCGGCATAATAGGGCCTACAGCAAAATTCCGCCCTGACCTTTATGGCAGGCCATTCAAAGTGGTCAGCGACCATCACGCGTTGTGTTGGCTAGCTAACTGAAAGGACCCTTCAGGACGGCTGCCGCGTTGGAGCCTCAGACTGCAAGAATGTCACGGTAATCTACAAGTCCGGACGAAAACACTCTGACGCTGACTGTCTATCATGCGCCCCCATCGATCCCCCGCCGCAAAACGATGAAGACGACGACGCCTTCCTTGGAATAATAAGCGTGGAATATTTCACTAAACACCAATGAGGAGACCCGGAGCTAAAAGCCCTCGTCGAGTATTTGGAAGGGCACATCGACGCTGTTTCATGGGCATTTAAGCGTGGATTGTCTTCCTTCACGCTGAAAAACAATCTGCCCGTGAAGAACTTCTCACCAGCCCGTGGCAACTAACTTCTTGTTGTTCCGTTAGCGCTGCGTCCAGAAGTACCGGAAGCCCTACATAAAGATCCAACCGCTAGGCACCTCGGATGCTCCCGGATACTGTCGAGGACACAGGAACGGACACAGGAAGGTATTTCTGGTCACGTCTGACCGCCGACGTCGCCCGTTATGTCAAGACATGCCGAGACTGTCAGCGACGGAAGACACCACCGACAAGGCCAGCAGGATTACTACAGCCGATCGAACATCCTTGCCGACCATTTCAGCAGATCGGGACGGATTTGTTGGGGCCGTTTCCGACGTCAACATCCGGAAATAAGTGGATCATCGTGACGACGGACTATCTCACCCGCTTCGCCGAAACTAAAGCTCTATAGAAAGGAACCGCAGCCGAAGTGGTGAAATTGTTCGTCGAGAACATCCTGCTGCGACATGCTGCCGCAGAAGTTCTCATCACCGACAGAGGAACGGCCTTTACAGCAGAGGTCACCTAAGTCATTCTGCAATACAGCCAAACAAGTCACAGGAGGCCAACTGCCTACCGCCCGCAGACGAATGTTCTCACGGAGCGCCTGAACAAAACCCTCACCGACATGCTAGCAATGTACGTCGACGTCGAGCACAAGACCTGCGACGCGGTCCTGTAGTACGTAACCGTTCCCTGCAACACGGGGTTGCAAGAAACAACACAGATCACAACGTTCAAGCAGGTTTACGGCAGGAATCCGTTGACGACTCTAGACGCCATGCCCCCGCACGTCTGCGACGAAGAGAATCTTGGCGTCACCACCTATCTCCAGCACGGCGACGAAGCTCGACAGCTCGCCCGCCTGCGGATCAAGAACCAACAGAGGACCGACAGCCAACACTACAACCTTGAGCGACCATGTTTCGGTTTGGATCCCTAAAAGCCAGCGAGTACTGAGCGAGAAGCTTTTAGGCAGCTATTTCGGACCATATAAGATCATCCGACGCATTGTCACACTCGACTATGAGGTCGTGCCAGACGGTATTTTGCTGTCAGAGCGGCGCCGCTCACGGCGTCAAGTAGTTCATGTTTTGTGGTTTAAGCCGTTCCACCAGCGCTAATGAACTTTGGAGACGTCGCATAGCTGAACTTTGGACTTTTTTTGGGTTGTCTCACCTTGGGCTTTGTTTTTTGTTGTTTTATTACTTTGTTTAACAAGTGACCTTTTGTGTTTCACTCTCCTGTTATATTTGTAGCATAGGGACGATGCCTTTTGAGAGGGGGTAATTGACACGTGAACTCGTTTATCTTTTACGGGTGAGCGCTTTCAACGTCTAAGAAATGATATCGCTCAGCGCAGGACGCGTCTACATGTATCGCAAATTTCTAGAATGTTATCGATGCTTCTAATCGCTGTCTGTTGTGGCTGAACCTGCTGTAACCTGATTGCATGTATGCGCGGCGCGAATGGTGTAGAACTTTGTGAAAGGCACGCAGGTCCCAGTGGTTACTCTGCAACAATCGGTGACTGATGTGTAAAAGCCGACGCGCTTGACCCGTTGATCAGATTTTGACGATCGCCGACTGTGTTCGCCGTTGTCGCCGTTCTTTAAGTGTAGCCTGTTTTTGTCGGCACAGGTTCGCACAATAAAGGTTAGTTTCGCCTTTCACAGTATTGCTACTGTGTTCTTCATACGGTAACTCCGAGTGACAGTATGACCGAGGAACTCAAGTTCGGGTTCACCGAATTCGCTCTTGGCGCCGTTGATGACAATTCCTTCACTGACAAGGCGTGAAAACAGCAACCGCAATTGCTCAAGGTGTTCTGCGGAAGAGCTTCAGACGAGAAGGTCGTCAATGTATGCAGAAACGAAAGACAAACCTCGGGTCACGGAATCGATGAAACGCTGAAAGAATTCGCCCGCGTTCCGCAAACCGAAAGGCATGCGGAGAAATTCGAAAACATCCAAGGGTGTGGTGATGGCGGTCTTGGGAATGTCTTCTTCAGCGACCGGTAGTTGATGACATGCACGAACGAGATCGATCTTAGAAGAGATCGTCGCACCGTGCAACGCTACCGTGAAGTCCTGAATCTTTGGTAGAGGGTAGCGATCAGGAACTGTACCGTTGTTTAGTGCCCGGTAATCGCCGCATGGGTACCAGTCTCCCGTCTTCTCAGGCACCATGTGAAGTGGTGATGGCCAGTTACTGGAGGAAAGGCGGATGATTCCAAGTTGCAGCATGGGTTCGAACTGCGTGTGAGCGATCGAACTCCGTGCGAGCGATCCAGGGACAAACGCCGGGATCGGAAATAGACTGGTGGGCTGGAGTTGACGATGTGATGGCACACGTCATGCTGCACCGGATGCGTCCAGTCTGGCAGGCGCGTCATAGTGGGACACTCGCGTAGGAGCGCGGCGAAAGGTTTGTACAACGTGGCAGAAATATGCGCTATCGGCGATGTGCCAGATGCTGGGACACCGGGAACGGATAACTGGGTCAGGGAGTCGATAAGACGGCGTCGTTGGATGTGGACAAGGAGTCAGTAGTTGTGAAGAAGTCTGCTCCGACGACTGCGCGATGGAGGACTGCAACCAGGAAAATCCAGCAGAACGCTCGTCGAAGGCCAAGGTGTAGCATGACGAAGCGTGACGAGAAAACTGGAATCCTGGTGGCGTTGACCGCTTGCAAAAACGACACAGGTGTCGCTTTTCTGTGGGAGTGGTGGGCGGGGAGAATCACGACGTCAGCTCTTGCCTTGACTAAGAACCGTTGTCCCGTAACTCTGTCCGTCACGTAGAAAAGGCGACTTGTGTGTTGGGCCGACCACTCGTCGCCGTTAGAGGTCGGCCGGCCCCTTTTCCTGCCAAGCGCAGGGACGCCGACAGTGAAGAGCGTCGTTTCCAAAACGGCAGTGGTAGTAGCAAACGCCAGACGTTGTAGCTCATGTTTCATTGCGGGTGCCCGTGCGTCTTGATTTCCGGGAACTGAGGCTGCGTGGGCGACCAGATGACCTGCCGCGATGTTCCGCTCCACAGATTATGCGTTCCAGGCGCTCACACAAGGAGTCGAGCGAAGATTGCGCTGCTGAAGAGCAGGGAAGGGTTTGCGGGGCGTTTGTATTGTCACCCGGAGACGATGCCGTGGCTGTGGTCGTTGGGGTGGCTACTTCCATGACTTTGTCGGCCAAAGCGGCAAGTTCTGTAAGGTCCACGGTAGAGGCTGTCGCAAGGACCATGTGCACGTTAGGCGACAGTCGTTGCAAAAACAATTTGCGCAACAGCGCGTCTTCAGTGGACCGCGCATTGTTTCTGAGGAGATGCCTCATTCGGTGAAGAAGTTGACTAGGGCGTCGGTCGCCGAGTTTTTCCGCGGACAGAAGCTGCTGGATGCGAGAACGTTCTGAAGCTGCTGTGCGCTGTAGCAGTGCTGCCTTGAGATCGTCGTAGGTGGCGGCAGACAATGAAGAGTGCAACAAATCTGCTACATCGTCAATGGCGGTGGGCGAGAGCGCTGCAACGGCGTAATGAAACTTTGAGGCTTGAGAGCGGATACCAGCGACTTGAATTTGCGATTAGGCCTGAAGAAATCACGCCGAAGGATGCTGGGCCCAGTACTGTGGGAGGCGGACAGTGATGGCCGAACAGGAGGGCTCATCACGTTCCTCGGAAGGGTTCCGGCCTTGAGCTCTCGTAGCGTTGGTCTGATCCATGGTCGTTTCTACCACAAGAGCGTATGGCAGTATCCCGTTCACGGTCACCAAACTGTGGCGACGAGCGACCACGCAGACCGGTAATATCTGGGGCTCTCGCGGGGAGGAAATACTGACACTCGATCTCTTAGCGTAGCATTCTTTTTAGTCTCCTTTCGGAACCCTAGCCCGTGCCGGACGTGCCAGCCGCTCGTGCCTCGCGTACACGCGAGCGTCTACATAACTCTCATGCGACGCCGATGCTGCTGCCACTACAACAACAAATGCCGTTCAAGGGCTTCGTCAAGGATGTCAGCCTCACAAAACAAATTCGGTTCGAGTGTTCCAATTTGAAACTGCCTGGAAAAAAATTACCGACGATTACGTTACTTCCTAATGTGAAATTTGAGCGCAGCAAATAAGCTGTTTCACCTTTTCGATAGATTGAGGCAAAGAAATCGAGCAACACATGTATGCGCTATCACAGAATTTTTTTTTTATTTTTCACACGTAGTCCTTTAACAAAGACTCCACTAGGTAAGCTTCTGCTTCGGCGGCACGCACCTCTGGATTCTGACGGCGACGGCGCTGGGCCTCTGCTCTGGCAGCTCGTTTAGCAGCAGCAGCAGCAGCAGCAGACGGAGGACTTCCATCGGTCGTCTCGCTCATGGCTCAGAAAGAACTGGCAGATAATTTCGCAGTGGCGAACGGCAGCGGCAATTTCGGCTCGGGCGGTGCACATATACAGATCCGCCGCCACCGATCTGGCTCTCTGATTGCCACCGCACAGGGCGAACGGCAGCGGCAATTTCGGCTCGGGCGGTGCACATATACAGATCCGCCGCCACCGATCTGGCTCTCTGATTGCCACCGCACAGGGGTTGCATTGGAGGAGGAGCGAAGAAAGGAATTAAGTTCGAGCCGGCGCTTTGACAACCGGAGACTCGCAGGAAGAGGGGGGAGGGGGCCGGCGTGTACACCCAGCGACAAACGATAGGGGCAGAAGCGCGCGCAGCAAGCGGACAACACGATAAAGGGAGGAGGGAAGAGATAGCAGCGACTGACTGATGCCGCTGACGCCGATAGTGAGTCAACCCCAGCTGCGGAGTTGGTTTCAGGGACAACGCCGCCGATGCCGACACAAACAATATGATACCCTCGCTTCCGCAGCGCTAAGAACCAGGTCTAGCCGTGGGAAGGTGGTCACGTATTCGTCGACGTGCCGGGGCCTACGTGAAATAACCGGTGCGTCGGCAACTGAAGAGCACCCTATCCGCCACACAAGAACAGGGGGGGGGGACCCTTTCCTCCTCTTTCTGCATGGCGGCGACGGTGTTCTATGCAGTCACGTTATCTTGACTCTCTAGCGGCGTCAGCGGCATCCAGCGGTATCAGTCGGTCGCTGCTAGCGCTGGAGGGATGAAAGGGGGGCGGAGCTGGTTACGAGGCCGACGACAACGCCGACGACGACGCGAAACCCAGGAACGGACGCCAAAGAGCTGCGCTCTAAAACATTATATGCCTCAGTTTTTTCAAAAATTGCTTGTAGGGAGTGTTCGTGAGTGTTAGGTGTTGGTTCTCTTGTAATGGACTTTAAATATGAGGGTACAGATGTATTTATTTTTCCAGACTAAATATTACGCAAGAATTTTAGTCGACTGATTTCGTTTGCGTACAGCTAATGTGGGGACGTTATGCGCAATCAAGAGCCTAGTTGGAGAATCCAGCCTTTTATATTTGTTAAATATAAATCTGATTGCTTTCCATTGCAGTCGTTCTTAGCACTGTACATCTCTTTTAGTGTGGGGACCTCATACGATGGATGCATACTCCAATTTATGTTTGATAATGACATTGTACGCCTGAAGTTTAACATTCACCGTTGCCTTTGCAAGCTTGCTTTATTAAAAAATAGTTTCCGATAAGCTGTTGCGCAAATTGCCGAGATGTGTGTCCCCCATCTCATATCACTAGAAAGAGTAATCCGTAAATACTTATATTTATTTATTTATTTATTTATTTATTCCTCAAATGCCCCTGGAGAGGGGTTTTACTTTTACCCCTGGAGATAATAATGGCCCCGAAACGCTTGGGGAACACCGAATGTAACGCTGAGCATCCTAGATACAATAGATTAGATTTCAACAAACTGCTTTCTGTTAGATAAATATGCCTCAACTCATACGACAAGGTAAAGCGCCAATACCACGTTATTAATTTTAGGAATAATTTACTTTCGGAGCCTTATCAAACGCTCTAGAAAAAATCTAGCAGAAGTATATAAATTTGCCCAGAATAATCTAGAGCTGCTAAAAATCGTGAATAGTTGTTACCTAATGTGTTGCCGTGGACATTCCCTTCCGAAAGCAGTGTTGGCAAGGAGATAACACATTATTATCTACTTAAAAGCACTGAATATTGTGAGGCACAGTATGCTCTAGTAACTTGCGACAAACAGATGTTAAAGAAATCGGTCTATAATTAGAAATTATTGACCTATCTCCTTCTTTAGGCATTGGAATAACACGCCCAAATTTCCAGTCATCCCGAACTTCGCAACTACGCAAGGATGCCTCAAAGATCGTTGCCAAGAAATCGTATATCCCTATGAACAGCGCTGTAAAAATGTATTTGGGATTTGATCTGGTCTTATAGTTCTTTTACTGCTCAACTTCCTTAACATAATTAAGACACCTTCACTTGTGACAATAGGAAAGTCCATAGCATTCATTAAGCATAGTGGGTTGTGGTACACAAGCACTTGGCGGAGAGAAAACGCTCTCAAAATATATATTAAACCTGTGATAATGAATATACTTCCGATATTAAATACAAAAATAGATATTGACACGTGAACTCGTTTATCTTTTACGGGTGAGCGTTTTTAACGTCTAAGAAATGTTATCGCTCAGCGCAGGACGCGTCTACACGTATCGGAAATTTCTAGCATGTTGTCGATGCTTTTATCCGCTGTCTGTTGTCACCGAACCTTATGTAATCTCATTGCATGTATGTGCGATGCGAATGGTGTAGAACTCTGTGGAAGACACGCGGGTCCCAGCGGTTACTCTGGAACATTCGACGACTGATCTATAAAAGCCGACGCGCTTGACCCACTGATCAGATTTTGACGATCGCCGACTGTGTTCGTTGTCGCCGTTGTTTAAGTGTACCCTGTTTTTGTGGGCACAGGTTCGCCCATTAAAAGTTAGTTTAGTCTTTGACAGTATTGCTACTGTGTTTTTCAAACGTCACTGCAAGTGACAATATTAGGCCTGCGATACTAAAAAGCCATCAGTTTCAAATTTCCCTGTAAGTTTAATTTTATTCACCCTTTCATTGCCTTGACCCAGGGTCTGTAAACTTTCGCAGGATCATCTTTAAAGGATGCTAGGAGAACAACTTGATAGTAATGTGTCCGCACTTCATTTACTTTAGTTGACAAATTTCTTTTCAGTTCATTAAAGGCCTCGGGTGTTAGGTCTCTGCGCTTTCTAAGTCGCTTGAGTCTACGTTTAATATGGATAATATCCCTAGAGATCCATGAATTTTTACGGTTCTTACGTGTCTTGCGGAATGGGACATACTGTTCACTCGAGAATATGACTACCCGCCGTGGTTGCTCAGTGGCTATGGTGTTGGGCTGCTGAGCACGAGGTCGCGGGATCGAATCCCGGCCACGGCGGCCGCATTTCGATGGGGGCGAAATGCGAAAACACCCGTGCGCTTAGATTTAGGTGCACGTTAAAGAACCCCTGGTGGTCAAAATTTCCCTAGTCCTCCACTACGGCGTGCCTCATAGTCAGAAAGTGGTTTTGGCACGTAAAACCCCAAATATTAATATTAGAATATGACTGCCGTTATAAATTGAGCCCACAAGGCTTGAAGATCATCGTGCGTAGTGTGGTTTAGTCTAAGTAATGTATGATTGATGTATCATAAGCGCGCTAAATATCATTAATGCACTCTGAATGAGTGCAGCGGTGGGGTAGAGGTACAGAATCCGCCTCGCGTTCAAGAGGACCGCGGTTCGAATGCCCGTGGCGCCCAATTTTCCACCGTATTTCAAAAAAATAAATTCGTGCGTTGATAAAATTGCACAAATACGCCTGGAGTGGTGCCTGATCCCGCTGGCCAGAACCGGTAACGCACTCGCTCACCAGAGCACGATTGGCCACCCTGGGGTTGTACTTGGCCACAACCTCCTATATGAATACAACAATCAAACCCCTGCCCTCAGTCCCCAGCATCTGCGAAGCAACTGACCACGGCGGCTATCACACCTGCGACGCAGCAGAGAGTGCTAAGAATCCCTGCTTCCGGAAAAGCCACCATTGGAATTTGAATCGGCCAATGTTTAAAGCTAGAACGTAATTTAGTGAGGCGAGTCTAGCAGTGCTATTGGAGGAATTAGAGGGCATTAAATGGTATATAATAGGGCTCAGTGAAGTTAGGAGGGCAAAAGAAGCATATACCGTGCTAAAAAGCGAGCACGTCCTGTGCTACCAGCGCATAGTGGAGAGACGAAAAATAGGAGTCGGGCTCTTAATTAATAAGAATATAGCTGGTAACATACAGGAATTCTGTAGCATAAACGAGAGAGTGGCCGGTCTTGTTGTGAAACTTAATAAGAGGTACAAATTGAAGGTCGTACAGGTCTACACCCCTGCATCCAGTCATGGTGAACAGGAAGTCGAAAGCTTCTATGAAGACGTGCAATCGGCGATGGGTAAAGTGAACACAAAACACACTATACTGATGGCCGACTTCAATGCCAGGGTAGGCAAGAATGAGGCTGGAGACAAGTCAGTGGGGGAATATGGCATAGGCTCTTGGAACAGCAGGGAAGAGTGATTAGTAGAGTTTGCAGAACAGAATAATATGCGGATAATGAATACCATCTTCCGCAAAAGGGATAGCCGAAAGGGTACATGGAGGATCCCGAATGGTGAGAGTAAAAATGAAAAAGACTTTATACTCTCCACTAACCCTGGCATCATACCAGATGTGGACGTACTCGGCAAAGTGCGCTGCAGTGCCCATAGGATGGTGAGAACTCGAATTACCCTAGACTTGAGGAGGGAACGGAAGAAACTGGTACATAAGAAGCCGATCAATGAGTTAGCGGTCAGAGGGAAAATTGAGGAATTCCGGATCAAGCTACAGAACAGGTATTCGGCTTTAACTCAGGAAGAGGACCTTAGTGTTGAAGATATGAACGACAACCTTACAGGCATCATTAAGAAGTGTGCTGTAGATGTCGCTGGTAACTCAGTTAGACAGGATGCTAGCATGCTAACGCAGGAGACGTAAGATCTGATCAAGAAACGCCAATGTATGAAAGCCTCTAACCCTACTGCTAGAATAGAACTAGCAGAACTTTCCAAGTTAATCAACAAGCGTAAGACAGTTGACCTAAAGAAGATTAATATGGTTAGAATTGAACATGCTCTCAGGAACGGAGGAAGCCTAAAAGCACTGAAGAAGAAACTAGGAATAGGCAAGAATCAGATGTATGCGTTAAGAGACAAAGCCGGCAATATCATTACTAATATGGATAAGATAGTTCAAGTGGATGAGGCGTTATATAGAGCTTTGTACAGTACCAATAGCACCCACGACGATAATGGAAGAGAGAATATTCTAGAGGAACTTCAAGTCCCACAAGTAACGCCGGTAGATGTAAAGAAAGCCTTGGGAGCTATGCAAAGGGGGAAGGCAGCTGGAGAGGATCAGGCAGCAGCAGATATGTTGAAGAATGGTGGGCAGATTGTTCTAGAAAAATTGGCCTCTATACGCAATGCCTCATGACTTCGAGCGTACCGAAATCTTGGAAGAACGCTAACATAGACCTAATCCATAAGAAAGGGGACGCCAAGGACTTGAAAAATTATAAGAAAGTATGGGTTGTTTTACGTGCCAAAACCATTTTGTGATTATGAAGCACGCCGTAGTGGAGGACTCCGGAAATTTCGACCACCTGGGGTTCTTTTTGATGTGCACCTAAATCTAAGTACACGGGTGTTTTCGCATTTCGCCCCCATCGAAATGCGGCCGCCAAGGCCGGGCTTTGATCCCGCGACCTCGTGCTCAGCAGCCCAACACCACAGCCCCGGAGCAACCTCGGCGGGTTGACATGTCATAGACCGATCAGCTTACTGTCCGTTGCCTACAAAGTACTTAGTATGGTAATCGCAAGTAGAATCAGGAACACCTTAGACTTCTGTCAACCAAAGGACCAAAGATTCCGTAAGGGCTACTCAACAATAGACCATATTCACACCATCAATCGGGTGATAGAGAAATGTGCGAAATATAACCAACCCTTCTAAGTAGCTTTCACTGATTACGAGAAAGCGTTTGATTCAGTCGAAACCTCAGCAGTCATGGAGTCATTACGGAATCAGGGTGTAGACGAGCTGTGTGTAAAAATACCAAAAAATATCTATAGCGGCTCCACAGCCACCGCAGTCCTCCATTAAGAAAGCAACAAAATCCCAATAAAGAAAGGCGTCAGGCAGGCAGATACGATCTCTCTAATGCTATTCACAGCGTGTTTATAGGAGGTATTCAGAGACCTGGATTGGGAAGAATTGGGGATAAGAGTAAATGGAGATTACCTTAGTAACTTGCGATTCACTGATGATATTGCCTTGCTTAGTAACTCATGGCACCAATTGCAATGCATGCTCACTGACCTGGAGAGGCAAAGCAGACGGGTGGGTCTAAAAATTAATCTGCAGAAAACAAAAGTAATGTTTAACAGTCTCGGAAGGAAACAGCAGTTTACGATAGGTAGCGGGGCACTGGAAGTTGTAAAGGAATACATCTACTTTTGACAGGTAGTGACAGCGGATGCAGATCATGAGACTGAAATAATCAGAATAAGTATGGGCTGGGGTGCATTTGGCAGGCACTCTCTGATCATGAACAGCAGGTTGCCATTATCCCTCAAGAGAAAAGTGTATAATAGCCGTGTCTTACCAGTACTCACGTACGGGGCAGAAACCTGGAGGCTTACGAAAAGGGTTCTACTTAAATTGAGGACGACGCAACGAGCTATGGAAAGAAGAATGATGGGTGTAACGTTAAGGGATAAGAAAATAGCAGATTGGGTGAAAGAACGAACGCGAGTTAATGACATCTTAGTTGAAATCAAGAAAAAGAAATGGGCATGGGCAGGACATGTAATGAGGAGGGAAGATAACCGATAGTCATTAATAGTTACGGACTGGATTCCAAGGGAGGGGAAGCGTAGCAGGGGGCGGCAGAAAGTTAGATGGGCGGTTGAGGTTAAGAAGTTCGCAGGGACGCCATGGCCACGATTAGTACATAACCGGGGTAGTTGGCGAAGTATGGGAGAGGCCTTTGCCCTGCAGTGGGCGTAACCAGGCTGATGACGATGATGATGATGATGATCTACTTGAATTCCTTCCAGGCCTTGGATAAGACAAAGGTAAAAACAATAAGCTGTGATCTGAAACGCCACATTCAGTACTAATAACACCATTTAAAAACATATCACTTACGAAGAATAAGTCCAAGACAGCACTCTTGCGCGTAGGTTCACAGACAATTTGATCAAGGTTCAGAGCTAACATTGTGTGTAAAACAACACCACTCGATCTTTATTGTCCGTAAACCAATTTATCTTACTTAATAGCTTGAAGGCTGAAATCTCCTGTAATAATTACGTGTAATGGGTCGTTTGGAAGAAGATGGTCGTAAAGTTGTTCTTCTGACATTTCAGGGGCTTCACGAAGAACACAAAGCATAAATGTGACAGCACCAACAGTGACGTTCAGAAACAGGCTTTCGTGATCAGGAATTATCAAACATAAATCAATAGCGAGTTTAGAAATAAAAGCAGCTCCTCCGCCACGTGTGCCTCGATCACGTCTGTGTATGTGATAGCTGGGCAAAATAATTTCATCATCGCGTGCGCCATCATGCAACTACGTCTCAGTGATGGCAACCAAATGAGGCTCGTAAGTCAAGAGCAATATTTCTAATTTTCTACTTTGTTCACGATACTTCTGGTGTTAAAAGAGAGCACACGAAGATTCGTAAGTGTAGACCATGAGAGCTACGCTATTTGTGTAGGGTCCTTCGCAGGTCGGACAACAACACGTGTGTTCGAAACGACATCCAATGCGTAGAATTGTGAATCGATGTCAAGTGTGTCGTTCACCAGTGCTTTTTTCTTGCCTTGTTATTTTTCAGCTCTGGCACTTTGCCATAACAGTTTTCGTTTTCTTAATGTCTCGACACAGAAGTCATTGTGCACGGAAACCTGCCTTCCCTTAGGCTTCTTGCAGTTGCGTAGCACTTCTTTTTCCGCATAATTTCGAAAAAAACAGGATTACGTGTTGCTTTCCAGGAAGTTTTCCCAGACGACGTATCCTAGCAATAGATAAACACTTTACGCCAAGCCTATCCTCGAGCACTGCTTTATTACTTTATGTCACAGATCAGCCTCAGTTTCACTTGCTCGGTCATCCAAGCCGAAAAGCACAAGATTATACCTCCGACTCCGATCTTCAAACTCTACAAATTTTGCCTGTTGCAATTTGAGTGCTTGTTCAGATTTTTCAACAGAATTGGTAAGGATGTCACAATTGCCTACTTTTCGTGCTATTTCTCTGTCATTTGTTTGTAGGTAGACCATTCGGGTCGAGAAGGAATTGGCACTTTATTCGCGGTCTTCCAACCGCTTTATAAGCTCTGTGAGATCATCCGTAATAGCCGTCTGGCCCTGTGTCAGCGTCTGGAGCATATCAGCATTGTAAGCGCCCGAATTCAATGCTACATCGCCACAAAGTAACAATTTGCACACATAGTAACACTTGTAGGCTAATGCAATCAAAGTCCGTAATAACGCCTCTTTCATCGCTGCGGCCTGAGTGCACACATCTAACCTGGAACAAGAGTACGAGACGCATGGTCAACGCTCCGCTTCCTGAGTTGTCGCCGAGCCCACTGAAAAACCCACGTTGGAGGAGCTCTTTTTTATGCGTTCGGGACTGGCCGATGTGGCGCATGCGCTGTCGATGTCTTGTAGAAAACCTGACGTCCAACTGATTGCCGGATGGCCGAAGTTGCAGCTTGTTCCCCAAACACGCGTAGTAATGATTTAGCGATCTTGAAGAAGCAGTGCCAATCGGTAGCAAAGCCCAGTGGAAGAAGAATACGGGACGCATGGTTCACGCTCCACTTCCTGAGTTTTCTCCGGGCGCATTCTTGCAACATCACTCCCACAATTGCGTACCCCGGATTAAGGCAGCCCAAAAAGCAACAATGAACACCGTAAGGACTGCTCCAGGAAACAAAACAGACACAAACATTCAGCACCTTCATGAGTGTTAATCATTCTGTTGTAAACGAGAAAAAAGGGGGTTAACCGAAGGGCCCGATTTTTATTAGTCATTTCATGAGAAGGTTACAAACACTCACAACAAGGACAACATGGGGGAAATTACTTGCGCTTAATAAATGATATAAAGAAACGATAAATTAATGGAAATGAAAGTGGTCGAAAGGACAACTTGCCGCAGGTGCGATACGATCCCACAACCTTCGCATTTCACGTGCGATTCTTTACCAATTGAGCTAGCATGTGCCTTCAGATAGCATGTTTGGGTTTACTGACCAGTAGCCTTCACCAAAAAAAGATCACGTTCTCGTGACGCCTGCAGCAGAAAAGACGTTCCAGGTCCGCAGCGAAGGTCTTTGAATGGTGCGCTGGCTAACACTCCGAGGGTTCTTCAAGGAAACGTTAATACCCAAGAAAGTGGATGGGGAAACGGCGCCGCGGTAGCTCAATTAGTAGAGCATCGCACAGAAAATGCGAAGGTTGTGCGATCGTTCCCCATCTGCGGCAAGTTCTTTTTTCACCCACTTTTATTTCCAATAATATATCGTTTATTTATTTCCTTTATTAATCATATTGTTGTGTGGCAACGTTCTCGCACGCACCCTTAATATAGGTTGTTATGATTAAACACGGGTGCTAAGTGGGCACAATGGCGGTTGTAAAAAAGAAACGCCGCTTTAGCACAATTAAGGGTGCAAACCTTTTTGCAGCGCAATGAACATGTTGGAGTTCACTCCAGGTATGTATTCCTCAGCCTGATTTTGCCACAACCAAGAGGTGGTAAATAACCATATTTTTGTTGTCCTCTCATAACCTGCGTGAAATCCCTCCAACATATACATTTCGTTTTTTTTTTATTCAAGTCACTCAAATAGTCGCAAGAGAAACTTGCCTAGCGCTGAGTGCCTGTCAAGACGCAAATAACCAATATTACACGCGCTAACAAGAGTACCACGCGAATCACATGTGTCAGTCTTGCCCCACTCACTCCACCTCAAGGATTTCACGCCACTGAGCTCGCATGTTATGAAGTGAGTGCTTCACCGCTTGCAGTGCATTGTGCTGTAATCAGCCAGCGTCATGGTAGCGAGACGCCTCAGCGGAGCGCGGTTTCGTAAGGATTAGCAATTCAATATGACCTCCCCCTCCCCTCCACTTCTATGCTCCATGGACGCACGTGCTGTTTCCCGCTGTTGATGCTGCCGAAGATAGCGCTGCCGAGTCATTGTGGCTGGAGTGTTACGGGGCAGCCATCTGGCGCGATCCTTCCGTTTCTAAAAAGCGGGGTCATTGTCTTGCTCATGATGGGGTAGGAGTCAGCGTCGCTAATTTTGGTGCCGTTATAAAGAACCAGAAGCCGGTGACCTGTAGAACTTAAGTAGGCCTGATGAATGTTTTGACTATTTGACTTTTGATTGATAGTTTTTATTTACCACACACGAAGTACAAAAGGAAATTGCACATGAAATGTGGTTGGAAAAGAAACTACATATATGTAGCTTGACTGGCCCCACCTCCAAGTACCCAACAGCGGGCACTTTAGCAGAAGTAAATAATACAAGTACACAGCGACTGTTAGAGTTTCGATACTTAATTGTTAAAGAATAGCGGACACCTTAGGAGAAGTAAATATAACAGGCTAACAACCCCAACAGCAGCAATTTTGTTATATAATACATATAGGATGGAAACTACTGCATTATGTAACCAAGTGAACTAAAACACCAAATTCTAACAAGCATTGTGCAAAAAGTGCATACAAGTCATTTCCCGAAAGTAAATGCAAGTTCTCTTACGTCAGATGAAAGTTATTTAAAACGTGTGCTAAACTGCATCATCTGAAAACCATAGTTGGTGCGAGATCTCTGTACATGCCAAAGTTCTGTGTGCCTCAAGAAGAATAAAGAGCCTTATATTGTAAGTTTGAAGTGTTCTTAGATTGGTATGTATTCTTACGTATATCGCATTTAAAGGTAGACAGTAGGTTAAATTCATGTAACATGTCTAACTTAAAAATCTTGAGTTTAGCAAACAACGCAGATGTGTGTGCAACATATGGCTGCTTGACAAATCACTCGTAGAGCATTTTGCTGCATTACAATCTGCTTATGCAGAGCTTTCTTACTGCTATTTCTCCATACGAGATGACGGTAACGCAAATGCGATTCAAACAAGGCCGTGTATACTAAACGGTTCTGGAAGACTGGGAGAAAATACATACACTTGCTTAGCATGCCTAAAGCTTTCGAAAGTTTAGCGTGTAGATAGTCAGTATGGTGGTCCCAAACCATAAATTCGTTAAACATTACTCGCAAGAGTTTAGCTACAGGAGAAATTTCAGTGACAGAGTGATTTAGATATAGGACGTCTCCGAGGTTACACGGCACAGATTTTGGGCGGAATAAACAGCTTTTATTTTAGAAGAGTTTATTAACATTGAGTTTTCAACAGATCAATAATTTAGTTTGGGCAGAATTAAATTTTTGCGTTCTACTAGGACAGTAGCATGTGTTCCTGCTATAAAGATACTTGGGTCGTCTGCATAAATTATGTAATAACTGAGATTTCGATGTCCAAGATCATTTATATAAATAGCGCACAACAGCGGCCCCAGTGTACTGCCTTGTGAACGCCAGAATTAATTTCACGGGCTGGGAATAATTCTCGGTCAATGCAAACTGAATCATACCTTCTTGATAAGTAGCTACTTCACAAATCAGCTGCAATAGCTCGAGTTCCATAGTAACGCAGTTTTCTTAACATAGTAATATAATTTCTTCGATCGAACGCTTGCGAAATGTCCAAAAACACGCATTCTTAGCAATTTATTCTCAATGTTGCGTAATATGATTTCTTTTTGGTGCAGTGTGGCCATTCTCTTTGGCAATCCAGGTCTAAAACTGCACTGAGATGAAGTAATAAGTGAATGTTCATCTAGGAAAGTAAGAAGTCTTGAGTGAATTAGCTTTTCTATTCGGTTAGCAAACAGTGGCAATAGATATTCAAATGGGCAAAAATAGATATTCGTTTATAATTACCTACATTGTTTCTGTCCCCGTTTTTAAACAAGACTTACTTTTGCTATCTTCATAATTCTGATGAAATATCATCACCATCAGCCTGGTTACGCCCACTGCAGGGCAAAGGCCTCTCCCATACTTCTTCTACTACCCCGGTTTTCTACTAATTGGGGACGCGTTGTCCCTGCTAACTTGTTAATCTCATGCGCCCACCTAACTTTCTGCCTACCCCAGCTACACTTCCCTTCCCTTGGAATTCAGTCCGTAATCATTAATGACCATCGATTATCTTCCCTGCTCATTACGTGTCCTGCTCATGCCCATTTCTTGTTCTTGATTTCAACTAAGATGTCATTAACTCGCGTTTGTTCCCTCACCCAATCTGCTCTTTTCTTATCCCTTAACGATACACCCATCATTCTTCTTTCCATAGCTCGTTGCGTCGTCCTCAATTTAAGTAGAGCCCTTTTCGTAAGCCTCCAGGTTCCTGCCCGGCACTTGAGTACTGGTAAAACAAAGCTGTCATACACTTTTCTCTTGAGGGATAATGGAAACCTGCTGTTCATGATCTCAGAATGCCTGCCAAACGCACCCCCGCCCATTCTTATTCTTCTGATTATTTCCGTCTCATGATACGGATCCGTGGTCACTACCTACCCCAAGTAGATGTATTCCCTTACCACTTCCAGTGCCTCACTACCTATCGTAAACTGCTGTTCTCTTCCGCAACTTAAACGTTACTTTAGTTTTCTCAAGATTAATTTGTTGGCCCACCGTCCTGCTTCGCCTTTCCAGGTCAGCGAGCATGCATTGCAATTGGTCCCCTGAGTTACTGAGCAAGGCAATATCATTCAACGAATCGCAAGTTACTATGGTATTCTCCATTAAGTCTTATGCCCAATTCTTCCCTATCCGCGTCTTTGAATACTTCCTGTAAACACGCTGTGAATACTGAGTAAACATACCAGTACCTAAAACAAGATTATAAACGCGGGTAATACAAGGAGTGATAATGTCAAGGATGAACATGACTGGTTTCATTTTTATACTATCAATGTCTTCACATCTGGTTTTCTTAAGTGCCGCGAATGTGCTAAACACTTCAGTTTCTGTTTATTTCTTTAGTAAGGAAGAGACATACATACTTACACACGTATACAGAAGAAGGTCTTAGAGCAAGTGGCTTAAAGCGGACCTCCTGTCAGAAAATATACACATCAGAGGAAATACACAGCATAAAACAGCAATACAGTAGTCACTAAGTGGAAGGTTATATAACGTAAATGTAGTAAACTGCAAAATAATATAAAGCTAATAGTTAGTCGTAGAATTGAAACAGTAGTTAAAGGCATTCGCAACAGAACAAACCAAAAATACTAATAAAGGCTACAAATCAGAAAAAAAAACAAAAGAAAGGATAAACGGAAAAGAAATGATCAGGAGTGAAATGAACACCTTAGATATGTGGATTATTTTGGCTATCTAGTAGAAAAGTGAGTGATGTTTTCTTGAAGACAGCTAGAGAAGAAGAGCGCTTGACATCTAGTGGGAGGCTGTTCCAAGTAGATTGTAGCGGCAGCAGCATCGGCGTCGCACGACGGATGACGTAGACGCTCGCGTCTACACTAGGCTCGAGCGGCTGGCGCTCCGGCACGGGCTAGCGTTCCGAAGGAGATCATTAAAGAGAATGCTACGCTAAGAGACGGACTGTCGGTTCTTCCTCTCCTGCGAGAGCCCGAGACTTAAACGGTCTACGTGGTCGCTCGTCGCCACAGTTTGGTGACCCGGACGTGATACTGCCGTACGCTCCTGTGGTAGAGACGACCATGGTCCAGACCGAGGCTACGAGAGCTCAAGGCCAGAACCCATCCGAGGAACGCGGTGAGCCCTCCTGTTCCGCCATCGCTGTCCGCCTCCCACAGTACTGGGACCAGCATCCTTCCGCGTGGTTTCTTCAGGCCGAAGCGCAATTTCAAGTCGCTGGTATCCGCTCTCAAGCCTCGAAGTTCCATTACGCCGTCGCAGCACTATCGCCCGCCGCCATTGACGAGGTGGCAGATTTGCTGAACTCCCCATTGTCTGCCGCCGCCTATGACGATCTCAAGGCAGCACTGCTACAGCGCACAGCAGCTTCACAACGTTCTCGCATCCAGCAGCTTCTGTCTGCTGAAGAACTCGGCGGCCGACGCCCTAGTCAACTTCTTCGCCGAATGAGCCAGCTGCTCGGAAACAACGCGAGATCCATCGACGACACGCTGTTGCGCGAACTGTTTTTGCAACGACTCCCGGCTAACGTGCAGATGGTCCTGGCGACAGCCTCTACCATGGACCTTACCGGACTTGCCGCTTTGGCCGACAAAGTCATTGAAGTAGCCACCCCAACCATCGCAGCCACGTCACCGTCTCCGGGTGACAATACAACCGCTCTGCAAACTCTTCCCTGCTCTTCCACAGTGCAATCTCCGCTCGACTCCTTGTGTGAGCGCCTGGAACGCATCATCTGTGGAGCGGAACATCGCCGCGCGTCTCATCGCCCACGCAGCCGTAGTTCCAGCAGATCAAGACGCACGGGCACTCAAAATGAAACCTCAACTACAGCGCCTGGCGTTTGCTACTACCACCGCCGTTTCGGAAACGACGCTCGTCACTGTCGGCGTCCCTGCGCTTGGCAGGGAAACAGGCCGGCCGACCTCTAACGGCGACGAGTGGTCCGGCCCAACACACAAGTCGCCTTTTCTACGTGACGGACAGAGTTACGGCACAACGATTCTTAGTCGACACAGGTGCTGACGTCAGCATTCTCCCCGCCCAGTGCTCCGACCGAAAAGCGACTCCTGTGTCGTTTTTGCAAGCCGTCAACGGCACCAGGATTCCAGTTTTCTCGTCACGCTCCGTCATGCTAAACCTTGGCCTTCGACGAGCATTCCGCTGGATCTTCCTGGTTGCTGACGTCCGTCATGCAGTCATTGGAGCAGATTTCTCGCATAACTACGGACTCCTTGTGGACATCCAACGACGCCGTCTCACCGACTCCATGACCCAGCTATCCATTCCCGGCGTCCCATCATCAGGCACATCGCCCATAGCGCCTATTTCTGCCATGTTGGACGAACCTTTCGCCGCGCTCTTACGCGATTTTCCCCCTTTGACGCGCCTGCCGGACTGGACGCAACCGGTACAACATGACGGGTGCCATCACATCGTCACCTCCGGCCCACCGGTCTACTTCCGACCCCGGCGTTTGTCCCCGGAGAAACTCAATATCGCTCGCGCGGAGTTCGAACACATGCTGCAACTTGGCATCATCCGCCCTTCCTCCAGTAACTGGGCATCACCACTTCACATGGTGCCTAAGAAGACGGGAAACTGGCGCCCATGTGGTGATTACCGGGCACTAAACAACGTCACCGTTCCTGATCGCTACCCTCTACCGAACATTCAGGACTTCACGGTAGCGTTGCACGGTGCGACGATCTTTTCTAAGATCGATCTCGTTCGCGCTTACCATCAACTACCGGTCGCTGAAGAAGACATTCCCAAGACCGCCATCACCACACCCTTCGGTCTTTTCGAATTTATCCGCATGCCTTTCGGTTTACGGAACGCGGGCCAATCCTTTCAGCGTTTTATCGATTCCGTCACCCGAGGTTTGCCTTTCGTTTTTGCATACATTGACGACCTTCTCGTCGCAAGCTCTTCGGCAGAAGAACATCTTCACCACTTGCGGTTGTTGTTTTCACGCCTTGCCAGTAAAGGAATTGTCATCAACGCCGCCAAGAGTGAATTCGGTCAAACCGAACTCGAGTTCCTCGGTCATATCATCGACGCTAACGGCATTCGACCACTGCCGTCCAAAATTCGCGTCATCGAAAACCTTCCCCGACCGACCACACTCAACAAGCTTCGCCAGTTTCTCGGTTTCGTCAATTTCTACCGCCGATTCATTCCCGAGTGCGCACGACTTATGGCTCCGCTAGACGCCCTCCTGGTAAACAAACGCAAACAAGTGCTTCAGTAGACTGAAGAGGCCACCGACGCTTTCACAAGAGTCAAGTCTGCCCTTGCCGACGCCACGCTGCTTAGACACCCAAAGCCAGACGCACCCACTGCCATCATGACCGACGCTTCAAGCAACGCCGTTGGTGCCGTTCTGCAGCAATTCATCGACAATGCGTGGCATCCACTCGCTTTTTTCTCCAAGAAACTGAAGCCTGCGCAGTCCCGCTACAACGTGTTCGGCCGTGAATTACTCGCTGTTTACCTGGCTATCAAGCATTTTCGCCATTGCCTCGAAGGCCGTGCATTCACTGTCTTGACGGACCACAAGCCCCTTGTGCACGCAATGAATCGTTCGGCGTCCTGTTACTCGCCCCGCGAGGTTCGCCACCTTTCCTACATTTCCGAGTTTACAACAACGTTCCGCCACATCAAGGGCACCGACAACGTTCCAGCCGACGTCCTCAGTCATGTAAATGTCGTTCCCACGTTGACATCGGAACCTTTCATCATCGAGGCCGACTTACTCGCCAGTCAACAGCGTGACGACACTGAACTTCGTACACTCCGGAATTCTTCAACGTCCCTGAAATTGGAAGACGTCGTTGTGACCCCAGATGGTACATCCGTCGTCTGCGACACTTCTAACGACACACTTAGACCATACATTCCGGCATCCCTTCGCAGACGTCTATTCGAAACTGTACACAACCTGTCGCACCCTGGCATACGCGCGACACAGAAGCTCCTTTCCAGTCGTTTCGTTTGGCCTTGGCTAAATGCGCAAGTTCGCGACTGGGTTCGCTGCTGTTTGTCGTGTCAACGTTCGAAGATCCAGCGTCACCCCATTCCGCCTGCCAAGTCTTTTCTTCCACCGGATGCTCGTTTTGACGCCATACACCTGGACCTCGTCGGCCCTCTCCCACCCTCGAAAGGCTACTGCTACATACTGACATGCATCGACCGTTATACACGGTGGCCAGAAGCTACACCTATATCTAACATCTCAGTGCCCACTGTTGCAGCAGCTTTCATGTCTACGTGGATCGCAAGGTTCGGCTGCCCATCCACAATAATCACAGATCGCGGTCGGCAGTTTGACTCAGCACTTTTCAACGAGCTACTCGAACTACTCGGAACGACACGTTTTCGCACAACTGCTTACCACCCTCAGTCCAATGGACTAGTTGAACGTTTTCACCGGCATCTCTTATGGCTCATGAATCGCCAGAGAAGTGGGTCCTGCATTTGCCCCTTGTCTTACTTGGCATCAGAGCCGCACTCAAGAGTGACCTAGGTTGCTTCTGTGCTCAGCTAGTCTACGGCACCCACCTACGCCTTCCGTGCGATTTCTTTGTCGCCACCCTCCAAACGCCTATGCCATCACCTGCCGACTACGTTGCCGAACTGCAAGCTTTCTTCAGCCAGATGCGCCCCGTGCCTACACGTTCACAAGAAGCAAGGTCCCCGTACGTTTCTCCCGCACTCAGCTCTGCTACCCACGTTTTCGTGCGTAACTGTGCCGTGCGGAAGCCTTTGCAACCACACTACTCCGGGCCATATTGTGTTCTAGAGCGTCGCCCGACGACGTTTGTTGTGAATGTCAACGGCCGATCAGACACAATTGCCCTGGAACGTCTCAAACCCGCCTATATAGAAGCACCCACGCCATCAGCTCCACCAGTATGCGACACGACCCTGCTGCATCCTTCGCCGCCGCCAGTGCACGTGACACCCAAGACCAGCGCCAAGACACGCCGCGTCGCGTGGACTTTCCATCGTTCGTCGAACTTTCCTCCTCTCTAGGGGGGGAGCCCTCTGTAGCGGCAGCAGCATCGGCGTCGCACGAGGGATGACGTAGACGCTCGCGTCTACACGAGGCTCGAGCGGCTGGCGCTCCGGCACGGGCTAGCGTTCCGAAGGAGATTATTAATAAGAATGCTACGCTAAGAGACGGACTGTCGGTTCTTCCTCTCCTGCGAGAGCCCGAGACTTTAACGGCCTACGTGGTCGCTCGTCACCACAGTTTGTTGACCCGGACGCTGCGAAATTTCCAGATTGTTTTCCATAATTATGTATTAGTGGCCATAAGAAATTGTTCTTAGCTGCAAATCTTGTGCGGTTCAAGTTAACGAAACTAGCCTCAGAAAATATATTTACTGGAGGAGGATTACGTGTTACCTTAAATAACATTACGGATAATTTATATTTAACAAATTTTTTTTACTGAACGTATCCTGTGGTTGAGAAGCATATCAGAAGCACCGCAGATGATTGAGCTGAACGACAATATCCGCAATGCTTGATTCTGCAAATGCTGTAGTGGTGCTATATGAGTTGGATATGTTACCCCATGTTGTAATGCAATAATTCAGATGGCTGTGACTAAAACAATATTACAAGGTTAGCAATGCTGCTTTGCTAAAGTAATATCTAGATTTAAGAAAAATTCTAATACGGGGAGAAATTTTGCGCTTCAAATAGGCGATATGCTTCGTTAATTTTAACTTTCAGTCAAGAATTACTCCAAGAAATGAGCATTCATTACCTGCACTGATGTCAAAAGAGTTTAGGTGAACAGCGGGAATTAATATATGGAATCATATGATTCAAATGAAAAAGCATAAAAGACGTTTTGGTAGGATTTATTCTTAGCGAGTTAAGCTGGCACCACGTTAAGATATTTTTCAGACCAGTGTTTAGCTTAGTAGTCAGAGAAGTTACTGAACGATCGGTTGCAAGTAATGTAGTGCCGTAAGAGTAAGGGAAGGCTTCAGTTTCTGGTAAACAACCGGGTAAATCATTTATATAAAGCAGAAATAGTAGTGGGCCATGTACAGACCCCTGCGGGACCCCTTTATTGGTTATTTTGAAATTAGAAAGTGAGGAACTAAAATACACAGCTTCTTGTCTATCTGTTAGGTAACTTTTTATAAGTGCTAATGCTGGGCCATCGACGCCTACTGCCCGTAGTTTAGCAAGTAAGATGATGTGGTTTATGGATTCAAATGCTTTGGAAAAATCGATAAAAACTGATCCGGCGCTGAAATCGGCATCTATAGCGATTTTTATTTTATCAGTGAAAGAAAGTATAGCACACTCAGTCGAGGATCCTACCCTGAAGCCAAATTGATTTCGCGAAAGAATATTAAATTTTGAGAAGTATGTGGTTAAGCGCTTTTCAATACATTTTTCGATAACCTTGCTATAGACAGGAAGAATAGCAATAGGGCGATAATTAGAAATGTAGGAGCTGTCATCCTTTTTAAATACTGGAATAATTTTTGCTTTTTTTAGTTGACTGGGAAATACTCTAGTCTTAGATCAAATTGGTAATATGAGACAATGGGCGAGCGATAAGATGAGTTACTAATTTAATATTAATAGAACTGATTTCGTCCATACCTGCTCTTGTAACCTTTAAATCATGTATGACATTGATTAATTCATCTGGGCAAGATGGAAATAGGCACAATGATGTAAGCATCGCTGCAATGATAGTTGAGTATCGGTGGTATGATCAGAGGAATGGTCACAGAAAAACTCATTAAATGCGTTCGCGATTTCATCGGCTTGTTCATAGGTGGCGTCTGATGAGTGAAGCTTACTTATTGGTTTAGGTCGATGGGGTTGGTTCAAGAAGGAATTATTATATTCCACTGCCGTTTTGAATCTGTGCCGGCTTCGGCTATTCTGAATTCATAAATTTTCTTTTGGCTACCCTGAGCAGCCGGTTTAGCATGTTACAATATATTTAGAGCGAATTTTGAGTCGAATGTTAAAAGGGCGTTGCTTAACTTTACGGTACACGTTATCTTTTTACTTAGGCTAGTTAGTAGACCATTGGTTAATTAAGCGTTCTGTAAAGCTGGGACATGTCTACTGCATTTTACGAAGCTCGTAAAATTAGCGGTTCATTTCTTTATGTTCTCCGAAAAGTCAATAAATGCAAATTGAGCGTTTGACTCTGAAAGCACAGAATGCCAATTTAGCTCACCAACGCGAGCGATGAAGTCTTTAATAATCACGGCTTTATAGAATTATTGATAAGGTTTATATAATTGATAAGGTAGTTTTAAAAAGACAGGAAGATGGTCAGTAATGTTAATTTAAAGTACACCGCAAACTGGAGGGCCATGAGGTTGGAAAATATGTGAGGTATTAAGGTGGCCGAAGCCCCTAAACTACATCTAGTTGGCAGGGAAACCAATGATTGGAAGCCAAATCAATGAGGGCAGATATTGTAGGTAGTAGTGGCAGCGCTGCAGTCATCCAAAAGATTGATGTTAATGTCACCAAGAAGCACAGCATTATTCTTTTCTGAAGACCAGTTACCAAGTATAGTGTTCCGGACAAAAAGCAGATATAGAAGTTGAAAGTGAGCGATACAGGCAATCGAGAATTGTTTGGTAAACATTGTACAGTTCGATCCACACAGCTTCACAATTTGGCACTGAAAATTACATGTCATGTCTTCGTTTGTGACGCACATCTGGAGGTATAAAAACAGCGACACCTCCGTGGCTCTGATGATGGCGGTGGCAATATTCCGAAGCATAAGACGGAAAGCCAAATAAATCATTAGATGCATCTGAAAACCAAAATTCAGAAATGCAGATGAGAGAAAATGTGTGGTCTAAAGATGCAAAAAGTTGTAGATTTCATCATGGGTTTTTATTTATACTTCGAGAGTTAAAGTGAATCGCAGATAGGCATGATTTCCTAAAAATATTTAAGTTGTTCAGTTGAAAAATGAGATGACATTATCGAACGCCACGAAATAGGTTAGTGTCTGGACCCTCCCATAACTACCGGAAGACCGATAAATCGCCCTCGGACAAGATACAAAAGACTCGACTGTCGCACGTCTTTCTTGGTTTCATTTGGCAATTCTCGGTCCATAGAAATTGAAATCATTTGTCCCTTTTCAGTGATTGAGCCTTCGCAAACAACACTTTGTTTACTCTGGCCAGGTGATCATTCATATAAATGGGAACATGATTCGGTCCTGCGAAGTCGAGATCTTTAGAATTTAGGCGAGCCTTTCGTGCCTTAGAAACAAAATCCTCCTCCTTTGTCCTTGAGCATAACCGAGCAATAATGTTCTTATTGCCCGTTCCTGTCCTCGTAGGGCCGCGGTGTACGACATTGATGTGGTCGTCAGAAATTTGGCAGCAGATTTTTTCACCGACAGCTTTCATGATCGCAAGACAGTTCTAACGCTGTGTACATGCTACTCCCTTGATTTCCACAATGTTTATTCTCGAGCGCTGCTCAAGTTCTGACAGGCGTTTGCCGAGTGCTTCATTCTCCGTCTTTAGTTCTTTGTTAGCTGCGGTCAAAGTAGCATTTCGAGCTGAAGTTCTTCAACCATTGCTGCGTTGTTACTATTGTGTAATATTCGCAAGTGACCCATTCTTTACTACTTTTGGCAGGGGATATTGAAATTAACCCGGGACTTCCAGCAGAACTTTTTGTTGGGCTAGTTGGTGCATATTACTGAAGTACTATAGCGCCAAACAGACGACACCAGAAGAAGAGACACGGACGAGTGCTTACTAACAACTGATGCTTTATTGACAGAAACACACAATATATATACGCAAATTTGGCGGCGCAACTCGCGCATTGTCAAAACATCACATCGTAACTAGGCAAAAGGCGATAGAACGATTGTGAAGGTGACGTTCGTGAAGATGACACGTGGTGCACAGGGCCAAGTGACTATAAATGATAATGGTTACGCGATACACAAACACCGCCGTAAGGGAGTACTCCATAAAAACTAAAGGATTAGGAATATTTACCAGGCGCAGGCGGCGCAGCAACATGCTCAGTTCTAACTAAGGGCTTCTAAAAATGACATCTTACTTTTATACAGAATTTTTGATGGTTCGCTTACGCATTCAAGGCCCTTCCTTTTAATGTGGAAGGCTTCCTTCAGCTCACGGGCAACGCTGTCTCGACTTCTGTCCAGAACGATGGTCTCTCTTAGGCGAGGCTTGCACCCGCACTCTTTGCAATGGATGGCCATATTGGAACCAGTTCCTTTTTCCTGTAACCTTTCGTGTTCTTTTAGCCTTTCATTTAGACACCGCCCCGTTTGTCCAATGTAAACCTTTTTGCATGAGAGCGGAATTTGATAAACTACCCTTTCCTTGCAACTGACAATTGGATTGGTATGCTGGCTTCCACATTAAAAGGAAGGGCCTTGAACGCGAAAGCGAACCATCAAAAATTCTGTATAAAAGAGAGTTGTCTTTTCTAGAAGCCCTTAGTTAGAACTGAGCATGTTGCTGCGCCGCCTGCGCCTGGTGAATATTCCTAATCTTTTAGTTTTTATGGAGTACTCCCTTACGGCGGTGTTTGTGTATCGCGTAACCATTATCGTTTATAGTCACTTGGCCCTGTACACCACTTGTAATCTTCACGAACGTCACCTTCACAATCGTTCTATCGCCTTTGGCCTAGTTACGATGTGATGTTTTGACAATGCGCGAGTTGCGCCGCCAAATTTGCGTATATATATTGTGTGTTTCTGTCAATAAAGCATCAGCTGTTAGTAAGCGCTCGTCCGCGTCTCTTCTTCTTGTGTCGTTTGTTTGGCGCTATAGTACTTCAGTAACCGGGGACCCACGCTAGATTATGTGCTTGCTGAACTACGAATTGTGCCCGCAGGCCAAACTAAGCTAATCTCCGAAATTAAGACTGTTAAAGATCACCTGCTATCTATGGACGTAATATTGAGGGACATATGCAAGCGTTTGACTGACCTTGAAGCACATTAAAGTCGGCTCTCAAGCATGCGCACTGAATTAGATGAACTCAATACTTTAAGCGCTGAAATAACCCGCCAGTATCATGACTTTGAATCCCGTATAGACGACAGCGAAAACCACTCAAGCCGAAACAATCTGATATTTTATGGCACTCATGATCCCAATCCTAAAGAATCCTTCGCCGATTCTGAAACAATAGTCATTCGTCACATCAGCGAAAACCTTAAAATCACAACGGATCCTTTACATATAGAACGCGCACACCGCCTTGGACGACATTCGCCTGATCGCGTCCGACCTTTGATCGTAAAATTTAGCTCATTTAAAGTGAAACAGTCAATTTGATCGGATGGCAAGTAATTAAAAGACAAAAATTACAGCGTTGGGGAAGATTTCTCAGCCTCAGTCCGGCATGCCCGAAAGCCGCTAGTAACCTTCGCCAAATCAAAATTTGCAGCATTTAAGTTGAGATTCAAAACGTTGTTCATTGGTTCAAAACGTTATGTATTTGATGAATGCTCCCAGACAGTAAAGGAAGAAACGTAGCAAGCACCACGTTGCCAATTATCCTCAAACACACCCCAATCAGCACCGCAAATTACCCTATATCTTTCCGTAATTTTTACTAATATTCGCAGCTTTATTTGAAAACGTGAACTCGTCCCTAATCTTGTTTCACTCTCCAGCAACAACTTACTCATATGAGTAGCAACATGGCTTAATAGTGACATCATTGATCACGAGATCCTGGCTGACTTGCCGAATTTTCAAGTATTCCGCAAGGGCCGCGATGGCAGAAAGAGAGGAGCAGTGCTCATAGTGGTTAGCCTGGAACTACCATTTACTTTGGCTATCTTTCATCCAATCTCGAGATACTATGGATAAAATGTCAAGCCGCACCACAATCCGTTTACTTGGCGTGTGCTACAGAGCCCCGCACAGAAACCATGATTTCCCTGGCAAACTTAATTCCGCACTAAGTGAACTTTCAACTAAGCACCCTAACAATCATATCTTGTTTGGTGACTTCAATTTTTCAAACATTGACTGGCCTAATCTGACTGTTCACGGAGGATGCCACAGCGAGGCAATCGAGTTTATAAATGTTTGCCTTAATTTTAACCTTACTCCAATCATATCCAAACAAACCCGCGTAACCCAAGTTTGTGAAAGAATTTTAGACTTAATACTAACCAGTATCCCTGAAACGATAACATCCATCTCACACATGCCAGAAATAAGTGACCACGAAGTAGTTCAAGAGGTCTTTATGATTACTCAAATAAAACGACAAACCACCAAAAATACCATGCGACTCTAGGATAAGGGAAATTACACCGCTATAAATACCGAACTAAATCATTTTCTTCCATTATTCCAAGAAAATTTTCATTGTCGCTCAGTGCATGAAAAGTGGACGTTATATAAGGATAAAATAGATATATTAGTCGAAAAATTCATTCCTAAATTTAGTTTCCGTGTCTGCTCTCAAAAACCATGGTTTACTGAAACATGTAAAAGACTAGAAAAGAAGAAAAAACGCCTCTTCCGCTCCGCCAAGCTGCGGGATAATAAAAACACGCCGCTGAAATATTATACAGCTGAAAAAACATACCTAAAGGCAGTTCGATCGCAACGCTAAGCATTCATTTTTCCATGCTGACTTGCCCAAAATGCTGACTACCAACACAAGAAAATTCTGGCAGGTTATACACCCAAACCACACATGCACTGTCGCTCTTACAAAAGAATCAGGGGAAGTGGCCACCGACGTTGAATGTGCGAATATGTTTAACACCGCCTTTTCATCCGTATTAAGTAAAGAAACCGACATGCCGCCTCCTGTACAATCCTGTGTCTTCGGAACTCTTATGCCGCCATTTTTCTTTGTCGCATCTGGAATTTCTGCCATAATTGACAAACATAGACTATTGACACGAGTGCTTGCTTAATCGGGTGACACGTTTCATCATCAGCCAGGTTACGCCCACTGCAGGGTAAAGGCCTCTCCCATACTTCTTCAACTACCCCGGTCATGTACTAATTGTGGCCATGTCGTCCCTGCGAACTTCTTAATCTCATCCGCCCACCTAACTTTCTGCCGCCCCCTGCTACGCTTCCTTTCCTTGGAATAGAATCCGTAAGCCTTAATGACCATCAGTTATCTTCCCTCCTCATTACATGTCCGGCCCCTGCCCATCTCTTTTTCTTGATTTCAACTAAGATGTCATTAACTCGCGTTTGTTCTTTCACCCAATCTGCTCTTTTCTCATCGCTTAACGTTACACCCATGATTCTTCTTTCCATAGCTCGTTGCGTCGTCCTCAATTTAAGTAGAACCCTTTTCGTAAGCCTCCAGGTTTCTACCCCGTATGTGAGTACTGGTAAGACACGGCTGTTATACACTTTTCTCTTAAGGGATAATGGCAACCAGCTGTTCATGATCTGAGAGTGCCGACCAAACACACCCCAGTCCATTCTTCTTCTGATTATTTCAGTCCCATGATACGGACCCGCGGTCACTACCTGCCCTAAGAACATGTATTCCTTTACCACGATTTTTTAATTTTTTTGTCTTCTAGAGGAGTGCAAATCTTTCTGCTTTTTTCGTGTTTGTAATAATTTATTCCTTATTCTAACGATTTCACTATGTATTTATGTGCCTATCTGCTTGTTTTCATGACTAAGAATGCTGTCACTTTTCTGCCTTGTATTGCTGGGATGTGGGGCCAGTCAAGCTACGTTTATGTCGGAGCTTTTTTCCCGCATTCCACACCACACATTGTATCTTTGCCTCATGTATGAATATGTAAGCATTGAAACACTGTGGAGAAATAAACTCCAACTCCAGCTTCCAGTGCCTCGCTCCCTATTGTAAACTGGCGTTCTCCGCCAAGACTGTTAAACATTAATTTTCTGTGGATTAATTTTTAGACTCGCCCTTCTGTTTTTCCTCTCGAGATCAGTGAACATGCATTGCAATTGGTCCCCTGAGTTACTAAGCAAGGCATTATCATCAGCGAATCGCAAGTTACTTAGGTATTCTCCATAAACTCTATCCCCGATTCTTCCCAATCCAGGTCTCTGAATACCTCCGGTAAACACGCTTCGAATAGCATTGAAGAGTTCGTATCTCCCTGCCTGACTCCTTTCTTTATTGGGATTTTGTTGCTTTATTTATGGAGGACTACGGTGGCTGTGGAGCCGCTATAGATATCTTTCAGTATTTTTACATACGGCTCGTCTACACCCTGATTCCGCAATGCCTCCATGAGTGCTGAGGTTTCGACTGAATCAAACGCTTTCTCGTAATCAATGAAAGCTATATATAACGGTTGGTTATATTCCGTACATCTCTCGATCACCTGATTGAGAGTGTGAATATGGTCTATTGTTGAGTAGCCTTTACGGAATCCTACCTGGTCCTTTGGTTGACAGAAGTCTAAGGTGTTCCTGATTCTATTTGCGATTACCTTAGTAAATACTTTGTAGGCAACGGACAGTAAGCTGATCAGTCTAAAATTTTTAATTCATTGGCGTCGCCTTTCTTATGGATTAGGATTATTTTAGCGTTCTTCTAAGATTCCGGTACGCTCAAGTTCATGAGGCATTGCATATACAGGGCGGCCAGTTTTTCTAGAACAATTTGCCCACCATCCTTCAGCAAATCTGTTGCTACCTGATCCTCCACAGCTGCCTTCCCCCCCACGTTTCGCCGCCTAACAAATGTTATCGCACAGCGCAGCACGTGCCTACATGTATCGAAAGTTTCTGGAATGTTATCGATGCTTCCATCCGCTTGTCTGTGACCGAACCTTGTATAATCTGATCGAACGTGTGCGCGATGCGAATAATGTAGAACTTTGTGGAAGGCATGCGGGTCCCAGTGATTACTCTGGAGCGTTCGACGACTGATTTATAAAAGCCGATGCGCTTGACCCGCTGATCAGATTTTCGACGATCGCCGAGTGTATATGTCGTTATCGTTCTTCGAGTGTATCCGGCTTTTGAAGGCACAAGTTCGCCCAATAAAACGTTAGTTTCGTTAATCACAGTTTTGCTGCCTTTTTCACGGTCACTACCACGTGACATCTGGTGGAGGTGCTTTACGTTCATGTACCGGACGCCCCCGAGAAGCCGTAATCCAAGCGCCGGCCTCAAAGACAACACCAACGTCGTCCCGCAACATCGAGCAAGCCACAGGCTACCGCTGCTGCCCCCAGAACACGATCTTCTACCAGATACGACGAAGCACACATTCCCAATGGCAGCCGCAGCGGCTCCAATAATTCTGCAGCAGCCCAGGAAACCACCGGCGTTCCGCGGTTCCACATTTGGGCACCCGGAAAGCTGGCTGGAGACGTATGAGAGGGTCGCTACGTTTATCAGCTGGGACAGCGCCGACAAGCTGTCACATGTGTATTTCGCATTGCAGAACGCTGCCAGGACGTGGTTCGAGAATCGAGCAGCCACCTTGATGACGTGGGACCTGTTCCGAGGCGGCTTCCTGCAAACATTTACAAGCGTCGTGCCAAAAGAGCGAGCCCAAGCCCTACTGGAGCCCAGAGCGCAGCTCCCGAGTTAGACAGTCGCTATCATCACGGCGGAAATGATCCGTCTGTTAAGCCACGCGACCTTGAAATGTCCGGGGAGAGAAAAGTCTGCCTACTGACGCGCGGTGTAAAGGAGGAACATTTAGCCGGAATAGTAAGAAGCCCACAGAAGACCGTGCACGAGTTTATTCCTGAGGCGACGAGCATCGAGAAGACACTGGGAATGTGGAACCGGCAGTTCGACCGCCGCACCAAGTCAACAGACTACGCCGGTGCTCAAACACTGGCCACCGACGACGTGCCCGAGACTATCAGGGCAGTCGTACGAGAGGAGCTTCAGAAGATCTTCTCTTCATCCCAACCTCAAGTGGCCTCTATTGCCGAAGTCGTCAACGAAGTCCAGCGATCGCTTGGAGTTCTCTAGGTGCAACCGCAATCCTGGCAGCCCAGCCAGAAGCGATGGCCTTCGCCGCCATCGCCCACACGTCAAGGTCCCCCTCCACGACTGCGCCAGGGCCCTGTAACACTCCCGTTCCGTCGACCACCGCCGCCGCCACCAGCACGCCCACCCGTCGCCCAGCGCACCTATCCGAGGAAGACACGTTTGGCGCGCTCCTGACCACCGCCCGCTCTGCTACCACTGCGGAGAAACGAGTCACGTCTACCGACGATACCCATACCAGGATATGAGACTGGGTGGGTTCGCCGTCAACGCTCCGCGCCCGCAGCCAGGTGAATGCCCTCGCGATATCGCCGACTACCTCACCGCTACTCTGTGCAGCTCTCGACGACCGTCCCGTTCGCCATCACCAGGCCGCTACCTGTCGCCACAGCGCCGAACATTCACTGGCCCAGCCCGGGGCCGGTCAGCGAGCCCATGTCCGGAAGCTAAAAGCAGCAACCGATGTAGGTGCGGTTGCTGTTCGTCGAACTGACGAAGTTCCTGCGCCACCGACGAAGACCCCGAGGAAACTACGTCGACGACATAACGACACGCCGCCGTCCCGACGAAGTCTGGAAGCAAAGAATACGACGTCGAAAGACGACCTGACGACGTCACATACAAGCCACAGGTCAACGCGACGCAGCCGGAATCTGACGCCAAGACCGAACTGTAATGCAAGACAAAAAATCACCGACCTCGACGTGCGTCTCTAAGGCCACGCAGCCACCGCCTTAGTCGACACAGGGGCTGATTATTCCGTCATGAGTGGACACATCGCCACGCAGTTGAAGAAAGTTGGGACTACATGGAAAGGCCCTCAAATTCGGACCGCTGGAGGACATCTCGTAATGCCGACTGGAATGTGGACTGCAAGAATTATCACTCATGACCGGACTTACCCTGCCACCTTGTTTGTCCTCCAACAGTGTTCACGAGACGTCATTCTCGGCATGGACTTCCTGAACAAACACGGCGCAATCATAGACCTGAAGTCAAAATCAATAACGCTCTCAGAAGATCAAGCGATATCGCCGGAGAGCTCTCGTAGTCACCACGCCTTGAGTGTGCTCGAAGATCAAGTAAACATCCCGCCGCGCTCCAGCATTATTATTTCAGCCGGCACCGACTCACCCGCTGACGTAGAAGGCGTCATCGAAGGTGACCAACGTCTACCGCTCGAGCGTGAAATTTGCGTCGCAAGAACGATCACTCCACTGCACGGAGGAAGCACGAAAGTGTTGCAGACAAACTTCAGCCAGGAGGTCAAGCACATCAACAAGGGCACGACGATCGCATATATCGAAGAATTTCTAGAAAGCAGCAATGCGTTTGTCCTCTCGGATTCTGCCGCGTCTCCCCCGATGAGCATACTCCCCGAACCAGATTTCGACGTGAATTCAAGTCTTCCTATGAGTAAGCAGCAACAGCTCAGAAGTCTGCTCCGACGATACAAAGACTTCTTTCCGATGTCATCGAGTATTCGACAAACACCAGTCGCAAAGCATCGCATAATCACCGAAGAGTGCGCTCGACCACTCCGCCAGAGCCCTTAACAAGTTTCGACGCGAGAACGTGAAGGTATAAGAGAACAAGTCGACGAAATCTTGAGCGACGACATCATCCAGCCGTCGAAAAGCCCGTGGGCTGTAGTCTTGGTGAAGAAAAAGGACGGAACGCTACGTTGATGCGTTGATTATCGTCGACTTAACAAGACCATGAAGAAGGACGTATACCCCCTTCTATGCATAGATGACACATTAGATCGGCTTTGCAATGTAAAATACTTCTCATCGATGAATCTCAAGTCTGGCTACTGGCAAATAGAAGTCGACGAGAGAGATCGCGAAAAGACCACCTTCATCACGCCTGACGGCCTCTACGAGTTCAAGGTCATGCCATTTGCATTGTGTTCGGCGCCTGCAACGTTCCAGTGCGTCATGGACACGGTGTTAGCAGGATTGAAGCGGCAGACCTTTCTTGTTCACTTGGAGGACGTCGTCGTCTTCGCCGGAAATTTCGACGATCACCTTAGGCGGCTTGCGACAGTAATACAGACAATCAAGTCAACAGGGCTCACTTTGAAGCCAGAGAAGTGCCGCTTCGCTTACGATGAGCTTCTGTTTCTAGGCCACGTCATCAGCAAATCTGGATTCCGCCCCGACCAGCAGAAGACTGCTGTCATCGCAAAGTTCCCACAGCCCATCGACAAGAAGGCATTGCGTAGATTCCTTGGATGTTTGCCTACTGCAGGCGGTTTGTCAAGCACTTTTCACGCATTGCTGAGCAGCTGACACATCTAACTAAATGTGATGTCGAGTTCAAGTGGGAAAAGCCGGAGGACGACGCATTTCAAGAACTTAATCGACGCATGCAGTCGCCCCCAGTACTTGCGCACTTCGACGAGGAGGCCGATAGCGAAATCCACACTGCCGCCAGCAGGCTAGGCCTCGGTCCCTCCTAGTCAAGAGAAAACATGGACTTGAACGCGTGCTAGCTTACGCTAGCCTGTCGTTGTCAAAAGCGGAAAGCAATTATTCTACAACCGAAAAGGAATGCCTCGACATCGTTTGGGTTATAGCGAAATTTCGCACATACCTATATGGTAGGCCATTCAAAGTCGTCAGCGACCATCATGCCTTGCGTTGGCTAGCGAATTTAAGGGAACCTTCAGGACGACTGGCACGGTGGAGCCTAAGACTGTAAGAATTTGATATCACTGTAACGTACAAGTCCGGACGAAAACACTCTGATGTTGATCGGCTACCACGCGCCCCCATTGACTCGCCGTCGCACGATGACGAGGATGACCACGCCTTCCTTGGCATATTAAGCGCGGAAGACTTCGCTCAACAGCGGCGAGCAGACCCGGAGCTGAAAAACCTTGTCGAGTATTTGGAAGGGCTCACCGACCTTGTCCCTAGGGCATCTAGGCGAGGATTTTCTTCGTTCTCGCTTCAAAACAACCTACTCATAATGAACAACTTCTCACCAGTCCGCGCGAACTACCTTTTTGTTGTTCCCACAGGGCTGCGTCCAGAAGTATTCAACGCCCTACATGACGATCCGACAACTGGACACCTCGAATTTTCCCGGACACTATCGAGGATACATCATCATCATCAGCCTGGTTACGCCCACTGCAAGGAAAAGGCCTCTCCCATACTTCTCCAACTACCCCGGTCATGTGCTAATTGTGGCCATGCTCTCCCTGCAAACTTCTTAATCTCATCCGCCCGCCTAACTTTCTGCCGCCCCCTGCTACGCTTCCCTTCCCCTGGAATCTAGTCTGTAACCCTTAATGACCATCGGTTACATTCCCTCCTCATTACATGTCCTGCCCCTGCCCATTTATTTTTTCTTGGTTTCAACTAAGATGTCATTAACTCGCGTTTGTGCTTTTCGAGCGCACCCCGGGCCTGCTGGACGGCCCATAGCTGTGAGTCCTTGTCTGCCGACTGCCGTGCAGCTTGAAGATCGGGCGGGTAAGTCCTGGAGGTAGCTGCCGTCGGGAACCTGGCACAGTCCCACATGATGTGCCATTGGTCTGCCGGACCAGCTGCACAAACGCCGCACATCGCACTCGAATAGAGCTCTGGGTGAAGCACGTGCAGCATTGCGGGGGCGAGGAGTGACGCGGTCAGTATTTGCCTTAGGAATACTGCCTCGTCCCGACTGAGTGCCGGGTGGGGAGCCGGCATTGTCCGTCGAGCTAAGTGGTAACACTTGGTTACTTCGGCATAACTAGTCAATCTGTTCTTGGTTTCGAACCGTCACACGGAACGGTCACTATCGGGGGCGCGGAAGGTAAGCGCTCGCGCCTCCGAATGGGCCGTCTCGTTGTGGCTCGGTGAGGATGCACACTCGCCGGTGTGCGCCGGGAACCGCTTCATACGGACGGTGCGGCCGCGGTCTTGAAGTTGGAGCTTCCCGATTATGGCGGCCGCCGGCGCGCATATTCGCCCCTTGGCAAAGTTTGTAGTGGGCCTCATGACCCACAAACGGGCCCAACTAGGGTAGTGCAGAGTACGGTATAACCCCGGGTCGACGCTTGGCCAGCATCACGACGCATTAAACCGTCGTTTGCCGGCACTTTATTAAAGTTATCCCTATCCTATCCTATCCTTAACTCGCGTTTGCTCCATGACCAAATCTGCTCTTTTCTTATTCTTTAACGTTACACATATCATTCTTCTTTCCATAGCTCGTTGCGTCGTCTTCAATTTAAATGGAACCCCTTCGTAAGCCTCCAGGTTTCTGCCCCGTACATGAGTACTGGTAAAACACAACTGTTATTCACTTTTCTCTTGAGGGATAATGGCAACCTGCTGTTCATGATCTGAGAATGCCTGCCAAACGCACCCCAGCCCATTCTTATTCTTCTGATTATTTCAGTCTTATGATCCGGATCCGTGGTCACTACCTGTCCTAAGCAGATGTATTCCTTTACCACTTACAGTGCCTCCCTGCCTATCTTAAGCTCCTCTTCTCTTCCGAGACTGTTAAACATTACTTTTGTTTCGTGCAGATTCATTTTCAGACCCACCCTTCTGCTTTGCCTTTCCATGTCAGTGAGCATTCATTGCAGTTGGCCGCCTGAGTTTCTAAGCAAGGCAATATCAGCAGTTAATCGCAAGTTACTAAGGTGTTCTCCATTCACTCTTATCCCCAATTCTTCCCAATCCATGTCTCTGAATACCTCCTGTAAACACGCTGTAATTAGCATTAGAGAAATCGTATCGGCCTGCCTGACGCCTTTCTTTATTGGGATTTTGTTGCTTTATTTATGGAGGACTACAGTGGCTGTGGAGCCGCTATAGATATCTATCAGTATTTTTAAATACGGCTCCTCTACACCCTGATTCCGTAATGCATCCATGACTACTGAGGTTTCGACTGAATCAAACGCTTTCTCGTAATGAATGAAAGCTATATATAAGGGTTGGTTATTTTCCGCACATTCCTCTATCACCTGATTGATGGTGCGAATATGGTCTATTGTTGAGCAGACTTTACGGAATCCTGCCTTGTCCTTTGATTGACGGAAGCCTAAGGTGTTCCGGATTCTATTTGCAATTACCTTAGTAAATATTTTCTAGGCAACGGACAGTCAGCTGATCGGTCTATAATTTGTCAACCCGCCATGGTTGCTCAGAGGCTGTGGTGTTGGGCTGCTGAGCACGAGGTCGTGGGATCGAGTCCCGGCCACGGCGGCCGCATTTCAATGGGGGCGAAATGCGAAAACATCCGTGTACTTAGATTTAGAAGCACGTGAAAAGAACCCCAGTTGGTCGAAATTTCTGGAGTCCTCCACTACGGCGTGCCTTATAATCAGAAAGTGGTTTTGGCACGTAAAACAACTCATACTTTTTCATAAATTTTCGAGTCCTTGGCGTCCCCTTTCTTATGGATTAGGATTATGTTAGCGTTCTTCCAAGATTCCGGTACGTTCGAAGTCATGAGGCATTGCGTATAGAGGGTGGCCAGTTTTTCTAGAACGATCTGCCCGCCATTCTTTAACAAATCTGCTGTTACTTGATCCCCCCCAGCGGTCTTCCCGCTTTGCATAGCTCCCAAGGCTTTCTTTACTTCTTCTGGCGTTACTTGTGGGACTTAAAATTCCTCTAGAATATTCTCTCTTCCATTATCGTCGTGAGTGCCATTGGTACAGTACAACGCTCTATATAACTCCTCATCCACTTGAACTATCTCATCCATTTAGTAATGGTATTACCGGCTTTATCTCTTAACGCATACATCTGATTCTTTACTATTCCTAATTTCTTCTTTAGTGCTTTTAGGCTTCCTCCGTTCCTGAGAGCATGTTCAATTCTATCCATATTATACCTCTTTAGGTTAGCTGTCTTACACTTGTTGATTAACTTGGAAAGTTCTCGTAGTTCTGTTCTAGCTGTAGGGCTAGAGGCTTTCATACATTGGCGTTTCTTGATCAGATCTTTCGTCTCCTGCGTTAGCTTATTAGCATCCTGTCTAACTGAGTTACCAGCGAATTCTATAGCAAATTTCTTAATGATGCCCCTAAGATTGTCGTTCGTATTGTCACGTAGTGGTGACGTTGAAGAACACAGTAGCAGTACTGTGAAAGACAAAACTAACTTTTATTGGGCGAGCCTGTGCCCACAAAAGAGGCTACACTTATAACACAACGATAGCGCCGAACACGGTCGGCGATCGTCGAAAATCTGGTCACCGGGTCAAGCGCGTCGTCTTTTATACAGCAGTCGTCGAACGTTCCAGACTGATCGTTGGGACCCGCGTGCCTTCCACAAAGTTCTACACCATTCGCGTTAGGCGATGAAATCAGATAACATAAGGTTCGGCAACAACAGACAGCGGATAGAAGCATCGATAACTTTCTAGAAACTTCGGATACACGCAGGCGCGTCCCGCGCTGGGCGATAACATTTGTTAGGCGGCGGAACGGGGTCGTCCGATAAAGATAAGTGCACGTGTCATTACCCACTCTTAAAAAACATCGACCTGATGCTGCAAACAAACGAAAGTAATAAAGAAAAGGACTTGTAGCAAAGAAACCAACAAAATAAGGGAGTTCGTCAGCGTCCGTAAAAGGGTTTCAGGCGCACCCCGTGGACCACTTCAGATCGCGCACGACGCCGCTGTGAATGTGAAATGCCGTCTGGCATGACCTCATAGTCCATCGCGCCAATACGTCGGATGACCTTGTAGGGACCGAAATAGCGCCGCAATAGTTTCTCACTCAGTCCTCGTCGGCGTATCGGGGTCCATACCCAAACACAGTCTCCGGGCTGGTACTCGACGGAGTGTCGTCGGAGGTTGCAGTGCCGGTTGTCGGTACGCTGCTGGTTCTTGATCCGTAGGCGGGCGTGCTGTCGAGCTTCTTCGGCGCGTTGGAGATAGGTAGCGACGTCAAGATTTTCCTCGTCAGTGACGTGCGGCAGCATGGCGTCGAGCGTCGTCATCGTGTTCCTGCCGTAAACTAGCTTAAATGGCGTGATCTGTGTTGTTTCTTGCACCGCCGTATTGTAAGCGAATGTTACGTACTGCAGGACCTCATCCCACGTCTTGTGCTCGACATCGACGTACATTGCTAGCATGTCAGCGAGGGTCTTGTTCAGGCGCTCCGTGAGACCATTCGTCTGCGGATGGTAGGCAGTGGTCCTCCTGTGACTTGTCTGGCTGTATTGCAGAATGGCTTGCGTGAGCTCTGCTGTAAAAGCCGCTCCTCTGTCGGTGAGGAGGACTTCAGGAGCACCACGTCGCAGCAGGATGTTCTCGACGAAAAATTTCGCCACTTCGCCTGCGCTGCCTTTCGGTAGAGCTCTAGTTTCAGCGAAGCAGGTGAGATAGTCCGTCGCCACGACGATCCACTTATTCCCGGATGTTGACGTCGGAAACGGCCCCAACAAATCCATCCCAATCTGCTAGAATGGTCGGCGAGGAGGTTCGATCGGCCGTAGTAATCCTGCTGGCCTTGTCGGTGGTGTCATGCGTCGCTGACAGTCTCGGCATGTCTTGACGTAGCGGGCGACATCGGCGGTTAGACGCGGCCAGTAATACATTTCTTGCATCCTCGATAGCGTCCGAGAGAAACCGAGGTGCCCAGCGGTCGGATCGTCATGTAGGGCGTGCAGTACTTCTGGACGCAGCACCGACGGAACAGCAAGAAGGTAGCTAGTTGGCGCGTACTGGTGAGAAGTTCTTCTTCACGAGTAGGCTGTTTTGAAGCGTCAATGAAGACAATCCCCGCTTAACTGCCCTAGGGACAACGTCGGTGTTCCCTTCCAAATACTCGACTAGGGCTTTTAGCTCCGGGTCTCCTCGTTGCTGTTCGGCGAAGTCTTTCGCGCTTATTATTCCAAGGAAGGCGTCGTCATCTTCGTCATCTTGCAGCGGCGGGTCAACGGGGGCGCGTGATAGGCAATCGGCATATGAGTGTTTTCGTCCTGACTTGTATGTTACAATGATGTCGTATTCTTGTAGTCTGAGGCTCCACCGTGCCAGCCGTCCTGACGGGTCCTTTAAGTTAGCTAGAAAACACAATACGTGTCATCATCATCATCATCATCATCATCATCATCATCATCATCATTTATTGGTCCTTAAAGACCCCTGGAAGGGGCATTACATAAGGGGGGGAAACATTGAACACAACAACGCAGGTCACTGTAAAACATTGTCACAATCAGTGATCAGCAGCGTATATACAGAAAAAAAGAGTACACGAACCCTTTAAGCATATACAAATATAAAAATAGCAACAGTAAAGCAAACAGAGGCAAACAGAAGAAGACAATAATTTCCACATCATGTTTTCAAATAGGACGTCAGCAATTGCCGGAGCTTAAATGGATCGCGTTCTATTACAATATGGTCTGGTAATGAATTCCATTCTTCAATTGCAAGAGGCAGGAATGACTTGTTAAATGCGTTGGAGGAGCCGTGCAGACGTAGAATGCTCATGGAGTTGAAAAGACGGCGTGATGTTCGGAGAGGTGGTAGCAGAAGAGAGTCCCGAAGCGAAGGAAAACAGAAGTATAGTTTATGAAATAATGCCAAACGGGCGATTTGTCGTCTGAGTGTCAGAGGCTCAATGTCAAGCGATAATTTTATATTGGTAACGCTGGAGTGAGTGTCGTAATCGGATGAAATATATCGGGCTGCACGGTTTTGAATGGCTTCTAGGCTATCGATTAGGTAAGCCTGATGTGGATTCCAAATTGGAGAGCCAAATTCTAGTTTGGTTCGGACAAAAGTTTTGTAAGCTAGACTGCGAATAGAGGGAGGGGAGAAGCTGAGGTGCCGTCTGATAAACCCAAGTGATTTCGATGCATCAGCTGCAATCTTCGGGATGTGCTCGGGCCAGGTGAGTTTGCTGGTGATGTGAATTCCAAGATAACGGTAAGATTCAACTTGAGAAAGGGTGGTTGAGTACAACGAATATGCCTAGCTGAGGTTGGTGCGCTTGCGTGTTACCTGCATGTATTCACACTTTGATACATTCAGCTTCATTAGCCATGTCGAACACCAGTCTTCAATTCTGTCCAAGTCATTTTGAAGCAATAACTGATCGTTGGATGTGGTTATGCGGCGGTACAAGACGCAGTCATCTGCGAAAAGACGAATGCTCGACGAAATGCTGGAAGGAAGATCATTTATGAAGATTAAAAACAAAAGTGGGCCGAGCACCGAGCCCTGTGGGACACCAGAAAGAACTTCAGTTGTGGGCGAATGAACATTATCGATGACAGTGAATTGACAACGACCGGATAGAAAACAACGGATCCATGTTAATATCAGCGGATCAAGACACAAGCATGAAAGTTTGACTAAAAGGCGCTGATGGGGTACACGATCGAAAGCTTTCGAGAAGTCGAGATATATAACGTCCGTCTGAAATGAGGAATCTAAATTTAGGTGAAGATCGGTTGTGAAATGGAAAAGTTGGGTTTCGCAAGAGTAACCAGGTCTGCAGCCGTGCTGGTTTGGAAAAAAGAAGCTGTTGGAATCAAGGTGAGATGAAACTTGTGAATATATTATATGCTCCAGTAGTTTGCAAGCAATGCATGTTAGTGAAATCGGTCGGTAGTTAGAAGGATCAGAGCGGTTACCTGCTTTAAAAACCGGTACTACTTTGCTCAGCTTCCAGTCGTCTGGAAGTGAGCCGGTAGCAATCGATTGCACGAATATTATTTGCAGAAACTGGCTTGATATGTCCTTGGTGCATTTCAGTATCTTAGACGATATATTATCCGGTCCAGGGGCGCTTGAAACTTTAAGCCTTTCAATAAGTTTTATGATACCATGTGTAGTGATGATAACGGGCGGCATCTGTGAAAACGGAAACTTAGATAGGGGAAGAACACTTAAGGTCGGTTCATTAGTAAAAACTGGGGAAAAGTAAGAACTCATTACATCACTGCGTTTGTCTGGAGGAACTTCAGAACCGTTATTGCTAACCAATGAGATATTATGTGATGACGTAATGGCGGGAGTTAAAATTTTCCCGAATTTTTGTCGATTGGAGCGAATAATATCCTGTAAATCCAGATGATAAAATTTTCTTTTTGAGCATCGCAAAAGTTTTGTGTAATCGCGAAGACAACAGAAATACCTCTCCCAACGCAAAGCGCTAGCCGAATGTTTTGCTGCTCGGAAGAGTCGTTTCTTTTTATTTGAGAGTTTTCTGAGGGCATTAGAAAACCAGGGTCTGCTGGCATCGCCTCGAATGCAAACAAGGGGTACATATCGGTCAACGAGTGATAACAATTTTTGTTTGAAGAGCAGCCAATTTTCATTTACTGTTCTGGAAGTGGAGGACATGCGGAAGTAATGAAAAAACTTGTCCAGCTCGATGATCATATTCTGAATGTCAGCCTTCTTATAGTCTCGTATATATTTGACTGATGGTTGCCGAGTAGGGATGGGTACGGACAGTTTGAATAATAAGGAGCAATGATCGCTGAAACCGGGAATGCATGATAATGACTGAATGGATTCAGGGTTCGAAGCAAGAACAAGGTCAAGAGTATTGTTTTGACGGGTTGGCATGTCGACTGTTTGTGTAACATTAAAGGTAAGAACTAAATTAATAAACTCTTTCGATTGGCCACTGTGCGCCGATAAGTCGAGCCAGTTAATGTCAGGGAAGTTGAAATCGCCACAAAGTAAGCACCTCGCGCGGGGATAGCGGGCCTGAAGGTCCAGTAGAATTGAATACAAATGGTTAACAAATGAAATGTCGGCGTCCGGGGCACGATAGCACGCAATTAAAATGATTGTACTGGAAGGCAGTGTTAATTTCAGAGCAACAATTTCATGATTACTGATTGGTAAGACACAGAAAGAGGGCACACTCGACCTCACGAAAACAAGCACACCGCCACCCCTCCGCCCCACTCTGTCGCACCTGTACACCGTGAAAGATTGCACATCGTGTAGCAACTCATCATTCGAGATATCAGAAGTTAGCCAGGACTCAGTAAATATTGCTATATCTGTACTGCTATCATTTAGGAAGGTTTCAACAGCGTCTTTCTTCGGCAAATAGCTGCGAATATTGGCTAGAAGAACCGCCAAATTATGACAAGTCGGTGCGAAGTATCTCCCGCAGGGTGGCTGCGGTCGGGGGCGTGGCGGCGACAAGTAAGCGGGAGACGGTTGCTATAATTGCACTTCCTGGACAGAATTCGTTTCGGAATTGTATATGAATTGTCTGCCGTTCATGGTGAGCTTGTCCAATCGAATCTTAAAGTTAGTGCTCCTTTCTCGGGCGTAATTGAAAAGCATTTTTCGGGCTGTTTGCACGCGTGTTGAATAATCATCACGAATTGCGTAAGACGTATCTTTAAGCTTAGGTCCCGCTGATAGAATGTTTGATTTAACTTTGAAACGCCCGAATTTCACAACTATAGGGCGCTTTTTGTCTGCCTGGAATCGCCCCAGCCGGTGCGCTCGCTCAATGTCGTCAGGATTTAGGTTAATGCCAAGTTTCTCTGAGCAAAAGGAAATAATCTGGGTCTCGGACTCTGCCCAGGTTTCACTTTTATTATCCTTTATTCCGAAAAAAATCAAATTTGACCGGCGAAGGCAATTCTCGGCGTCATCACATTTGTTGGTAAGAGCTTTGATTTCCGCCGAGAATCGCGGCGGAAATGTGTTGGCTAATTAACTTATAGCACAATGATAGGCTACACTTATAGCACAACGATAGCTGCGAACACGGTCGGCGATCGTCTTAAATTTGATCACCGGGTCAAGCGTGTCGTCTTTTATACAGCAGTCGTCGAACGTTCCAGACTAATCGTTGGGACCCGCGTGCCTTCCACAATGTTCTAGACCATTCGCGTTAGGCGATGAAATCAGATAACATAAGGTTCGGCGACATGAGACAGCGTATAGAAGCATCGATAACTTTCTAGAAACTTTGGATACATGCAGGCGCGTTCCGCGCTGTGCGATAACATTTGTTAGTCGGCGGAACGTGGTCGCCCGATAAAGATAACTGCACGTGTCAATATCTTCAATACTAACGTCCTCTTCCTGAGTTATAGCCGAATACCTGTTCAGTAGCTTGATCTGGGATTCCTCTATTTTCCCTCTTACCGCTAACTCATTGATCGGCTTCTTATGTACCAGTTTCTTCCGTTCCCTCCTCAAGTCTGGGCTCATTCGAGTTCTTACCATCCTATGGTCACTGCAGCGCAGCTTGCCGACTACGTCCACATCTGGTATGATGCCAGGGTTAGCGGAGAGTATAAAGTCTTTTTTATTTCTAGTCTCACCATTCGGGATCCTCCATGTCCACTTTCGGTCATCTCTTTTGCGGAAGAAGGTATTCATTATCCGCATATTATTCTGTTCTGCAAACTCTACTAATAACTCTCCCCTGCTGTTCCTGGAGCCTATGCCATATTCCCCCACTGACTTGTCTCCAGCCTGATTCTTGCCTAACCTGGGGTTGAAGTCGTCCATCAGTATAGTGTTTTTTGTGTTCACTTTACCCATCGCCGATTTAACGTCTTCATAGAAGCTTTCGACTTCCTGGTGTTGCGTACTCCAGGGTAGCGTTCCGTACTGCTGTCGAGAAGTAGCGGCGCCTGCCTATCGAAGCTCGACCGACATTACTTATTGAGTAGCCTGGCGTTGTCGGCGGGCTGCAGGCACCCGGTAGATCATGGCGACCAAGCAGGGGCGAGACGATTTGCTAGTGCGAAACTTGCGCTGTTTATTCAAAGGTAGTTGAAATAAAATAAGAAAAGCATGAAGTATCAAGTATCAAGTAAGAAGTCTCTCAAAGTGCATTTCGGAGCCCCTTAAATAGGCTCCCTACAAGTGTGGGCGGATCTTGCTTCCGCCGATGACACGTGACAGGCACGGAGAGTTGGCCCCCGTGGGCCCCGGATCAGGGGGTAGGGTGAATGACCTCTCCGGCGCCGTGGGGTCCGGCCAAGAGAAGGTAAAGGGGATGAGGTAAGCACACACGATGCCACGACCATGAGAGGAGGGGAAGAGGTCGCTCGTGGGCTCTGGCTCAGGGGGTAGGGTGAATGACCAGTCGCCACGTGGTGTCAGACGCCAACCCTAACAGCATCTCCGGCGGGGGAGGAAGATCCCGACGTGTAGGGGCCAGCAGCCGCTGTACGAGGGATTGGCGTTTCGGTATCGGGATTCCTAGTAGAGGTCACGAACCCTTCGTTCGTAGCAGGTAGATTCCGGGGAATGGTCATCCGTCCTCGTGGCGCTCTTGTGACTTTTCTCCTTTGTCCGGTCCGGTGAAATTGGTCTTTGCAAGCAGGTCTCGCAACTTTTCGTCTCCTGCGTGGGCAAGCAATCACCCCAGAACAGTGACGGACCCACAACCGCAAAGCAGCGAGCACAAGGCCACTCTCCCCCAAGACACACCCGGCTTTTAACGAAAAAGAAAACCCGCTACACCTTTCCCATTTCCTACGCGCATCCTCCCCTCCTTAACACTAAAAACAGCCATTTCTTGAAAGCGCTTAGACGTGGTTATTAAAATCAGCTAACAATCGGCTTCACTTCGGGAAAACATAAGGATGCACGAAAAATATGCCACGGAAACCCGGATGAGCATGAGGCTTTCGATGCTCTAGGGGCAACGACTTAAACCATCGGCATTGCCGTTAAGCTTACCCTTCTTGTAGCGAATATCGAAGGTGTAATGTTGAAGAGCCAAGCTCCAGCGCAAAAGACTACCGTTTTTCGTAGACATGGACTGCAGCCATGTGAGGGGACAGTGGTCAGTCTCTATGGTGAATCTTGAGCCAGCGATATAGCAAGCTAGCTTCTGTACCGCCCAAACTACGCAGGCGCATTCCTTTTCTGATGCACTGTATGCTACCTCACGAACTGAAAGCTTTCTACTGGCGTACAGTACAGGATGTTCGTTCTCGTCATCTTTGTTTTGACAGAGCACCGCCCCCATACCCCTGTCACTGGCATCACACTGAAGAATGAATGGCTTAGAGTAGTCGGGCGCGTTCAACACTGGCTGACTCGTTAGTGCGTTCTTCAGCATACTAAAAGGCTTTTCTTTTGCGTCATCCCACTTTACCGTTCGTGGTTCTGTTTTTCTGAGAGCATCCGTTAAAGGACTCGCAATCTCGGAATACCGCGGAATATATCTTTGGTAATAACCCGCCAAGCCAAGGAATGATCTGATGTCCCGCTTAGTGCGTGGTTGCGGGAAGTTGTCTATCGCGGTCAGTTTAACCTCGGAAGGCCGGCGATGGCCTTGCCCTATTACATGACCTAGACAAGCTACCTCCGCGCGCCATAATTGGCATTTGGGAGCCTTAACAGTTAAGTTGGCCTCTCGTAGCAGACACAACACGGTTCGCAGGTGTTGCATATGGTCCGCCCATGACGAAGAAAAGATAGCTATGTCATCGAGATAGGGAAGTGCAAAGTCCTTCATTCCTCGTAGCACCTGGTCCATAAGGCTAGAGAAGCAATATGGCGCATTCTTTAATCCAAAACTCAGGACTTTCGGACGAAAGGTTCCCATTGGGGAAATAAACGCTGCAAGCCTTATTGCCCTCTCGGTCAACGGAACCTGCCAATACCCTCTGACTAAATCGAGCGTAGAAATGAAATTAGCACTGCTCACCTTTTCAAGCCTTTCCTCGATATGCGGTATTGGATAAGTCTGGTCCTTCTTGATTAAATTGAGCCTGCGGTAGTCGATATATGGCCGCGGCTCTTTTCCAGGGACCTCAACCAAGATAAGAGGTGAGGTTTAATCACTGTCTCCTGGCTTGATTAGACCTAGCTCTAACATCTTGTTTATTTCAGCGGTCATGACTTCACGTTGACGAGGCGAAACGCGATAAGCTTTCGAACGAACAGGGTCCGACGAGGTTAACTCGATATCGTGAACGATCGCAGTCGTCCTGCCCAGTGTGTCTGAAAATACGTCTTTAAATTCAAACACGAGTTCCCTCACTTCGGCGCTCTGAATAGGATTCAACTCCGCCTGTTCTACTAACTTATCAATGGTCTCGTCAATGTCTTTTGTCTCCGTCACTGCAAGTAACTCTGGAAAGTCGACAGGCATTTCCTCAGGTTGGTTATTATTTTTTCTTTTATTTATTTAGTACCCACAGCGCCCATTCAGGCGTTACAGTGGGAGGGGGGGGGTACAGATGAAAAACAAGCATCAAAATTGCAGGTTTGCATAAACTTGTGTAAGTCAACAACACATTATTATAGGCCGACAAAAAAAACCACACAGCTAAGTTGCACACAGCCATATCGGAAACAGGCACGTTGCAGATGTCACATGTCACATTTGGAAAAAAAAAGAGTACATAAAGCACAATGATTACAGAGACTCATAATGAAAAGCAAAAAAAAAACAAATCGAATAATAAGCTGCAAAAAAAAGAAACAATGCAGTCATTAAGATAAAGTGCGACAAAGTGAAAAAAAAGAAAAAAAGGAGGCACTAAAAGAAAATGTCATTTGCAGCTGGGATTGTTTATAGGTCATGATGATTGCTAGACGTACACGGGATATTTACCAAGCCTTAGGGATCAAAAGATTCTATTGCTTTATAATGCAGAAAAGAACTTGTTAGGACAAGAAATTGCTACAACTGAGGAAGCAAGTCGGTTCCACTGACTGATGGTTCTTGGGAAAAACGAGCTGCTAAAAGCCGATGTATTACATATGTATTCTCCTATGTTATGTTCATGATCTTTGCGTGCTGATGTGTAGTGAGGCTGGTTTATGTACACGTCACGCGGAATTCGAGTATGAGAGTGTTATATGCTGTGTAAAAGCTTCAGTCGAAACGACGCTCTTCGGTGCTGGAGGGATTACCAGTTTAGCATTGCCTTAGATTTAGTCGCACTAAACTGCCTGTCATACATTGCTATATCTAGTACATATCTTGCCGCCATGGACTGAACTTTCTCTAGTCTTTCTTTGTTGGTTACTGATGAAGGGTCCCACACAGGGCATGCGTATTCGAGCGCAGATCTTACATGTGATTTATATAGTAGCTCCCGGGTTTGTTGTGGAAACGCGCGTGTATTTCGTCGTAAAAATCCCAAGCTCCGGCAAGCCTTGCCTACGGTATAATCCACATGCCGATTCCATGATAAAGAGGGCCCAAAGTAAACGCCTAGGTATTCATATTCACACACCATTTTTACTGGACAGTAGCTTATCGTATATTCAAATTTTCCAGGATTTTTTTTTTCTGGAGAACCTCGTACACACCGTTTTATCGAGATTCAGTTTCATTTCCCATCGCTCACACCATTCGTGTATGGCATATAAGTCGTTTTGAATTACGAAGCAGTCACTTTCACATGTAACTTTACGGTATAATATACAGTCGTCTGCAAATAACCTAATATGGGACTGTACATTTTCATTAATGTCATTGATATAAAGTAGGAAGAGAAAGTGCCCCAGAACTGTTCCCTGAGGTACCCCTGACGTAGCATTAGTTGCTGCAGATCGTTCGCCGTTTACGACTACATATTGTCGCCTCTCGCGTAAATATTCGGCGATCCACGCAATAACTTGGGGATTAATATTAAAACTGGTTAGTTTCTGCAGTAACGCGTAATGTGAAACGGTGTCAAACGCTTTTTGAAAGTCAAGAAAAATACAGTCGACCGATGATTTGTCGTCCAGGGCTGCCGCTAAGACATGTGTGAACTCAAAAAAAAATTAAATTATGGGGTTTTACGTGCCAAAACCACTTTCTGATTATGAGGCACGCCGTAGTGGAGGACTCCGGAAATTTTGACCACCTGGGGTTCTTTAACGTGCACCTAAATCTAAGTACACGGGTGTTTTCGCATTTCGCATCCCATCGAAATGCGGCCGCCGTGGCCGGGATTCCATCCCGCGACCTCGTGTTCCGCAGCCTAACACCATAGCCACTGAGCAACCACGGCGGGTCGTGTGTGAACTCTACTAGTTGTGTGACGCATGATAATCGTGGCCTAAATCCATGCTGATTTGGGTTAAATAAAGAATTACTATCTATATGTTTGACTACTGCAGCATATCAAACATGCTCTAGAACTTTACTGCACACAGAAGTTAGTGAAATGGGACGGCAGTTATTAATAATGTTGCGCGGGCCAGTGTTATGTATCGGAGCAACCGATGCCATTTTCCAATCAGCCGTAAGTGAACTGTGCTCCAAGGACTTCTCAAAAATAATTTTCAAATACATTGACACTATATGAGAGCAAGGCTTCAACATAAAATTGGGTAAACGGTCAGGGCCCACAGCTTTTGCACAATATAAATCACGAAGCAGTAATTTATGCCAAAAACTTCGATCACTATTTCAGGCAAGGGTGTGGCTTCGTGTTTTAACAATTTCAAATCTTTTTGATAATCTGTTGGGGCAGATAACACTGACGTAAAATAAAGATTGAACAATTTGGCCTTTTCTGTGGCGTCGCAAATTGTAACATCGCCATCGGTCACAGCGGGGATATAAATGTTGTCGTTTTTATTTCGTTTTATATGCTTCCAAAGTTCCTTCGGACTTTGCTTTATCTTACTTTCTATTGTTTTAAAGTAGGCTGATTTTGTTTGGATTGTAGCGTTGTTCACCTCCCGCGTTGCCAGTTTTAGTTCACAAAAGTTCTCTTTAGAAGGGTATCGTTTAAATGAACGGTAAATTCTTTGCCTACGCTTCACTAAAACATTCAGTTCTTTAGTGTACCATGGCTTACTTCGATTACGCCTTCTAGTCAATACCCATGACGGAACAAACCGGTTGCGCAGTTCAAACATTTTTTCTTTAAATAGAACCCATAGGTTTTCCACAGAGTACTCATCCGCAAGTGTTTCGAACACAACGAAATATGCTTCCAGTGAAGCATTGTTTGATTGGATATCAGCCTAGGCGTAATTGTGCATGCACCGATTCTTCTCACTGTAAACGCTTACATGTTTCATATTTATTTCGCTTAGCACGACGTCATGATCACTTATCCCTCGCAATATTTTACTGTTCTGGACCATTTCTGGCATATTTGTGAAGAAAAGATGTAGGATATGACTTTCTCGCGTAGGCTTCAGCACAGCTTGTCTCAATGAAAAGAGGTTCATGAAATCGGCAGTTTCAGATGTGAAGTTAGGGGAACTTCCAGAGGCTATCGGCTGTTCATTCCAGTTGAGATTAGACAGATTAAAGTCCCCACCCACAATGACGTAATCGGATGTGATTTTTGTAGCTGTGGCAGCGAAATGAGATAATTCCCTGGCTGAACCAATTGGTGGCCGGTAAAAGGAGCAGATTGACAGGGATTTGCCGTTCGGGAGTTTCAGCTGACACCAAACAGCTTCACTCCTGTCTTCTATAATATTTACGCGTGTAGAAGGGATGCGCTGGTCTTCCAAGATAAATACACCACCTCCGCGGTAATTTCTATCTTTTCGATAAACTGTAAAGTTATCAGGAAATACTTCAGAGCTTGCTACGTCTTCATCGAGCCATGATTCGGCGCCAATAACTACACTAGGTTTGACCTTGTGCACTAAATTGCTGAAAGCACCAACTTTGTTTTTAATGCTCCTACAGTTGACTACCAAAAAGGAAAGAAGTCGATAAGGAGTGATTGGGTCATTTGCACCGCACAACCTTGTCTAAAAGGTCATCATAGGTGTACTTGATGCCGTCTATGTAGAGTGTGTCATGCCTTAATTGCACACGTGCGTCCTTACTTTTGTGTTCCTGAGCAAATCACCACAGGTTTCGCCTTCTCTTGCGCACTGGCTCAGAAAAGTCTTCCGACATACTGATACCTGTATCTTTCAAATTCTTGGCCTTTCCTAAAATCAAATGTTTTCCTTTCAGAGATCCAAACCTTGCGATCAAGGTTCGCGCTTTCCCTTCCCGAAATTTTCCAAGTCGATTGGCTATTTCGATCGACTCAGTGTTAACTTGCAATTTTGTTGCGCATACTTCCTTTAAAAGCAATTCAGATGATGACCAAGATTCGCGAATATTTGTGTCAGGTATGCCGTAGAACACGAGGTTGTGCTGCCCACTACGATTTTCAAGATAATCGACCTTATTTTGGAGCAGCTGTATCACCCCGTGCTGTGTGTCATAGTGTGCGATACACTCAGTAACGGCGGATTCTAAGTTTGGTAATACTGACATTTTTACTTCAATTGACGACACACGTGCAGTCAAATCATTTATAGCTGCCTTCTGTTCCGCTTGATTCGCCTCAATAGTATTAAGCTTTCGAACAATCCCATTTTCCCCATCCAAAATTTCCTGTAGTGTCAGATCAGTGCTAGGGCCGGGATTCATTTCAATATCACCACACAGTATTAATAATAAGAAATAAAAGGCATAACGACGCAACAACAAAATGCGATGCCTTGAGCGGTTTCTGGCGTCGGAATTCATACGTACACAGTTATACAGGATACGGGGTGGAACCGGTAGGATAAGAACTGCAAATGTTCTACATGGTATACATTCACTAACCTGCACGAGAAGCAGAACATGCGTGAGCGGCATTGCCATAGCACTGCCAGTTCCACGCCGCAGAGGGACACTGCAGTCTGCCTCCTTTTGTAGGCCGGTGATAGTAGCTGTGAACCATGGTTCGTTGACTGTGGCTGGACATATGCCGGATTCCACTGGAGTAGACGTCACCGGTTTACGATCGGGTGCGTTGAAGATTTCGTCGCTCTTGCATGCGAATCCTTCGGTGATGTTGGCCATAATCCTGTGGTTGTCGCATTCGTGGCCTGTTGAAAGCGCTCTGGAACTTCATGCAACCAGCACGAGAAGTCGAACATGCGTGGGCGGCATTGTCATAGCACTGCCGGTTCCACGCCCCCATTCAAAGAGGGTTTCACGATCATTCGCTTTTCCCCAACTTCAAAGCGTCGCATGCGAGCCGTCTTGTCATAGTAATGCTCAGCATTGTTTTGTCCTTTACGCATTTCCTGCTCGGCAATCATTGTGGCAGGGCTTACGTTCAATAACTTGCTGCATTCTGCTTCTCGCGACATTTCAGGCTTCGCTGCTTTCCTGGTTTTTTCATTAGCTGGCGTGCTTTCCGCCTCATCCCCTATAGGGCTACCCTGTTCAGTACTAGTTGACCAATCAGCTGTCAAACAGGTTTCTTTCACCACTGGACTTTCATCCACTGCTTTATCCGCGAGCTCCTTTGCCTTGGAACAAGTTAGGGCTTGCACTGCTCCCTCACTAAACCCGATTCCCTTGCGTCGTACCACATCCTCTGAATGGTTAGAAAACAAATATGGATACTGCGGCGGGAGATATGCCGAGACGGCGGCTTCAGTGTCCAGTACTCAGAAAGGGCCTTCAGTACGAATTTTGGCCACCGGGAGACAAACGGTGGAGGCCTCTACGGCTTGCCTTATCGAAGCACATTCCCCCGTGAACTGGCCTGCCTCTACGTATGACGGATGCACTACGTCCATTGTGGCTGCCGAGTCGCGAAGCACTCTACACGGTTTGCCGTTTACCACGAGGTCTCGAATGTACGGTTCAAGTAAGTTCAGATTCTCGGCGTTACTACTTAGTGACATCAACACTAGTTTGGGATTTCTGCATCCCACGGAGATATGCCCCGTTTGCCGGAAGTTGTAGCAAACTACTGGTTTTTTGGCCTCGAAAGCCTTTTACTTTTGCTTTTCTGCCCTCTGTTCGGGTGAATCATCTTCTCCTTCGCTGTCCTCGTCACTACTTTTCCCTGAATCTGATCTTTCCTTTGTTCTATACAGACTGGACTTTGACCATCGTTTTGGCTTGTCGGGTCTGCATTTATTCATCTCCTCCTTAGGAGCTTCGCTGCCTTCGTCCGCACGGCGAGTTACGTACTCCTCAGCGAGATCGGCCGCTCTCGCAACAGTGTCTACGCCTGGCTTATCCTGAACCCAATACTTGATGCTTACTGGCAGCCGGCGGTAGAACTGTTCTAAGGCAACGCAATGCATTGTCTTTTCGGCGTCGCCGAGTGCACCCTCTTCTCTGAGCCATTCCTTCAGGTTTACCTCCAAGGTGTATTCAAAATCTGAATATGACTCACTTTTGGTCTTCTCGACTTCCCTGAACTTTCGCCTGAATGCTTCAGCTGATAATCTATACTTTTTAAGCAGATTTGCTTTGACTTCTTCGAAGTCCTCTGCTTCTTCTTTCCCCATGCGGGCGATAATATCAGCTACCTCACGTGGCAGTAACGTAAGAAAGCGTTGCGGCCACGTGTTTCTCGCGAATTTCGCCTTCTCACACGTGCGCTCAAACTGTACCAGAAAAAGACCTATGTCCCCTCCTACTGCGTAGGGTGCCATCAAGTCTGTCATTCTGCGCTCGCTATCGCTTGCCTCTGCGCTAGGTCTTTCAGAATTTTGTGCTTTCAAGAGCTCAATCTCTAGGCGCTTCATTTCGAGGTCGCGCTCTTCTTTGGCCTCACGTGCGGCTCGCTCTTCTTTGCCCTCAAGTGCTGCCCGCTCGCGCTCTTCTTTTGCCTGACGTGCAGCCTGCTCGCGCTCTTCTTTTTCCTCTAGGCGCTTACGCTCTTCTTTTTCCTCTCTTTCTTTAATGCCCTCTAGGCATTCCGTCAGTTCCTCGTCGTCTGCCCCGGTCGCTTCGATTGCCTCAATGATCTCCGGCTTTCTCTTTGATTCGGCAATTTGGAGGCCCAACTCTTTGGCCAAGCTCAACAATTCCGGCTTGTTTATTGCCTTCAAGTTCATGGCTGCCCTTAGTGCTGCTAAACCTTCACTCTATACAACCTTGACGTACTCAAACTTCCCTCAACGGTATAAAGAAAAATCACTGCAATGTACTTTCCAAAAAATACGTAAAAGCCAAGTGATAGCTCAGTGAAGAAAAGCCCTGCACTCACCATATGCAGTCATGATCCAGACACCTTCCTTCCGAACGTTGTTGCAAGGACGAAGAGGCTACGATCTCGTAGTTGTCGTCCAAGTTGGGGTCTCCAGGATTCCGTATCCCAATCGCTGCCAGCCAGTTTTTTGCGTACTCCAGGGTAGCGTACCGTACTGCTGCCGAGAAGTAGCGGCACCTGCCTATCGAAGCTCGACCGACATTACTTATTGGGTAGCGTGGCGTTGTCGGCGGGCTGCAGGCATCCGGTAGATCATGGCGACCAAGCAGGGGCGAGACGATTTGCTAGTGCGAAACTTGCACTGTTTATTCAAAGGTAGTTGAAAGAAAATAAGAAAAGCATGAAGTATCAAGTATCAAGTAAGAAGTCTCTCTAAGTACATTTCGGAGCCCCTTAAATAGGCTCCCTACAAGTGTGGGCGGGATCTTGCTTCCGCCGATGACACGTGACAGGCACGGAGAGAGGGCCCCCGTGGGCTCCGGCTCAGGGGTAGGGTGAATGACCTCTCCGGCGCCGTGGGGTACGGCCCAGAGAAGGTGAAGGGGATGAGGTAAGCACACACGATGCCACGACCATGAGAGGAGGGGAAGAGGTCGCTCGTGGGCTCCGGCTCAGTGGGTAGGGTGAATGACCAGTCGCCACGTGGTGTCAGACGCCAACCCTAACACTGGTCACCATGACAGGATGCAGGGGCGTAGACCTGTACGACCTTCAATTGGTACCTCTTATTAAGTTTCACAACGAGACCTGCCACCCTCTCGTTAATGCTACAGAATTCCTGTATGTTACCAGCTATATTCCTATTAATTAGGAGTCCGACTCGTAGTTCTCGTCTGTCCGCTACGCGCCGGTAGCACAGGACGTGCCCGCTTTTTAGCACTGTATATGCTTCTGTTGCCCTCCCCACTTCACTGAGCCCTATTATATCCCATTTAGTGCCCTATAATTCCTCCAATAGCACTGCTAGACTCGCCTTAGTAAATAACGTTCTAGCTTTAAACATTGGCCGATTCAAATTCCAATGGTGGCTTTTCCGGAAGCAGGGATTCTTAGCACCGTCTGCTGCGTCGCAGGTCTGATAGCCGCCGTGGTCAGTTGCTTCGCAGCTGCTGGGGACTGAGGGCCAGGGTTTGATTGTTGTATTCATATAGCAGGTTGTGGCCAAGTACAACCCCAGGGTGGCCAATCGTGCTCTGGTGAGGGAGTGCGTTACCGGTTCTGGCCAGCGGGATCAGGCCGCACTCCATGCCTGTTTATGCACTTTTATCAATGCACGAATTTATTTTTTTAAATCCGGTGGAGAATTGGGCGGAAAATTGCGTGGCACCAGGATTCAAACCACGGTCCCCTTGCACGCGAGGCGGGCGTTCTACCTCTACGCCACCGCTGCACTGCCATCGATATCGTACGTCATAGGATCGAGGATACAGGAAAGGTATTATTGGCCGCGCCTGACTGCCGACGTCGCTCGTTATGTAAGAACATGCCGAGACTGTCAGCGACCTCAGACACCACCGACAAGTCCAGCGGGATTAGTACAGCCAATCGAGCCTCCATGCCGACCGTTTCAGCGGATCGGGATGGACTTGCTGGGACCCTTTCCAACCTGAACAACCGGAAATAAGTGGATCGACGTGGCGACGGACTACCTCACCCGCTTAGCTGAAAACGATAGCACTGCCGAAAGGTAGCGCAGCCGAAGTGTCAAAATTCTTTGTCGAGAACATGCTGCGACATGGCGCACCAGAAGTCCTCATCACCGACAGAGGAACGGCCTTTACAGCTGAGCTCACATAAGCCATTCTGCAGTACAGTCAGACAACCCACAAAACACAGAACCTCTAAAAAACTTCTTGAAACGGCTACAAACGGCTATAGACGAATTGGTCTATGATAAGACTGAAAATAGAATTTATTCTAAACATAACCTCAGCACTTGGAATATACTAGTAGATATTCTATCCGCGGCAAAACCCACTACTGGTGTCACTAGAGTCTACTTTGGTAAACACATTCAGAATGTCTAACTCAAGAACTTTTCTAGATCTTTTTTTCTAAACGTGTATAAAATGCGAAACGACGTGCTAAAAGTGCGGTTACCGTCGGCCGTCGGCGTTAGCGAATAAAAGACGCCACAGACAAATCGAACTCGTTGGAAGCAACCTAATAAGTTGGCTTTAATGTTAAATAATTTCACAACAGAACTTCAACAATCAAGGACGTGTTATTGTTTTTCATAAGGGGCGCCCACACGACGCCTGGAATCCATTCTGTATGCTCGTGCAGCAGCAGCGAAACGCCGGTGTTGCACAGCACAGAGCCACCGCGCTGCGATCACTTCGGCGGCACGCTCCAAATTTGTCAGACATCTCATTCCGTGCTGGAAACACTGGGAGGCAGGAAGTTTGAAAAAATGGCCACTGCCGCCCGCAATGTCTCGGTCGTGGGTTCGTTATGCCAGTTCTGCGTCATTCTAAGCCGTTTTGTACATCTATACTGGGTATTAACTGGAGTCATTTAGCTGTGCTGATGCTGTTTGCCGTGTGTTTTGCATCAGTGCTTCGTGACATCGGCTGTATTGCGTGTTTTCGCCGACGGCTTACTACCACAATGGCGGGATCTGCGTTCGACGCTTTCGTGTCTCAGTGCATCTTTGTGCGTCGCACGTTCGGATAACACTGTTTCCGGTGAGTGAAATACATTGCACTTCGTTTTTCGTCAACAATGCGAATATGTTTAGGTGTTACCCGCGACAATTCTTGATGGATGGGCTCTTCTGCCATGCGGGTTTTCGTCATCTTTTAAGCTCTCTGCTTGTGTTCAGCCGTTCAGCACTACCGCGCTCCACGACTTCCGCAACACCAGTCAGAACTTTGCCCGGCTTGTTAGTCTTTGTGGTTAACGCAGCACGTACCAACCGAAGCGAGTGCATTCGAAGATGACGTGCTGGCTGTAATGCTGAACCAGACTGAACTCGCCCTATTTTGTGCCCTTGTGTTCTTGCATGGGTTACAGCGTTGCGTGTGCGCGCGCGTGTGTCAATGACTATGCAGCTTGTAGCGTTCCCACTTTATAGCAAAACAAAAATTTAACTGCAATGTTTACTTCATCTATACAATTGCAAATGCCATCGTCTGCTGATGTACAAATTTCATTGGGTTTTGTTCTAAATAACCAGCAAAGCTTTCAGCCTAGTCGGTGCTTCATCTGGGAGTACAATCACGACTGCTTGGCATTTATTAATGAATGACTGTGACTGGGTCACCTCATTTGTCATAGCAAATCTGTCTTTGAACTGACTTGATGCTCTCTTTTGTTCCTTTCACTCCATAGACGGCTGGACATCCTTCTTGTACCTTGGCGCTAGCTGGATGGCGGGACCTCATCATGATCAGTGTAAGCCCATGTACTGTACCCTCTCTGGTCCTCCCAGTGCTTTTTATATGGCTTAAGACCAGGGAGCGCTTCGTGGTAAAATAGCTAGTAGGTGTATTACAAACGGGCATTTTTTTTGCACTGGTCCATTATAAGCTGCCACTATTATAACCAATTTCTCAGTGCCGATGTACATACACAGTTCTACTGATAATTAGCTTCCCTAAGCCTTACAATATTTACCTGTAGGTAGTCACTGCTATGTAAGAAAAAAATTAACTCTTGTGTCATACCAGTATTCCATACATGACTAAAAATTTGCTACAAGAGTGTACAATACACCTTGGTTCCCTAATGCACAAATGTATTCAAGCCAGTATTTGAATAGTTCGGTATTCTAAACGTTTTCTGTGTGATTTAGTTTCTTCACAGGAATTTGCTGTACAGCATCAGCAAGCAGTCTAATTTAATATTTATGTGTGCTGTAAAAGGTGTGCTTTGCTGCCAAAATTGATAAAACATGGGCTGAGGCTTCCGTACAAGGACGACCTTCAATTTCGCTCTACCACTGTGAGCACTTGGCTGGCACTTGCAAAATGAATCACATCAGGTAGCTTGTGCCAGACTGTTTTTTAACCTTATTGTGAGGAGACGATGTGTGTGTGCAGTGACGTGTGGAGGCGCCTGCTTCTGAGATATAGATTGCGCTGCAACATGTTTGCGTGTAGAACATGCATGATGTTGAGGGTTCCAGCAGTTTGCAGAGGTGCTTTTAAAATTTTGTCATAACTAATTTTACCTGTGCTGTTTTCTATCACCTATTTCAATTCTATCATTGGAGGTGTTATCAGAATTTAGCAATCTATTTGCCCTAGCCCATTAGCCTACCACATTTTCCTTTTCACTAGGTGGGCCATTATTCAGCATGGACCATTACTTGAATACGCATTTTTGTGTGCAGTGGCTTCTCAATTGCGAGTCAACATAGATGCTCAGAATCACCTGAGGCTATAGATGCACTGATGAATTTGCTACCTATATGAATCACTTTGCACTTTCTCGCACAAACAGCATGTTAGGACTTCCAAGACACTGGGCAATGTTATCATTTGATCACATCATGAGATACTTTCAATTTTCTGTGACGCATCATCCAAGGTGTTGCATCATTTGTGTGAGGTATTGCCCTAAGTCAATTAGGGTCCCATCAAAATATATCAACAAAGTGATTGATCCAGCTAGGGGTGTTGCTTTGGAACACTACTTTATCACCAGTCCTCCTTTGCATGCTACAGGCTTACTCTGTACTGTGTCATGTTTAAGTTTGAAAGAAAGGCAACCGCTAGGCAGCACAAAATGCCCAACTTCATTTTAGTTCAACAATATAAAACTCTATTTAACTTTTTAATTAAGTCAGTACATCATATCTGCAGAGTGGATTAGTTTTAAGCTGATTATATCTTGCAGGAAGCTTCTCAGACTTGTTTCACAGGTTGATACGTGGCTTTTTAGCCACAAAACACCATATAATAATTTAAAGGCTGACTTCGACTCTGCTTTGCAATTTAATGACTATATGCCAGGAGATATACTAGTCATATTAAATATCATCACATACAAACCTTAAGATACCTGTAATTTAGGAGACAGGAGTGCTTAAATTTATTTTTAATGCGAGCCAAACTTCTTATTAGCACATATTGCTAACTAAAGTTCCAATTTCAATATCCCCATTTCCTCCCTCGCTTTTTTCCCTCTTGTGCAGGTATTGCTTGCCTATGTCTACAAGAACCGTCACGCATGGCCTGTGACAGCAAGCTTTTGTGGGCAGCCAGTGCTCTCCTACGAAGGCTGGCCTGCTCTGGCAGCGGCGGCAATTATCTTCAAGATTTATGCATGATCACATTTATTTGTGACTCTTGTTAATTACATTTTCTGTATCTTTTCTAATTTATTAGGTAATAAAGTATGAGTATGTGACGTGGTGTGAAGTTGATGTCTTGCTGCATTTTCGCTCGCAGTCATCTTTTATGCATGAAAAGCTCATCGTACAGTGTATAAAAAAATAAGAGCGTATTATGATTTATCTTTCAGTTCTCGTAACATGCAACATACAAAGAATTCATTATTGGATAGTATGCCGAAGAACTCGCCATTATTTCTGCGTGATGCTCTGCAAGCATGTGGCGTTACCTTACAAGGGACACTCACAAAGTAAGTTACAATTTACTTTGAAATGAGGCATGGATATCAGAAAAATATGTGTTTATATTGCCAGTTAGCGTGGTCCGCGGAGTGTTTTTCCAGATGTGAACGATCCTTTATTTCTTATCCAAACAATTCATTCCATCACAGCGTTCTATTTTGTTTACTGGTGCCAGGCTATCCTGCCTCCTGTCGCTGAAACCAGGATGTAAGTTTTTCTCTGAACTGAAGCATCACTGACAAAATGTTTCCCTGCTAGAAACTATTTCAATTCGGTGGAGACCCAGCACTGCAAAGTTTTGTCAATAATGATGTGTTTTATGCAGAGGTGTTATTTTTTATTTCAATGGGCAAACATTGGCATGATATCAGTATACAATACAGATCTTGTTTTATATATAAAATAATTCTGACAGGCGGCATTCAATTGATCGGTCTAAGCAAAAAGCACTGATCAACCAGTGAGGCTGTACTACACTATTCCCACGGTTCACCTCTGGAAAAGCTACCTGTGCATCAACGTATCCGACAATATAAGCTTTTATTTTCTGATGTCCATGCCTCGCTTAAAATAAATTGTAACTGTGGGCAAACATCATCTTACTGTAACAGCTGCCGCAAAAATTTGAGGGAATGTCTAATAAAAGTCTTCAGTTGTTCTTGTCAAGATGTCCATTAGCCAACATTTAGCGTAACGTTAGCAGGACTTACTGAAGTACTTCTAGAAGTCCATGGCTACAAAATGTCTTGATCAAGACAGCCACTACACTTTTGAATTAGCCGCTCAAGACATTTTTTAGATATCAAATTGCTGCTTGCGTCAGCACAATGCGTTGGCGGGCTAGTTGGTGCGAATCCATGAATACATTGTTTAGCGCAAAACGACACACACAAGAAAGACGACCAGGCCAAGGCGCTACTGTCAACTGACATCATTTTATTGCGTCACTCCTTTATAGACAGCTCAAACCAGAGGACCATGCGCAGTGAGCACCATGTGGTGGAGCCACCAACAACATCTGATCCCAAGAGCACACTCATACGACAGAATCCAAAAAGCAAAATTCAGCGCTGTATAAGGTTAAGGAAGGCACACTAATGCACTGTGACCCCAATGACTGAATGAAAAATGCTTCCGATAACTCTCGGGCGGTGGTGTCACGGCTCTTTTTCAAAATCGTGGTATCACGAAACATGGGTTCGCACTTCCACGTTTTACAATGCTGAGCCAATTGAAACCTGTTCCTGTTGGTATGGATCGCTCATGTTCTCTAAGGCGCTCGTTAACACAGCGGCCTGACTGCCCTACATACACTTTGCCACATGACAAGGGAATCTTATAAACCACACCGACGCTGCAATTTACAAACTTCACGTAGTTCTTTTCACAATCAGGTTTTTTTACTTGTTTTAGAAATATGGCTGCACAACATTGACACTTTCTGAGGAGCGCAAAAAACTACCGGAATTCGGTATCTAGTGGCGACATTCTTTAGATTGTGAGCCACTCTCTGACAATACGGCACAACTTCAGGACTCTTCTTTTGCGTGATGCAGTTACTTTTGTGCCGCTTCCCTTTCCGTTTCTGAAGCAATACCTCCGAGGCTGACGTCACCACCACACTTGGGTAACCAGCAGCCTGCAGCCTATTTAACTGTGCAATGAAACTCATGCTCGCAGAGTGATGAAAAGATTTTATTAAGGAAGATTCTAAACACACCAAAGCAATGGTGCGTTTCAGTCTGAGTGCGCAGACGCGTAAGGTAAAAGTTCCTTACGTGCACGTGGCGAGTACATCCAACAGGCATGGCCTGTTAGTAAGAATAGCTGCAAGTCTAAAAACTGGAGTTTACCGTCCCCAGATAGCTCATGTGTGAAAGTTAAACCTTTGCCATTGTCATTGAACAGAGTTAAAATATCAGCTACCGTCACGGAGCATTCGTTGTTAGTCTATTTTATCACAACAAGAAAATCGTTAACATATCTAAAAATTTGAACCGAGTCATTGTTTAAGGCACTCTTATGAACTCGGTCGACAAAGGATAAAAAACATATTACAAAGAGCAGGCGCCACACATGAACGAATACACACCATTTTTCTGGATAAAAAGGTTATTTTCGAACAGGATAAAAGTTGCACATAAATAAAATTCAAGAAGGGACATGAAACTTTCCGAAGATAACCCGGTGCCATTGCGAAAATCTACCTCGCCACTTTCTTCGATGCATGTCATCACACTGCGAAATAGCTCATCATGCGGTATTGAATAGTAAAGATCTTCGACGTCAACAGAAAAAATGTCGCCTACTGAATGATTGTCTTCCAGAAAGGAAACAACATCGAAAGAATCCTTTATGCCATAAGGATCGTCAATAGTTAAATGCTTCAACAGTTTTTGCAAAAAGCAGCTAACCAAAACCTGCCAACAGTTGTTTTCACTGACTATTGTACGGAAAGGCACATCCGGTTTGTGCGTTATTGCAGTGAAAAAAAAGACCTCTAAAGCAAGTACCTTACATTGTTTTACATCTTTCACAATCTTTGTGAGGCCTATATTTTCAAACAAACAAATGGCTTTGCGTTTTACCTTCTGAGCTTTCTCATTTGCCAGAATGAAGTTCTTGTTGACAGCCTCAATGGCTTTTTTGTTGAAGACAGCAGACGGAGCTATCACAAAACCGCCCTCTTTGTCACTCAGTAACAGCCGCAGTTGATTGTCTCTAAAGAAAGATACTGTTTTTTTGATTACAGCTGTCGAAGGTGGCGCGCTCCCGGTGGCGGTCCTACGAAGGCAGTACACGCCATCGAGGAGACACCGCTCCTGGTCCTCTAGTTCTGCTTTCCTTGCGATGCGCCTGTTCAAAGCCAGTAGCTCATGTGCAGGAATTCTTGGTTCCGTGCTGTACTTGTGCTGTGTGCCGTGCAAGGATGCTTACGTTCAGCATGAAGAATGGACATGTTCCTCAAGACGTGGCGAGTCTCTTCGGGAACGTCAGGCCTTCCGTTGGTCACGTGCGGCGAATGTATCTGATTCTTCGTTCTGAAATTTGGCGGCATCTACGCCTTCTGTACGACTGGTTGAGAGCTGTGTGCTACTCGCGCGATACGCCTATTGTGGGCGAGAAGAAGTTTCGTTTCTACAGACGTCTATCAGCTCAGACTACAGAATTCTGGTGCACACAGCTGCTGCTACTCCTCCGGTCCAGACTCCCGTGCAGAAAGGAAAAAACGCAACCGGTCACCGCAGGTTTCTGCAGGTACTCGGTGACGTCAGGCTTCCTGACGAAGTTGCTGCATTGCTAAAGAATGGGCCGAAGTACAGCACGGGACCAAGAATTCCTGCACATGAGCTACTGGCTTTGAACAGGCGCATCGCAAGGAAAGCAGAACTAGAGGACCAGGAGCGGTGCCTCCTCGATGGTGTGGACTGCCTTCGTAGGACCGCTACCGGGAGCGCACCACCTTCGACAGCTGTGATCAAAAGGACAGTATCTTTCTTTAGAGACAATGAACTGCGGCTGTTACTGAGTGACAAAGAGGGCGGTTTTGTGATAGCGCAGTCAGCTGTCTTCAACAAAAAAGCCATTGAGGCTGTCAACAAGAAATTCATTCTGGCAAATGAGAAAGCTCAGAAGGTAAAACGCAAAGCCATTCCTTTGTTGGAAAATACAGGCCTCACCAAGATTGTGAAAGATGTAAAACAATGTAAGGTACTTGCTTTAGAGGTTTTTTTCACTGCAAAGACGCACAAACCGGATGTGCCTTTCCGTACAATAGTATGTGAAAACAACTGTTGGCAGGTTTTGGTTAGCCGCTTTTTGCAAAAACAGTTGAAGCATTTAACTATTGACGATCCTTATGGCATAAAGGATTGTTTCGATGTTGTTTCCTTTCTGGAAGACAATCATTCAGTAGGCGACATTTTTTCTGTTGACGTCGAAGATCTTTACTATTCAATACCGCATGATGAGCTATTTCGCAGTGTGATGACATGCATCGAAGAAAGTGGCGAGGTAGATTTTCGCAATGCCACCGGGTTATCTTCGGAAAGTTTCATGTCCCTTCTTGAATTTTATTTATGTGCAACTTTTATCCTGTTCGAAAATAACCTTTTTATCCAGAAAAATGGTGTATGTATTCGTTCATGTGTGGCGCCTGCTCTTTGTAATAGGTTTTTTATCCTTTGTCGACCGCGTTCTTAAGAGTTCCTTAAACAATGACTCGGTTCAAATTTTTAGATATGTTGACGATTTTCTTGCTGTGATAAAACAGACTAACAACGAATGCTCCGTGATGGTAGCTTATATTTTAACTCTGTTCAATGACAATGACAAAGGTTTAACTTTCACACATGAGCTATCTAGGGACGGTAAACTCCAGTGTTTAGATTTGCAGCTATCCTTACAAACAGGCCACGCCTGTTGGATGTACTCGCCACGTGCACGTAAGGAACGTTTACCTTAGGCGTCTGCGCACTCAAAGACTGTGCCGGCCACGGCGGCCGCATTTCGATGGGGGCGAAATGCGAAAACACCCGTGTGCTTAGATTTAGGTGCACGTTAAAGAACCCCAGGTGGTCAAAATTTCCAGGGTCCTCCACTATGGCGTGCCTCATAATCAGAAAGTGGTTTTGGCACGTAAAACCCCAAATATTATTATTATTATTATTATTATTATTATTATTATTATTATTATTATTATTATTATTAAAGACTGTGAAACGCGCCATTGCTTTGTTTTGTTTATAATCTTCCTTAATCAAATCTTGTCATCACTCTGCGAACATGAGTTTCATTGCACAGGTAAATAGGCTGCAGGCTGCTGGTTACCCAAGTGTGGTGGTGACGTCAGTCTCTGAGGTATTGCTTCAGAAACTGAAAGGGAAGCGGCACAAAAGTAACTGCATCACACAAAATAAGAGCCCCGAAGTTGTGCCGTATTGCCACAGAGTGGCTCAGAATCTAAAGAATGTCGCCACTAGATACCAAATTCCGGTAGTGTTTTCCGCTCCTCAGAAACTGTCAGTGTTGTGCAGCTGTATTTCTAAAGCAAGTAAAAAAACCTGATAGGGAAAAGAACCACGTGAAATTTGTAAATTGCAGCGTCGGTGTGGTTTATGATTCCCTTGTCATGTGGCAAAGTGTATGTAGGGAAGTTAGGCCGCTGTGTTAACCAGCGCCTTAGAGAACATGAGCGATCAATACCAACAGGCACATGTTCCCATTTGGCTCAGCATTGTAAAACATGCAAGTGCAAACCCATGTTTCGTGATACCACGATTTTGAAAAAGAGCCGTGACACCACCGCCCGAGAGTTATCGGAAGCATTTTTCATTCAGTCATTGAAGTCACAGTGGTTCTTGAGTGTTCTTCTCATTTCCTCACAATCTTAAGGAAATGGTGGAGATTCCTGCAATACGTAGAGTGACAGACAGAAGGTAAGCAATACTGGAGGCTTCAAACCTATAGAATGTAGAGGCTACGTTCCTTCGTATAAGCAATATTGGAGCCTGTAAAGCTTTATAATGGAGATACTGCGTTCCTTCATGCTACGCGTATTTTATTTTATTTTTGGTTAAGGAAGCACTGTTATAAAGGCTAAGAAACAAGGAGCTTTCTACAGTAACGTCTCCATACACAATTAAAACATGAGAACACGTATTTTCAGCCCAATGCAGAACAGCTAACAACGCTCGAACGTACATAGCCTGCTGCAGATGTTGCGAGAGAGCGCATTATTGACATGCTGCAAATATTGCACGTGTAGCGCTTTAGAGATAACTGCATGTCTTTTGCAGAAGTAGAGCTCCATACTTTTGTAGCAGTCGCCGCGCGTATCATAAAGTTCTCTGCCCCGAACGGCATGTGTTCATAGGTCACATTTCTTAACGAACCACTTTTATTTTCTAACTTCGTCATTGCATCGAACGTGCATCGCAGCTCGGACGCTGCCGCATCGCTGTTATCGCTAGCATCACCGCTCATTGCTGCGCACAAAAAAAGAATACGAAATGAAAGTCAGCGTAGCAAATGGGCAGCAGCTGTTCATGGCAGCAAGGCCGCCGTCACTCGTTCACACGGCTAACAGTGACATAACCAAATGCGAAGAGAATAAGTCGTTAACAACGCGCAAGAGAACTTTCTGTGGCCTTACCATGAAACGGCGACGAAGCAGACGCTGTCAGAAGAACCCAACAACGATGATCAGGCGCATTTTACAGAGAGCCCGGCGGAGCGGTCTGACAAGGCTTTGCACATGTTTTGTCGTGCCCAGTGGTCGTGTGCCACCTGTCAAGCTGCTAGCCGTGGCCGCAGCCACAGGCGCATTTTTCTTGATAGGCTCTTCCACCTAGCGGAATCGGCGAAGCTCTATAGCTCGGCCGCGAAACGGCTCGAATGTCCGGTCTTGTCGTTGACTATGTTACTCTATGGTAGAACTTCGTGGAAGGCACGCGGGTCCCAGCGATTACTCTGGAACGTTCGACGACTGATGTATAAAAGCCGACGCGCTTGACCCGCTGATCAGATTTTCGACGATCGCCGAGTGTATTCGCCGCTATTGTTCTTCGATTGTAGGCTGCTTTTGATGGCACAAGTACGCCAAATAAAACGTTAGTTTCGTTAATCACAGTTTTGCGGCCTTCTTTACCCTCACTACCACGTGACACTATCTTCATCAGCCGGGATCGATAACATTAACTCAAAATTTCCAAGGAACACCCAAAACAATTCTGCATCGTTTTTGTGTTTACTGTACTCACATTCACTTTCCACGGGCCAGCTTCCTGCCGATTGGAAATACGGAAAGGTCATTCCAGTCTTCAAATCAGGTATCAGAGAATCACCGCTAAACTACCGACCCATTTCTTTAACCAGTATACTGTGCAAAGTCATGGAGCATGTCATTTACACACATATCATGGACTTCCTCGATTCGAATAATTTCGTCAATCCTGCGCAGCATAGATTTCGGAGGGGTTTATCGTGCGAAACTCAACTGGTATGTTTGCGCACGATTTACATGCTAACTTAGATTGCAATTTTTAGACTGACGCCATTTTTCTGGACTTCGTGAAAGCATTTTATAATGTTCCCTTAAGCGCCTTTTACTGAAACTTTCACTGTATAATCTTGACTCAGACATCATAAATTGCATCCGTGAATTTCTAAATAACCGCTCTCAGGCTGTTTTGTTAATAATTCTAGCTCTGCTTCCCTTCCAGTAACATCAGGCGTTCACCAAGGGTCCGTCCTTGTCTCGCTTTTATTCCTTATATACATTAACGACCTACGAACTCATGTATGTCGTTATATCCCAATGTTTGCCTATGACTGTGTTATGTATCGCACTGTTGCCAACGCTTCTGATCAATTAACCCTTAAAAGCGATCTTAGCCATGTAAAGCAATGGTGCGACAATTGGCTAATGGAACTTAACCCTGACAAATGCAAAACCTTATCTTTCAACCGCCGCCGCATGCAATTAGCAGTGTTCCTGTCGAAGCAGTTCGATCGTTAAAGTATCTGGGAGTCACTTTCTGCCATGACCTTTCTTGGGCTTTACACATCACTAACGCCATATCATATGCACATAAATCACTTGGATTTTTGCGACCTCATCTACATGACGCACCTAAGAACGTAAAATTGTTAGGTTATAAAACCCTCGTGCGAACAAAATTGCAATATGCTTCACCAATTTGGAACCCGCGACAAGCTTATATTCAAGACGCCCTTGAGTCACTTCAAAACCGTGCTACTAGATTCATTCATCATTCGTATTCCTATGATGTGAGCGTGTCATCACTAAAACTAGAATCTAATTTACCCCTTCTCTCATGTCGCCACCCTATGGCCAGTCTTTCTTTATTCTATAAAATTTTTGATAGCTCGATGGGTATCCTGCCATACATTGTTCCTCATATACGCATATCTAATCGCACTGGTCGTCATCTTCAAGTCGCGCGCCGACGTGCACGCACCGTTTCCTTTTCTACGTCATTTTTTCCACATACACTTGCTGACTGAAATGGCCTTCCAGGCAACACCGTTACCATCCCTTGTCCATCCACCTGCATAAAAAGCGTCACCAATCACCTTTCACCATAGATTAACACATGGTTTCTGTTTATTTCTGTGTAACCCCCCCCCCCTTTGTAATACCCCTTTACGAGGTCTTTAAGGAATAAAAATGAAATGAAATGAAATTGTGGTCAGCATGGGCGCGATCGGAGATCTTTGTTCGATGCGCGTTCTGTTCGGCTGCTGCAACGTCACAAAGTGGCAGTATGCAAAATTTATGAGAACGGGGCGGAGAGAGCAGTCAATCGGCAAGCGGCGAGCTCCTCGGAAGTTTACTTACCTCGTTTGTCGTCTGCTTGCATACAGTATGCTACAAAATGAAATGTTTCTCGTCTTTCAATGTATGAAATCTTTATCTAAATTTATTTTCTCAAGCTTAAGCACGTTTTCAAATAGTAGTAAGTGTGAATACTGCAATTTATAACTATTAGTTTTTCTGCGTGGTCCCTAGGTGGTGTGGCGCACAGCGAGAACAAAGAAAAAAAAAGAAACGACGGGAGTAGTGGCGCACTTTTCAAGAGGCAGCAACAGCATTTCAGTGGCTCGCTGGCACCGATTATGGGGTCGACTTCGCCGTATAACCAACGCACTATTTGTTTCGAGAAACGAAAGCGACGCCACAATTAACTTTCTGCCATTTCTTCAACGTCAGCGCAAGCATCGAAGTTCCCAACTCGAGCGCCATTTTTCTCGAATTGAACTATGGATTGGATTCGAACGTGCTAATCAGCTGCCCAAGCCACCGTTTTGATCCAATACAATCCACCAGACGCGCCACGCGAAGCCGGTCTCGTAACGAGCGATGATCTACCCAAACTTCCCAACTCCCGCCGGGTTCGGCGCCTAGCGGACGAAATGCTCGGTGGGAGGATGATTGACAGGAGCTTCTCGTCATTTTGACGTCACCAAAAACGTGGCCGCGCCCCGCGGCTGGCGACGTCGGCGCGGAGTAGGCCAATCGCGCGCGCCGGTAACCGAACGAACGCGCCGGTAACCGAACGTATGCGCAGAACAACCATCTCCGATCGCACCCCATCTCGACACTTTTAATTAGAGACTCCATTTAACGTGTCAGTTCAGCAACATTTAGTTCTGTTGATTGCTTCAGCAAACACTTTTTTACAAGATCAGCGACTGCCTCGTCACATCGACCCTTGAGCATGGCTTCTAACTGATCAATTCGGTTCGCAAGCTCCGCACAAGTATGCATAGTGGCATGCACAAAAATATTACCAGCCCCTGGAGCAGCAGCAGCCATGGAAGAAACAGTAAATTGAATAAATGCTTGACCATCAGCGGCACTATCCTGCAAAAGCAAGCAGAATGATTTTCCTGAAGTGCGTAGTTTCCGGCCGTGACCACGGCTGCAAAATGATGCCAAGTCGATTTTGCCATCCTTCTTGTGCCGACAAGAGCGTGACGTCACGATCAGGAAGGCGCGTAGAGGAGGCCATCGACTCAGGTAGTCCGCGTAGTCAGCTTGCCCCGGTGATGCACGAAGATTGGTGACGAATGCGATGCAGAGGACGCAGACACAGCACGTGGGCCGAAGTGACCGTGCGTGGCTTGCAGGTGTAGAGGACGACCACTGCAAAAGCAAGCAGAATGGTTTCCCTGAAGGGTGTAGTTTCCGGCAGTGACCACTGCTGCAAAATGTCTACTGTCTGTTGCAGCTAAAAAATATTGATGACTCTAAAGGAGGCATCAAATAGTCATGTATAACAGGATTGTAAGAACGCTGAGAAAGGGGTGTACAGTACTCGTTAAAAATGTTTGCTGGCATTTGTCCGGTTAAAATTTTGTTATCGATAGTTAACTCTTTCACCTCGGTAGTTCAATTCCAAGAAAAGATAAGTGAAGAAAGCTGCTCCCATAAATGTTTAATATCCTTAATGTTATCAAAATATTAGAAAAGTAGTCGCGTTTAACGCTTCGAAGTGTTTTGTTTAGAATATTTCTGTATTTTTCGAACGCCTCTATTGCATTCAGATTTCGATTTTTTAGAAATATGTTATACAATTTAATTTTTGGGTTGATCATTTTCAATAAGTGTGGCGTCATGCACGGTTTACAAGCACATCTTGGTTTCACAATGTTGTTATCAGGAAAATGTTTTTACACAATGAGCTAAATATTTATATCAAGCTATTGTACGCCTTTTCTGCAGAAAACGAGGAAAGTCCGCTGTCTGAATTCGTATTGCTAATTTCATTCCTAAATCGACCTAAAGTGCCTGCATTTATGTTATGAACAAAGGTGCATTATATCGTTTTATACACCAGCCCTTTTAGTATGTCAACAATTATACAAGTGGGCAAGTGGTCAGTATAATGCGCCCTGATTTCAAACAAATCATTTCTACATGTCAGAAATCATTTCTAGAGAGCTTGTCAGTAACTAAGCGCTTCTTTCAAATATAAACAATCATCACCATTTCTTTTTGTTTCCCTATTTAAAAAAGTACTGCTGTACCCCTCCAGATGAAACACATCATCACCATCTGCAGACCATGTTTCTGTCTGCATGACAGCGGTGAATGCAGCATTTATTTCATTGAGAAAAACACAAAACTCGTCATATTTATTCGGCGCTGACTGTATGTTCAAGTGCGAAAATGTAAGAGGCAACACAGAAAATTCTTTACGTAGAAGATTATAATCAGGCAGGGAAACAGAAAAATTATCCATGGCTGTGGAGGATAAAAAGAATACGCGAGCACCAACCACAGAACAGCTATACTGGACCCGCAAGGTCGTGCAGTTGTTTGATCCCACGAAGAGAGCACCCATATATTTCGCGGAGAGAAACCTTGCCATTTCTACATCAGGCATACTCATAGTCATTTTGTTTCGCCTACTGCTTCGTTTCAAAGACAAGTTTCGTGGTTGCATTCGACAGGTTCTCGGAATAGAGAAGATTTTTCTCCGCGAGTGTCTTTCTTTTGGAAAGCCACTTATCGCGCTCTGACTGACTCGGAGAAACGACGAGGGGCCAGTTCCAGCACGCTAATCACCTTTGCAGCTTCAGTAACCTTACTTTATAGTTCCCCACTGTTTGTTTTAGTCATGTCATGAATTTCAAGGTTCAAGCATCTTCCTCGCCTTTCTAGCTCGACATTAGTTGCACGAAGCTCAGAAATATCCGCGGTGTTGCTATTCCCTTCAACTTGTTATACTTGTTTGTCGAGTAGCTTGAGATCCTGGTCTTGTCCCTACATAACTGTGAGAACTTCGTCGTATTTAGAAGACATCATCACAATAGAAGATTCAATGTTGTCAACCTTCGTGCGGCTGGGGGCCCACTGACTCAAGCTTAGTGATAATGTTGGTAAGAGTGGTTTACACATTAGGCTCGTGGCTTAGTTTTTAGCGCTGCCTCCACGTAGTCTTCCTATGCTGCAAGTAGGGTATTTCCACGATTCGTTGAATGAAACTTTCTTCGATTTTAACATTGCCTCAGTCACGCCAGAGCACTTGTCCGTGTGGTAACCATGATCACACTCTGCACTTCACGAACCCGGTCACTGGGAGCCCTTCGCTGCAAGTCAAGGACACATCATCCTTTTTTAGAAGCCGTATTAAAAAGTCACTTTCAAAAGTGAGTTTGGCAAGTCAACATCAAAAAGAAATGAAACACAGTGGCAGCGGATTGGCAGCGATGAGAAAAAGCCTAGCGAGCACTACTCGGAAAACACCAAAGCACTTTTCACCAACCTGGAGCCAGTCAAAATACTCAAAGAATCAATCAACGTCCTTCTGCCACCGTCACAGCTGCCAGAATGAAAGTTTTTGTGGCATAACACCAGTCGAAAGTTCGCTTTGAGAGGATTCCGTCGATAGCGCTGAGGGGCGGTGACATCCGGTGCAGCCATACAAGTAATCTTGATCCTTCCATCGATGTACCAGCCTGATGACAGTGTCAGTAAATACTTGCCGACGTTTATGCAGGCCCGGAGAAAGTCAGCGGTTGGGGCCACTGAAACAAGTAGAAATACACGAGGAATCAGGCAACGTCCTTCTGCTGCCGTCACCGATGCGAGAATAAATATTACATTGAATATATACGTCTTGTGTACCCAAGAACCAAACGTCTGGTTGAAACCAAATCTTGAGAACCCAACAAACAAAGACACTAGCGAAAACATAGGGGAAATTACGTGTACCGAATATTTGAATTAAATAAATTATTAAATTATGGGGTTTTACGTGCCAAAACCACTTCCTGATTATGAGGCACGCTGTAGTGGGGGTCTCCGGAAATTTGGACCGCCTGGGGTTCTTTAACGTGCACTTAAATCTAAGTACACGGGTGTTTTCGCATTTCGCCCCCATCGAAATGCGGCCGCCGTGGCCGGGATTCGAGCCCGCGACCTATTAAAGAAATTATAAAGTCAAGGCAATGAAATTAGATGAAAACGAAACAACTTGCTGCAGGTGGGGAACGATCCCACGTCTTCGAATAACGCGTGCGATGCTCTAACCAATTGAGCTACCTCGGCACGGCTTCCACATTATGGGTCTTTGTGCGTTACTACTAGAACTAACCTTGGGAGTGTTACCCAGCGCCACTATACTCACAAATCTTGGCAGCGGATGTGGAACATCCTTTCTACCGCAGGCGCCACGAGTATGTGACCTTTCTGCGTGAAGGCAACTGGTCAATAAACCCGCACATGCTACCTGAAGCCATCACTGTTGCTGGATTCGAGACCCTCGTTATGTGAGGACGAGAAGAGAGGGGGTTAACCGAGTGGCTCGATTTTTATTAGTCATACCATGAAAAACCAACAAAGACACCAAGTAAAACATAGCGGAAATTACTTGTACTTAAAAAGTGAATTAAAGAAATGATAAATAAAGGCGCTAAGGTGGATGAAAAAACAACTTGCGACATGTGGGCGCGGATCCCATGTTTTCGCATTACGCGTGCCATGCTCTATGCTTTACGTGTGCGTAAAGCGAAGATGTGGGATCGTTCCCTACATGCGGCAAGTTTCTTTCATCGAGTAATGTGGAAAGTCGGGCAAGTTGGTGATTAATCATCATACCTTGCTGGTGAAGCAGCGCACTGACAAGGAAACTGTGAATACACACATGACGACACCCGCTGCACACGCAACTAACTTATTTCAGAACACATACTTCATATTAACACGTGTACTTGTGCTTATCGGGCGACACGTTTCACCGCCTAACAAATGTTATCGCACAGCGCAGGACGCGCCTGCATGTTTCGGAAGTTTCTAGAATGCTATCGATGGTTCTATCTGCTGTTTGTTGTCGCCGAACCTTATGTTATCTGATTTCATCGCGTGACGCGAATGTTGTAGAACTTTGTGGAAGGTACGCGGGTCCCAGCGATCACTCTGGAACATTCGACGACTGATGTATAAAAGCCGACGCGCTTCATCCGCTGATCAGATTTTCGAGGATCGCCGACTGTGTTCGCCGTTTTCGTTGAGCATTCAGTGTAGCCTCTTTTTCTGGGCACAGTTTCGCCCAATAAACTTAGTTTCGTCATTCACAGTTTTCTTGCTGTGTCCTCAACCATCACTACCATGTGACACCTGGCGGAGGTGCTTTGCGTTCATGTATCGGACGCCCCCACAAAGCCGTGACTCAAGACCGAATGCGGAAGACAACACCAACATCGCAAAGAACCAGAGAGGTAGCCGCAGGTTGCAAGGACTGCCCCTGGAGCACGGACTTTCGCCTGAGACGACCAGAAAGATCGTCGCCCAGTCAACCCCAATGGCAGCCCCAGCGTCCCTTATCGTGCTCCAGTAGCCCAGGGAGCCTCCGACGTTCCGCGGTCCAACATTCGTGTTGGACCGCCGACGGGGGCGCGCCGTGTTGGCGTTCGTGTTGTCTTTCTCTCCTCGTCCTTGTCCAAATGTGCGCTGGAACTATGTTTCATAATGCTAAGGCCAGGAAACCCGGCTTGAGACGTATGAGAGGGTCGCTGCACTAGCAGCTGGAATAGCGAGGACAAACTACGACATGCCTTCTTCGCAGTGGAAGACGCTGCCAGAACGTGGTTCGAGAACCGAGAAGCAACCTTAACGACCTGGGACCTGTTCCGAAGCGGCTTTCTGCAGACATTCACAAGCGTCGTACGCCGAGAACTAGCCCAAGCACTATTGGAAACCCGAGTGCAACTGCCTAACGAGACTTTCGCGATTTTTGCAGAAGAAATGAGTCGCCTATTCCGCCACGCCGACACGGAAATGTCCGAGGAAAAGAAAGTCCGCCTACTGATGCGTAGTGTAAAGCAGGAACTTTTCGCCAGAATGGTACGGAGCCCACCGAAGACGGTCGACGAGTTTCTTCGCGAGGCCACCAGCATCGACAAGACACTGGAAATGCGGAACCCGCAATTCAACCGCCGCACTAACTCGCCAAACTACGCCGGAGTTCATTCACTGGGCCACCGACGACCTGCGCGAGACTATCCGAGCGGTCGTGCGGGAGGAGTTACTGAAGCTGTTCCCTTCATCACAGCCTCAAGCGGCTTCCATTGCCGACGCCGTCCCTGAGGAGCTCCAACGAAAACTCGGAGTGGCCACTGAATCGCCGCAGCCTCAGGCGCAAGCGATGGCATACGCCGCTGAAGCCCGCCGTCACGTTCCCCCTCCGCGCCCACGGCAGGGCCCAGTGACGACAGAGTTCCGTCGTCCGCCACCACCCCCGCCGCCAGCACGCCAACCCATCACCCAACGCAGCAATCCAACGAAGAATGGCGTTTGGCGCGCCCCCGACCACCGTCCGCTGTGCTATCACTGCGGAGAAGCCGGGCACATCTACCGTCAATGCCCGTACCGTCGATGTCCATACCGGCGAACGACCTCGCAATAGCGAACAACCTCGCAATATCGCCGACTACCGCGCCGCCACTCAGTGGAGCCCTTGACGGCCGTCCCATTTGCCATCACCAGGCCGGTACCTGTCGCCGCAGCGCCGACCATACACTGGCCCAGCTCGGGGCCAGTCTGCGAGCCCATATCCGGAAAACTAAAAGCATCACCCGATGGAGGTGCGGTTGCTGCAGAACTGACATTTGGGCGATTTGGAACGAATTCATCGTAAAATATTTTTGCGCGCACAATTGGCAAGTACACAGTGAAGGTTGCTGTTCGTCGAACTGACGAATATCCTCTGCCGCCGACGAAGACGCCGGTCAGACTACCTCGACGACATAACAACGACACGCCGCCATCCCGGCGAAGTCCGGAAGCAAAGAATACACCGACGAAACTCAACCTGACCATGCCACGCGCCAGCCACAGGTCAACGTGACGCAGTCATGATCCGACGCCATGACCTAATTGCAACGCGATACAAAGAAGCACTGAGCTCGACGAGCTTCTCGACGGCCACACAGTCACCGCCTTAGTCGATACAGGGGCCGATTACTCTGTAATGAGTGGACACATCGCCGCCCAGTACAAGAAAGTTAAGACTGCATGGGAAGGGCCTCAAATTCAGACCGCTGGAGTAAACCTGATCCCGCCGACTGGAATCTGCAAAGCAAGAATTACCGTTCATTACCGGACTTACCCTGCCACCTTCGTTCTCCTCCAACAATGTTTGCGCGACATCATTCTTGGCATGGACTTGCTCAAAGATCAAGTGAGCATCCCGCTGCGCTCAGCATTGTTCTGTCGGCACCGAAACACCCGCTGACGTAGAGGACGTTATCGAGGGTGACCAACATCTGCTGCTCGACCGTGAAATTTGCGTCGCAAGAGGGATCGCTCGACTCCACGGAGGCAAAGCGGAAGGGATGCTATCCAACTGCAGCCAAGAGTGCAAGCACATGAAAAGAGAACAATCGCGTACATCGAGGAAATTGTGGAAACGAGCAATTCCTTTGTCCTCTCAGATTCTGCCTCATCTACCCCGCCGACCATAGTCCCCGAACCAGACTTCGACGTAAATCCAAGTCTCCCCATGTGTGTTGCGACACCACGGACCCGAGCGCACGAGGGTTGGACCCTCCCGCGTGTAGTCGTACGCGGCTTAGCCGTGTCCGGGGAAACGAGGATCCTGGAGGTTGAGCCGATGCTGGGTGATCGGACCTTTAAGGCCCCCGGTGGAGGCAACACACCTCTTTGGCCTCTGCTTCACGTAGACGGCACCCCCGGACTGACCCACCCGGGGGAAATCGGTAGTCGCCTCTTCCTATCTCTCTCTACTCAAACCTTCGTCTTTATCTCTCACTTTACATCTTTCCTGTCTTCTTCTCCCTTCCATTTACTTCCTTTCTCCACGGCAGAAAGGGTTAACCTTGTGTGGATATCCTACCTTGGGTACACAATATTGGGTTATAGTGATAGCGTACGGCTGGCGTCGTGCAGGCTTGTACTCAAGCTGTGCCGCGTCCCCTCGTTGGGCTCCGTGGTGGGCGGTCGGCGCTGTTGCCGAACATACACTTTTTCCTATGGCAGCGCAAGCCTCTATTGTTTATGATCGGCGTCTGAAGAGATGCCGCACCGAAGTACCATTTCAATTTTCCTTTCAAAGCAACGCCCCAACATTTCCAAAGTACTATGTAGTGCATAGTGAAAGCAACATTCCGGTAAGGAAACTCTCTCCTTTCCTGGTAGCGAAGTGTCTGAAAGACAAAATCGGACCAACATGCAAAGCATCCAAATTGTCTAGCGGGGACCTCCTCCTAGAACTGAATAACAAAGATCAAGCAGATAAGCTCTCTGAACTTACCAGTATTGGCGACGCGACAGTGACTGTTTCAGCCCACAGAACACTTAATACAAGCAGGGGAGTAATATCTCAAGAAGACTTTATTGGCTTAAGTGACGAGGAACTGCTGGAAGGTTTCCAGGAACAAAATGTGACAAAGATACAAAGAATAGTAATCCGTAGAAACGACCAAAAAATCCCCACCAAACATGTCATACTTACATTTGGTACAAGCGTAATGCCTACCTCTCTGGATGCAGGGTACGTAAAAGTAAACGTCAGACCATATATCCCGAACCCAAGACGGTGTTTCAAGTGTCAAAGGATCGGACATGCTTCACAGGCATGCCGAGGCCAAACAACCTGTGCTAAATGCAGCTCAACTGATCATCAATCTGAAAACTGCACTTCTTCCCCACATTGTACTAACTGCAAAGGAGACCATCCAGCCTACTCGCGGTCTTGCCCATGCTGGAAAAAAGAAAACGAAGTAATAGCACTAACTGTCAAAGAAAAAATATCGTTCTTTGAAGCCCGAAAACGACTGTCGTACCTTCCGCGACGCAGTTATGCCGATGTGACGCAGGCGGGGGCAGCGTCACAGAGGCTTCCGGATTGCTCCGGGCCCACGCGCAGTGGTGCCACAGTGACTCCTCCCGCCCCCGTGGTGGAAGCAGTCAGTACTGCTCCGCCCTCTTCAACGGCTCTGCAGACACCAGTCCAGCAGGGTCCTAAGATCAAGCGAACTCCGAGGCCCGAGACACGTGTCTCGGCGCCAAACTCTCGGCCCTCCAGCGCCTCAGAGAGAGCAATGGAGGTCGAAACAAAAACCCCGGTGTCCTCGACACCGAAGGACAAGCGCTCCCTCGAGCGCGGTAAGAGGGACAAAATCCCAATAACAACTCAAAATAAGAAGGCGATAACCTAAGGGTTATCGCTCTGTTTGTATCTGCCTTCTTCAGATCCATGTCACCTAACATCTTTCTTATCTCCCATTCACTCGTTAATATCATTTTGTACCTTTCAATTTCATAATGGCTTTCATGATCCATTGGAATTGTAGAGGTCTCATTCATAACTTAGGTGACATAAAAGACCTGTTAATAAACTTCTCTCCTGTGGCCCTGTGCTTACAGGAAACCAACCTAGGCGAAAAACACAAGAACTTTTTAAAAAGTTTCACTGTTGTACGGCGCGACCGTAGTCAGGCGAACCGGCTGTCAGCTGGTGTAGCCATTGTCCTGCCAGTTGGTATAGCAGCCAGAGAAATTCCCATTAACACTCACATAGAAGCCGTTGCTGTCACCGTTTTAGCTCACAAAACCATCAGCATTTGTTCAATGTACATTCCGCCACATTCACATTTAACCGTAAGAGATCTAGAGATAATTTTAGAGCAGCTACCTCAACCATTTTTAATAGGTGGTGATTTTAATTCACATAACACGTTATGGGGTAGTAAAACTACTGACACCAGGGGCCAAACACTTGAAGATTTTATTCTAACCAACGACATATGCCTATTAAACTCTGGTGCGGCAACTTACTGTTGCCCAAGCACAGGAGCTATGAGTTGCCTAGATCTGTCACTGTGCTCTCCATCACTTTTTACAGATTTTAAATGGGATGTCGTTGACAACCCCTATGGAAGTGATCACCTTCCTGTAAAAATTAACTTATCATCCCCACCACAAACCATCCCAAGCAAACCACGTCGTCGGAAGCTACACTTAGCAAACTGGGCACTGTTTAAAGAACAGGCCAGCCTGGAAAAAGTTTTCTCGAAAGATTTAAATGTCGACGATCAAAACAAATTGTTCACAGCCTGTATTATTAATGCCGCTCGGCTAGCTAATCCTCAGTCCTCAGGAGTGGTTCGACATAATCATAAAATCTGGTACACGCAAGAATGTAGGGAAGCAAAAAAGAAACAAAACAAAGCGTGGGGCATATTCCGTAGATACCCAACCCATGATAATCTTGTAAATTTTAAAAAGGCGAAAGCCAACGCACGCCGCATCCGTCGAGACGCTGAGAAAACATCCTGGAAGAACTACATATCATCTATTAACAGCTCAACCACATCCAAAAAAATGTGGGAACTAGTCCATAAATTAAATGGCAGCTTCTCCCCTTTCACAATTCCGTTATTAGCAGCTCCTGGCACACAAACAAGTATAGGGGAACAGGCAGACGTACTAGCGGAACATTTTTCTCATGTTTCAAGTTCCTCTAACTACACTCCATCATTCCTGAAGCACAAACATACAACCGAAAAACAAAAACTTCCTACAAGTGGCTCTACGAATGAGCCCTATAATGCATTAATCACATTTCACGAAATCCAAAAAGTACTGTCGGCAGGTAAACAGACGGCACCCGGCCCTGATGAAATACATTATGAAATGCTCGCTCACCTCTCAGACGCTGCTGTAAACGCACTTCTGCAATTCTTCAATAAAATATGGGTATCGGGTAAAATTCCGGAGGCTTGGAAAAAAGCCGTGATTGTACCGTTCCTGAAACCTGCAAAACCACCAACCACCCCTAGTAGTTATAGGCCTATAGCCCTCACAAGTTGCCTGGCAAAATCATTCGAAAGTATCCTGAACGTTAGGCTGACGTTCACTCTTCAGTCACGTGAACTCCTTGACATCCACCAGTGCGGATTTAAAAAAACGTGTTCAACGACTGATCATATCGTTCGCCTAGAAAATACAGTGCGAGAAGCATTCGTACACAAGCAACACTGTTTAGCAGTCTTTTTCGATATCGATAAGGCTTACGATACCGCCTGGAGGTTTGGCATTCTTCGCGACCTAGCAGAACTTGGTATTCGTGGTAGGATGCTGAACTGCTTGAAAGATTTCATCTCCGACCGTTCATTTCATGTACGCCTTGGTGCAACTCTGTCGAAGAAATTCGTCCAGGAGAATGGAGTGCCGCAGGGCTGTATTTTAAGTACGACACGTTTCATAGTAAAAATGAACTCCATAGCAAAAATAATTCCTAGGTCCATTATGTATTCTGTATATGTTGATGACCTTCAAATAGCATGAACATCCTCCAGCTTACCAACATGCGAGAGACAGATACAACTCACATTGAACAAACTCGCGATTTGGGCAGACAAAAACGGGTTTAAATTTTCACCCCAAAAAACAGTTGCTGTCCTCTTTTCACTCAAAAGAGGCCTACAGGTTGACCCCACCCTACACCTAAATGAAACCGTACTTCCAGTAAAGAATGAACACAAATTTTTAGGCATAATTTTTGACAAAAAGCTCACATTCCTACCACACATAACCACCCTGAAAAAGAAAGCTTCCCAGTCACTAAATATGCTCAAAGTACTGTCTTATAAACATTGGCGTTCTGACAGAACATGTCTTCTACACATTTATCGTCACTTAGTGCGTTCCTCCTTAGATTATGGCTGCATAGTGTATGGCTCAGCAAGACCGACATACCTTAAAAAATTAGACCCAGTACATAACTCAGGCTTGCGTATTTCATGTGGTGCATACCGAACGTCTCCTATAACCAGCCTTTACGCAGAAACAAACGAACCCCCACTAGAAACTAGAAGAGCCGCTCTAACCTGTGCATATATTCTCAAGATACAATCTCTACCAAAACACATTTGCTACCCACTTGTAACAAAATGCCTTTCCCGACTACTTTTCAACAACAAACCACAAACTACAAGACCACTGCTCCTGCGATTTGAAGAGATGTGCCAGAATCTTAGCATATTGGACACTTTACCTGGCATTACCCACAGACAAAATCCACTACCCCCATGGTTCATCTTTCCGACAGCTTCCGACCTTACTCTAACACAGTTCCGTAAAGCCCGAACTCCGCCACAAGAGATTATTCAGGAATTCCTAGCACTAAAAGAAAAATACAGCAGTTTCACAGATTTTTACACAGATGGTTCGAAAACAAAGGACCATGTTGGAAGTGCAGTCGTCCAAGGGAACTGGGAAGAAACAGTAAGACTTCCGCAGTGCACATCCATTTTCACTGCCGAATGTTACGCCATTTCTATAGCAATAGAGAAAATAGTAAAGGAGAACCTCGCAAATAGTATCATATACACAGACTCCCTAAGTGCACTCACAGCTCTTCATCCCAAAAATGCAGTCAGGCCATTATTAGGAGACATTATACACAATTTAATAAAAGCCACCACACAAGGACTGAACATTAAATTATGCTGGGTTCCGAGCCACGTCGGAATTAGTGGCAATGACAGAGCAGACGCATGTGCGGCACAGGTCCGGCACAAAGAAATTACAAAAGTAAAGATACCTCCTAACGACTGCATGAAGTTAATACATCATAAACTAAGGAGAAAATGGCAGTCTGCTTGGAACAACGAAGCAAACAACAAATTACACCTGCTAAAACCTGTGTTAGGCGAATGGAAATCTTGTACACACCAGGAACGTTTCAAAGAAGTGGTCCTGTGCCGTCTTCGCATAGGACACACACACCTAACACACAACTTCATTCTAACAAAGCAAGATAAACCGCACTGTGAACTATGTGGAGATGAACTAACAGTTAACCATATCCTATTTTCATGCAGAAAACTTGAACCACTGAGGAAGAAGTCTTTTACCATAATCTACAAAGAACATATCCCTTTTCACCCAGCTTTGATTTTAGGAGAAGATGGGCTTGTTGAAGTATCATGTGTTTTTAGCTTTTTAAGAGAAGCTGGAGTTCTCTTAAAACTTTAAAACCTAACTTAACTACATATTAACTACATATTACAGAGCACCTCATCCACCTTCTCATCCCTGAGAAGAAGGCCGAGGTCCTTAGTTAACTTGTTGGGACTTTCCGGGCTCTTGCCCAGACAAGGACTCACTGAGGTGTCCCAACTTATTGAAAGAATCCATACCTAGTGTTTGGCGCATGATAGCCTAAGCTGCTTATGTGCCATTAACCCCAACTCAACTCAACCCAAGTCTCCCCATGAGCAAGCAGCAACAGCTCAGAAGTCTTCTCTCACGATACAAGGACTGCTTTTCGACGCCATCGAGGATTCGGCAAATACCAGTTGCAAAGCATCGCATAATATCCGAAGAGTGCGCTCGACCACTCCGCCAGAGACCTTACCGAGTTTCGACGCGAGAACGTGAAGCTATTAGGCAACAAGTCGAGGAAACGCTCCGCGACGACATCATCCAGCCGTCGAACGGCCTCTACGTAGACGGCCTCTACGAGTTGAAGGTCATCTCATTCGAACTGTGCTCGGCTCCTGCAACGTTCCAGCGCGTCAAGGATACGGTGTTAGCAGGATTGAAGTGGCAGACTTGTGTTGTTTACTTGGATGATGTTGTCGTCTTCGCCGGAAATTTCGACGATCACCTTAGGCGGCTGGCGACAGTACTAGAAGCCATCAAGTCATCAGGGCTTACTCTGACACCGGAACAGTGCCGCTTTGCTTAAGATGAGCTTCTGTTTCTAGGCCCCGTCATCAGCAAATCTGGAGTCCACCCCGACACGCAGAAGATAGCTGTCATCGCAAAGTTCCCGCAAAAAAAAAAAAACAAAGTTCCCGCAGCCCATCGACAAGAAGGCAGTGCGTGCGTGGTGTGTGTGCCTAATATAGGTGCTTTGTCAAGGAATTTTCATGCATCGCGGAGCCGCTAGCACATCTAAACGAATGTTATGTCGAGTTCAAGTGGGAAACGCCGCAGGCCGATGCATTTCAAGAACTCAAACAAGGCATGCAGTCGCCGCCGGTACTTGCACATTTCGACGAAGACGCCCATACCGAAAGCCACACTGACGCCAGTAGCCTAGGCCTCGGTGCCGTCCTAGTCCATAGGAAAGACGAACTTGAACGGGTGATATCTAATGCTAGCCGGTCGCTGTCAAAAGCAGAAGGCAATTATTCTACGACTGAAAAGGAATGCCTCGCCATCATTTGGGCTACAGCAAAACTCCACATTTACCTCTATGGCAGGCCATTCAAAGTCGTCAGCGGCAATAAGGCGTTGTGTTGGCAAGGCAACTTAAAGGACCCTTCAGGACGGCTGGCGCAGTGGAGCCTCAGACTGCAAGAATGTGACGTCACGGCAATATACAAGTCCGGAAGAAAACAATCTGACGCCGACTGCCTATTACGCAGCCCCATCCATCCTCCGCAGCAAGACGACGAGGACTACGACGTCTTCCTTGGAATAATAGGCGCGGAAGACTTTATTAAACAGCAGCGAGCACACCCGGAGCTAAAAGGCCTCGTCGAGTATATGGAAGGGAACACAATGTTTTCCCTAGGGCATTTAAGCGCGGGTTGACTTCGCTCATGCTACAAAACAACCTGCTCGTGAAGAAGAACTTCTCACCAGTCCGCGCCAGCTACCTTCTTGTTGTACCGTCAGCGCTGCGGCCAGAAGTACTGCACGCCCTAAACGACGATCCAACCGCTGGGCACCTCAAATTCTCCCGGACACTGTCGAGGATACAGAAAAGATAGTACTGGCCGAGTCCGACCACTGTTGTCGCCCGTTACGTCAAGACATACCGAGACTATCAGCGACGCAAGACACCCCCTACAAGGCCAGCATGATTACTACAGCCGATCGAACCTCCTTGCCGACCATACTAGCAGATTGGGATGGATTTGTTGGGGCCGTTTACGACGTCAACATCCGGGAATAAGTGGATCGCCGTGGCCGCGGACTATGTCACCCGCTTCGCTGAAACTAAATCTCTACCAAAAGGCAGCACAGCCGAACTGGCGAAATTTTTCGTCGAGAACATCCTCCTGCGACATGGTGACCCAGAAGTCCTCATCACCGACACAGGAGCGGCCTTTACAGCAGAGCTCACCCAAGTCATTCTGCCATACAACCAGACAAGCCACAGGAGGACAACGGCTTACCATCCGCAAACGAATGGTCTCGTGCAGCGCCTGAACAAAACACTCGCCGACATGCTAGCAATGTACGTCGACGTCGAGCACAAGACGTGGGACGCGGTCCTGCCGTATGTAACCTTCGCTTACAACACGGTGGTGCACGAAACAGCAGAGATCGCGCCGTTTAAGCTGGTTTACGGCAGGAACCCGACGACGACGCTCGACACCATGCTGCCCTAGGTCACTGACGAAGAGAATGTTGACGTCGCTAGCTGTCTCCAGCGCGCCGAAGAAGCCCGACAGCTCGCCCCCCTACGGATCAAGAACCAACAGAGGACCGACAGCCGACACTACAACCTCCGACAACGCTTCGTCGAGTCGAGCCCGGTGACCGTGTTTGGATTTGGACAGCGATACGCCGACGAGGACTGAGTGAGAAACTATTGCGCCGCTATTTCGGACCCTGCAAGATCATCCGACGTGTTGGCGAACTGGACTTTGAGGTAGTGACAGACGGCATTACGGATTCGCAACGGCAGCGGGCACGATCTGAAGTGGTCCACGTAGTGCGTGTGAAGCCCTTTTGCACACGCTGACGAACTTCCTTATTTGTTGTTTACTGCGAGTGCTTTGTAAGAGGCTCGATGCTTTGTAAGAGGGGGGTGTTGGCACGTGTACTTGTCTTTATCGGTCGACACGTTTCGCCATCTAACAAATGTTATCACACAGCGCAGGACGCGCCTGCATGTTTCGGAAATTTTTAGAATGTTATCGATGCTTCTATCCGCTGTCTGTTGTCGCAGAACCTTGCGTATTCTGATTGCATGTATGCGGCACGCGAATGGTGTGGAACTTTGGGGAAGGTACGCTGGTCCTAGCGATTACTCTGGAGCATTCGACGACTGATGTATAAAAGCCGACGAGCTTGGCCAGCTTATCAGATTTTCGACGGTTGCCGACTGTTCGCCGTTTCGTTGAGCATTGAGTGTAGCCTGTTCTTCTGGGCACAGGTTCGCCCAAAAAAGTTAGTTTCGCCATTCACAGTTTTCTTGCTGCATCCTCAACCGTCACTACCACGTGACAAGATTTATATACCTGCGCACCCTCAGGTGTCAAAGATAATCAAGGCAAGAATAAAGGCATTTTTTTAATCATTTGCCCACGCATACTCGGGCGTCAAAGATATGGCACCTATTTATCATGGTGCGCAATCCTATCGCATTTCTTGTAACTTTACCAGACATTTTTAGTACACAATTTTTTCTTCAGTGTACTTCCAAAAAGGCAACCTCACCATGGCTTAGATGTACAGATGACTGGCTGATACAACCCTCTCCCCTCTTGTGAATGTGAAAGGCATCGATTATTTCCCTGGTCAGCTGACCCTTACGGTGCGATAAAACTGTAGTATCAGTGTACAGCGGCCAGCACCCATGTTGTGTTTTGTAGTCGGGCCTGAAAATCTCTTCAAAGGGAAGGCGATGACAGCGGTCAAAAAGAATTTCGTCCGTGTCGACGTAAAAGTTAATAAGGTAAGGGATAAAGCAGTCGCATTACTGGCAAGCAGCAATTTTGAGCCACTTGCTTCAGCAGTTAAGCGCTCGTTCAACCTGCACCTCGAATTGTTTTTCATGCCTAAAACACAAAGGTTGGCATTCCGTTCAGAGCCATAGCATCAGAAAGGGACTCGTACCAGTTGGTTGTTTCTTCATTTCTTCAAAACCACGTTCATGGCTTGATAGTTGCCGATCCGTTCGTTTTACCAAACTCTGAAACGTTTGCGAGGCACTTAGGCACGTCTGACCCTGAAAGATGTAATTTCTTCAGCATAGACCTACAGGAACTGTATTACAACATTCCGCATGGTCTCTTATCCTCGAGTGTTAGGCATTGTATAACGGAACACAGCGATGAGATGGAATTTGTAAACAAATGTCGCGTATCAGTTAATACCTTTCTTGAACGATTAACCTTTTACCTTCAGTGCACCTTTGTACTGTGGAATAATGTTATGTACAGGCAAAAGTCTGGTATATGTATGGGCTGAAAGGTAGCTCCGGTACTTACCACGATTTTTTAGGTAGCATTGACAAAGCGATTGATGCAAACCCTAAAGGCCTTGCGGTAAAAGTGTTCTATTTTGTCGACGATTTCTTGCCTATAGTCGAACATGGTGTTTTGGACATAAGAGTGAATGAGGCCTTAAAATTGTTCAAGCACAACAGCCAAGGACTGGATTTCACTGTTGAGTTGGCAAAGAATGGCAAGCTACAGTTTTGTGATTTGGCGTTAACTGCCACACTGGACCACATTGGCTGGGCATACAATCGAAGATCAGAAAAACCCTTGCTTAGCTACAATTCAGGACACTCAAAAGTCGTAAAAAGCGGCATAGCTTTCTGGTGCCTGCGAGCGGCCTTAACTAGATCATGCTCGGAAAAAATAAAGGAAGCTTTCAGCCAACAAGTTACCAGGCCAAAGAATGCAGGATATGAAAAACATTTACTGTGTATATCAGCCTATAAGTTGATTCGTTATGTGCGCAATGGGTATCAGAAAGAGCGTAACAGAAAAGAGAATGACAGGAAGAAAAATTGTGTCAGTACCATATGCCCACAAAATTGCGCATAACTTAAGAAACGTAGGTGGCAGATATGGTCTACCAGTAGCTTTTTCAGCACCTAACAAACTGGGAAAGATATATGCCGGACTGGATCGTAGAATTTCAATAAAAACAAAAGTAAATGGTCGTAAGTGCACGGTCAAGCCCAAGGAAAAACTTGTCAAGTGCAGGTCGTCCCTTGTGTACTGTTTGCCCAAATCGTATGGAAAAGTTTACATCGGCCAAACGGGTCGGTGTGTAAACACAAGCCTTTTGGAGCACAAATGGGCACTGGGAGGAAACACTCATTCCCACATTAAAGGGCACTGCTCAATACATGATTGCTCGCCGCTGTACAATGATACTGCAGTTTTATCGCACCATAAGGATCAGCTGAACAGGAATATAATCGAAGCCTTTCACATTTACAAGAGGGGAGAAGGTTGTATCAGTCAACCATCTGTACATCGAAGCCATTGAGAGGTTGCCTTTTTGGAAGCACGCTAAAGGAAGAAAAATCTGTTTAATAAAAATGTTTGTGAGAGGTGCAACAAATGCGATAGGATTGCATACCATGATAGATAGGTGCCATATCATTGACGTCCGAGTATGCGCGGGCGAATGATTTTTTAAAAGATGCCTTTATTCTTGCTTTTGATTATCTTTGACGCCTGAGGGTGCGCAGGTATATAAATATTAGGTATGTATTCTGAAATAAAATATTTGCGAGTGAAACGAGCGTCGTCTTTTCTTGTGTGCCTTCACTGTGTCCCTGTCAGTTCGCTGCTTCACCAGCAAGGTATCATGTTTTTTCATCCAATTTGATAGCCTTTTTCTATCATTTCTTCATTCATTTATTAAGTACGAATAATTTCTTCTGTTTTCCTTGGTTTGTTGGCTGCTCATATGATTATTAAAAATCGAGCCCCTCGGTTAAACCTCTCTTCTAGTCCTCACATAACACTGATGCAAGCGGCAACAATGATGCCTTCAGGTAGCATGTGCGGGTTTATTGACCAGTCGCCTTCACCCAGAAAGATCACGTACATGTTACGCCTGTCGCAGTGGGCTTCTCGCGACATGCTTAATAAAATCGGGCCCCTCGGGTAAGCTCCTCTGCTCCAGCTAAAACCAAGGTGCTTGTGAACGCTAGCGAAAAATGAGCATCTTGCGTCTTTTATAGAACTCGTTCAAATAACCTGGTGTTGACAGCGCAAAACGTAGACAAGAGACGAGACGAGAAGACGGCACCAGAAACGCTGACTTTCAACAACGTTCATATTGAAAGGAACACGGCTTCTTATATCATTGCCCACACGTGTCGCATTCACATGATCGCACATCACGTGAAACACGCACATTTTTTACACTTAAGATAGTGGTTGCACGTGCAAGAAGCCGTGTTTCTTTCAAAATAAACGTTGTTGAAAGTCAGCGCTCGCGGTGTCGTCTTCTCGTCTCGTCTGTCGTCTACATTTTGCGCTGTTAACACCACGATGGAAAACCAACATGCCGAAGATGATATTTATTTATTTGTGTATCTATTTATTTATTTAATACATGCTGCAGACCAATATAGTCCAAGCAGGACGGGCAATACAATTTTCAGAATATCTGTTTTACACAAAAGGAGAACAACAAGAACAGAAACACGATAGTACCAGAGGAAAGAACACAAAAACACACAATCATCTAGTCATATAGTGCGTCATAAGGTTCTGTTAGGCTATTCCAGTCGGACACAGAACGCGGAAAAAAGGAAAACTTGTAAATGTCTGTTCTTGCAAAGTAAGGGGTAAGAAAGTGAGTTTGGTAATGTCGCGTAGGTCTTGTGGCCAAAGGTTAAAGGAACTGTGTCTGATAAATAGACAATTTACCGTTAAGAACTATGTTTAAAAAATTCAAATCACATTTTTTTCTTCTCGGTTCAAACAGCTCAATGTTGTTAGCTTTCATGAGCTCAGAAGGAGAATCAGTATACTTGAATGTGGAATAGATAAACCTTACAGCTTTTCGCTGAATCCATTCTAACTTCTTAATGTTAAGCTTAGTATAATCCAAACAATAGCTTAGTACAGGATCCCAAACAATAGAGCAATATTCAAGCTTAGGCCGAATGAATGTGAAATAGCTAAGAAGTTTGGGATTAGGAGGAGAATTACGAAGTTTATGTATTAACTAACAAAGTTTGCGGAAAGCTGAAGAGCAAATGTTATCGATGTGCAGATTCCAAGAGACATTATTAGTGATTGTCACTCCTAGGTGCTTGTAACTGGTAACCTGTTACAAAGGAAGAGATGTCAGGTTATAAATATATTTTAGAGGAGTTTTCTTAAGCGTTACGCAAAGATAAACAGTTTTATTGGTCATGCCAAAATCTGTGCACCACTTAGATACATCAATGAGATTAGAATTCAACTCAACCTGGTCATGTACGCCTCTGATTTAACGAAATAAGACATCATCTGCAAATAACCTAATTTGAGTTGCAGGAGTAATTACAGAGACAATGTCATTTATATATAACAGAAAAAGCAAGGGTCCCAGAACACCTCCTTGAGGCACACCTGATGTTACAGGTGTGCCTTACAGGTGTGCACACCTGATGTTACAGGAAGACTGCAGGAATCAAAACCATCAATTGAAACAAACTGCGTTCGGTTATGTGACTAATCAGAAACCCAAGAGACCTAATTGTCGGGAAGGTTAATATTTACGAGGTTATTGAGCAATTTATCATTAATAACTCTGTCAAATGCTCTACTAAAATCTAAGAATATCGCGTCAATTTGCCCACAATTATCTATGCACGCTGCAAATGAATGTACTACCGTGACCAATAGTGTTGCAGTAGAGAAATTTCTTCTAAATCCGTGTTGAAAGCTTGAGAGTATAAAGTTTTCCTCAAGAAATTGAGTGATGCGCTTTGCTACAACGTGTTCCAATAATTTACAACAAGAAGATGTTAAGGATAACGGGCGATAATTTTCTAATAACAAACGGTCACCTTTTTTATAGACGGGTATAACTTGAGCTGTCTTCCATTCATCAGGGAGACTCGCACTTATTAGTGAACATCGAAACAAGATAACAAGAAATTTAGCGATAGTTTCGGCATAAAGACGGAGAAAAATATTGGGCAAACCATCAGTACCGCAAGTCGATTTTGTTTTCAGATTTAACAGCATAGCGACTACACCGTTATATGAAATAAAATCAACCTGGGATGCTAGAAATGCCCCGTGACGCAGATTCACGGTTGTACTTGCCTTTGAAAACACTCTAGTAAGAGAAGTATTAAAATACTCAGCGATGACATGTGGATCTGCAATAGAGATGACATTAACCAAAACCAGCGTCACGTGCCTGTCAGCGCCGCTCAAGTAATCGCAAAATTTTTTTCGTTCATTATCCATAAAGTTGGGCAAAGTTGTGAAAAAGAAGTCCTTAGACTCGTGAATTGCATGTGTGAGATCGTTTTTGATACCATTGATGATATAGGCCTGCCACCGTAGTCCTTCATAATGAACGCAACAAAATCCCAATAAAGAAAGGTGTCAGGCAGGGAGATACAATCTCTCCAATGCTATTCAGAGCGTGTTTACAGGAGGCATTCAGAGACCTGCATAGTGAAGAATCGGCGATAAGGGTTAATGGAGAATACCTCAGTAACTTGCGATTCGCTGATGATATTGTCTTGCTTAGTAACTAAGGGGACCAACTGCAATGCATGCTCACTGACCTGGAGAGGCAAAGCAGAAGGGTGGGTCTAAAAATTAATCTGCAGAAAACTAAAGTAATGTTTAACAGCCTCGGAAGAAAACAGCAGTTTACGATAGGTAGCGAGGCACTGGAAGTGGTAAGGGAATACATCTACTTAGGGCAGGTAGTGACGGCGGATTGGGATCATAAGACGGAAATAATCACAAGAATAAGGATGGGCTGGGGTGCGTTTGGCAGGCATTCTCAGATCATGAACAGCAGGTTGCCATTATCCCTCAAAAGAAGAGTGTATAATAGCTGTGTCTTACCAGTACTCACCTATGGAGTGGAAACCTGGAGGCTTACGAAAAGGTTTCTACCTAAATTGAGGACGACGCAACGAGCTATGGAAAGAAGAATGATGGGTGTAACGTTGAGGGATAAGAAAAGAGCAGATTGAGTGAGGGGACAAACGCGAGTTTATGACATCTTTGTTGAAATCAAGAAAAAGAAATGGGCATGGGCAGGACATGTAATGAGGAGGGAAGATAACCGATGGTCATTAAGGGTTACGGACTGGATTCCAAGGGAAGAAAAGCGTAGCAGGTGGTACCAGAAAGTTAGGTGGGCGGATGAGATTAAGAAGTTTGCAGGGACGACTTGGCCACAATTAGTACATGACCGGGGTTGTTGGAGAAGTATGGGAGAAGGCTTTGCTCTGCAGTGGGCGTAACCAGGCTGATGATGATGATAATGAGTGATAATAGGATTGGGAGTAGACCTTTTAGCCCGTTTTACTTTCCGCTTCAAATGAATAACTTTTCGCGTTACCCAGGGTGTACGTTTATGCGCTTTCTTTCACGTGTTTCGTACGAACGTATTCAAACAATAATTGCACATATCAGCAAACTTCTTCTATAGCAAACATACATTATTATGCTCTTCATCAAAATTAATCAGGCGATTTTGCATGTGTGTGTGGCAACACACTCCGCGCATATTTCTGCGTACCCTTCGCCTTCCTATCATCCGGCCCAGCATAACACAGCTGCCCGCTGGACTGCGTGGCCGATAAAATATAGCGCCACCGCCGCGTCACCCGAGCTATGCGTCACCGATGGTGGCTTTAAAAACAGACTGCTCGGCTGAGAAGGACCGCTTTATACCTTCGCTACTGAGATGGACGTACCGTTGGTAGGCCCGTCCGCTGCCATCGTTCGTCGAATAAAGAGTCGTTACGCTTTTATGTTGGGATTCGTCTTTCGGCAGACACGGCATCCCACATGTGGTGACCCTGACAACCAACAAGAACGCATCGCCATGGACGAACAAGACGCCCTTCAACGACAGCTGGAATTTCCCAACAGACAGCTTCACACGCAGCAAGAGGTCATCCATAAGCAAGAGCAACAGCTTCAGGAACGGCATGGCCAACTCAATGGTTCCGTGCAGCAGCATCCTGCCGGCTCCGCCGAGGACGTCGGAATCCCGGCAGATGGCATCCCGCACGCTTCCCCGCACGGCGTCTGGCGTGTCGCTGTCAAGTTTCTGCCGCTTTTGGCCGACTCACCCGAGGTATGGTTCGCCCAAGTCGAGGCCCAGTTCTCCCTCGCGCACATCACGCAAGACCGCACCCGGTACGATTATGTCGTCGCCCACCTCGATGCCCGCTACGCCAACGAGATCTGGGATATGCTTGCCAACCCACCAACGGCTAACCTTTACGAACACCTCAAGACTGAACTCATTCGCTGCCTGTCACTCACAGAAGACGAGAAGGTGGGACAACTTCAGTCCGCAGAACTTGCTGAGCGCAAGCCTTTGCAGCTCCTCCGCCACATGCGTGCTCTCGCGGGCAACATGGAAGTCCAGGATTTCTTACTGCGAACACTTTGGCTTCAACGACTTCCAGCGCACGTCCAGGAAATTCTGCAGGCTCAGCTCACGCTACCTCTCGACCAACTTGCCGAAATCGCTGATTGCGTCATCGAGCTCTCTCTACCGCCGTTGTCGCCCACCGTCCAGGCTGTCGCCACACCGCTGAACGCCATAGAGCTTGCGCACCGTATCGACGATATCAACCGACAGCTCAGCTACATTCTCCGTTTACAATTGCCGACGCGCCACTCACAAAGCCGTAGCCAGAACACTACACCGTCGCAGCAGGCTGGTGACGACGACCGGTGCTACTGCCATCGACGCTTCGGGGACAGAGCACAACGATGTCGACCACTCTGCTCCGCTAGAAATCAAGGAAACGCCAATGGCAGCTCGTAGCCACGGCTGCGAGCTGCCAACCTGGGCGCCGTCGCATCTTCGTCACCGACGAAATTACAAAGCAGCGGCTCGTTGTCGACGGCAGTTCCGGCATTTGCTGCTACCCGCGAGCCCATCTTCAAGGTCCCCGTCCTTCTACGTCTTTCGAGCTCAGCGGGGAAAACCGGTCCACAATCAAAACTTACGGCTCGCTCCGCCTGCACGTATAGCTTAAAAACCTACGCCGTTACCTTCATTGGAATTTCATCATCGCCGACGTCACCGAGCCAATCATCGACTCAGACTTTTTGGCGCACGACAACCTCCTTCCGGACTGCTGCCACGACTGTCTCATCAACTCGACAACGGGACATTCTGCGCCAGGACAGCGAACGACTACCCACCAGCCAAGCATCAAGGTACTCAGTGTCGAACATAATTCACCGTACCACGCCATCCTCGCCGAATATCCGTGTTTGACGCGCCCCAGAGGGTTGCCACGTTTTGTGCAGCACACCACTGTGCACTACATCTGGACCACCCCAGGCCCCCCGGTTTTCTGTCGCACCCGTCGCCTTGTCCCGGACCACATGCGCATAGCCAAAGTATAGTTCGAGGCCATGCTCCGGGAGGGAATCGCCCGCCCCTCCGAAGGCCGGTAGGCCTCGCCACTTCACCTCGTGCCGAAGAAGACCGAAGGCTGGCGGCCCTGTGCTTACTATTGTGCCCTCAACGCCCGCACCATTCCGGACAGGTACCTCGTTCACCATATACAGGACTTCGCCCATTGCATTTCTGGCTGCCACGTTTTCTCCGTGCTAGACTTTTTTTTCGTTCCATTTTATTTCTACTCTTGCCATACAAATTATCAAACAATGACTGAACCCATAGCCAGAGGCTAGTGTGTGGTTCAGAAACAAAAATACACGGTGGCAATGACACAACACTTGTGTAAAATAGAAAGTCCAAAATCACTTGGTCAAGGCCTGCACGCAGATACCCGTCAATCTGTACGACGTCCCGAAAACTGCAGTCATTACTCCTTTCGACTTATTCGAATTTGCCTTCATGAGTTTTGGCCTGAGGAACGCTGGACAAACTTTTCAACGCTTCATCGACGAAGTCGTCCGCGGCCTTGACTTCTGCTTCGTCTATCTTGACGACATATTGGTCTTTTCCGGCAACACCGACGAAGACCACAGGCACCTTCGTCTGCTTTTCCAACGCCTCGATGACCACGGCCTACTCGTCAATGTACCAAAGAGCACGCTCGGCGCTTCAGTCGTCAAATTCTTCGGCCATGAAGTTTCATCAGAGGGAACTCGACCCTTACCTCAACGCATCTCAGACATGCAAAATTACACTCAACCAACCACCACTAAAGACCTTCGTCGTTTCCTCGCCATGCTGAACTGTTACAGGCGTTTCTTGCCACACGCAGCCGACTACCAGGCTCCCCTCCATGGTGCCTTGGTTGGTTTACGAGGAAACCAACCCATCACGTGGAAGCCGGCTTCAACGCAACTTTTCGAAAAATGCAAAGCTGCTCTCTGCAGCGCCACACTTCTCTCCCATCCTCTGCCAGACGCTCTCTTAGGGCTCTTCACGGACGTCTCTAGCATCGCCGTCTCAGTCGCCCTTATGCAGCGCGCAGACAACACCTGGCATCCCTTGGCGTTCTTCTCCAAGAAACTCTCAGTTCGCAAAACGACCCTTTCTGCGGCCAGTCCCACCGACGAAACCACGACCCCCGCTCCGTCGAGTTCGCCAGCTTACTACAGATAATTTCTGGCGATATACGAAGCAGTTCAGCACTTTCGCCACATTCTCGAAGCACAACACTGCGCTATCTACGCCGACCATAAACCTCTGACCTACGCCTTCTCTCAACGCCGCGACAAACTCCCGCCGGTCCAGCAGAACCAGATCTCGTTCATTGCCCAGTTTACCACCGGCATCCGACATGTCGGCTGGAAGGACAACGTGGTCGATGATGCCTTTTCATGTGTGGCAGCTATTAGCCCTTTGCAGATAACACCTGATGTCCTCGCCAAGGCTCAGACTACGGACGCCGAACTGCAGGAGCTTCTTAAGGGCGGGTCCTCACTACAGCTGCAGCAAGACCCCATACCTGAATCGACAACGACTATCTACGGCGACATATCAACAGCACGAAGCAGGCCTTACGAGCCCCTTTCCCATCAAGATGACCTCTTCAACCAGCCACATAATCTCAGCCATCCCGGCATACGCGCCTCTACACGCCTCGTGGCCGATCGCTATGTCTGGCCCTCCATGCAGCGGGATTGCCGCACCTGTGCGCGCTCCTGCATTCAATGCCAGGCCCCTAAAGTCACCAGGCAGGTCACTTCACCACTCGGCGCATTCACCCCCCCCCCCCCCGGCCTCTGGTCGGTTTGAACACGTCCACCCTGCTTCACAACATTGCGTCACAACATAATCCGTTGGTATCTGTATCGGATTTTGATGCACGTGTCGTGGTGGGGCGTCGCGGTCATGCAAAAAGGCGGTGATCGCAATGACATCCCGGCAGTTGTCATACGGTTGCATCAGAAGGCCAAGAAACTGCGCAAAGAAGAGAAGCGGATAGTGAAGCAGCCGCATGTTCTGGAAGCCGCCGTGCCCAGTCTATCGTTTCTATTCTAGTCTATTCTATCGTTTAAATAAGAATAAGCGTGCATTTCCACACCTGCCAGTTTTCCGAGTTCGTAGGTAAATCCCATGGTGTTGCAACCTCTTAGGTGCTACGCCTTCAAACGAAACCCTAGACTATCATGTTAACAGGTCTGCGTTAGCACGTCTGCGTTGACGCGCCGACCACGTTAATAGGTTCGCGTGCTTTACACGTACCTAAGAAGTTTACAGGTATTATGGTACAGGCTATCAAATGGACCTTATATGTAAAGTACACATTGTGTAAGGTATGTATGTAGTATACAGCTAATATAGATGCTGTACGTGTGAATAGGCAACATGTGTAAACCATTTAACCTTGAATTCATCATTATCTATCTTCAGTATTCCACAGGGTGCCAAAGGACGGTTATTGTTGCAGCTTTTCGCGTTCCAAAGTACAGTGCTCCCTTGAGTGATTCTCACCGTCTGGTAAGCTAAGTCTCCACATTATATTTGAGTTCTCTGTTAATGTTTCGTTATGTTATTCCTCCAGGTATTGATTGGAACTCTGAGCTCGCACCTCACAAACAGAAGCACAATAATTATTCCACTACTGTCTAGAGTTCCCATTCGCGCAGCTCATTAGAGATCCTCACGTGGACTTCACCAAAATTCTTGACGACATTCTCAGAAATGATTCTACTTGCCGTTCCTGCTCGCATCGATGGACTGATCGATCAAAGCATCATTACGGATCATTTAGCATATTCGTCAAACAGAAAAAAAGTTACGCTCAAGCGTGCACGATGCTGCAAAAAATGCCGGCTATGCAAGCATCCACTCAGAATTATTATTGTGCACTTATTTTTTTCAGAGGAGCACCTATCGCGAGCAGTAGAAGAAAATTGGATAATGTTTAGATACCTCTTTTGACGTAGTAGTTCTGCGGAAACCCGCAAGGTGGAGAGAAGTATTTAATAAAGGGAAAATCAGACATCCACCCGTTCGTAGCAATTGCTACAAAGGAAACCCATATGGTTTCCTCGAAAGAAAAGCCTCAGAGTTGAAGAAAAATTCGTGCCGGACCAGGACGAATTTTTCTTTTCTAAATACAAGTTACTCATGGAGAAGAATTGCCAATATATCCAACAATGTCCACCTGGCAACATCGAGGAGCTCATTAACACCGCGGCTCGAGAAGCCGCAAGAGTTTTTAGGCCTATTCGTAAATTTTTTGTATTCGAAGCAGAATTGGAGCGGCTTCGAGCAATTCGCCATCGCGCGGAACGGAGGTACAGGAGCACCAAGTCCATCTACGACCTAAGGGAGGCGAGACGCATACAGAAGAAGATTCAACGTCGTATCAACTCCCTGCAGTCTGTAAGATGGAAGACTTTTTGTGATTCCCTTGATCCACATGAACACCTATAACATATATGGAGAACGGTGCGCGGTCTTCCAACATCACCATAACAACGCCACCCTTTCACATGCCTGGCTCTCAGTCAAGGTCGCCGAGAGATCGACGTAGCGGAGGATTTCTGTTTAAGGGTAGCGGTTCTATCATCCTCGTTTCCCGTACATGACCCCATTGACGTTCCGATCTCGCGGGATTCTCGCATGGACAATCTGTTTTCCAACGAACAGTTACAAGCGGCGTTGGCAGCGCGTAGGCGTTCCTCATCGCCTGGGCCTGACGGGGTGACTTACGCAGCTCTTGGCAACCTCGGTGAAACAGCCCGGCATGCTCTTCTAGAGGTGTACAACAATTCATGGCAGGAAGGAGCGGTTCCAGCTGCATGGAAGTCCAGCCGCCTTGTACCTTTGCTCAAACCAGGTATATCACCCCTAGATGTGGCGTCTTACCGTCCCATTGCTCTGGCCAGTTGTCTAGGAAAAGTGATGGAGAGGGTGGTGCTGACACGTCTAGAGTGGTATCTAGAACACTACAAGATATACCCTGACGCTCTTCAGTAGAAAACGTCTTAGATCTTGTCTCGCCTGTTCAACACAAAAAAAGCCTAAGGAGACTGTCAGTGGCCATGTTCCTGGACGCTAAAGGCGCTTATGACAACGTAACACATCGAACCATCCTGGACGCCTTGGGCGATGTCGGCCTAAGGGGACTTGTGTTTCGATGGATATTCAGCTACTTGACAGACAGATCATTCTTTGTGCAAACAAAGGATGGTGCATCATCACAACACCACACCTACCGCGGAGTACCACAAGGCGGAGTCTTGAGTCCCACTCTATTTAACCACGTGCTCATCGACCTGATTCACACCGTTCCACAATCCATCCATGTGTCGATCTATACCGAGGATATATGCATTTGGTCATCAGGAGTGACGCGTCCACAGGTGCGCGCCAGACTGCCAAAAGCGGCCACACTAACATCCAGCTATCTTCGAGCACGATGTTTGGAGGTGTCCTCCCAGAAGTGCTCTATGGTCGCTTTCACGCGCAAAGCAATGAGACAATACGCTGTTAGAATTAATGGACAGCCGATTGCCTACGAGAAGACGCACTGTTTTCTCGGAGTAATAATAGATCGAAACCTCACCTGGAGTCCTCACGTCTCTTACCTAAAAAGGAAACTAGTGATGATAACAGAAATGCTCAGATTTCTTGCAGGAAAGTCATGGGGTGCGTCTTTGAGTGCAATGCTACAACTCTATAACGCACTGTTCTTGGGTCTCCTACGCTACAGCTTACCTGTACTAGGTGGGACCGGTAAGACCAACCTCCGAGCCCTACAATATGTACAAGCTCAAGCTCTGAGAATTTGTCTTGGCCTTCTGAGGTGTGCATCAACGGCAGCAACAATAGCCATCGCGCATGATCACTCTATGAATACGTATATTCATGTCGACTCCTTATGGGTGCACATCAGGCACTTTGCCCGACTTCCATCGCATCATCTAACCTCCCTTCCTGCCGCTTGACCTCGTTCAGCGTTTAGCAGAATTATTGCCGCCAACCACGGAAGTTTACCGTCAAACTTTACACATGCAGCACGGCCATCTCTACCGCTGTGGTGCCTGCATCCACTCCAGGCCATTCTTGTTATTCCCGGCATCAAAGAGAAAACGGAAATGTCATATATCGCCCTCAAACAAACCGTCCTTTCGTTCTTACATGAGAAACACAACGAACGCACTCACGTTTACACGGACGGTTCTGTCTCCTGTAATAGTTCAGCTGGAGCAGTGGTACTTCCCGCTCAATCTGTCACTATCAAATTCAAGAAGTCTCATGTTACATCATCGACGGCTGCAGAACTCGCAGCTATCCGTGCTGCTCTGGAGTTTATAGGTCGCAATTCACCACATTCATGGTCCATCTTTTGTGATTCAAAGGCAGCTCTCCAGTGTCTGCTGTCCCCTTTCAACCACGGACCAAATGTACAATTATTCGCAGACATCCGACTACTCCACCATTACGCAATCGACAAGGGACACAACATCATCTAACAGTGGATATTGGGTCACTGCGGAATTTCGGGAAATGACAGTGCGGATGACGCTGCCCGGTCGGCCCATGATGGTGGCCAGATTGTACCCATACCGCTGTCAAGAACAGATGCAGCCGCAAGTCTTCTCTCCCTCGCACACGAGCTAACGCTAACTCTGTAGAATACCAGCGAATTCACGAACACACGTCTTCACAGATTGGATCCAAGTTTGCAACTCCGCCTTCCACCAGGGTTACCACGAGCGGAAGCAACACTTCTGTGCCGCCTATAGCTCGGCGTGGCATTCACGAACTCCTATTCCTTCCGTATTGAAATGGCCGACAGCCCTGCTTGCGACACCTGCGGCTGCGGAGAGACGATCGCGCACCTCCTCTGTGACTGTCCACGTTACAATGTGCAAAGAAAAGTGCTCGTGACCGTGCTCGAAAAACTGGACAGTCGCCCCTTCACAGAACAGAAAGTTCTAGGACACTGCTCAAGACGGGTTTCGGCACTTAAGGCCTTAAGGGCTTTGCTCAAGTTCTTAAGGACATGGAATTGTGCGAACACCTTTGACTATTGTTGCGCGTAACATCGCGGTACTGTGTGCATTTTTCCTGTTTTTTCTTCCCTCTTCCTTCTCCTTTTATTCCCTTTACCCCATTCCCCAGCACAGTGTAGCCAGCCGGTATTTACACTGGCTAACCTCCCTGTCTTTCCTTCCCTTTTGTCTCTCTCTCTCTATCCCTTTCTCTAATGAGGACAAGATTACTAATATGCGTAGTTACTTAAGCGGTGTTGCACGGAAGTGGTATGATTTGCACATTATTGAAGAGGCTGCTAATTTTATGGTCCTTACTCTGTGACAAAGACAGCCACTTAGAAAGGAATACCCGCCGTGGTTGCTCAGTGGCTATGGTGTTGGGCTGCTGAGCACAAGGTCGCGGGATCGAATCCCGGCCACGGCGGCCGAATTTCGATGGGCGCGAAATGCGAAAACACCCGTGTACTTAGATTTAGGTGCACGTTAAAGAACCCCAGATGGTCAAAATTTCCGGAGTCCTCCACTACGGCGTGCCTCATAATCAGAAAGTGGTTTTGGCACGTAAAACCACATAATTTAATTTAATTCAGAAAGGAATATTGAAGACTGTGTGGTACATTGGCGAACGTGGCTCAGTTGAATGTGCTTCGATTGGAAACGTGTTCAAGTATTACCCCAGGAGGGGTTAGCAAAAGAAACCTGGAAGGGTGAAGCGGTATGAGCCTTGGAATTGAAGAAGAAGCGCAGGAGTCTGGGTTCAGGAGAAGAGAAGAAGGAAGTGAGAATAAAATGGTAGACAAGATGGACGCCTGTTCCATAGCAATACTTTCCGTCTATTGTGTCCTTTAACTACGAACGCTACAATATATATATATATATATATATATTGCAAGCTAGCGGCAAGAGGCAAAATAGAGGAATTCCAGATCAAGCTACAGAACAGGTATTTGGCTTTAACTCAGGAAGAGGACCTTAGTGTTGAAGCAATGAACGACCATGTTGTGGGCATCATTAAGGAGTGTGCAATGGAAGTCGGTGGTAACTCCGTTAGACAGGATGCCAGTAAACTATCGCAAGAGACAAAATATCTCATCAAGAAACGCCAATGTACGAAAGCCTCTAACCCTACAGCTAGATTAGAACTGGGAGAACTTTCGAAGTTAATCAAAAAGCGTTTAATATGGATAGAATCGAACATGCTCTCAGGAACGGAGGAAGCCTGAAAGCAGTGAAGAAACTAGGGATTGGCAAGAATCAGATGTATGCGTTAAGAGACAAAGCTGGCAATATCATTACTAATATGGATGAGATAGTTCAAGTGGCTGAGGAGTTCTATAGAGATTTATACAGTACCAGTGGCACCCACGACGATAATAGAAGAGAAAATAGTCTAGAGGAATTCGAAATCGCACAGGTAATGCCGGAAGAAGTAAAGAAAGCCTTGGGAGATATGCAAAGAGGGAAGGCAGCTGGGGAGGATTTGTTGAAGGATGGTGGGCAGATTGTTCTAGAGAAACTGGCCACCCTGTATACGCAATGCCTCATGACCTCGTGCGTACCGGAATCTTGGAAGAACGCTAACACAATCCTAACCATTAAGAAAGTGGACGCCAAAGAGTTGAAAAATTATAGACTAATCAGCTTACTGTCAGTCGCCTATAAACTATTTACTAAGGTAATCGCGAATAAGAATCAGGAACACCTTAGGCTTCTGTCAAGGAAAGGACTAGGCAGGATTCCGTAAAGGCTACTTAACGACAGACCATATTCACACTATGAATCGGGTGATTGAGAAAGGTGCGGAATATAAACAACCCTTATATATAGCTTTCATTGATTACGAGAAATCGTTTGATTCTGTCGAAACCGCGGCCGTCATGGAGGCATTACGGAATCAGGCTGTAGACGAGCCGTATGTAACAATACTGAAAGATATCTATAGCGGCTCCACAGCCACCGTAGTCCTCCAGAAATAAAGCAACAAAATTCTAAAAAAGAAAGGCGTCAGGCAGGGAGATACGAGCTCTCCAGTGCTATTCACAGCGTGTTTACAGGAGGTATTCAGAGAGCTGGATTGGGAAGAATTGGGGATAAAAGTTAATGGAGAATACCTTAGTAACTTATGATTCGCTGATGATATTGCCTTGCTTAGTAACTCAGGCGACCAATTGCAATGCATGCTCACTGACCTGGAGAGGCAAAGCAGAAGAGTGAGTCTAAAAATTAATCTGTAGAAAACTTAAGTAATGTTTAACAGTCTCGGAAGAGGACAGGAATTTACAATAGGTAGCGAGGCACTGGAAGTGATAAGGGAATACATCTACTTAGGGCAGGTAGTGACGGCGGATCCGGATCACGAGACAGAAATAATCAGAAGAATAAGAATGGGCTGGGGTGCGTTTGGCCGGCATTCTCAGATCATTAACTGCAGCTTGCCATTATCCCTGAAGAGAAAAGTGTATAATAGCTGTGTATACCAGTACTCACCTACGGGGCAGAAACCTGGAGGCTTACGAAAAGGGTTCTACTCAAATTGAGGACGACGCACCGAGTTATGGAAAGAAGAATGATGGGTGTAACGATAAGGGATAAGAAAAGAGCAGATTGGGTGAGGGAACAAATGCGAGGTAATGACATATTTACCAGGGATAAGCGGGCTAGTTGGTGGTCGTTATTAGAATGCATCATGTAACCGCACAAAAATAAGGGACAAAGAAGGGTGGAAGTGATGGTTGTCTGATGATTAGCAGGTGTGATTATGTTACTTGTATAAAAAATGGGATTTCCCGGAGTAAACCTTAGTTGAAGTTCCGCGCCTGTCTTGTGTGTTCCTTCTTTGTCCCTTGTTTTTGTGCGGTTACATGATGCATTCCGGGAATGACATCTTAGTTGAAATCAAGAAAAAGAAATGGGCATGGGCAGGACATGTAATGAGGAGGGAAGATAACCGATGGTCATTAAGGGTTGCGGACTAGATTCCAAGGGAACGGAAGCGTAGTAGGGGGCGACAGAATGTTATGTGGGCGGAAGACATTAAGAAGTTTGCAGGGACAACATGGCCACAATTAGTACATGACCGGGGTAGTTGGAGAAGTATGGGAGAGGCCTTTGCCTTGCAGTGGGTGCAACCAGGCTCATGATGATGATATTGTAAGCTAACTTCATTGTTTTTATTTGTACATAGCCATCACCATCTTCCCTGTTCTTCTACTTCTTCGCGCATGAGCTGGGGCGCTGCCTTTTTTGGAATAAACAGCGCTGGACAACCTAATCGGTCTCAGTATTATAAAGTGGTGGAGGCATGTCAAGACCCCGACGTCCTCTTGCGTTCCCATCCTCCCTGAGCTCCGTTCGGGTCGCCGCCTGCGCCCAGCTACCCCTACAATGATGGACACTTCCAATCCCGGCCCTTCCGTCGCCTCTAACCCTGCCACACAGACGACCCCACCTGCGGCGCCCTTTTGGACTGTGACGAGCCCTCAGCGCGATCCCCCTCTCGTTGCGGGACTCCGCGGGGATGACGTCGACGACTGGATCGACCACAACGACTGCGTGAGTTCTGGCAATAAGTGGAACAACAGCCAGAAATTGAGGCACGTCGAATTCTACTTGACCGGTGTTGCAAAGACATGGTATTTCAACTACGAATCCGACATCGCTGATTGGTCCACGTTTACCTCTAAGCTGCGGCAAATCTTCGCTGTCTCATCTGGCCGTGCAGAAGTTGCCAAACAGAAGCTGTGAACGTGGCTCCAATTTCCAAAAAAGTCTTACACCTCATACATAGAGGATGTCTTGGCTCTGTGCCGCCATGCGAATCTTAGCATGACGGAAGCCGAACGCATTCGCTACATCATGAACAGCATCGGGTCTGTCGCGTTCAACGCCTTGGTCGTGCAAAATCCGGCTTCTGTCCAAGACATCACTTCCACGTGTCAACGCCTAGACGAGCTGCAGTCTATTCGTATTCCACATGACAGCAGTGATCCTCAGGTTCCCCATTGCCCAGATCTACGTGCACTTATCCGCACTATCATCCGCGAATAGCTTCAACTACAAGACATAAGGCGTCCACCTGCTGCCTGCGCCCCAACCCCCCCCCCCCCCCCCTTCGTCTTGCGCGAGGTCGTAAAGCAAGAGTTGACAGCGATGACTACACCCACGACGCATTACTCCGGTAGCGCGCCCCACACCTATCTACGTGGATGTTGATTCACTACCCACCCCTACCGTGATCTATGTGTCTATTCACGTTTCCTTTGACCATTTGGCTTCGATGGTAACCAGAGCACTTGCTTCGCCATCCAACCCTCAGTGGCGTCCACCTTGTCCGGTTTGTTTTTACTGTGGTATACGCGGCCATATATCTCGCTTCTGCCGCCGTCGCCAGCAGGATGAAAGACGAGGCTATGCTGAGCACGAGAAAGACCGCACTCGCCGACCAGACGCCTACTATCCCGGATCGTACTCGTTCCCTCAACAACGTTCTCCGTCTCCTCCAGCTGCTCCCACTCTGCCTTATAGTTCCCGTTCGGCCAGACGTCGTTCTCCGTCGCCTTACCGGCGCTCTACATCCCCGCTTCGCCCCACGTCCCATCTTGTCGACCAGCACTCGGAAAACTAACTGTTGCAGTTTTTGGAGAGGAAACTGCTTTTTATCGGTCCTCAAAAATTCCTCCTGTTCGCCCAGCCAACATGTTTTCTGTAACTGTCGAAGGTGTTCCCGCGTCAGCTCTTATCGATACCGGTGCCGCCGTTTTGTTCTTTGCAGTGATCTGTGTTCCCGACTCCCGAAAGTAAAGACGCCTTATCTTGGACGTATTTTCCGTGGTGCTAATAACGCATTCATACACCCCGACGGACAGTGTACTGCTCCTTTTCTCATCGACGGCATACGCCTGTACATTGCGTTTCTCATCCTTCCAGCGTGTATCCATGAGCTTATACTGGGTTGAGACTTGCTACAATCTGCTTCAGCCGTCATTTCATGCAGAGAGGAAGTTGTCCATATCACGGATACAGCGCTTCCACCTGTCACAGACTCTTCACTTTCATGCATGAACTTGGCCATCGCTGCAGACTACGTCCTGCGTCCTGCTCACGAAGACGTTGTAGCCATAACATCCAGTCAGATCGCCGACGGAGACGCCCCAGTCGCCCCTCCTTCCCGCTGTACTTGTCGTGGAATTCTCATTGCCACCTGTCTCGTCCGATTTTAACGTGGCCGCGCCCTTTTGTCTGCTTGCAACACGACCCCAGATCCGGTGATGGTGCCCAAATGGATGACTGGCAACCCTCGCCGACACTCAACCTATCTCTATAGTCACGCTTTGCCCTTCTTCATCGCCAGCACCAACTTCAGGTTTCGATGATTCAATCAATCAATCAATCAATCAATCAATCAATCAATCAATCAATCAATCAATCAATCAATCAATCAATCAATCAATCAATCAATTTATTTCCTTAAATAAAGAGGAGTATAGGACTAAAAGCTTGGCTATCTCTATAGTCACGCTTTGCCCTTCTTCATCGCCAGCACCAACTTCAGGCTTCGATAATTCAATCAATCAATCAATCAATCATTTTATTTCCTTAAATAAGGAGGAGTACAGGACTAAAAGCTTGGACAGCTTGACGAGGTCCCGACTCCTTGTAAGACCTCGACGACCCCTTCTTTCCCTCCTCAAGCCTTCCTTGGTTCTGACCTAGCAGCCGCTCAGTCCGAAGCCTTAATCGTGGTCTTGGCAAAGCACAAAGCCTGTTTCGATAGCTGTTCCCCTGTGTGGAGCTAAACTCCTTTGGCTACACACCGCATCATGGTTCCGCTAGAATACGACGACGCCCCTATCGTGTATCGCCGTCCGAACGAAAGGTCACTGAACAACAGGTTGCTGACATGCTTGCGCGGAAGATAATACAACCTTCATCTAGCCCATGGGCTTCTCCCGTGCTTCTGGAAAAGAAAAAGGATAGCTCCGTTCGCTTTTGCGTCGATTATCGCGCGCTCAATAAGATGACACGCAAGGAAGTATATCCAATACTTCGAATTGACGACGCTTTGGACACACTACAAGAGGCGGAGTATTTCCCCAGCCTTCATTTTCGATCAGGATATTGGCAAATTCCGATTAACGAGACTGACAAAGACCGCATTCGCTAAACCATATGGACTTTATGAACTTAACGTGGTGCCTTTTGGCCTTTGTAACGCTCCTGCCACATTTGAGCACATGATCGACAACGTACTTCGTGGTCTAAAATGGAAGACCTGCCTCTGTTATCTGGACGATATTGTCATCTTTTCGTCGGACTTCAGCCAACATCTTCATCGATTAGACGAAGTTCTCAAGTCCCTCGCAAATGCTGGCCTCCGGATCAATACAAAAATGCCAATTTCAAGCAAGAGTAAAAAAGTATTGGGTCATGTCGTCTCAAAAGATGGCATCCAGCCAGACCCCCAAAAGATTAGGGCTTTTCTCCAGTTTCCTCGCCCCCAGCAGCAGAAAGATCTACGTAGTTTTCTCGGCTTGGCGTCATATTTTCGTGGATTTATACGCAACTTCGCTGCAATAGCAGCTCCTCTACACAAGGTACTAGTTACCGGTGCGTCTTTCACATGGACTAGCGACTGCGAGCGTTTCAGTGCTAAATGATCAACTATCTACTGCCCTATACAAAAAGCCGACAGATAGATGTCAATATTTGCACTTCGATAGCAGTCACATTAAAAATTGCGAGACTAGCATTCCTTATAGCCAAGCCTTACGTTTTAAAAGAATTTGTTCCGAGCAATCAAAGCTTCAAAAGAATTGCGGTACCCTAAAAAACGCTTTAGCCAAACAAAATTACCCATCACAACTAATGGACGAGGCAATAAAACGTGCAGACGTGCATGACCGAAGGATGCTTCTTTGCATTAAGAACAAACCGACTCCCTCACCCCAGACAAATCTTGTCTTAACCCACACTGCGTCAGTCTCAAGTGTTTCGCATGTATTAAAGAAACACCACAATATTCTGATGCAAAGTGAACACCTCAAAAACATATTCTCTGATCCGCCTAAAGCAGTATACCGTAAAGCTAGAAATATTCGAGATATAGTAGCATCATCGTCTACGACTAACTGCCCTGATGCCATCGGATGCCATCCTTGTCGAAAACCGCAATTTAAAGTATGCCCCTACATGATCACATCGCAACAGGTTACTAGTACGTCTTCAAACTTTTGCTTAAAAATCAAAGGCGATTTCGACTGCAACACAAAAAACGTAATATACATGCTTGAATGTACGCTGTGCAAAAAACGGTACATTGGACAAACAGAGGGGCCTTTCAGATTCCACATTAACAATCATAAATCCCACGCTAACACGTTGCCCAACCAGCCATCTCAAGACACGTGCATCTTTCTGACCATTTATTTGATAAACTGACAGTCACGTTGCTGAGTGAGTGAGTGAATAAAATTTTATTTGGTTCAGCAAAACGTGATGAAAGGCGCACCCGGCTAATCCCACGACGGGACTGACAGATCTAGTCTGCCGGCCCGATCGTGGGCGCGCTGGACGGCCAGGATTTGGTCCTCAAAGACGGGACTTCGCAGGAGTGCGTCCCACCCTTCCTTGGTGAACTTCGGGTCCAGCGACCCGCACTCCCAAAGCATATGAGGCAAAGTAGCAACCTCACCACAGGCCACGCAAGAGCAATTCGGATAAATCTCGGGATATATGCTGTTAAGGGACGCCGGATTTGGGTAGGAGTTCGTTTCCAGGAGTTTGAGTGTGACCGCCTGCAGCCTACTTAGCTTGGAGTGAGGTGGCGGGAAAACCCTTGTAAGTAAAAGAATTTAGTGATTTCGTTGTGCGTGATAGGAGCGTCTCTGTGTCCGGGGCGAGAGTCGCCCGACCCGAGAGCAGCGCGGTCGGTAAAGAAACGCGCAGCCTCGTGGGCAGACTCGTTGAGGTTCAGAGGAACCGCCCCAATCGCCCCGACATGTGCAGGGAACCAAAGGATCGAATGTATGGAGGTGTTGCCGTGTTTGGCGCCTTTCAGGATTTGAACTACCTGCCGGGCTACCCGGCCTTTCTGGAATGCCCTGGCGGCGGCTTTCGAATCACTATACACCCTGTCTCTCCGACCGTCTTGCATGGCGAGTGCAATGGCCACTTGCTCGGCCACCTCTGGGTTCGTCGTCCGGACGGAAGCGCAGTTGATGACTTTGCCCAGCGTGTCCACGACGGAAACCGCAAAAGCCTTGCCGTCTCGGTATGCAGCTGCGTCCACGAGGCTTGCTTCGATCTTGTCAATGTTTATTTGCTTTAGTATATTCAATGCTCTTATCTTGCGACGACCTGCTTTGTGAACGGGATGAACGTTGCGAGGCAAAGGGGTGACCACGATCTTCTCCCCTATTTCTCTGGGGATTTGGGTGTTTTCAGCCAAGTTCTTGGTGGGTGCGAGTCCGATCTCCTCGAGGATACGCCTGCCAGCCGGCGTGGTGGACAGCCGAGTTAGCTGGGCCCGTTCCTGAGTCTCGGCTATCTCCTACATTGTATTGTGTATGCCGAGCCGAAGGAGGCCCTCGGTATGCGTTCTGACGGGCAGCTCGAGGACTCTCTTGACAAATTTTCTGAGGGCATTAAGGTTTTCCCGCTCGGCTCTGAGCCAGTTGTGCATGGCCAGCATGTAGGTAAAGTGACACCGCACAAAGGCGTTGATGAGCGGAAGCAGGTTGTCCTCCTTGAGGCCACGATGTCTGTTCGTGACCCTTCGGACGAGGCGAAAAGCATTGTCGGTTTTCGTAATTATCTTGCGTAACGCAGTGCCGTTGCCGCTGGGTGATTCGTTGAGCATACCGAGGACTCTGATGGTGTCGACCCTGGGTATGTGGTCGCCGTTCCGAGTGAACAGGTGAATGTCACTTTCCGAGACCGGTTTCCAGCCCTTGGGTCTGCGGCCTTTTTCTTTTCTATAAAGCAGAAGCTCAGATTTGGTCGGCGAGCATCTGAGTCCGGTGAGTAGCAGGTACTGCTCCGTGACGTCTACCGCCTCTTGCGTGGCGCTTTCCACTTGCCCTTCGCTACCACCGGTGCACCAGATCATGATGTCGTCTGCGTAGATGGTGTGGTTTATACCTTCAACATGGGCAGATTCATCGAGAAGCCGATCATGCAGATGTTGAAGAGAGCAGGCGAAATGACCGAGCCTTGGGGCGTGCCCCGTGGGCCCAGGAGCACCTCGTCAGAGACAAAGTCGCCGATCCGCAGCTTCGCTTTCCTCCCCGTCAGGAACGAACAGACGTAGTTATATAGTCTGGGGCCCAGCTCGAGGACTGTGACGGAGGCCAGAATGTATTTGTAGAGAACGTTCTCAAACGCTTTCTCGAGGTCGAGCCCGAGCAGGGCTCTGGTGTCTCTAGTACTGCCGTCGATGATTTGATGTTTGATCATCTTCGTGGCATCCTGCGACGAGAGGCCGGCACGGAAGCCAATCATGTTGTGAGTATAGATGTTGTTCTCTTCGAGATATCTGTTCAATCTATTGAGGACGACGTGCTCCGCCACTTTCCCGACGCAGGAGGTGAGAGAGATGGGTCGGAGGTTGTCCACGTTCGGAGCCTTGCCGGGTTTGGGGATCAGGACGACATTGGCGGTCTTCCATTGCTCTGGGACGCTGCCGTTTTTCCATGTCTCCTTGATCTTCTCGGTAAGGTATCCGATCGAACCTTCGTCAAGGTTCCGCAGCATCTTGTTGGTGATTCTGTCGGCACCTGGCGCACACTTCCCCTTGAGCGCGAAAATGGCTTGTCTAATTTCCCCCACGGTGAAGTCTTCGTCCAATTCCGGATGGGCTGGGCCGAGGTACTCGGGAAACCGGTCTTCCTCGTCTTTGTGCTTTATGGGAAGGTACTTCTCCATGAGCTTGGCAACCAGCTCGTTCCCGGAACAGCATGTGGTAGCTTCGTGCCGGGCTCTCCCTGACGAGCGTGTGTCTCTGACTGGATCTGGTGCTGCCCTCGTCGAGGAGACGTTTTAGCTTGCCCCAGGACTTGCCATTACGCATCTGCTCGTCGATCGAGTCACAGACCTCGTCCTATTGCTGCTTGCCGAGGGTCCGACAGTAATCTTCGATGGCCTTGTTAAGCTTGGAGATCTTTTTCCTCAATCGTCGGTTGAACCTTTGTCCCTTCCATCTTAGAAGCAGCCCCTTTTTCGCCTCGATCAGATGGCCCAGCCTACTGTCCATCTTGTCTACCTCCCGGTTGCTGACGATCTTCTTAGTGGATGACTCGGCATGACTCTTGAGTCCCTCGCACCAATCTTCCAGGTCTTTGGAGACGGGTGCGATGTCGTTGCCGCGGAGCTTGCGAAAAAGATCCCAGTCCGTGACAGTTAACTTTCCAGATTAACTTCGTGTAACATCGAAGCGGCTCTCGAGCACGTAATGGTCGCTACCAAAATTTATTGCGGTGTTACTCCATTCGGCTCCCTGGACGTTCTTCACGAACGCCAGATCGGGGGTGGTGTCCCGGCTCACCGAGTTGTCGATTCGGGTGGGAACGCCTTGTCCGTGATGAGCGTGAGGTCCATTCCGTTGGCGTTCTGCCACAGACCCCGGCCCTTGCTCGTGTTGTAGACGTACCCCCACACTCCGTACGGTGCGTTTAAATCTCCGACGACAACCAGGGGATGGGTGCCGGCTAGGTCGACGGACTTCTTTTTTTATTTATTTAACCATACTGCCGGCCAATTCTTTGGCCCTAGCAGGAGGGGCATTTTCGGAATGACAAACAGTAAATAACAGCAATAAACTCGCATACAGCAAAAGGGGCAAAAGCCACAGCGCTAACACAATGAAGCAATTTTGAACAAAATGAAAAAAAAACAGACAGAACAGAACTAAACCAGCAGCAATTACCTACATTTATGCAATTGCAAGTATCTATTGCTCACAAAATAAACGTTCCAGTTCTGCCGAACAGTCTTCGGCCTTGGTAACACTTGGCGGCAACTCATTCCACTCTTTAACTGTTCTAGGGAAAAAACTGTATTTGTAGAAATTAGCTTTCGCAAAAATAGGTCTCAGTTAATGTTCTGCTGTGTACCTTGTTTTCCTAGTAGCAGCAGGTTGAACATAACTTGACTCAGATAGGGCGATTTTTTCGGACATAAAATTGTGAAGTAACAAAAGTCTGTTTATTTTTCTACGTATCTCCAATGTTGTACTTTATTACGTTTCATCAGAGACGACGGTGAATCCGTCCTTCTATATTTTCCGAATATAAATCGTACAGCCTTTCTTTGAACACCCTCAAGTTTTATTATATCCTTCTTAACAGACGCGTACTCTAACTTCGACCTAACACAATCGTTATAAGGTAGAAGCCAAACGCTTACAGGAGCATTTCTAAGTTTCCTCTTAAGAAAACATGGCTTTTAAAAAGCTGACGCACAGATGTCTGAAATGTGCACACCCCATGAAAGATTACTGGTAAGAGTTACCCCCAGATACTTATATTTATCAACCTCCTTTATAGTGATGCCGTTAATGTGGTAAGTGAATGTACTCGGACATTTTTTCCTTGTTACACGTAGAAGAACAGCTTTTCTCTATTCAGTTGCATGCCCCAGTTCTCACACCAGTCGTGAATTGCCAGAACAGTTGCTTGTAAAGAGGCGTGGTCATTTGCATTCGAGATTGTTTTAGAAACCCCACAATCATCAGCAAATAATCTGATTAAGACATCCTTTGGTATCACCTTCGGTAAATTATTTATATAAATTCAGAACAGCAATAACCCTAACACACTCCCCTGTGGATCCCCCGAGGTAACTGGCAGCACACTGGAAGAAAAATACTGCACTTGTACAAACTGTTGCCTATGATTTAGGTACGCGGAAATCCACCTAACAACAGAGAGTGGAAGTCCAATGCTCTCCAACCTAAACAATAATTTATTATGCGGTACCTTGTCAAATCCCTTGCAAAAGTCCATAAACAATACATCCACTTGGCCAGTCATGTCAAGAACACTAAACAAATTATGCTATGTCGATACCAGCTGTGTAACTGTTGACATACCCTTTCTTAATCCGTGCTGATGAACCGATAAAACTTTATGTTCGGAGAGAAAGCCTTGTATGTGCTTAGCAAGCACATGCTCTAACATCTTATAGCATTGACTGGTCATTGAGACAGGGCGGTAGTTAAAAGGCAGACGACGGCTGCCCTTTTTGTGTATGGGAACGACTCGCGCCAGACGCCAATCATCAGGTATTTCGCCCATTTCTAGTGAAAAGTTAAAGAGCTCTGTTAGGTACCAAGAAATTTGTTCGGAATATCTCCTCAAAAATAGGTTCGGGACACCGTCCGGCCCAGTAGCTCTACGCGCATCAACATTGAAAATCAATGCCAAAACCCCTTCACACGTTACCCGAATGCCCTGCGGCAGAACCGATGTGGTGGTTCGTGGCTCATATTCTTCATACTCAGAAAATACACTTTGAAAGTACGAGTTAAAGGTCACCGCTATGCTAGATGGATCTGTCTGAATGACACCATCGACCTTAAATTTAGACACTTCGACTTTTGTGTTCCCTAAGTAGCGCTAGAACTTAGAAGTGTGACGAAGATCGGCAGGCTAAAAAGCCCCGTTGCCATCGCGTGGCTCCTACCCAGTTCGTTCGCTGGCTGCGCCCTACCTGCTGTTGCCGTGTTGGTCGCTGCTTCTCTACGACCCGAATAAACACCTTTACAATTGGTGGAAGTGCTAGGTACAACCGGAATTCTGGAACTTCGTAACCGGACACTGCAGCCTGTCTTCACTATACCGGAAGAAGGACCACCGCAACCACAACTCGCTGCCCCAATGACTACCGTGGTCTGCCCCGGCCCGTTGCGTCAACGCGACTCACCCATCTTCAGCGGTAGCGAAGACCGTGACGTAGAAGACTGGCTCGCTGACTACGACCGGGTGAGCATCCACAACCACTGGGACGACACCAAAAAGCTGAATTACGTATCCTTTTATTTGAGCGGTGTCGCCACCGTGTGGCACCGCAACCATGAACGTGATCTCACGACGTGGCCAGCCTTCAAAACTAACGTGACGGAGGTATTCGGGCGCCCCGCCGTTCGCAAGCTTCGCGCCGATCAACGTTTGCGCAGTCGTGCGCAACAGTGTGGGGAGACATTTACAAGTTATATAGAAGATCTTGTCGACCTCTGCAACCGCGTTGACGTCACAATGGCTGATGCCCAGAAGATCCGCCATATCTTAAATGGCATTGAAGATGACGCCTTCCAGATGCTGTTGGCGAAAAATCCCGCGACAGTCTCTGAACTCCTCAGTCTCTGCCAAAGCTTCGACGAACTCCGCAAACAACGCCTAGCCACCCGCTAATCTCCTCCTCAGGCGACTTCAATGTCGAGCTTGGCTGTTTCCCCGGATGACACGTCGCTACTGCTACAGATCAAGGAGTTCGTCCGTGAAGAGGTGGCTCGACAGCTTTCTCTGATTCCCCTTACACACGGCCAGTCGAATTCTCTGTTGGCGCCCGCTCTCCAATCTGTCATCAAGGAGCAGGTAGCCGACCACATTCCCCCTTCTCTCCAGCAGGCTCCGGTTGCCGCTCCCCTGATGTACGCCGAAGTCGCTTCGAGGCCTACACCACAGACCTACGGTCCCCTTCGCCCGCCTTTGCGCCCGCCCGTATCCGCTCCAGTCCGGCCACTGGTGCTGTATGCCCGACCTCAAGATCATTGGTGCACGGAAGACAATCGCCCGATTTGTTTTTATTGTGGCCGTGCTGGACACGTAGCATGTCACTGTCGCCTCCTTACACCGAACGTCCCCAACAATGTGCGTCCATATGCGCCACGTTTGCAACAACGCCGCAACTATTCTGACACCTTTGAATCTTCTGTTGTCGACACCACATTCTCCGCCGCTCGCCGTTCACCTTCTCCTCGGCGCCGCTCGCTTTCCCCCATGCACCGGCGTCGGAGCCCTTTGCGCCAGGAAAACTAAATATCGCAGTTCATGAGGCGAGAACTGCGGTGCCAGCGAAATGTATAAGGCCTCACACTTCCCCGAAGAACGTTATTGAAGTCGCAATAGAAGGAACATTGACGCTAGCACTTGTCGACACCGGCGCTGCCCTTTAAGCGATAGATGCCCGTATTTGCCGCAAGATAGGAAAAGTGACGACGCCGCTTTCTGGACTGTCTCTTCGAAATGCCAACGCGCAGCACGTCCAGCCATCCGGCGCTTGCACTGCTCGTGTCGTAATTCAGGAGGTCCTCTATATCATAGAATTCATCGTGTTGCCATCATGTTCACACGACGTCATATTAGGTTGGGACTTTCTCTCCACACATCATGCGATCATTGACTGCGCCCACGCCCAAATCGAGCTGTTTTAGTTTTCGACTGATATTATCACTGACCATAAGGACCATTGCCGCAAAATCTCTGTTTCAGAAGACACCGTTATACCTGCCTGGTCTTCCACCCTTGTCAGTATCTCCTGGGACTATGTAGATGACGGCACAGTACTCTTCGCTCCGTCTGAACTCTTACTTCGCCGCCGTTCACTACCACTGCCGTTCGCTGTCCTCGAGTTCCAAGCTGGCGCCTCTCTCATGTTCGTCTCAAACCCATCGGCTGAACCAATTACTTTAGGCCGGCGTGAAAGCCTTGGCAGAGCAGAGCCACTGACCTCATCTTCAATGTTTGACACTATGGACGACTCCACTTATATTGCTGCTCTCGAGGCATCGCGTCCACAGTCACTACCGCGTTCTTTTACGCCAGCTATTGCCAGTGACCTTACGACGGCGCAGCGCGACGAACTTCTTCGCTTGCTCCAAGGCTTCTCTTCTTCTTTTGACTGCCAAGCAACATCACTTGGCCGCACAACGACTGTTTCGCACACTATCGACACTGGGAGCCATGCACCAATTCGACAGCGTCCCTACCGAGTATCGGCGACTGAAAGACGCGTTATCAATGACTAGGTGAACGATATGCTCAATCGCGGTGTCATCCAGCCTTCTAGTAGTCCTTGGGCATCAGCAGTCGTCCTAGTTAAAAAGAAAGACGGCACCATACGATTTTGCGTCGATTATCGAAGGCTTAACAAGATTACCCGAAAGGATGTATACCCGTTGCCACGTATTGACGACGCACTCGACTGTTTGCAAGGTGCGGAGTTTTTTTCCTCCTTAGATCTGCGCTCTGGCTACTGGCAGGTGCCCATGGCTGACGCTGACTGTTCTAAAACCGCGTTTGTAACACCAGATGGCTTGTATGAATTCACTGTGATGCCATTCGGTCTGTGCAATGCGCCCGCCACCTTCGAACTCATGATGGACGGCATCCTACGTGGCCTGAAGTGGCATACTTGCCTCTGCTACCTCGACGACGTTGTCGTCTATTCCCCTGATTTTCCGACCCCTCTTCGGCACTTACATCAAGTTTTGACCTGTCTCCGGAATGGTGGTCTCCAGCTCAACTTAAGAAAGTGCCGATTTGCAGCTCGAAAACTGACTATATTAGGCCACGTTGTCTCTAAAGAAGGCGTTATTCCTGATCCTGATAAACTTCGCGCCGTATCCGAATTTTCGAAGCCCACTAACTTGAAAGAACTACGCAGCTTCATTGGCCTATGCTCCTATTTTCGACGTTTCGTTCGCAATTTTGTTACAGTGATCGCACCACTTAACCAACTTCTTCAAGGCGACAATGAACTTTCTGCTTGGTCGGAAGCCTCTGATGATGCCTCTACGACTCTTCGTCACCTCCTCACGTCTCCGCCAGTCTTGCGCCATTTTGATCCAAGCGCTCCTACAGAACTTCACACTGACGCCAGTGGTGTCGGCCTTGGTGCCGTGCTCGCACAACGCAAAAACACTAATGCCGAATACGTAGTCGCTTATGCTAGTCGTGCCCTCACGAAACCTGAGGCCAATTACTCAGTCACAGAAAAAGGGTACCTGGCTATCGTGTGGGCTCTTCAAAAGTTTTGTCCATATCTCTACGGTCGACGCCTTGACGTGGTGACGGATCATCACGCTCTTTGCTGGTTGTCTTACCTAAAAGACCCGTCGGGCCGCCTCGCTCGGTGGGCCCTCCGAATCCAGGACTATGATATCCGTGTCGTCTATCGTTCTGGACGCAAACACTCTGCCGCCGATGCCCTCTCGCGCTCCCCAGTTACTTCAGACAGCAGCACTTCTACTTCTAGACTTGACATTTCACCACTTGACATCCTGGACATGGCATCGGAGCAACGAAAAGACCCATGGATCGTCATGTTATTCGACTTTTTGTCCAATCCTCCGGCAACTTCGGCACCGCGAGCGTTACGCCACAGGCGCAGCATTTCACAATCTGCGATGGACTTTTATACCGCCGCAACTACCACAATGACGGCCGCAAATGGCTCTTAGTAGTGCCTCGCCACCTATGACAAGATTTATGCTCCGATTTTTATTCTGACCCGCAGTGTGGTCACGGCGGAACGTCAAAAACCTACACACGGCTTCGCCTACGATATTATTGGCGAGGGATGTACACCTTCGTCCACAAATACGTGCGCTCCTGCAATGCCTGCCAGCGACGCAAATGTGTCCCGCATCTCTCCACCGCACCTCTCCAACCACTTCCCTGCACAGCTCAGCCATTCGACCGCGTCGGCATGGATATATACGGGCCTCTTTTATCTACTGGCGCTGGCAACCGATGGATTGTTGTGGCCGTAGATCATTTGACACGGTATGCTGAAACCACCGCCTTGCCTGCTGCATCAGCAAAAGACATCGCTTCGTTCATACTAAACAACTTCGTTCTCCGTCGTGGCGCCCCTCGTGAACTGTTGAGCGATCGGGGCCGCGTATTCCTCTCAGACGTCCTGCAGTCACTCCTATCTGAATGCCAAATTATTCACCGCACTACTACTGTTTATCATCCACAGACCAATGGCTTAACAGAACGATTCAACAGAACTCTTGGTGACATGCTATCAATGTATGTTGCATCTGACCACTCCAACTGGGATCTTGTACTTCCGTTCGTCACTTACGCATATAACACTGCCTCTCAAGCCGCTACCGGATTCTCTCCATTCTTTCTGCTTTACGGCTGCCATCCCTCCAGCACCATGGATACTGTTCTCCCGTACCGGCCGCACCCCGCTGAATGCTCAACTGTTTCTGCGATTGCTCAGCACGCCGAGAAATGCCGACAGCTGGCTCGTTCTTGGACGTCTGCTCAACAGTGCCGTCAAAAAGAGCGCCATGACCTCAATCCTCCCCCTCACCCCTTCCCCGTCGACTCACTCGATCGTGTGGCTTTGGGTCCCGCCTGTTGCTGCTCCTGGCCTTTTGTCCAAGCTCCTCCCGAAGTACCACGGGCCCTATCGCGTGGTTGCACAAACATCACCAGTGAACTACGTGGTCGAACCCGTATCGCCATCTCCCGATCTCCGCCGACGAGGGCAAGAGACTGTACACATTGACCGGCTGAAGCAGTACTACGATCCGCCAACCTCGTCCTAGGTCGCCAGGATGGCTTTTCTTCAATTCCGGGGGTGATTGTGACGAAGAAGATCGGCAGGCTAAAAAGCCCCGTTGCCATCGCGTGGCTCGTGCCCAGTTCGTTCGCTGGCTGCGCCCTACCTGCTGTTGCCGTGTTGGTCACTGCTTTTCTACGACCCGAATAAACCTCCTTTACAGAAGGATCGTTTTTAATGAACACCGCAAGGCTGTTGTTGAAAAAAGTATTCCTAGCTTGCCTAACTTTCCATAACAAATCGTCTTTAAGGTGTCTGAACCGCTCGGATTCTGTTTTACGTTTCTTCATCCATCGTTTTAATTTTCTTTTACTCTGAATATTTCTCTGGTGATCCATGGATTTAATCTACGCTGACGGAGTGCTTTTAGTGGCACAAAATTTTCGATACAGTGGTGAATAACATTACGAATGCGCGTCCATGCTGCCTCTATATTTCTTATAGGACCGCATAGATGAGTATCCAAATAGTCTTTTATGGCCACATCATCCGGCCGAGCGAAATCCTTGATAACTTTTATCACAGAAGCATTCTTTGCCTATCAATATCTTTATATCATGAGTAGAAAAGTAATTTGTGATCTGAAATACCCTCCTCAACTAGCAGAGTGCCTCCGCTGAAAATGTCACTGATGAATAAAAGATCTAGGACTGCATTTCCTCTTGTGTTTACTTTCAGGAGTTGCTCGAGGTTAAGGGAAAGCATAATGTCCAATATGGCGTCCCCAGGGGTGGAGCAACCATAATGAAGCTCTTGCCAATTAATGAAGGGCAATTTAAGATCACTGGTTATTATGATACTTCTTCCCTGAAATTGTAGCGCGCGATCGTACAATTTGGTCAAATACAAGTCATCAGTATGGGGAGGGCGATAAACAGCGACAAGAACAAACGTAATATAAAAAACCTCGACTCTCAAAAACAGGCTTTCGTGGTTATCAATCTGGTCAAGTACTTGTACGTTGACCCCTTTTCGAGCAATGACAGCTACGCCGCCACCACGTGAGCCTCTATCCCGTCTCTACAGCTGATAGGCCGGCGAAACAACTTCATCCTTTCGAATAAACTCATTCAGCCAAGTTTCTGTTTTGACGCAGACATGTGGATCATACAGCAGCAACAAATCTTCAAGTTTATCTAATTTATTCACAACACTTCGAGAATTCAGAGAAAGCAAGCGCAGCTGGCAAGGCTGTAGTCGCTAGCTAGGCGCAGCCACTGGAAGGTTTTGGCAAACACTTCTGGGTCTTGGTACTGCTTTGCGTGAGTGGGAGCCATCGTCCCATGTGTAAGGGCAGTCGTCAACCCAAAGCCTATCGTGTACTAGAGACACCTTCTTTCCGGCTTCCTTATCAGTCTTCGCACTGGCCCAAAGTAGCTTACGCCTTCTGAGTGTGTCTGCGCAGTAGTCATTTTGAATAGAAATTTGCATTCCTTTTAGTTTTTTACGTTGTTCCAGACCGCTTGCTTTTCCCTGTAATCTTGGAAATAAAGAATAATCGGACGATTGCGCTTTGGCCGGCCAAGCCTGTGAATACGGGCGACCGACAAGCAAGTGACGCCCATTTTATCTTGAAATAGTTCTTTTATAATAGTAGTCCGCAGGGTTGCGTCCGATTCTGCAAGTGTATCAGGAACGCCGAATACAATCAGGTTTGACCGGCGGCTCCTATCCTCTAAGTCAACTAGTTTTTCCTGCTGCATGTGAAATATCTTTTCTATTTCCGCTAAGCCAATACCTTCGTTCAGGGAAGTCTTGTTTTTTTAATTCTTTTACTTCGTCTTCTAGTCTTGTCAAAAGGGAACCAAAGCTATATATTAATTTTTCCGTAGTCTCCAGGCGGTCTTTCAAGCGGGATATGTCAGCTTTCATCGACTTCTGACCTTCCACAAGCATTACTAACATCTCCTCTACCGTAGGTCCAGGATTTTCCTCTACATCGCCACATATTAACAGTTTGCAAACACAAAAACAGTCGTACGCAATGCATACGCAAGTGTGTGGGCACGGCACGACAACCAGGAATCTGTTCTCACTTCTCAAGGAACTGCAACTAACCTGTAAGACGATAACAAAACGCATGGTGAGTGACCTGCGCCCAGCGCTTTCGCCGTGCCCACTGAAGTTTATCAGAAACGGTGCAGTCTTTATAGGGTAACTTGCTGGCGACGTCACAAGGCCACGGGTTGAAGTAAGGGGCGGGGCATCCTCGATGACTCCGAAGATTTCATTGCCCAGCGCGTCGGTGTCTTAAGCTGCACACACGGGTACCGGCGAACCAGAGGCAGGGAGCAGGGCGCTGTCTATCGACAGCAACAACGCCTGTAAGACGGCAACGAAACGCATGGTGAGTGACCTGCGCCCAGCGCTTTCGCCGTGCCCACTGAAGTTCATCAGCAACGGTGCAGTCTTTATAGAATGGTCAGTCTTTGTAGACTGGAGTATCGTTTTGAACTGCTGTCGCGTGTCCCTAGGATTGCTGTAGATGTTGAGTATAAACACGCTGTTTCTCCGCTGGTTGCGTTGTCTCGTGTCGAGCAGAACCTCCGCCATGACGTATTCGACCTTGCAACTCGCCAGCTTCAGGTCGCGAGATAAGTGCGTAAGTCTCCTGTCAACTAACGTGCATACTCCCCGACCTTCGGCCTGCACGGAGACGGCATGATAACGAGAGAGGGATGCCGCAGAGACGAGGGTTTCCTGTAATGCTATTACTTGTGGTTTGTTAGGTAGCGATCTAAAATATTGCTGCAACGGAGCCCTCTTATTCGAACACCCCCTACAGTTCCATTGCCAAATTTTTAACACCCCTTTGGAACTATCCATGATTAGATAAATTGTCTTGGGTACCCACTGTTAACACAGGTGCACGCAAAAGGTGACCCCCCCTCTGACGCGCCAATGTGCTCGTAGCCCTCATTTGAGTCCCCGACGCGTTCATTACAACGACCTGCATCGGAGTTACGGAAGTATTATTTGGGGTCGCCAGACGCTCGAGGGCGTCTATACGATCGGTCAGCGCGCCTAGGCCTCTCTTCGGGTCTCCTAGGGCGACTTGCACCTGTGCTAAGCTTTGCTGTAACTGCTGTAACTGCCCTACCCTTGGTGGCCCCGGCCGAGTCGCAGGCCGGAACTGGTGCTTCTGTGGCGGTCGGCGCCGACGCATTGGCCGTAGCACTCTGACTGATTACTAATTTCTTTATCTGTGTCATCTCGCTAGCCATCTTTCTGACCATTTCTTTTAAGTCTGCATTTTCCTTCCGAAGGCGTGCTACCTCAGCGTCCCTGCCTTGCTCTGGAAGCGGGTCGCGTGGGCCCCGGGAGGATCTCGCGTCGGCGCCGCCAGCAACCATATCTGCCCACGATAGCGTCGACTTTCTCTTCCTCTGCTGGCCGACACTGGACCCATACCGGGCCCTCGAAACAGAGTGGCTCCTGGAGCGGCTTCCGGATCTGCCCCTGGACATAGATCTGCCCCTGGGCCCGGATATTCCCCTGGACCTGGAACGGCGTCCGGAAGGCGGAGAGGGGCTCCTGGATCTAGAGCTCCCGCGAGCCGTGGAGCGACCGGCGACGACCGGGAGTGGTCGCTAGCCCATGGCGAGGGCCGGAGGCTTGCTTCTATTGGCTCGGGATCGGTCCCCGCGCCTGCTTCTGACGAGGTACGGCATCTGGTACCTCTGCTTGCACTCCTTGGCAGCGGTGAAGTGTCGGCCTCCGCACAGCCTGAATTTGGGGTCGCACTTGTGTTCTTCGTCCGGGTTGGCGATGCCGCATCCCCGGCACACAGTTTCATTCGGCGAGGGGCAGACGTCCGCTCTATGCCCGAGGCGGCCACAGGCGTAGCGCACCTGCACTTGCTTCCTATATAATGCACACCTGACAAGTCTGCCGCCGTACGTCACGTAGTTTGGCAACTTGTAGCCGTCGAAGACCACCACCACGGTGCCCGTGCTCTTGATTCGTTTGGCTCCCAAGGCCTGCGGGTTCTTCGAGTTGACAATCTTGCGGTCGAGCTCCTCCGGGCCGTCACTCAGGGCGATGCCGCGGATGACGCCTTTGCACGTAGAGTTGGGCGCTGCTTCGTACGCGTTCACCTCGCTCTGCTGACCGCCAACAGTGATGCACTCGACCCTGACGTAGCCGGTCGCATTGTCTCTTCTGGGGGTGCTGATGACCACGATATTTTGTTGGAAATTCGGGCACATCGTGTCCAAGTCCCGCTTCGCTGGGTCGAAGCCGACTGCGTTACAAATCGCCTCGGCCAAAACTGTCGGCCCCACCTTGCTGATGTTCAGACCTCCCTTCGGCCTGACGATGATCTTCGCGTCTTCTTTGGGCAGCGGAGGCATCCTTCCACCCCGAATAATTTTCACTTTAGCGCTGCCGCGGTCTCGGCCACCTTTTGCGGTCACGTTTTCATTTGGCTTAGCGCCGGTAGAAATGGCCCCAACTCGCTCCACGGGTGCCGATTTGGCTCCGGAGCGCCTGGCAGCAACTGTTTGCCATCCGAGATCCTTGGAAAATTCCTCGGGAGTCAGAAGCTCCCCTTCCACTTCACATTCCATCACTGCAGACACAGGTGAGAAAAGCTGACGCCGCAGTAACACTTCGCCGCGTTAACCCAAGAGCGGCTAGGGTTAGCGTCGCAGCGGCGTGATCTGGACGGTAAAGGCCGATAAAATTGCAACAAGGCCACCCACCTTCAAGAGTCGGGTGTGTACGGGATCGCCACAACTTAACGAGTACGTTGGTAGTAAGTCGTCGAACTGGGCTCAAATTAAATCACCGAAATCATTTTCAGAAGCGGGAGCCGGTCTTCGCCGCTTACTGGCACGTTCGTCGTCGTCGTCTTCCTCCTCACGTTGCTTGAATCTGGATTTCGTTCAAATTATGATAGAGAAGTCCGCGAATCCTAACTTATCTATAAGTTTGGTAGCGTCGCGTGTGGTATGAATGAATGTGTAGGAAAATTGAGTTGCCTGTCTTTGTAGCCCGTCACTTGTCCCTTCTTCTACTAGTACGTAACTATTCTTTTTCTGTGTTTGTGTTTGCTTGATACTATAGCACATATTGAGCACATATTGAGGCTTTGTTCTCACGTGGCGATTGGTTTCTGCAATTTATTTCGGTGCGTTTCTTATGCTTTGTATTTTTGATGATATGTTTGCAATCGCCATCGGTCTATGCACGTATCAGCTGTCCTTTGAACAATTCAGATGCATTTTGTTCGGCCATTTTATTGGTTTTTCATGTAAACATATCTTCATTTGGTTGATATGCACATGTATATTAACTGTACTGACACCATGCAATGTATTCTGATGAAGGCCGGACCCCGGCCGAAACGTCAATAAACCACTGCATACGCGCGTCTACTTCACTGTTCTATATATATATATATATATATATATATATATATATATATATATATATATATATATATATATATATATATATATATATTGGAAGATGTACACACCTTTGCGCCGGGCATTAAAATGTGACGGGCTTCCTAAAACTGTGAAACGACTATCTATTAACCATTTTTGCACACCCGAATAACTTGCTAGTACCATTCTTTCAACTGTTGGCTGCGGATATGTTGCAAGCTTTACAAACGTTTTATTATCCCTAAATAAACTGTTAGCAAACCTGTTTGCAACTGTCCAACAACGTCTTGTCGGACTTCAATCAACCCTCTAATGACGTTCTCAATATCGCACGTTGGTAGCCTACTTAAAAAAAAAATATGCACTATTCAACTGACTACACTGTTCATTTAGTGAATAGCATGCAAGTATTAATGAAAGCTGCTTAACGTCTATAATGAATGAATCAGCTTACCATTTCTCAAGAAAGATCAGAATGCTGCCCATGGTGAGGTATATAGTGACAACGTGCGGAAATAGTTTTCCTCATAAAAGTAATCCTTAAACAAAGGTAGGTGTCACTATGTCATGTGGCTAGGTGTGGAATGTAACAGAAGAGGACAGTTTAACAAAACGGGCAGATGGGCTAGATGGTGCGTTGCAGATCGACGGAAAATAAGCGCACCGAAAGACACACACCAAGAGCCGAGAAAGACCTGTCCTGTGTTTTTCTCGGCTGTTCGTATGTGTCTTCTTGTGCACTTATTTTCCGTCGATCAATAGAAGATTGGTTTACACGTGTACTTGAATTTATCCATTTAATAGCCGCGGGCTAATAACGAAGACAATATGTACTTCGGTTGCCCAGTTAGAACACTGAAATTTTGGGTTGTGTAGTCAAGAAAAGGCGGGAAAAGGCAATATATTGGTTTCATTACTTTGACATGCACACCATGCATCTGCTTCTGCAAGCTTTCAACCCTATGAGCTCAAAGCTTATCCACCTGTTTTGTCCTTCTATAGTGCGTGAAATGGCTGAATTAGTGCATTAGACGTGGGAGCATGGGGGATGTGCGCTACACCATGAGACACAAGACACATAAGCTCTATCATACCAATTGTAATATACAAACAAAAGCTGCAAATCAACTTCAGTTTAATGAAGTTCCATATTCATATCATGACGAGTACATGGAGGTTTATGCGTGTGAATTCTCTTAAGAAAGAGAAGGTTCCAGTGAAAACTGTCGGACCTCTGCCTGGGCACAGACACACATCCGACTTAAGTGCGGAACTTAAGGTCCAAGACATGATACAAGCAACATGTAAGCTGAACAGACATTAAGTACATTCTACAGCAAGCTTACAAAATGCACTTGCTATGCAGGCAAACATTGTCACAGTGAGCTTGTTACCAAACAACAAAGGTTTCCGCGAGACAGGACATTCTATTATCAGTGCATTCACATGACGATGGCTTCTATTTCAAAAATACTTATGGCAAGAGTAATGACCATATTACGGTTATGTTGGCAAAGCTTTTATTATGGTATTCTAACGCACAGTTGAGTGAACGTACTTTAATCAGTTTTCTTTGGAAGAACTTGTGCCCGACAAACCGCTAAGTGAGAGCCTCGCTACAACGTACACAGTCTTTTAGCAAGAGTTCCGCACCTCTTCTTCTACCCTCATGTCCCGCGCTAATTACACGTTCCTCCGATCGAACACGACTTGTGAGCCCGTGTTGCCCGCTTCACTGCGGCTATCTTTCGCAGGTGGCAGTAAGCAACTGGACGCGCGCAAGAGGCGGCTGGCGCGCGTGATTTGAAAGCACCGTGTGCCATTGTCCCCCTTCCAAGAGTGCATCGTCCCAATGCTCATACACAAGGCGGTGGTTTCTAGGCTCTCATTCGCAATGCCTGTAGGTGGAAGCAGGTATGGTCTGTCGTAGTATAGTTTCATTCGGACAAAATGAACGATTTCTGTTCGATGCCGCCGTCGTGATGAGGTTACTTGACCTTCTGTACCAACTTCGTTGTACAAGGGACTAATTCGACGACACAAGACTGTTGCACATGCAGCGACTGGAACGACTAAAATCGGTGCAGTTGCACGCGTCATGATGCGATTTTTAAAGGCCCATTTCACATGATTGCAACTTCAACAATGCGACTGGTGCAACGCCCATGGTTTCTTACTGACAGGTTTCGTGACACACGCTGCATAATTCCTTTATTGTAATGAATAAAACGTTTACATTATAATATTGTTAGCTTTTCTTTATTAGCAGCAAATATTATGCGTGTTTTCTTATTCCAAAACGTGTTGAAGTTAAGATTTGTTTTGTAGTGCGTGGAGTGCGCAACGGCGGTTTTTGAAGTTCAGTGCGACGAGACACAGCGCACGTTGTTCAACGCTGTGTGTTGTCTCATCTGCCATCTGTGACCGTTTCCTTCAGCCTGCGCTACAACAGTCTACAAGATCACCTATCAACAAGTTCATATAGCTACCCTCATCGCACGTGCAGTATTCGAAATTTGGCTGCCACGAAGTCGTTGTGCCAGCGGAACGAGATCCTCACGCTACCCGTGATCCGCGTCAGCTTCTGGAGAAATGATGTGTGTATATTGCTCATGATTGTGAATATGTGGTGCCTGTTGCTATCCATACTCTTGCTCCAAGCGCAACAAGCACCAATCCGAAAGCCCGCGTTTGCCCTTGAACGAAGCCGCAAGTGATCCGTGTAATTACTGAACGTGGAATGGAAATTGTGTTGTGAAATTCAACCTTAACTCTAGTCTGGTTCGTCGATCGGGGAGGTAGTGCTGTGAATATATATATATATATATATATATATATATATATATATATATATATATATATATATATATATATATATATATATATATATAATTTATTTATTTATTTAGTTATTTCATATACCTCTCAGGCTCCAGAAGGAGTATTGCGTGAAGGGGGGGGGGGCGGTACAGATAACAACTGTGGAGCAAAAACATAGTTTTTGTTACATAAATATGTACAGGACCAGAATAAAATAATCAACAAAGAACGCGAAATAAACAAAGATAAAAAGAAAGGAAGGTAAACGAACAGTAGTTAGCTTTTCACTATACAGTAAAGCAAACAACCTTAGAACAAATGCTTACATAAATAAATAACAATGAAGTTAAAAGTAACAAAACTGAGCAGATACTTGTTTTTAGCTAAGCACTAGCCAAATATGCAGTGATTTTTTGTCTGAAGGTTAATGGATCGTTAATGTCAGCGATGTTATCAGGAAGACCATTCCACAGTGCGATCGCACGTGGCAAAGTTGAGCTGTTGAATGCATTGGCGTGACCGAAGATGCGTTGGAAACTGAGATTATTATGCAGACGTCTACATGTGCGGGAGGGACGAACGAGTGGTAAAGTAGATGGGCGTACATCATGCATGATGTTGTGCAGAAGACAAACTAATGCCCTATTCCTGCGCGATTCCAAAAATGAAAGCGACAATGACAAATTGATGTTAGTTACATCGAAAATGGGCTATAATCTTTGGCAATGAAACGTTCAGCATGGTTTTGGATCGACTCGAGAAGATGGATTAGATATGCCTGATGAGGTGACCATATAGAAGCTGCGAATTCGAGCTGCGGTTGCACTAATGTTTGGTAGGCTATCTTTCTAGTGAGGGAAGGAGCGCTGCGAAGGTTACTTTTAGATATCCAAGAGTGCGCGGTGCTTTAGCCGTTATTTTCTCAATGTGGGATGACCATGAAAGGCAAGGTGTCAGAATAATTCCAAGGTACTTGTATGAAGATGTGCGAGAGACGATACTACTACCAAGTGAGTAACTGAAAATAGAGTAGGACTTTTTGCGAGTAAATGTCATTAGATTGCATTTGTTAGTGTTTAGGGTCATTCGCCAATCCAAACACCAGTTAGTGACACATTGAAGGTCCTGTTGAAGAGCAATATGATCAACGGGGGAGCGGATTTGACGGTAGATAACGCAGTCATTGCGAATAGTCGAACAGTGGGTGTAATGTTAAATGGCAAGTCAATGATGAAAATCAGGAAGTTTAAGGGTCCAAGCACACATCCCTGAGGTACGCCTGATGTTACGTTACTGAAAGGGGAAGAGTACTGGTCAATGACAGTCGACTGCTTTCGAAAAGACAAAAAGTTTCTTATCCAAGAAATTGTTCGCTCGTCAAGGTTTAAGCATGAGAGTTTAGAAATGAGGCGATAGTGAGCCACGGGATCAAATGCTTTAGAGAAGTCGATGAATATTAAGTCAGTCTGAGCATTCTCACCAATATTTTGAAAAAGCTCCGGAGTTAATTCAATTAGTTGTGTCTCACGTGAAAGGCCTTTTCTGAATCTATGCTGATGTTTAAAAAAGAAGTTCTTACATTCTAAGTGATGAACAACATTAGTAAAAATGATGTGTTCGAGTAACTTGCATGGAGCGCTAGTTAGTGATATGGGACGGTAACTACTTACATCGCTCTTGTCACCCGACTTGAAAATGGGTATGATTTTCGCGGCTTTCCAATCATTCGGCAGCTCCCCTGTTGACAGTGACTGCTGAAATATATGACTAAGGATTGTACTGGAAGGGACTACTGTATGCCTTAGGATTTTCGTGTTGATGCCATCAAATCCGGAACTGGTCGATAATTTGAGATTGTTAATCAAGGTAGCAATTCCAGTGGCTGTTACGGTAATAGGAGTCATATATTGGTAATCAGAGTCTGCCATCTTTGGCATATTGGAATGATCTTACTTTGTGAACGTGGAAAGGAAATAGTTGTTAAATACAGATGCGCAGTGCTCTCGCGGTACGGGAAGACCAGTGCTATCCACCAGTGCGGGAGTGTCAGTGCTGTTTGAAGGAGATGTGGTTTCCCAGAATTTCTTATAATTATTTGTTATCAGTGAATGAAGGTCATCGGAAAAGAATTTACGCTTTGCGCGACGAAGGGGACTGCAGTAGGCTTGGTCGCTGGCTTTATGTTTATTCCATGAATCTAACGTGTTGACACTTTTGGCTGCCCTGTATAAACGTTTCTTTTTGTTCTTTAACGCATTGAAAGTTTTATTAAACCATGGTTTGGAGCAGTTGGTGCGAAATGAGATCTGAGGTATGTATTTATTTGCTAGACCTAGCAGTTGTTCTTTAAAAAGACCTCAATTTTTGTTGACTGATCATTTAGCAAATGTTGCGATAAATCTAGATGAAAAGCTTGGTAAATCTCGGTTAATGGCATTATAGTCTGATCTTTTATAGTCAAAGATTCGTTTTCTTGTTAGATTACGTGTACATGAAGGTGTGCGAACTGTATATTTTGATAACAAGTGGTTACTGAACCAATCAATGATTGTTAGAACAAGGTTTAAGACGTTAGGAATGCGCGTTGGTTGGAGGCCTAGTTGCTCAAAAGAAAAATCAAGGATGAGCTGGAAAAAGTCATTAGATGCACGCGAATTGCCTCTTAAGTTAGGCCAATCTACGTCCGGGAAAGTAGAATCGCCAAGGATGAATATATCAGTTCTAGGGAATTTAGAACGAACAGCAGTAAGGTTTTTACGCAAGTTAGAAACGAAGTTATCAGTGCTTTCAGGAGGCCTGTAACACACTGCGTAAAAAGACTTTGATAGTGTGGACGTTATACAAACCCACACTATCTCAATACCGGAGGGTATGGGTACTATAAACGAGGTGCTGTATTTCTTTATTGCAAGCAAGATAACACCTCCCCTTCGATTATGTCGGTCTCGGCGGTAAATGACATAGTCCTCCGTATCAGGAAAAACTTCGCTGTCATTCACGTCACCACAGAGCCAAGTTCCCGTTAGTGCCAAAATATCACACTTACTATTTTCCAAGTACGGTACGATTTCGGTGCGTTTAGAAATTATACTACGAATGTTAGGGAATGATAAAGCTACGGACGAAGGGTCGATGTGTGTGTTGCACAAGTTCTAGCTATCGCGAAATTGGTACCACGGTATCGGACAGCGAGTCATACCTATAAGTAATGTTATCTACTCGCCGTTTGTCGAGGGTTGACTTCAATGGCACGCCCCTGGTTTTTGCGATGGCAATGAGCTTGCGTCGGGCGATGCGCGTTTGGAGGGAAAAATCTTCGCGAACAGCGAATTCCGTGCCGTTGAATTTATAGCCTTTTAATAGTATGCTTTGTTCATCTTTAAAAATGTAAATTTTGCAATTATTAGCCTGTTCTCTCTGTTGAACTGGCCAAGGCGGTGTGCGCGTTCTATTTTGGTGGGTTCGATGGCGATGCGAAGGTGCACAAGGTGTACATTCTCTGCACAATTTGATAACTTTTGATTCAGATGATGGCCATGATTCGTTTCGATTATCAGGGAGGCCGAAGAAGAGTAAATTAAACCGCCGAAGTCTGTTTTCGGCATCCTCGCAACGCATCTCTATTGTTTAAAGCTGCCTCGAGATAGCATGCGATTCTTCAGGAGACTCGGGTGATGACCTATTGCCAAAACTTTTAATCGATTCGAGATCGCGCTAAACAGTCTGAAGCCTAACGGATAACTGTTTCAGTTGACCGTGGACAGATGCCTGCCTACTTTTAAGGGCTCGCAGGTCATTGCGAATTTCATCTTGACCGGTTTCGATACGTCGCAACGATTCCAAAATTGTAGCTAGGTCAACGGGACTAAGATTTGAGTCTCCAGAAATAAGTAAGCGTACCCGACATTTAAACAAGCACAACAAGTTCTTACAGCCTCTGATAATAAGTGGCAGCTGGCTGGGGCACTTGTCGTGCCCCCCTGAACACACACACACACACACACACACACACACACACACACACACACACACACACACACACACACACACACACACACACACACACACACACACGCACACGCACACGCACACGCACACACACACACATATATATATGTATATATATATATATTACTACTTCATCTTCTTTATCTGTACATATTCATCATCATGGCCAGCGTCATCGCCTTCAGCGCGCGACCGGCGCAATAAACCGTTGAGGCTTAACAGATGTCTCGCAATATATTGACGCGTATATTCTAGATAGACGACAACGACGATGGGGGCAATAACGGACTCCGTCTGGTGGGTGGCAGAGATTTGGGAGAGGACAAAGAAGACGTGCCTCGGTTCCGTTTGTTTTTTGAACAGGTTGTTCTGTTGTTCTTGAACGGTTCCCTGTCTTCTGTCTGCGTTGTACCGCGACACTGGTGGAGGTGCGCGGTACTGAGTTCGCCTGATGCTCCGGAGTCCTTCTGGGAGTCTTTCATCTAGCCTGGAGGCATTGTCACCAGCTACGACACTCGTGCATCGCTTTAGTCGCCGACTGCTAGGCCTTGCCCCGGAGTTTTCCCCTCTTCAACCACATCTCTCCGGCAGCAGCACACATCTCGTAATGGCCGAAACCAGCTCACCGCAAGCACCCCAAAGCAGCCGGTTTCGCAGTCCACAACAGGTAACCGTTCTGCATCCCCTGGTTCCCGATCGCTATCGCGGTGCAGTCTTCGAAGACATTGAAGACTGGCTTGACAAGTATGAACGCATCGCCCAGATTAACCAGTGGACTGAGCGGCAAAAGCTTTCCCACGTCTATTTCGCCCTTGACGACACTGGCCGTACTTGATAGGAGAACCGTGAAGCTAGCCTGACGACGTGGAATGACTTTCGGCAGAAGATGACGGATTCTTTTGCAAGTGCCGACTGACGCGACCGCGCCCAGCAGATGATGGAGCTACGGGTGCGACAACCTAATGAGTCGGCCACAATGATCGCCGAGGATATGGCCCGCCTGTTTCGTAGAGCCGACCCGAACATAACCGAAGATAGGAAGCTGCGCTACCTCATGCGAGGTGTAAAAGGGAAGTTGTTCGCGGGGCTTGTGCGGTATCCACCCGTCACCACCGTTGACATTATCAAAGAGGCTACGGCTATTGAGCGGGCCCTTCATCAACGGTGCAGGCAGTACGATTCACTGTCCACCAGCAATGCAATCAATGCCGCCGCAGGGACTGCCGAATATCAGAATTCTTTGCCTGAATTGATCAGAGAGCTTGTCAGAGAGGAAGTGCAAAAGATTCTGACACCAACGTTGGATAGACCTGTAGCGTGAATAGCCGCAGTGGTGCGCAACGAAATCAGACAGGCGATCCCGGCAGCCGATTTTCAAGATCACCAGCATCCCATGACTTACGCGGCCGCTGTCCGATGTCCACCACCCGTCACAACCACACCGCCGTACCACCAGCCTCCAACAGCCCTCCTTGGTCGCCGCCGCAAGAGTATGCTGCGACGCGCGCACCCGTTATGCCGCTGCAGTCACACCAGCAGCCGTCGTTCGCCGCCCCTTGGTCAACGCCCCAAAATGACGCTACGGGACGGCTCCATTTCGGAAAACCGACGTATGGCGCACCGTTGATAGGCGACCACTTTGCTTTCAATGCGGAGGCGCCGGCCATATTTCGCGTAATAGCTGGCATCGTGGCACGTCATTTCGACCTCATCGTCCGTGGTCCTATGGTCGACGTGCAAATTACGATTCTATGCTACGCCGTGATGACGCTACTTTTCGGAAACCTCCAATTGCGCACTCGAATGACGAATCCGTGCCCAACGATGGGTCCGATTTCGGCCGTCGGTCGCGTTCTCCAACCCCTCCACGTGAGATGATTTCACCTACTGGACCTATTTTTGCTGACCTCCGAGGACGAAGGTCGCCCAGCCCACGCCGGGGAAACTGAAGGCGGTGTCTTCTGGGGGTAAGGTTGCAGGCCCGCCGCAAGACAATAAAAATCCCCCAACACACCCGCTGCAGAACGCTGTGAAACCGATAAACACCGAAGAAATTGTGAGCGCCGACATTGATGTTTTGGTGGGCCGACAGCCAGTGACAGCGTTAGTCGACACTGGTGCCGACTTCTCGATAATGAGTCAGGAACTCGCTCTCTGCCTGAAGAAAGTAAAGACGCCATGGACGGGACCTCACATAAGGACGGCAGGCGGTCAATTACTGATGCCTACTGGAAGATGTAATTCTACAATTGATATCGGGGATTCTTCTTTCGTGGCCGCTTTCATCGTTCTGCCCGTGTGCTGTAAAGATTTGATTATTGGAATGGATTTTCTGAAACAAAATGGCACCGTAATTAACATCCCGGATCGCATGGTGACGTTTTATACGAGTCCTGGTTTAGTCTATTGCTTATCGCCGCAACACCACTCCTTTCGTCTAACAGAAGACGACGTTGTCATCCCACCTCAATCATGTACCTTTCTTTCGGTAGCATGTGGCGTACCGTTTCATTGCGAAGGCGTTGCCGACCAAATAATCACGTTGTTGTTCACTCATAGCATCTCGGTCGTACGAGGAATCGTAAATGTCACCGACGGGCGCACGAACCTGTTGCTAACAAATTTTAGCACAGCGCGACGGCGCCTTCCAAAAGGCACGGCTGTGGCTTATTCTGATGGTGTTGCGGATGTCCGCGGCTGCTGTTCACTACTCGAAGAAGCACCTACGCAAGACCCAGCTCCTGTACTTGACGTCAGCACTGCTTTGTCGCCACACGATCGAGAACGGCTTCTTACGCTACTGGCCAAACTCAGCGACTGCTTTGCGCCGACGTCCAGCGTCGGTCGGACACCTCGAACAAAGCACCGAATAATTACAGAGGATGACGCAAGACCAATTCACCAAAATCATTATCGTGTTGCTCCCAGAGAACGTGAAGCTATCCAACATCAAGTGACAAAAATAGTTAAAGACGACGTGATCCAACCATCAATGAGTCGCTGGCCATCTCCTGTAGTTCTAGTCAACAAAAAAGACGGCAGCTTGCGTTTCTGTGTGGACTATTGAAAACTAAACCAGGTAAAAAGAAATATGTGTACCCGCTTCCCCGTATAGACGATTCACTCGACAGGCTTCGACACGCGCGTTACTTCTCTTCAATGGATTTAAAAAGCGGATGTTGGCAAATCGAGGTAGACCCGAGAGACAGTGAAAAAACTGCTTTTGTGACCCCAGACGGCCTATACAAATTTAAGGTCTTGCCTTTCGGCTTGTGCTCTGCCCCTGCTACGTTCCAACGCCTCATGGACACTGTGCTTTCAAGCCCGAAGCGGAAAACCTGCTTAGTGTACCTCGACGACGTCATCGTGTTCTCCGCAACATTTGAAGAACTATGTTGCAACAGAACTGCTTGAATTTGAAGGACATCTCGAACGGCTTCAAACAGTTCTGCAGTCCATCCGGTCCGCCGGCCTTTCCCTGAAACCGGAAAAGTGCCACTTTGGCTATGGGGAACTACAGTTTCTTGGTCACGTCGTCAGCCACGCAGATGTCCGCCCGGATCCCCAAAAAATTGCCGCCGTCGCACAGTTTCTCGTACCATCCAATAAAAAGGCTGTCAGGCGCTTCCTAGGCCTCTGTGCCTATTACCGGGGGTTTATTGCAGACTTCGCTCATATTGCGTCGCCGTTAACTCGCCTGACGAGAGACGACGTTGCTTTTGTACGGGGCGACGAAGAGCAAGGTGCATTCAATGACTTGCGGGAACGTCTCCAGACACCTCCAGTGCTTGCTCACTTGGATGAGACCGCTCCTACATTGCTCCACACTGATGCAAGCAATGTTGGCTTGGGAGCTGTTCTTGTGCAACAGCAGAAGGGCACAGAAAGAGCACTTCCCTATGCAAGTAGAACACTCTCACGTACAGAAGCTAACTACTCCACGACTGAGAAAGAATGCCTCGCAGTAGTATGGGCGGTTATGAAATTTCGCCCATATTTGTATAACCGCCACTTCACAGTTATAAGCGACCACCATTCCCTGTGTTGGTTGACGAACCTTAAAGATCCTTCGGGACGACTGGCGCTTTTGAGCCTACGGTTGCAAGAGATTGACATGGCTGTCAAGTACAAGTCGGGGAAACGACATACGGATAATGACTGCCTGTCTCGAACGCCGCTAGAGTCGTCTGCTCCACCCGAAGAAGACTCGGCATTCCTTTATGTTCTGGAGACATCCACCATCGCGCAACAACGGGACGAGCCTGAGTTGCTTGAACTCATAAATTACTTAAAGGTCAGATCTGCGAAACCACCTAGTGTTTTCGCAAGAGGACTGTTGTCGTTTTGTTTGCGCGCGAAAGTACTTTACAAACGAAACTTTTCTTCGACCGGGTCCCCCTATCTGCTCGTCTTTCCTGCAACTCTTCGTACGGAAGTACTTGAAGCCTGTCACAACGAGCTGACTTCTGGTCACTTAGGCTACACGAGAACGCTGGCCAGAGTGAGCATAGGTACTACTGGCCGAGACTTACCATCACCGTGAAACATCACGTTCACACTTGCCTCGACTGCCAGAGGCGCAAGTCGCATCCATCGAAAGTAGCCGGCCTCCTACAGTTTGCCACATTTTGATTAGAATGTGCTTGTACTGTTTTAACTCTGTGTGCGCATGCACCACCGAAATGTATAAATGTACCTTCCCTCGCAGTAAAAACCTCAGTTGATGTTTAGCGCTCGTCCTGTCGTTTTCTCTGTCTGCGTACCTGTTATTTTGCGCTAGTTTTTTAAATAATGATGACACAACAACTAGCCCAGCATTCTGCCTTGATCCTACAACCCATCCAGGTTCCTCGAAGCCCATTTGACCAAATGGGAATGGATATAATGGGCCCACTTCCTACTTCTACTGCAGGGAATCGCTTTGTTATCGTCTCAACCGACCATCTCACACGTTACGCTGAAACAAAGGCAATCCAGAGAAGTACAGCTGCCGAGGTGGCGTGCTTTTTCATTGATCATGTTGTATTGCGATATGGCGCACCAACCGTCGTAATAACAGACCGAGGAACCGCATTCACGGCTGCACTGATAGATCACGTCTTGCTGCTAAGTGGAACGTCTCATCGGAAGTCAACCGCCTGCCATCCACAACCCAACTGATTAACAGAACGCCTAAACAAAAGAATTGAATACATGCTCTCCATGTACGTGGATGTTGAACAGAAAAATTGGGATGACATCATACCTTATATCACCTTTGCATACAACACGGCGAAGCAAGAGACAACGCGCATGACTCCGTTCACCCTTGTTCAAGCACGAGATGTACGAACGGTGTTGGATGCAATGCATCCACACGACTTTGACGACACTGATACGGACACCGATGTGTTTACGCAACGCGCAGAAGAGGCTCGGCAGCTTGCACACTTGCGGATCTGCCAACAGCAAGACTACAACTCAGGGTGCTATGATCTTAGCCGTCGAAAGGTGATCTATGACTTCGGCGACAGAAGGTGGGTTTGGACACCCATAGGGAAACGAGGCCTCTCTGAGAAGCTGTTAAGACGATACTTCGGACCATATGCAGTATTGAGCCTACTCAGTGAAGTCACGTACGAGGTCGTCCCCGATAGTGCCAGTTGTACGCGGCGCCGCACGCATTGTCCTGAACTTGTGCATGGTGTCCGCATGAAGCCGTATGTGAGCGAATAACTATGCGAGAAACTCTTACTTACGCGAGCGACATTTCTGGCTTAGCATCGGGGCGATGCTCTTTTAGGGAGAGACAAAGGACGCGTATATTCTACTTAGAAGACGACGATGGGGGCAATAACGGACTCCGTCTAGTGGGTGCTAGAAATTTGGGAGAGGACGCAGAAAACGTGCCTCGGTTCCGTTTGTTTTTGAACAGGTTGTCCTGTTGTTCTTGAACGTCTCCCTGTCTTCTATCCGCGTTGTACCCCGACTACATATATATATATATATATATATATATATATATATATATATATATATATATATATATATATATATATATATATATATATATATATACATATATTGCAACGGGGGGGTGTTCGCCTAGCAGCACTAGCTCTAGGTTGCAGCGGTAGGCTTAAAACAGGTCGGTGCTATCTCGAAACGGGGAAGCAAGCACACCTCGTCGTCTTCTTCTCATCCACTAGCACCATGCCCGCTGCCCAGTGCCTTCAGTACAATCACTCCGCACCGAAAGAGTAGCCATCCTGGCCACCTACTGGCAGGAAAACGCAGAAGGGTCATGGCACTGCATGAGCCGGGAGACGTGCACAATTTCCTGGCGGCGACGACGCTGGTCAGAAGGCGCTTCCGTTGGCTCGATGAGGTAGTTGACCGCGGATGTTTTCTTCAGTACCCGATCAGGACCGTGGTACTTGGAGAGGAGCTTAGAGGAAAGGCCTGGAGGAGTAGAGGGCACCCACAACCAGACCAGTGAGCCAGGAGCAAAGCACGTAGCCGCAGTAGATGAATCATGGCGATGCTTTTGGCGCCACTGGTCCTGGGATGTCAACGAACGAGCGAGCTGGCGACATTCTTCGGCGTAAGCAGCCGCTCTAGAAACAGTCGTGCACTCCGAAGCATCTGGTCGGTAAGGCAGAATCGTGTCCATAGTGCATGAAAGTTCGTGTCCGTAAAGGAGAAAGAAAGGGGAGAACCCAGTGGTGCTTTGCGTGGCGGTATTGTAAGCGTAGGTGACGAAAGGCAGAATGCGATCCCAATTCGAGTGGTCAGATAAAGCATACATGGCCAACATGTCACGAAGGGTGCGGTTGAAACGCTCTGTCATCCCATTAGTTTGAGGATGATATGCCGTGGTGGTGCGGTGAATGATGCGACACTCCTTTAGCAATACTGCAATGACGTCGGAGAGAAAAACGCGACCGCGGTCGCTCAGTAATTCTCTAGGTGCTCCATGGCGTAAAATCAGGTTTCGAAGGATAAAACTGGCGACGTCTTTTGCTGTGGTAGATGCTAGGGCTGAAGTTTCGGCGTACCGCGTGAGGTGGTCGATAGCGACAATAACCCAGCGGTTGCCACTTGGAGTGTTGGGAAGCGGACCGTATAGGTCAATGCCGACGCGGTCGAACACGCGCGCGGGGCATGGTAAAGGTTGCAAGGGACCGGTGGCATGTTGAGGTGGCGTCTTGCGTCGTTGGCACATGAGGCAGGACAGGACGTACTGGCGAACGAAGCGGTACATACCGCGCCAGTAGTACCGAAGCTGGATGCGAGAGTGTGTCTTTAAGACACCAGCGTGGCCGCATTGGGGATCGTCGTGGAACGTGGCGCAGATGTCAGGGCGCAGGGGTCGGGGTATAACAAGCAACCACTTGCGACCACTCGAATTGTAGTTGCGGCGGTACAGCAGGTTATCCCGAATGATGAAGTGCGCGGCTTGACGACGGAGCGTCCGAGAAATTGGCGCTGGCGACTGGCTAGACAGGAAGTCAATAAGCGAAGAGATCCATGGGTCCTTGCGCTGCTCTGATGGCACATCGGTAATGTTGAGGGCGAAGGCTCCATGTGTGGAAATAGACGAGTGGACAGGACCGGAGGGCAGGGGTGACCGGGATAGAGCGTCTGCGTCTGAATGTTTTCGGCCGGAGCGATAAACAACGCGGATGTCGTACTCTTGCAGGCGCAATGCCCAACGGGCGAGCCGACCAGTTGGATCTTTTAATGAAGATAACCAGCATAGGGCATGATGGTCGGTCACGATGTCAAATGGACGCCCGTACACATGAGGACGAAATTTTCCGATTGCCCAAATGATGGCCAGACATTCCTTTTCAGTAACCGAGTAGTTCGCCTCGGCTTTGGTAAGGGTGCGGCTGGCATATGCGACGACATACTCTTTGAAGCCATCCTTGCGTTGTGCAAGAACAGCGCCGAGCCCGACACCGCTAGCGTCCGTATGGATCTCAGTTGGTGCAGATGGATCGAAGTGTCGCAGTACTGTAGGAGAGGTGAGAACACGTCGCAGTTCTTGGAATGCGTCGTCGCATGCCGGAGACCAGGCTGATAGGTCAGAACTGCCGGTGAGAAGCTGCGTCAAGGGGGCGATGATAGAGGCAAAGTTACGAATGAAGCGCCGGAAATATGAGCGCAAGCCGATGAAACTGCGAAGCTCTTTCATGGTGGTTGGTTTGGGGAACTCGGTTACGGCGCTAAGTTTCGTGGGGTCCGGGAGGATACCGTCTTTGGAAACGACATGACCGAGAATAGTAAGTGTGCGAGCGCCGAAGTGGCATTTCTTCAGATTGAGTCGCAGTCCTGCAGTGGAGAGGCACGCACGGACTTGCTCGAGGCGGCTGAGGTGCGTCGCAAAGTCGGTGGAAAAAACCACAATGTCATCCAAATAACAGAGGCACGTTTTCCACTTCAGCCCTCGAAGAATGATATCCATCATTCGCTCGAAAGTGGCAGGCGCGTTGTAGAGGCCGAACGGCATGACGGTGAATTCATATAGTCCATCAGGAGTTACAAAGGCTGTCTTTCGGCGATCGGCCTCTGCCATTGGCAGTTGCCAATACCCGGAGCGTAGATCCAGCGAGGAAAAGAATTCCGCTCCCTGCAGACTGTCCAAGGCATCGTCGATGCGTGGCAGAGGATAGACATCTTTGCGCGTTATTCGGTTAAGGCGGCGATAGTCGACGCAGAACCGAATGGAGCCGTCTTTTTTTTTAACAAGGACAACCGGAGATGCCCAGGAACTGTTAGAGGGCTGGATGATGCCACGCTCCAGCATGTCGTCAACGTGCTGGTCGATGAGACGGCGTTCAGCGGCCGACACACGATACGGACGCTGGCGCAATGGTGTTTGTCGGCCGGTGTCGATACGGTGAACGACTGCGGACGCCCGGCCCAAGGGTGGTTGGCCAATGTCAAATGAGGCACGAAAATGCTGAAGCAGCTTGATGATTTCGGTGTGCAGCGCAGGTGTGAGTTCTGCGTCGACAGCACGAGCGAAGACGTCTACAGGGGCATCGGTCGCGGCGGGAGGAGTTACGGCACAAAGCGGAAGTGATGCCGGATCACCAAACATGGTGGCCGGAAGAATGCTATCGAAAGCTTCGGCGGTACCCAGGCACTCGTCACGGAGTAGGGATGATGGGCAGGCGGATGGATTGCACACGTAAAGGGCAGCAGAACCTTCGCAAAAAGGGACGACAGCAAACGAAAGCAGAAAGTTCCGGCGGTGCGCACAAGTGGTCGACGGCGTAAAAAGGACAGATGAGTTCGCAGCAGAGCTACATAACACAGGAACCAGAGCGGCGGAGAAAGGTGCAATATCGATGTCACAGGCGGCAACAACTTTAGGAGATAATGGTCGTCAGGGTCAAAACACGGCACTGATAACGTAAGTTCACAACGAGCGCAGTCGATAAGAGCTTGATTTACAGATAGGAAATTCCAACCAAGAATAACGTCGTGCGAGGAACGAGGCAGGACGACAAATTCGATAACATGCATAACGCTTTGAATGACAACCCGGGCTGTGCGCGACGCTGAAGGCTGAATGCGATGCGAGGTTGCCATACGCAGAGAAAGAGAGGTAAGGGGAATGGTCACTTTGTTCAAATTGCGGCAGAGCTTCTCACTAATAATAGAAACGGCGGCTCCGGTGTCGATAAGTGCGTGTACGGTGACGCCGTCTACGGACAGTTCAAATACGTTCGCCGGCGCAGAATGAGGCCTTGAAATGTTCGACGGAAACGCAGTTCTTGCCTCTGGAACTGCGACTGCTAGTTTCCCTCTCGGGCTGGGCTGGGTCGGCGAACCATCGGGGAAATGGATCGGCGACGTGGGGAAGGCGACCGGCATGAATCGAAGGGGAGGCGACTGTAAGAGGTGTCCGGAGGAAGGTTAGATTGGTCCTGACGCGGAAGTCGAGCAGGCCTGTAGCTTGAGGCACCCCCACTGTCAGGTAAACGGGGGCTGCGACGGCGGCAGAATCGTGCTACGTGGCCCGGAAAATGGCATGAATAACATATTGGCCGGTTATCAGGTGTTCGCCAGGGGTTGACGACAGGGGCTCCAGCAGCCGAGTAAGGAACGACTATCGGACGCGAAGGTGGCGGCGGTACATGGAAGGTGCCGGTGGCCCGGTAGGAATCAGGAGCCGGAGGAGTGTAAGGCCGCGCGACAACGTCAGCGTACGTTAGCGGTCCAGCTGCAGGCTGCGGAGGAGGGGCAGATGGCAGCGCCGCGGCAACTTGCGTCTGAATGACGTGACGAAGCGAAGGAGCCAGGGTTGTCGACGGCTTGGGTGCGCTATTCGCCAGAGAGAGTTGGCGTGCGACTTCCTGGCGGATGAACTGCTTTATCTCCGGCATTAAAGCAGAGATGTCGGCAGCGTCGCGACCGAAGTCCAACGGGGATAGATCCGCAGTGTCCTGCTGAGCAGCGCATATTGATGCACGTTGCTTGCGCAGCTCGTCGTACTGCTGGCAAAGCTGTATGAGCTCGGCAATCGTCCGGGGACTCTTCGCGACGAGCATTTGAAAGGCATGCTCATCGATGCCTTTCATGACGTGCTTGATCTTGTCTGCTTCATCCATGGATGAGTTGACGCGCTTGCAGAGCGAGAGCACGTCTTCAATGTAACTGGTGAAGGTCTCGTCCTGGCGTTGAGCTCGACCACGCAAGCGCAGCTCAGCGCGAAGCCGGCGAACTGCGGGACGGCCGAAGTCCTCAGCCAAAGTCGCCGTGAAAGCCGACCAGGTGGTAAAATCGGCCTCGTGATTGCGGAACCATAGGTTGGCCACGTCAGTCAAGTAAAATATGACATTTGTGAGCTTGGCGCGGTCGTTCCACTTATTATAGGCGCTTACACGGTCATATTCGGCGAGCCAGTCTTCCACGTCGTGGTCGTCTGTGCCGCTAAATATAGCCGGATCGCGCTGGCGGATAACACCAGAGCAGACGATGGCCGGGGGCACGGGAGCAGCAACCTGGGACGGTCCCGGTTCATCCATTGTAACAGCTGGTAGTAGCGTACGACTGCGGAGTTCCAGGATGTTGAAGAGAAACCCAGCAGCTCCACCAAATGCAACGGGGGGGGGGGGGTGTTCGCCTAGCAGTACTAGCTCTAGGTTGCAGCGGTAGGCTTAAAACAGGTCGGTGCTATCTCGAAACGGGGAAGCAAGCACACCTCGTCGTCTTCGTCTCATCCACTAGCACCATGCCCGCTGCCCAGCGCCTTCAGTACAATATATATATATATATATATATATATATATATATATATATATATATATATATATATATATATATATATACCCCGCAGGGGCGTCTGCGTAAGCAGGCGTTTGGTGAGTTGCGACACCACGTACCCGAGCACACGAGAGTTGGACCCTCCCGCGTGTAGCCGTGCGCGGCTCAGCCGTGTCCGGGGAATGGGGGATCTGCGAGGTTGAGCTGATGCCGGGTGTTCGGACCTTTAAGGCCCCCCGGCGGGGGCAACACACCTCTTTGGCCTCTGCTTCACGTAGATGGCACCCCCGGACTGACCCACCCGGGGGAAATCGGTAGTCGCCTTTTCCTGTCTCTTTCTTCTCAAACCTTCGTCTTTATCTCTCACTTTATATCTTTCCTGTCTTCTTCTCTCTTCCATTTACTTCCTTTCTCCACGGCGGCAAGGGTTAACCTTGTGTGGATATCCTACCTTGGATACACCATATTGGGTTATAGTGATGGCGTACGGCTGGCGTCGTGCAGGCTTATACACAAGCTGTGCCGCGTCCCCTCGTTGGGCTCCGTGGTGGGCGGTCGGCGCTGTTGCCGAACATACACATTTTCCTATGGCAGCGCAAGCCTCTGTTGTCTATGATCGGCGTCTGAAGAGATGCCGCACAGAAGTACCATTTCAATTTTCCTTTCAAAGCAACGCCCCAACATTTCCAAAGTACTATGTAGTGCATAGTGAAAGCAACATACCGGTAAGGAAACTCTCTCCATTCCTGGTAGCGAAGTGTCTGAAAGACAAAATCGGACCAACATACAAAGCATCCAAAATGTCTAGCGGGGACCTCCTCCTAGAACTGAATAACAAAGATGAAGCAGATAAGCTCTCTGACTTACCAGTATTGGCGACGCGACAGTGACTGTTTCAGCCCACAGAACACTTAATACAAGCAGGGGAGTAATATCTGAAGAAGACTTTATTGGCTTAAATGACGAGGAACTGCTGGAAGGTTTCCAGGAACAAAATGTGACAAAGGTACAAAGAATAGTAATCCGTAGAAATGACCAAGAAATCCCCACCAAACATGTCATACTTACATTTGGTACAAGCGTAATGCCTACCTCTCTGGATGCAGGGTACGTAAAAGTAAATGTCAGGCCATATCTCCCGAACCCAAGAAGGTGTTTCAAGTGTCAAAGGTTCGGACATGCTTCACATGCATGCCGAGGCCAAACAACCTGTGCTAAATGCAGCTCAAATGATCATCAATCTGCAAACTGCACTTCTTTCCCACATTGTATTAACTGCAAAGGAGACCATTCAGCCTACTCGCCGTCTTGCCCATGCTGGAAAAAAGAAAAAAAGTAATTGCACTAACTGTCAAAGAAAAAATATCCTTCTTTGAAGCCAGAAAGCGGCTATCGTATCTTCCGCGAAGAAGTTACGCCGATGTGACGCAGTCGGGGGCAGCGTCACAGAGGCCTCCGGAGTCCTCCGAGCCCACGCGCAGCGGTGCTGCAGTGACTCCTCCCGCCCCCGTGATGGAAGCAGCCGACGCTGCTCCATCCTCTTCCAAGGCCCTGCAAACACCTGCCCCGCAGGGCCCTAAGATCAAGCGAACTCCAAGGCCCGAGGCATGTGTCTCCGCGCCAAACTCTCGGTCCTCCAGCGCCTCAGAGAGAGCGATGGAGGTCGACACAAAAACTCCGGTGTCATTGACACCGAAGGACAAGCGCTCTCTCGAGCGCGGTAAGAGGGACAAAATCCCAGTAACCATTCAAACCATTCAAATTCATTTGTATCAGCCTTCTTAATCCATGTCACCTATAATCCCACCTCTTACTTTTCCGTAGTGCCATTTCTGACCTTTCAATTTCAATATGGCTTTTGTTATCCATTGGAATTGTAGAGGCCTTTTACACAACTTAGGTGACATCAAAGACTTGTTAAGTAACTTCTCTCCTGTGGCCTTGTGCTTACAAGAAACAAACTTAGGCGAAAAGCACAAAACATTTTAAATGGATTCACTGTTGTACGGCGCGATCGTACTCAGGCGAACCGGCTTTCGGGCGGCGTAGCTATAGTTCTACGGAACGGCATTGCAGCTAGAGAAGTCACCATTAATACTCACTTGGAAGGCATTGCTGTCACGGTTTTAGCACATAAAACCATTACCATTTGTTCAATGTACATTCCACCACATTCACATTTTACTGTAGGAGACCTGGAGTTAGTTTTAAACCAGCTACCCAAACCTTTTTAATAGCAGGTGATTTTAGCGCTCATAACATATTATGGGGTAGCAAAACAACTGACACCAGGGGACAAACACTTGAAGATTTTATCCTGACTAACGAAATATGCTTTTTAAACACTGGTGTGCCAACCTACTGCTCCCCAAGCACAGGAGCTATGAGCTGTCTTGATCTGGCGCTGTACACTCCATCTCTGTTGATCGATTTTAAAGGAAGTGTTATTAACAATCCTTATGGTAGTGATCATATGCCCGGCATTATTAAAAACACATCTCCTTTCCCTACGGTACCATCAAGACCACCCCGTTGGAAACTCCATCTAGCAGACTGGCCTCTCTTCAGCGAGAAGGCCAGTCTTGATCACATATCAGATCATCAAACAATAGACGAAATGAATGAAAAGATTATTGCCTCCATACTTGCTGCAGCAGAACAGACGATCCCGCAATCCTCCGGCTTCTTAAGGAAAAAACTAAAACCCTGCTGGACAAATGAATGCACTCAAACTAAAAAAAGCACAAAACAAAGCATGGGGTATCTTTCGGCGATATCCAACACATGATAACCTCCTGTGTTTCAAAAAAGCTAAGGCGAAAGCCAGGTACACGCGTAGGCAAGCCGAAAGACAGTCTTAGCAAACATATGTATCCTCCATCAATAGCTCAATAACATCCAAAAGAATGTGGGATCAGCTTCGAAAGTTCAGAAGCGAGTACGCTCCCTATACGATCCCATACTCTCACCTCCAGGTTCACAAACGAATTTAAAAGAACAAGCAGATATATTAGGGCAGCATTTCCATAACATATCAAGCTCACTAAACTACTCCACTGAATTTCAAAAGTATAAACAATCAGCAGAAAAACAAAAGCTTCCGACAGCAGGAAGTTCCGAGAAACCATATAATGCCCCCCTAACACTTTCCGAAATTAACAGAGTACTCACTACTGGCAAAAAAACAGCGCCAGGTCCGGACAGAATACATTACAGAATGCTCGCACACCTTTCCTCAAAAGCAGTTAGGGCATTGCTCCGCTTCTTCAACATAATCTTGGAAACAGGAAAAATGCCGAATGCGTGGAAAAAAGCCATTATAATCCCTTTCTTGAAAGCTGGAAAGCATCCTACAGCAGATACCAGCTACCGACCTATAGCACTCACAAGCTGTCTCGCCAAGACCTATGAATCCATTATAAATATCAGATTGGCATACGTCCTCGAAACTGAGAACCTGCTCGATAATCATCAGTGTGGGTACAAGAAAGGCTGCTCCACAACAGATCATCTAGTTCGGTTAGAACACGAGATACGTACGAGATACGTGATACAAAAGCAATATTGTCTCACAGTTTTCTTTGATCTTGAAAAAGCGTACGACACAACATGGAGGTTCGGTATTTTAAGGGATATAGCGGATTTAGGGATCCGCGGCAGAATGCTTAAATGTCTAGCTGATTTCATGTCCGATCGAACATTCCAGGTGCGTTTAGGAACGGTGCTGTCCAGCGTATTTATTCAGGAAAACGGAGTACCTCAGGGATGCGTATTGAGCGCAACATTGCTTGTGGTGAAAATGAATTCGCTCAATAATGTAATTCCATCTTCTATAATGCATTCACTATATGTGGATGATCTTCAAATTGCATGTCGCGCATCGAACATGGCAACCTGCGAACGACAAATTCAAATTACACTAAACAAACTAACGCAGTGGGCATCTGAAAACGGCTTTCGCTTTTCAAGTGAAAAAGCGATTATTGTTGTCTTTATACAAAAAAGAGGCCTACAACCAGATCCCATCCTTAAACTACATGATGCCACACTACCCGTGAAACAAGAACACAAGTTTCTGGGTGTTCTGTTTGATAAAAAGCTGAACTTTCTCGCATACATCAATAGTATTATAAATGAAAGCGAATAATGCACTTAACATTCTAAAAATCCTCTCCCGGAAACGGTGGGGCTCTGACCGTAAATGCCTGCTACACATCTACCGCACTTTGGTGCGTAGCATATTAGACTATGGTAGCATTACTTATGGTTCAGCCAGACTATCTTACGTCCGACGACTTGATCCAGTCCATAACCTAGGACTACGACTAGCATGCGGTGCTTACAGAACATCACCTATACATAGCTTACATGTTGAATGTAATGAACCTCCTTTACAGCATCGCAGAGCGCTAATAACTTTTTCCTACATACTGAGAATCCGATCCTCACCACAACACATATGGTACAACATCGTCACAAAGTGCAGCTCACGCTTACATTACACAAATAAACCAAACTTGATCAGGCCGCTTATCTTGCGATACGAGGAATACTGTCGGGATTATGACATCCCTCGGGAAGTCCTCCAGGTTGCCAGAAAGCCAGAATGTTTACCCCCGTGGTGTGATTTCACAGCGTTATGTGATTGGACACTAACACATCTAAAGAAAGGAGACACACCACATCAACACATTATACAAGAATTCCGCTCTCTTCAAGACAAGTATATAAACTACATAAAATTTTATGCTGATGGCTCTAAAACGGAAAAACACGTGGGTGTAGGGGCCATAACAGAAAATTGGGAAACATGTATTCGATTACCTCAGCATACCTCTGTCTGCACAGCCGAAGTGTACGCGATATGGACGGTAGTTCAAAAGATCATTGGTGACAAACTTGAAAACACTGTCATATACACAGATTCATTAAGCGTACTGAAGGCTCTACACATGAAATCCCAAAGTGAACCCTTGTTAGGCGATATTTTGAATCCATTAACATCAACAAATACGGCAGATCAATGAAGTTTTGCTGGGTACCAAGCCATGTTGGAATATTGGGTAACGAAGTGACGGATAGATGCGCATCAATGGCAGCGTGCAAAAACATTCAAAATACAGCACTTCCATATAAAGACCGTGTAAATGCGATTCGGAAGGCCTTGACGTCAAAATGGCAACACGATTGGGACACTTGTTTAAGAAACAAGCTTCATCTAATTAAACCTGTAATTGGCGAGTGGAAATCATGCAGTCACCAGCAACGATTCTACGAGGTGATCTTGTGTCGACTTCGAATTGGACACACACATCTGACGCACAATTTCCTTCTCCGAAAAGGAAACCCGTCAACTTGCGAAAAATGTAATGAAGCTCTTACAGTCATGCACATCTTAATAACATGTCCACGCATCAATACACTGAGACGGAGGTTTTTACACAGCCTGTATAAATTGCACATTCCATTACACCCTACCCTATTACTAGCAGATGACCCCCTAGTGCTATTTCCTAACCTCTTCGACTTTTTAGAAAAAACTGGTTATTTACACGAACTATAATGTAATGCAGGTTTCCCTGCCCTGACGTTCCGTGTTCTTTTTTCTTGTGACTGGCGCAGCATGGCCTTAGTTGCCTTTGTGCCACTAAACCCAAACTAACTAACTAAGACACACACACACACACACACACACACACACACACACACACACACACACACACACACACACACACACACATATATATATATATATATATATATATATATATATATATATATATATATATATACCAGAAAAAAAAACAGTTCTGGGTCCGGGTATTCACAGTGAAGTAGACGCGCGTATGAAGCGGTTTATTGACGTTTCGGCCGGTGTCCGGCCTTCATCAGAATACATTGCGTGGTGTCAGTACAGTTAATATACATGTGCCTATCAACCAAATGAAGATAGGTTTACATGAAAAACGAATAAAATGGGCGAACAAAATGCATCCGAATCGTTCAAAGGATGGCTGACACGTGTATAGACCGATGGCGACTGCGAACATATCATCTAAAATACAAAGCATAAAAACGCACCGAAATGAATTGTAAAAACCAATCGCCACGTGACAACAAAACGTCAATATGTGCTCAATATGTGCTATGTTATCAATCAAACACAGACACAGAAAAAGGGGAATAGCGACGTACTAGTAGCAGAAGGTACAAGTGACGGGCTACAAAGACATGCAACTCAATTTTCCTACACATTCATTCATACAACACGCGACGGTATCAAACTTATATATAAGGCAGGATTCGCGGGCTTCTCTATCATAATTTGAACGAAATCCAGATTCAAGCAACGTGACTCTCAGTTTATCAAATGAGTGGTCAGGAAGATGCAGGTGTCTTGAGATGGGCAGTTTGGGCGACGTGTTAGCGTGCGATTTATGATTGTTAATGTGGAATCTGAAAGGCCCTTCTGTTTTTCCGATGTACCGTTTTTTGCAGAGCGTACATTCAAGCATGTATATTACGTTTTTTGTGTCGCAGTCAAAATCGCCTTTGATTTTTAAACGGAAGTTTGAAGACGTACTAGTAACCTGTTGCGATGTGACCATGTAGGGGCATACTTTACATCGTGGTTTTCAACAAGGATGTCATCCGATGGCATCAGGGCAGTCAGTCTTTGATGATGACCCTAATATATCTCGAATATTTCTAGCTTTACGGTATACTGCTTTAGGCGGATCAGAGAATATGTTTGTTGACATATTCTCTGATTTGTCCAGCTATGTGGAGCACAATATGCAATTTGGGGCAGTTCTTGATTCTAGTCTTTTTTCCGACGTCGATGCCAGCTAACTTATCAGAAAGCGAGAGGCCAGACTGCCCAAGAAAGTCTGCAGTGCTGCCGAGAGCTTGTTGCATCATTCTTGATTTCTTTATACCTTTCCCACAGACTGTAGTACAGCACAAACTGTAGTACTTGTAGACTGCCTGTGCTGGTGTGGGTGGGCCAAATGTACCTCCAACTCTCACCTGAAACTTTGTCTTTCAGAAGGTTACTGTTGAATTTAGGTTTTCTAGCAGAAATTTTCTTGCTCATCGTTCCTCTTAATAGAGTAGCATGAGGTACTGCTGTTAAAAGCCTCTTCACTCTCGTAATTATTTCACAAGTCGTATTACACAATGCCCCGTAATTAAGCTTCTGCAGCTTAAGGGACAGAAGGGACAGCGCTTGTAAAATGTTTTCTTCGTGCTGTAGGCACGATGCAGTATGAGCATTTATGTCTCGACATTTATACATCTGTAGAACCAGCTTCCTGATGGAGTACTTGTTATGCCTGATCATGCTTATTTGTGCATTGCTGTTGAACGATACATAATGATGCAGTGAATGTTTACACACTCGGAAGTACCAGAAAAGATGCTTGTTTTGCAATTTTACCCTTTGCTTTCGATTAGTGTTAGATTTTGCAACAGCATAACCCCCTATGCAATAGTATTTTGGAAGTTTAAGGCTTCAATGAATGATGATGAAATAAATCTAACTGCAAGAGCTTTTTTACTTATGACTACCATAGAAATGCGACTGCATTGGCTGGCAATTCAACCCCTCTCCTCATGTTAGCAGCATAATTCTGTAGGCACAGTTGCAGGTAAATAAATTGAACAAACTTGTTGACTGCAGATTTGTTTTTTTTTTTCTGGCCGGTATGGAGGTTAAACTTGCAATAAGTTTGTCATTGCAAAAAAAGCACCTTGTCTTCTTTTATTGAATAAACCGCATATTGTGTATTGTTGAAATGCAGAAATTTCTTTTAAAATACCAGGGGGATATATCCTTGGAAGTAGCATGGTACTTCATTACTTTAAAGGTAGTATTCACAGTGAATATCGTAATATGGTTTTACACCCTCATATATGTGATCCCATACTTATTAGAAGCCGTTATTAGAAACATGTAAGGCATAATGTGTTTGCACACTCGATCGCTGCGAACGTGCAAGAACCATTTGTACTTAAAAGATTCAAAGGTTCACAGGAAAGGATGCAACTGGCTGACAACACTGCACAGTTTTGATTTACTTTTCTTTAACGTATCGTCTTCTCCTGCTTCATCTCCACAACAGGCTGCTTGCCTGCTTTTCGCATTGTTGCATGAGTTTTACAAGCTGGTGCAGGACGATACGTTGTTATTGTTCCACTATAGCTGGTGAATAATTTACTTAATTTACTAACTGTAAGGTTTTTACCGTTCAAAGGAAATGTTAATACAAGTGCAGTAAGGATACAAAGTCCGCAACATATTCAATGTTTATTGGTTTTTCTGCAATAAAAGGATTCTCCAGAGAAGCGATGCAACTTTGCGTGCATGAAATATTTGAAAAGAAATTAACGACGCTTTTTATTCAAGCCACGGAGTTGATCCTATCGTAGAAAATTCATTACGATTCTTCATGAAGAAGAGAGTAAAGCTGGCTGTTTTCCGGTTGGCAACAGCAGTGCTGACGTCTGGTCACTTCAGCCTACACGTTTGCTTTGCCAAATTTAATAAGTAATTGAAGTAAGATAACCTTTCAACATGCATCGTAAATTCACGCTTGAAAACCGACAAGAAAATGCAACTTAACGGTACCGCATTCAGCACAACGTTGAAACTTCGGGTACTTTGCTGTCTTGTCATTTGACCGTGCCAAGGTTGAAATTATGTATGTTCCTCCGTACGCGCGATTTTTGTATGCTACTCAACAAAAGAAAATTGTGACAACTCCAAAAGGACATGTCGTGTCGTGGGAATCGAACACTTCGCAGTATTGACAACTCGCAAAGGTGTAAGAAGCAACCGTGAAAATGCACTTCATTTGCTGCGTAGCGTGTCAACGAAACCATAGAAAAGGGAGAACGGAATCTGCGTTACAAGTTTTTTTTATTCTCCCTTTGCGCACGTACCGAATTCGGTAATCCATATCGCCGCGCAATGCACTTGTTGAGCGAGACGCCATTTCGCAAAGCAAACTGACAAAATAGCTCTCCGCGCAATTTCGACGGAAAATCGTAGCGACCACGGCGACGGTGTGACTGTGCGAACAACCGGCTGGCCGCAGCCAGAAATCAGGGGGTCGGCACTGTGACTGCGAATTTCATCTCAAGCGACTGAAATCACGCTTCCGGTGCGACGAAAATCACATTATGTGAAACAGGCCCTATACATGTGAAACAGGCCCTTTACCCTATACAGGCCAAAATAACGACAAAGAAGGCTTTCGGATACGCCCCGCATCCGTAAGGGAGTCCTCACCGATACCCTGTCTCCCGGTGCGTACTGGACTTCTCTTCCTCGTAATTTGTATTGGTCAGCGTCGGTTTGCTGTTGCTGCTGAATGCGGTGTCGTGCCAGCTGCCGTGCTTCTTCAGCTGTTTGTGTGAACCCGCTAACGTCATGGTCATTTTCGGAGATCTCATCTACAGGTAGCATTGCATTTAAGGTTATGGTGATGGTCCGGCCAAAAACAAGTTGGACAGGTGTCATTTCAGTCACCTCTTGCACAGCGGTATTTTTTCGAACGTCGCATACAGTAGTATCCTCTCCCACGGCCGGTGCTTCATGTCCACGTGTAACGACAACGTATCTGTCAGCGTTCTGTTGAGTCGTTCAGTCAGTTCATTTGTTTGAGAATGATGTGGGGTGGTTTGTCGGTGACCGTGTTCGTCAGTTTCATGATGGACTGCGTCAAATGGGCCGTAAATATGGTCCCTCGGTCCGTGACGAGAAGATTTAGAGTCCCATGTCGCCGTACTATCATCATCATCATCATCATCAGCCTGGTTACGCCAACTGCAGGGCAAAGGCCTCTCCCACACTTCTCCAACTACCCCGGTCATGTACTAATTGTGGCCATGTCCTCCCTGCAAACTTCTTAATCTAATCCGCTCAGTTAACTTTCTGCCGCCCCCTGCTACGCTTCCCTTCCCTTGGAATCCTGTCCGTAGCCCTTAATGACCATCGGTTATCTTCACTACTCATTACATGTCCTGCCCATGCCCATTTCGTTTTCTTTATTTCAACTAAGATGTCATTAACTCGCGTTTGTTCTTTCACCCAATCTGTTCTTTTCTTATCCCTTAACGTTACACCTACCATTCTTCTTTACATAGCTCGTTGCGTCGTCCTCAATTTAGGTCGAACCCTTTTCGTAAGCCTCCAGGTTTCTGCCCCGTACGTAAGTACTGGTAAGACACGGCTGTTATACACTTTTCTCTTGACGGATAATGGCGACCAGCTGTTCATGACCGTAGAATGCCTGCCAAACACACCCCAGTCCATTCTTATTCTTCTGATTATTTCAGTGTCATGATGCGGACCCGCGGTCACTACCTGCCCTAAGTAGATGTATTCCCTTACCACTTCCAGTGCCTCGCTACCTATCGTAAACTGCTGTTTTCTTCCGAGGCTGTTAAACATTACTTTAGTTTTCTGCAGATTAATTTTTAGACCCACCCTTCTGCTTTGCCTCTCCAGGTCAGTGAGCATGCATTGCAGTTGGTCCCCTTAGTTACTAAGCAAGACAATATCATCAGCGAATCGCAAGTTACTGAGGTATTCTCCATTAACCCTTATCGCCGATTCTTCACTATGCAGGTCTCTGAATGCCTCCTGTAAACACGCTCTGAATAGCATTGGAGAGATCGTATCTACCTGCCCGACGCCTTTTTTCATTGGGATTTTGTTGCTTTCTTCATGGAGGACTGTGGTGCCTGTAGAGACGCTACAAATATATTTCAGTATTTTTACATAGGGCTCGTCTACACCCTGATTCTGTAATACCTCCATGACGGCTGGCATTTCGACTGAATCAAACACTTTCTCGTAATCAATGAAGCTATATATAAAGGTTGGTTATATTCCGCAAGTTTCTCTATCACTTGATTAATAGTTTGAATATGGCCTATTGTTCAGTAGCCTTTACGGAATCCCGCCTGGTCCTTTGGTTGACGGAAGTTTAAGGTGTTCCTGATTCTATTTGCAATTACATTAGTAAATACTTTTTAAGCAACGGACAGTAAGCTGATCGGTCTATAATTTTTCAAGTCTTTGGCGTCCCCTTTCTTATGGATTAGGATTATGTTAGCGTCCTTCCAAGATTCCGGTACGCTCGAAGTCATGAGGCATTGCATATACAGGGTGGCCAGTTTTTCTAGAATAATCTGCCCACTATCCTTCAACAAATCAGCAGTTACTTGATCCTATCCAGCTGCCTTCCGCCTTTGCATAGCTGCCAAGGCTTTCTTTACTTCTTCCGGCGTTACTTGGGGGATTTCAAATTCCTCCAGACTATTCTCTCTTCCATTATCGTTGTGGGTGCCACTGATACTGTATAAATCTCTATAGAACTCCTCAACCACTTGAATGATCTCATCCATATTAGTAGTGATATTGCTGGCTTTGTCTCTTAACGCATACATCTGATTCTCACCTATTCCTAGTTTCTTTTTCACTGCTTTTAGGCTTTTTCCGTTTCTGAGAGCATGTTCAATTCTATCCATATTATACTTCCTTATGTCACGTGTCTTACGCTTGTTGATTAACTTGGAAAGTTCCGTCACTTCTATTCTAGCTGTAGGGTTTGAGGCTTTCATATATTGGCGTTTCTTGATCAGCTCTTTCGTCTGCTGCGATAGCTTACTGGCATCCTGTCGAACGGAGTTATGACCAACTTCTATTGCACATTCCTTAATGATGCCCATAAGATTCATATCTTTGACACTAAGGTCCTCTTCCTGAGTTAAGGCCGAATACCTGTTCTGTAGCTTGATCTGGAATTCGTCTATTTTCCCTCGTATGGCTAACTCATTGATCAGCTTCTTATGTACCAGTTTCTTTCGTTCCCTCCATAAGTCTAAGCTGATTCTAGTTCTTACAATCGTATGGTCACTGCAGCGCACTTTGCCGAGCACATCCACATCTTGTATGATGCCAGGGGTAGCGCAAAGTGTAATGTCTATTTCATTTCTAGTCACACCATTCGGGCTCCTCCACGTCCACTTCCAACTATCTCGCTTGCGGAAGAAGGTATTCATTATGCGCTTATTATTCTGTTCTGCGAATTCTACTAATAAGTTTCCCCTGCTATTCCTAGAGCCTATGCCACATTCCCCCACTGACTTGTCTCCAGCCTGCTTCTTGCCTACCTTGGCACTGAAGTCGCCCATCAGTATAGTGTATTTTGTTGTGACTTTACCCATCGCCGATTCCATGTCTTCATAAAAGCTTTTGACTTCCTGGTCATCGTGACTGGATGTAGGGGCGTAGACCTGTACAACCTTCATATTGTACCTCTTATTAAGTTTCACAACAAGACCTGCCACCTTCTCGTTAATGCTATAGAATTCCTGCATGTTACCAACTATATCCTTATTAATGAGGAATCCGACTGGTAGTTCTCGTCTCTCGGCTAAGCCCCGGTAGCACAGGGCGTGCCCGCTTTACAGCACTGTATATGCTTCTTTCGTCCTCCTAATTTCACTGAGCCATAATATATCCCATTTACTGCCCTCTAACTCTTCCAATAGCACTGCTAGACTCGCCTCGCTAAATAACGTTCTAGCGTTAAGCGTCGCCAGGTTCAGATTCCAGTGGCGGCCTGTCCGGAACCAGGGATTCTTAGCACCCTCCGCTGCGTCGCAGGTCTGACCACCGCTGTGCTCAGTTGCTTCGCAGCTGCTGGGGACTGAGGGCCGGGGTTCGATTGTTGTTTTCATATAGGAGGTTGTGGCCAAGTACTGAACCAGGGTGGGCAATCCTGCTCTGGTGTGGCAGTGCATTACCGTGCAATGCTACAATGTTAGTGACAATAAAATCAGCTACTTCACTGGTCATTCACTGGCACTGGGGGCGTGGAACCGGTGACATGGCATCAACCCTTATATATTGTTTGCTGCTTTCGCAGATTGGCCTCATGGACGTTTTTGTGACACGCTTTAATTCGGCATCAGCGTACGTAGGCGGCGAAGCCCGACTGGAAGTGAACTGCGATGGATTGCTTTTTACGTGGCTCTGGGACCAACAGATGTGCCCGGCACTCGCTGAATCTGACTTCTTTCCACTTCACGAATGGCTACTGTGTGACCTGGGAAACGCTGGCGGTATCCTTGAGCTACAAAAGCCTCGAAGCGGCACTACGACGACGGGGCATGGAACCGGCGACATCTGCATCAACCCTTATATATTGCTTACTTCTTTCCCAGATTGGCCTCATGGACGTTTTTGTGTCACGCTGCACTTCGGCATCAGCGTACGTAGGTGACGAAGCCCGACTGGAAGTCAGCTGCGATGGACTGCCTTTTACGTGGCTCTGGGACGAACAGATGTGCCCGGCACTCGCTGAATCTGACTTCTTCCGACTTCACGAATGGCAACTGTGTGCCCTGGGAAACGCTGGCGGTATCCTTCAGCTACAAAAGCTACGACGACGGGGCGTGGAACCGGAGACATGGCATCAACCCTGATATATTGTTTAGTGCTTTCGCAGGTTAGTTGCAAGCACTATTCTTCGAATAATGTTTGCATTGCTTTGCCGGTTCCACCCCAAACTTTGTTTTTCTTGTGTTCAAAGCAGTGTGTTTCTTTGTAGTGGCGCAGGGGGCTCGTACGACGTCAGTTTGTTGTTTGCAGGCGTTCCGCTTTCTATTTACTAATTTTGCTGCTAAGTGGAGGCGACATAGTGCCGAACCCAGGGCCCGATACTGCATAGTTTGAACGAATACTTGAAGGCCAAAACACAATATTGAAAAAGCTGTCAGCAATGGAGAACAAGTTCTCTTCTGAAATAGAAGAACTGAAGGCACATATTGTGTCATTATTTATTTATTTATTTATTCATTTTTTTATTTCAGGGGTACTGCCGACCTCTCATTGGGGCCTTAGGTGGGAGTGGGTTATAACACAACATATTTGGAAACAAAGAGAAACAAGTCTAGAAGCGCAACAGAAAAAGTTGCCAAAGCAAGTTCAATGCAGGTACTAGGAGAACGTGATGCATGCACAGGTACAAGAAACAGAAGCTAGAAACTCGAATACTAGAAATTATACAATTCAAGGGCAGAATGACGGCAACAGACATCTCTTGACAAACATCTCTGCAACGAGTGAATATACCATAATCAGCGCAAGATAAATTTGTAAACATTACGCCTTGCGAACACCCAAAGATACACATGACGCCAAGCAAATATTCTTTAGCACGCTGAAAAAATACTAGAAAACGTAAATTGAAGCGTAGTGCGCGTGCGTTGAACGAGGCCAGATAGGGAAAGGGGGGACATGTACGATGAGGTAAATCAAGTTTATTGTTGCCGCAGCTTTGCCATAAACGACTCAACAGTAGTACAATTTACAGTATCAGCAGAAAGAGCATTTCATTCAGTAACGGTGCGCGGAAAAAAAGAATTTTTAAAAGCTCGTGTCTTGCAAGAATACTCCCTCAGTGTCTTTGGGCGCTCGGATCGCGTGGATCGCCGATCAACGGATTCTATGTACGTGTCCTTGTTTATGCGCAGCTTGTCATGATAAAGTAAAAACATGTATTTCAAACGATCATGTAGTCTTCTTGTCTGCAATGTATCCAGGTTAGCGTTATTTAGAAGTGTAGTGGGGGATGGAAAGGAACTGTAGCGATTGTAAACAAATCTAATTGCTTTCCTTTGAATCATTTCAAGCTTTTAGTGTTTTCTTGGCTATGCGGATCCCAAACCACGGAAGAGAACTCGAGGATGGGACCGATGTAAGTTTTGTACGCAATTAGTTTTAATATATGGGTGAATTTGCGCAGAGACCTTCTTAAAACTCCCAATTTCTGCATAGCTTTCCTTTCGATGTAGGCAACATGCTCGTTCCACCTAAAATCAGAGCTAAGTATGACGCCTAAGTACTTGTAAGTATCAACGAAAGGTAGTTTTTGGCCATTAATAAAATAATCGCATTTTAAGGGAGACCGTTTACGCGTAACACTCATTGCCACCGTCTTCTTTTCGTTGACCTTCATTGCCATCGTCTTCGTTCGTTGACCATCGGAAGAAACAATCACAGGAGTAAATGATATTCGTTCTTTACTGGCTAACGTTGAGGCACAGCAACGTCAGAATCAGGTAACATTGTCGACTTTTCGTTCAAAAATTGACGATATTGAGAATCGTCAAAGGCGGAATAATTTACTTTTTTATGGTTTTCAAGATAGTGATGCTGGCGGAAACGCAAATAAATCAAGTGAATTTGTCTCAAACCTGTGCCGCACTAAACTGGAACTTAATAATGTTGGAATTGAGCGCGCTGACAGGATAGGAACCTATTGAGCAGATAAAGGACGCCCAATTATAGTAAAGTTCTCCTCTTTCAAAGAACACCAACAAGTGTTAAATAATGCACGCAAACTAAAGGGCCCTAACCACAGTATTTCCGAAGATTTTTCACGCGTGGTGAGGGATAAAAGAAGCCGTTTATGGAATTTTGCGAAACAGAATCGGCAAGGAGGTATAAAAGCAGTACTAAAGTTTGATACCTTGCATATGGGCAACAAACGCTATCAGACTGATAGCGTGACCAACAAAGTGAAGCAGATGTGACCATCAACAGTGACTAACATAAAGTAAATGTTCAGCGTTTTGGTGATCAACAGCAGGAGCATAAGAAATAAAGTCGATTCTTTGCATATCCTTCTTAGATCGGTTGAGCCATCAATAGTTATTGGCCCCGAGTCATGGTTGAACTCGAGCGTCTTGAATTCTGAACTTTTCCCAGATGCCTATCATTGTTTCAGACGCGATCGAGGAGCAAGAGGGGGAGAGGTATTTATTCTTGTTAGCTCAAGCTTATCGTGTGTACCACTGGAAGGTTCTACAGCCGATCTTGAGTCTGTTTTTTGCAAAGTGAGGCTATGTAATGGGAAAAGTCTAGTTATTGGTTCATATACCGTCCTCCCGGAACATCATACAACCAGTTTCTTCAGCTGTTTGCTTTCCTTGATACGCTTGAAAATGATATCATAATACTAGGGGGAGATTTTAATCTCCCGCGTATAAACTGGTCGTGCGATGACCCTGTAGGGTCGGTCACTGGCCATGTGTATTCTGCATTTTTGGATCTCGCCTGTGATTTTACGTTTCAACAGCACATTCGTGATGCATCACGGAGCGACGGCACAGGTCACGTACTCGATTTGCTCTTATGTAGTGTCCCGAACATTTTAACAAATGTGAATGTACTTCCCGGCTTAATTGACCATTGTTTTTTTACTGCTGGTATAAACGTTCAATATGTGTCCGTGCCGAAGAAGGAAGCCAGAAAGATTTACGTGTGTAAGAGGGCTAATTTTGTGGGTATAATTTCCGCGTTTGAATCATATTTTCCTACCTTTGATGCATTAGTTGATGAATTGAGCATTGAAGAGTTATGGAAGCTGTTTAAAGACAAGCTGTTTGAATCGCGCCATGTATTTGTTCCTAGTCATGTTATCTCATCTAAACGGTCAAGGTTTAATCATCAGCTGCGCACACTAATACAAAAAATTTGACGAGCTTATATCCATTTTCGGAGAGTGAAGTCCCAGAACACTTGGTTAGAACTGAAATGTTTCAAAAAAAGCTTTCAGAATCTTACGGAGTAGGCCAAGTATACTTATTTCGAAAACCTTGGTGTGAAGTTGCTGAAAGATTCAAGAGAGGTCTATAGATTTGCTAGGTGTAACGGTAAAGAAAACAATTCTATCCCCCCTTTAAAGAGCTCTGAAACCATAATTGATACTGATGGAGACAAAGTGAGACTCTTTAGTGATTTTTTTTGTCATTGTTTAGACCAAAACGTTCTCGCACTCTTAATGTCATCTGCCAGATGGAAATTAAACAAATGCCTGAGGTTATATTTGGTGTAGAAGGTTTGCGTAAATTACTGCAGGAGATGAAGCCGACGATCGCTTGTGGCCCTGATGATATTCTGGCAGCGATTCTATAAAACTCTTCTGGAATATTCTGTTTTTACTTTTCTCGGTTATTTACAAAGTGTTTATATGAGTCCTGTTTACCGCGTGATTGGAAGCTGGCACGGGCTGTACCCATTCACAAAGGTGGATTGAGAAGTGCCGTTGAGAAATACAGACCGGTATCTTTAACAAGTATCACACGCAAGGTAATGGAACACATAACTTATACTTCAATCATGTCACATTTGCTTAAGCACAATATTCTGAGCTCTAGTCAACACAGTTTTCGACAAGGTTTTTCATGCTCTACACAGTTAGTAGAATTCTTTCATGATCTGGCCTCGGCAATAGACAAAACCAAAATAATAAATTGCATATTTCTAGATTCCAAAAAAAAAGCCTTTGAAATCGTTGCACATGATCTTCTCACCTCAAAACTTATGGCCTCCGAATTGGACAACAGTGTCCTAGCTTGGATTGCCGAATATCTTCGTGCAAGAGAAAAGTCTCTCTCTCGTGAGCAGTCGAGGTGCTCAACGGTGTTTCTTTTGTATATGTTCCAGTTACCTTAGGTGTTCCTCAGGGATCAGTTTTAGGTCCCCTTTTATTTCTACTCTTTATTAATGATATTGAAATTGATCTTACATCTTCATTTAGAATGTTTCCGGATGACTGTGTCTTTTATAGAGTCAGAGATAACGCAAATGCTATTTCATTATTACAGACTGATTTAGACCTTATAGGAACATGATGCAATACGTGGTAAATGTCACTAAATGTTGAAAAATGGGTTCACGTCACCTTTTCAAGGAAGTGCGCATTTCAGTCATGCACCTATACCTGGAGTAATATGGCATTATGGAAGCTTGATGAATACAAATATTTAGGAATTTTAATAACGTCTGACTTAAGATGGAACAAGCACATTACGCATATTAAGAATAAGGCAATACGTTCATTGGGATTCCTCCGTCGTAACTTCAGTTAGATACCGAATAAATTTAAAGAGCAATTGTATTTCACTTATGTTCGTAGTTTACTTGATTACGGTTGCATTTGCTTAAGTGGGGACGGGACCAGCGTTCGCAGCGTTGTGCTTAATCGGCACGTTTTTGCGATGCAGGCGGTGTTATCGCTAGCCCTTGCTTGGTTCTCGTCAGCTCCCGAATCCCGGACCAGCCTTACCTCACCGTTGCCGAGCTTCGACTACAACCATGGCTCCTACCCCGATGGTCCATTTCTGGATTCAACTTCCGTCGCACAGCTCCCGCCAGTCTACCAAGCGCCATCTTCAACGTCATCACTTCTGCCTGCGACTTTAAACAGCTGGAACTCTGGCACGCTCTTCAGTGGGCACGGGACTAGCGTTGGCAGCGTTGTGCTTAATCGGCACGTTTTTGCGATGCAGGTGCGTACACGGTTCTTGCTATACACACAAAAAAAACTGATGAACTCTGCCTGATTGTCTTCCTGTGCCCACGATGTTGAGCGAGTCGTTGCTCTAGTGCTACGCAATGGCGATTTTATTGTTATGCGCTGGAGACATTGAATCTAACCCTGGACCTAACACACGTACTGTCGCCTTATCTGAACTGGATGATTTACGTGATGATCCCGCAGACGAAATGAAGATCATGTTTAAACTGCTTAAGGACGTACACTCTCGTTCACTACAGTCTTCGAAGTGTCAAACCGAACTTGTTTCAGATGTCAAAGCCATTAAAAACGGACAGAAAAACATACAATCTGAGCTAGCAGGTATCAAGAAAAGGCTTGACGATTTATAAGAAAAATCAAAATCCCTTGACTGTTTCGACACTAACCTAACATGCATGCAAGACAACGTAGATAGCCTCGCTGCTCAGAACAGCTCCTTAGTATCGCGTCTGGATGATCTGGAGGACAGGTCTCGTCGCGATAATTTAATATTTCATAGCCTACCTGACTCGAAAGAAACCTGGCAATAGACAGAAGAAAAACTAACCTCAGTACTTAACGCCGCTCTTGGCTCTTTTCCCAGCACTTCAACTCAGCGAGCCCACTGGCTCCGCACTTACAAAGCTAACAAATGTCGCCCGATAATTGCTAAATTTACTATCTACAAAGCGAGAGAATCAGTACTTTCATCACGCGCGCAGTTAACACCTAGCCACATTGCAGCTAATGAGGACTTTTCACCTGCTACTCGACTTGCCCGTAAAGAAATAATTGAGTTTGCGAAATCACAACCAGACTCACCACAGTTTAAACTCAGCCACAAGAAACTGCTACTAAACAACAAATGCTACATGTACCATTCTAACTCGAATAGTATTCAGGAGATGCCAAGACGAAATGTCGGCCTAAACCTTGTTTCAGCTGCCTCACAACACGTTCCTACATAGGGACACGTGAGGGACAGTGAGCATGCGCAAAATAATCAAGTCAGCATCCTTTATGCTAACATTAGAAGTGTACTGAAAAACCGTGACTCATTATCATCCGCAATTGGCACGTGTTCAGCCCATATAATAGCTTTAACTGAAACGTGGCTCTCGAATGACATTCAAGACTCAGAACTGTTTGACGATAGCAAACAATTCACGATATACCGCTGTGACCGAACAGAGCGCCATGGTTGCGGCGTACTTCTTGCCCTTTCGAAACGCATCCCATCATCACCCATTCACATCAGCAGCAATCTAGAATCAGTGTGGGCTACAGCAACTCTGAACCATCAAAAGGTAACTTTAGGCGTTTGCTATCGTCCACCTTCCTCGTCGCCCGCATTTACCAATGAATTGCATGATATAATTAGTACCATTACAGCAACGTTTCCTTCTACACCTCTTTACTTATTTGGCGACTTTAATTTTCCTAATATAGTTTGGAACAGTGATGTACCTAACTTATTATCTTCTTCTTCTGATTCAAAAGATTTCTTGGGTATTTGTACTACATTTTCATTAACTAAATTAGTCACACAAGCCACGAGATCAACATCCACTTCCGCAAACACTCTCGATTTGATCCTAGCCAATCGTCCCGATTATGCCCCTACCATCCATTACTTACCGGGTATCAGTGACCACTTATTGCTAAATATTCACTTTAATACTGCGTTTGTGAAACTTCCGAAGCCTAAAAAAATAATTAGACTATAGGAGAGCTAACTTCGAAGCAATAAATAATGAACTCAGTCTATTTCTTCACATATTCATGAGTGATTTTGAAAATCGTGGTGTGCCGTCAAACTGGAACATGTTTTCGGCAGAGGTAAATCGCTTAATCAATAAACACATCCCAACCCGTACTATAACATGCAACCCGCGCGCGCCTTGGTACAATAATAATTTAAAACGACTATCCAACAAAAAAAGACGACTGTATCGTTCCACGAAGCAATCACCCACTGACTCACGTTGGAAAGCCTACACATTAGCATCTAACACCTATGTAGCCGCACTCAAACGCGCTAAAGAAACATTCTTATCAACCACATTACCATCTATGCTGATAACTAACGTAAAAAAAATTTGGCGCGTCATACATCCACCTTCCGATTATTCTATCGCTCTTAACACTTGCTCTGGTAACCCTGTTCCGAAAAACCTATACGCAACTCTCCTGAATAATAACTTTGTTAAAAATTTCTCGTGCACAGTTGACATTGAACTACCTATCTTGAATGACTATGACTTCTTAACTATGCCTCCAGTGACTGTTGAAGTACCCGGAGTTTTTCGACTAATAGATTCATTGACGATGGATTCGTCACCCGGCTTTGATAACATCAGTGCTAAATTTCTGAAAAAAAAAACACCGGCAATTTTAGTTCCCTTGAATAAAGGGAAAATGAGACATCAACCCGTTCGTAGCAATTGCTACAAAGGAAACCCATACGGATTCCTCGAAAGAAAAGCCTCATAGTTGGAGAAAGATTCCTCCTGGTCCGGGACTCGAACCCGGGACCACCGCCTTTCCGGGGCAGCCGCTCTACCATCGGAGCTAACCAGGCAGCTAGCAGATGGCAGGGCGAAGTCGAATTTGTCGACAACACGAAGCAAAGGCAAGAGTTTGACGTAGTAGTTCTGCGGAAACCCGCAAGGTGGAGAGAAGCAATGAATAAAGGGAAAATGAGACATTCCATTATACTAACCAAAACATTTCAACAATCACTCAACACATCTACTGTTCCATCAGAATGGAAAATAGGAAAAATAATTCCTTGCTGCAAACTGCTGGAATACATTATTTTTACTAAAATTGCGGATTTTCTTGAACCTAATTCAATTTTTTCGTCATCACTACATGGTTCTCGAAAATCATTCTCATGTGAATCACAATTATTAACATTTACTCACAAACTACAACAAATACTTGACTGTTCTTCTCTTGCCGATTGCATCTTTTTAGATTTTTCGAAAGCCTTTGACAAAGTGTGTCATAAACTTTTACTTTATAAACTAAGCAAATTAAACCTCGATCATAACGTTCTCAAATGCACTGAGTCATTTCTCGCTAACCGTTCTCAGTTCGTAACAGCTAATGGCCATGGCTCACCTCATAGCGACGTTCAGTCCGGTGTGCCCCAAGGTTCCGTCCTGGGACCTCTATTATTCCTTATCTACATTAATGACTTACCTTCAGAGATAACCTCTGACGTACATTTATTTGCAGACGACTGTGTAATCCTCAGAGAAATAACTAACAAACACGACATCTCCTTGCTTCAGGCCGATCTCAATAACGTCAGCAAATGGTGCCGATTGTGGCAAATGGAAGTCAACATTAACAAATGCAAATTTCTGAGAGTATCCCGATCTAACGATAATCTGCCTGTGTACTACTTGAATAACGTTTCTTTAGAATCTACTAACTCATATAAGTACTTAGGCCTACATATAACATATAAAATTAACATGGAATCATCACGTCGAATACATAATTAATCAAGCTAACCGCTTGATGGTATACTTACGCCGTAACTTTTCTCATGCTCCCTCTCCTTTAAGATTACTACGTCATAAAACCCTGTTACGGCCAAAATTAGAATACGCTGCAGCTATATGGGACCCTTACCACGAAAACCTGATACATTCCCTTGAACTAATCCAAAACAACGCCCCTCGTTTTATTTTTTGGAATTACTACCGTGGTGCGAGCGTTTCTTCAATGAAACCGAATCTTGGTCTTCAACCGCTAGCAACACGTCGAAAAATTTCCCACCTTTCATTTTTTCATAAGCTGTATCACCACCCTACACTTCATCCAAAATTCATGTCGCTACCATATTACTTATCTCACCGTACTGATCATCATCATAAAGTTAGAATTGGTACATGTAACACGACACACTTTTTACACTCATTTTTGCCACGTACGTCGAAAGATTGGAATGAGCTTCCTTCTGACATTGTTTCCATTAATAACAATGATCGTTTTCGAAAAGCACTAGCTAACAATGTACAATAGCAAACATTTGTACGAAGTGCTCCTGGTGTTTTCTTTTTTCTTATTTAATGTTACTTTTATATGTGATGTTCTATTACTACATTTATCATACTTTCAGCTAACATTGTATAATTAGCGAATAATATGTATAAGCTCATGATTTATTTCCTTCTTATTTGTTATATAACCCACTCCCCTCTCTAATGCCGAAAGGCCCTGAGGGTAAATAAATAAATAAATGAATAAATAAATAAATAAATGAATTTGTTGGGATCCGTACACGGCTGATCTCACAGAACAGCTTGAAAGAGTGCAGAATAGAGCAGCTAGGTTTGTTCTTGATAACTATAGTAGAAAGTTAAGCATGACAGAAAGCAAAATTACATTATCGTGGCAAGCATTAAAGGACCGGCGAAAAAGTCTGAGGTAGAAATTTTTTCACTCTGTTTAAAATTCAAAAACAGGGATTTAGAGAGAAAGATATATTAAGTCGCCTACTTATCCGTCGTTGGGACGCGACCATGCGCTGAAAGTCCGCGAGTTTTCTTTCAGGGGTTACGTCTTTAGGTATTCTTTTTTTATTCGTCTGTAAGAGAATGGAATGCTCTTTCGCCTGGCATTGTTAATATTGAAAACAATGATATGTTTTATCGCGCTTTATGTATGTGAATACTTGTTCCTTCCGTTAAAATGTAATCCCCCTGCTGTACTGCCCGCATGGGCGATGCAGTTATGTAATAAATAAAAAATACATAAATAAATAAATAAATAAATTCCCTTGACAAGAGACCATGTCTCGGCCCATCGAGCTAGGTAGTCAGTTGCAACTACGATCCAACGCTTTCCTGACGACGATGTGGGAAAGGGGCCAAGTAAGTTCACTTGTGCGAATAGTTTCCGGTGGCTGCGTGAGTTGTAGGAGACCTGCTTGCTTTAATGGTGGTGTTTTACGTGTTTCTCAGTCCCGGCAGGATCCTACGTAGTGTTGCACAGAATTCAACAACTTTTGCCAGTAATACTTCATGCGAATATGTGCAAATGTTCTGCTCCCTCCCAAATGTACTGCTGAGGGGACATCGTGGTACGCCTTCAATATCTCGAGTCCTAACTTTGAAGGTACGACGAGCAGAAATGTCTCTGCATTATGTTCAAAATTTATTTTCAATAGAACATTATTTCTCTGGACTAACGACAAGCTGTGGATGAAAGCTCGTGGAACGTCGACAGGGTGTCCTTGTAGGTAATCAATGAGCAGGCGTAACTCCGCGGCAGATCGTTGATCCTGAGCCATTTGCGATGTCACAGCTCCTAGGAACGGCAGAAACTGTCCGTTTTTCGCAGGTGCAGGTTCCGTGGATTCAATCGGTGCACGTGACAAGCAATCAGCATCACTGGGCTTGTGAGTGGACTTGCATGCGACCGTTAAATCGTATTCCTGCAGCCGCAGACTCCATCTTGCAAGCCGTCTTGATGAGTATGAGATTTTCCAGTCAGCAGAACGAATGATTGTTGTCAATGAAACAATCAGACCCCGGCCCTCAGTCCCCAGTAGCCGCGAAGCAACTGGCCATGGCGGCTGTCAGATCTGTGACGCAGCAGAGGGTGCTAAGAATTCCTGGCTCCAGACAGGCCACCATCGGAATCTGAACCTGGCAATGTTTAACGTTAGAACGTTATCTAGTGAGGCGAGTCTAGCAGTGCTATTGGAGGAATTAGTGGGTATTAAATGGGATATAATAGGGCTCAGTGAGGTTAGGAGGACAAAAGAAGCATACACAGTGCTAAAAAGCGGGCACAGACTGTGCTACCGGGGCTTAGCGGAGAGGCGAGAACTAGGAGTCGGATTCCTGATTAATAAGGATATAGCTGGTAACATAGAGGAATTCGGTAGCATTAACGAGAGGGTGGCAGGTCTTGTTGTGAAACTTAATAAGAGGTACAAATTGAAGGTAGTACAGGTCTACGCACCTACATCCAGTCATGATGACCAGGAAGTCGAAAGCTTTTATGAAGACGTGGAATCGGCGATGGGTAAAGTCAAAACAAAATACACTATGCTGATGGGCGACTTCAATGCCAAGGTAGGCAAGAAGCAGGCTGGAGAGAAGTCAGTGGGGGAGCATGGCATAAGCTCTAGGAATAGCAGGGGAGAGTTATTAGTAGAATTTGCAGATTTTCACTCACGTCTTGATGACGCAGAAGATCGATCTCGAAGAAATAATTTGATCTTGCATGGAATCCCGGACACCGCAGACGAAACTTCATCAGAATCAAAAAATACGATACTGAACCTGCTGAATAATACTTTGAAGGTTGACATAACGGGTTCTGACATATGGCGGGCGCACAGAATTGGTCGCTTTGATCCAGCGAAAACTCGACCATTAATAACTAAATTTGAAACCTGTAAAACCATGGGGCTCGTCTCTTCAAAGCGAGGTACGGTGAAAAACTCGGACACAGGAATGAGCGAAGATTTCTGCCCAGCAACTCGTAACATAAGGAAAAAATTAATAGAATATGGCAAATCGAAAAGCAGGTTTTTCGCACTACGATATAAAAAACTAATGTTGGATGGGAAATGCTACGCATATGACGAAGCCAATGAAAGTATTTATGAAATGCGCAGAACGCATACACTTGGCACAGCTCTTCGTTCTGGCAGAAAGTTACAGCCAAGTTAGGGCCATCCGAGGGGAGATGGCTTAAAAGATTGCGGGTGTTCAGTTCTTTTTACTAACATTCGTAGTTTTTTTCCTAAGAAAGATAAATTATGTGCTGTTATTAACGACTGTAATGCTGACATCATTGTACTCACAGAAACATGGTTAAATAGCAAAATAACAAACCCCGAACTGTTTGAGTGCGATAACCAATACATTGTTTACCGAAGTGACCGAACAGGTAGAATTGGTGGTGGCGTTCTGCTCGCCGTTAAAGAATGTAATAATTGTTTTTGTCTGACCATTATTACGAATTTAGAGTTAATTTGATGCTGTATAACTATTAGTTTTAAGAAAATAATACTAGGTGCGTGCTACCGATCCCCATCAAGCGACTCATCCTTTTACGATGACTTATATGATTGTTTAAATAAGATTACCATGCGTTTCCCCGGAACTGAAATTATACTATTAAGCGATTTTAATTTTCCTAACATTGTCTGGTCACATGTCAATCCCTTTTCTAATCCTTCGTTGGCCGAGGCCAATCGGTTCATTTCACTTTTGTTCTGACTTCGGCTTATCGCAGATCGTCAGACTTCCAACACGTGTAGCACAAAACACATCTGCCCTCCTGGACCTAATTCTAACGTCATCGCCAGATAACTTTTCTGTGGTGACACACGTGCCCGGACGGAGCGATGATGACATCTTGCATTTTACACTTACAAGAACACAACAAAAAACATACCGACAACGGGAAAAGTTCCGAGATTATAAAAAAGCTAACTATCAAGCCATCAATAGACAACTATGTATATTTCTCGACACTTTCCTACCAATTCATCTGCAACGCTCCGTAGAAACTAACTGGTCTATTTGCAAAAATAAACTCAGTGAGCTTATCACCAAACACGTGCCCCTTCGATCAGTCTGTACTAATAAAGCACCATGGTACAGCACATATTTGAATCGGTTATCCAACAGGAAAAAACGTTTATTCCGTGCGGCGAAACATTCCTCAAAACAGACACATTGGCTAGCATATAAACACGCAGCAATTTCACATATTGAAGCCCTAAGGTCAGCCAAATATTCATTCAACAATTGTACACTTCCAAATTTATTGAAGACTAATCCAAAGCGCTTCTGGGAAACCATACGAGGAAATAACCATAAAACTGGAATATCATTACTGACAACTTCTGGGGACCCAGTACCTGACCTATTGTGTTCTACTGTGCCTAACAATACCTTCACTCAGTCATTCTCATCATCTCAGATCCCTGATCATGATCCAGATCCATGATCCCTGACCACTTCATGGATCCCATCGTTTTCGACTCGACTGGTATCAAAGCCATATTACAGAAATAAAAACATAAAGCATCATGTGGGGCAGATGAAATTAATACTATATTCTTACAAAACACAGTGGAATACTGTTCAATCCTACTAGAATGCGTTTACTCACAATCTTACAACTCTGGCACCTTACCGTATGATTGGAAAATTTACAAAGTAATCCCCATTCACAAAACTGGACCAACCCATGATCCACATGACTACAGACCTATTTCACTTACTTCTGTACCATGCAAAGTTATGGAGCATATAATATACACGCATCTAGTTAATTTTCTTGAAAATAACAACTTCTTCACAATTATGCAGCATGGTTTCCGTAAGAACTTCTCCTGTGACACTCAGCTCATCCTCTTCACTAATGACCTACATGCCAATTTAGATTCTGGTTTTTTAACAGACTGTATATTTCTCGACTTTTCCAAAGAGTTTGACAAAGTGAACCATGCATTGCTTCTTCATAAATTAAATGTTCTAAACATAGACCCCTCCGTAATTGATTGGATTCGCGTGGTTCTGACATCACGTGTTCAATTTGTAACCACTAATGACGCTAACTCACCTTTAGCTCCAGTTGACTCCGGCGTCCCGCAAGGGTCTGTGCTCGGTCCTTTATTATTCCTAATTTATATTAATGACTTGCCCACTCACATTTCCTCGAACATTTGTCTATTTGCGGATGACTGCGTCTTGTATCGTAAGATAACTAATTCTTCAGATATTCTACTAATTCAGGAGGAACTCAATAACATAAATGAGTGGTGTCGTACGTGGCGCATGGAATTAAACATTAGAAAGTGTAAGACTATGAGGATTTCTCGTACTAACGTGATCTGCCCCACCTATACGCTAAATAACATCCCACTAGAATGTGTAACGTCATATCGGTACTTGGGAGTTCACATTGTCAGCAATCTATCCTGGAAAACTCATATTGATCACATAACATCTAAGGCCATTCGTACACTGGGATACTTTCGTCGGAAATTTTCTCTAGCCCCATCAGCGCTAAAACTCTTATTTACACAACTTAAATTCGTCCACAAATGGAGTACGCGTCATCAGTATGGGATCCTGGTCATGACACCCTCATAGAGTCTCTAGAGGCAATACAGAATCGATCAGCCCGCTTAATTCTCACCAACTACCAAAGATATGCGAGTGTCACTAACATGAAAGCTCTCCTACACCTCCCACTGCTATCAACCCGTAGAAAACTATCTCGCATATGTCTTTTCCATATATCTACAACCACAACACATATTTACGTTCTATCTTTGTTCAACCGCCACTATACATTTCATCTCGCATTGACCACCGCCAAAAGGTAAACATTCCGCACTGCAACACCGTCGGTTTTTCATATTCATTTCTTCCCCAAACGAGCAAAGATTGGGATAACTTAGCCGCATTACTTACAAGCATAACTGACACCAATGACTTTAAAAGCACACTTCAAAGTTTCATGTTATAAATTAATGTTGCGTTTGCTTGTTCTGTATAATAACTGCTTTTATGCCATAATGTGAAGCAATGGCTTGTATTATTATATGCTATGTTCTTCCTTTCTAATTTTGTTACGCCATGTATTTTTGCCACGCTTACAAGTTTCTATTTTCCATTCTTATTATTTTGTATACGATGTTTTTTTGCCATGTTGTTTGCATTCCTTCCTTATTTTGTGATTTGCCTCTGTATTTACTTTGCCCCTCCCCTCTGCAATGTACAACCTTAACTTGAGCGTATGATAAATAAATAAATAAATAAATAAATAAATAAATAAATAAATAAATAAATAAATAAAAATAAATAAATCAACAGAATAATATTCGGATAGCGAATACCTTCATCCGCAAGCGGGTTAGCCGAAAGTGGACGTGGAGAAGCCCAAATGGCGAGACTAGAAATGAAATAGACTTCATACTCTGCGCCAACCTTGGCATCATACAAGATGTGGACGCGCTCGGCAAGGTGCGCTGCAGTGACCACAGGATGGTAAGAACTCGAATTAGCCTAGATTTGAGGAGGGAACGGAAGAAACTGGCATATAAGAACCCAATCAATGAGTTAGCGGTAAGAGGGAAACTAGAGGAATTCCGGGTCAAGCTACAGAATGGCTATTCGGCTTTAACTCAAGAAGAGGACCTTAGTGTTGAAGCAATGAACGACAATCTTATGGGCATCATTAAGGAGTGTGCAATAGAAGCTGGTGGTAATTCCGTTAGACAGGATACCAGTAACCTATCACAGGAGACGAAAGATCTGATCAAGAAACACCAATGTATGAAAGCCTCTAACCCTACAGCTAGAATAGAACTGGCAGAACTTTCCAAGTTAATCAACAAGCGTAAGACAGCTAACATGAGAACGTATAATATGGATAGAATTGAACATGCTCCCAGAAACGGAGGAAGCCTAAAACCAGTGAAGAAGAAACAAGGAATAGGCAAGATGTACGAGTTAAAAGATAAAGCTGGCAATATCGTTACTAATATAGATGAGATAGTTCAAGTGGTTGAGGAGTTCTATAGAGATTTATACAGTACCAGTAGCACCCACGACGATTATGTGATAGAGAATAGTCTAGAGGAATTTGAAATCCCACAAGTAACGCCGGAAGAAGTAAAGAAAGCCTTGGGAGCTATGCAAAAGGGGAAGGCAGCTGGGGAGGATCAGGTAACAGCAGATTTGTTGAAGGATGGTGGGCACATTGTTCTAGAAAAACTTCCCACAAGAAGCTTGCCACGCTCGCAGCTGCAGCTAGCTGCGAAAACTTGCATGTTGCCCCCTCGGCAGGCCATTCCTAACAATGCTCACTGATCTAGAGAGGCAAAGCAGAACGCTGGGTCTAAAAATTAATCTGCAGAAAACTAAAGTAATCTTTAAGTCTAGAACAGCAGTTTACGATAGGCAGCGAGGTACTGGAAGTGGTAAGGGAATACATCTACTTAGGGCAGGTAGTGACCACGGATCCGGATCATGAGACTGAAATAACCAGAAGAATAAGAATGGGCTGGGGTGCGTTTGGCAGGCATTCTCAAATCATGAACAGCAGGTTGCCACTATCCCTCAAGAGAAAAGTGTATAACAGCTGTGTCTTACCAGTACTCACCTATGGGGCGGAAACCTGGAGGCTTACGAAAAGTATTCTGCTTAAATTGAGGACGACGCAACGAGCTATGGAAAAAATGATGGGTGTAACTTTAAGAGATAAGAAAAAAGCAGATTGGGTGAGGGAACAAACGCGGGTTAATGACATCTTAGTTGAAATCAAGAAAACGAAATGGGCATGGGCAGGACATGTAATGAGGAGGAAAGATAACCGATGGTGATTAAGGGTTACGGACTGGATTCCAAGGGAAGGGAAGCGTAGCAGGAGGTGCCAGAAAGTTGGATGGGCGGATGAAATTAAGATGTTTGCAGGGACAACATGGCCACAATAAGTACATGACAGGGGTAGTTGGAGAAGTATGGGAGAGGCCTTTGCCCTGTAGTTTGCGTAACCAGGCTGATGATGACGATGACAACGACTGATGGTCGCTGATAGCTCGAAATGGTGGGACATATAAGTATGGCCGAAACATGCTTATGTCTCATATCACCGCGAGGCATTCATTTTCTGTCGCTCAGTAGTTCACCTCCGCTATCGAATGTGTTCGACTAGCATACACAATGACTCGTTCCTCTATAATTTGCCAATGAATGAGGACGACAACGAGGCCTAAGTTGCTTGCGTTTGCTTGAATATCTCTTTCGGCTTCCTCATCAAAATGGGCAAGAGCTGGGTGTTTCTGAAGAGGCTTTGGGAGCTCATTGAATGCATTCTCCTGCTCATTCAACCAGACGAAAGGCGAGTCGTCTTTTGTTAGCATCGTTAGTGGTTCAGTGATCTTCGAAAAATTTTTAAAAAGCGTCTGTAGTAGGCGCTGAGTCCTAAGAATTGCCCACCAGCCTTTTTGTCGGTTGGTTTTGGGAACTTTTCAACTGCTGGAACCCTCTCAGGGTCCAGGCGAATGCCATGTGAACTGACGGCATGGCCGAGGAAAAGAAGCTCGCGAAAGCCGAAATTACCTTTCTGTGGTTTTATTGTCACACCTACCGATTTCATAGCTTTCATCACAGCCCGCAGTCGTTCTACATGCTGCTCGAAGGTGACCGAAAAACCGCGACATCGTCAAGGTAAACGAGACAGGTTTGCCATTTCAGACCGGTGAGCACAGTGTTCATCAGTCGCGGAATTATGGTAGGTGCGGAACAAGGGCCGAACAGAAGCAATTTGAACTCGTATATCCGTCTGGCGTCACAAACGCCGTCTTTCCACGATCTCTTTTATTCACTTTTCATTCATTCATTCATTCATTCGTTCATTCATTTTATTTCGGCATTACGGTGTATTACAGCATGTACAAAAATACTGGGCGCGCAGACTAAAGCCAGAAGCATGACGGAGTCGGTACTTGGTAGCTGCACTTTCACAGGGGCAACAGGAAATGTTCGTATGCGACTATATGCCAAATGCCAAATGCCAAAACTATACGCTTGAGAAATCAAATTAAACGTGTTGAAATTAACAATAAAACGGAAATACTTTACTTTTATGCACGACATCAAAATTTATGAAAACTTGGAGAAACTTTTCCGCCCAAAATCAAAACTTAACAGCAGCAGCATTACAAAAAACCATGCTGGTCCAAAAACAAGAAAGGGGCTGACAGATGGAATAGCACACTGTGGTATAAAGTTCGTAAACAGGGATAAGGTGCCTCAGAAAGGCTGGCCAACGTTTCGATAGGAGCACCTATCTTCGTCAAAGGCGGCCTCGTCATCCTCGGCGTGTTAGTTTTGAAGGGTTAGTGCAGTGACGTCACGTGCGGGTGTTGTCGCTGGCGGCTGGTTTTAAAGAGAGGGACTACCAGAGGAAACAAGCGCTGTCGTCCGAAGTCTGTGAGCTTCGTTCCCAAGACGAGGGGACAAGAGCGTGAAAGTGGGCATGCAGGGAGAAGAGAAAAGAAACAAAAGCAGAAAAAAAGGGAAAAAGAAAAAGAAGGGGGGAGGAAGCCAGGGCGGCACCAAGACCGAAAAAAAGGGGGGAGAGAAAAAGAACAAGAAAGAGAAAAACAAAATTTTAAGAAAGACGGGGGCTAGGGAGTGTGTTGGGGTTGCGAGAGGTTAGGAAGCATTCAGGGGGAGTCGTTGGCGGCATGATTTTGTGGCATTAGAAGAGCCGGTCAGGCAGTCAGTGCGCGAGTAACACAAAAGAAAACAAAAACAAAAAACAACAAAACACGCACACACACAGAAAAAAAACATGAATTGAAAAAGTGGCTTGAGTAGCATAGCAGCAATACGTCGAGTAATTTTGAAATAGTTAAGATGGCAGAAGAGTAGGCAATGTATATGCGATCATTTCTTTGCCATAGTACTGGTCCGTGGTGTGAACCAAAAGTGATTTCGCGCGTGTCATAAACATGCATTCTTCTAGTCAAATTAGCAAGTTCTTTCAAGCACAGATTGTGTGTTTTATGCCTTGTTTGTAGCGTGTCATTAGTAAAGAATCGTACAAGTCGACAACAGGTATTACGTTTAGGTCTTTACAGATGGGCCCTGTGTGTGCGCTATACGGAGCATTGACAATCATTATGAAACATCGTTCCAGCGCACAATTGAACACGGACGAGAAGAGAAAGACAACACGAACGCCGCACTTCAACTGAATTTTATTCATGGAAAACAGGGCTTTATGTACACAGTGGGAGGGGGGGAGGGCTGCTAGTGCGCAGGACCACCAAAAAATATTTCTTTGGTCCAGGCAACAATCATCAGAAGTGTCAAACCAAAAGACAAAAGGAATAAAGGCAAAAAGTGAAAAAAGGTGAAAAAACCTTTCCCTCCATTTTCTTCCTCTCTTTTTTACATCACTCAGTACAATCTTGCTCATCTTCCGCCCTACCTAGCTGATTCGACACACCCGTTTTCCCTGAAATAATCAAGTCCTTTATTCCCGAGTACAACAGAAGGAGCACTGATACAGTAATCGTTTTCATTGGAGATACAAAATGCTTCAAAAATTTCCCGGTTTTTCCGATTGCTATATTTGCGCAACACACGTGTTCATTCCAAAAACGCCTTGCATGCTGGCTTGTGCGAGCAACGGCGAATGTGGTCTGCTAAATGACCAGCGCCACTTAGTGAAGTAGCATTCCTGCGATGCTCTAGCAGGTGTTCATTCAGACAGCGCCCCGTTTGGCCAATACAGCATTTCTCACAGGCGAGGGGAGTACTATACACAACACCGACGGCACATTCAGCGAGGGCTTTGGTGTGCTTTATTTTGCAGGCTGGGTTCTTTTGGGATTTGTTTACTAGGCGACACATTCCTCCCAGCTTTTCCGGTGCTGAAAACTGGAGCAATGTTTCCAGATTTTAGCACTTGATACGTGAACTTGTCTTTATCGGGCGACACGTTTCACCGCCTAACAAATTTTATCGCACAGCGCAGGGCGCGCTTGCATGTGTGGGAAGTTTCTGGAATGTTATCGACGGTTCCATACACTGTCTGTGACCGAAACTTGTGTAATCTGATTGCATGTGTGCGCGACGCGAATAATGTAGAACATTGTGGAAGGCGCGCGAGTCCCAGCGATTAGTCGGGAACATCCGACGATTGATGTATAAAAGCCTACGCGCTTGACCCGTTGATCAGATTTTCGACGATCGCTGACTGTGTTCGCCGCTCTCGTTGTGCTTTAAGTGAAGCCTGTTTTGTAGGCACAGGTTCGCCCAATAAAAGCTAGTTTTGCCTTTCACAGTATTGCTACTCTGTTCTTTGACGTCACGACCACGTGACATCTGGTGGAGGTGCTTTGCGTTCACGTACCGGACACCCCCACAAAGCCGCGACCCAAGCCCTCACGCGGAAGACAACACCAACGTTGCCAAGAACCAGCGAGGTAGCCGCAGACTGCCCCCGGAGCACGGACTTTCGCCTGGGATGACCAGGAAGATCGCCACCAAGTCCACCCCAATGGCAGCCCCAGCGTCCCCCGTCGTGCTGCAGCAGCCTAGGGAGCCTCCGACGTTCCCCGGTTCAACGTTCGAGGACCCGGAAAGCTTGCTTGAGATGTATGAAAGAGTCGCTACATTTAACAAATAGAACAGTGACGACAAACTGCAACATGTCTTCTTCGCATTGGAAGACACGGCCAGGACGTGATTGGAGAACCGAGAAGCCACCTTAACGACCTGGGAACTGTTCCGAAGCGGCTTCCTGGAGACATTCGCAAGCGTCGTGCGCCGAGAACGAGCCCAAGCGCTATTAGAAACCCGGGTGCAGCTACCTAATGAGACAACCGCGATCTTCACGGAGGAAATGGGCCATCTATTCCGCCACGCCGACCCCGAAATGCTCGAGAAGAAAGTCCGCCCACTCATGCGTGGTGTGAAGGAGGAACTTTTTGCCGGAATGGTACGAAGCCCACCGAAGACCGTCGATGAGTTTCTTCGCGAGGCCACCAGCATCGAGAAGACACTCGAGATGCGAAACCGGCAATTCGACCGCCGCACGAACTCGACAAACAACGCCGGAGTTCAGTCGTTGGCCACCGACGACCTACGCCAGACTATCCGAGCGGTCGTGCGGGAGGAGCTACAGAAGCTGTTCCCATCATCACAGCCTCAAGTGGCTTTGATTGCCGACGCCGTACGTGAGCAGCTCCAACAACAACTCGGAGTAGTCCCTGAATCGACGCAGCCTTAGCTGCAAGCGATGACCTACGCCACCGTCGCCCGCCGTCAAGGTCCCCTTCCACGACCGCGCCAGGGCCCCGTAACGCCGCAATTCCGTCGACCACCACCGCCGCCGTCAGCATGTCCTCCCGTCGCCCAGCGCAGCTACCCGAGGGAGACAGACGTTTGGCGCGCTCCTGACCAGCGCCCGCTCTGGTACCACTGCGGAGAAGCGGGTCACGTCTACCGACGATGCCCATACCGGAAGCTGGGACTGCGAGATTTCGCCGTCAACGCCCCTCGCCCGCAGCAAGGTGAACGCCCTCGCCATATCGCCGACTACCTCGCCGCTACTCAGTGGAGCTCTCGACGACCGTCGCGTTCGCCATCACCAGGCCGCTACCTGTCGCCGCAGCGCCGACCATACACTGGCCCAGCGCGGGTCCGGCCAGCGAGCCCATATCCGGAAAACTAAAAGCAGCAACCGATGGAGGTGCGGTTACTGCTCGTCGAACTGACGAAGATGCTCCGCCGCCGACGAAGACACCGAAGAAACTACCTCGACGACAAAACGACACGCCGCCGTCCCGACGAAGTCTGGAAGGAACGAATGCGACGACGAAAGACGACCTGACGACGCAACGTTCCAGCTTCAGTTCAACACGACGCAGCCGTGATCCGACGCCGACACGTAACTGCAACGCCAGACAAAGAACCACCGACCTCGACGTGCTTCTCGACGGCCATGCAGTTACCGCCTTAGTGGACACAGGGGCCGATTTCTCCGTAGTGAGTGGACCCATCGCCGTCCAGTTGAAGAAAGTTAAAACTGCATGGGAAGGCCCTCAAATTCGAACCGCTGGAGGACACCTCATTACGCCGACTGGAATCTGCACGGTAAGAATTACCATTCATTACCGGGCTTATCCTGCCACCTTGTTTATCCTCCAACAGTGTTCACGAGACGTCATTCTCGGCGTGGACTTCCTGAACAAACAGGGCGCAATGATAGTCCTGAAGACAAAATCAATAACGCTCTCAGAAGATCAAGCGATACCGCCGGAGAGCTCTCGTAGTCACCACGCCTTGCGTGTTCTCGAAGATCAAGTGAGCATCCCGCCTCGCTCGAGCATTGTTACTTCGGTCGGCACCAAATTACCTGCTGAAGCAGAAGGCGTCATCGAAGGCGACCAACGTCTACTGCTCGACAGTGAAATTTGCGTCGCTAGAGGAATTGCTCGACTGCACGGAGGAAACACGAAAGTGTTGCTGACAAACTTCGGCCAGGAGTTCAAGCACATCAACAAGGGCACAACGATCGCATACATCGAGGAATTTCTGGAAACCGGCATTGCGTTTGTGCTCTCGGATTCTGCCGCATCTACCCCGACCACAGTAGTTCCCGAACCAGACTTCAACATAAATCGAAGTCTCCCCATGATTAAGCAACAACATCTGAGAAGCTTACGTCGACGATACAAAAGTGCTTTTCGACGTCATCAAGGATTCGACAAACGCCAGTCGCAAAGGATCGCATAGTAACCGAATAGTGGGCTCGACCACTCCGCCAGAGCGCTTATCGAATTTCTGCGCGAGAACGTGAGGCTATAAGGCACCAAGTCGACGACATGCTGCGTGACAACATCATCCAGCCGGCCAAAAGCCCGTGGGCATCTGCTGTAGTCTTGAAGAAAAAGGACGGAACCCTACGTTTCTGCTTCGATTATCGTCGTCTGAACAAGATCATGAAGAAGGGCGAATACCCCCTCCCACGAATAGACGATGCATTGGATCGGCTCTGCAACGCTAAATACTTCTCGTCGATGGACCTCAAGTCTGGCTATTGGCAAATAGAAGTCGACGAAAGAGATCTCGAAAAGACGGCCTTCATCACCCCAGACGGCCTCTACGAGCTGAAGGTTATGCCATTCGGACTGTGTTCGGCGCCTGCAACGTTCCAGCGCGTGATGGACACGGTTTTAGCGGGATTGAAGTGGCAGACCTGACTCGTTTACTTGCATGACGTCGTCCTCTTCGCGGGAAATTTCGACGAACACCTAAGGCCACGTAATCAGCAAATCTGCTGTCCGTCCAGACCCGCGAAAGACAGCTGCCATCGCACCGTTCCCGCAACCCATCGACAAGAAGGCAGTGCGTAGATTCCTTGGCATGTGTGCCTACTATAGGCGCTTTGTCAAGGACTTTTCACGCACCGCTGAGCCGTTTACACGTTTAACTAAATGTGATGTTGAGTTCAAGTGGGAAACGCCGCAGGTCAACGCATTTGAAGAACTCAAACAACGCATGCAGTCGCCGCCGCTACTTGCGCACTTCGAGGAGTGCGCCGATACAGAAATCCATACTGATGCCAGTAGCGTAGGCCTCGGTGCCGTTCTAGTCCAGAGGAGAAACGGAGTCGAACAGGTGATAGCTTACGCTAGCCGGTCGCTGTCAAAAGCGGAAGGCAACTATTCTACGACCCGAAAAGGAATGCCTCGCTATCGTTTGGGCCACAGCTAAATTTCGCCCTTATCTTTATGGCACGCCATTCAAAGTCGTCAGCGATCATCACGCGTTGTGTTGGCTAGCGAATATACAGGATACTTCAAGACGACTGGCGCGATGGACCCTCTGACTACAAGAATACGACCTCACTGTAACCTGCAAGCCCGGACGAAAACACTCCGATGCCGATTGCCTATCACGCGCACCCATTGACCCGCCACCGCAAGATGACGTGAATGACGACGCCTTCCTTGGAATGATAAGCCCGGAAGGCTTCGCTGAACAGCAACGGGTACGAGCCCGGTACGAGCTCGTCGAGTACGAGCCCGGTGACAGTGTTTGGGTTTGGACCCCAATACTTCCACGAGGACTCAGTGAGAAACTTGCGACGTTATTTCGGACCCTGCAAGATCATCCGACGTGTTGGCGAACTGGACTATGAGGTCGTGCCAGACGGCATTTCGCAGTCACAAAGGCGCCGGGCACCATCTGAAGTGGTCCACGCAGTGCGTCTGAAGCCCTTTTACGCACGCTGACGAATTTCCTTATTTTTGTTTTCTTTTCTACGAGTGCTCTACTTTATTACTTTCGTTTGTTTGCAGCATCGGGTCGATGCTTTTTAAGAGGGGTGTATTGACACGTGTACTTGTCTTTATCGGGCGACGCGTTTCATCATCATCATCATCAGCCTGGTTACGCCCACTGCAGGGCAAAGGCCTCTCCCATACTTCTCCAACAACCCCGGTCATGTACTAATTGTGGCCATGCCCTCCCTGCAAACTTCTTAATCTCATCCGCCCACCTAACTTTCTGCCGCCCCCTGCTACGCTTCCCTTCCCTTGGGATCCAGTTCGTAACCCTTAATGACCATCCTATGAACGCGTTTCACCGCCTAACAAATATTACCGCACAGCGCAGGGCGCGGTTGCATGTGTGGGAAGTTTCTGGAATGTTAACGATGGTTCCATCCACTGTCTGCGACCGAAACTTGTGTAATCTGAGTTCATGTTTGCGCGACGCGAATAATGTAGAACTTTGTGGGAGGCGCGCGGCTCCCAGCTATTAGTCGGGAACATTCGACGATTGATGTATAAAAGCCGACGCGCTTGACCCATTAATCATATTTTCGACGATCGCCGGCTGTGTTCGCCGGTCTCGTTGTGCTTTAAGTGTAGCCTGTTTTGTGGGCACAGGTTCGCCCAATAAAAGCTAGTTTTGCCTTTCACAGTATTGCTGCTGTGTTCCTTAAAGTCACGACCACGTGACTATCTATCTATCTATACATATATATATATATATATATATATATATATATATATATATATATATATATATATATATATATATATATATATATAAGACTTTCCGGAACAGCTGACGTCAGCCACGGAAGGACGCAGTATCGTGCCTTGCGAAGAACAGTCGCGTTTTGAGCTGTTTTTGAGTTGAACAATGATTGGCGGGCAGCTATCCGTTGAACGAACACGGTGGCACACATTGGTGTCGTTTTTCGCGAAGAGTTCATTTATCGCATTTCCAAGCACATCAAGCATATGAAACAAGCTTTCATTTGCACCAAGTGGTACATTCTTCCGTTGAATGTTTTTGTTACGCAAATACTGTTCTAGCGCGATCATTCTTTTGTCAGTGTCAGAAACCTGGTTCTTTAGTTCCACATAATCCTTCATGATTGCCTCATTTCGAGTTTTAAGTGCCCGATTTTCTTCCTGCATTTTTTTACAGTGGTAAGTCATGACTTCAAACTTTTCGTTGAAAAACTGGAGGCCTTTTGTCATCGCGCGATGCTGATTTCTGAGCTCTCGTTCAAGAGGCGAACACGTGTCCTGAAATTCTTTCCGGAATTCCCGGACAAGCATCGGCAGTCAGGCTGTAATATTTCAAAATCGTGTTTCAGCGGACATGCGTCAGATGCTTCCACCACTGCCAAAGTGGCGGCCGCATCTACGAAACTTTATTTCGCATTTTCCTTTTTACACCAAAAGAAAATGCAAGGGCAATAATAAAAAGCTGCACAATCGCAGCTTGTTCGGGTTTCTGTCCCCTGTCTTTATGCCAGTACCCACTTTTGAGGTCCAGGAAGGAAAAGAATTTGTGATTTCGTGGTCTTCTTAGAGCGTCATCTATTCTTGGAAGTGGCTACACATCCCGCTTTGTGGCGGCGTTCATCATCATCATCATCATCAGCCTGGTTACGCCCACTGCAGGGCAAAGGCCTCTCCCATACTTCTCCAACAACCCCGGTCATGTACTAATTGTGGCCATGCCGTCCCTGCAAACTTCTTAATCTCATCCGCCCATCTAACCTTCTGCCGCCCCCTGCTACGCTTGCCTTCCCTTGGGATCCAGTCCGTAACCCTTATTACCATCGGTTATCTTTCCTTCTCATTACATGTCGGCGTTAAGCTTTCGATAATCAACGCAGAAGCGTTACGTCTGGTCCTTTTTCTTCACAAGTACCACAGACGACGCCCGCGCACTTGTCGACTGCTCAATTAGGTCGTCTTCAAGCATTTCCTCAATTTGAATTCCGATGGCTTCTCTCTCTTTTGTTGATACTCGGTAGGAATGCTGGCAAATAGGCGTTACTGATTCGTGGACAGTTATCCCATGTTTAGCAATAGATGTCCGTCATACTTTGGATGACATTAGAAAACATTCGGCAAATCCTCTTACAAGGTCCTCTATTTGCTCCTACTGTTTCGGCGATAGACCTGGTTCGATGTCGATGGATGCAAGGGCAGAATCCACATCTTGGAAATACGATGGTGACATCTCTGGAATGCTCAGGTTTGTAACTTAGACGAAGTTATTAAGGCTGGCAATAACGGTTACCTTCGCGACATGTTCCACCTCATTTCCAGAATTACTAAGGAAAACATTAAGAAAGGGGGTTAACCGAGGGGCCCGATTTTTATTAGTCGTATCATAAGAAGCCAACAAACACTCATACCAAGGACAACATAGGGGAAATTACTTGTGCTTAATAAATGAAATAAAGAAACGATAAATTAATGAAGATTAAAGTGGATGAAAAAACAACTTGCCGCAGGTGGGAACCGAACCCACAACCTTCGCATTTCGCGTGCGATGCTCTACCAATTGAGCTACCGCAGCGCCGTTTTCCCATCCACTTTCTTGGGTATTTATGTGTCCTAGTAGAACCCTGGGAGTGTTAGCCAGCGCCACCACTCACAGACCTTGACCTTGGCGGCGGACGTGGAACGTCCTTTATGCCGCAGGCGTCACAAGAACGTGATCTTTTTGGGTGAAGGCAACTGGTCAATAAACCCACATATGCTACCTGAAGGCATCAATGTTGCCGGATTCGAGACCCTCGTTATGTAATCAACGAGAAGAAAGGGGGTTAACCGAGGGGCCCGATTTTTATTACTCATATCATAAGAAGCCAACAAACACTGATACCAAGGACAACATAGGGGAAATTACTTGTGCTTAATAAATGAAATAAAGAAACGATAAATTAATGAAGATTAAAGTGGATGAAAAAACAACTTGCCGCATGTGGGAACCGAACCCACAACCTTCGCATTTCGCGTGCGATGCTCTACCAATCGAAATGCGAAGGTTGTGGGTTCGGTTCCCACCTGCAGCAAGTTGTTTTTTCATCTACTTTAATCTTCATTAATTTATCGTTTCTTTATTTCATTTATTAAGCACAAGTAATTTCCCCTATGTTCTCCTTGGTATCAGTGTTTGTTGGCTTCTTATGATAAGGAAAACATTGGCACATTTGCCATGCAGCTGAACAAGTCCTCTTGCTATGCAGATGCCTTTCTGAGTAGAAGGTTGGTGTTGGTGTCTACAGTTCCTTGAAAGTCGCTGAATAAATTGCTCCTTACTGTGATGGCTACGCTGGATCTCGGAAAAAGCATCACGCCGTCATCAGCAATGCAAAGGGCAATGAATTTTTCCTGATTCTTGGATGCTGCTACAGCGTGCTTTGTCGATAAGGAAACAATGGTTGCCGCAAGTTGATTACAGCAGCGTTATCCTGCAAGACGTCTATGCCAATAATGGAATCTCTGGAGCACTCGGAAAGCACCATTAAGCTAAAGACGTACGCGAAGCCTCGTATTCCAATTCTAGCCGTGCACTTGCCCGTCGGGTCTATGAGGTGTCCTCCTGCGGTGCGAACTTATGGGCCTTTTGAAGGTGGCAGCACTTTCTTCAGTTTCCTGGCAAGCTCACTACTTATTACCGAGTAATCTGCACCTGTATCCACCAACGCGTTCACTTCGTAACCGTCAATAAACACACGTAAATCGGAAGCAACGCCGCTCTTACGGTACTATCTTCCGAGTCCCTCATCGTCGTTAGGAGTCATGGATGGAGGTTCTCTTTTCGCGTCAGCAGCAGCCTAATCTCCTGAGGTCACTGACTCTAGTTTCTGAACGGCGTCTTGGTGAGCTTGATGACGGACGGGGGCATCCGTCACCGATACCTCAACGGCGCTGTTGATAGAGGCTAGTGTTGCTGATAGGCGTATGGGGAGCTTTGTCGAGTATACAGGTGCTCTTCGATTTCAAATGGACGCTCGCCATTTCGAGGGCAAGGTGCGTTCACCGAAAAACCACGAAGTCCTGCCTGGCGATAGTGGCACATTCTGTAGAGGTGCCCAGCTGCACCGCAGTGGTAGCAAAGAGGTATTCGGTCAAGAGCGTGCCATACATCAGCCTTCCTAAATCTTCTCTTAGGTGGCGGCAGCGTATTTCGAGCCATCGAGCTATTCATAGAGGCAGTGGCTGCGACAACCGCACGCCCGAGAGTTTGCGGCAGCACATTGGCATATGAGACGCTCGGCTGGCGCAGTAGTGACGCTTGGGGCTGCGCAATGAGCCGTGGTTTCCGGACCGCCTCTATGACCTATTTGCGAACCACGCTTGCCTGCGAAGAGGGCTTTGTAGCGTTCTGGTCAAGCCGCTGCCTCTGAAGCTCTTCTCGCACTACAGGTCGCACGAGCTCCCGTATGACCTCCACGATGTTTCAGAAAACTGCGTCTGCAGAGGTGATGTTCATTTCCCGATTATAAATCTTTGATCGCTGTTGCAACGTGCTTTCCATTGTTTGAATTAGGAAGGAACAGCGCCAACTAAGACGATCACGAGAGAGAGAACGACACAGGACAAGCGCCAACTTCATCTATCTTTATTCAGTGCGCTTATTGCAAACAGGTACATATTCCACACCGTACACCATTAATAAAATATATCCAGAGAGGGAGATTAAGATGGACTGGAGCGATTGTAATGGCATCATTTGAATCAGACATGTGCTGGCGGAGTGTCCCGCGACTCTCTCCAACCTCATTGCTTCAAGCCCCAATTGAAGGGCACCCCATGGCTTGGGGAGCACTTCATTGCTCGCCAAGCCCATTGTTTCAGGAACAACTAAAGGCCGTCTAGAGGGCCCATGATGTCGCTTATAGGCTTGGCCTCACAGTGCCAACGTGGGAGCGGCCCGCCTTGGCTTCAGAAGTCGAGCCTTCGGACCTCATTACAATAAAGGTTTTCACGCACGCACACACACACCGACAAATCAGCAAATATAAGGAAAAGCACAGACATGCGCACTAGGACCACAATACATGGTGTGACCATGCATTATGGTCACACTATGCCGTAATCAAACCAATTTTCATAATGACCATGGTGTAGTGTTTTTCTCGTTTGAGAACAAGTTTTATCGACAAAGACAAGGTATTTGTATTGAATCCTGCGTAGCCCCGGTGCTTACTAACATTTTCTTAACCTGTATTGACAGCGCCTTGGAGCCAATTTTAACAGGAAAGGGTGTACTAAAAGTATTCAGGTATGTTGACGATTTTTTAATAGTTTCCAACAAACTAAACGTTTTGACTTACAGAGATAAGATAAGCACTGTCCTAGATACTTTTAAAGAGAACGGGCGTGGGTTGGTATTCACGCATGAACTACCCTTGCAGAGGCAATTACAGCGTTTAGACATTGACATTACCTTGGGAGAAGATGTTGGCAGTACGCATCTCGAGCACAATAGGAGCTTCTTTCTTATGTGTCGGCGCTTTTAAAAACTGTAAAACGTTCCATTGCTAAATTTTATCTTCAGTCTGAACTTGAGAAATCGTGTCACCATGCAATGCGTGCGAGCTTTGACAAGCAAGTTGATAGGTTCGTTTTGTCGGGGTTCGCAGGCACGGTTATCACAGCAGTCGCTGAAGCGATCATGGAGAAAATCAAAGGTGCCATGTTCAAGAAACCGTGCGCACAAGAAAAACAAGTTGCAAAGCCGGAAATCGTTCCGTATGTACATAGGATAGCGCACAATATGAAAAAGGTGGCAAACAGACACGGCGTCCCAGTCGTGTTTTCGGGTCCTCAGAAACAAGCACAGCTCTGCGCACGCGTCGCCAGCGAGGGTACGAGGAGCAGCTGCTCCAAAAAACAAGCAAAGCAGTTTGTAAAGTGCTGCACCGGTGCTGTATGTGAAATACCTTTGACTTTCGGGAAACCCTATAGGGTTTCCCTGAAAGTCAAAGGTATTGTGGGCCAAACGGATAAATGCGTGAATGACCGTGCTGCTCAACACGTGCGGTTACTGAAACGAGCCGCGCATCTTTGGCAACATTGTGCAACTTTCACTGCGTATGACAGAGCGGCAGAACATTCGCCACGGAAACAATGCCTAAACTGCAAGAAGTGTGAACCATGGTTCCGAGAGGTAAATATTCTTGGCAGAAGCAGAGAAAAAAGGCACGTGAGGTTTTGGAAACATTCCATATAAAGAAGAGAGGAAGAAACTGCGTTAATGATACTTCCGTGACCCTCTTGAAAAGCGAAATGTCCTATCTTGAATGGTTTGGCACATGATGCATTATGGTCCTTGTGCGCATGTCTGTGATTTTCCTTATATTTGCTGATTTTCGGTGAATAAAGACAGATGAAGTTGGCGCTTGTCCTGCGTCGTTCTCCCTCACGTCATCATCTTAGTTGGCGCAGTTCCTTCCTAATTCAAGTATGCCCCATCTAGCCCAAATGGATGTTGTCCTGAACCATGTTTCCATTGTTGTCGCCTCAGAACGAAACTCAGCGGCAGTGCGTGGCGGGCTCCGAAAGCTCTGAACTATATTTAGCCAGCTACTTCACTTTTTTCAAAGTAGGGCTTACTTTGCTCTACTTTTTCAAAGTAGGGCATTTCATTTCATTACCTTAAAGACCCCATTAAGGGTATTACATAAGGGTGGTTAACATGTGGACACAAGAAAAGGCAGGTGTTACATTGAAATACAAGTTTCGACAGTTTCTAGAAATTGTGAATGACATTTGATGGCTGCGGCATTAAAGGGTAGGTCGCTCCAGTCCTTGGCAGCTCGAGGAAATAATGATGATTGAAAAGTGACAGTTCGTGTTCGAGGACGAGAAACTTGGAGTTGATGGCTGGTGCGCTGTGACATGCGCGAAGATGATGGCGTGACGTAAGGCGAGCGGCTTAGTGAACTGTAAAAAAAATTGTGATAAAGAGAGAGCGTGGCGATGCGACGACGAAAAGCAAGAGATGCCAAGCTAGATTGTGCCTTTAAGTGTGAAATGCTAATGTTATATGAATATGAAGAATGGATGAATCTAGTCGCATGATTCTGAACTGACTCGAGTGCATTGATGATATATGTTTCATGAGGGTTCCAGATGGCGGCGGCATATGCCAGTTGTGGTCTGACAAATGATTTGTATGCGAGTAGTTGGACGTGTTGTGGAGCATGACGAAGATGACGCCTCATGAACCCAAGGGTCTTGTTCGCTGACAAAATTTCGTTAGTCGCATGCGCATTCCAGGAAAGGTCGTGGGACAGGGTTACGCCTAAGTACTTATAGGCTAGAACTGATTCTACTGGGACGTTTGCAATTGTGTAAGTAGAGAGATAAGGATTACGACGGCGGGAAATAGAAATGAATTTGCACTTGTTAGGGTTCAAGGCCATTTGCCAATGGTTGAACCAGTACTGCACGTTATTAAGGTCACTCTGGTGAGATGCTTGGTCAGAGATGTTAATAATAATAATATTTGGGGTTTTACGTGCCAAAACCACTTTCTGATTATGAGGTACGTCGTAGTGGAGGACTCCGGAAATTTTGACCACCTGGGGTTCTTTAACATGCACCTAAATCTAAGCACACGAGTGTTTTCGCATTTCGCCCCCATCGAAATGCGGCCGCCGTGGCCGGGATTCAATCCCGCGACCTCGTGCTCAGCAGCCCAACACCATAGCCACTGAGCAACCACGGCGGGTGTCAGAGATGTTAGTCACAGTACGATAAAAAACACAATCGTCTGCGAACATACGAATAGGACAAGATACATGCAGCGCAAGATCGTTAATGTATACTAGGAAAAGAAGCGGTCCTAATACTGAGCCTTGAGGGACACCCGAAGTGACAGGGAGGGTCTCGGAGGAGACGTTATTGACACGGATGAACTGGGAACGATTAGTAAGGAATTCTTTTATCCATTGTACAACAAGAGGATCCAAGTTCGATCTGGATAATTTTATTAGCAAGCGCTTATGAGGCACTGTGTCAAAAGCTTTAGAGTAGTCTAGAAATATGGCAACGGTTTGAACGTTGTTATCAAGATTAACGTGTAGCTAGTTGTGTTTCACATGAAAGCCCTTTAGTAAAACCATGTTGAGAAGGATGAAAGAAGTTTGCCGAGTCTAAAAAGTTCATGATATGCGAGTATATGACATGTTCCATGATTTTGCAAGGAACACTAGTTAACGAAATAGGGCGGTAGTTTAAGGGGGAGTCTTTGTTCCTGTTTTGAATACTGGAACGAGCTTTTCCACTTTCCAATCATCCGGTAAAGCACCTGTAGACAATGACTGCGTGAACAACAGAGTGAAACATGCGGCGGATATGTGCTTAGTATTCATTAGCATCTTTGAGTTAATTTCGTCTACACCAGAAGATGTACATTATTTGTTTTTTTTTTCAATAATTGATAGTATACCATCTATCGAATTTACATTGGGTGGCATATTCGATGCTATATAAGTAGGTAGCGGAAAGTCTGGAGTGGTACTTTCTTTTGTAAACACAGAAAAAAATGCTGTGTTGAATATATCAGCGCACTCGGCGTCCGTGGCGGTGTCGCCTGCTGCATTGGTCACGCTGATGGTGCAAGCTTCTTGGGGATTTAAAATGCGCCAGAACTACCCAGGATTTTGAGTAAGTAGCTGGGGCAGGTCGACGTTACAAAGAAATTTTCTAGCAGTGCGAAGGGCACTCAGGTAGGCGTTGTCTGCCATGTAGTATTTTGACCAGGCCTCGGTGCTTCCAAGATGCGTGGCTAGCCGAAAGCGACGTTTCTTTTGGCTTTCAAGCCTCTTTAAAGCTCTGGTGAACCATGGCCTATTTTGATTAGTGTTCATAGTTATTCTTGGTATATGTTTGTTTACGAGTTCAATAATTTTATTTTTATATAGTGTCCAGTTTTCGTGAGGCGAGTGCATATGGAATAATGTCTCAAAAGTTGAAAAGAAGTCGCCTAACTCGTAATTAATAGCTTCGTAGTTCCCTTTATCATATAGGCATATAGTTTTGTTGGATTTTTGTTGTCGCATGGGTTGAAAGGTGAAGGTGACATGGATTACTTTATGATCACTTACCTCACAGAGGTAAGTTATGGATGATAGACTGTCAAAATGGCAGTCTATCATTGTTATCTACCAGTCTAATATTGTTATCATGCTTCCTGAGACGATAATTTAAGGACCTTCCAGTCTGTCCCACGTACTATTTTTTCCAGAATAGAGGGCACTCACATACACCACGCCAGTGATGCAGGGCACTAAACCATTCCAGTGTTTCGCAGTACAATGGCTTGTGAAGCAAACTTGCAAAGCTTTGCTAGTTTTTCTGGAGTGGCAAAGACCACCACAACACCAGCGAGTTGCCCTACCCTCTTCAGTTTGTGGGATACATCATGCATACACAGAAGTAATGGAAGTTTATTCTTTTCCACCGGTGGACGTGGGGATCGATCAGCTTCGCCCTGCTTGATTTGCTTAAAAAGCTTTACCGCGACAGATGATATTAAAGCCTTCGTGCACCGGCAGACAACAAGCAGTTAACCTCAGCATCAAAACTTTTTGCATAGAATTTGGACATGACCTTCTGAGGGCATTGACAATGCACACATTAACCATTCCTCTTACGACTAATTTCAAATGTGCTGACTGGAAAGAGAGAAGCGGTTTCCCGCTCCCTAGTTCGTACGACCAGCCTAAATGTCTACTGGGTATGCACAGCCTGCCGTCCAAAAACCCTACACAGTAATTTTTGGGTAACTCATGCGTCAGCTCTAACGGATGCAGGTTTTTGCCGAATACATCGAACACTTTTCCTGCAGCCTACTCAAACATCTCCTCCGGACATTCAATAGTTCACAGCTGAATATAGTTCACAGCTGAGGCATGAAATTATTGAGGCAGGTTTCATTAGGAGGTTTATTAGCTCGTGCGTAAGCTCTCTTTCGTTTAACTTTATTCTCGGGAAATCGCACATCTTGACAGAGTTTGAATGGCAAGCATTTCGTGTGCTCTGTAGCTACATGACTATCATTATCAGCATTGCATATGATGGAATAACATTCAATTAAATCAAAGATGGAGGAGACATAATGCTTGAAAAACTGGCGGCTCTCTGTACGACTTGAAGGGTCCAAAACATGTAAAAATGCAAAAATAATACCAATCCACAAAAAGGAAGACGTTAAAGAATCCATAACTTAAAGGCCCATTAGCTTACTGCCAGTATTATTTAAAATATTCACCAAGATAACCTCCAAAAGAATTATGGCAACAATGGACTTTAGTCAACCAAGGGAACAGGCTGGATTCAGACGTGAACACATTAAAATGAATCACATCAATGTCATTCACCAGGTAATTGAGAAATCTGCAAAGTACAATCAGCCTCTCTGTAGGACTTTCATAGATTAGGAAAAGGCAGTTGATTCAGCAGATACACCAGCAGTCATACAAGAATTACGTAATCAAGGAGTACAGACCGCCTTAATTATATTAGAAAATATGTACAGAGATCCCACAGTTACCTTAATTCTCCACAACCATTCTACAATCATGATGTATCACACTTCACATTTTACAATCCCACTTCATGTAAACAACCAAAGCCCAGGAAGCGTCTGACTGCCTTTTTGTCTCTAGGCCTTGAAAATTTTGCGACGGCTGCGATTTTTTCAGGATCAGGTCTGACACCTGTGTGACTTACTACGTGGCCCAAAAACTGTAGTTCTTCATAGCCAAAGTGGCACTTTTCAGGTTTTGAGGTAAGTCCAGCAGACCGTATGGCTTGAAGGACCGACCGTAGCCGTCTGAGATGTTCATCAAATGTGGCAGAATAAACAATGACATCGTCTAGGTAGACTAAGCAAGTCTTTCACTTAAGGTCTGAGAGAACAGTATCCATTAGTCTTTGGAACGTGGCTGGGGCGGAACACAAACCAAAAGGGAGAACTTTGAATTCATAGAGCCCATCAGGCGTTACAAAAGCCGTCTTTCCGCGATCCCGCTCATAGACCTCTATTTGCCAGTATCTACTTTTTAAGTCCATCGATGAGAAGTACCGTGCATGCCATAGCCTGTCCAGGGAATCGTCGATGCGTGGTAAGGGATACACATCTTTTTTTGTAACCCGATTGAGCTTGCGATAATCGATACAAAACCGCAGACTACCATCCTTCTTCTTAACGAGTACCACGGGCGGTGCCCAAGGGCTTTTTGACGGCTGGATGACACCATCTTCTAGCATTTTCTTGACTTGCTGCTGTAGTGTTTCCCGCTCTTTCTCAGCCACGCGATACGGATGCTGTCGGATGGGTATTGCTGCTTCCTCCGTAATGATGCGGTGTTTCGTCAGTGGAGTTTGACGTACTCGGGAGGTTGTAGAGAAGCAGTCCTTAAAATCGTCAAGCAGTTCCCGGAGGCTTTGATTCTGTTGCGGCGCTGAACCTGGGTCAACGTCGACGACGGGTGCATGTGGCATCGAATCGGTGGTCGATTCCTCTTTTACAGCAAAGCAGTGTTGAACGTGGTGAATTTCATCAAATTATGCCACAGCGGTGCCTTTGTGCGACAAGTACTTCTGTGCGACCACCGATTAGGCTGACGATACCGCGAGCGATGGCAACACCTTGATGGAACAGGTGCAGTTAGTTGTTCGGCTACACCCTACTTGGTAAATTCTTCTCCGCAACTTACGGAGACAAGACTGCATGATAGTGGTGGTATGCAGATGTCGTAGTCGGCGACACGTAACGATGAACGTTGGCGCTCTTCGTCTTGGCTTGTGTCTGTACTAGTTGACAAGGCTATCTCGCTGTCCGTATGTTAACCACGGCGCCGTACTCCCGCAAGACGTCTATTCCAAGGATGAGGGATCTGCAGCCCTCTTTTAAAATAATAAAACTGGCGACAAAAGCTGTATTTCCTATCTGGAGTCGTGCAGCACATTTTCATATAGGTGTCATTATCTGGCCCCCGGCATTTCAAATATAAGGGCCCGTCCATTGCATTTTGACTTTGTTAAGCCGGTCTGCCAACTGCTCATTCATTATCGAAAAGTCTGCGCCAGTATCAACTAAACCTTTCAGGTCCGGCCCATCAATCGTCAAGAGTAGGCCGGCACTCACAAATTCGCCAGCGTTCCGTTTCTCCGGGTTGCTCTGCTCGTTTCTCTGTAATGTTTGGGGACTTTCGGTGGTTCGACGACTTGCAACCTTCCCCCCGGAGGTCGCCGATTTCAGTTTCCCCACCGTGGGCTTGGAGAGCGGCCTCTCACCACGTCGGCGAAACTGCGACGGTTCGGTGAAGAATAACGCAACGGAGACGGCGAGCGCGACCGGAGATTAGCTGAGCGGCCTTGTTCCCGAGTGACACTGTCGTCGAAGCGTCGATATCTCTCTGGAAACAGTCGCGGAGTTGCAGGTGACATTTCCTGGGTGCCACCCTGGCGATGAGGGCAAAAACGATAAATATGCCCTGGTTCGCCACATTGAAAACACAATGGTCGGCGATCAGCAGTGCGCCATACGTCGGTCCTGCAAAGCTGGGGTCGCCTGAAATGCTCCCTCTGCATCCAGGCAGCAATGGGTGGCCGCTGGTGGTACTGCTGTACTGGCCCGGTAGAAAGCGGGCGCCGAACAGCGTCTGCGTAGCTGTATGCGCACGGCTCGAAGCGTGGCTCGGGACACGGTTCAGGGAGTGGCTCAGGTGATGCAAATGCTTGCCGGATTTCTTGGCGGACAACTTCAGCGACCGAAGCAAGAGTGAACTCCTGCGGTGTCGCAGTTTGCTTCGCAATCTCCTCGCGCACAATGCGTCTTATTAGTTCACGCAGCGAGGTCTCGTCTGTCACTGTCAGTACTGCGGCTCCTGCAGGCGCATCGTTAGTCAGGCGTTCGTATTGCCGGCAACGCTGCTGCAGCGCCCGCTCGATTGCTGTGGCTTCCTTAATGAACTCATCTACTGTTGTAGGCGGGTTACGCACAAGACCAGCGAATAGCGGTTCTTTGACGCCGCGCATGAGATGGCTCAGTTTCTTAGAATCAGGCATGTTGGGATCCGCGCGACGAAACAAACGAGACATGTCCTCGGCAAACATCGAAACGCTTTCGTTGGGCTTCTGAATGCGGAACTCGAGAAGGCGTTGTGCATTATCGCGGCGATCAGTGCTTCCGAAGGTGTCAAGTAGCCGACGGCAAAATTCGTCCCACGCTGTCAAATGTACCTCGCGGTTTTGGAACCACGTCCTTGCGCTACCTTCAAAAGCGAAGTACACATGGGAAAGCTTCTGGTCCGGACGCCACTGATTGACCTTAGCTACGCGTTCGTACTGGTCCAGCCAGTCTTCGGCGCCTTCATACGTGTCACCGTGGAAGCTAGTGGGGACTAGATTGTTTTGAATAGTCACCTGTGTTGGACTTGCAAGCGCCATTTCCTGATTCGGTGAGGTCGCTGACAAATTCCTTGGAAGAAGCCGAATTCCGGGCACAGACCTTGCAGGCGGCAGCTTGCGCGGTGAACAGGTGTCTCGACGCGTGGATGATGTCTTGAAGGGCTGGAGGCAGGGCTACTCGCAGGAGTCGTCCCTATCATTAGGTGATGATGCGATACCTAGCACCTCCACCAGTGTCACGGCTCACTGGAGACAAGAGCGGAGAGCGGTATTTATTCGAGAGAGTTAGGGCAAACGCTCAGTCCAGACTTCTCTAGCGCCTCGCTTGCACGGACGAGGTCGTCGTCTTTATCGTCAACGTGGTTGGGCACAGATGGTGTCGCGGCAATATGCTGTCCAGCAAAAGCAAAACAGTGATGAGAGCACGCACTCTGTGAAAGAAGTGGCTGCAACCACTAACTCAATACCTTCTTGCACTGCATCGTGTACTATCGTGGATAATTGACACACAAACGACGGAGTGTGTGCCTAAAGCATAACTGAACGTATAGTGTGCGCCATCATTCAGCCATCCTGCTGATCCTGTTTTACTGGATGGGGTGAGGAAACAAGCACCGAAGAATATAAGCCCAGCGACATTGCTGCAGTAGGGGGAGCAGCCTGACATTCTGTCTGAAAACCATATGCCGTGTGCATATAGTCAAGGATGACTGACCAACGGCACATGCTATACCGTCAGTTATGACTTGAGGCATAGTCTCCGCTATTTGGGTTTTAATTTTCCTGTAACGCGGTTTATTGAGCACTCAGAAACGCGACCGTCTCAGTCGAGTGTCAGGCACCGAGATCACGAGCCCCTTTTCGTAGGCGGGCCGATGATTATAGTGCGTCCATAGGGCGCGCCAGGCTTCTTCGCTACAACTGCCCCCTGGAGAAGAAGCCATCCTGGCGACTCGAGGAGATGCGAGGACAAGGGGGTCGTAATAGGGTTTAAGCCTCTGGACGTGCACTGTCGCGCGTCCGCGACGCCTCAAGTCAGTAGATGGCGTTAGCGGCTCGATCACGCAGTTGACTGGCGTCGTCTGTTGTACGACGTGGTTGGGACCATGGTATTGAGCGAGGAGTTTAGAGGATAGACCAGGAGTGCTTGAAGGTATCAGCAGCCAGACTAGTGAGTCCGGCTGGTAGGTGCAGGGAGGTCGGTCCTCATCGCGACGGAATTTTTGGAGACTCTGGCCTTCCGCCGCGAACGAACGGGCCAGATGACGGCATTCCTCGGCATACTTGGGGGCTTCCGACAGAGGCGTGCCCTCTGCAGGGTCAGGCCGGTAGGGGAGAATGGTGGCTACCGTACAGGTAGGTTCACGACCATATACGAGAAAGAATGGAGAAAATCCTGTTGTGGCCTGTGAAGCAGTGTTATAGGCGTACATAACGTATGGCAAAACAAGGTCTTAGTTGGTATGGTCGCATCTAATGTACATGGATAGCATGTCGCCCAAAGTACGATCGAACTGGTCTGTTATGCCGTTCGTTTGCGGATGAGAAGCTGTAGTGGTGCGATCGACGGTATGACACGCGGTCAGAAGGGCGTTGAGAACTTCAGAAAGAAACGCACACCCTCTGTCAATCGGAAGTTCCCGCGGTGCCCCATGACGCAGTATGAAGTGATGCAGGAGGTAGGAGGCAATGTAGCGGGCTGTCGCTGTTTGCAGTGCCGCAGTTTGTGCATAGCGGGTGAGGTGGTCGGTAGCGACAATAATCCAGTGATTGCCTGCAGATGTGCAGGGAAGAGAACTGTAGAGATCGATGCCGACGCGGTCGAATGGTCGTGACGGACAAGGAATTGGCTGCAAAGGACCAGAAGGACGAGCGACAGGAAGCTTGCGTCGTTGCCACGCTGCGCACGAGCGAATGTACTTTCGCACAAAAGTATACATGCCACGTCAATAAAAGTGGGAGCGAAGCCTGGCCTAAGTCTTGAAGAGGCCGGCATGGGCGCATTGGGGGTCTGAATTGAGAGCGGAGCATACATCTGTGCGCATATGGTGGGGGACGACTAATAACCATTTGTGGCCATCGGAAGCGTAATTTTGACGATAGAGAACACCATCCCGCAACTCAAAATGAGAAGCTTGGCGCCGGATAGCGCGTGAAGCGCGTGTTGTTGAAGTGTTAGAAATGCAATCCATAAGTGCCGCAATCCGGGCATCTTTGCGTTGCTCCACAGCCATGTTAACGTGCACAGGCGACGACAACGCAGATTCGGTGACTGAGAAGCATCAACCTGCACCTGTTCGAAGCAGACCGGTAACCTTTCGGGCAATTACTGATAACAAACTACAATCATTCAGGCGACTGATAAGTGAGACACCATGGACCGAATGTTTCAACTATCGTTCAGTGGATGAGGCTTATAATGCGTTCATTGATAAGTTGCTTTATGACTTACGTTTCCTATTAGAAACGAGACAATCACCAATAAAATTAAGGAACCATGGGCTTCACCTAGCCTTTTCAAAATGATTAAAAAGAAGATCGCCTGTACCACAGTTTCTTTGTAACTAGAAATCCTAATGATTACGTTGTTTTGAGGCAGTTTAGGAATAAATTAAATAATGACTTGCGCAACGCCAAGCGTAACTATTACGTGTTAATTTTCGCTGGAAGCAAGGATAATTCAAAGCTAATTTGGCGTGCAATAAATGAGGTAAAAAACCATAGAAATGTATCGAATGATATTGGCGAATTGATTATTGACGAGTCACCAAAATCAGGCGTACTATTAGCCGATTCCTTGAACAACTTCTTCACCGAGCAAGCAACAGCAAAATATAACGCAGACGCGTGTTCTGTTATTTCAAGTAAAACAACCAGCTCAGTGTTTCTCAGCTCAACAGATACATCATAAGCTTTTACCGTTCTTAAGTCCTTAAGAAATAATTCCAGCTCTGATGTAGAAGGCCTCACAATTAAACCAGTAAAGTTTGTTGCTTACTTTCTTGCACTACCTCTGTGTCATATTATTAACGTTTCACTAGAGTCATGTGTTTTCCCTGCAAGAATGAAACTGGCCAAGGTTACAGTCATTTTCAAGTCAGGCTTGAAAAACATCATGAGTAATTATCGCCCCACCTCTATTCTACCTCTTTTTTTGAAAGTGCTAGAAAAAATTCGGCTCAAACGCTTGCAGATCTTCTTTAAAGCTAATCAGCTAATATCACACTCACAATTCGGCTTCCGTAAAGGTTTTTCTACAGAATCAGCTTTATTAGTAAAAAAAAAATTATTTTACAGAATATTGAAAACAAACTTTAACACTAGGAATCATTGTGAATTTCAGTAAGGCCTTCGATTGTCTACACCATAATATTCTCCTCGATAAGTTAAGTAATAATAATAATAATATTTGGGGTTTTACGTGCCAAAACCACTTTCTGATTATGAGGCACGCCGTAGTGGAGGACTCCGGAAATTTCGACCACCTGGGGTTCTTTAACGTGCACGTAAATCTAAGCACACGGGTGTTTTCGCATTTCGCCCCAATCGAAATGCGGCCGCCGTGGCCGGGATGATAAGTTAAATAAGTAGAGCGTTAGGGGAAGGACACTTCAAATGTTTAGTTCATATCTTAAGACAGTGAACAAATACTGAAGATAGACGGCTTTTGTTCATCCAAACGTTATCTGAAATTCGGCATCCCTCAGGGCAGCATATTAGGACCTTTTCTTTTCAATGTCTACATAAACGATCTGATAATAATTTCGACAGAACCTGATTTTGTAATTTATGCTGACGACGCTTCCCTATTTTTCTCTGGTCTTTCGGCTATAGAAGTAATTTTAAAAGCAAACATTACCCTAAACAGCCTTTTAAATTTGTCTAAATTAAACAATCTCAAAATAAATACACCTAAGTCAAAAGCTGGTATTTTCCACTCTTTAAATCGTCACACAGAGACTAACCTAACCATCAACCTAGGCAATAATATTGTTGAGGTCGTTAGCCACCATAAAACACTGGGTGATGTATTTGATGAGCACCTTCGATGGACTGAGCACACTACTTACCTAGCCCTAAGTTTATCAAAAGCTGTTGGAGCACTTTCCCGGTGTCGAGGCATTCTTCCAGTGCACATTAAAACAGATATATGTTTCATTATTTCAATCACACATTGCATATTGTCATCTTGTTTGAGGCGCAACATCACTGGCTAACATGAATATAATTGTAAGCCTGCAAAAGAAAGCGATTCGTATCATTGCAGACCAAGAGTACTGCGCACACTCCTAACCGCTTTTTATTCGGTAAAAAATACTGCCCATCAATGTGACGCTACCACACGTTATTGTTTCTTTATTCACCCCTAAAACCACGTACGTTTCGTACTAACTTCCTTACCAGAACATCAGCGCTCAAGGAACGCGTACCGGCAGCCAACACTCGATAATTATAAAAGTGGTGTCTTCCCAAAACTCAAACAAATTACGGTCAACAGATGTTAAAGTATATAGTACCTTACACCCTGAACAATAATACAACCTTAATTGATGGCCCCGGCATAAATAAACGGGCTTTAATTGAATACTTTTTAAACAGAATTGCGTAATCGGTAACAGATTTATATAATGTAGTTCACATTCGGCGTTTTGCGTTCTTTTGTGTGGATTACTTTGGAATAATTTTGCAGGCATTGTCTAATTTTACTTTTTTTCTCTCTCTCGATCGCTGTCCGTTTTTGTAACAGTTCATTTTTCATAAAATATTTAACCTGAAGGTATACACGTGTGCACTTGAACGGTGCGTATATATGCCATGTGCGTGTGTATATGTGAATGTATATGTAGGTATACATTTATGTATATATAGGGGCATATGCGCGCCACTTCTAAGGGTGTTCGCGTGTGTACGTGTGAATATAACTTGTCAGTGTACAATATAGTTTTGTGTTGGTGTATGTACACGTAAATATTTTTTTCTATTCTTGACAGCTTGGTGCGAACAATTTCTTTCTTTCTTTTTTGTTTCTCGTGCTGCTTTTTTTTTTCTTCTACGGGTGTGCGACATACACTGCTGTTTTGCCGCTGTTGCCACTGCCTGTAGAGCCCCAGGCCTCGTCAAGCTGCTCAACGAGCAGCTTTTTGTCTGGGATCCATTTTTCCTTGAGGAAAATAAAGCTGATTCTGATTATGAAATGCAATTCATGTCACTTGGTGTGGGCGACCGAGAGCGGGCCTCCGCGTCGATGTGTTTACGGCCAGACCGGTAAATGACGTGTATGTAAATGACGCGTTTTTTCTTTGCCCCGTTATCCCTAACAGTGTACATGGTGAGGGAAGGGTTCCATTTTCCCTCTTTCAATTTACAATGTGTGTTTTATCTGTGTTGTTTCTCTTTACAATCATTGTGTATGTATTACTGCTATTTCTTGCGGATAAGTGAACTTCATTTATGCTATTTCTTTTGTGACTACTCCGTCGTTGACTGTGATAATCTATTGTAGGAGTGAACTTGCAATTTGTATTTCTATTTTGCCTTATTTCTCGTGTACGTTACATTGTACGCTCGGAATGTGTAATTTCAAATGTGACCATGTATCATATGCGTTTTTTGTCGTTATGTAACTGCCCCGTGTATGGGGGGCTCTGTCAAGCTGTCATTGATGACAGCGTTTACTGCAGGTCTCCCGTGTCGTGTACTTTTACGGGACACAAATGTCGCAGTCTTCTAACCGTAGAGCCCATCGCGCAAGGCGGCCAGACGAATCTTTTAAAGTCGATAACCAACATAGAGCATGGTGATCTGTAACGACGTCGAAGGGGCGGCCGTACAGGTAGGGTCCGAATTTTCCAACGGTATAGATGATAGCCAGGCACTCCTTTTCGGTGATGGATAGTTGGATTCCGCTTTCGTTATTGTTCAGCTTGTGTAGGGTACTACGTATTCAGCATGCCCACCTTTTCGCTGTGCAATCACAGCACCAAATCCTACGCCACTGGCGTCGGTGTGGACTTCCGTGGGGGCTGTGGGGCCGAAATGGCGCAGTACGCGGGAGGCGAAGGCAGCAAACGCCGCATTATTTCAAAAGCATCGTCGCAAGCTGTGTCCCAAGTAGAAAGTCGTGTGTCGCCGCGAAGCAGCTGAGTCAAGGGAGCAATGATAGAAGCAAAATTCCAGATAAAACGACGAGAGTAGGAGCACAGCCTGATAAAGCACCGAAGTTCTTTCAAGGATGTGGGTTTCGGGAATTCGGCGACGGCGCGAAGTTTGGAAGCATCAGGTAGTATGCCATCTTTCAATACGACGTGTCCGAGTATTCCTAGCTGCTTTGCTCCAAAGCAACATTTCTTCAAGTTGAGCTGGAGGCCTGCCTCGGTGATGCACTGCAGGGCTTGTTCGAGACGGTACATATGTGTGAAAAAATCTGGATGAAAACGAAGACATCGCCAAGGTAACATAGGCATGTCTTCCATTTTAGCCCACGAAGGAGATCGTCCATCATTCGTTCCGGTGTAGCAGGGGTGTTGCAAAGCCCAGACGGCATAACGTTGAATTCATATCGGCCGTCTGGGGTAACGAAGGCTGTCTTCGGGCGATCGGCAGGATTCATAGGCACTTGCCAATAGCATGAGCGCAAATCGAGTGATTAAAAATACTCTGCGCCTTGCAAACAATCCAGACAATCGTCGATGCCCGGTATAGGGTTGACGTCTTTGCGAGTTATCTTATTCAGACGCAAAATCGAATTGAGCCATCTTTTTTTTTAAAGAGGACTACAAGTGACGCCCAGGGACTATTAGAGGGTTGAACCACTCCACACTCAAGCATTTCGCTTACTTGGTTTTCGATAACACGGCGCTCCACGGCTGACACACGATAAGGCCTCTGGCGCAGTGGTGCGTGGGTGCCAGTGTCGATCTCGTGACGTACAGTCGATGTGCGGCCTAGTGGGGCTTCTTCACAGTCGAACGTAGATTAGTATTTCTGTAGAAGGCTGAGAAGCTGAGAACGCTGCGCAGGGCTCAAGAGGGCATCTACTGAGCCATGGAATACGTCTTGCTTAGGCTGGAGCAAGGCAAGCCATAAGTCAACGAGTTCGCGTCTGAACAGGAGTTGTCAAGAGGTGCGTCAAAGATGGCTACTGAGTCGGCAGGCTGAAGACGTCCAAGGCACTCGCCAAGACGTAAGATGAGGGGCGTAGCCTTAGCGTTGGAAACGAGCAGTAGCGTGCAGCCACCGCTGACAGTTAGGACAGCGAAGGGAAGGGAACATCGTCGGCGAACAAAAATGTCCGATGCGACAAACAGGGCAGTAGTGTCAGTGGCGAAAGTAGAGCAGGCATTCGCAATTACAGAAGAGTGCGGGGGGATCGTGGTGTCTTCTGTAACGGCCAGTTTGTCATCAAAATCGTCAAGGTCATGTAAACGGGTACCGGGAAGCGGAGAAAATTCAACTACGGCGCCAGAAAAATCAATGATGGCCTGATGATCGGAAAGGAAGTCCCACACCAAGATTAAGTCGTATGAGCAGGATGAGAGGACGACGAACTCGACTGTATACGTGTTTCCTTCAATGACGATGGGGGCGGCGCATGCGGCAACAGGGGTAATGCAATGGGAACTTGCTGTCCGGAGTGACAGCGCGGATAAGGGCGTCATGACTTTTCGAAGCTTGCGGCAAAGTTCTTCCGTAACTACTGAAACGGCGGCGCCTGTTTCGACTAATGACAGTCTGACGAATGCTTCTACAGATACTTCGATTACGTTCATCGGAAGAGAGCAAGCCTTTGTGTGGTCCGACTGGAACGCAGTTCTCACCTCTTGAACTGCGGTAGCTAATAGGAAACATTGGTTGCGCTTTCTAGACAATCACATGTAAGAAGACAGGACAGGCGCAAGGTGCGGTAGCTAGTTTTCCTGCTCCGATGGGGCCGGACGCCGCCGTGGGGTAGAAAGCGAGCGGCGACGAGAGGATGGCAGGCGACTATCACGGGCAGAAGGAATAGCGTTGCTCGTAGACTGCAAGTGCGAGTCTTTTGGTGGCGAGAAGGACGAAGCTGGCGAAACGTAGGTGCGGACAGGTTGGTCATTACCTTGAAGCCATAAGCGACGGCGACAATGCCGTGCCACGTGACCAGGGATTCTACAGAAGAAGCCCACGGGGCGATTGTCCAGTGCACGCTAGGGTCCCTTGCTAGCTGGTGATCTTGTGTTGCACACTGGAGGGATTGGTCGTGGTGGTGCAGGAAGCGGTGGTGCTGAAAAATTCGATGGAGGTGGTCGTGCTGCAACCTCCGCGTAGCTTAGAGGTACAGGCAATGGTGGCGCTGCAAGAGGGGACGGAATAGCTTCGGACACTTGTTCCTGGAGCATCTGACGCAACGTAGAAGCCAAGGACTGCGTGGGCCTTGTGACGGAGGTGAGTAGAAATAGCTGGCGGGCGACTTCGGAGTGTATAAACTCCTTGATTTCGCCGAACAGAGGGTCATTGTTAGTCACAGTCACTAAATTTGCAATGGAAGTATCGGGGATCGAAGAACGTCGAGTTAGTAGACGTTGCCTCCTGAGTTCGTCGTAGCATTGACAAACTTCAACGACTTCGGCCACAGTCCGCGGGCTTTTCGAGAGGAGCAGTTGGAATGCGTCATCTTCGATGGCCTTCATTACGTGACGGATCTTGTCAGAGTCAGTCATCGATGGATCGACGCGCTTTCAAAGGTCCACAACGTCTTCTATGTACTTGGTGAAGTTTTCATCGGGTTGCTGGGAACGGCTGCGCAAGTGCTCTTCGGCATGGAGCTTCCGCACCTCAGGGCAACCGATGACTTGCGTAATGCACGCCTTGAAATCTGGCCAGGTGCTGAGGTCGGATTCGTGTTTGTGTTACCACACGCTAGCGACACCCGTGAGGTAGAAGTTCACGTAACTGAGCTTCGCAGCATCGTCCCATTTATTGTGGGCACTCACTCGTTCGTATATCGAGAGCCAATTTTCTAGGTCGTATTCGCCGGAACCGCTGAAGATGAGAGGATCGCGTTGATGCACTGAGTCAGGACAAATCATCGTTGGCGATGCCGGAGGTTTGGCTGGAGTCGTCAGGCATGATGACCGGCAATGCCCGATTACGTAGTTCCAGGGTGGGTGGGGAAGTACTATCCAGCACAGCTCCACCAACTATGTAACGCAACGGTTCAGCAGCGGCTGCAACAAAACAGGACGCAGCCTAACCGTCCGATATTTTTTACTGCAGGTTAGTTTTTTTTTTCACTGCGTCCTGTGCTGTTGTTGCAGCTGCTGCTCACAAGTGTGTCTCTTGTTTTTGGTCTGTTTTCTGCGATGCCCACGAACGCTCAACCCGCAAAAAAAATTGAGCTTCTAGAATCACTGCTTAACGATAAGCTTGATGCACTTGTCGACAGTCTGGCTGCCAATATTGGGAAGAGGCTTGAAGACGAGGGAATTGGCAACCTGGCTTCTCTAGCTGAAAGCGTGCGCTTCATGAGCGAGCAGTATGACACATTCAAAGCGACATTCAGTGAACTGGTAACTACTAACAAAGCGTTGACTTCTCAGAATCAAGCATTAACCAAGAGAATCGCAGAAATGAAACAGTACAACAGGATGAGTAACATCGAAATTAAAGGCATTCCATCATCACATGGAGAGGAATGCTCTGCGATATTGAAGAAGGTTGCCAACGCAATTGAGTGCCCCATTTCTTCTGGAGACATTGACATAGTTCACCGTGTGGTCAGCAAGATGTCGGGCAGGAGCATCAATGTTCGTTTTTGTTCACGTGACAAAGATAATGAATTTCTTCGCAAGGGTCGCAAAACTCCTCTGCGATCCTCCTTGATTCGCTTTTCTGGTACCACTGATAATCTCATTTACATTAACGAACATTCCACAAATCGACAACAAACGTTTATTCCGCAAGGCCCTTGCACTGGAAAAATAGAACAGTTGGCAGTTTTTATGGACTGAAACTTACCAGATTAAAGCCTGTAAATCAACCGGCAGCAGGGTCTTCCGAATAAACTCGGAGGCTGATTTTCGCATCTTTGCGCAGGCGTAGTTTATTGCTACATTTCTTGTCCTGCGAACTAATTTCAGACACGTCCGTGAATACTTTTCATCATGTCTTTGCTATCACCAGCCGCAGTAAACCATTGCTTCCATCTTCTAATATCTCTATTCTTCATATTATTGCGCGAAGTTTGCGCAAGTACCATGATGCAATTTCTGCATTTAGTGACTCACTTGAACATTCGTTTTGGTTTATTTGCGTTTCAGAAACATTTGCGTTTCAGAAACTGTTAGCAATTCATACGGTTTTCGTCCATACCATGCAGAATACTGCCATCGTATTTCGGATCGATATGGCGGTTTAGCCATATTTGTTTAACCTCATATTAAATATAAGCGTAGGCTTGATCTTTTTTTAATGTAAAACACTGTGAATTGGTATGGGATTGAAACTGACTTACAGCTGAATTCTGATAATCGTAACAGTGTTGTTCTTCGTTGTGTATACCGCTCCCCTTCATCTATTCCTGATTTTCTGGGTGAGCTCTCCATAGTTCTGAAAAAAAAAATTATCTTGAACATCAGCTAGTCCTAGTTGTCGGTGATATTAACATCAACTGACAACGGAAGTGAAGCAGCTTATACAGACTGTCTTGCTGGTTTCGGACTGGAATCAGTAATTATCTCTCCTACTAGGTGTTCTACCCATGGTACCAACACGCTTCTTGACCATGCTCTAGCTAACATCGCGCCAACTCCAAACTCTGGTGTCATAGATACGCAGATCACAGACGATTTCCGAATATTCGTCTCCTTTGAGGCCGAAATACCTCAGTCCGAGCCTTGCAACTTTTCCTCCAAGTTTGACTGAAACAGTTTTGTTAACACAATAACAAATACTGATTGGTCTTCAATTAACTCCCTGCACGATCCCGAGCAAGCTCTTGAAAGTTTTTGTTCCATCTTTTTACAGGCCATTCGCGTTAACACCACTAGCGTACGATGCAATAAACGTTTTAAGTTTCCCGGTAACCCTTGGGTAACGAGATGTTTATTGATCAGTATGAGAAAAAGAGAAAGCCTATACAAAAAGACTAAAACGAAACCTTTTAATGTACGCTTAGCGGCCCGCTATAAAAATTATTCTAAGATTCTAAATAACTTGCTAAAGAAGTCTAAACGACAGTATTACCAAAATGAATTTGCAAAACACAAGAACAATCCCAAAAACAATGGCAACTTCTTAATGCGTTCATGAACTTACCTAAGTCCGGTCATACCGCTGATAAAATAAACTACAACAACAAAACTCATACTGATTCTTCTAGCATAGCAAATAGTTTTAGTGACTACTTTTACAATATATACACTAGTCGTCGTATGACTGCTACTTATCCCATTCATCGCTGCAATCATTCTTTCTTCTCTTTCCCGTAACTGCGGATGAGATATGTTCTATGGTATTAGCTCTAAAGAATTCTAGTCCTGCCTTAGATAATATTTCTGTATTTCATCTAAAGCTTGTTGCACCGCTTATTTCTGATACAATTTGTATTATAGTTAATAATATTCTTACATGTGGTATTTTCCCACTTCGCTTAACAGGGCTAAGATTATTTCTGTGCACAAGAAAGATGATACAACGGAGGTATTTGACTATCGTCTTATTTCTATTCTGTCGTCGATTAGTAAAGTTGTTGAGAAGTTATTTTTAAGCGTCTAAACAATTAATTTCAAAAATTTAATTTCATGCAATCCTCTCAATTTGGTTTTCACGCTAGCAGTTCGACTCATCATCATCATCAGCCTAGTTACGCCCACTGCAGGGCAAAGGCCTCTCCCATACTTCTCCAACTACCCCGGTCATGTACTAATTGTGGCCATGTTGTCCCTGCAAACGTCTTAATGTCATCCGCCCACCTAACTTTCTGCCGCCCCCTGCTACGAATCCCTTCCCTTGGAATCCAGTCCGTAACCCTTAGTGACCATCGGTTATCTTCCCTCCTCATTACATGTCCGGCCCATGCTCATTTCTTTTTCTTGATTTCAACTAAGATGTCGTTTACCCGCGTTTGTTGCCTCACCCAATCTGCTCTTTTCTTATCCCTTTACGTCACACCCATCATTCTTCTTTCCATAGCTCGTTGCCTCGTCCTCAATTTCAGCAGAACCCTTTTCTTAAGCCTCCAGGTTTCTGCCCCATATGTGAGTACTGGTAACACACAGCTGCTATACACTTTCCTTTTGAGGGATAGTGGCAACCTGCTGTTCATGATTTGAGAATGCCTGCCAAACGCACCCCAGCCCATTCTTATTCTTCTGGTTATTTCAGTCTTATTATCCGGATCCGTGGTCACTACCTGCCCTAAGTAGATGTATTCCCTTACCACTTCCAGTGCTTCGCTACCTATCGTAAACTGCTGTTCTCTTCCGAGACTGTTAAACAATACTTTAGTTTTCTGCAGATTAATTTTCAGACCCACCCTTCTGCTTTGCCTCTCCAGGTCAGTGAGCATGCATTGCAATTGGTCTCCTGAGTTACTAAGCAAGACAATATCATCAGCGAATCGCAAGTTGCTAAGGTATTCTCCATCAACTTTTATCCCCAATTCTTCCCACTCCAGGCCTCTGAATACCTCCTGTAAACATGCTGTGAATAGCATTGGAGATATCATATCTCCCTGTCTGACGCCTTTCTTTATAGGGATTTTGTTGCTTTCTTTGTGGAGGACTACGGTGGCTGTGGAGCCGCTATAGATATCTTCCAGTATCTTTACATATGGCTCTTCTACACCCTGATTGCGTAATGCCTCCATGACTGCTGAGGTTTCGACTGAATCAAACGCTTTCTCGTAATCAATGAAAGCTATATATAAGGGTTGGTTATATTCTGCACATTTCTCTATCACTTGATTGATAGTGTGAATATGGTCTATTGTTGAGTAGCCCTTACGGAATCCTGCCTGGTCCTTTGGTTGACAGAAGTCTAAGGTGTTCCTGATTCTATTTGCGATTACCTTAGTAAATACTTTGTAGGCAACGGACAGTAAGCTAATCGGTCCATAATTTTTCAAGTCTTTGGCGTCCCCTTTCTTATGGATTAGGATGATGTTAGCGTTCTTCCAAGATTCCGGTACGCTCGAGGTTATGAGGCATTGCGTATACAGGGTGGCCAGTTTCTCTAGAACAATCTGACCACCATCCTTCAACAAATCTGCTGTTACCTGATCCTCCCCAGCTGCCTTCCTCCTTTGCATAGCTCCTAAGGCTTTCTTTATTCTTCTGGCGTTACCTGTGGGATTTCGAATTCCTCTAGGCTATTCTCTCTTTCACTATCGTCGTGGGTGCCACTGGTACTGTATAAATCTCTATAGAACTCCTCAGCCACTTGAACTATCTCATCCATATTAGTAACGATATTGCCGGCTTTGTCTCTTAACGCACACATCTGATTCTTGCCTACTCCTAGTTTCTTCTTCACTGTTTTTAGGCTTCCTCCGTTCCTGAGAGCCTGTTCAATTCTATCCACATTATAGGTCCTGATGTCCGCTGTTTTACGCTTGTTGATTAACTTAGAAAGTTCTGCCAGTTCTATTCTAGCTGTAGGGTTCGAGGCTTTCATACCTTGGCGTTTCTTGATCAGATCTTTCGTCTCCTGCGATAGCTTACTGGTTTCCTGTCTAACGGCGTTACCACCGACTTCTATTGCGCACTCCTTAATGATGCCCATGAGATAGTCGTTCATTGCTTCAACACTAAGGTCCTCTTCCTGAGTTAAAGCCGAATACCTGTTCTGTAGCTTGATCCGGAATTCCTCTAGTTTCCCTCTTACCGCTAACTCATTGAGTGGCTTCTTGTGTACCAGTTTCTTCCGTTCCCTCCTCAAGTCTAGGCTAATTCGAGTTCTTACCATCCTATGGTCACTGCAGCGTACCTTGCCGAGCACGTCTACATCTTGTATGATGCCAGGGTTCGCGCAGAGTATGAAGTCGATTTCCTCTCCCTTCGACTAACTTTCGACTCCCTTCGACTAACTTAGCTTTAATATATGTAACCGACTACATTATGGGTAACTTCGTTGGCTCGCTACTGTTGGACTTCACTAAAGCTTTTGATACAATTGATCGTAACACACATTTTACTAAGCTAGAAGCCCTGGGAATTACCGGTCCAGTATTAAAACTTCTAAAAAGTTACCTACATGATAGAGAACAAACAGTTTTTTCGGAGGTGCTTATTCTGATACTAAAGTTATTAACCAAGGTATACTAGGTTCCTTATTATTCTCTATTTATATTAATGATTTACCCACTTATCCTAAGTCGGCACATTGTGTACTATACGCAGATGCTACTAATACTTCGTTGCGTAACAATTCTTTAACAACCTTAATCCTTAAACTAGACAATGGGCTTCACCATATTGCTGCTTGGTGCTCGTCCAATCAATTAATTATCAATCGTTCAAAAATTCAATCCATGATTTTTTGATCTAGCCAAAGAACACTACCAGGCTTGCCTGAGATAACTCTAGAAGGTCATCCCGTTCCCGTCTCCGACTGTGTATAATTTTTTGGCGCCAAATTAGATTATAACTTTCAGTTTTCTCATCACATTGCCTTCATTAAGCAAAAGTGTACCTTCAGTATTAGAGCATTATTCAAATCAAAACCGTACTTCTCTTAAGACGCATTATTAGCATTATACTTTGCCTTCATTCACAGTGCCATTAATTATGGCATTGTTTCCTGGGGAAACACATAACCCTCATATCTCCTCTATTCAGCACTTACAAAACCAAGCAATACGCATTATCACTAACAGTGGGTTTTTCACGAGTGCTACTCCTCTACTTCGTGAAAATAGCATCCTTGTAGCGAACTTGTTCAAATATCATCTAATGGTTGCTTTATAAATTACTTACTAAGCAGCTCTCATACGAATTCATTGATTCCAGCCACCTCATCAATAACAATAATACCAGGTTTGCACGTAACTCTAATATTCTACTACCTATGGTTCATTATAACTATGGAAAAATGACATCATCATTCGCTGCTATAAAACAGTGGAATGGTTTGCCCGTTGGCATTATATATGCGTCCTTTCATACATTTAGTCATGCCCTTAAGCTGTTTTATATGTGAAACTATGTTTACGTCAAACATTACACTGCAGTTCTTTTTATGCACTATAGGCTTTTATACAAACAACTTTTTTTCATTTATATTATTTTTCTATGTTGTATTTTCGCGATTGTGCTGGTTTGCTTTAGTTAGCTTGCTCTTCTTTAATACATCTCTACATCGTTGTTATTAAACGGGGGTCCCGTTGCAGTCTTTGACTTTGGGACCCCCGTCTGCATATTGTATCTTACCAATACATTGTTTTTAACGAATAATAAACTGAAACTGAAACGCGGTTTATTGAGCACTCAGAAATGCGACCGACTCAGTCGAACGTCGGACACCGAAATCGCAAGCCCCTCTTCGTCGGCGAGCCGATGATGATAGTGCGTCCATAGGGCGCGCCAGTCTACTTTGCTATACGCCTCAATAATGAACCCAAGAGTTGAACAGCTGAAACGGAAAACGTTTTGAAGCAATTTTTAAAGCAGAAAATTGAGATCTTGGAGCGGAATATATTCAATTTAGAGGACGTCATCTGGAGGAAGGATAACTTTGGAGTGGCTGATTTCAAACTTGGAGCAACACATTCCAATCCGGAGGGGCTTAATTTGGTAGTAATTGCAAATTTCCCACGTGCCCTTCGCTTTTTGTTGGACTATCATGCAATCTCTTTAAAAACTGCCTTGCAGTCATAGATTCAACTTTAGAGGGCGAGGAAGACTGCCATTACTTGCTTTCTGGTGTCTACCTCATACAGTCAAGCCGCAGTAATTACAGCTCCCGTAATTGGAACCAAAGAATAACTCAAACAGTATTTAGCATGCAATTACAGCGCCAGACATTTAAATGACAAAAAGCTCTAGATATTCAATCATATAAAGATTACTTCAAGTTCCTCTCACACTGCTTATCGTCTCTCATGCCTGAACAGAAACTTCAACTCCGATTGAACGCTACGATATACCCATCTCCGGCACGTGCTAGAGGAATTCTAGCATACCGCGTATTGGTAGGCATCACGCGACGCCATTCTCTCAACAAACCTGTAGCTGCGTTCGCGTTCGGCTCGGCAATTTCCTTCGCAAATTGCAGACATGCTTTTGATGCATTTAGCCATGATTTGTTACAAATGCTTTGTAAATCTACGAGTTTCTGACGAATCAGAATAGCTTTGCGAAATAACAAGCGTGCTCTTCCACCGTGGAACAGCGACTGATGTGGTGCGCTTTGTCATTCACGCGGTGAATGGCCGGGCGTGCTTGCCGTTATAATGAATCCCCTTATCCGCATTGACAACGTGAGTGCGACTTACCGCGTCAGAAACGATTATTCATTGTATGTTATCAACCTAATCAGGTTTTCAGTGTTACTACTTTAGCGCGAACCACTCTCGCTCAGCAAAAATAGCTCGATGCACTTCGCTTCTTTCCGTTTTCGATTCCACGTAAAAAAGTTGTTGTCATGGCTTTATGACATGGCGTGGCCAAGATTTGCAGCGAGGCCTTTACTAGTGTCCTTTAAGCACCTTTATAGCAGTAAGAAAAACAAGAAAAAAAGCAAGAACATTCTTGCAACATGGGAAATTCAAATGACGTGAAACCTAATGCACCTAGACTCAAATGTGGCATGTGCGTTTTTATGGCGTTTCTTGCAGGTGACGTACGAGCTATTCGAAGCTTTTGCAGTCATATTGTCGCGGTTCAACGTGAACAAGAGACAACAATACGTTGAGCAAGGCGGCGAAACAGCCTGTTACAAAACCACCAGAGCAAATCATATTGACCACAAATAAAGATGGGGACAGCGAAAGAGAACACACAAACAACACGGGCGGTAACATTCAACTGGTTTATTCACGGCAGCCCGTGAGCATATATAGACAAATAGAACATGCGCAGAACGCAGCAAACAAGAACACTCATCAGCCTAGCGGGGCAGCCAATTATCAAAAAGATCTATTTCCAATTGAAACAACCTAATGGAAATGTCCTGCATTGGAGGACATTTATTGGAGAATGCGCACAAGTTCAAATATCTAGGGGTAACAGTAACACAAAATTTGATATGGAACCAACATATAGATAACGTCTGCATGGCTACCTATCAAAAGTTATACTTTCTGATAAAAAAAGTGGAACAGATGCATCGCGTAATGCACAACTTATTGCATGCACCGCCTTCATTAGGACGATACTAGAATATTCAGCCATTGTTTGGAGTACCACGCTTAAAGAGAAGTTGGAAAGGATACAGACACTGGCGGCGCGCATTATTTGTTCAACGTACCGACGGAAGGAACCAGTCACTCTTATGTTACAGCGCTGCAACCTGGATCTTCTCGAGATACGTAAGGTGCTTTATCAAATAATGCAGCATCAACTTAAGATTGATAAGCTCAAATATCTACACGCTCCAGGCAAAAGGAACCCGCGAACTAACCACGACTACGTCGTAAAGCCGTACCGTACCAACAGTGATACATTTCGATACTCATTTTTCCCGGATGCGATAGAAATGTGGAAGCAATTGCCAAACGCTATTGTTAGCTTAAAATGTGTCACCGACTTTGAAAACGCTGCTGAGGTGTATTTACGGGAGTTTTCAATTTAGTTTTGAAGTGCCAAGTAGTATGTGCGACTTGATATTCATTGTACATATTTTCATAAATGTCAGAAGTGCGCTAAACAGCATTCAAGTGAACATGTTATTCACTGTGAATTGACAACTGTTAAACAACATTACGTACATTGACATTGTCCATATTTGATATATGTAATTGTATTGTCCTCTCTGTTATGTCCCTCTATGTTGGTTGACAGTATTAATAAACAATAAACAATATGCCTGACGACAACTTGCAGCGACTATAATTCATTAGAAATGACTAAGCATGGTTAGTAATGACCAGTAACGACTAATAATTACTGCAATGACTTGTAATTACTACTAGCAGAAGTGGGCTTGGCAGCACCGGAGAGACAAGAATGTTAAACCCTGTCTTGCGGTTTGCACAGGTGCTGCTGCTCCTTCGTACGGCTACATGACAGGCCGATAACGATTTTACTACGTCGGAACATGCTGCTTTGTGTTTGGACGTGCGCAAGCTCCACGAAATTTTTGGAACTACGGAACGGGCATTTGTCGCCGAAGGTGCATGGGCAGCGAAGGCACTAGAATCATCGACATCCACCCTGGGGACGGTTTCTTCGAGCCAGGAAGCTATCTATGCCGTCAGTGGACTTGACAGCACCGGAGAGACAAGGATGTTAAACGCTGTCTTGCTGTTCGCGCAGGTGCTGCTGCTGCTTCGTTCGGCTACAGGACAGGCGGATAATGATTTTACTACGTCGGAACATGCTGCTTCGTGTTTGGACGTGCGCAAGCTTCACGCAATTTTTGGAACTACGGAAGAAACATTTGTCGCCGAAGGTGCGTGGACAGCGAAGGCACTAGGATCATCGAGATCCACCCTGGGGACGGTTTCTTCGAGCCAGGAAGCTATCTATGCCGTCAGTGGACTTGACAGCACCGGAGAGACAAGGATGTTAAACGCTGTCTTGCTGTTCGCGCAGGTGCTGCTGCTGCTTCGTTCGGCTACAGGACAGGCGGATAATGATTTTACTACGTCGGAACATGCTGCTTCGTGTTTGGACGTGCGCAAGCTTCACGAAATTTTTGGAACTACGGAAGGGACATTTGTCGCCGAAGGTGCATGGGAAGCGAAGGCACTAGGATCATCGACATCCACCCTGGGGACGGTTTCTTCGAGCCAGGAAGCTATCTATGCCGTCAGTGGGCTTGGCAGCACCGGAGAGACAAGAATGTTAAACGCTGTCTTGCTGTTTGCACAGGTGCTGCTGCTGCTTCGTTCGGCTACACGACAGGCGGATAATGATTTTATTACGTCGGAACATGCTGCTTCGTGTTTGGACGTGCGCAAGCTTCACGAAATTTTTGGAACTACGGAACGGGCATTTGTCGCCGAAGGTGCTTGGGAAGCGAAGGCACTAGGATCATCGACATCCACCCTGGGGACGGTTTCTTCGAGCCAGGAAGCTATCTATGCCGTCAGTGGGCTTGGCAGCACCGGAGAGACAAGAATGTTAAACGCTGTCTTGCTGTTTGCACAGGTGCTGCTGCTGCTTCGTTCGGCTACACGACAGGCGGATAATGATTTCACTACGTCGGAACATGCTGCTTCGTGTTTTGACGTGCGCAAGCTTCACGAAATTTTTGGAACTACGGAAGGGACATTTGTCGCCGAAGGTGCATGGGCAGCGAAAGCACTAGGATCATCGACATCCACCCTGGGGACGGTTTCTTCGAGCCAGGAAGCTATCTATGCCGTCAGTGGTCTAGACAGCACCGGAGAGACAAGGATGTTAAACGCTGTCTTGCTGTTCGCGCAGGTGCTGCTGCTGCTTCGTTCGGCTACAGGACAGGCGGATAATGATTTTACTACGTCGCAACATGCTGCTTCGTGTTTGGACATGCGCAAGCTTCACGAAATTTTTGGAACTACGGAAGGGACATTTGTCGCCGAAGGTGCATGGGCAGCGAAGGCACTAGGATCATCGACATCCACCCTGGGGACGGTTTCTTCGAGCCAGGAAGCTATCTATGCCGTCAGTGGGCTTGGCAGCACCGGAGAGACAGGAATGTTAAACGCTGTCTTGCTGTTTGCACAGGTGCTGCTGCTGCTTCGTTCGGCTACACGACAGGCGGATAATGATTTTATTACGTCGGAACATGCTGCTTCGTGTTTGGACGTGCGCAAGCTTCACGAAATTTTTGGAACTACGGAACGGGCATTTGTCGCCGAAGGTGCTTGGGCAGCGAAGGCACTAGGATCATCGACATCCACCCTGGGGACGGTTTCTTCGAGCCAGGAAGCTATCTATGCCGTCAGTGGACTTGACCGCACCGGAGAGACAAGGATGTTAAACGCTGTCTTGCTGTTCGCGCAGGTGCTGCTGCTGCTTTGTTCGGCTACAGGACAGGCGGATAATGATTTTACTACGTCGGAACATGCTGCTTCGTGTTTGGACGTGCGCAAGCTTCACGAAATTTTTGGAACTACGGAAGGGACATTTGTCGCCGAAGGTGCATGGGCAGCGAAGGCACTAGGATCATCGACATCCACCCTGGGGACGGTTTCTTCGAGCCAGGAAGCTATCTATGCCGTCAGTGGGCTTGGCAGCACCGGAGAGACAACAATGTTAAACGCTGTATTGCTGTTTGCACAGGTGCTCCTGGTGCTTCGTTCGGCTACAGGACAGGCGGATAATGATTTTACTACGTCGGAACATGCTGCTTCGTGTTTGGACGTGCGCAAGCTTCACGAAATTTTTGGAACTACGGAAGGGACATTTGTCGCCGAAGGTGCGTGGACAGCGAAGGCACTAGGATCATCGACATCCACCCTGGGGACGGTTTCTTCGAGCCAGGAAGCTATCTATGCCGTCAGTGGGCTTGACAGCACCGGAGAGACAAGGATGTTAAACGCTGTCTTGCTGTTCGCGCAGGTGCTGCTGCTGCTTCGTTCGGCTACTGGACAGGCGGATAATGATTTTACTACGTCGGAACATGCTGCTTCGTGTTTGGACGTGCGCAAGCTTCACGAAATTTTTGGAACAACGGAAGGGACATTTGTCGCCGAAGGTGCATGGGCAGCGAAGGCACTAGGATCATCGACATCCACCCTGGGGACGGTTTCTTCGAGCCAGGAAGCTATCTATGCCGTCAGTGGGCTTGGCAGCACCGGAGAGACAAGAATGTTAAACGCTGTCTTGCTGTTTGCACAGGTGCTGCTGCAGCTTCGTTCGGCTACACGACAGGCGGATAATGATTTTATTACGTCGGAACATGCTGCTTCGTGTTTGGACGTGCGCAAGCTTCACGAAATTTTTGGAACTACGGAACGGGCATTTGTCGCCGAAGGTGCTTGGGCAGCGAAGGCACTAGGATCATCGACATCCACCCTGGGGACGGTTTCTTCGAGACAGGAAGCTATCTATGCCGTCAGTGGACTTGACAGCACCGGAGAGACAAAGATGGTAAACGCTGTCTTGCTGTTCGCGCAGGTGCTGCTGCTGCTTCGTTCGGCTACAGGACAGGCGGATAATGATTTTACTACGTCGGAACATGCTGCTTCGTGTTTGGACGTGCGCAAGCTTCCCGAAATTTTTGGAACTACGGAAGGGACATTTGTCGCCGAAGGTGCATGGGCAGTGAAGGCACTAGGATCATCGACATCCACCCTGGGGACGGTTTCTTCGAGCCAGGAAGCTATCTATGCCGTCAGTGGGCTTGGCAGCACCGGAGAGACAAGAATGTTAAACGCTGTCTTGCTGTTTGCACAGGTGCTGCTGCTGCTTCGTTCGGCTACAGGACAGGCGGATAATGATTTTACTACGTCGGAACATGCTGCTTCGTGTTTGGACGTGCACAAGCTTCCCGAAATTTTTGGAACTACGGAAGGGACATTTGTCGCCGAAGGTGCATGGGCAGTGAAGGCACTAGGATCATCGACATCCACCCTGGGGACGGTTTCTTCGAGCCAGGAAGCTATCTATGCCGTCAGTGGGCTTGGCAGCACCGGAGAGACAAGAATGTTAAACGCTGTCTTGCTGTTTGCACAGGTGCTGCTGCTGCTTCGTTCGGCTACAGGACAGGCGGATAATGATTTTACTACGTCGGAACATGCTGCTTCGTGTTTGGACGTGCGCAAGCTTCACGAAATTTTTGGAACTACGGAAGGGACATTTGTCGCCGAAGGTGCATGGGCAGCGAAGGCACTAGGATCATCGACATCCACCCTGGGGACGGTTTCTTCGAGCCAGGAAGCTATCTATGCCGTCAGTGGGCTTGGCAGCACCGGAGAGACAACAATGTTAAACGCTGTATTGCTGTTTGCACAGGTGCTCCTGGTGCTTCGTTCGGCTACAGGACAGGCGGATAATGATTTTACTACGTCGGAACATGCTGCTTCGTGTTTGGACGTGCGCAAGCTTCACGAAATTTTTGGAACTACGGAAGGGACATTTGTCGCCGAAGGTGCGTGGACAGCGAAGGCACTAGGATCATCGACATCCACCCTGGGGACGGTTTCTTCGAGCCAGGAAGCTATCTATGCCGTCAGTGGGCTTGACAGCACCGGAGAGACAAGGATGTTAAACGCTGTCTTGCTGTTCGCGCAGGTGCTGCTGCTGCTTCGTTCGGCTACTGGACAGGCGGATAATGATTTTACTACGTCGGAACATGCTGCTTCGTGTTTGGACGTGCGCAAGCTTCACGAAATTTTTGGAACAACGGAAGGGACATTTGTCGCCGAAGGTGCATGGGCAGCGAAGGCACTAGGATCATCGACATCCACCCTGGGGACGGTTTCTTCGAGCCAGGAAGCTATCTATGCCGTCAGTGGGCTTGGCAGCACCGGAGAGACAAGAATGTTAAACGCTGTCTTGCTGTTTGCACAGGTGCTGCTGCTGCTTCGTTCGGCTACACGACAGGCGGATAATGATTTTATTACGTCGGAACATGCTGCTTCGTGTTTGGACGTGCGCAAGCTTCACGAAATTTTTGGAACTACGGAACGGGCATTTGTCGCCGAAGGTGCTTGGGCAGCGAAGGCACTAGGATCATCGACATCCACCCTGGGGACGGTTTCTTCGAGCCAGGAAGCTATCTATGCCGTCAGTGGACTTGACAGCACCGGAGAGACAAGGATGTTAAACGCTGTCTTGCTGTTCGCGCAGGTGCTGCTGCTGCTTTGTTCGGCTACAGGACAGGCGGATAATGATTTTACTACGTCGGAACATGCTGCTTCGTGTTTGGACGTGCGCAAGCTTCACGAAATTTTTGGAACTACGGAAGGGACATTTGTCGCCGAAGGTGCATGGGCAGCGAAGGCACTAGGATCATCGACATCCACCCTGGGGACGGTTTCTTCGAGCCAGGAAGCTATCTATGCCGTCAGTGGGCTTGGCAGCACCGGAGAGACAACAATGTTAAACGCTGTATTGCTGTTTGCACAGGTGCTCCTGGTGCTTCGTTCGGCTACAGGACAGGCGGATAATGATTTTACTACGTCGGAACATGCTGCTTCGTGTTTGGACGTGCGCAAGCTTCACGAAATTTTTGGAACTACGGAAGGGACATTTGTCGCCGAAGGTGCGTGGACAGCGAAGGCACTAGGATCATCGACATCCACCCTGGGGACGGTTTCTTCGAGCCAGGAAGCTATCTATGCCGTCAGTGGGCTTGACAGCACCGGAGAGACAAGGATGTTAAACGCTGTCTTGCTGTTCGCGCAGGTGCTGCTGCTGCTTCGTTCGGCTACTGGACAGGCGGATAATGATTTTACTACGTCGGAACATGCTGCTTCGTGTTTGGACGTGCGCAAGCTTCACGAAATTTTTGGAACAACGGAAGGGACATTTGTCGCCGAAGGTGCATGGGCAGCGAAGGCACTAGGATCATCGACATCCACCCTGGGGACGGTTTCTTCGAGCCAGGAAGCTATCTATGCCGTCAGTGGGCTTGGCAGCACCGGAGAGACAAGAATGTTAAACGCTGTCTTGCTGTTTGCACAGGTGCTGCTGCAGCTTCGTTCGGCTACACGACAGGCGGATAATGATTTTATTACGTCGGAACATGCTGCTTCGTGTTTGGACGTGCGCAAGCTTCACGAAATTTTTGGAACTACGGAACGGGCATTTGTCGCCGAAGGTGCTTGGGCAGCGAAGGCACTAGGATCATCGACATCCACCCTGGGGACGGTTTCTTCGAGACAGGAAGCTATCTATGCCGTCAGTGGACTTGACAGCACCGGAGAGACAAAGATGGTAAACGCTGTCTTGCTGTTCGCGCAGGTGCTGCTGCTGCTTCGTTCGGCTACAGGACAGGCGGATAATGATTTTACTACGTCGGAACATGCTGCTTCGTGTTTGGACGTGCGCAAGCTTCCCGAAATTTTTGGAACTACGGAAGGGACATTTGTCGCCGAAGGTGCATGGGCAGCGAAGGCACTAGGATCATCGACATCCACCCTGGGGACGGTTTCTTCGAGCCAGGAAGCTATCTATGCCGTCAGTGGGCTTGGCAGCACCGGAGAGACAAGAATGTTAAACGCTGTCTTGCTGTTTGCACAGGTGCTGCTGCTGCTTCGTTCGGCTACAGGACAGGCGGATAATGATTTTACTATGTCGGAACATGCTGCTTCGTGTTTGGACGTGCACAAGCTTCCCGAAATTTTTGGAACTACGGAAGGGACATTTGTCGCCGAAGGTGCATGGGCAGCGAAGGCACTAGGATCATCGACATCCACCCTGGGGACGGTTTCTTCGAGCCAGGAAGCTATCTATGCCGTCAGTGGGCTTGGCAGCACCGGAGAGACAAGAATGTTAAACGCTGTCTTGCTGTTTGCACAGGTGCTGCTGCTGCTTCGTTCGGCTACAGGACAGGCGGATAATGATTTTACTACGTCGGAACATGCTGCTTCGTGTTTGGACGTGCGCAAGCTTCACGAAATTTTTGGAACTACGGAAGGGACATTTGTCGCCGAAGGTGCATGGGCAGCGAAGGCACTAGGATCATCGACATCCACCCTGGGGACGGTTTCTTCGAGCCAGGAAGCTATCTATGCCGTCAGTGGGCTTGGCAGCACCGGAGAGACAACAATGTTAAACGCTGTATTGCTGTTTGCACAGGTGCTCCTGGTGCTTCGTTCGGCTACAGGACAGGCGGATAATGATTTTACTACGTCGGAACATGCTGCTTCGTGTTTGGACGTGCGCAAGCTTCACGAAATTTTTGGAACTACGGAAGGGACATTTGTCGCCGAAGGTGCGTGGACAGCGAAGGCACTAGGATCATCGACATCCACCCTGGGGACGGTTTCTTCGAGCCAGGAAGCTATCTATGCCGTCAGTGGGCTTGACAGCACCGGAGAGACAAGGATGTTAAACGCTGTCTTGCTGTTCGCGCAGGTGCTGCTGCTGCTTCGTTCGGCTACTGGACAGGCGGATAATGATTTTACTACGTCGGAACATGCTGCTTCGTGTTTGGACGTGCGCAAGCTTCACGAAATTTTTGGAACAACGGAAGGGACATTTGTCGCCGAAGGTGCATGGGCAGCGAAGGCACTAGGATCATCGACATCCACCCTGGGGACGGTTTCTTCGAGCCAGGAAGCTATCTATGCCGTCAGTGGGCTTGGCAGCACCGGAGAGACAAGAATGTTAAACGCTGTCTTGCTGTTTGCACAGGTGCTGCTGCAGCTTCGTTCGGCTACACGACAGGCGGATAATGATTTTATTACGTCGGAACATGCTGCTTCGTGTTTGGACGTGCGCAAGCTTCACGAAATTTTTGGAACTACGGAACGGGCATTTGTCGCCGAAGGTGCTTGGGCAGCGAAGGCACTAGGATCATCGACATCCACCCTGGGGACGGTTTCTTCGAGACAGGAAGCTATCTATGCCGTCAGTGGACTTGACAGCACCGGAGAGAAAAAGATGGTAAACGCTGTCTTGCTGTTCGCGCAGGTGCTGCAGCTGCTTCGTTCGGCTACAGGACAGGCGGATAATGATTTTACTACGTCGGAACATGCTGCTTCGTGTTTGGACGTGCGCAAGCTTCCCGAAATTTTTGGAACTACGGAAGGGACATTTGTCGCCGAAGGTGCATGGGCAGCGAAGGCACTAGGATCATCGACATCCACCCTGGGGACGGTTTCTTCGAGCCAGGAAGCTATCTATGCCGTCAGTGGGCTTGGCAGCACCGGAGAGACAAGAATGTTAAACGCTGTCTTGCTGTTTGCACAGGTGCTGCTGCTGCTTCGTTCGGCTACAGGACAGGCGGATAATGATTTTACTACGTCGGAACATGCTGCTTCGTGTTTGGACGTGCACAAGCTTCCCGAAATTTTTGGAACTACGGAAGGGACATTTGTCGCCGAAGGTGCATGGGCAGCGAAGGCACTAGGATCATCGACATCCACCCTGGGGACGGTTTCTTCGAGCCAGGAAGCTATCTATGCCGTCAGTGGGCTTGGCAGCACCGGAGAGACAAGAATGTTAAACGCTGTCTTGCTGTTTGCACAGGTGCTGCTGCTGCTTCGTTCGGCTACAGGACAGGCGGATAATGATTTTACTACGTCGGAACATGCTGCTTCGTGTTTGGACGTGCGCAAGCTTCACGAAATTTTTGGAACTACGGAAGGGACATTTGTCGCCGAAGGTGCATGGGCCGCGAAGGCACTAGGATCATCGACATCCACCCTGGGGACGGTTTCTTCGAGCCAGGAAGCTATCTATGCCGTCAGTGGACTTGACAGCACCGGAGAGACAAGGATGTTAAACGCTGTCTTGCTGTTCGCGCAGGTGCTGCTGTTGCTTCGTTCGGCTACAGGACAGGCGGATAATGATTTTACTACGTCGGAACATGCTGCTTTGTGTTTGGACGTGGGCAAGCTTCACGAAATTTTTGGAACTACGGAAGGGACATTTGTCGCCGAAGGTGCATGGGCAGCGAAGGCACTAGGATCATCGACATCCACCCTGGGGACGGTTTCTTCGAGCCAGGAAGCTATCTATGCCGTCAGTGGGCTTGGCAGCACCGGAGAGACAAGAATGTTAAACGCTGTATTGCTGTTTGCACAGGTGCTCCTGCTGCTTCGTTCGGCTACAGGACAGGCGGATAAGGATTTTACTACGTCGGAACATGCTGCTTCGTGTTTGGACGTGCGCAAGCTTCACGAAATTTTTGGAACTACGGAAGGGACATTTGTCGCCGAAGGTGCGTGGACAGCGAAGGCACTAGGATCATCGACATCCACCCTGGGGACGGTTTCTTCGAGCCAGGAAGCTATCTATGCCGTCAGTGGACTTGACAGTACCGGAGAGACAAGGATGTTAAACGCTGTCTTGCTGTTCGCGCAGGTGCTGCTGCTGCTTCGTTCGGCTACAGGACAGGCGGATAATGATTTTACTACGTCGGAACATGCTGCTTCGTGTTTGGACGTGCGCAAGCTTCACGAAATTTTTGGAACTACGGAAGGGACATTTGTCGCCGAAGGTGCGTGGACAGCGAAGGCACTAGGATCATCGACATCCACCCTGGGGACGGTTTCTTCGAGCCAGGAAGCTATCTATGCCGTCAGTGGACTTGACAGCACCGGAGAGACAAGGATGTTAAACGCTGTCTTGCTGTTCGCGCAGGTGCTGCTGCTGCTTCGTTCGGCTACAGGACAGGCGGATAATGATTTTACTACGTCGGAACATGCTGCTTCGTGTTTGGACGTGCGCAAGCTTCACGAAATTTTTGGAACTACGTAAGGGACATTTGTCGCCGAAAGTGCATGGGCAGCGAAGGCACTAGGATCATCGACATCCACCCTGGGGACGGTTTCTTCGAGCCAGGAAGCTATCTATGCCGTCAGTGGGCTTGGCAGCACCGGAGAGACAAGAATGTTAAACGCTGTCTTGCTGTTTGCACAGGTGCTGCTGCTGCTTCGTTCGGCTACACGACAGGCGGATAATGATTTTATTACGTCGGAACATGCTGCTTCGTGTTTGGACGTGCGCAAGCTTCACGAAATTTTTGGAACTACGGAACGGGCATTTGTCGCCGAAGGTGCTTGGGCAGCGAAGGCACTAGGATCATCGACATCCACCCTGGGGACGGTTTCTTCGAGCCAGGAAGCTATCTATGCCGTCAGTGGGCTTGGCAGCACCGGAGAGACAAGAATGTTAAACGCTGTCTTGCTGTTTGCACAGGAGCTGCTGCTGCTTCGTTCGGCTACACGACAGGCGGATAATGATTTTATTACGTCGGAACATGCTGCTTCGTGTTTGGACATGCGCAAACTTCACGAAATTTTTGGAACTACGGAACGGGCATTTGTCGCCGAAGGTGCTTGGGCAGCGAAGGCACTAGGATCATCGACATCCACCCTGGGGACGGTTTCTTCGAGCCAGGAAGCTATCTATGCCGTCAGTGGGCTTGGCAGCACCGGAGAGACAAGAATGTTAAACGCTGTCTTGCTGTTTGCACAGGTGCTGCTGCTGCTTCGTTCGGCTACACGACAGGTGGATAATGATTTTACTACGTCGGAACATGCTGCTTCGTGTTTTGACGTGCGCAAGCTTCACGAAATTTTTGGAACTACGGAAGGGACATTTGTCGCCGAAGGTGCATGGGCAGCGAAAGCACTAGGATCATCGACATCCGCCCTGGGGACGGTTTCTTCGAGCCAGCAAGCTATCTATGCCGTCAGTTGTCTTGACAGCACCGGAGAGACAAGGATGTTAAACGCTGTCTTGCTGTTCGCGCAGGTGCTGCTGTTGCTTCGTTCGGCTACACGACAGGCGGATAATGATTTTATTACGTCGGAACATGCTGCTTCGTGTTTGGACGTGCGCAAGCTTCCCGAAATTTTTGGAACTACGGAAGAGACATTTGTCGCCGAAAGTGCATGGGCAGCGAAGGCACTAGGATCATCGACATCCACCCTGGGGACGGTTTCTTCGAGCCAGGAAGCTATCTATGCCGTCAGTGGGCTTGGCAGCACCGGAGAGACAAGAATGTTAAACGCTGTCTTGCTGTTTGCACAGGTGCTGCTGCTGCTTCGTTCGGCTACACGACAGGCGGATAATGATTTTACTACGTCGGAACATGCTGCTTCGTGTTTGGACGTGCGCAAGCTTCACGAAATTTTTGGAACTACGGAAGGGACATTTGTCGCCGAAGGTGCATGGGCAGCGAAGGCACTAGGATCATCGACATCCACCCTGGGGACGGTTTCTTCGAGCCAGGAAGCTATCTATGCCGTCAGTGGGCTTGGCAGCACCGGAGAGACAAGAATGTTAAACGCTGTATTGCTGTTTGCACAGGTGCTCCTGCTGCTTCGTTCGGCTACAGGACAGGCGGATAATGATTTTACTACGTCGGAACATGCTGCTTCGTGTTTGGACGTGCGCAAGCTTCACGAAATTTTTGGAACTACGGAAGGGACATTTGTCGCCGAAGGTGCGTGGACAGCGAAGGCACTAGGATCATCGACATCCACCCTGGGGACGGTTTCTTCGGGCCAGGAAGCTATCTATGCCGTCTGTGGACTTGACAGCACCGGAGAGACAAGGATGTTAAACGCTGTCTTGCTGTTCGCGCAGGTGCTGCTGCTGCTTCGTTCGGCTACAGGACAGGCGGATAATGATTTTACTACGTCGGAACATGCTGCTTCGTGTTTGGACGTGCGCAAGCTTCACGAAATTTTTGGAACTACGGAAGGGACATTTGTCGCCGAAGGTGCGTGGACAGCGAAGGCACTAGGATCATCGACATCCACCCTGGGGACGGTTTCTTCGAGCCAGGAAGCTATCTATGCCGTCAGTGGACTTGACAGCACCGGAGAGACAAGGATGTTAAACGCTGTCTTGCTGTTCGCGCAGGTGCTGCTGCTGCTTCGTTCGGCTACAGGACAGGCGGATAATGATTTTACTACGTCGGAACATGCTGCTTCGTGTTTGGACGTGGGCAAGCTTCACGAAATTTTTGGAACTACGGAAGGGACATTTGTCGCCGAAGGTGCATGGGCAGCGAAGGCACTAGGATCATCGACATCCACCCTGGGGACGGTTTCTTCGAGCCAGGAAGCTATCTATGCCGTCAGTGGGCTTGGCAGCACCGGAGAGACAAGAATGTTAAACGCTGTATTGCTGTTTGCACAGGTGCTCCTGCTGCTTCGTTCGGCTACAGGACAGGCGGATAATGATTTTACTACGTCGGAACATGTTGCTTCGCGTTTGGACGTGCGCAAGCTTCACGAAATTTTTGGAACTACGGAAGGGACATTTGTCGCCGAAGGTGCGTGGACAGCGAAGGCACTAGGATCATCGACATCCACCCTGGGGACGGTTTCTTCGAGCCAGGAAGCTATCTATGCCGTCAGTGGACTTGACAGCACCGGAGAGACAAGGATGTTAAACGCTGTCTTGCTGTTCGCGCAGGTGCTGCTGCTGCTTCGTTCGGCTACAGGACAGGCGGATAATGATTTTACTACGTCGGAACATGCTGCTTCGTGTTTGGACGTGCGCAAGCTTCCCGAAATTTTTGGAACTACGGAAGGGACATTTGTCGCCGAAGGTGCATGGGCAGCGAAGGCACTAGGATCATCGACATCCACCCTTGGGACGGTTTCTTCGAGCCAGGAAGCTATCTATGCCGTCAGTGGGCTTGGCAGCACCGGAGAGACAAGAATGTTAAACGCTGTCTTGCTGTTTGTACAGGTGCTGCTGCTGCTTCGTTCGGCTACAGGACAGGCGGATAATGATTTTACTACGTCGGAACATGCTGCTTCGTGTTTGGACGTGCGCAAGCTTCCCGAAATTTTTGGAACTACGGAAGGGACATTTGTCGCCGAAGGTGCGTGGGCAGCGAAGGCACTAGGATCATCGACATCCACCCTGGGGACGGTTTCTTCGAGCCAGGAAGCTATCTATGCCGTCAGTGGGCTTGGCAGCACCGGAGAGACAAGAATGTTAAACGCTGTCTTGCTGTTTGCACAGGTGCTGCTGCTGCTTCGTTCGGCTACAGGACAGGCGGATAATGATTTTACTACGTCGGAACATGCTGCTTCGTGTTTGGACGTGCGCAAGCTTCACGAAATTTTTGGAACTACGGAAGGGACATTTGTCGCCGAAGGTGCATGGGCCGCGAAGGCACTAGGATCATCGACATCCACCCTGGGGACGGTTTCTTCGAGCCAGGAAGCTATCTATGCCGTCAGTGGACTTGACAGCACCGGAGAGACAAGGATGTTAAACGCTGTCTTGCTGTTCGCGCAGGTGCTGCTGTTGCTTCGTTCGGCTACAGGACAGGCGGATAATGATTTTACTACGTCGGAACATGCTGCTTTGTGTTTGGACGTGGGCAAGCTTCACGAAATTTTTGGAACTACGGAAGGGACATTTGTCGCCGAAGGTGCATGGGCAGCGAAGGCACTAGGATCATCGACATCCACCCTGGGGACGGTTTCTTCGAGCCAGGAAGCTATCTATGCCGTCAGTGGGCTTGGCAGCACCGGAGAGACAAGAATGTTAAACGCTGTATTGCTGTTTGCACAGGTGCTCCTGCTGCTTCGTTCGGCTACAGGACAGGCGGATAATGATTTTACTACGTCGGAACATGCTGCTTCGTGTTTGGACGTGCGCAAGCTTCACGAAATTTTTGGAACTACGGAAGGGACATTTGTCGCCGAAGGTGCGTGGACAGCGAAGGCACTAGGATCATCGACATCCACCCTGGGGACGGTTTCTTCGAGCCAGGAAGCTATCTATGCCGTCAGTGGACTTGACAGTACCGGAGAGACAAGGATGTTAAACGCTGTCTTGCTGTTCGCGCAGGTGCTGCTGCTGCTTCGTTCGGCTACAGGACAGGCGGATAATGATTTTACTACGTCGGAACATGCTGCTTCGTGTTTGGACGTGCGCAAGCTTCACGAAATTTTTGGAACTACGGAAGGGACATTTGTCGCCGAAGGTGCGTGGACAGCGAAGGCACTAGGATCATCGACATCCACCCTGGGGACGGTTTCTGCGAGCCAGGAAGCTATCTATGCCGTCAGTGGACTTGACAGCACCGGAGAGACAAGGATGTTAAATGCTGTCTTGCTGTTCGCGCAGGTGCTGCTGCTGCTTCGTTCAGCTACAGGACAGGCGGATAATGATTTTACTACGTCGGAACATGCTGCTTCGTGTTTGGACGTGCGCAAGCTTCACGAAATTTTCGGAACTACGTAAGGGACATTTGTCGCCGAAAGTGCATGGGCAGCGAAGGCACTAGGATCATCGACATCCACCCTGGGGACGGTTTCTTCGAGCCAGGAAGCTATCTATGCCGTCAGTGGGCTTGGCAGCACCGGAGAGACAAGAATGTTAAACGCTGTCTTGCTGTTTGCACAGGTGCTGCTGCTGCTTCGTTCGGCTACACGACAGGCGGATAATGATTTTATTACGTCGGAACATGCTGCTTCGTGTTTGGACGTGCGCAAGCTTGACGAAATTTTTGGAACTACGGAACGGGCATTTGTCGCCGAAGGTGCTTGGGCAGCGAAGGCACTAGGATCATCGACATCCACCCTGGGGACGGTTTCTTCGAGCCAGGAAGCTATCTATGCCGTCAGTGGGCTTGGCAGCACCGGAGAGACAAGAATGTTAAACGCTGTCCAGCTGTTTGCACAGGAGCTGCTGCTGCTTCGTTCGGCTACACGACAGGCGGATAATGATTTTATTACGTCGGAACATGCTGCTTCGTGTTTGGACATGCGCAAGCTTCACGAAATTTTTGGAACTACGGAACGGGCATTTGTCGCCGAAGGTGCTTGGGCAGCGAAGGCACTAGGATCATCGACATCCACCCTGGGGACGGTTTCTTCGAGCCAGGAAGCTATCTATGCCGTCAGTGGGCTTGGCAGCACCGGAGAGACAAGAATGTTAAACGCTGTCTTGCTGTTTGCACAGGTGCTGCTGCTGCTTCGTTCGGCTACACGACAGGCGGATAATGATTTTACTACGTCGGAACATGCTGCTTCGTGTTTTGACGTGCGCAAGCTTCACGAAATTTTTGGAACTACGGAAGGGACATTTGTCGCCGAAGGTGCATGGGCAGCGAAAGCACTAGGATCATCGACATCCGCCCTGGGGACGGTTTCTTCGAGCCAGCAAGCTATCTATGCCGTCAGTGGTCTTGACAGCACCGGAGAGACAAGGATGTTAAACGCTGTCTTGCTGTTCGCGCAGGTGCTGCTGCTGCTTCGTTCGGCTACACGACAGGCGGATAATGATTTTATTACGTCGGAACATGCTGCTTCGTGTTTGGACGTGCGCAAGCTTCCCGAAATTTTTGGAACTACGGAAGGGACATTTGTCGCCGAAAGTGCATGGGCAGCGAAGGCACTTGGATCATCGACATCCACCCTGGGGACGGTTTCTTCGAGCCAGGAAGCTATCTATGCCGTCAGTGGGCTTGGCAGCACCGGAGAGACAAGAATGTTAAATGCTGTCTTGCTGTTTGCACAGGTGCTGCTGCTGCTTCGTTCGGCTACACGACAGGCGGATAATGATTTTACTACGTCGGAACATGCTGCTTCGTGTTTGGACGTGCGCAAGCTTCACGAAATTTTTGGAACTACGGAAGGGACATTTGTCGCCGAAGGTGCATGGGCAGCGAAGGCACTAGGATCATCGACATCCACCCTGGGGACGGTTTCTTCGAGCCAGGAAGCTATCTATGCCGTCAGTGGGCTTGGCAGCACCGGAGAGACAAGAATGTTAAACGCTGTATTGCTGTTTGCACAGGTGCTCCTGCTGCTTCGTTCGGCTACAGGACAGGCGGATAATGATTTTACTACGTCGGAACATGCTGCTTCGTGTTTGGACGTGCGCAAGCTTCACGAAATTTTTGGAACTACGGAAGGGACATTTGTCGCCGAAGGTGCGTGGACAGCGAAGGCACTAGGATCATCGACATCCACCCTGGGGACGGTTTCTTCGAGCCAGGAAGCTATCTATGCCGTCTGTGGACTTGACAGCACCGGAGAGACAAGGATGTTAAACGCTGTCTTGCTGTTCGCGCAGGTGCTGCTGCTGCTTCGTTCGGCTACAGGACAGGCGGATAATGATTTTACTACGTCGGAACATGCTGCTTCGTGTTTGGACGTGCGCAAGCTTCACGAAATTTTTGGAACTACGGAAGGGACATTTGTCGCCGAAGGTGCGTGGACAGCGAAGGCACTAGGATCATCGACATCCACCCTGGGGACGGTTTCTTCGAGCCAGGAAGCTATCTATGCCGTCAGTGGACTTGACAGCACCGGAGAGACAAGGATGTTAAACGCTGTCTTGCTGTTCGCGCAGGTGCTGCTGCTGCTTCGTTCGGCTACAGGACAGGCGGATAATGATTTTACTACGTCGGAACATGCTGCTTCGTGTTTGGACGTGCGCAAGCTTCACGAAATTTTTGGAACTACGGAAGGGACATTTGTCGCCGAAGGTGCATGGGCAGCGAAGGCACTAGGATCATCGACATCCACCCTTGGGACGGTTTCTTCGAGCCAGGAAGCTATCTATGCCGTCAGTGGGCTTGGCAGCACCGGAGAGACAAGAATGTTAAACGCTGTCTTGCTGTTTGCACAGGTGCTGCTGCTGCTTCGTTCGGCTACACGACAGGCGGATAATGATTTTATTACGTCGGAACATGCTGCTTCGTGTTTGGACGTGCGCAAGCTTCACGAAATTTTTGGAACTACGGAACGGGCATTTGTCGCCGAAGGTGCTTGGGCAGCGAAGGCACTAGGATCATCGACATCCACCCTGGGGACGGTTTCTTCGAGCCAGAAAGCTATCTATGCCGTCAGTGGGCTTGGCAGCACCGGAGAGACAAGAATGTTAAACGCTGTGTTGCTGTTTGCACAGGTGCTGCTGCTGCTTCGTTCGGCTACACGACAGGCGGATAATGATTTTATTACGTCGGAACATGCTGCTTCGTGTTTGGACGTGCGCAAGCTTCACGAAATTTTTGGAACTACGGAACGGGCATTTGTCGCCGAAGGTGCTTGGGCAGCGAAGGCACTAGGATCATCGACATCCACCCTGGGGACGGTTTCTTCGAGCCAGGAAGCTATCTATGCCGTCAGTGGGCTTGGCAGCACCGGAGAGACAAGAATGTTAAACGCTGTCTTGCTGTTTGCGCAGGTGCTGCTGCTGCTTCGTTCGGCTACACGACAGGCGGATAATGATTTTATTACGTCGGAACATGCTGCTTCGTGTTTGGACGTGCGCAAGCTTCACGAAATTTTTGGAACTACGGAACGGGCATTTGTCGCCGAAGGTGCTTGGGCAGCGAAGGCACTAGGATCATCGACATCCACCCTGGGGACGGTTTCTTCGAGCCAGGAAGCTATCTATGCCGTCAGTGGGCTTGGCAGCACCGGAGAGACAAGAATGTTAAACGCTGTCTTGCTGTTTGCACAGGTGCTGCTGCTGCTTCGTTCGGCTACACGACAGGCGGATAATGATTTTATTACGTCGGAACATGCTGCTTCGTGTTTGGACGTGCGCAAGCTTCACGAAATTTTTGGAACTATGGAACGGGCATTTGTCGCCGAAGGTGCTTGGGCAGCGAAGGCACTAGGATCATCGACATCCACCCTGGGGACGGTTTCTTCGAGCCAGGAAGCTATCTATGCCGTCAGTGGGCTTGGCAGCACCGGAGAGACAAGAATGTTAAACGCTGTCTTGCTGTTTGCACAGGTGCTGCTGCTGCTTCGTTCGGCTACAGGACAGGCGGATAATGATTTTACTACGTCGTAACATGCTGCTTCGTGTTTGGACGTGCGCAAGCTTCACGAAATTTTTGGAACTACGGAACGGGCATTTGTCGCCGAAGGTGCTTGGGCAGCGAAGGCACTAGGATCATCGACATCCACCCTGGGGACGGTTTCTTCGAGCCAGGAAGCTATGTGCCGTCAGAGGGCTTGGCAGTACCCGAGAGACAAGAATGTTAAACCATGTCTTCATGTTTGCACAGGCGCTGTGCTGCTTCGTTCAGCTACAGGACATGCCGATAACGATTTTACTACGTCGGAACATGCTGCTTCGTGTTTGGACCTGCGCAAGCTTCACGAAATCTTTGTGACTACGGAACGGGCATTTGTCGCCGAAGGTGCATGCTCACCGAAGGCACTAGGATCATCGACATCCACCCTGGGGACGGTTTCTTCGAGCCAGGAAGCTATCTATGCCGTCAGTGGGCTTGGCAGCACCGGAGAGACAAGAATGTTAAACGCTGTATTGCTGTTTGCACAGGTGCTCCTGCTGCTTCGTTCGGCTACAGGACAGGCGGATAATGATTTTACTACGTCGGAACATGCTGCTTCGTGTTTGGACGTGCGCAAGCTTCACGAAATTTTTGGAACTACGGAAGGGACATTTGTCGCCGAAGGTGCGTGGACAGCGAAGGCACTAGGATCATCGACATCCACCCTGGGGACGGTTTCTTCGAGCCAGGAAGCTATCTATGCCGTCTGTGGACTTGACAGCACCGGAGAGACAAGGATGTTAAACGCTGTCTTGCTGTTCGCGCAGGTGCTGCTGCTGCTTCGTTCGGCTACAGGACAGGCGGATAATGATTTTACTACGTCGGAACATGCTGCTTCGTGTTTGGACGTGCGCAAGCTTCACGAAATTTTTGGAACTACGGAAGGGACATTTGTCGCCGAAGGTGCGTGGACAGCGAAGGCACTAGGATCATCGACATCCACCCTGGGGACGGTTTCTTCGAGCCAGGAAGCTATCTATGCCGTCAGTGGACTTGACAGCACCGGAGAGACAAGGATGTTAAACGCTGTCTTGCTGTTCGCGCAGGTGCTGCTGCTGCTTCGTTCGGCTACAGGACAGGCGGATAATGATTTTACTACGTCGGAACATGCTGCTTCGTGTTTGGACGTGCGCAAGCTTCACGAAATTTTTGGAACTACGGAAGGGACATTTGTCGCCGAAGGTGCATGGGCAGCGAAGGCACTAGGATCATCGACATCCACCCTTGGGACGGTTTCTTCGAGCCAGGAAGCTATCTATGCCGTCAGTGGGCTTGGCAGCACCGGAGAGACAAGAATGTTAAACGCTGTCTTGCTGTTTGCACAGGTGCTGCTGCTGCTTCGTTCGGCTACACGACAGGCGGATAATGATTTTATTACGTCGGAACGTGCTGCTTCGTGTTTGGACGTGCGCAAGCTTCACGAAATTTTTGTAACTACGGAACGGGCATTTGTCGCCGAAGGTGCTTGGGCAGCGAAGGCACTAAGATCATCGACATCCACCCTGGGGACGGTTTCTTCGAGCCAGGAAGCTATCTATGCCGTCAGTGGGCTTGGCAGCACCGGAGAGACAAGAATGTTAAACGCTGTGTTGCTGTTTGCACAGGTGCTGCTGCTGCTTCGTTCGGCTACACGACAGGCGGATAATGATTTTATTACGTCGGAACATGCTGCTTCGTGTTTGGACGTGCGCAAGCTTCACGAAATTTTTGGAACTACGGAACGGGCATTTGTCGCCGGAGGTGCTTGGGCAGCGAAGGCACTAGGATCATCGACATCCACCCTGGGGACGGTTTCTTCGAGCCAGGAAGCTATCTATGCCGTCAGTGGGCTTGGCAGCACCGGAGAGACAAGAATGTTAAACGCTGTCTTGCTGTTTGCGCAGGTGCTGCTGCTGCTTCGTTCGGCTACACGACAGGCGGATAATGATTTTATTACGTCGGAACATGCTGCTTCGTGTTTGGACGTGCGCAAGCTTCACGAAATTTTTGGAACTACGGAACGGGCATTTGTCGCCGAAGGTGCTTGGGCAGCGAAGGCACTAGGATCATCGACATCCACCCTGGGGACGGTTTCTTCGAGCCAGGAAGCTATCTATGCCGTCAGTGGGCTTGGCAGCACCGGAGAGACAAGAATGTTAAACGCTGTCTTGCTGTTTGCACAGGTGCTGCTGCTGCTTCGTTCGGCTACACGACAGGCGGATAATGATTTTATTACGTCGGAACATGCTGCTTCGTGTTTGGACGTGCGCAAGCTTCACGAAATTTTTGGAACTATGGAACGGGCATTTGTCGCCGAAGGTGCTTGGGCAGCGAAGGCACTAGGATCATCGACATCCACCCTGGGGACGGTTTCTTCGAGCCAGGAAGCTATCTATGCCGTCAGTGGGCTTGGCAGCACCGGAGAGACAAGAATGTTAAACGCTGTCTTGCTGTTTGCACAGGTGCTGCTGCTGCTTCGTTCGGCTACAGGACAGGCGGATAATGATTTTACTACGTCGTAACATGCTGCTTCGTGTTTGGACGTGCGCAAGCTTCACGAAATTTTTGGAACTACGGAACGGGCATTTGTCGCCGAAGGTGCTTGGGCAGCGAAGGCACTAGGATCATCGACATCCACCCTGGGGACGGTTTCTTCGAGCCAGGAAGCTATGTGCCGTCAGAGGGCTTGGCAGTACCCGAGAGACAAGAATGTTAAACCATGTCTTCATGTTTGCACAGGCGCTGTGCTGCTTCGTTCAGCTACAGGACATGCCGATAACGATTTTACTACGTCGGAACATGCTGCTTCGTGTTTGGACCTGCGCAAGCTTCACGAAATCTTTGTGACTACGGAACGGGCATTTGTCGCCGAAGGTGCATGCTCACCGAAGGCACTAGGGCCATCGACATCCCCCCTGGGGGCGGTTTCTTCGAGCCAGGAAGCTATCTCGTGAACGCACACGATCGTGGACCAGTGACGTCTACTCCAGTGGAATCCGGCATATGTCCAGCCACAGTCAACGAACCATGGTTCACAGGCACTATCACCGGCCTACAAAAGGCGGAAGACTGCAGTGTCCCTCTGGGGCGTGGAACCGGCAGTGCTATGGCAATGCCGCTCACGCATGTTCTGCTTCTCGTGTAGGTTAGTGAATATATACCATGTAGAATATTCGCAGTTCTTATCCTGCCGGTTCCACCCCGTATACTGCATAACTGTGTACATATGCATTCCGACGCCAGAAATCGCTGAAGTCATCGCATTTTGTTATTGCGTCGTTATGCCTTTTATTTCTTATTGTCAATACTCTGTGGTGATATTGAAATGAATCCCGGCCCTAGCACTGATGTGACACTACACGAAATTTTGGATGGGCAAAATGTGATTGTTCGAAAGCTTAATGCTATTGAGGCAAATCAAGCGGAACAAAAGGCAGCGATAAGTGATTTGACTTCACGTGTGTCGTCAATTGAAGCAAAAATGTCAGTATTACCAAATTTAGAATCCGCTGTTACTGAGTGTATCGCACACTATGACGCACAGCACGGGGTGTACAGCTGCTCCAAAATAAGGTTGATGATCTTGAAAATCGTAGTAGGCAGCACAACCTCGTGTTCTACGGCGTACCTCATACAAATATTCGCGAATCTTGGTCATAATCTGAATTGCTTTGGAAAGAAGTCTGCGCACCAAAATTGCAAGTTAACCCTGAGTCGATCGAAAAAGCCCATCGACTTGGAAAAGATCGAGAAGGAAAAACGCGACCCTTGATCGCAAGGTTTGGGTCTCTTAAAGAAAAAATTTGATTTTAGGAAAGGCCTAGAATTTGAAAGATAGAGGTATCAGTATGTCGGAAGACTTTTCCGAGCCAGTGCGCAAGAGAAGGCGAAACCTGTGGCGGTTTGCTCAGGAACACAAAAGTAAGGACGCACGTGTGCAATTAAGGCATGACATACTCTACATAGACGGCATCAAGTATACGGATGATGACCTTTCAGGCAAGGTTGTGCCGTGCAAATAACCCAATAAGTCCTTATCGACTTCACTTCCCTTTTTGGTAGCCAACTGTAGGAGCATTAAAAACAAAGTTGATGCTTTTAGCAATTTCGTGCACATGGTAAAACCTAGTGTAGTTATTGGCACCGAATCATGGCTCGATGAAGACGTAGCAAGCTCTGAAGTATTTCCTGATAACTTTACAGTTTATAGAAAAGATAGAAATTATCACGGAGGTGGTGTATTTATCTTGGTAGACCAGCGCATCCCTTCTACACGCGTAAATATTATAGAGGATAGGAGTGAAGCTGTTTGGTGTCAGCTGAAACTCCCGAACGGCAAATCCCTGTCAGTCTGCTCCTTTTACCGGCCACCAATTGGTTCAGCCAGAGAATTGTCATTTCACAGCCACATCTACAAAAATCACATCGGATTACGTCATTGTGGGTGGGGACTTTAATCTACCTAATCTCAAATGGAATGAACAGCCGATAGCCTCTGGAAGCTCCCCTAGCTTCACATCTGAAATTGCCGATTTCATGAACCTCCTTTCATTAAGACAAACTACGCTGAAACCTACGCGAGGAAGTCATATCCTAGATCTTTCACAAATATGCCAGAAATGGTTCAGAACACTGAAATATTGCCAGGGATAAGTGATCATGACGTCCTGCTAAGCGAAATAAATATGAAACATGTAAGCGTTTACAATGAGAAAAGTCGGTGCATGTACAATTACGCCAAGGCTGATATCCAAGCAATCAATACTTCACTGGAAGCATATTTCGTTGTGTTCGAAACACTTGCGGATGTGTATTCTGTGGAAAACCTATGGGTTCTATTTAAAGAAAAAAACTTTGAACTGCGCAACCGGTTTGTTCCGTCATGGGTATTGACTAGAAGTCGTAATCGAAGTAAGCCACGGTACACTAAAGAACTGAATGTTTCAGTGAAGCGTAGGCAATGAATTTACCGTTCATTTAGACGATACCCTTCTAAAGAGAACTTTTGTAAACTAAAACTGGCAATGCGAGAAGTGAACAACGCTACAATCCAAACAAAATCGGCCTACTTTAAAGCAATAGAAAGTAAGATAACGGAAAGTCCGAAGGAACATGTGAAGCATATTAAACGAAATAAAAAAGACAACATTTCTATCCCCGCTTTGACCGATGGTGATGTTACAATTTGCGACGCCACAGAGAAGGCCAAGTTGTTCCATCTTTATTTTACATCAGTGTTCTCTGCCCCAGCAGATTTTCGGAAAGATCTGAAATTGTTCAAACACGAATCCACACCCATGCCTAAAATAGTGATCGAAGCTTGGGGCATTGAATTACTGCTTCGTGATTTAAATTGTGCAAAAGCTGTGGGCCCTGACTGTTTACCCAATTTTATGTTGAAGTCTTGCTCTCGTATAGTGTCAATGTACTTGAAAATGATTTTTGAGAAGTCCTTGGAACACAGTTCACTTCCGGCTGATTGGAAAATGGCATCGGTAGCTCCTATACATAAAACTGGCCCGCGCAACATTATTCATAACTACCGTCCCATCTCACTAACTTCTGTGTGCAGTAAAGTTCTAGAGCATGTTTTATATACTGCAGTAGTCAGACATATAGATAGTACTTCTTTATTTAACTCAAATCAGCATGGATTTAGGCGACGATTATCATGCGTCACACTAGTAGAGTTCACACATGTCTTAGCGGCAGCCCTGGACGACAAATCATCGGTCGACTGTATTTTTCTTGACTTTCAAAAAGCGTTTGACACCGTTTCACATTACGCGTTACTGCAGAAACTAACCAGTTTTAATATTAATCCCCAAGTTATTGCGTGGATCGCCGAATATTTACGCGAGAGGCGACAATATGTAGTCGTAAACGGCGAACGATCTGCAGGAACTAATGCTACGTCAGGGGTACCTCAGGGAACAGTTCTGGGGCACTTTCTCTTCCTACTTTATATCAATGATATTAATGAAAATGTACAGTCCCATATTAGGTTATTTGCAGACGACTGTATATTATACCGTAAAGTTACATGTGAAAGTGACTGCTTCGTAATTCAAAACGACTTATATGCCATACACGAATGGTGTGAGCGATGGGAAATGAAACTGAATCTCGATAAAACGGTGTGTACGAGGTTCTCCAGAAAAAAAAAATCCTGGAAAATTTGAATATACGATAAGCTACTGTCCAGTAAAAATGGTGTGTGAATATGAATACCTAGGCGTTTACTTTGGGCCCTCTTTATAATGGAATCGGCATGTGGATTATACCGTAGGCAAGGCTTGCCGGAGCTTGGGATTTTTACGACGAAATACACGCGCGTTTCCACAACAAACCCGGGAGCTACTATATAAATCACATGTAAGATCTGCGCTCGAATACGCATGCCCTGTGTGGGACCCTTCATCAGTAACCAACAAAGAAAGACTAGAGAAAGTTCAGTCCATGGCGGCAAGATATGTACTAGATATAGCAATGTATGACAGGCAGTTTAGTGCGACTAAATCTAAGGCAATGCGAGACTGGCAATCTCTCCAGCACCGAAGAGCGCCGTTTCGACTGAAGCTTTTACACAGCATATAACACTCTCATACTCGAATTCCGCGTGACGTGTACATAAACCAGCCTCACTACACATCAGCACGCAAAGATCATGAACATAACATAGGAGAATACATATGTAATACATCGGCTTTTAGCAGCTCGTTTTTCCAAAGGACCATCAGTCAGTGGAACCGACTTGCTTCCTCAGTTGTAGCAATTTCTTGTCCTAACAAGTTCTTTTCCGCATTAAAAGCAATAGAATTTTTTTTCCTTAAGGCTTGATAAATATCCCGTGTACGCCTAGCAATCATCATGACCTATAAACAATCCAAGCTGCAAATGACACTTACTTTTAGAGCCTCTTTTTTCGCCTTGTCGCACTGTATCTTAATCACCGCATTGTTTCTTTTTTTTTTGCAACTTATTATTCGATTTTTTTTTTCTTTTGCTTTTTCATTATGAGTCTCTGTAATCATTGTGCTTTATGTACTCTTTTTTTTTCAAATGTGACTTGCGACACATGCAACGCGCCTGTGTCCGACATGGCTGCGTGCAACTTGGCTGTGTGCTTTTCTTTTCTTTTTTTTTGGTCGGCCTATAATAATGTGTTGTTGACTTGCAAAAATTTATGCAAACCTGCAATTTTTATGCTTATTTTTCATCTGAACCCCCCCCCCCCACCCCTGTAATGCCTGAATGGGCGCTGTGGGTGCTAAATAAATAAATAAATAAATATCTGTGCCATCAGTGGGCTTGGCAGCACCGGAGAGAAAAGAATGTTAAACCCTGTCTTGCTGTTTGCACAGGTTGGTTCGAAACGTTACTCTGACTCTATTCGAGATGATTGTCGTTGTCTTGTAGTGCTGCCGAGCCCACAGGCAGTCAGTGTACTTGTTGCCGATTGTTGGGAGGTCATTGTATTGCTACTAGCGTGTAGTGGAGATGTGGAAACAAACCCTGGCCCTCAAACGCAGGAACTGCCCTTACAGCTGATAGAAGAGCAAAGAGAAATCAAAGCAGAAATAACGGAAATGAAACAAAAAATTGCTAGTGCCGAAATGGCTTTGGCCCAGATACCTACACTGGTAAAAAGGGTAGAAGTGACTGAAACAGAACTGTAAACTCTGCGATCCACTGTGGTGAAACTGATAAAAAAGGTTGACCAAATAGAGAATCACAGCAGAAGTAATAACATTGTGATCAGAGGCATTCCAGATGCGCAGAATGAGATGGAAGAAACTTTGAAGCAGGAGGTTGTAGTGGGAATCATGCAGGGGAAACTGGATCTGTCAGTTACAAGTGTCGAACGTGTACATCGAATTGGAAAACCTTCTTCAAACGGACCAAGACCCATCATTATGCGCCTGGGAAGCCTCACAGAAAAAATGACGTACTATGCAATGGCAATAAGCTCACGGGTACAAATATTTTCATCACTGAGGACTTCTCGTATGATGTAAGAAGAAAAAGAAAATGCCTTTGGAACAGCGCATTAGAAAACAGAAAAAGAAAAGAGAAAGTCGCACTTGTGTATGATAAAATGAAGATAAACGGAGTGATGTACGCATGGGATGAAGCCTCAAACCAACGCTATCGGGTGACTGACAGCCCGTCTCATACAGGTGCAAGAACCACTGCTTCCTTAAATGACTGACATGCGCCTCCGGGCAAGCTTCGGCTACTGAACGTCAATGCCCGTAGCCTTGTTAATAAGGCTGTAGACCTGGAGCACGTTTTGCTTGAGCATCACCCAGATATAGTATTTGTAACAGAAACGTGGCTACATAAGGGTGTCCGAGATTGTGAAATATGCCCTCCGGGATATAACGTTATCAGAAATGACCGCAGTATCAGGGGTGGGGGCGTTGCCAGCTTTCTGGAATGCAGCCTTAAAAACACGGTCCTTTACAATGTGCCCGACATTGAAGCAATATGTTGCAAAATTCTTGGATGCCCTGACTTGATTGTGAGATGCGTATATCGCGCTCCGGGAAGTACTGCCGCTAGTATTGATGCACTGAATAAGAAACTGCATGACTTACGCGTTCAGAACAAAAACGTTATCATAGCGGGGATTTCAATCTTCCAGATGTTGAATGGGACGAAATGGAAATGGGTACGCGAGACCGTGACGCAGGCTCGGCAATTATAGATATGTGCTTTTTACATGGACTTACACAAGTAGTACGTGACTTTATTAGTGTCTGCGGTAATAGCAAATCTGTTCTTGACCTCTTTTTTTGAAAGTCATAGCATTCTATCGGGATACTATAGAGTTGACATTCTGCCGGGATCTCGGATCACTAGATTGTAAGATTGTCCTAAATATAAGTTCCTTTTCAAGGGTCCGTAGGCTTGTTTCATATTACAGACAGTTTAATGAAGCTGATGATACTGCAATAATAGATGAACTAGCCTTCTCTTTTGAGAAGTTTGAAAAACTAAGTCAGAATGAATCTGCGCATATCGATGAGTTGCGGTTAAACTTTAAGCGAACGGTTCACAAATGTATATGCCGCTATGTACCTCTCAAATGTAAAACAAAACGAATGCACAGCCCATGGATTACGAGAGAGATCATACAACTGAAAAAAAAAGTGGCAAGGCGTAGTGCACTTTATAAGCGTACACATGATTCCGCTGTTCGTGATGATATGTCAAACTTAAGTAAACAGCTAAAGTTAATGATGAAGGAATCCAGGGACAAGTACTATGGTGTCACTATGGATACTTTTCTAAGTGAATCACCACAAAATTTTTGGAGGCACCTGGCGTCAACTAAGAAGGTAGTCACTAAAGTAAGCACAGAAGAGGGACTTATTGAGGATAAAGGTCATATAGCGGACGCCTTCAATAACTTTTTTGCTAGTGTGTTCACCAGTGATGATGGAAAGGAGTCAAAATTTGTGGTACGCCAACAGCTACCAGTTGCAGAGGAACTGCGGGTAACGTATGAAGGAATATTAAACCTGTGGCTGAACCTAAATACAAAGAAATTCGCAGGTCCTGATGAGATACCAAATCTGCTTTTAAAGAGGTATGCTGAATGGACTGCAAAGTACCTCTTCAGTATCTTCACGAAGTCACTACGGTCAGGCACACTTCCGGCATCATGGAAAATTAGTAAAGTTCTACCCGTATTTAAAGACGGTGACACCACGTCTACTGCCAATTACCGGTCCATTGCGCTAACGTCTGGCTGTTGTAAAGTGTTAGAACATATTGTTTCTAAGTACATTCGGTTGTTTTCGTAACAGAACAAAATTCTTAGTAACTATCAACATGGGTTTCGCGAGGGCTTGTCAACCGTAGAACAATTACTAGAAAGTGTTCACGATTTCAGCAAAGTTATCGATGGCAAGGGACAAATAGATCTGATCTTTCTCGACTTCAAAAAGGCGTTTGATAAGGTTAATCATAAAAAACTATTAATTAAACGAAAGCCTATTTTAGGAGATACAGGTGTAATCAAATGGGTGGAGGACTTTCTTACTGATCGCCGACAGTTCGTCAGTATTGATGACAATAGGTCCGAGGTCTGTGAGGTCAAATCAGGCGTGCCTCAAGGTTCAGTTCTTGGGCCTGTGCTGCTTCTGGTATATATAAACGACCTTATCGAAGAATCGGCCACAGTTACAGCGAGGTTATTCGCAGATGACTGTGTCATATATAGAGAAGTGAAATCTATTAGTGACCAGATACTTTTAAATAACTTCTTAGGAAAAGTGCACCAATGGTGCCACACGTGGCAGATGTCTCTTAACCCAGGAAAGACTGTATATATGACTAGCACACACAAACATGAACCTCTGTCATGCACATACACTCTACAAGGTGAACCACTTCATCGCGTAACCGAGTACAAATATTTCGGAATTTTATTAACTTCTGACCTTAGTTGGACACCACACATTGAAAAAGTAGTAGGGAAAGCCAACCAGAGATTAGGTTACATTCGACGTGTCCTTAAGCTACCATCTCCAGCCACGAAAGTGACTGCTTATAAAGTGCTCGTGCGCCCAATATTAGAATATGCATGTGAAGTGTGGGATCCCTATTTGAAAGATTCACTGTCAAAATTGGAGCAAGTTCAAAGACGTGCATTGCGGTTTATTTATTCCCGATACCGCCGGCAAGACGCCGTAACGCCACTTTACGCGAGAGCAAACCTGCCCCTACTTACTGTCAGGAGGAAGGAAAAAAAGACTTAGCCTTTTATATTTAATCATTATTGAGCTGCTAGTTGTTGAGAAGTCACGCTACATAAATTAATCTGAGACCCTCATAGTGCGAAATAAACATAGCAGACACGTTAAGGAAAATCGATTTCACAAGCATTGCTACAAATACTCATTCTTCCTTTCGACAGCACGTGACTGGAATTGTCTCCCTGCAAACATTGTAAACGCAGGAACCCTTGAGCAGTTTTCCGAACTTTTGTCCGAATATTTTCAACAATAGTGCATATATTGCTCTCTTACTGTATTCTATTGTTCCGTTCACTGCTTGCTGTATGTTTATATATTGTTGCCACTCCTGTCTTGGTCCTGATGTGGACCGACAGTATCTGTACATAAAAAAAATTGTGACTGATATGACCATCATTTCTAACGACAGCTTTTCATGACAACAATTGATTACAAATGACTAAAAATGCTTCGTAGTGAGCAGTAATGACGAAAAAAAGAAGAGAAAGAGAAGAGGCAAATGATGAAAGGAGGAAGAGTAGGCTTTCAACGTGCACCTCTTTAAGACATGCATCTTAAGGGACCCTGTAATTTTACAACATATACTCCCACAAGTGTAAGCGAAACAGCCACACACAGATAAAGAAACAGTGAATCAACAGTGCACACGTGACAAGTCATTTAAAGGACCGAAGTGTTTTCCTATGGCGTGGGTTAGCAGGCCAAATTTCACTTTTTCTGCCTTTCGAAACAGCAGAAATGATCGTGTACATCTCACGGGCTAAACATGAAGGTGTTCCATTCATAAGTCCAGGGCAAAACACAAACACGGGCGCGCTAATATGGATGCGCGTTACTGCAAATGAACACGGCAGAACAGAGGCTAAAACGACGCGATACTCGACAACAGCGGCGAGTCCCGATATCATGAAGACGAAGTTACTTAACCCAGGCTATGAACCCAGCCACCACTTTCCTTTCAAGCTGGCGTAAACACAAGCCAGCGGTAATCGCACTTAGTGTTTTAGACTAACCTTGGCGCAATCCAAGGCATTTGAACGCTTTTGGCACAGCAAGTATCAAATGTAGCACTTGGGCACTGTTGTCGCCACTGTACCACCCCTGTACATGTGAAGAGTAGCACAAGTGCACTTGCAATCTTTCTTGAACTATACCACACCGTCAAAGTCATTTTTATCTGCTTGTTCTGTTTGAGCAAATGCATGTATACCAGCACTTTTCACGAAGTTTCTCATGACAGAGATACATGGTAGCAGATGAGTGGGTCATTGTGGAGTGGTTACCAGCTGGCAGCAGTCACTGGTTCAGGATCGAAGCCTTCAATATCAACAGAGCACACCAATGGTATTACGATACAGTTGCAGACAAAAATCTACACGGACCGATTCTAAAAGCAGAGTTCCATACACAGTCGGACCTTGCTATCAAAATGATCTAGCTGTTTCCCGACGATCGCACATTTTACTAAACGTAACCTAATGTGGGGAGTAAAGAAACGTTACAAAGGAAATAGTTTCAGCGAACTGTGAAGAGCCATCAGTATAAAAACGGCACATGCAATAAATTAAAAATGAAGAAGGCAAGCAGATAAAATTTAAGCTTATTAGTGTGCAGCTTACAAATAGGTGGAACCTTAGTCACTTGTAAATCTCTTACATAATGTAAGAACTGACATTTGCCTTCACACCAGTGGCTGTCAGTCCCGGCAGCTTCCACTGTCAGCCTTTTTCTTCTCTATAGAGGCCTGACACCCTGTAAGCATGCAAGGCCAGAACAATGCAAGTTATGATAGTGGATGTTTTGCAGTCACACAAAAAACAAATGCCCTTCTTTGGCATATTCTTTCTGGCTGACAATTTCTATACTATTACGTGCATTTATTTCATAAGAAGCTGTGCACGTTTCACACAGCAAGCTGCATACAACAGGTCAATAATGATGCATGTTAAAACTCGCTGGCACTAATTAAAACGAAAAGCGTCTATATTGAAGGAGGAAGAAGCAGAAGAGAGCGGGCGTGCCCTGCATCGGTTCCGTCTTTTTGAATGATTCTGCAGGTAATTTTGGCAGAACCACGCATTCAAGCACATCATCGGATTCGTGAGCTTAGCGCAAATCGGTGGATATTTTTCGACAAGGTGGGTCAGTATTCTTTGTACTTTAAGCACCTATTTTCTGTGCATCCCACGTGGGCGCCTCGTTGTGCCTAACGCCACGTTGGTCTAGCGAGCCCGCGAAGTCGGCATGGCTGATATACGTATGGACGGCGAACACTCCTCGGAGATGGAAGACGGCGAGGAAAGAATGGGTTGGCAGGTGGTCACCAGCCGAAGATCGTGATCTGCGAAAAAGAACTGGGGAGCCGGTGGAGTCGCCAATTTGCCCCAAGAATCACAAGGAAAGGAGATCGCCAACAAAGGTGCTGCCGGAGCCGACAAGCTCAAGCGCCAGATTGTCAAGGCGTCAAGGGTGCCGCAGCACAGGAAAATCATCGTTAGGCCTCGGGCAGGCCGCAACCTGAACAAATTCAGCACAGCTATTGGAGAAGCGATCGTAGGGGCGGCAGGACTCTCAGCAGACCAAGCGCAGGAAGACATGGTCTGCCCCAACTTCACACAGAATATCGTGGTGGTTAGTAAACGGGACTCCAATCATGCCGAAAGATATGTGATAATCAGATTCATTACGGTCATGCAGGCAAAATATGAAGTGAGCGCTTATGAAACGGCCCCCAACTCTACATCTAAGGAGGTTATTAGAATAGTGAACCTCAGTGAAAGTCATAGCGTGATCAAGAAAAAGACTGTGCATGAATACAACCCCACGGCGTTAGGTGTAGAACGTATCAAAGCTACGGGCTCGGGTATTGTGCTTTTAGACAGATTCAGGGTGCCCAACTTCATGAAATATGAGTCAATCCTCGTGCCACGCTATCTGTAGAGAAGCAGTTTGACGTATGTTACGCATGTGGAAGAATTGGACAAAGATCAGACGTTTGCCCAATTTTGCCCAAGGACGTTTGCCCCACAGCTGATGTTGTGCACCCCGCAGGGGCGTCAGCGTCAGCAGGCGTTTGGCGTGTTGCGACACCACGTATCCGAGCACACGAGGGTTGGACCCTCCCGCGTGTAGCCGTGCGCGGCTTAGCCGTGTCTGGGGAAAGGGGGATCCTGGGGGTTGAGCTGATGCTGGGTGTTTGGACCTTTAAGGCCCCCCGGCAGAGGCAACTCACCCCTTTGGCCTCTGCTTCACATGGACGGCACCTCCAGATTGACCCACCTGGAGGACATCGGCAGTCGCCTTTTCCTGTCTCTCTCTCCGCGAATCTTCGTCTTTATCTGTCACTTTTTGACCATTCCTGTCTCCTTCTCTCTTCTTTTTACTTCCTTTCTCCTGGCAGCAAGGGTTAACCCTGTGTGGCTATCCAACCTTGGGTACACCATATTCGGTTATAGTGACGGCGTACGACTGGCGTCGCGCAGGCTTGTATGTAAGCTCTGCCGCGTCCCGTCGTTGGGCTCCGTGGCGGGCGGTCGGCGCTGTTGCCGAATATATACATTTATTCATGGAAACTTCTTTCCCCTAACTTGCTGATCGCCCTCAGAAACGAGGGCGCACCGAAGATGTCTTCAAGTTTTTTGGACGCCAAACCCAGAATTTTCCCCGCTTTCACGTTATTCATTCTGAAAAGCCAAACAAAGTAGTTCGAAACATTTCACCATTCCTTGTTTCAAAATCCCTGACTGATGTTTTTGGCCCAGGTTACAAGGTGTCGAGGATGGCAAGCGGCGACCTCCTCTTGAAGCTCCGCAATGTAAAACAATATGAGAAACTATCGTAACTAGTGTCATTTGGGGAGACCCCCGTAACAGTAACCCCGCACCGCACAATGAACACCACCCGTGGTGTTGTGTCAGATGATGATTTGCTTGACCTGACTGAAGCGGAACTCCTGGAGGGATTCAGCGAACAAAATGTGATCAATGTCAGAAGAATTAAGATGAGGCGGGATGGTAAAGAGATTCAGACAAAGCACCTAATAATTTCTTTTGGATCAAGTATCTTGCCCGAGTCAATCGGGGCCGGGTACATCAAGCTTCGTGTCAGGCCTTACGTGCCCAATCCACTCCGATGTTTCAAACGCCAGCGGTTCGGCCACAGCTCACAGAGCTGCCGCGGCAGCCAAACTTGTGCTAAATGCAGTGCCAATGAACACACCACTGAAACTTGTGAGAACGCTCTCCACTGTGTAAACTGTGATGGAGAGCACGCCGCTTACTCGCAGTCGTGCCCTTCCTGGAAAAAAGAAAAAGAAATTGTTACAACCAAAGTCAAGGAAAAGAACTTTCAATGAGGCACGCAGGCGGGTATCATACCTGCCCAAGAAAACCTTTGCCGATGTGGCGCATCAGGGCGCAGCGTCACAACGGCCTCCGGCGGCTGTCCGACCCACAAGCAGTGAGTCCGCAGTTACGCCATCTGCCCTGCGGCGGTTGCAGCTAGCGCTGCTCCGTCAACCGAGCAGAAGGGACCATCGACCCCGAAGGTGGGCGCAGCCGAGGCTGCCTCAACCTCCCAGGTCCCTTCTAGCGCTGGCAACGGCCGGCGCAGCCAAATCCCCCAGGGAGCCCCATCGACCTCCGGGCTGGTGGGCGCAGGGGTCTTGCCCTCGAAGGCGGGACCCTCGCTGGTAACTTCCCTCTCGCAAGAGCACGTGTCCGGCGCCTCACAAGAGGCAATGGACACTACACCCATCCTCAAGGCGCACCAAGCGCCTAAGGAGCGGCGAGGCTCCCTGGAACGCTCCAGAAAGGGCAGAACCTCCGTTACAGGGCCTCGAAAGGGCTCTGTAATTTAACCTCTGTAATTTCCACAATCACTACTTCTGTTTCTATACACACTATTTACTACCAACATGGATACACAGATAATTCAATGGAACGTCAGAGGTCTTAGAAACCTTGATGATGTGCAGGAACTCATCCAAAAATACAATCCGAAAATGCTGTGTTTACAGGAAACACACTTAAAAAACAAACACACGAACTTTCTCCGACAGTATATAACTTTTCGGAAAGGTCGCGATGATGCCGTCGCATCATCGGGCGGTGTTGCCATTGTCACTCATAGAAATACAGCGTGTCAACCTTTACAGCTACAAACGCCCCTTGAAGCAGTGGCGGTTCCAGTTGTGCTACTAAACAAACTCATCACCATTTGCTCGCTTTACATACCCCCGCATTACCAACTAAACAAACATGAATTTCAGTCCCTGATAGATCAATTGCCAGAACCTTATGTTGTTTTTGGCGATTTTAATGCGCACAGCAGCCTGTGGGGAGACTCTCGTATCGATGCGCGAGGTCGTCTCCTTGAACAGTTCCTTTTTTCTTCCGGTGCGCGTCTGCTTATTAAGAAGGCAGCCACATATTACTGTCTTGCAAACAAAAAGTTTTCTTCAATTGACCTTAGCCTAGTTTCCCCGTCACTACTGTCTGAACTTGAATGGGAAGTTAACAACAATCCTTACGGATGTGACCACTTCCCCATACTGCTAAGATCACCTAAAGAAAACGAATATCCACCACAGGCTCCTAGGTGGAAGGTTGACGCAGCTGACTGGGAGAAAGTCCGAACCCTAACTAGTATATCATGGGATGACATGTCCTCGTTAGGAATTGATGCTGTTGTTGAGTATTTTACAGCCTTTATAATAGATACCACATCAAAAAGCATATCAGAAGTAAATGGCCTGGCATGCAAACAGCGTGTCCCGTGGTGGAACGACGATTGTAGGATCGCTCGTAAAAAACAGAACAAAGCGTGGGGGTTGCTACGCGCCTCTCCCACTGCGGAGAATCTTATTAACTTTAAGAAAGTAAAGTCCCAAGGCAGGAGAACCCGCCGACAGGCTAAAAGAGAAAGTTGGGAAAAGTTTTTATCGAGTATAAATTCCTATACAGAGGAGGCTAAACTCTGGAACAACTTTAATAGGATAAAAGGGCGACAAACATATTCACTTCCTGTGGTAAACACACAAGGTGAAACACTGAAAGATCAGGCAGACTCACTTGGGGAACATGTTGAGAGCGTGTCGAGTTCAAACCATTATTCGCAATCCTTTTTTGAAATACAAACAAATAGAAGAATGTAAGCCAATAACAGGAAAATCCTGACAGAATGAACCTTATAACCGGCCTTTCAGTATTGCTGAGTTGAGAGCTGCCTTGAACGCATGCAAAAGCTCTGCACCAGGACCTGACAGAGTCATGCATGAAATGATCAGAAACTTACATACTGACACACAACTTACACTTATCACGCTTTTCAATGCTATTTGGGCTATCGGGTACCTCCCATCCACATGGAAAGAAGCGATTGTGGTCCCTGTTCTAAAGCAGGGTAAATACCCTTCCTTGGCGGCAAATTACCGCCCGATAGCCCTCACAAGTTGCCTTTGTAAGGTATTTGAAAAAATGATTAATCGGCGACTCATTCATTTCCTTGAACAGAGAAAAATGCTTGATCCCTATCAGTGTGGCTTAAGGGAAGGGCGCTCCACAACTGATCACCTTGTACGTATTGAAGCAAACATCCGTGACGCACTTGTACACAAACAGTTTTTCCTATCCATATTCCTTGATATAGAGAAAGCATAGGACACAACCTGGCGCTACGGAATCTTGAGAAACCTGTCAGAAATGGGAATCCATGGTAATATGCTAATCCTAATAGAAGACTATTTGTCCACTCGTACCTTCCGGGTAAAAGTCGGCAAGGTTCTCTCACGTGCTTTTACACAGGAAACTGGTGTACCCCAAGGAGGCGTGCTCAGCTGCACGCTCTTCATCGTGAAAATGAGCACCCTTCGTGCTTCATTACCGCCAGCCATTTTTTACTCAGTTTACGTAGACGACATACAGATGGGCTTCAAATCTTGCAACCTTACATTATGTGAAAGACAAGTGGAACAGGGCTTGAACAAAGTGTCGAAATGGGCAGAAGAAAACGGATTTAAAGTGAACCCCAACAAAAGTTCTTGTGTGCTTTTCACAAGAAAGAGAGGGCTCGTTGCAGAACCCAGCATCGAAATGTACGGTCAGCAAATTCTGGTGAACACAGAAAACAAGTTCTTAGGCATCATACTTGATTCTAAATTAACTTTTATTTCACACATAAAGTACCTCAAGGTCAAATGCTTAAAAACAATGAACTTACTTAAAGTGTTATCCCACACAACATGGGGCAGCGACAGGAAATGCTTAATGAATCTTTACAAGAGCCTCATTCGATCACGCTTGGACTACGGTGCCGTGATCTATCATTCTGCAGCTCCGAGCGCGCTAAAGATGCTAGATCCGATCCACCATCTAGGAATCCGACTGGCCACTGGAGCTTGCAGAACAAGTCCCATTGAAAGTTTATATGCAGAATCAAATGAGTGGTCACTTCATCTGCAGCGAACATACACCAGCCAAACATACTTTCTGAAAGTCCACTCAAATCCTCAACATCCCTGTTTTAATACCGTTAATGACATAACATATGCTACACTCTTTCGCAATCGTCCATCCCTAACACAGCCTTTCGCGCTGCGTGTGAGGGAGCTTAGTGAAGAAATGCATGTTCCACTCCTCGAGCCCCGCCTAATGCATCCAGCCAAGCTGCTACCTCCTTTGGAGTGGCAGCTCGTACAATGCAATATATCTTTCGTGAAAGTCACAAAGCATGCTCCAGAGACTGAAATCCAAATGCATTTCCGGGAACTCCAGTACAAATACTCCTGCACAGAGTTCTACACAGATGCATCGAAGTCACGCGACGGGGTGTCCTATGCAGCCGTCGGTCCATCTTTCTCGGAATCCGATTTACTGCATCCGGAAACTGGTATCTTCACGGCTGAGGCCTACACAATATTGTCGACCGTGAAACATATAAGGAAATCAAAACTCAAAAAATCAGTTATATATACGGACTCCCTTAGTGTTGTGAAGTCTTTGATGTTCTGTAAGCCCAAAAATCCTATAATAATTGAACTCTATTCCGTCTTATGTAGAGCATATGTATCTAACCAGCATGTGATTATATGCTGGGTGCCTGGCCATAGGGGCATCCAGGGTAACGTTCTAGCGGACCAGATGGCCACATCAATTGCATCACACACTGTTAATTCTACCGCTGCAGTCCCTGTCACAGACCTGAAATCTTTCTTAAGAAGGAAACTGCGAAACTACTGGCAATGCTTGTGGGACCTGGCAACAAATAATAAGTTGCATGTAATAAAGCCACAATTAGGTTTCTGGCCTCCTGTAACAAAATCACGCCGGACAGATGTCCTATTCTGTCGTCTAAGAATAGGACACACATTTGGCACGCATAACTTTTTACTCACTGGAAACGAGCCTCCAACCTGTGGTAGATGCGGGGAGAGGCTGACCGTCCTCCACGTCCTCCTGGAGTGTCGGGAAGCTGAATATGACAGAAAGAAACATTTCCCTTAGCATACCGGCAGCACCCCCCTCTTCATCCTGTTATATTACTAGGTGCAGAACCGCTCTTTGATACCAGCGCAGTCCTAGGTTTCCTGAAAGATGGTGTATTACATGTAATTAGTCCATACGTTCGTAGCGCCTCCTCTCTATAGAGGATAGCGCTGTGATAGTTGTTTCGCATAGCGCATGCCTCTCGTCCCTTGGGTTCAAGGGCTCTGGGGAGGCAGTAGTGCTCTTAGAAAATTTTAGCATCTCACATATTTTGTACATTGCATCCTTTTCCCAATGCATTCTGGTGTTCATAGTATTCGTCATTAGTCATCGCCCTAATTTGATAGCACTTAAATTTTACGCACTTTCATGCGACTATTTTAGGCCACTTTAGAGCCAATGCACATCTTCCATAATACATTAACATCACCACTTGTCATGGCGCTCTTTGGCCAAACCTGGCCCTTGCGCCACAAAACACCACACATCATCATCATGTTGTGCAGTGCAGGGGATGTGGTATGCAAGACCTAGGGGAGGATCACATCTGCTCTCCCAAATGCAAGATCTGCGGTGAAGATCACCCCACAGGTGACAAAGCTTGCAAGCAGCGGTACCAATTAGCATATGTAGTAAGAGTAAGAAGAAGAAAACGCTAAAAAGTGGAAACCGAGATGGAATCGGTTCAACCGAGAAAGGAAAGCCCTCCGGGCGGCGGCAGGTGCTCGCGCTCAAGAAGCACATCAAGACCAAGATAGCGTTCAACGTCGAGAGGAAGAAACCCTTCCAGGTCACGGGAGGCGCTGTGCGCTTCGAGGAGCAGGAGCTGAAGACAAACACAAAAAGGAGCAAGGAGCGACCTGGGCCGAGAAATTCAAAAGTACTGTGAACGCCACAGGTGCAATAGCCTCGCGGGAGCAAAGCGGTGATGCCAGAGTAGAACAGCAGATCAGAGATGGTATATCACTAAAGAAAGCAAATGAGAACATAAGGAGATGCGTGAAATGAACAAAGCGTTGAGGGCAGAAAGCGCCAGTGTGTCACTAGCTAAGCCAGTGAGTAGAAGCAACATCAATGAGCAAAAAGGCGCTCCGGTACCCGAAAAGAGAGCTGTAGTTCCGGAGGTGGAATCGATGTGCTCGGTTTTGGAGGAAATTAGGAAAGCGATTAGAGGGCCAAAGGACACAGCAGACAGCGTTAACCTTAAGGTAGATAAAATATAAAAGTGGAAGTTAATAGCCGAGAAAAGTCTGAAAAAGCTAGAGGCCCAAGGAGATGATTAGGAATATATGCCCTCAGAAGCCAAAAGCACAAGAACACTCCCAGGAGTTGTAGGTGGTACAGTCAAGAGAACAGTCACATGCGGTATACAGTCAGGGGGTAACGGCAGTAATGGATAGCAGAAAAAGACTTAGTGTGTGGCAGTGGAAATGCAGAGGATTTCAGCAAAAAAAGAGCACTAGCACAGATAATCAACATGGTTGAAAATGATCATCATCATCCGCAGCAGCAGCCTGGTTACGCCCACTGCAGGGCAAAGGCCTATGACATACTTCTCCAACAACAACGGTCATCTACTAATTGTGGCCATGTTTTCCCTGCTAACTTCTTAATCTCATCCACGCACCTAATTTTCTGCCGCCCCCTGCTACGCTTCCCTTCCCTTGGAATCCAGTCCGTAACCCTTAATGGCCATCGGTTATCTTCTCTCCTCATTACATGCCCTGCCCATGCACATTTCTTTTTCTTGATTTCTTTTTTCTTTGTTCCTTATTGTTTGTTTCACGTATTCTCTCCGTGTAGGGGGCAGAGGTAAAGGCAAAATGCCTGACAGAGCCTCTGCGCCTCTACAGTTCAAGGCAGCATGACATATCATTCACATACATATTTGTCGAACATATCTTTAACACACAGCACACAGCAAAGAAAAATTCAATTATTCAGAACACATGTCTCCAAAGCATTACTTTTGCTTCAACGGGATAGATTTGGAAAAAAGCAGAAGATACATATGCAATAAGTATTACATAACAATAAAATTGGCTTACACCAGAAGTCAACAAAGAAAAAAAAACCATAGAATCACTTGCTCGAAAATAAATAGCATATACAGTAAGTAGATCAGTACATAGAAACATTTCAGAAAAAAAAACGAAGGTTTAGACTGATACACAATGTAAATGCCGAAACAATGGCAAACATGATTTACAAGCGCTGAGAAAAATCTGTAACATAAATGAGGTTACATGTGTTATCAGGGATGAGCACAAGTTACTCAAAATGAAAATGCAATGTCACTGCCCACTAATAGGTTTTTACAGTCATTTTTGAAGCTGTGGAAGGATTATGTGTATTGTACGTTAAAGTGATCACTGTTTAATATATTAATCGTTTGATAATTCAATGTTTGCTTTCCGTAATAAGTTCTTGTGGCGGGCTTTACATAGTGTGGTTTACGTATCGGGTATGAGGTGCAACTGTCGACAGGTATTGTGTGCAGCCTATTTTTATATATCCACTGGAGTAGTTTGAAATAATGAGCTTCATCTGCTTTAGGCATGCTATATTTAATGAAGAGCGGTTTTGTTGGGAGTCCTCGTTTGCCACCTACATAGTTTTCACACATTCGCAATATTTTCTTTTGTACAATGATTAGTTTGTTGTAGTTTAAAGCTGTCGTAGTTCCCCAGACTAGAATGCCATAACTGAGTTTTGAGTAGATTAGCGAGTAATATAATGTTTGTTTCAACCAGGTGGGTAGTATATTTTGTTAATTTATACATGCAGCCAGTAACTCGAGATAGCTCACTTTTTAATTTGTCAACATAAGTATTCCAAGTAAGGTCCTCTGTAAACCATACGCCCAAGAACTTTTGCTCTGTAACTTGTTCCAGTAACGTGTCTTTAAAGTGCAGATGAACACAATAGGGGTCTCTTTTATTTGCTGGCTTAAAAATTATATATTTGGTTTCGCTTGTGTTTAAACTCAGCTGGTTGCTTTTAAGCCACCTGGAGAGGTGTAAGAGGTAACTGTTAGCTGATGATTGTATCACCTCTTTTGTAGTGCCAGTAAAGAAGATAATAGTGTCGTCAGCATACATTATTATTTCAGGGGAGTTTGGTATGGACGTTATATCATTTATGTGTACAAGAAATAAGAGGGGTCCTGAGATTGATCCTTGAGGAACGCCATATTCGAATTATAATTTTTGTGATACCAGATTGTCGACGCATACATACTGATACCGATATGAGAGATATGATGTAATTAAATTCTGTGCTACTCCTCGAACACAATACGCAGCAAAGTGTCAAATGCTTTTTTTTAAATTTAAGAAAATTCCCAGAGTGAGCAGTTTGTTCTCAATATTTTCAATTATTTTGTCCTTTAAGTTTGTTAAACCTAGTTCTGCAGACTTATCATATTGAAAGCCATACTGCGACTTCGTAATTATTTTGTGTTTGTGAAAAAAAGACGTAAGCCTACCATTAATAACACGCTCAAATACCTTGGAAAACACCGGGAAAACAGATATCGGCCTGAAGTTGGTAAGCTTTTTCTCATCGCCACCCTTGTAGACAGGGGTGACCTTAGCTATCTTAAATTCATCTGGGAACTCGCCACGTGTAAGCATCTCATTTATTATATAGGTTAATACGGGACTCATAAGATGAGCGACATACTTGACAGGTAAGGCCTTTATTTCGTCTTCCCCGCTGGCAGCTTTGTTTTCTAGGGTTATGATAATTGCTTCAATTTCAGTAGGAGTCGCTGGTGCAAGCATAATGGAATCAACCTGCCCTGTAGTGATGAAAATATCCGCTTCCAAGTCTTTTCCACTATATACCCCTGTGCTAACAAAGTGTCTATTCATTTCTTCAACAAGCTGTTGCCCAACTACACTGGCATTATCGATTACAATTTCATTCACGATATGCGTTTTTCACCGTCGTCCAGTTAAATCGTTCACTGTATTCCACAGTCTACGTTGATCGTTTTGAATTTTGTAAAATTTTCTTTGGTAATAATCATCCCTTGCCTTTTTCAAATCGAAGTTGAATTTTTTTTTTAAACTCAGTCAATATGTCACAATTACGAGAGCTAATGAAACTGTGGTACAAATTATTTTTTTACGTATTCGTTTGTGTGAGTCCGCAGTTATCCATGGTTTTCTAACTTTTTATTTCTTTTTTTTTGCTTTCGCAGAGGGAAGGCTGTATCGTAGCACTGTTTGAATTTATCCAAGAAGATCTTGTACGCAGTTCTGGGGTTATGCTCATCATAAACGGCGTGCGAGCTTTCTTGTTTGACAAGGCAGCTGAACAAGTTTAGCATAGTTGCGTTTACCGTGCGGATCAAGAGGTTTCCTTCGTCATTATGTTGTTCCTTGTAGGATGCATTTGTTAGGCAAAACAGAGGCAGGTAATCGCTGATGTCATTCAAGATTACACCAGCGGAAAGACCATCGCTATCTATGTTTGTGACGCAGATGTCAAGGGATGTGGTCGTGTCAACGGTCACCCTAGTGGGCAGTGTTATCATATTGTTGCACACGTACTGGTAAACAGCGTCTTGAAATGTGTTAGCATGTAAGTTACCGGATATTGTGTCAATATTTATATCTCCAAGGATCATAAACGGCGCATTCGCCGAGCTAAAAGAGCGAAGTGAATTTTCAAAAAATGACACGAATTCAGATACGCAGCCAGAAGGTGGCCTGTACACGGCGCAGTGGTGTTAAGCACTTTCACCGATAAGCTCTCGACATTTTCATCCATTCTGCACATGCTGTCTAATACCTTATGCGGTTAATTATCTTTTAAGTAAATGGCTATCCCACCACCTCTTTTGTTTTTTCTACCTATGCTTTCCCGTTTGTAACCTTGAAGGTTAGGGGGTTCGATTTCATCTGACAACCAAGTTTCCGTGAGTACTATAACGCTAAATTTTAAGCTAAATGACTGCAGAAACATTTCAAGATCTTGAACCTTATATTTAAGGCTACTCATATTTAGATGAATTGCTGAAAACTTTCTTTCGCCTTTTTTTGCATTTTTCATTGAAATGATCACATTCATATTAGTGGCATTCCTGTGGTATGTCTTCCATTTGAGCTGTTTTGCACTGTGCAGCTTGTACAGTTTTTCTATACAATTATCTGCTCTATGTCCGCAACGCTGCTAATTCTGTGGCTTGTGGTTCGCTCGTCCTTACGGGCAAAAGTTTTCCCGCCAGTCACCCACACAAACTTCCAATCTGCTACTTTTTTCTGAGCGATCGCAGCACCCAGAATTATCTTGTTTGAGCGGGTCAGGTGCTCGTTCACATAGATGGGTGTGCCGTCTCCACCATAATCAAGATCTTCTGTAGTCATCCTCTGCTTTCTTGCTTTTTGCAGAATTTTGTCCCGTTTTGTGCGTTGTACAAAACGGACAGCAATGTTTTTTTCGGAAGAGTTTGATGTGGGGCACACGATGGCAGATGTGAATGTCCGAATCAGCAATCGGTTTATTCAGAGTACTCCCGATCCTCCTCAAAACATCGACAACGTCACCTTCCTCAGGCACTCCTTTTATTTCCAAGTTGTTCATCCTTTGATATTGTTCCAATTGATCTATCCTTTCACTCAATCAGCAGTTTTCAGCTTCCAGTTCTTTGTTTTTCTTTTAAAGACTTTCCACTTCCTTTCTAAGTTCTTTCATTTCACTTATGATTTCATTGACACCATCACAGGTATCGTTGCAGTTTTTCACACTTTCTTTCAATGATCTGAGATAATAATATTTGGGGTTTTACGTGCCAAAACCACTTTCTGATTATGAGGCACGCCGTAGTGGAGTACTCCGGAAATTTTGACCACCTGGGGTTCTTTAACGTGCACCTAAATCTAAGCAGACGGGTGTTTTCGCATTTCGCCACCATCGAAATGCGGCTGCCGTGGCCGGCATTCGATCTCGCGACCTCGTGCTCAGCAGCCCAACACCATAGCCACTGAGCAACCACGGCGGGTATGATCTGAGATCTGTCCTTAGTTCTCGCCTCAGGTCCTCAAGCGCCTTGGCAATATCTTTCACGTCCTTACTCATTTACGTTTAAGTATAGCAAATGCCTTACAGAAGTACCCAACAAAAGCAATGGCAGTGTCAAATACAATGTTTGCTGTGTTCGGCAGCAGTGCACAGTCAAGATTTCGGGCTTTATACAATAGAAAATAATATTGCTCACCTGCAGAAGATACAGAAATTAGTCGTTGCTCTGTGGTGCACCGCAGCCGAACTGAAAATTCAGCTGAGGCGCTGCTCCTAATATAGGCAGAATCGTCCACCAGGGGCGTCTTTGTGCATGCGCTGTTCCGCCACTCGAAGCTTGTAATGCTTGCAATTATCCGCTGACGGCCGCTGATAGCACCGGACCAGCGACGAAGCAATGTCTTGCTCGGTAGATGGGCACGTGCCGAAAGCTGCAGAAGATACAGAAATTAGTCGTTGCTCTGTGGTGCACCGCTGCCGAAAATGTCCTTAGCTCGCGTTTGTTCCCTCACCCACTATGCTATTTTCTTATCCCACCTTAACGTTACACCCATCATTCTTCTTTCCTTAGCTCGTTTCGTCGTCCTCAATTTAAGTAGAACCCTTTTCGTAAGCCTCCAGTTTTCTGCCCCGTAGGTGAGTACTGGTAAGACACAGCTGTTATACACTTTTCTCTTGAGGAATAATGGCAACTTGCTGTTCATGGCATGAGAATGCCTGCCAAATGCACCCCAACCCATTCTTATTCTTCTAATAATTTCATTCTCATGATCCTGATCCGCGGTCAGTACCTGCCCTAATTAGATGTACTCCCTTACCACTTCCAGTGCCTCGCTACTGGGATGACCCTAATATGGGATAAAGGTTCGTGCACTCAATGGTTCGGTTGGTTCTCTTGGGCGGAGCCTCCGAGAACACCATTGAGGACAAAGCCGTTGGTTTGAACACACACACAAAGACTTTTAATCAAACTAAAAAGAGGCATAAAGTAAATAGAAGGAAATGGAAAGCATGCCTAAAATAAACACTCAAGAAGACATTGCGGCAAAGAACACACATAGGGCTTGCATGAGGTTAACGGGTGCGCGAGTCCGGGCTTGTCACGAGAGCGGGGACGCGTCACAGTCTCGAAGCGGCGACGCGGCGACAAGCTGGCGAACGGAGTGGTGCCGGTATCACCATGGGGTCGCTGTGTAAGCTGTCCGACCGGGCGACCGGAGTGCGCCCGCTCTGGCTAGGCGAGGAAAAGCCGGCGCCTTGGTGGCGCGAGTAGACGGCGTCGGCGTTCTGGCCGGGCAGCTGGCGTAGAACTCGGGCCCGTAGCCCGACTGTTCTCGTGCTGCCCACGGGCGCAGAAGCTCCAACGCCCGCCTCTTGCAGCAGGCGGCACGACAGACGGGGCGGCGTTCTGGCCGGGCAGCCGCCGTAGAGCTCGGGCCCGTAGCCCGACTGTTCTCGTCCTGCCCACTGGCGCAGAAGCTCACCGGCGTTGAGGAGCTGACGGCACTCTCGGGTAGACGGGCGACGCACAGGAGCAGGTTGGCAGGAGGCCCCGGTCGGGGGAAGTCCTGGTGGGCTCGAGTCCGGAACCCGACGGCCCGTCTTCAACGCCCGCTCCGGTGGTTGACCTCCTCCTGCCGTTGCTTCCTGGAACTCTCCTGGCGTCTCCCCGGCGTCTCCCTGCGTGTCCTCTCCTTCTGCCAGCGCATCACGCTTTTTCTTCTTGTCTGGCCGATTGGGCATTCTCGGATTGGCTGCCTGACGCCCCGTGGTCTTTTCTAATTGGTTGCTTTTCTTCTTTTTGTTGTCCTTCATGCGCCACGCGTTCTCGTGCCGGATGCTCTTCGGCGTCGTTGTTTTCCTTCTTCCACCTCGGCGTGCGTGCACTCAGCGTCGTCTGCTCCTGACCGTCCCGATCACCGCACCGTATCGCGCACCACACATCACAGCTAGCTATCGTAAACTGCTGTTCTGGTCCGAGACGTTTAAACGTTACTTTAGTTTTCTGCTGAATAATTTTAGACCCACCCTTCTGTTTTGCCTCTCCAGGTCAGTGAGCATGCATTGCAATTGGTCCCCTGAGTTACTAAGCAAGGCAATATAATCAGCGAATCGCAAATTGCTAAGGTATTCTCCATTAACTCTTATCCCCAATTCTTCCCACTCAAGTTCTCTGAATACATCCTGTAAAGGCTGGTGAATAGCATTGGAGAGATTGTATCTCCCTGCCTGAAGCCTTTCTTTATTGGGATTTTATTGCTTTCTTTATGGAGGACTAAGGTGGCTGTGGAGCCGCTATAGATATCTTTCAGTATTTTTACATACGGCTCGTCTGCACCCTGATTCCGTAATGCCTTCACGACTGCCGAGGTTTTGACTTAATCAAACGCTTTCTCGTAATCAATGAAAGCTATATATAAGCGTTGGTTATATCCCTGAAATTTCTCTATCACCTGATTAATAGTGTGATTATGGCCTGTTGTTGAGTAGCCTTTACGGAATCCTGCCTGGTCCTTTGGTTGACAGAAGTCTAAGGTGTTCCTGATTCTATTTGCGATTACCTTAGTAAATACTTTGTAGGCAACGGACAGTAAGCTAATCGGTCCATAATTTTTCAAGTCTTTGGCGTCCCCTTTCTTATGGATTAGGATTATGTTAGCGTTCTTCCAAAATTCTGGTACGCTCGAGGTCATGAGGCATTGCGTATACAGGGTAATACAGGTTCTAGAAGAACCAACCCACCATCCTCCGCCAAATAATAATAAATTATAATAATAATAATATTAAAAATAATAGTACCTTTATTCATAAATACAAGTGGTACAAAGTGCCGAGGGATTAGGAAAAAACTTGCTACAAAAGCAACTTGACTGGTCCTAATAACCTGCTGTTACCTGATCCTCCCCAGCTGCCTTCCCCCTTTGCGTAGCTTCAAGGCTTTCTTTACTTCTTCCCGCGTTACTTGTAGGATTTCAAATTCCTCTAGACTATTCTCTCTTCCATTATCGTCATGGGTGCCACTGGTACTGTATAAATATCTATAGAACTTCACAGCCACTTGAACTATCTGATTCATATTAGTGATGACATTGCCCGCTTTGTCTCTTAACGCATACATCTGATTCTTGCCTATTCCTACTTTCTGTTTCGTTGCTTTTAGGCTCCCTCCGTTCTTGATAGCATGTTCAATTCTATCCATATTATACTTCCTTATGTCAGCTGCCTTACGCTTGTTGATTAACTTGGAAAGTTGTGCCAGTTGAAAATAGGCCGAAATTAATAATTCTGCAGGAAACTTTAGTGGAGTAGCTCGGGCTGGTCTGGCTATAACTCGGTCTGCAAAGGCAAGGAACTGGGAAAAAGATTTGCATACATAGAGCATGATTTAAAATTTTGGGTGATCAAAATTTAGTACAAATTGGTAGAAATGGTCCTAAAACGACACAGGGGTAAAGCGCAAAGCTTGTTCTTCCCCAACATATATAGCAGTACCGTAGAGATGAGAGAGCTTCAGAGCAATTTTTAATAACTGCATGTGGGTACTCAAAGTGTCGCCCCTCATAATAGGAGGGGACTTCAACGCCCCACGCCAATATTTCCGTTACCGCTACAGTAGTAATAAAGGGGAAGGAATCTAGCATCTCGCCACGGATTTAAGCCTCTCTCTTATCACAGACCCTGCCTATTCTACTAGGTGTGGCACTTCCACATGTTGAGACATTACCCCAGACTTATCCTTCGCCTGTACCTTACCCAGGGTAGATTGGATCAAGTCTGGCGCAGATCTACGAAGCGACCATTGTATACGACACATAATGGTAGAAACGGCGGGGTGGAGGTAAAGTATTTCACTTACATAGACTGAGATCAATTTAGAAAAATCAGAAAATACAGAACAGACACAGATAGAAAGGGGCGCATCAGACTACCAGTGTGGGTGGCTCAGCTTAGGGATGGCTTGAATGCAGCAACTAAGGCTGCAGAGACAGAGGAAGAGGTCGAACAAATTTACAATAGATTGGCGCATTTGATCGAAGCCAGACAATTGATTTTACGGAGTCGGAAATCACAACGCTTAAATAGAATACTTGGGGAAACTAATTGCTCAGCTCAAGAGGGATATGGAGAAGCACGCACAATATTTACAGAAAGAAAAGGGATGAGGTGAGTAAATGTGTAGATGGAAGGATAAAATGTGGGGGCAATTGGAGTCTGCTCAGGCATCTACTCAATGAAAAAGGCACTAAATCGAGTAGACGTACGGCAGTGGCGAAGCTGGTACACCCGGAAAGTCTCCAAGCGCCGAGAACCTAATGGGGCGCTTGGCAGCTGAATATTTGCCTCTCAGGAAAGAGGATCGGCATGTAATTTATCCCGAATACTTAGGGGCAAAATGCAGCTATATGGATGAGGAATTCACTGAGAGTGAGGTACGCGAGGCACTGTATGATTTGCATAGGTCAGCAGTGGGCCCGGATGGCACCTCTAACAGATTGCTTAAGAATTTCGATGACAAATCAATTAATATCTGACCACATGCATTATTGAATTATGGAAAGATTGGGTATATCCAGTAGCAGGAAGGACGGCCATTACTATCTTGATACCAAAGCCGGGCAAACAACTTCACTTGGATAACCTCAGGCCAATTTCGTTGACATGTACAGGGAAGACAATGGAGCATGTGATATTGAACAGGTTAACCAAATATGTGAAGGACAATGAAATCCTACCATATAATCTGATTGGTTTCAGATCACGCTTGTATGGCAGAAAATTCCATCAAGTAGTCAAAACCTTTTTTGACAATCGTTCAGCTGAGCTTAGATTCGCGGATATTGAATCAAATAAGATGTACCTCGGCGGTAGAGGGACCCCACAAGGGTCGGTCTTCTCACCTATGCTTTTCAACCTGGCCATGTCAAATATGGCAAAGGGATTATGAGGGATAGAGGGCATTCACTTTGCCATTTATGCAGATGATGTGACTATATTATCGCTTAGTAGTGACGGTGAAGAAGGGAGCAAAACTGTGAATAACGAAACTAGCATTTTATTGGGCGAACTTGTGCCCTCAACAGCAGGCTACACTCAAAGAACAAGGATAACGGCGAACACACTCAGTGATCCTCGAAAATTTGAGCGGGTCAAGCGCGTCGGCTTTTACAGATCAGTCGTCGAATGTTCCAGAGTAATCGAGGAGACCCGCGTGACTTCCACAAAGTTCTACACCAATCGCGTCACGCATACATGCAATCAGATTACACAATGTTCGGCGACAAATGACAGTGGATAGAAGCATCGATAACATTATAGAAACTTCCGATACATGTAGACGTGTTCTGCGCTGAGCGATAAGATTTCTTAGATGGTAAAAGCGCTCGCCAGTAAAACATAACTGAGTTCACGTGTCAATCCCCCCCCCTCAGAAGGCATGATCCCGATGCTACAGACAAAACAGGAGAGTGAAACACAAAAAGACACTTGTCAAACAAAGTAATAAAACTACAAAGAAACAAAGTCCAAGGTGACAAAGTCCAAAAAAGTCCAACGTTCAGCTATGCGAAGTCCCCAACCTTCATTAACGCTGGTGGAACGGCTTAAGTCGCACAACATGAACTACTTCAGGTCGTGAGCGGCGCCGCTGTGATAGCGAAATGCCGTCTGGCACGACCTCATAGTCGAGTGCGGCAATGTGTCGGATGACCTTGTATGGTCCGAAATAGCATCACAATAGTTTCTCCCTGAGTCCTCGTAGGCGTATCTCGGTCCAAACCCAATCACGGTCGCCCGGCTTGTACTCGACGCAGCGTCGTCGGAGGTTGTAGTGTCAGCTGTCGGTACGCTGCTGGTTCTTGATCCGTAGGCGGGCGAGCTGTCGGGCTTCATCGGCGCACTGGAGATAGGTCGGGACGTCAAGACTCTCGTCGTCAGTGACGTACGGCGGCATGGCGTCGAGCGTCGTCATCGGCTTCCTGCCGTAAACCAGCTTAAACGGCGTGATCAGTGTTGTTTCTTGCACCGCCGTGTTGTAAGCAAAGGTTACGTAAGGCAGGACCGCGTCCCACATATTGTGCTCGAAGTCGACGTACAGTCTCGTCCACTCTTAGGGTGAACACGGCTCACCGTGGCAGCGCTCCGCGGGGCGCCAGTGCGTCCGGCGCGGCGGGACAGGATCTACTTCAAATACAGGCTGGCCTCTTGGTGGTCGCAGTGTTGCTTATTTAGAGCGCCCACGGGCACTCAGTAGTCCAGAATAGCAGTAAAGAAGAAGGTCCCCTAGGGGAACCTCAGAAGAGCATCGCCGTCGATAACAGCAAAAAGCGGAAAGCAAGAAAGAGAGCTCGCCATGCAATAGGCTACATCAACATGCAGGGCGGCAAAAGAAAGGAAAAGCGGGCAGAGATTGAGAAGCAGCTAAATAGAGAACAAATAGGGGTGTATGCGGGTACAGAAACGCACCTTAGAGACTCGGAAGAGTTGCCAGTGATTGAGACTTATGTTTGGGAAGGGTGCAACAGAACTAAGTCGGAATAAAAGGGAGGGGAAGTCGGAATGCTCATCCATCAGGAAGCCAAATGGAAAAGAGTAAATTCAACATGTCAAGAGCACCTTTGGTTATCAGGTACAATGAGGGGGAAAAACTTGGTTGGGCGTTACGTATTTGTGGACCGGAAATAATTGCACACAGAAGAATAAAGAGCTAGTGGAATGCATAAACGCTGATATTAAGGGTTTCGGGTATGATGATGAAATTATCCTGTTAGGGAACATGAATGCCCACATACAGGATTTAGATGGCTATACTGACAACAATGGGAAGTCAATGCTGGACCTTTGTGAGCAACATAACCTCGTTATCTGAATACAGAGCCTAAGGGTGAAGGGCAGATTATGTGGGAAGTGGGAAACCGGCAATCGACCATTGATTTCTGTCTGATGACAGAAGGAATTAAGGATAAGTTGAGTGAAATGGTCATTGATGAGCAAGGGTGTAGCAGCACAGGGAGTGACCATAAACGCTTCATTTTGAAAGTGGGATATGTAGTTGGGAAAGAGAGCAAGGAGTGCAAAATGGGCAGTCCAAAATTGAACGCTGGAGAAAAAACAAATATAGTCACCAGAGTCGAGGAAGAAGTTGGTTAATGGCCAAGTAAAGAGTGGGAATATGGTGAGCTTCTAAGTGTAATAACGACAGAAATACGGAAAGAGAAACAACATGTTCGTTGGAAAGGAAGAAAAAAACCGAAAAGCTAGTGGAACAGGGAGATACGAGAAGCGATCGCCAAACGACAGAAAGCATCCCGAGAGCACAGACAGGCAACGAAGGCGCAGTTGCCGCAAGATGAAGAAACCAGTAAATGGGAAATATAGCGGAGAAAAAGTCTGTGGTTCAAATACTGGTGCAAGCAAAATTAAAAGGTGAAAGTGAACGTTGGTTGTCAGAAATACGTGAGAAAAATAAGGCCACACCTAGGATATTTTGGAACCACATAAAATTAAGTCAGGAAGTCAACAACAATACAACAACATATATAGACGAAGATGACAACAGACTGCAAGGACAAGCGGCAATAAATTACATCCGAAAAATAACAGCCGAATCTTTCCAAAGCAATGACGAGGTTGTATTTAAAAAAAAAGAGCATGAAAGAGACCCAGGTGGAAAAGGAAGTGGTGCTGACAAATTTCAACTAGAAGAAAGCGAAAGAGAAAATTCCCAAGCGCACAGCCACAGGGCTAGACGAGGTTCCCGTTAGGCTGATTAATGATCTAGGACCAAAAAGTAAGGAAGCTCTGACTAAAGCAGTGGAAGAAACTTTAAAATATTGACGAATGCCAGACAGTTGGCAACAAAGTAGAATGAATTTAATTTGTAAAGGTAAGGGGGAGAAAGAATTCACCCGTATAGACCACTGATGCAACGCCTCCTTTATTTAACTACGCCTGTCAAAAGAGCCCCTCCTGCTCAATCACACCCTTTCCTGTCGCTCTTTCCCATATGCCAGCGCTTGCCGCTCACGGCGCTGCAGACTGACACTATTGTCACGTAGTTGACATTGAAGAATACAGTAGCTATACTATGAACGACAAAACTAACATTTATTGGGTGAACCTGTGCCCACAAAACTGGCTACAGTTATAGCCCAACGATAGCGGCGAACGTGGTCGGCGATTGTCGAAAATCTGATCTGCGGTTCAAGCACGTCGGCTTATATACAGCAGTCGTCGAATCTTCCAGACTAATCGTTGGGACCCGCGTGCCTTCCACAAAGTTCTGCATTATTCGCGTCGCGCACACATGCGATCAGATTACACAAGGTTCGGACACAGACAGCGGATAGAAGCATCGATAACATTCCAGAAACTTCGGATACATGCAGGCGCGTCCCGCGCTGTGCGATAACATTTTTTAGGCGACGAAATGTGGTCACCCGATAAAGATAAATACACGTGTCACTATAGTGTTCCATCCGTCTCGGCTGTGCACGGGCTTGCGGGACTCGTGGCGCGAGGTAAACAAAGCAATATTTTGTTCGCTGGTGTCGAAGTGCGTAGGAAGATGCCCTGAAGTTCGATTTGCTTCTGCTTTGTGTACGGACAGTGTTCAGCATGAGGTACTGCTGTGTGCCTATGTGTACATCAAGTGCAAAAAAGAAGGACGCCGGAGTGTCATTCCACGAGATTCCTGCCGACCTCGAGTTGCGCCAACGATGGCTAAAGGTGATCCCTCGAAAGAACTGGGAGTCGAATGCAACATCTAATTACTCCGTCGTTTGCAGTAAGCAATTCGTTGCCTCGGAGTTTCGGGAGAATACTAAAATCCGACAATTACACAAGAGAGCGGTGCCCAGCGTGTTCACGTGCTACCCCTCGTACATGAAGCCTGCACTTGCCAAGGTACGTAGTGATGCAAGTAGTCGAAAGCGCGCTGTGCAGCTCGACTGCAGCCAGGAGAAGGCTAGCAAAATTGGAAAGCAGTAACTGCTACTACCTTCGACGAGAATGAAGAACCTGGCTAGCCCTGGCGTCACGACGTCAGTAGTTGCGAGACCAGCCTTCGCGCCAACTAAGGCCGGCATGCTCGAGCGCATCTCTTCCTTTGAGTGGCACAGTATGCGCTGTAGCGACGGCGGTGCGTACCGAAGCATCAACTTGCAGAACAGCGGCGTTCGCAAAGCGAACATTTTCAACTCAGACGGAAAGCGCCGCAAGTTCAAGCAGTTTCGTAGATCGCCGAAAAGAGCGAGCCAAAAAGAAAGCCCTTCTGTTACAGATCGCCGGGTTGCAACGGACAGTTGAAAGTTACAAAGAAGAACTTTGCAAGCTGAAGGAGGACTGCAATGCGCGTGCCTTTGTGGATGTTGTAGCTGATGCGCACCAAAACAAGGCAAAGGCTGTTTTCATTGTGGACCAAGTTATCTATTACGGTAGGAAGAGACCAACGTGGTCTGAAACTACCGTGAGGTACTGCGTGATCCTGAGGAAACTCTCGACCAAGGCCTATGAGTATGTGCGGACTGAACATCTTCTGCGGTTACCATGCAGAAACACTTTGCAAAAGTATATTGGATCGGCAACTGGAGAAATCGGCTTCAGCCCTCTGGTTCGCTGCAGGCTCAAAACAGAGCTTCAGGGCCTTACAAATTTGCAGTAAAAAGTGTGCAGTTTGGTAGTAGACGAAATGCATCATAAAGCAAAAGCTTGACTATAATAAACAAAGAGATGCTTTTGTTGGTGCCGTCAATATGAGCATTGATCTGGAGCATCTGATACCAAGTGAAAGCGACCAGTTAGCAAATTCATTGCTTTGTTTCTTGCTTTGTGGCCTGTCGACAAGCTTTAGGATACCTGTCGGGTACTTTTTTACTAAAGCCTGCACAGGAGCCGAGCCCGCGCACACCATTTGTCACATTGTCCAGAAGACAAAGGAACTCGGTTTTGAAATAGTTCGTCTTATCATTGATAACCACAATACAAACGTCGCTGTCATGGACATATTAAGCAAGGGAACGGCGCAAATGTCTGTTCCACATCCAGCGGATCCTTCAAGACTGCTTTATCATGCCTTTGACCAATCCCACATTAAGAATGTCAGATCACAATTTCTTGCAGAGGACATAGGTGGTAAGAAGCAAATTTCGTCAGCCCCTTTGAAAGCACTGTACAGAATGCAGCGAGACTCAACTGTGAAGCCAATACTATATTTTGCACGGAAACACCTCTATCCATCAAATATACAGAAGATGAGTGTGAGACACGCAACGCAAATCTTCTCACCGCCAGTTACTGCTGCACTCCAGTATTTGAAAGACAAGGCTGGCCACACCTGGCGCTTGGAGTTCAGGTCAGTGGGCCCAACTGTTGAATTTATGTCGCTGATGCACAAGTGGTTTGCGCTGATGGATATCAGCAACACAGGGCAGCATGTCCACAGGAATGGCCCTGACATCCGGCATTTCAGTGATGTTGACGACATGAGGTTGCAGTGGCTAGAGACCAATTTCCTAGACTATATCGAAAGGCTGAGAAAGGAGAGCCGCCCTGATAATTTCTTTACCAGTGAGACACACCGAGCACTGGTCCTGACGACAACATCGAATGTAGCATGCATTCGTTTTGTTCTGAACGAAAAGAAGTTTATATTTGTTTTGACTCGAAAGTTCTCAAGTGATCCGATTGAGGCACTGTTCGGGTGCCTTCGAAGGACAGCAGGCTGCAATGATGCCATGGACGTGAAGACTGTACTCTGCGTACTTGAGAAGATGTTAAAGACTGGTATCGTATCTGCATCAGTTCGAAGCAATGTGAACAGCTCAAGCTCATTCCGTACAGATGCAGCAGTTTCCAATGGAGACACTCAGAAACGCAGCTGTACAAGCAAGGGTTTTTTTCCCATCAGCAGCAAAGAATAGATTGCGGCACTTGTGCACTACTCCATGGCTCCCCAACCCTGAAGTGACTAGTATTGCCCTGATTGGCGGATATCTAGTCAGAGCCTTGTGAGAAAGGCTGAGCTGCGAGAGTTGTATTCAACTTGTGGAAAAACCAAAGGTCAATGCCCCTGTTGATGGGCTGATTACGTACCAAGACCGTGGTGGATTGAAGTATCGAACCAAAGAGTTGGTGTCCGTTTTGGTAGGTCTCAAGCGGTTTGTCGACATAATGTTGTTTCACAGGAAGTTCATTTTCAAACCGCTCGAAACCAGTGTAGAACATGCTGCTGATGTGCTTGTGGACGTCCCCGTCTTGATGGGCAAGAAAGAAGAGCCTGACCACCGGAAGATGTTCCTTGAACTCTTGTGCCGCAAGTTCATCAAACCACTGCTGTCTAACCATGCTTTTAATATTAAAGATAAGAATTCAGTTGCCAAATTATATGCAAGGAAGCCATTGTCACGGAAGCTGCTAAAACTGTAGCATGCCATGTAAACTATTACATTCTTGACCATGTTTAGATAACTACTGCAAATAAATGTTCGATTGTTAAATGTCCCTTGTGTTTGACTTGTGAGGAAATTTCTGCCGTAGGAACGAAAGCTTTTGAAAAAGCAGGGCAAATAACAACATCGAGGACAAGTACAGTATCTGGCTAGTACGCTTTACGTTTTTGCCCAGCTCAGTGAGTGACAATCGATGCATTTGGCTAGTAGCTAGCCGACATCGGAATACCTGAACGAACACACGAAACTGCTCGCTACTAACGCGGCGGCTATGTCACGCAATCGTAGCGCTTGTATCACAATTAATATTTACCTTATAAGCACCTGTGCAGAGTTTCGTTAACATACTGAACGAGCTAAACAAATTGTAGGGCAATATGCAACTCGACAACCAACGTGAGCAGCGCAAGTCGGGCGCGGCGCGTATGTTTCAGCAATGCTATGCGCGGTGGCATGGATAGATGGATGGATGTTATGAGCGTCCCCTTTGGAACGGGGCGGTGGATTGCACCACCAAGCTCTTGCTACTATACTGCCTAATGTCCTACCTAGATTAAACAGTGAAAAAAGAAAAAAAAAGACACTATTAACTACCATGCCCAAATTTTCTGATCCCCTATTGCGAACTGTCCTTTTGTACATCTCCGTCTTTTGTCGTTTCGCTACTTTTCTTCCACCAATCCTCCAATCGCCTCTTACTAATGTCTGTTGCGGACATGTTTGCTTTACCACTGCTCCCAATGAACCCAATGGTTTCGAGGAGGCCAGCGGTGCCTAAATCGACCGCTGTGTAGACGTCTTCACATTCTAATAAAACATGCTCCGTCGTTCCCTTGCTTTACCGCAGCAAGCACACACTTCTTCCTTCTTATATCTCGCTTTATAGGGGTGTGTTCTAAGGCATCCCGATCTCTCTTCGAAAAGCAATGAGCTTCCCTTTGAGTTATCATAAACGGTTTCTTTCCTGATTTCGTTTTTTCGTCTTAAGTAGTTACTCATGGCAGGTTTCTTTTCCATTGCCGCCACCCATGAGATTATTTCAGCCTCTCTGACTTTCCACTTGACCTTCTTAGTTGCTGTGTTGCCCACCCTACAGGCCGCATACGTGCTGGTAAGCTTCCTAGTTCATTTCTTCCACTGTGAACTAAGGTTTTTCCTGTACAGATACCTGAATACTCTCCCAGCCCATTTACTTCCTCCCATCTTGCTCATCCAATCTTCATACTCAATTTTACTGCGAGCTTTCCTCACTTCAAGAATAGTGCAGGCGATATCACCCTGCACAGCTTCATTTGTAGTCTTGCCGTGAGCACCCAATGCGAGGCGACCCACTGACCTTTGGTTCCCGTTGAGTCCTGATTGTATTCCTGATTTTAAGCGAACAACCGCATTTCCAAAAGAAAGTCCTGGAACCATTACATATTTCCACATAGCTCGGAGGACCTTGTACCTATTGTATCCCCATAGCGCTCTGTGCTTCAATATGGCTGCATTTCTCTTCCCCTTTATGGTTATGGTTTTTCCCTATGTTTCCATATATTTATTGCCTTCGTTTATCCATATACCAAGGTATTTATGTTCTGTTACCCGAGGTATTTCTTGACCCTGTATCTCCACTGTCTGTTCACTGTTTTCATTGAAAACCATAACAACTGATTTTCTAACACTAAATTTCGAACCTAAATTGTTGCCTTCCTGTCGAGAGATATTAGCCAGACGTTGCAATTCACTTTGCTTGTTAGCTGGCAACACAATGTCATCCGCATAAAATAAACATGGAAGCTGCTGCTCTACTACTGTACCCGCCTGTTTGTGTAAGAGGTCAAAGCCGATATTACTTCCTTCTATTGCCCTCTCCATCCTCACCATGTACATCATGAAAAGCAGTGGGGATAAAGGCCAACCCTGCTTCAGTCCCTTGTTGATATGAACTTTCTCCTCGCTCCTCATCCCTTGCCATTCAACAGAAACGGTATTTTCTAGGTAAATCTCTCTCAACAGCTGTAGACAATCGTTACCTAAGCGTTCCCCTTCGAGAATATCCCACAAAAGCTTGCGGTCTACGTTGTTCAGCCCTGTACATAGCATGGCATAGTGGCAGCTAGCACATGGCATAGTGGGACCTGTACATGGTATAGTGGCAGCTAGCAGCGCCGCGATGCGAGGGGCACGTGAATCGAAGCGTCCGCGGCGGTCCCACTGCATGGCGCCGGAACTGACAGGCATTGTTTAATAAAGGAGGCGTTGGTTGATCATTACATCGGTAACATATAGGCTATGAATGCACGCAATCAAATTAAAGCTTCAAGCATGGGCAGAGAATAATGGCATTTTGGGACAACTTCAGGGTGGCTTCAAAATAGGTAGGTGGTTAGATGATAACTAATTTGTCCTTACTCAGTGTATTGAAATATCAAAAGTAGAAAGCAGACCATTATATGTGGCCTGTTTAGACATTACAGGAGTCTATGACAACGTAGACCGCAACATTTTTCATTTCATTTCATTTCATTTCATTTTATTACCTTAAAGGCTCCAATAAATGGAGATTTACATAAGGTGTGGCAACTATAAAAATGCATATTCAAAATAACAGGAAGCTTTTTACACTTTCGATGAACTTGGATGGTCACATAATGACAGCAACGTCGTTAGGAAGGCCGTTCCAGTCTGCAGCTGTGCGAGGTAAAAAAAGAATTTGAAAACGTGACATTGCGTGAGCGTGGACTCGCAACCTGTAGCTGCTGCCTGGTGCGGTGAGATATGCGTGTAGGAGGAAGGATATAAGGTGCGATGCGCATAGGGCTATGAAAGAATTTGTGAAATAAAGATAGGCTGGCAATGCGACGACGGAGCGATAAGGGGGATAATGCGGATGCAGTTTATAAGGAGGAAACGCTGATGTCAAAGGAATATGACGAGTGGATGAAACGAGCGGCGCGAGTTTGTACAGATTCAAGATGATTAATTAGGTATCCCTTATGAGGATTCCAAATAGGCGATGCAAATTCTAGTTTTGACCTGGCAAATGATTTGTAGGCAAACAATTTTACATGTTGAGGAGCATTATGTAGATGACGTTTTAGAAATCCTAACGTCCTGTTCGCGGATGATATTAGGTTAGTAACATGAGGATTCAAGGAAAGATCGCTCGAAAGTGTTACTCCTAAATACTTGTATGAATGAACTAGTTCTACGGGAACTTCAGAGATTACGTAAGGAAATAGGAGAGAATTACGGCGACGGTGAGTGGACAAATATTTACACTTACGCGGGTTAAGTTCCATTAGCCACTCGTTACACCAGTCCTGGACAGCATTAAGATCACTTTGAAGAGAAGATTGGTCAGCGGTGGAAGCAATAGCACGACATATCACACAGTCATCCGCGAACATACGCATGCTAGAGGTTACGTTTAATGGTAAATCATTTATGTATATTAGGAAAAGTAGCGGGCCGAGCACGGATCCCTGCGGGATGCCTGATGTTACAGAGACTGAATTAGAATTCCTAATCATAATGGTGACGAATAGTGGACAATTAGTCAAGAATTCTTCAATCCATCATCATCATCATCATCAGCCTGGTTACCTCTACTGCCGGCAAAGGCCTCTCCCACACTTCTCCAACAACACCGGCCATGTACTAAGTGTGGCCACCCCGCAGGGGCGTCTGCGTCAGCAGGCGTTTGGTGTGTTGCGACACAACGTACCCGAGCACACGAAGGTTGGACCTTCCCGCGTGTAGCCGTGCGCGGCTTAGCCGTGTCCGGGGAAAGGGGGATCCTGGGGGTTGAGCCGATGCTGGGTGTTTGGACCTTTAAGGCCCCCCGGTGGAGGCAACATACCTCTTCGGCATCTGCTTCACGAAAACGGCACCCCCGGACTGACCCACCCGGGGGAAATTGGCAGTCGCCTTTTCCTGTCCTCCTCTCCAATCTTCGTCTTTCTCTCTCGCCTTTTTCATCTTTCCTGTCTTCTCATCACTTCTCCTCACTTCCTAGTTTCCCGGCGGCAAGGGTTAACTTTGTGTAGCTAGCCAGCCTTGGTTATGCTGTATTTGGTTATAGCAGCGATGTACGCCCGGCGTTGGCAGGGTTTCTCTAGCAGGAACTTCTGTCACGTCCCCCTGTTGGGCTCCATGGTGGGTGGTCGGTATCGCGGCCGAAAAGTAAACTTTACTTATGGAAAACGCTTTTCCTAGACTCCCTGATCGCCCTCAGAAAGGAGAGCGCACCGAAGAGGTCTTTCATTTTTTCGGACGCCAAGTTCACAATTTTCCTCGTTTTCACGTGATCCACGCAGAAAAACCAGCTAAACAAGTGCGAACAATCTCCCCATTCCTTGTATCTAAGTCTCTTACCGAAGTTTTTGGTCCAGGATATAAGGTGTCGAGGATGGCTAGCGGTGAGCTCCTCTTGGAGCTCCGCGATCAGAAGTAATTTCAGCTACTGCCTCAGCTAGTATTATTTGGGGAGGCCCAAGTAGTAGTAACCCCGCACTGCACGATGAATACCTCCCGCGGCGTTTTCTCGGACAATGATTTGCTGGAGCTCACTGAGGCTGAGCTTTTGGAGGGCTTCAGTGAACAGAATGTTATAAATGTCAAAAGAATTAAGATGAGGCTAGATGGAAAAGAAATCCAAACGAAACACTTGATAATCACCTTCGGTTCGAGTGTCCTGCCAGAGTCAATCGAGGCCGGGTACATCAAGCTCCGTGTTAGGCCGTACGTGCCAAATCCCCTCGATGTTTTAAGTGTCAGCGTTTTGGCCACAGTTCGCAGAGCTGCCGAGGCCGCCAAACTTGTGCGAAATGCAGCGCGCATGAACACAATTCTGAAGCTTGTGAGAATTCTCTCCACTGTGTAAACTGTGATGGGGAGCACGCCGCGTACTCGCGGTCGTGCCCATCCTGGAAAAAGAAAAGGAAATTGTAACAGTTAAAGTAAAGGAAAATATAAGTTTCAAGGAGGCACGCAGGCGGGTATCGTACCCACCCAAGAAAACCTTTGCCGATGTTGCGCGTCAGGGAGCAGCGTGACAACGGCCTCCGGCGGCTTCCGACCCACAAGCCGTGAGTCGGCATCTACGCCATCTGCCCCCGTGGCGGTTGCAGCTAGCGCTGCTCCGCCAATCCAGCAGACGGGGCAATCGACCCCGAAGGGGGGCGCAGATCACCCAGGCCCCTTCCGGCGCTGGCAACGGCCAGCGCAGCCAAGTCCCTCAGGGAGCCCCATCGACCTCCGGGCTGGTGGGCGCAGGGGTCTTGCCTTCCGGGGCAGGACTCTCTCGGAAAACCTCTCGCTCGCAAGAGCGCTTCTCCGGCCTCTCACAGGAGGCAATGGGCACTACACCTGTCCTCAAGGCGCACAAAACGCCTAAGGAGCGCCGAGATTCGCTCGAACGCTTCAAAAAGGGCAAAACCCCTATTACAGGCCCTCGAAAGGGCTCTGTAATCTAAGGCATCCCTTCCGTTCCCGTAAACACAGCACCAACTTTCTTTAAATATGGATACACAAATCATTCAATGGAATGTCAGAGGTTTTCTTAGGAATCTTGATGATGTGCAAGAACTCATCCATAAACACAATCCGAAAGTGCTGTGTTTACAGGAAACACACTTAAAATCAATATAAACAAACTTTCTTCGAGAGTATGTTACTTTTCGCAAAGATCGCGATGATGCTGTCGCATCATCGGGCGGTGTTGCAATTGTAATTCAAAAAAGCATAGCATGTCAACGTTTACAGCTACGAACGGCCCTTGAGGCAGTGGCGGTTCGAGTTGTACTGCTAAACAAACTAATCACCATTAGCTCTCTTTACGTACCCCCACACTACAAATCAACGAAACATCCAATCCTTTATAGATCAATTGCCAAAACCCTATGTTGTTCTTGGCGATTTCAATGCACTTAACTACCTGTGGGGCGACCCTCGTATAGATGCGCGAGGACGTCTTGTTGAACAGTTCCTTTTTTCTTCTGGTGCGTGCCTGTTGAATAAGAAGGAGCCCACATATTACTCTCTTGCAAACAGAACCTATTCTTCAATAGATCTTAGTATAGCTTCCCCGTCTATACTGCCTGAACTTGAATGGGAAGTTACGAACAATCCTTACGGGAGCGACCACTTTCCCATACTGATAAGAACATCTAAAGGAATCGAATATCCTCCACAAGCTCCTAGGTGGAAGACAGACACAGCCAACTGGGAGAAATTTGGAACTCTCACTAGCATCTCATGGGCTGACATGTCTTCTTTAGAAATTGATGCTGCGGTGGAGTATCTTACAACATTCATAACAGATGCCGCATCAAAATGCATATCCGAAGTGAGTGGTTTGGCATGCAAACGACGTGTACCGTAGTGGAACAACGAATGTAGGATCGCCTGTAAGAATCAGAGCAAGGCGTGGGGGTTGCTACGCGCTTCTCCCACTGCTGAGAATCTTCTCAACTTTAAAAAAATACAGTCCCAAGGCAGGTGAACCCGCCTATAGGCCAAAAGAGAAAGTTGGCACAAGTTTTTAATGAGTATTAACTCGTTTAGAGATGAGGTCAAAGCCTGGAACAGGGTTAATAGGATTAGAGGGTGGCAAACCATATTCACTCCCTCTGGTAAACACACAGGGCGATACACTGCAAGACCAGGCAGACTCACTTGGGGAGTATTTTGAGAGCGTGTCAAGTGCAACAAATTATTCACAATCCTTTCTTAAATACAAACAAATAGAAGAACGTAAGCCATTAACGAGAAAAAGTCGAGAGAATGAGCCTTACAACTCTCCCTTTAGCATTTCCGAGCTGAGAGCTGCCTTGATCACATGCAAGAGCTCTGCACCAGGACCTGATAGAATTATGTACGACATAATTAAGAACGTACACACTCATACACAACTGACTTTACTTGCACTTTTCAACACTATTTGGGCTGCTGGATATCTTCCACTTGCATGGAGAGAAGCGATTGTGATTCCCATTCTGAAGCTAGGTAAAGATCCTTCGTTGGCGTCAAGTTACCGCCCAATAGCCCTCACAAGTTGCATTTGTAAGCTGTTTGAGAAAATGATTAATAGGCGACTCATCCATTTCCTGGAATTAAACCAAATGCTTGATCCCTTTCAGTGTTGCTTCAGAGAAGGGCGGTCCACACTCGATCACCTTGTGCTCATTGAGGGAAACCATCGCGACGCCTTTCTACATAAACAATATTTCCTATCCGTATTCCTCGATATGGAGAAGGCGTACGACACAACGTGGCGCTACGGAAACTTGAGAGACTTGTCGGGAATGGGCATCCATGGCAATATCCTCGCCCCAATACAAAGCTATTTGTCCAACCGTACATTCCGCGTGGAAGTCGGGTGTGTACTTTCACGTCCATTTAGACAGAAAACTGGTGTACCCCAAGGAGGTGTGCTCACCTGTACCCTCTTTATAGTTAAGATGAACACACTGCGCGCTCCATTACCACCAGCTATTTTTTATTCCGTCTGCGTAGATGATATGCAAATAGGTTTTAAATCCTGTAACCTTGCAGTGTGCGAAAGACAGGTACAGCTAGGATTGAACAAGATATCTAAGTGGGCAGACGAAAACGGGTTTAAAATTAACCCCCACAAAAGTTCTTGTGTTCTTTTTACTAGTGGCCTGCTTTCAGATCCTTGTGTTCAATTGTGTGGACATCAAATGCCTATCAACAAAGAACACAAGTTTTTAGGTATTATACTTGACTCCAAGCTTACTTTTATACAGCACATTAAATATCTTAAAGAAAAATGTCTAAGGACAATGAACTTGCTCAAAATCCTATCCCACTCAACATGGAGTAGCGACAGGAAGTGTCTGATGAGTGTTTATAAGAGCCTAATTCGATAACGATTGGACTATGGTGCCGCCGTATACAACTCTGCCGCTCCGAGCGCACTAAAGATCCTAGATCCTGTCCACAATCTAGGTATCCGTTTAGCCACTGGCGCTTTCAGAACAAGCCCGATTGAAAGCTTATACGCGGAATCAAATGAACGGTCCCTCCATCTACAGATAACTTACATCAGCCTTACATATTTCCTAACAATACACTCCAATCATCAACATCCATGTTTTAACAGTGTTTACGATGTGACCTGCACTACACTTTTCCATAATCGTCCCTCTGTAAGAAAGCCTTTCTCGCTTCGAGTGAGGGACCTTAGTGATGAGATACATGTCCCACTCCTCGAGCTTCTCCTAATGTATCCAACCTAGTTGTTACCGCCTTGAGAGTGGCAGGTCATAGAATGTGACATATCCTTTTTAGGAGTAACAAAACACGCACCAGAGATCGAAATACGAACTTATTTCCTAGGACTCCAGCACAAGCACTCCTGCTCAGAGTTCTATACAGACGCTTCGAAGTCTAATGCCGGGGTGTCGTATGCCGCCGTCGGCCCATCCTTCCCAGAATCCGATGTACTACATCCGGAAACAAGTATATTTACGGCCGAGGCCTACGCATTACTGTCTGCTGTGAAGCATATAAGAAAATCAAAACTTCAAAAGTGAGCGATATATACTGTTACGTTTCACCTACAACGCGCGGTATAGCGGGCGCGGATGCAACGGACGCCGGGGCTTCGTTCAAAGCGGCGGACATTTTGGCCCGTTCGGCGCCGCTGCTACGCCTCCCCGCCAAGCGCGTCCAGGCATGTTCCAATGCCACGTGTCTTCGTGTGTGCGTGTGTGTGTGTGCATGTTGGTGCCCACGCTTGTCAAAGCGCGGCAGCCGGGGAGAGGAGCTCCCCCAACTGTGAAGCGAGGAGGTCTGAGCGGCGCCGGCCCGGCGGATGCGTCACCTACTCGTCTCAACGTGCCCGAGCGGCGCATCACGTGCCCCTCTGACGAGGCGTTCCTTCTTGCCCTCAACTGCGAGAGTATAAAAGCAGCTCCCCCGGACGCCAAGAGAGAGGCTCCGATTTCTTCCGTAGAGTTACGTGCTCTCCCGTCTCTCCACTTCGGTCGACCTGACCGCCCGCTCTTTTGCGATGATAGAATAAACAAGTTGTTCTGTTACCAGTCGACTCATGCTTTGCCGGGACCTTCGGATGCTTCCAGTTGTGCCCCAGGCCGCCAGGCCAACGCTACCCTTGGGGCTTGCGACCCAGGTGCAACAACGGGTGTCAGCGCTGAGATTCCAACAACTGTCTGCCAGCGGTGAGATCGCGACAACGGAGGCCAGCAGCGAAGATATGCGGTTGACTGTATGCTGAGCATCACAACGACCATCCGGGAGCAGTGCAACGAGCCCTGTGTGATGACTGGTTGCCTGCAGCGGAACGACTGCGCTGAATTCTTGGCTGCGAGGTTTGGTGAGTGCGGGACTTTCTTCTTCTGAGTTTTGCCAGGCTTTTGTTAGTGTCAGAAACAGAGCTGGTAATTGTGGTTGTCGTTGCTGCGGGGTTACTTTGCGGCAAGACAATAGTAGGCAGTAGAGAAAGCAGCATTCAGAGCAGCCATGGATTTGAAGTCGTTGCGCAAACCGAAATTGCTGGAGCTTGCAAGAGAGTTGGGTCTGGATGTCTCAGACAAACTAGTCTGCTAAAAACGAGTCTGCTAAAAAAGTACAGGCTGTCAGCGGAGGCGTTCCGTCGGAAGTTTCGGGAAAATGAGAAAGGCAAAAGTGAGTCATATACAGAGTTTGCCTACAGGCTAATGTCAAACATGCAGGAGTGGCTCAAAGAAGAGAAAGCGTTTGGTGACCACGAGAAAGTTCTGCAGTGTTTCGGGCTGGAACAGTTCTATAGTCGGTTACCTGAGAACGTGCGGTACTGGGTCTTGGATAGGCCAGACGTTTGTACGGTGGCTAAAGCCGCCGAGCTAGCCGAGCTCGGGCTCGCGGAGCTAAGGACGGTCAAAAGGGTGAATTTGGCTCCAAGTTTGAGAGGCCAAACTTCACACCCATGAGAGCAAGGGGCGACACACGTAGTGCGGATGCGAGTGAGAGCAGTCCGACCGAACGTAAGGAGACGGCGGCAGCCGAAGCCGAACGCAGAAAGCGGTTCGAGACGAGGCAAGCGCGCGTTTGTTATACGTGCCAGAAGCCGGGTCACTTTTCGGCGCAGTGTCCAGAAACAAAAACAAAAGTCGTGTTTTTGTCATTATGCAGCACTGACGAGAACATGAAGCTTCTCGAGCCTTACATGCGAGACCTCCTCGTGAACGGGAAAGAGTGCCGAGTGCTTCGCGATTCCGCAGCTACAATGGATGTAGTTCACCCCTCTTACGTAGAACCCGATATGTTCACGGGCGAGTGCGCATGGATCAAGCAAGCTGTGGAAGCTCATAGCGTGTGTCTGCCCGTAGCAAAACTGCTTATTGAAGGACCTTTCGGAGCACTTGAGACGGAGGCGGCAGTGTCATCTATGCTGCCCCCCCCAGTACCCGTACCTATTTTCGAACAGGTCCGATCACCTCCTGCGCGAGAAGGGGCTTTTGTTTGGTGAGGCTAGCGTTCGGGCCTTAACCAGATCGAAGGTTCGGGAGCTCGCTGCAAAGGCGGTAGTTGCGGGGCCGACGTTGTCAAACAATGAAAAAGGGTCAGAGGCGCAGCAAGCTGATATTCAGAGCACGCCCGAAGTGAATAAAATTGAGCCTGTAGCGTTGAAGGCACCAGATACTGGAGAGGAAATTCCCGATGCGGGAAAGTTAGAAGAGCTATCTGCAGATTTGCTCATCGCGCCTACGTCAGACGGACTTAATAGGTTGCTAAAAGTCAGCCGGTCGGCTTTGATAGCCGAGCAAAAGAAGGATGGCAGCCTAGAAAACATACGCTGCATTGTCAAGGAAGGCATCGCCAAGAAAAATGCTCGCTTTGTGGAAAGAGGTGGGGTCCTGTACCGGAAGTATCTAGACCGCAGGGGAGTGGAGTTCGATCAGCTGATCGTGCCTCAGTGCTACCGTCAGGATCTGTTGCGCTTGTCGCACGGGGGTTCGTGGTCCGGACACCTAGGAGTTAAGAAAACTAAGGACCGTCTCTTGCAAGAGTACTATTGGCCAGGGTGTTTTCGGGACGCAGACCACTTTGTGAGGACATGTGACACCTGTCAGCGGGTGGGCAAACCAGGGGACAAATCGAGGGTGCCGTTGAAATTGGTACCTATCATTTCGGAGCCTTTCAGACGGCTTGTTATTGATACAGTGGGACCTCTGCCGGTAACAGCCACGGGGTACAGACACATTTTGACTGTGATCTGCCCTGCGACAAAGTTCCCTGAAGCAGTGCCGCTTAAAAAACTCAGCTCAGTTGAGATAGTCAATGCACTACTGTCCATATTTGCACGAGTTGGTTTTCCTGCGGAAATCCAATCAGATCAGGGCACAGTGTTTACTAGCGCTTCGACGACAGCCTTTCTCGAAAGGTGCGGGGTAAAGCTGTTACACAGCTCAGTGTACCACCCCCAGTCGAATTCCCTTGAGAAGCTCCACTCCGTCATGAAGCGCGTGTTGAGACCATTGTGGTTTGAACAACAAACTGACTGGGAGCTGTTTCGGCCTGGGGTGATGTTTGCATTGAGGACCGCGCCGCATGCGGCTACGGAGTGTTCGCCAGCTGAGCTCGTGTACGGTCGCTCGCTGCGGTCTCCGCTTCGCATGCTTCGAAACGGATCACTGCCCTCTCCAATGGCTGCAGACCATCTCTTTCACAAATGGCCGCCTCCTGCGCTGGAGCCTCGCTTTGCAGCAATATTCCTTTGAGGTGCGTTACAAAAAGGGGAGTCTCAACGGTAACGCCGATGGCTTAAGTCGAAGCCCCTAACGTGGGAATCAGCCTCAAAATTGTTTGTTATTGATGTTTTTTCTTCCTGAGGCAGGATTTTTAACATATTGCTTTTGTGTAGTGTTTCAAAGTGATGATGTGCTTTCTAGTGCAATTTTCCGATTTGTGGACGCGTTGTGACTGCTGCTAGACTACTGTAAGGAACTAGGCAGTGGTATAAAAGGGGAAAGAGCCTGGCAGGGCTTAGTGAGGGTTGTGCCGTGCTTGCTGACTGAGCGGTTGAGTTTCGGCGTAGTTCTAACGCTAGCTGGGAACGAGAAACAAAAAAATTACCGACGATTACGTTACTTCCTAATGCGAAATTTGAGCGCAGCAAATAAGCTGTTTCACCTTTTCGATAGATTGAGGCAAAGAAATCGAGCAACACATGTATGCGCTATCACAGAATTTTTTTTTATATTTCCCGTACTCCTGGATCATCTCGACGGCGGCGACGGTAAGCTTCTGCTTCGGCGGCACGCACCTCTGGATTCTGACGGCGACGGCGCTGGGCCTCTGCTCTGGCAGCTCGTTTAGCAGCAGCAGCAGCAGCAGCAGACGGAGGACTTCCATCGGTCGTCTCGCTCATGGCTCAGAAAGAACTGGCAGATAATTTCGCAGTGGCGAACGGCAGCGGCAATTTCGGCTCGGGCGGTGCACATATACAGATCCGCCGCCACCGATCTGGCTCTCTGATTGCCACCGCACAGGGCGAACGGCAGCGGCAATTTCGGCTCGGGCGGTGCACATATACAGATCCACCGCCACCGATCTGGCTCTCTGATTGCCACCGCACAGGGGTTGCATTGGAGGAGGAGCGAAGAAAGGAATTAAGTTCGAGCCGGCGCTTTGACAACCGGAGACTCGCAGGAAGAGGGGGGAGGGGGGCGGCGTGTACACCCAGCGGCAAACGATGGGGGCAGAAGCGCGCGCAGCAAGCGGACAACACGATAAAGGGAGGAGGGAAGAGATAGCAGCGACTGACTGATGCCGCTGACGCCGATAGTGAGTCAACCCCAGCTGCGGAGTTGGTTTCAGGGACAACGCCACCGATGCCGACACAAACAATATGATACCCTCGCTTCCGCAGCGCTAAGAACCAGGTCTAGCCGTGGGAAGGTGGTCACGTATTCGTCGACGTGCCGGGGCCTACGTGAAATAACCGGCGCGTCGGCAACTGAAGAGCACCCTATCCGCCACACAAGAACAGGGGGGGGGGGACCCTTTCCTCCTCTTTCTGCATGGCGGCGACGGTGTTCTATGCAGTCACGTTATCTTGACTCTCTAGCGGCGTCAGCGGCATCCAGCGGTATCAGTCGGTCGCTGCTAGCGCTGGGGGGATGAAAGGGGGGCGGAGCTGGTTACGAGTCCGACGACAACGCCGACGACGACGCGAAACCCAGGAACGGACGCCAAAGAGCTGCGCTCTAAAATGGCAACTCTCCCGAAGTCACTTTGCAGTGTCCTGTGTGAACCTGAACGTAAGAACGAGGCCTTCTCGGTGCGCTGCGCTCAAGAAACGCCGAGGGACGACCGACTTCGGTTGCGAGCATCGTCGAGCGACATCCCTCCGGACAGCGGATGCAGTCCCCTGACCATCGGGATCTCCTTCCCCCGGCGGGGCGGTCTGTTACGTTTCGCCTACAACGCGCGGTATAGCCGGCGCGGATGCAACGGCTGCCGGGGCTTCGTTCAAAGGGGCGGACATTTTGGCCCGTTCGGCGCCGCTGCTACGCCTCCCCGCCAAGCGCGTCCAGGCATGTTCCAATGCCACGTGTCTTCGTGTGTGCGTGTGTGTGTGTGTGTGCATGTTGGTGCCCACGCTTGTCAAAGCGCGGCAGCCGGGGAGAGGAGCTCCCCCAACTGTGAAGCGAGGAGGTCTGAACGGCGCCGGCCCGGCGGATGCGTCACCTACTCGTCGCAACGTGCCCGAGCGGCGCATCACGTGCCCCTCTGACGAGGCGTTCCTTCTTGCCCTCAACTGCGAGAGTATAAAAGCAGCTCCCCCGGACGCCAAGAGAGAGGCTCCGATTTCTTCCGTAGAGTTACGTGCTCTCCCGTCTCTCCACTTCGGTCGACCTGACCGCCCGCTCTTTTGCGATGATAGAATAAACAAGTTGTTCTGTTACCAGTCGACTCATGCTTTGCCGGGACCTTCGGATGCTTCCAGTTGTGCCCCAGGCCGCCAGGCCAACGCTACCCTTGGGGCTTGCGACCCAGGTGCAACAACGGGTGTCAGCGCTGAGATTCCAACAATACAGGCTCCCTAAGTGTCGTGAAGGCCCAGATGTCACTCTATACACACAAAAATCCAGTACTTAATGAACTATATGCCGTCTTGTGTAAAGTGTACAGATCTAACCAGCATATCATTATATGCTGGGTGCCTGGCCATAGGAGCATCGAGGGTAACGTTCTAGCGGACGAGATGGCCACGTCAATCGCATCGCAAGCTGTTAACCCTACCGCTGCGGTACCTGTCACAGATCTGAGACCTTTCTTGCGAAGGAGATTGCGAGACCACTGGCAACGCATGTGGGACGCGGAAACGGATAATAAGCTCCACCTGATAAAACCACAGTTAGCATTCTGGCCCTCTACTACAAAATCGCGCCGAACAGATGTCCTATTCTGTCGTCTCAGAAGAGGACACACGTTAGGCACCCGTAATTTTCTACTCACCGGAAGTGAGCTTCCAACCTGTGGTAGATGCGGGGAGAGGCTGACCGTACTCCACGTCCTCCTGGAGTGTCGGGAAGCCGAATCTGAGAGAAATATACATTTTTCATTACCATACCGACAGCACATTCCTATTCATCCTGCAATGCTTCTTGGTACAGAGCCGTTTTTTAATACAGACACAGTCCTAGGTTTCCTTAGAGATGTTGTCTTACATGTCATTAGTCCCATGCACTCGTAGCGCCTCCTCTCTCCAGAGCATGGCACTGCGATAATTGTTTTGCATAGCACATGCCTCCAGGCCCTTGTGTTTCAAGGGCTCTAAGGAGGCAGTAGTGCTCTAGCATTTCTTATAATCTCATATACTTTACCTATCGTATCATTTTTTTAAATGCATTTAAATGTTCATCATCATCATCATCATCATCATCAGCCTGGTTACGCCCACTGCAGGGCAAAGGCCTCTCCCATACTTCTCCAACAACCCCGGTCATGTACTAATTGTGGCCATGCCGTCCCTGCAAACTTCTTAATCTCATCCGCCCACCTAACTTTCTGCCGCCCCCTGCTATGCTTCCCTTCCCTTGGAATTCAGTCCGTAACCCTTAATGACCATTGGTTATCTTCCCTACTCATTACATGTCCTGCCCATGCACAATTCTTTTTCTTGATTTCAACTAAGGTGTCATTAACTCGCGTTTGTTCCCTCGCCCTATCTGCTCTTTTCTTATCCCTTAACGTTACACCCATCATTCTTCTTTCCAAAGCTCGTTGCGCTGTCCTCAATTTAAGTAGAACCTTTTCGTAAGCCTCCAGGTTTCTGCCCCCTACGTGAGTACTGGTAAGACACAGCTGTTATACACTTTTCTGTTGAGGGTCAATGGCAACCCGCTGTTCATGATCTGAGAATGCCTGCCAAACGCACCCAGCCCATTCGTATTCTTCGGAATATTTGTCTCATGTTCCGGATCCGCGGTCACTACCTGCCCTAAGTTGATGTATTCCCTTACCACTTCTAGAGCCTCGCTACCTATTGCAAATTGCTGTTCTCTCCCGAGACTGTTAAGCATTACTTTAGTTTTCTGCAGAATAATTTTTAAACTCACTCTTGCTTTGCCTCTCCAGGTCAGTGAGCATGCATTGCAGTCGGTCCCCTGAGTTACTAAGCAAGGCAATATCATCAGCGAATCGCAAGTTACTAAGGTATTCTCCATTAACTTTTATCCCCAATTCTTCCCAATCCAGGTCTCTAATCCTTCCTGTAAACACGCTGTGAATAGCATTGGAGATGATGATGATGATGAAGCAACTTCTACTTGGCCCGAAATAAATCGGTGGTGCACCCAGGCACCAGATGGGGTGGTTCCCTAGTTACGGGACCCATATGTTTCCAGCAGCTCCTGGCCCCTGTCCGTCAGTGCGAGCTGAATCGGTAAGGCGGGGCTGCATAACAAGGTCTCCCATTGCTCAAGGAGTTGGGGATTGGGGGTGTTGCTGGGAAGGGGAGGAGGGGGTGTCTTGAGTTCTGTGCACTCGGCCAAGACGTGCGGCAAGGTGCCCTTTTCTCTTCTGCAAAAAGGACAGAGCATATTTAACTCGCCAGGGTACATGCGGTTCATCAGTACAGGATGCGCAAGCGATCCCGCCTGCGCTTGGAGGATTGGAGAGATCTTATCTCCCTGCCTGACGCCTTTCTTTATTGGGATTTTCTTGCTTTCCTTATGGAGGACTAAGGTGGCTGTGGAGCCGCTATCGATATCTTTAAGTATTTTTACATACGGCTCGTCTACACCCTGATTCCGTAATGCCTCCACGACTGCTGAGGTTTCGAAAGAATCAAACGCTTTCTCGTAATCAAAGAACGCTATATATAAGGGTTGGTTATATTCCGCACATTTCTCTATCACCTGATTGATAGTGAGAATATGGTGTATTGTTGAGTAGCCTTTACGGAATCCTGCCTGATGCCTTGCTTGACAGAAGTCTAAGGTGTCCCTGATTCTATTTGCGATTACTTTGGTAAATAGTTTGTAGGCAACTGACAGTAAGCTGATCGGTCTATAATTTTTCAAGTCTTCGGCGTCCCTTTCTTATGGATTAGGATTCCGGTACGATCGAGGTCATGAGGCATTGCGTATTCTGGGTGGCCAGTTTCTCTAGAGCAATCTGCGCACCATCCTTCAACAAATCTGCTGTTACCTGATCCTCCCCAGCTGCCTTCCCCCTTTGCGTAGCTCCCAAGGCTTTCTTTACTTCTTCCGGCGTTACCTGTAGGATTTCGAACTCCTCTAGTCTATTCTCTCTTCCATTATCGTCGTGGGTGCCACTGGTACTGTATAAATCTCTATATAACTCCTCAGCCACTTGATCTATCTCATCCATATTAGTAATGATATTGCCGGCTTTGTCTCTTAACGCATATATCTGATTCTTGCCAATTCCTAGTTTCTTCTTCACTGCTTTTAGGCTTCCTCTGTTCCTAAGAACATGTTCAATTCTAGCCATATTATACTTCCTTATGTCAGCTGTCTTACATTTGTTGATTAACTTCGAAAGTTCTGTCAGTTCTATTCTAGCTGTAGGGTTAGAGGCTTTCATACATTGGCGTTTCATGATCAGATCTTTAGTCTCCCGCGACAGTTTACTGGTGTCCTGCCTAACGGAGTTACCACCGACTTCCATTGCCCACTGCTCAATGATGCCCACAAGATTGACGTTCATTGCTTCAACACTAAGGTCCTCTTCCTGAGTTAAAGCCGAATAGCTGTTCTGTAGCTTGATCTGGAATTCCTCTATTTTCCCTCTTACCGTTAACTCATTGATCGGCTTCTGATGTACCAGTTTCTTCCGTTCCCTCCTCAGGTCTAGGCTAATTCGAGTTCTTACCATCTTATGGTCACTGCAGCGCACCTTGCTGAATACGTCCACATCTTGTATGATGCCAGGGTTAGCGCAGAGTATGAAATCTATTTCATTTATAGTCTCTCCGTTATGGCTCCTCCACGTCCACTTTCGGCTATCCCGCTTGCGGAAGAAGGTATTCATTATCCGAATATTATTCTGTTCCGCAAACTCTACTAGTAACTTTCCCCTGCTATTCCTAGTGCCGCTTTTTAGAACTGTATATGCTTCTTTCGGCCTCCTAACTTCACTGAGCCCTATTATGTCCCATTTACTGCCCTCTAATTCGCGCAATAGCACTGCTAGACTCGCCTTACTATATAACGTTCTAGCGTTAAACATTGCCATGTGCATATTCCAATGGCGGCCTGTCTTCAATCCACTTCAGTATATTAGGGTCAAAATTTAAGCGGCAAATCTTTATAAGAAGGCGTTTATGGAGCACTTTATCAAAGGCTTTAGCAAAATCTAGAAATATTACGTCAGACTGAACATTACAATCAAGGTTAGAGTGCAGATCGTGTAAGAAAGCGGCAAGCTGAGTCTCGCAAGGGTAACCACGGCGAAACCCGTGCTGGGCAGGATTGAAAAAGTTATTCGAGTCGAGAAATGCCATGATGTGGGTATAGATGACGTGTTCCATGATTTTGCAGGGAATAATAGTTAGAGAAATGGGACGGTAATTTAGAGGCGAGTTCTTGTTAACTGATTTGTGGACTGGAAAGACCTTCTCTCGTTTCCAATCTTTGGGCAGTTGGCCTGTGAGGTGTGACTGAGTGAATAACAAGCACAACAGAGATGAACATGTATCTTTGGTTTTCCGCAGTGTTTTAGCGTTGATGTTGTCAATGCCAGCAGAGGATGAAAGCTTTAAGTTTTCTATTGGGGACAAAATCCCTTCTGAAGAAAATACAGGTGAAGGCATTGTCTCCTGAATAATAGCGGGGTTTGGAGAAACAGCTGGATCGGTTTCATTAATAAACGCGGATGAAAAAGCTGCGTTAAAAATGTTGGCGCATTTGGATTCACAGATAGTTTCACCTGATGCATCGGTGAGGGAAATTGTGTGCGTATTCTGGGGATTACTGACTTGCAAGAACCTACGGGGGCTAGTAGACAACATGTTTGGCAGGTTATAATGAAAGAAAGAGTGCTTGGCTTCTCGCACATTTTGTAGGTACGTTTCTTCAGCTGCATAATACTTGTCCCAAGCGTTCTGACTAGGCCGCAACTTGGCTGAACGAAAAAGACGCTTCTTTTTGTTTTCAAGGCGTCTGAGTGTGTTTGTGAACCAAGGTTTTAGGGGGTTAGTTCTTATATTTATGCTTGGGAATAAACCTGCGAACCAAACCTTCAATTTTTGTCTTAAACAAGTACCAGTTATCATGGATAGTTCTTTGATTAAAGTCAGACTGAAAAGGGGGTAAGAATGTGCGAAGTTCAATATTTATGGCAGTATAGTTTCCTTTATCATAAAGTCGGATGGTACTTTGGCTAGTTGTCCGTGAAAATGGTTTAATCGTGAAGTCGGCTTGTATGACTTGGTGATCGCTGACGCCTGGTAGATGCGTGATGGAATCAACGTATTGCGGATTATCCGTTAATATTAGGTCAAAAATGTTAGCGCAGTCCTCAGTTACACGGGTTGGCTCCGATATAATTTGAACAAAATTAAAATTAAGGCAAGCATCAAGAAATTCGTTAGCTTCTCTATTACCTGTGGTAGTTATATTATGCGAATCAATTCTCGCGAAATTGAGGTCTCCAAATAAAAGAGTACAGGTGTTTGGATGCTTCGTTTCAATTTCATTTATTGCATTATTCAGTTTCGTGGGGAAATCCGGACTGCTAGGAGGCCTGCAGCAAACGCCAATCAAAACTGACTGAGTTGAAGCGTGATAAGACCCATAACATTTCTATGTCTGATGAAATAGTAGTGGGTGTACATGATAATTCATGTCTGGTTGCAATAAGTACCCCCCCCCCCCCTCCCTTCCTATCTGGGTGATCCTTGCGGAAGACGCGGACATTAGGCAAGTCGGCAAGGACTTCACTGTCACAGATGTCGCTGTTTAGCCACGCTTCCGTCAAGATTAGTAGGTTGCTGGCGGAAGATAAGACGATATTTGAACTAACGTCGCGCTTTGAAATGAAGCTGTGCACATTAGAGAAAATAGCTGACAATGAAAGTGCTTGTTGTCGAACATACATAGAATGGCCTGTCGATTGACGGGGAGATGATTGCTATTTCATTTCTTTGGATATTCTGGAAGGGGAAGGCTTAGGTGACGATTGTCTACAGCTTTTGAGAGATATTTACTTAGAAAATATCGTTTGTGTTGAATGGTAAGAATTGAGGAGCGAGGACAAAGTTCATAACAACAAGGGACTGAGGCAGGGTTGGCCTTTATCCCCACTGCTTTTTATGATGTACATGGTGAGGATGGAGAGGGCACTAGAAGGAAGTAATATCGGCTTTGATCTCTTACACAAACAGGCGGGCACAGTAGTAGAGCAGCAGCTTCCATGTTTATTTTATGCGGGTGACATTGTGTTGCCAGCTAACAAGCAAAATGATTTGCAACGTCTTGCTAATATCTGTGTGCAGGAAGGCAACAATTTAGGCTTTAAATTTAGCGTTAGAAAATCAGGTGTAATGATATTCAATGAAAACGGTGAATAGAAAGTGGCGATATAGGGCCAGGAAATACCTCGGGTAACAGAATATAATTACCATGGTATATGGATAAACGAAGGCAACAGATATATGAAAACACAGGAAAAGACAATAACAGTGAAGGCGAAGAGAAATGCAGCCATAATGGGGAAGCACAGATCGCTATGGGAATACAATGGGTACGAGGTGCTCCGAGGCATGCGGAAAGGTGCAATGGTTCCACGACATACTTTTGGAAACGCGGTTGTTTGCTTTAAATCAAGGGTACGATCAGGAGTAGATGGGAACCAAAGGTCAGTGGGTCGCCTCGCATTGGGTGCTCACAGGAAGACTACAAATGAAGTTGTGCAGGGCGATATAGGCTGGACTAGTTTTGAAGTGAGGGAAGCTCACAGTAAAAGTGAGTGTGAAGGACTGAGGAATATGGAAGAAAGTAAATGGTCTGGGAGAATGTTGAGGTATCTGTACAGGAAAAACATTGATTCACAGTGGAGGAAGAGAACTAGAAAGCTTACCAGCAAGTATGCAGCCTGTAGGGTGGGCAATGCAGCAACAACGAACGTCAAGCGGAAAGTCAGAGAGGCTGAAATAATCTCATGGGTGGCGGCAATGGAAAAGAAACCTGCCATGAGGAACTACTCAAGAAGAAAAAATGAAATCAGAAAATAAACAATTTATGATAACTCAAAGGGAAGCTCATAACTTTTCGAAGCGAGATCGGGATGCCTGAGAACACTCACCTATAAAACGATATATAAGAAGGAAGAAGAAGCATGAATTTGCTGCGGTAAAGCTAGGGAAACTATGGAGCATGTTTTATTGGAATGTGAAGACGTCTACTCAGTGGTCGATTTAGGCACCACTGGCTTCCTGAAGCCCTTGGGTTCAGCAAGAGCAGTAGAAAAGTAAACATGTCCGCAATAGGGATTAATAAGAGGCGATTGGAGGTTTGGTGATTGAAGGGAAACGCCCAAAAACAGAGACGTACAGAAGCACAGTTGGCAATAGGGGATTAAGAAAATTTGGTTGTGGAAGTTCATCGTTTTTTTAATCTTTCTTATTGTTTAACCTAGGTAGAACAGTAGGCAGTACAATAGCAAGAGCTCGGTGGCGCAACCCACCACCTCGTTTCAAAGGGGACGCTCATAACATCCATCCACTCACTCACCGAAGCGACGGAGTTTCCGAGGCCGGCCTTGGAGCATCGCCGCTCGTCGGCCGTATCCGCCGGCGCTGCAGTCAGCGGCTATAAATTGGCGTCGTCGGACGGCGCAGGGCATTTTGGTAGCAGCAGTGGCCACGGAACATCTGCCCCAAAACCCCTACTGTACTGTTAGAGGTTTGTGCTTCATATTGCCCGTTCCAATTTGGTTTACTGTCGCTGCTGCTGCTGCTCTGTCACCAAGTGCTCCAGCTGTGAAGAGCAATTGCTTGAGACCAGTGATACATGTAGTGTGTGCGAGCGTGCAAAACAAACCGCAAATTGTGCACGCGTTTCTGAGGCGACACGGAAATCGAAGGGTGAGATATACCGAAACAACTGGAAGCATCAACAATACATACATACAACACATACATTTGGTCCACTTTGCAGCCGCTGTTTTTGAGGCCTTTTTACAGCCACATCATACCTACCCTCTTGTAATTCACTATTAGATGGCCAAGTCATTAACACGAGCCTGGCGCTCTTTGGCCGCATTTGACTCTTGCGCTATAACACCCCATAAATGCTCGTCAACAGTGCTCCCCCCCCCCCCAGAGCAGACAGATCCCGCACAGAAAAAGTTGAAAAACACAAGTGCCTTATCTACAGGCTGTTTGGTCTATGCTTATAGGGATAAATTAAAAGAACGATGTGTTATTATCGCTAAAATCAACAGTAGGCGGCGTTTAAGCCACAGTTCAGTTCATGCCCGATCACATGACTGAGTTGCTATCCCGTACGGAACAGAATCAACGTGACATCAAAGATCTGAAGATAAGAATAATAAAACTTCAGACAGAAGAACCAAAGCTGGAAAGCCTTACGCTTCAGCTCCATGACCTCGAATGGCGCAGTAGACGACACATTCTTGAATTTCAATGCATTGCAAAAACAGACAACGAAAACTTGCTAGCCATGATGAATGAGCTAGCCGACAAGAATAAGCTGCCACCGCTATCTGACAACGATGTGTGTACTACTCATCGTCGGCCGTAAAAGAAAGATAAGATTCCTGGTATTATCTGCCGATCCATGAATCAAAAGGTCAGAGATGTGTGGTGATCCAAAAGGCGTTTACAAAGCAATGCTGACGAAGAAATACGTATCCTTGAAAACTTGACAAAGCGAGGTCGGGAACTTCCGAGGGATATGAAACAATGGGCGAAGAGTGTGGGGTGCAAATATGTCTGGAACAACAGTGCAAAATTTTTATCAGAAAGATTGATATTGCGAACGCAATTGTATCTGAGGTAAGTGAGCTTGCTAACCTTATTTCAGCCATTTTGCTTATTCTTCTATATCTGACAGTGGTTTCCGTCTCGGATGCATATGTCTTCCCTCGTGACTTCACGAATCACCTTGGAACAAACTGACTCGCTATATGCCCCTGTCAGAGTTGTAGGACGATCTCACCGCTGACATCCAGATGTAAGAGTTAGAGGTCGTAGGGAGGAACTTTGAAGGAACTAGGCGTACAAGAATTTATTTACATATTTACATTAAAACTAGAGATACACTCGACAACCTAGCGTGACCCCCAAATGGAGCACGCAAGACGAAGCATACAGCGCACCAGCAAAAAGCTCCAAGCACACCGCTTGTCGAGCATGAGCACGAGGGCACAGCTCACGAGCACGAGCTCACTTAGCAGGCGCGCAACTGCTGCTTATAAACACTCTGTGCTCCCTAGATCCCTAGGTGAGGGAAAACGGCAGTTCACCGCCAATTCGTAGCGTCCAACGTCACATAGTCAACACGCCTTTTTGGAGGAGGGTTACACACACTTCCACCAGGTTTTACTGACCACGTCGAGGAGAGTGAGTTCTCGTGATCACGGTGCTTGACCCGAGCAAGCGCCCGAGCTGACCTCGTACAGCGGCCGCCTCGGCTGTCCATTGTCTGGCGTCTTCAAAGGCTCATGAGAAGGTCCCGCAATGCACCTCCTCCCAGGATTTCTCCCTGCTTCCGTCGAACCGGGAAGGCGTTGGCGATTTCACTAACAATAGTTGGTCCACCCATCGCGTTTAGTCATAGCGGCGCCGAGGGTGTGTTCACTCGGCACATCGTCGTCCCTACGAGACAAGTCACCGCGGCAGGTGGTGAAGGCTTCCATGGTCTCTTCGGGGAAGCTCGCCACTCTCGCAGCTGCAGCTGGCTGAGAAAACCTTCCATGTCGGCACCTCTGCAGGCCGTTCCTAACAGCCCCGAATTTGGGGATCTGCTAGGCAAATGTGGAACGTCAAGCACGCAAAACGCTACGTGCAAATTTGTTCAACTGCTGTGGTTTACCATTTATCGCTAAGTTGCGGAAAAAACCTGCATTGGGCAGACCAGCCGTTGCGTACGACCGAATGAGGTAACGTTGCAGATTGTGTTCCTGTAAACCACGTATTTCTGAGGTGAGAACTTAGGTACAAGTAGAGATAAAAAAAATATGCGCATCCCACGCATGGTGGGAATCGATGTAAACGAAGCTTTCCGTGCTGTTTGCTTTGAATGACGATAGTTAGCGGTGACGTGGACAGCGAATGTTTAATTTCTTCAACGTTTAGTCGAACACGAGAGTGTTTCGTTGATGCTAAACGTTACTTTGTGTACATCCCTGCTGTTTGTCGGCGTAGTACACAGAACACACAGGGGAGTTATTTGCTTGAGGCGTTTTTGCGAGCCGTAGTTCACGACTTCTGAGAGGGTTGAGCAATTCACTGCCTCACATCAACATCAGACTCTATAATATAATATTTGGGGTTTTACGTGCCAAAACCACTTTCTGATTATGAGGCACGCCGTAGTGGAGGACTCCGGAAATTTTGACCACCTGGGGTTCTTTAACGTGCACCTAAATCTAAGCACACGGGTGTTTTCGCATTTCGCCCCCATCGAAATGCGGCCGCCGTGGCCGGGATTCGATCCCGCGACCTCGTGCTCAGCAGCCCAACACCATAGCCACTGAGCAACCACGGCGGGTGAACATCAGACTCTGGCAGAAGTACTAAACATTAATTTGATTATGGGGCTGCACTTGCCAAAACCATGATCGGTTTATGAGGCACACCGTAGTGGTGGACTCTAGATTATTTGCACACCGTGGTGTTCCTTGACGTGTCCCTGAATTTAAGTGCAGGAGCGTTTTTTATAGCGCCCCAGTCAAAATACGGCTTCCGAGGTCGAGATCAAACCAGCGACCTCGAGCAATGCCTTAGCCACAAAGATACCGTGGCGGGCACAAAAATGTTGACTTCACGTGTGACCCCTCCCGTAGTGTCGCCTAGACGCTACGGTGATATTTATTGCGACTCTGCTACTGCACGCCTTGTGTAAGCGTACCGCTTGACAAATTCGCATGGTATTTGTTTTTCAGAATCACCAAAAACCGGCCGTACCGTACCTTGAACTTGAATTTATCCCGTTAGCCCGCAATCGCTGTCCTGTAGTAGCGTTTCTTTGGCTTCTCACGTTACCTTCTCCCAATTCCGCCCACTCCCCTAGTAAAGGAAGTGCGAGCGAAAACTGGCAAAGCTGTTTTTCAATTATTCCACGACTGCGTCGGTTCTACCAATTCTGTGCCTCCACTTCCCCTTCATTCTATCATTCTATATAGCATCCCTCAGGACTTGCACGTTAGTAAAAAGGTAAGCGCTGCAATTTCTGCAGTGCTTTTGCGAGAGTTCACAGATAACTGCAACTATCAAGAGGCTAATGTGGCAACGCGTAGGGAGCTCCAGTGGGCAGTGTGCATATTCGACGCAGTGCAAAGGTTTCTCTCGTAGTACTTCCTGTCTGCCTTGCTCATGTCATGTATACGCACCTTCTAAACCGTGCCCCGCCCTGATGTGCCAGACAGCAGCAGCAACAGCAGCAGTAGTGGGAAAGTCGAAGGAAGAGGGAAAAAAAGAGATTCGCTTTAAAACAGCGCGGAAACTCCTAGGGGCATATCACAATCACGTCAGTGGTCAAGCACGTGGCAGTCAAACATATGTTTCGTTATATGATGCGGAAACGAAATTGTTAGGTTTGATGCAAACAAAGTGACGTGGTTGGACGGATGGATGATGCGCGTGTCCCATTTGGAACGGGGCGGTGGATTGCGCCATCAAGCTCATGCTACTGCCTAATTTCCTACATAGGTTAAACAATGAAAAAAGAAAAAAAAACACTATGAACTACCACGCCCAAATTTTCTGATCCCCTATTGCGAACTGTGCTTTTGTACATCTCCGTCTTTTGTCGTTTTCCTACGTTTCTTCCACCAATCGTCCAATTGCCTCTTACTAATGCCTATTGCGGACATGTTTGCTTTACATGCCATGCCTATTGCTTTACATGCCTATAGCGGACATGTTTGCGGACATGTTTGCTCCCGCTGAATCCAAGGTCTTCAAGGAGGCCAGTGGTGCCTAAATCGACCGCTGGGTAGACGTCTTCACATTCTAATGAAACATGCTCCGTCGTTTCCCTAACTTTACCGCAGCAAGCACACGCTTCTTCTTCCTTCTTATATCTCGCTTTATAGGGGCGTGTTCTAAGGCATCCCGATCTCTCTTCGAAAAGCAATGAGCTTCCCTTTGAGTTATCATAAACGGTTTCTTTCCTGATTTCGTTTTTCCTCTTAAGTAGTTACTCATGGCAGGTTTCTTTTCCATTGCCGCCACCCATGAGATTATTTCAGCCTCTCTGACTTTCCACTTGACCTTCTTTGTTGCTGTGTTACCCACCCTACAGGCCGCATATTTGCTGGTAAGCTTCCTAGTTCTTTTCCTCCACTGTGAATCAATGTTCTTCCTGTACAGATACCTGAACACTCTCCCAGCCCATTTACTTTCTTCCATATTCCTCAGCCGTTCTTCATACTCAATTTTACTGCGAGCTTTCCTCCCTTCAGAACTAGTCCAGCCCATATCACCCTGCACAGCTTCATTTGTAGTCTTCCCGTGAGCACCCAATGCGAGGCGACCCACTGACCTTTGGTTCCCGTTGAGTCCTGATCGTACCCTTGATTTAAAGCAAACAACCGCGTTTCCAAAAGTATGTCGTGGAACCATTGCACCTTTCCGCATGCCTCGGAGCACCTCGTACCCATTGTATTCCCATAGCGATCTGTGCTTCCCCATTATGGCTGCATTTCTCTTCGCCTTCACTGTTATTGTCTTTTCCTGTGTTTTCATATATCTGTTGCCTTCGTTTATCCATATACCAAGGTATTTATATTCTGCTACCCGAGGTATTTCTCCGCCCTGTATCTCCACTGTCTGTTCACTGTTTTCATTGAATACCATAACACCTGAATTTCTAACACTAAATTTCAAACGTAAATGTTGCCTTCCTGTCCACAGGTATTAGCCAGACGTTGCAAATCACTTTGCTTGTTAGCTGGCAACACAATGTCATCCGCATAAAATAAACGTGGAAGCTGCTGCTCTACTACTGTACCCGCCTGTTTGTGTAAGAGGTCAAAGCCGATATTACTTCCTTCTAGTGCCCTCTCCATCCTCACCATGTACATCATAAACAGCAGCGGGGATAAAGGGCACACCTCCCTCAGTCCCTTGATGATATGAACTTTCTCCTCGCTCCTCATCGCCTCCCATTCCACGCAAACGGTATTTTCTAGGTAAATCTCTCTCAAAAGCTGTACACAATCGTTACCTAAGCCTCCCCCTTCCAGAATATCCCACAAAATGTTGCGGTCTACATTGTCGTAGGCTCCTGTAATGTCTAAAAAGGCCACATACAATGGTCTGCTTTCTGCTTTTCGCTTACTCTTTGCCGCCCCCTGGCGTCGAGAGTGTGTGCTGTGTATATAGTGTTCCGCAAAGTCATGGTGCAGTTTTGTCTGGTCACAGAAAAGCAACAAAACAAGTTAGAAATGTGAAATTTCCGCGAAACAAAAGGAAAACTCTACAAGTTTACGTAGCGTCGTGCGCAAGGGTGTGCGCACACAGGTGATGCAGTAGCGGATCAGTCCACGCCAGCGGAGATGTGGGCGGTACAGAGGAAAGTTCAGTGTTTCCTGTGGCATGCTAAATTTGAGTCCGTGACTGAATTGCAACGTTAATATCGTTGCGTGTACAACAAAGCGCCTCCATTTAATCATTTAGAACAGAGAATCTAAGACGTTATTCCCTTTGTTACACCAGACCTCCTTAGCCATCTGCGAGAAGAACTTGAATATTGTTTAGATGCGTGTAGGGTAACAAATATAGGACACCTCGAACTGCACTGGACAGGTATAATGCTTGGAGAGTTTTGCATTTATTTGGTAAAGATTTCACATTTCTTTCTTCTTTCGTTGATTTCCTGTGACCATGACTTTACGGACACACTGTATGTAGGAAGCTTTGTCCCAATAAACGGTTGTGAGCGTAGCGCCCTCTTTCGTTCTCTTCCGTTTTTCACTTAGAATCTTTCTTTTTCCAGTTTTTTGCGCTACAATATGAGCTTGTTCTGCTCATTTCTCGTGGCATGATCAGGCAGCACTGTTTGCATACTCTAAACAATTTTCGCCGTACATGAGGGATAACTGTCAAGTGTGTTGTTTACCATTAGCATGGAAATAAAGAGCTGGTCGTCCAGGCGCGGCGGCCAGCTCTCTACATATACTGCTGGTGTCATTCGGTAACTTGTGTATTTCTTCTTGTGGCCTCGCCCGCACAAACGGCGTTAACCGTCGTGAGTCAACGTCGTCTGTCCTGCAACGTTGCTTGGCGAACCAAATTCCCGGGGCCTCCCCCACATTTCGGGGCCCGTCCGGGGAAAGGAGCAGCGGCGTCCCTTTCTCGGCGGTGACCCACATTTCGGGCCTCTCCTCTCACTCGGCGGGCGTCTATAAAGTGGTGCGCGTGCACAGCCGACCGCGGAGAAAGAGCTGGCGGCGCGTGTCCACGTCTCTCGCAGTAGCTGGCCCGTCGCGAAGTGCAGGTCGAGTGGGTCTATCGTTATGCACTTGCTTCGGTCGACCGGCCACTGCCGAGGTTCCTTTTAGCCCGAGAGCGAAGTTACGAGGCATTGAGTGAAAGACTCGGATGCAGTACTTCATTGGCCGTCGTGGTGTGCCCGAACTCTTTTTTGTGCGTTTGTGGTCCGCGAACAATTCGGAAAACAGCGAAAGTGTAAAATATCAGGCAACCTGAGTATCCCCTGCGCGCGCTCCAGTACTGTGCGCGACAGCAAGCATCTGTGACCCAGATTGCAAGAAGAGACCGGACATCATTCGCTTGCTCTGAAGTGACCCCAGTCTAGCTGTTTCGAAGCAAGACACGAGACAAACCACTCGGATAACTGCCAACTCATTCGGACGCTGCGTGAGGCAAGTATCAACCATATATTATAATGGCTTTACAGTAGCACCAAGAGCGACTAGGGACCAATTGGTGGCTGAGACCAAGAAACTTCTCTAAATGGCCTCACCACAAAACTGCCATAGCAGGAGAGAAAGTTGAGAATTGCACAAAATCGTGTTTCTTTTTGGCGGAGTAGCAATTGGAGACAATGGCTGGTGATAATGACAGGTGCATTGAAACTCGTCTGACATAATGAGAAAAGCTTCACCCTGACCAGTAGTTGGCTTGTTCAAAACTAATTTAATCTCCACAAAGGGTAATCAAATCTTTTTTTATTCTTTCCTGCCAGCTTTGTACACCATCGAAGAAGTTATCTGGCCGTAGCGAACGGTTGCTCGCACAGAAACAATAGAAGCGACGATGTTACCGCTCTCTGCTCGACGCTTGTGCTTCTGCTTCTTACGCCCTTGTTCGCATCGAGTAGTTGATTTTCTTGACGTAATAAACTGACTAGCCCGAAAAGAAGTAGTGTTCAACAGGAATGTTATTTGTACCGTAATTTTTATTTTGGTCGGTCTTCAGTCAGCTTACCACCCATAATTCGTATTAGGGAATGCCCGAGACTTATCGAGCGCCCCCTTCTCACAAACTCTACATATTATTGTTCAAAATTCTTTATTTTCACGCTTGCAACCGACATATTTCCGAATTTAAAGAACTGGTCTGTCATGCTAGATCATGTCCAGTACCCAGGTTAGGAGTTCGCAGAAGTCGTCTATTAGCCTAGTTCGGATGGCGGCTATTTCAAACGCGACGCCAATATCCAACGCCTATTACCGCGCGTTGCGCACGGAAACAATGTTACCGGCGCTAACATCGTTGCTGCGGCCACAATTAGACAGCTTAGCATAAACGTTTCTTAAGCGTGCGATTCACTAGTTTACTTTATGCGTGCTGGTCATCCTCTCGTGATGCAGTGGAAAGACTTGCCGGTTAGTGCACTATTCCAGCTGGCGTTCGGCGATCAATGCTTACTAACCAAGTATTTTAACATGAGAAACTTTTATGTCGGCCGCACAGAAAATCTGATCGCTGTACGAATGTCACGCATTTATCATCACGCAAGCCCGCGAGATGGCGATACTTTTTCAACCTGATAGTTGGGACAGTAGGTACAGAAATGCTAGAAATATTTGGTTTATTATATGAATAATGATTTTGAAGTTGTTGAACCCATTGGGCACCCCTTCGGATTTCACCTGAACCATAACGCTGGAGCGAGGCGGGATCGTCACACTGCCGTCTGAAACACGAAGACCCGTTTTATAGAGGCAGGCATAATCTTATATCGTAGCTTTCCTTGTAGAGAAAGTGATGTAACGCGTCCTGAGTTCAATGATGGCACCATATACCCGGAGAATGCACCATATTCCCGGACAATTCCCGCCGACCAGTGCAGCTAGCGAGGAACGTGGAATTTCAGTGCAAACGCCAAGAGGAGCGACAACGTGTCTGCCATCTGAAGAACTTGCGTCCCAGTCCAAGGCATAACATCTGTCTTGAGTATGCTCGCCAATTTTCCGCTAATAATCGAGTAATCGGCATTAGTGCCTAGCGGCGCACTAACATTTCTATGGTCGACAAGCACTAGTATGTTCTTTGAGAACTTGTCTTCAAGGTGAGGTACAGGCGTGGTCAAATCTCTGGATACAGCCGTCGTCAAATCTCCGTCGGGAATAGGTCGCGTCGATTGGAGGTATTTAGCAGGGCGCGCATCAGTAGCCGCGCCTCGAAAGGTCGCTAACGTCAGTTTTCCAGGCGAGGTTTGGGATACCGTCCCTGCGTCATCATCGATGTTCCTGCATGACCTGAATAAGATCGTTGCGGTGATGGCGATCGCGGCTGGTGTTTCACTTACTGCGGCGCACGCTGCTGGGTGATGATTCTATTCCGGGCGACATCTGCCCGAACCGGGGTCGAGGTGAATTGGCAGTGAAACCCAGCTGTCCATTTTTTTTAAAAACTTGTGCGCAAACAATCAGGAACGAACAAGAGGAGCAACACAAGGACGAGCTCTTTCTAACAACACCTTTTAGTTTCGAAAAACCACCTGCCTAAAATCCCACAGATCTGCGCGATCTAGTCAACAGAGCACACCTATAGCGCATGTAACAACACTTGTGATAAACTGCCGTGCACCAAAGCCACCCGGTCTACATAAAAACAGCAAGGCGCATGAAACAAGCACGTACGATGAAAATGCGTTAAAGATGTGATGACAGAAGCGAATTTTCGTTATCCGACAATGAAACACAAGGATGGCTGATGCATTTTTTTCTTTTGTTTTTCAATCCAGCGCGCTTCAACGATTTCTCTCGCGGTTTGATTCCTATGCCTATGCAAAATGTCGGTGCTACAAAGACAAGGTGAGCAGTCACGTTTTTCACAATGCATTGCCAAATGCGTACCAGGGTGACCTTCCAGACTATATAAGTGTTCCCTTAGTCTCGTGTTAATGCACCTCGAAGTGTGCCCTACGTACACATGACTACACGTCATAGGAATCTGATAAACAACGTTCTTCGCGCCATCAACAAATTGGTTCTTACGTGGATGTTTAACGCTACACTCTTTCTCTGCATCGTCCTTTCTTTCGAACTTATTTTTAACCTTAGAGCACACACTACCTATTTTGTTTTTTGCCGAAAACACCACTTTTACTTCGTAACTCCCAGCCACCCTTTTATGTATGTGTGAAAGGCCGTGAACATACGGAATCACTGAAACCTTGGAAGCTAAATCATTCTGCCTTTGATTCCTTGTGCATTGTTCTTTATCGTGTTTAAGTTTTTTCATTAGTCTAGCGCATGACGCCAAGCATCACAGCGAGCGGGTACCCAGGCTTTCTCAACGGATCAACTTGCTCAAGAAATGCAATGTTTACAGTGTGGCGACATGACTTTTCAACGCTGACCGGAAACACGAAATGACTATCCCATTTTTCACAAGCCTAGAATGGTTTGAGGCATAGTTCATTAGCGGGAGATTCGTTAAAAAATGAATCTCTTCCAAATAGGTCGACTCGCAGTTACGCTCCTGCTGTCCAAGTTGACGATAGTGGTATTCTCGGTATACGTGACCCGTCTCACCACAATGATAATAAAGCGGTCGTCGGTCGGGCGTGCGCCAAATGTCCGATTTACGTGTGACAGGGTAGTTGACTCGCAAGTAAAGAACAGCCTGTGCCGAATGCAGTGCAAAGTGGAGGGTGCCGGGAGCTAGCGGCGCTGATGCAAGGATCGAGTGCCTCAATGTGTCTCCGGAAGTCACACGCTAGAAATCGCTCGCAGCGGGTGGCGGTAAGGCCGATGTAGGGAAGCTGCACCTCAACGCGCCAGCGTAAGCCGTGCGCAGAAAGTCACTCGCCTGGAGTGCTTGTTAGGGGTGAGGTTGAAGTACCCCGTGTGCGTGCTGCCCTTCGTCGTGCACGATGCCGGAAATGTATTTGACTTCAGGCTGCTGCACCCGATGCAGCTGATGGAGCTCGTGGCGGACTACCGAACGTATTATTTTGCGGAGTACTTCAATGTCAGTCACGAAAGCTACCAGACCGATGGTCGTCGAAGCAACATTTACTTACCGGTCATGCTGGTTCGACCGCGGCTGCAGCGCCTTTTCCATAACAACTGCTCTTAGGAAATCGGTAGCCGTCCTCAGCGGACTACGAACAAGCGCACCGAAAAGCTGCTCTTTGACAACCCGCATCAAATGACGGAGCTTCTGGTCTATGGGCATGCTAGGATCGACTTGTCTGAAGAGGCGCGCCATGTCTTCCACGTACATAGTTACACTTTCTTTGGGCTTCTAAGCGCGCGAGTGGAGGGGCCGTTCTGCTCGATATCGACAATAGGGGCTCGAGTAGGTTTACAAGAATCGCCGGCGTAACTCGCGCCATGACGTCCAGACCTCTTCGCAGTTTTAGAACCGGGTGTGAGCACCGTCCCAGAGGCTGAAATACACGTTCCTTAATTTCGCTTTGTCGTCGCCCTCGTTGAAAGCTGCTACTCGCTCAAAGCGGTCCAGCTAGTTTTCTGTGTCTTCAAAAAGGTCGCCGTAGAAGGAACTTGAGACTCGCGGGTTCTGCAGCGTGTAATGAGTTGGTACTGTCGCTTCTATACCTTCCACCGCGGCCATTGTCCTGCCAGATGATGGTACGATCTCTAGGGCTAGTTCCCGAATCCGGCTGACACGGCGCACTGGTGTAAGCTCCGGTATGGCGCTGACGTTCTTGGTGCAAGTGGGGTTGAGCCAGTGTCTCTACCGTCGACTGAGTACATGAAAAACTGAAGCACCCGCACGTGGGACGGAGAGTCTTCGTCTGACTCTTCACTGGCGTCCGTCAAAGCAGGTGCTGGCGCATGACGCGTGCACTGGCGCTCGTTTTCTTCCCCTTTGCAATCCTGCAGCGCCTGTTGCAAGGTGTTGGTATTTATATTGTTACGGTGACGTGAAGGATGAAGTTGAATTGGACTAGAGGAAGACAAAGTCTGGCAGTTGCCTGAACGACATATACACCATTTGTAAATGTACATTATTTTACACTCGTGGGCCTGCTTTCTTCCTGCAACATCTTGGTGGAGGTGTGGGGTACAATCACGGAACTTCGCAGCGGACATCACCTACCTGCTGCCACAATGGCAAATCAACCCACACAAGCGGCAACGCCTCAGCAGCCCGTGCCAACGGTCATCCTCACTCATCCGCGGGACCCGGGGAATGGAATGGAGTTTATTCCGCAACAAGAAAATGTTACGAGGTGCACAGGTAAAGCTGTAAAAACAGCTTGAGGAGCCCTGAACCCCTATCACACGTGGAAGCATAAAAGCGTGCGGCTAAGGGAGTACAACCTACTAAGGGGAAAACACTTACAGGAGTTATAAAACTTCACTGTAACGGGGATTATACAGTAGTCAAATAGAAAATCATCGTATCACATCATTATACAAGCATTAAACGCAGTTTTGGTGTTGTACTAGATATGTCAAACTTATTTTCTTTTATTATGTGGTTTAGAAGTGTAGGCAATTGAAATTTTAACATTTGATTTCCGTAATTGGTCCCACATTTGGCGAAGTACCGCACTTCAGCATGGCGCACATTATAAGCAAGGAAGTTTTTCTCTAGCCTTGCCTGGTTTGTCATGGCATCATTATTTTTCAGCAAACCGTGTTTACATAAACGGCATAGCTTGTAATCATACATTGATGGAAGCTGAATGAAGTGGTGCTTCTTAAACAATTCTGCACTGTGGTAGCGATATAGGACTTTACAGGCTAGTCGTAGAGCACTTTTTTGCAAGACAGAAAGTTTGCTTATTTTTGAAGCTGTCCTTGTTGACCATAGAAGAAACGCGTAATTCAATAGAGAAGAAAATAAAGAGTTATATATGAGTATGTCAACAGAGGTACGAAGATAGTAACAGTGACGGCGCATAAGGCCGGTTGTAGTTCACGTTATCATCCCATGTCATGTTTTGTCAAAAATGCACGCCCAGTGTTTTGAAGCTTTTTACCACTTCAATTTTAGAGTTATTTAACGAAATGGTGGGTAACTGGACATTTTGTGGCACGGACAACGCCGACGTCGAGGACTGGCTTAAGATGTACGAGCGAGTGTGCGACAACAACAGGTGGGACCCAACAATGATGCTAGCAAACGTGATATTTTATCTGAGGGGAACTTCTAACAATGGTACGACACACGTGAAGCTGGCCTAACGAACTGGGATGTCCGCAAAGAAAGAATGCGAAACCTGGTTGACAGACCTGTCAGTCGTCAGCTGGCAGCAAAATAAGAAACGCCTGCCGCGCTCAGATCTCCACATACAGGATGTGCTGGCCCTCTGTCGCAAGGCTGATGACAACATGACCGAGGCAGACAAGACTGGTCACATACTGAAAGGTATTGCAGACGATGCCTTCCATCTCCTGATGTGTAAGGATTGCGCCACTGTGGATGCAATTATAAAGGAGTGCTGGCGCTTCGAACAAGCGAAAGGCCGCCACGTAGCTCAAACTTTCGACCGATTGCCCAATACCGCCGCGACATCTTCTTGGGAAGACCCGCCGCGGTTCATTCAGCCCAGAGGACCGGAAGAAATAACGTGCGCCGTTCGCCGTGAGCTTGAGGCCATGGCCCCGGCTCCCGTTTGTTCAGGCTGTCGGGAAAGCGTACCCGCTAGGAAAAATAGGAAATAGCAAGTTTGGGGCATTCGATACCTCTGCTCGGTCCACCATAAAAACACCTACCAGATTGCTCCGGCCGCTCGCTCCCAGACGGAAAGCTTTAGCCCACTCCATCGCAACCCGGCTGACTGGCGCAAAGCGGATAATAAACCCATCTCTTTTAATTATTCCGGTATTGGACACATCGCCTGTCATTGCCGCAACCACCGGTCGTCGCCTTCTTGTTGGTCGTCTTCGAGTCATCACCGCTATGTACCATACAATCGCACTTTCTCGCCCTATACGCCGACTAGGAACATCAGCGCCGACAGTGCTCCACCAAGATCCAGCCGCTCCCCATCTCAGCAAGGTCGTAGGTCCCGTTCGTCTCTCGTTCACCGCTCTTCGTACCGTTCTGCAACCGGTCGCTTCGCTTCGGGAAACTAGGCGGCGCAGCTCATGCGGGTAAAGCTGCAACTTCGACCCGGCCCAGAAATCCTCTGTCGACCCTGCCTACATGTGGAAACCTCCTGTACATTGAAGTTCATGGCGCTCCTGTTAGATATCTCGTTGATACAGGAGCGCAGCTTTCAGTTATGAGCGCTGCTCTCCGCCGAAGGCTCAAAAAGGCTCTGACAGCCGCCGTACCGTGCACTGCGCGAGTCGCCGATGGGAGTAGTTCACCTGTCCGTGGAATGTGCACAGCACGTGTGACCACTGGGGTCATTATACCGTTGTTCTTTTTATCGTCCTTGAACACTGTCCGCACGGCCTAATTCTCGGCCTCGACTTCCTTTCGAAACACTCTGCCCAAATAGACTGCTCCACAGGTGTTGTACAGCTGGACATGCCGCTTCCTGCCGACGCAACCACTTGTGCTTCACACCGCTTATGTTCTGCTGAGTTTGCAAGGCTGTCTCCACAGGCGGCTACAAATGTCCTCCCGATGCCCTGTCCACGTTGTGTCGCCGCTTACTGACGTGGTTTTGACGCGCAATATTAGTCTACCGAAAAGCTTAATCCGGATCCGCGAAAACTGCGCTGGCGTGCCTATCCTCAATGTTGGATTTTCGTCGCATGTGCTGCCCCACGGTATTGCCATAGCGCATATCACTCCTTTGGAAGAATTTCAGATTTCTTCTTTGACCTCTGAATCCTTCCTCAGTACCAACGGACCTTTGTCACCCACTACTTCGTACTCGACGCCTGCAGAAGATGTTTCTAAGATGATCGCCCCTGACCTTCCTTCCGAGCCAACAACAGCTCTTTGTCACCTCCTGTCATCTTATCGGGACATCTTTGATTTGGACGAACGTTCACTTGACCAGACATGTGTTGTCACTCATCGGATCAACACTGGTGACGCCAGCCCCATTCATAGGCGGCCATATCCTGTCTCCACAAATGAAAGGGCCATCGTACAGAAAGAGGCCTAGACAGGATGATGCACAAGGACATCATTGAACCTTCCACTAGCCCGTGGGCATCAGCGGTTCTCTTGGTAAAGAAAAAAGACAACTCGTGGCGCTTCTGAGTTGACTACGTCACCTCAACAGGATAACAAAGAAATACGTTTATTGATGACGCTCTTGACTGCCTTAACGGATCCCAATAGTTTTCATCAATTGACCTGCGCTCCGGCTATTGGCAGATTAGCGTTGATGAGACGGACCGCGAGAAAACCACTTTCGTCACACAGGACGGTCTGTATCAATTCAAAGTCATGCCGTTTAGATTGTGCAGTGCGCCAGCTACATTCGAGCGCATGATGGACTCTCTTTTGCGCGGCTTGAAATGGTCTACATGCCTCTGTTACCTCGACGATGTGATTGTGTTTTCGCCGAACTCTGAAAGCCACCTGCGGCGCCTCACAACCATACTGACAGCCCTCTCCGTGTTTCGCAGGGCTGGCCACCAGCTGAACTCTTTCAAGAGCCATTTCGGTCGCTGTGAAATTAACATGCTCGGCCATCTCGTAAACGCCGCCGGAATCCAACCTAATCCACAGAAAGCTCACGCCATGCGAAATTTTTCTGTACCTTGTTCAACAAACGATGTCCGTAGTTTTCTGGGCTTATCCTCTTATTTCCGGCGATTTGTGAAAACTTTTGCCGACATCGCTCACCCTCTCACTGACTTTATTAAGAAAGACGTCTCTTTCTCTTAAGGACCACTGCAGAAGAAAGCCTTCTGTGCCCTGATTGAGCGGCTTTCAACTTCCCCGATTCTGTCACGCTTTGACCCTTCTGCACCACTGAAGTACGAACTGACGGGAGTGGTCATGGCATTGGCGCTGTCCACGCTCAGCGTCAACAGGGCCACGACCGTGTGTCATTGCTTGCGCTAGCCACCTTCTTTCCACGCCCGACCGAAATTACTCCATTACTGAGAGAGAATGTCTCGCGCTCGTATGGGCGATCGCGACATTTCGATCGTACCTTTTCGGTCGGAGCGTCTGCGTCGCACCCGATCATAACGCTCTGTGCTGGCTCTCCTCTTTGAAGGACCCAGCTGGACGGCTTGCACGTTGGGTTACATATACAAGAACATACATCTTATATTATGTATAAGTCAGGGCGCCTGCATAAAGAGGCTGACTGCCTGTCCCGCAATACCGTGGATCAACCGGACGATACCGATGCAGACCGTGACATCAGTGTTCTATCCCTCTCCGACTTCCTCCATATTGGCGACGAGCAGCGCAAAGATCCTGTTGTTCGAACACTTATGGAACGCCTAAACTCCTCGCCCAATGTCTCTCCGTATGTTCACCTTTGGCGATGGAACTTTATACCGTCGTAGCGTTCGTCATGACTGCCCGGAGCTCCTTCTAGTGATTCCAAAGCACCTTCGACTCGCCGTGCTCCAGCAAATTCATGACGCTCCTACTGCTGGACATCTGGGCATCACTCGTACTTACGACTGCCTGCGGCGCCGCTTCTTCTGGCCCGGCATATATCGCTCGGCGTGCCGTTATGTCGCGCGACCTGTGTCAGTGCCGGAAGATGCCTGCTATGCCTCCCGCTGGTTTGCTTCAACCAATTGATATCCCTACAGAGCCCGTCTTCCGTGTGGGCCTCAACCTCCTTGGCCCCTAGAATAGATTGCTGTAGCAACTGACTATGCCACGAGATATGCCATCGCACGAGCGCTGCCAACCAGCTGCGCTACAGATGTCGCCGACTTCTTGCTATACGACGTCATCCTGCACCACGGCGCCCCTCGCCAGTTGCTGACAGATCGCGGCCGCTACTTTCTATCGAAGGTCGTCGATGATCTGCTCCGCTCCTGTTCTACAGAACGCCACATTGCTACCTCGTACCACCCTCAAACGAACGGCTTCACCGAGCGACTCAACCACACACTAACTGAAATGCTCGCCATGTACGTTTCCGACAATCACCACGACTGGGACGTCGCTGTACCATGCATCACTTTCGCATACAATCCGTCCCGTCACGACACTGCTGGATTTTCACCATTTTACCTTTTGTATGGCCGTGACCCCGCCTTGCCATTTGACACATTGCTACCTTCCGCAGTACAAGCACCCAGCACTGGTTACGCTCGCGATGCTATTTACTTATCCGCCCAGGCCCGAGATGTCGCCCGACATCACCTCACAGTCTCGCAAGCTTCTCAAAAACGACGCTACGAGCTTCGGCACCGAGACCACCATTTTTCACCTGGTTCCCTTGTCCTTCTCTGGACGCCTTCACGTCGCGTCGGCTTGTCGGATAAACTACTTTCACGTTATTCTGGTCCGTACCAGATCTTACGCCAACTGTCCGACGTGACATACGAGATCGCCCCAGTCGGTCAGCCTTCAGTGCCTCCCAACGTCACCAGTGATGTTGTTCACATCGCCAGGCTCAAGCCCTGTGTCCCCCCATTAAGTGATGCTCTATAACTTTCACCGGAACGTAGCTACTTCGTCGGGAGCGTGATGTTACGGTGAAGTGAAGGAAGTTGAATCGGACTAGAGGCAGACGCAGTCTGGAAGTTGCCTGAACGCCATATACACCATTTGTAAATATCCATTATGTTACACTCATGGGCCTGCTTTCTTCCTGCAACAATATAAATAAATAAATATATATATATATATATATATATATATATATATATATATATATATATATATATATGCGAGGCCTAGCAATCAAAACAGTTGAGCTTGAGAACCTTCTTACGGAGCACAATCCACATGTTGTCGTTATCACGGAGACTTGGGTTGCCCGCCAAAATTGCTGATTCTGAAATAGTCCCCCCTGGTTAACGGGCTATCCGCAAAGATCGGCACACGCGAGGCGGCGGTGTGGCTGTCATCGTTAAAGAAAGAATTGACGTCGTAAGATTCAAAGAGTGTCCTGAAACCCAAAGTATTTGGTGCAAGCTTAAACTCAATGGCGTTTCCTGCGTACTTGGAGCAGTATATAGACCCCCAATTGCCCCTCTAACATTTTTGAAATCAATCCAAGACTATCTGTGCTGTAATGTACCTGCCAGCGCGCGTTTAATAGTAGCGGGAGACTTTAATCTTCCGGGTATACAATGGGGCAGTCTTGAAAGTGGTTCTGCCGAAGTCACAAATTGTGACACCCTGTTTTACATCGCATGTAATCAAAACTTAACACACGTTGTGAATGAGATAACTAGAAGTGGACCACGAGAGAAACATTGCTGGACTTGGTGTTGAGAAATTAAATACTGAAGAAGGACTTTCAGACCACAAACTTGTTATACTTCTCGTAAGAAGTGGTCTCCTATGTAAAAATAAAAGGAAACAAATCTTCGTTAGAGATTTCAACAAGACTGACGACGTCAGCATTTTAGACAACTTAGAAAAGCAACTTTACTATTTCAAGATGCTTTGTTGGGTAACTTCGTTCATCGTATTTGGAAAAATTGAATGCGCTTTGTAGACGATCACAAGGAATTGCGCCTGTCCCTTCTTCCTTGTGATCGTCCAATTTTTCCATTTACTCTCTCGACGGATCGGATAACGTTGATAGCTTGCGGACGGAATTTAAAAGAATAATGAATTATTGTCTGGAAAAACTAGTACCTCAACGGAAAAAACAGTTAGAAAGCGTTACCCATGGGTAATCGAGAAATAATTCAGTTAAAACGCAAATTGAAACGCATGAAAGAAAAAACAACGTAAAAGAACAAGATGACATTTCACAAATATCATCTATTCTTAAGCTCAAATTAATTTCAGCAAAAGAAAAATATTTTTCTGGGACTTTACCTTCTTTTATCAAATGTTCACCACAACGTTTCTGGCGTCACATCGCTGCGAAGAAAGACTGCATTCAGTGCATAAATTTCAGAGGCCCACATCCTAACCGATCACACGGAAATTGCTGAAGTATGTTACGAGTTCTTTCACTCCGTATTCGTGCCTTCAGAAGTTCAAAGCGCTGACCTCTGCAGCGAAAGTATCCGCGAACAGGAAGGCATGCCAGATATCACTATATCCGAGCAAGGAATATTATCGCTTTATCTAGATATTGACACAAAAAGGTCTCTTAGTCCTAATAAAGTCCCAAATGAGTTTTTAAAACGTTATGCAGAATAGGTGTCTAAATAGATAAACATTATTTTCAGCTTGTCTCTGGATAAGCGAAAATTGCCCTCCGACTGGTTAAGAGCGAAAGTTATGCCTGTTCACAAAACCATAAACAAAAATTGTGTTGAGAACTACTGGCCAGTTTCAATCACGTCCACATGCTGCAAAATACTATAATATCGCAACTATACTATACTATACTATATACTATACTATAATATACTATATACTATACTATACTATACTATACTATACTATACTATACTATACTATAATATCGGCAAGTTTATTGATTACTTTGAGGGCCAAAATCTGCTTAATGCTAATCAGCATGGCTTTAGACGGAAATTGTCAACGATGACCCAGCTTGTAGAAACAGTCCACGAGTTAGCAAAAGCACTGAACGATAAAAATCTGGTACATGCAATTTGTGTTGATATTTCAAAAGCATTCGTTCGGATTCCACACATAGAACTTATAAGGAAACTAATGAATTTTGGAAATAATAGTACTATTGTCGCTTGGATTAAATCGTATCCTAAGTATAGAACGCAGTATGTGGAAATCAACAGCGCAAAATCCGGCATTCTGGGTGTTTCATCAAGTGTTCCCCAGTGCTCCGCGCTCAATCCCGTCGTATTTCTGTGTTATATCAACGATATTGCAGAGACACTTTTCTCGGGTGTTAAGGTTCGGTTATTCGCCGACGATTGCCTGCTTTAATCACATATAGCATCCAAAGAACGTCAAATTACGTTAAGCACAGCATTAAGTAGTGTCCATGACTGGTGCACGAAATGGAAAATGAAAATGAATCATAGCAAAATGTCATTTATAAGAATAACAAACAAAATTAAAGATAATTTTCCGTTTGAATACGAAATTTAAGGACACAAATTACAGAAAGTAAGCTACTTCAAGTATTAGGCTTAATGACAAGTGAAAATTTCAATTGGGATAGGCACATTCATAGCTTATGTAGTGCAGCCGAGCGAAAAGTGTGGACTTGGCACTGGAAACGAGGGCAGGCAAGACGACGGCGAAACTAACCGCCTATTTTACTCTTGTAAGACCAACTTTGGAATATGGCTGTATCGTGTGGGACCCCTATACGAAAACCCAGATAGCAAGGATTGAAAAAGTACAAAGAAGGGAAGCTAGACTTATTCTGCCTAAATATAAGCCCACGGATTCAGTCCCGGGGATGTTTTCAGAAGTTAACTTACCTCAACTGCTATAGCGGAGAAGAGTTGCTAGACTTAAGTACCTCTATTTTTTGCGGGGTGACTTCTTCAACATAAACGCCGGACTGTACATTACGCAGCGCTCGGCCCGAACATTGAGGAACAGTCACAACCAACAACTTACACCCTTCCAAACTCGGATCAACACATTTAAATAGTCATTCTTCCCACGAAAAATTGAAGAATGGAACTCGCTGCCACAGCACATAACGCAAACAGACTATGTCAGTTCGTTTGAAAAATCTATACACCTTTACCTTGACCTAACAAATTAACCACGACAGCTTGTTTGTAGCGAATCTCACCTACCTGGAAATATTGATGTTGCTGTGTGGGCTTTTACTATCGTATTTGTATTTTGTTGTGAGCCGCAGGTTGTGTACATTAATTTTATTTTGTATATACACGTCTACAAGGCTGGGATTTCCAATGAATTTTATGCATTGCAACAAATATTTTCCGCCTCGTAACGGCCCAGAAAATGGGCTAACAGTAATAATAAATGAAATGAAAGTGTGTGTGCGTGTGTGTGTGTGTGTGTGCGCGTGTGTGTGTGTTTCTGTGTGTGTTTGTGTCTGTGTGTACGTGCGTGTGTGTGTGTGTGTGTGTCTGTGTGCGTGCGCGCGTGCGTGTGTGTGTGTGTGTGTGTCTGTGTTTCTGCGTGTGCGTGTGTGTGTGAACAAGGTGGCGACCAATGATCTAGCGATGTGCTACCAGGGTTACTTGCGTTCTTGAACACAATTTTGGCGCAGACGGGCTCTTGACCATCACTCTACAACGTGAGAATACGAATGTTTGAGGAAAGTTTCCTTTCGTGAAACACAGTGTTTAACGGCCATGATGGAAGTTTCTGAACTTGTGCCTAATTTTCCAATCATTTACTTGCAGGTTGCTGCCATGGCGCTCGCTGCCTTCGCCGCGCTGACAGTCGCCGCCTCACTGCTTGTCAGTGCTGCCAAAGCTGACGCAGGTACGACCGTTACCGAGCGACTGCTGCAAATTTTTATCGAAAAGTGGGCATGGAATGGGTTGCATACCAGAAAAACGTTCAAATTCTGCATGTTATCATAGTTAACGTCTATCTTATGGCGTGCTTCTCTATGTTTAAATATCACGCGCAAAAATAAACTGAAAACGTTCTTGAATTTCTGCCCCAGGCAGACATTGCTTTCTATTGTATTAACCAAGACAGTCGCCTAACGCAATCAATTCTGTCTGATTCATAGGGAAACATGCAGAAATCCTGAAAGTTTTTGAAATAGCGCTGTACCAGTCGAAAAATGGGGGCATGGATGAGGGTTTTCTTTCTTGCGCTTAGTTTACCACGCTCTATAATAACATAGTGAAAGTACATATAAGCATTGAGGCCCGTTTCATAGACCCACGGGTCTGGACAACATTCATTTGGGCTAGATGGTGCATACTTGAAATAGGAAGGAACCGCGCCAACTAAGCGATCACGAGAGGGAGAACGACACAGGTCAAGCGCTTGTCCTATGTCGTTCTCGCTCTCGTGGTCGTCTTAGTTGGCGCTGTTCCTTCCTAATTCTGTTTCATAGAGATACTGCAACAATGAGGATTTGCATAATCATATTCTATATTCGGTATGGTGCGGTTGCATGAACAACTTTGGTCATATGGTGCAGAATCATCCAACCAATGTGCAAGTAACTTAACGTGTTCATTCAGCTTTACAGTCTTCATTTTCTAGATTTTACGGCCTGCGTACAGATTGTTTAGCAAGTTTAGCTCGCGTGAATACTTGTGTAAAAAGACCTGGCGCAGCAGCAACTGCTCAATGATTTGAACCTCAATCACCTCACCGATGAGCCGTCTCTATGGGAACCGAACGCACAAGCTTTCCATACCAACAGCAACCTCAAGCGAGCTGAATAATCATATCTTACAGGAACTTCACTATGCCTTCTCGTCAGCGTCGAATCGAGACAAGTGTTTTCACGCTTGGTATTATCCCGGGTGTTTCAGCGAACACTTTCAAATATTTTTAGAAGTTGCCTGCGGCAGATTGCGCAGTTGTAGTTCGTGAGTTGGTCTACCCGAGCAGGTGGACGTTACTTGCACAAGAAATTAAAAGGCACAATCTACTAAACAATAAAACTTTAATTAATACGTTTTCACTAATTAACTTATGGCACATATTGCAATTTGCAAATTCCAGCCGCAGAGTTCGCAACGAATTCTCAGGTTGACACCAGTTTCGATATATTAATTCCAAAACTTCGCGGATAAATGCATTGGCGTTCCAGTTACTTTCTTAAGAAAACGTCCTTTTATGCACTGAATTACAAAATTAGCTGGAACGCTGGCACCATGAGAAGCGTGCTAGCGGTCACTGGAGGGAAGACTGGCGCTAGTATCTATGGAAGCTGCAAACACAGCGGCTAAGCCTACGTGGGAATGGCCAATACACGAATTCGCCTACTTCAGGCGTCAAAAGCCTCTCAGACTCTGGATAGTTTATAACAATATATTACTTTATAAAGCCACCAATTTGCAGCAAGTAAGCATGTTCGGACTATTATTGCGTACTGCGGTCATTAATGTACGATTCCTTCGAAAGATAGACTACAAAAGTAGATAATATATCCACACGAACGTGAGTAGCCACCAGCGCGAAGGCTCCCTGCACTGGTAACCACGTATCCCACAGTGACCGAAGAATCACCGCCTGTACGAAACCCTTCGTCAGAGTGCAGCGCATGGGTCGCACCTGCACCGGATGGGACCAAACAGTCGGCGTCAATGAAGGTCCAAAGAATGGAATACGCAAATTTAGCTTGACGTTCACCACGGCGGGGTGCGAGCAGAGCTATGCAGCAGCAACGATACTTTATAAACGCGCAACGCTCGTGCCGGCTGGGAAAACCTGATGGCTGCCCCCCGGCAAACCCTAGGAGCACGGTACCTCCACTTCGTCGCTTGTGGAGGCAAGCAAACAAAACATTTCTGGAGCGGACGGTTTGCACATGCGTCGTAGATAGCAGGATACCACGACAATGCCGACGGCACAAGTCCGCCTGGAGCGTCCGCGTAATCGCTATCGCAATAACATAGCCACCTCAGCAGATGCTTGTGAGCTGAGACTGCGAACGCTGTGCTGCCGGATGCTGCAGTCGCAAGTTTCCTTTCTTGTCCTGTACATTACATATGTACATGCTGAATGACAAAGCTGACCGAAAATTAGGCGGATCCCAGGCATTGTGAGAATCGATGTGAGGGAAGCTTTCTGTGCTGTTTGCTTTGATTGACAATAACTAGCGGCGATATTGATGGCCAATTTTAAATTTTTCAGCATTTAGTGCAATGCCAGAGCGGTAAGTTGATGATAAACGTTACTTTGCATGCACCATTGCTGTTTGTCTGCGTAGTACACAGAAGACACAGCGAGACATGTTTATTTAGTTATTGTTTTGCGCCATTGTTCACAACTTCCCAGAAGATTGCCTCTGATAGCACTTTAATTGCATTATGGGACTGTGCGTGCCAAAACCGCGATCAGAGAATAAGGCACACCGACGTGGTGGACAACGGAACAATTTTGACCTCCTCGAGTTAATTAGCGACCACCCAAATCTAAGTATACGAGCGTTCTTGTACCTCGTCCCGTCGAAATGTGGCTCCCGCGGTCGGGATCGAACCCGTGACCTCGAGCATTGCCATAGCCCCAAGGCCACCACGGCGAGCCCATAAGTGTTGAATCAATGTTCGACGCTGCCTTATGATGAACGACAATATTATGGGCATCATAAAGGAGTGTGAAATAGAAGTCGGCGGTAACTCCGTTAGAAAAGATGCCTGTAAGCTATCGCAGGAGAAGAAAGATCGGATCAAGAAACGGCAATGTATGAAAGCCTCTAACTCTGCAGCTAGAATAGAACTGGCGGAACTTTCTAAGTTGATCAACAAGCGTAAGGCAGCTGACATAAGGAAGTATAATATGGATAGAAGTGAACGCGCTCTCAGGAACGGAGGAAGCCTAAAAGCAGTGAAGAAGATACTAGGAATTGGCAAGAATCAGATGTATGCGTTAAGAGACAAAGCCGGCAATATCATTACTAATATGGATGAGATAGTTAAAGTAACTGAGGAGTTCTATAGAGATTTATACAGTACCAGTGGCACCCACGACGATAATGGAAGAGATAATAGTCTAGAGAAATTTCAACTCCCTCAAGCATCGCCGGAAGAAGTAAAGAAAGCCTTGAAGCTATGCAAAGGGGGAAGGCAGCTGGGGAGGATCAGGTAACAGCAGATTTCTTGAAGGATGGTGGGCAGATTGTTCTAGAGAAACTGGCCACCTTGTATACGCAATGCCTCATGACCTCGAGCGTACAGGAAACTTGGAAGAACGCTAACATAATCCTAATATATAAGAAAGGGGACGCCAAAAAGTTGAAAAATTATAGACACGTCAGCTTACTGTCCGCTGCTTAAAAAGTATTTACTAATGTAATTGCAAATAGAATCAGGAACACTTTAGACTTCCGTCAACCAAAGGACCAGGCGGGATTCCGTAAAGGCTACTCAACTATTTACCATATTCACGTTATCAATCAGGTGATAAAGAAATGTGCGAAATATAACTAACCCTTATATATAGCTTTCATTGATTACGAGAAAGCGTTTGATTAAGTCAAAACCTCGGCAGTCGTGGAGGCATTACGGAATCACGGTGTAGACGAGTCGTATGTAAAAATACTGAAAGATATCTATAGCGGCTCCACAGCCACCATATTCCTCCATAAAGAAAGCATCAAAGCCTCAATAAAGAAAGACGTCAGGCAGGGAGATACGATATCTCCAATGCTATTCATAGCGTGTTTACAGGAAGTATTCAGAGACATGGAGTGGGACGAATTGGGGATAAGAGTTAATGGAAAATATCTTAGTAACTTGCGATTCGCTGGTGATATTGCCTTGCTTAGTAGCTGAGGGTACCAACTGCAATGCATGCTCACTCACCTGGAGAGGCAAAGCGGAAGGGTGGGTCTAAAAATTGGGTGGCAACAAACTAAAGTAATGTTTAACAGTATCGGAAGAGAACAGCAGCTTACGATAGGTAGCGAGGCACTGGAAGTGGTAAGGGAATACATCTCCTTAGGGCAGGTAGGGACCACGGATCAGGATCATGAGACTGAAATAATTAGAAGGATAAGAATGAGCTGGGGTGCGTTTGGCAGGCATTCTCAGATCATGAACAGCAGTTTGCCATTACCCCTCAAGAGAAAAGTGTATAACAGCTGTACCTTACCAGTACTCACGTACGGGGCAGAAACCTGGAGGCTTACGAAAAGGGTTCTACTTAAATTGAGGACAACGCAACGAGCTTTGGAAAGAAGAATGATGGGTGTAACGTTAAGGGACAAGAAAAGAGCACATAGGGTGAGGGAACAAACGTGAGTTAATGATATCTTAGTTGAAATTAAGGAAAAGAAATGGGCATGGGAGGACATGTAATGAGGAGGGAAGATAACCGATGGTCATTAAGGGTTACGGACTGGATTTCAAGGGAAGGGAAGCGTAGCAGGTGGCGGCAGAAAGTTAGGCTGGGGGACGAGGTTAAGAAGTTTGCAGGGACAACAGGGCCACAATGAGTACATGACCGGGGTAGTTGGAGAAGAATGGGAGAGCCTTTGCCCTGCAGAGGGCGTAATTTATTTTGCTCTTAATTCTAATTGGCAATAAAAAGAAAGAAACTGGGCAAGCCATGTAATGCGTAGGACGAATAAGCGGTAGTCTGTTAGAGTAACAGAATGCGCGCCAAGAGAAAGGGAGTGCCGCCGAGTACGGCAGAGAATTGGGTGGTATTAAGAAATTAGGAAATTTTCAGCATAAGATTGGCTCACCTGCCGGAAGACGAGTGTAATTAGAGACCGCTGGGAGGTGCCTTCGTTTTTGTTGTTGTTTTTGTTGTTGTTGTTGTTGTTGCTGTTGTCCTGAGTGGCCACGACACATACGTACAGTGGGGGATCGGCCATGAATCGGGTGGTTAAATTAGGTGCAAAAAATAATAATAAGGGAGTTAACAATTTGAACATTGGAGCTTAAAAGTAAATGTTTTGTGTTTCGAGGAACGAAAGCAATCATAAGAAAACCGGGTATAATAATAATGATGATAATAATAATAATAATAATAATAATAATAATAATAATAATAATAATAATATATAAGAACTAAAAGAAAGCTATATTGGGGAGGGAGAACGATCACTGTAACATGGAAATTGATTGGTTTCAATGAGGTAATTTTGGACTGCCAAGGAAACATTTCTGTGACTGAACCCAATATGGAGGCTCGCAAAGATAGGATCACACGCACTGATAAATTTAGACCAATAGTGCGAGGCGGGATTTCGAGTAGTCATTTTCTTATAATATAAAAACGCCTGCAAGACAGCAAGAAGTGATCTATTTTCTCCGCTTCGCCACAGAATGAGCATAATGGTGAGGGGACCAGACCAGACCTGTGTAGATAAAAGTTTAACGCAGGTATACGGCAGCGCAGTCTCGTGATGGACACTTCAATTTTCAATCTTGGGCAGAAAGCACGACTCATGCTACTAAACCATTACAACGAGTCTTGGCGCAACGGTTTGGTTCCACGTGAATGGAAATGCAGCCGCTTGGTTCCACTTCTCAAACCTGGTAAATCGCCGTTAGATTTGTCATCGTACCGCCCCATCGCTATGGCCAGTTGCATAGGGAAAATAATGGAAAGAATGATTTTGACGCGCCTGGAATGGTCCCTGGAAAATTACAACGTGTACCCCGATGCTATGGCTGGCTTCCGGCGTGGGCGCTCATCCATAGATAATGTCATCGATTTGGTCATGTTTGTCCAGCATCAAAAACGTCCGAAACGACTCACTGCAGCATTATTCCTTGACATAAAAGGCGCCTATGACAATATTGCACATTAAGCCATCTTAGAGGCTCTAATTGAAGCCGGAATCGGTGGCCGCACATTTCAGTGGCTGTGAAGTTATTTGACCGACAGGCATTTCTTCGTGATGACCGAGGATTGCGCCACGACTCAACACCAAACGTGCCGTGGAGTACCGCAAGGCGTAGTGTTGGGGAGCCCGATGCTATTCAACCTTCTGCTCGTTGGCCTAGTCCGATGCTTGCCCAGCACAGTTAAGGTATCAATCTATGCCGACAACATCTGCATTTGGGCGTCTGCTGTAACACGACTGCAGGTACGAGCATGGCTACAAAAGGCAGCTACCTTAGCATCACTTTACTTGCGAAAACAGGACTTAGAGCAGTCTTCAGAGAAATGCTGCCTTATTACTTTCACTCGGAAGGCAATGAAGCGTTACTCTGTAAGTGTCAATGGACAAGCAGTTGCAAATGCACGGAAACACCGCTTTTTAGGTGTAATTATCGACCGCGACCTATCATGGAGCCCGCACGTTTCCCCCTAAAGAGGAGGTTGATGACAATAATACATCTCCTCAAATTTCTCGGCGGAAAGTCATGGGGCGCATCGGCGCGGTCAATGCTGCAGCTTTATAACGCCTTCTTCCTCAGTTTCGCAAGATAAAGCCTCCCTGTGCTTGGTAACACCTGCAAAACAAACCTGCGTGCACTCCCGGGACTACAAACTCAAGCGCTAAGGATGTGTCTTGGTCTTCCGAGGTGTGCGTCTACAGCGGCAACGATCGTCATAGCTCGAGATCACCCAATATCAACGTACTTGGTAACCGACGCTCTCAGGGCACATATTCGACACGTTGCCCGACTAGCTTCTCACTATCTTGCAACTCTACCCGCAGAAAGGCCACATGCAACTATCAGTCGTATAATTGTTGCCAATCGTACCTCATTGCCATCGAACTACATGCCAGCAGCAAGACCATCCTCACCTTTATGGTGCCTGCACAAACCTGAAATACGGTTCACCATCCCAGCAATCATGAAGAAAGCTAATATGCTGTCGTTTTCCCTGAAGCAGGCCACATTAGAACTTTTACATGAGGTGCACAGTGGCCGCGTACACGTTTACATCGACGGCTCAGTCACATCGGTAAGTTCAGCTGCTGCTGTGGTGATACCAACAAGAACCGTCAAAATACAGCTAAAAACGTCACATGAATCATCAACGACAGCTGCTGAACTGGTAGCCTTGCGTGCGCCTCTTCATTTCATTCAGGAGGGACCAACCCATGCATGGTCAGTCTTCTGTGATTCCAAGGCAGCCCTACAGAGTGTACTCTCAGCACTGCGCCATGGATCACATGAACAGCTCGCCGCAGAGATCAGAGAAGTACACCATCGCATAGTTGACTAAGGACACGATATCCTGTATCAGTGGCTACCTAGTCACCGTGGCATACATGGCAATGATCGAGCAGACGCAGCTGCCCGATCTGCCCATGACGGCATCAACTGCGTGGCCATTCCTCTTTCGAGAGCCGACGCAGCGAAAAAACTTGCCGTACTTGCACATGACCTGATGTTAGCTCAGTGGAATTCATCCGATTTCACAAGTGCACGCCTTCATACCCTGGACCCTAATTTACAACTCCGTATTCCGCCCGAGCTTCCATGACGCGACTGCACCCTTCTCTAGTTAGGCTATGGCTTGGAGTAGCATTTTCAAATGCGTACTCTTTTCTTATCGGAATGTCCAACAGCCCACTTTGTGACTTCTGCGGGTGCAATGAAACAATCGCGCACCTTCTTTGTAAGTGCTTTCGTTTCAACCCGCAAAGAGCAGTCCTCTCAGCCACCCTTGACAAACTGGACAAGCGCCCAATGACAGAAAACAAGATCCTTGGAAGCTGGCCTACGCGAACATCAGCGCGATCGGCTATGAAGGCGCTGCTGCGGCATTTAAAAGACACTGGAGTTTCTGACAGATTGTGACTTCACTGTGTGACGCAGGATTGTGCGGTGACACTGCATAACACTAGGAACGCCTTTGCGGGCTGCGTCACAGTACCCACAGAAACAGTTTGTGTGCACGTGCATGTGTGTAGTTCGATTTTTCTTTATATTTTATTTTTTTATCCTTCTCTCTCTCACCTATCGCATCCCCTTGCCCCTCCCCCAGTACAGGGTAGCCAACCGAAGATAATCTCTGGTTAACCTCCCTGTCTTTCCTTTGCCTTTCTCTCTCTCTCTCTCTCTCTCTCTCTCTCTCTCTCTCTCTCTCTCTCTCTCTCTCAATTTTCCGTGTTCGGAAAAAATCTCTATGCCAAGGGTATAGGAGATGTCTGTAATCCACAGAGTTCGTATTTGCGGAGCACGATACTGCCTGCATAAAGACACTGCTGCGAAATCTAGCAGCAGTAACATGAGCATTCAATGGGCAGTAAGGAAGAATCGGGCCACTTATCGATGCCTTCGCCACAGAATCTGCAATTTCATTTATAGTTAGTCTTTTATGGCCAGACACCCAAATGAAACGCACGCTTCTCAAGTACCCAGGTACCAATGATGGAAATCTCCTCATCAAGCGAGAATCACCAGAACCAGTAAGGGATAAACAGAATGATAACGAATCGGTGACTATGACAGACGATGTAATTGATGGTGCTAATTTGCGCAATGCCAGCACTACGGCCATGAATTCGGCTAAAAATATCGGTATGAAACCTGGCAGCCGAAGAGAAAATGTCCAATCAAGGATCGGGGAATATATTCCTACACCTGACTTTTCTTCACATTCTGAAGCATCTGTCGCAATTACAATGTTTGTTTGAAGGGTCTTCAGATGATATTGTAATATACCGTATAGAATACGGTGTGGAAGTAATTTTAGATATTTAGCAAAAATGTCATCGAATTGAATATCCGTTGCAACAGCTATGTCGGGAATCGGACGACCATCGCATATGCGCACGCCCAAAGAGCCAAGTAATTTTTGCACGAATATCATTTGCGGAGTAAGTAGTCGAGGCCATTTGACACCGAAAAACAACGCAGGTTGTAAATAAAGATTGTTTGGGGATGTCGCAGCGGTGATTCACAAATTCTTAAGATGTCTGCACTGTCAAAAGTCGGAGCCTGCGCGAAAGAGGAGGAACACGGGATTTTATATAATGAATAGAATTCGCAACAAATTTAGGAAGTCCTAAACACAGACGTAATGCTTCTCTTTCTAAGAGGATTAGAGGACGGGACATGTAGGCTGGAGCTCCAGAGAAGAGCACGCAACCAAATTCTAATACAGCGCGAATGTACATACGATATATCATCAGGAGTGTACCTCTTCTCAATCCTATTCGACGACTGCTCAGCCTAAGCAATATGCCAATTGCACGGTAACCGTTTTCCAATTAGATAATCTATGTTTAGGTTCCAGTTGAGAGAGGCGCTATAAATAATTCCGAGGTAATTAACAGAATCCACTTGTGGTATTGTCTGGAAGGTGGTAACACAATAAGATGTGCACTATGTCACATATCGGAGAAACGAGAACAGCACATTTGCTGGCATTGAGTATAAAGTGATTAACATCAAACTACCTCTCCAGACCACAAAGGTAAGTTTGCAGTCGTTGGTATAGCGTGTGGATGTCGTTTGCAGATGCGAAAAACGCAATATCGCCTTCATAAATATAAGTAGTTACTTCTTGATGACAAGGTAGTGTGCTCATAAGAATATTAAAAAGTACCGGGAAAAGGACTGAGCCTTGCGGTACGCCTCTCATTTGTTTGTGCTTAGAAGAAGAAAAGTCGCTTTCGTAGCAATAGGATTCTCTTGCACCTACGAATGACTGAATCCACGCTACTATATACCCAGGAACAACACAGGGTGTTAACCGCTTGATCAATACAGTGTCCTATGCTTTAGCGATATCGAGCGTCACTAAGGCAGCGTATTGCTTATGACGTTGTGCTAGTTATATTCGGCTTTCTAAGTTGACGTGGGCATGCCAGATGCAGAAGCCGGCCCAGAAACCAATATGACAGGGACTAAGAATGAAATGATCATTAATAAATTTCATGATACGAAAGTGAAGAAGCCTCTCAGTGAATTTTACTACGTTTGATGTAAGTGCAATGGGCCTAATGTTATCCAATACATACCTTCCTTCTTCTTTTACGCATCAATATTACTTTGGCGAGCTTCGATTGCAACGGAATCCAAGCATATTTAATTGAATAATTCACCAGGTCTAAAAGAACGTTAGGAGATTCCTGTAACAATATCTTTAACATTGCATTTGTGACACCGTCAGGGCCAGGGGCTGAATTCAGCAAGCATTGTGCAGTCTCATTTAGTTCAGATAAGGAAATTGGAGTAAAACCATCCGAAGGATCTAAAGTAGAATGAATAGCCGGAAGCCGGGCCGTAAATCGATTTTCTAAGCCTTTGGCAATCTCTTTTAGGGAAGCGCTCAATTCTTGCGGAGTCAAAACAATTGAGTCCAATGTTCAGGGTGCTGGTAGCACCTTCCTAGCACGAATAAATGCAAATAATGCACGCTTATTTTTTTCAATTTCGTAAATAATAGTAATTCCTAAATCGTATCGTCTTTGGCTCGATTAACAGCACGCTTAAATACACCAGCGTGAAATTGATAATTTTTCCAATTTGTCGGGCACCGATTAGCTCATATAACTGATAATAACTCAGCGAACCAATTGCAATGCATGCTCAGTGGCCTGGAGAGGCAAAGCAGAAGGGTGGGTCTAAAAATTAGTCTGCAGAAAACTAAAGTAATGTTTAACAATTTCGGAAAAGAACAGCAGTTTACGATAGGTAGCGAGGCACTGCAAGTGGTAAGGGAATACGTCTACTTAGGACAGGTAGTGACCGCAGATCCGGATCATGAGACTGAAATAATCAGAAGAATAACAGTGGGCTGGGGTGCGTTTGGCAGGCATTCTCAGATCATAAACAGCAGGCTGCCATTATCCCTCAAGAGAAAAGTGTATAACAGCTGTGCCTTACCAGTACTCACGTACGGGGCAGAAACCTGGAGGCTTACGAAAAGGGTTCTACTTAAATTGAGGACGATGCAACGGGCTATGGAAAGAAGAATGATTGGTGTAACGTTAAGGGATAAGAAATAAACAGATTGGGTGAGGGAACAAACGCGAGGTAATGACATCTAAGTTGAAATCGAGAAAAAGAAATAGGCATGGGCAGGACATGTAATGAGGAGGGAAGATAACCGATGGTCATTAAGGGTTACGGACTGGATTCCAAGGGAAGGTAAGCGTAGCAGGGGACGGCCAAAAGTTGGGTCCGCGGATGAGATTAAGTTTGCAGGGACGACATGGCCACAATTTGTACATGACCGGGGTAGTTGGAGAAGTATTGGAGAGACCTTTGCCCTGCAGTGGGTGTAACCAGGCTGCTGCTGCTGCTGCTGCTGCTGATGATGATGATGCAGAAGCCTTTTCCAAGTGGCCTTTCTTTTTCTCTAGTCACGCGTGCACTCATTATTTCACCAACGGCAAGCGGTGCCTTTAGCCGAAGGGATGACAAACTCATCTTGCTTTCGGGAATCCTCTAGAATTTAGCAAATGGTTGAAGCAATTTCCTTATCATTGGTATGGGGAAGGTTCGAAATAGCTGAACGCGAGGACGTCTTAAATTTCGTATGGTTAACAAATGTGCATGGCTGGTATTCTAAAGATGTTATTGGACAAATGATTTCAAATGACACAGGAAGATGATCCCTGTTGGTTGCTGAGTCAACCGTTTCCCACGACAAAACGTTGATGCCAGCGCTACAAAATGTGAAATCTAATACCGAACGAAAGGGGCCTCTAGCAAACGTTACTTGTCCTGTGTTTTGACATGAAAGGTGGCTATCAATAGTTCACTCCCATAGTTGCTTAGCATACAAATCTGTTTTTAGCCCCCAAGACACGTGATGAAAATTAAAATCCCCTACAAACAAAACTTATTTTCTACAGGCAGCCACAGCCCTATCAAGTTGACGTGTACTTTGCACACCTTTGGGGAAATATGCATTTATAACTGAAAACAGATGGTACCCTGGGAGACAAATCTATAGCCAAAATTTCGCAGACGGAATCCACGATTTGAAAAGAATTTTGTGCCTCTCGACAAATTTTCCTTGAGTCAAGTATCAGTAATCCTCCACCTCGCGAATGTCGATCTATTCGGAAAGACTGAAAACCTTTTAAATGAAAATTTTTATTTGGTGAAAGCCAAGTTTCTTGAAGAATTAACACATCTGGATTGAATTGAATAGATAGGCCGGAAATCTGTTAAAGCTGAAAATATAGAGAGACAGTTCCACTGCAGTACTTTCAACTGTCCAATGGTGTTGAACGCACAGCAGCGGCAACTGCCGCTTTCAGAATACTTTCTGTAATTTAATTTCATTTCATTTATTGAAGCCTTAGAGGCCCGGAGGCATTACATAAGGTGGAGGCAAACAAAGTGTGAGGAACTCTTCATCACGCAATGGAGGGAAAAGAGGAAGAAAAGATAGGCGAAGAATAGAAAAGGAAACAACGCTCAGGAAGGAACCGAGCAAGCGGTACTATCGTCAAAATCACTCTAAAAAATTATAAAGTACAACAAATTCATGCTAGATCAATACTACTAAATACATACTATGCATGAGAATGAATCACTATCAACTAATTACTTAACATGGGTGAAGTAGCAAATGCATTTTTAACAAACCATTCTAGGTGCAGTGGATTGTTAGTTTCCCACGGAAAGTCATGTGGCTGGCGGAAGAGACAATATAGTCGGGCAGAGTGTCCCCCAGTGCTATTGCATTTGGAAAAAAAGAATCCTTCATCAAAGACGTACGGCACTGAATGTGCGCGATTGGGCAGCTGTGGTTGAGGCGAGGAGAGATTCTTGGCGGGCGTTGTGGTCGAGGGTGTCTGGCTATTTGGTGATAGTGGAAAGAGTGAAGCATGCAGACACGCGAGATGATACGACGTGATTGGAGGCTGGGAAGATCGAGTGTGCGTTTTAGTTCAGTTATGCTGGTTTTGCTTGAGTAGTCTGGCATGATAAAACGTGCAGCAAGATTCTGAATGGCTTTTAATTCGTAGGTGAGATATGCTTGCGAGGAGTGGCAGATAGATTATGCGTACTCCAGTTTCGGCCGAACGTATGTCTGATATGCAAGTTTTTTAATAGCGGGCGATGCAGATTTCAGACTGCGACGCAAAAAGCCAAGTGTGCGCGAGGCGTTTACGCATATTGTTTCAATGTGAGTAACCCATGATAATGACGATGTCAAGTGGACACCTATATACTTATAGCAGCCTGTTCGTGGTACTGTAGTTGAGCTTATTCGGTACGCGCAATTTGTAATGCTGCGCTTACGTGAAAAGGACTTACATTGGCACTTATTAAGGTTAAGAGGCATCAAGCATTTTTCAAATCATGAAACGATAGTGCCTATGCCTTTCTGTAGGTCAATCGAATCACCAGGGTTATGGATGGCGTTGTAGATGACGCAGTCATCAGCAAAAAGTCGAAGTCTGGTTTTGTGTTACATGGCAGGTCATTGGTATAGATTAAAAAAAACAGGGGGGATAAACCTGCTCGGTGGGGGACACCGGATGTAACATCAGAAAGGTGTGAGTCGTAAGAGTTAGCCAATGTGTATTGTACGCGTCCTTTTAAGAAATGTTCGATCCAAGTAATAAGTGATTGGGGGTGGGATTCCAAGAGTAGATAATGTGGCAAGTGGGTGATTGTGGGGGACGCGGTCGAAGGCCTTCGAAAAGTCTAAGAAGATGGCGTCAATTTGTAGGTTATCGTCCATGTGTTGTAAGATTTCATCGGTGAATTCAGAGAGCTGAGTTTCGCAGGATCATAGTTTTCTAAAACCATGCTGGTATCAATGGAAGTTAATTGATTCAAAGTAGTGCATTAGATTGGTTGCTATGATATGTTCCAGCAGTTTAGAGGGGATACTGGTTAGAGAAACTGGACGATAGTTGCATGCTGTTGTTCGATCACCAGAATTATGGAAGGGAATGACTTGAGCCTTTTTCCAATCGTGGTGAACTTCACCAGTACTGATTGATTGCTGGAAAAGTAAGCTAAGTATTGCGCTTGGCAGGGAACTGGTGCTTTAAGTAATTTGCTGCTTATTTGATCGCTACCAGCCGAGGACGATAATTTTAATGCCTGTATTAACCCAGCTATTCGATCAGCGTTAACCTGGGTATCGGGCATTGGGGTCAGCGAGTGGTATGGTAATTCGTTAGAACTGAAGTTTATAGCGGAGGGAAATACTGATGTGATGAAGTTGTTAAGGGCTGCAGCACATTTTTCAGTTTCAATTAGTACGTTGTCGTCGTCTGATACCTGGAGCTGAGTTTGGCGGTTTGGCGGGGAGATAATCTGAAAAAATTTACGAGGGTTAGACTGAAGGATTGATAAGAGGTCAGTTGGAAAATATTTGTGTTTGGAAGCTTTCAATTCCTTGATGTATTCTTTGACACTTAGTTCGTACCTATCCCAAGCTTTGTGGTTATTAGTTAACTTTGCTTTTCGATAATGACGTTTTTTTATTAAGCAGACGTTTTAGGCGTTGCGTAAACCCCTGGTTAATTTTGTCGGTATTTATGAGGATAGTAGGGATATATATTATAAAGGAGATTTATTGGTGTTTGTAGCGACCGCCGGTTCTAGGATGCACCGAGCAGTTCCCGAGCTCGAGCCTCTGCTGCGCGCTTGATGCTGCCGATGCTGCTGACTCTGTGCGCATGTTCGTTATCTTCCTTACAATGGCCCCGCGGAAATAAAGGAGCCATCCTGGCGACTTAGTTTTCTGGAAGGACGGTAGAATGGTGATACGGCTTGAGACGCTGAACTTGCACGACTTTGCGGTTACGACGTCGCATGTCGGACGGTGGCGTTAGCGGCTCAACCAGGTAATTAACGGGTGATGTTCTCTCGAGAACGCGGTATGGCCTGTCGTACTTCGGAAGGAGTTTTGAAGCGAGCCCAGCCGTGCGGTGTGGCACTAACAACCAGACGAGAGCGCCCGGGATAAAAGTGGGAGTCGAGTTCTGGCCATCGTGAACGGCCTATTGACGGTTCTGGTCGTCCGAGGTGAATCTGCGGGCCAGCTGGCGACATTCCTCGGCGTGTCTGGCGGCTTCCGAGATCGGCAGGCATTCGGACTGGTCCGGCCGGTAGGGCAGAATGGTGTCGATTGTGTGCGAAGGATGACGGCCGTAAAGAAGGTAAAAGGGTGAGAATTCGGTAGTGGCATGAGTCGCGGTCCTGTAGACGTAGGTGAAAAACCAAAGAACTAGGTCCCAATTAAAGTGATCAGGTGAGACATACATGGCGAGCATGTCACCAAGAGTTCGATTAAAGCGTTCTGTGGTACCGTTAGTCTGCGGGTGATAAGCAGTGCGTTTAAGATTAACAATAGCGCATTCAGCAAGCAGTTGTTCGATGACTTCGGATAAGAAGGCGCGGCCTCTGTCGCTTAAAAGTTCACGTGGACCTCCATGACGAAGGAGAAAACGGCGAAGTATGAAATTAGCGACCTCCTGCGCTGTAGCATTTCGTAGAGCAGCACTCTCCGCATAACTGGTTAAGTGGTCTACCGCAACGATTATCCACCTGTTGCCGGTAGGAGTCAACGGAAGTGGCCTGTAGAGATATATGCCCACGCGATCAAAGGGTCGGCATGGGCATTGTAAACGCTGGAGTTCACCGGCGGAGTTGTGCGGTGGAGCTTTGCAGCGTTGGCCCTCGTGACAAGAGGGGACGAACTTTCGAACGAAATTGTACATTTCACGCCAGTAATAGCGGTGTCGAAGTCTTTCGTAGGTCTTGAAACTCCCGCGTCGCCCCACTGAGGGTCGACGTGGAACGAGGAGCAGAGCTCTGACCGCAAGATTCTCGGAATGACGAGTAACCAGGTGCGTCCCTCTGGGGCATAGTTGCGTCGATATAGTAGCTGGTCTCGAATCGCAAAATGAGGTACTTGGCGCCGAAGCGTACGTGACGCCGGAACTTTCGACGTATCCGAGAGAAGGTCGAGCAGAGATGCAGTCCAGGAATCATTACGCTGTGCAGCGGCGATAGTATTAACGTCCAGAGAGGATAATGTGCACTCGCAGGAGGAGTCATGACTGACCTTCGGGGGAAGCGGCGATCGGGATAGAGTGTCAGTGTCGGAGTGCCTTCACCCGGAACGGTAAACCACGGCTCGTCATATTCTTGGATTCGCAATGCCCAGTGGGCAAGGCGGCCCGATGAATCTTTGAGCGTCAACACCCAACACAGTGCGTGGTGGTGGGCCACTACGTCAAACGATCGACCATATAAATATGGGCGAAACTTGCCAAGCACCCACACAATGGCCAAACACTCTTTTTCTGTAACGCTGTAATTGGTCTCCGCCTTGGTTGACGTGCGACTCGCGTATGCGACGATGTATTCTGTGCGGCCAGGTTGACGCTGTGCCAACACAGCGCCAAGGCCTCCACCGCGTGCATCTGTATGGATTTCGGTTGGCGCTTGAGGGTCAAAATGGCGAAGAATGGGTGGCGTCGTGAGAAGACGGCGCAAGGTTGTGAAGGCGTCGTCACACGCTGGAGACCATGATGAGAGATCTCTAGCGCCACCAAGGAGCTGCGTGAGAGGCGATATAATTGACGCAAAGTTTCGAACGAATCGCCGGAAGTAAAAGCAGAGGCCGATAAAACTGCATAGCTCTTTCATAGTGGTAGGTTTTGGGAACGCAGTAACAGCACGTAGCTTCTCGGGATCCGGGCAAATGCCCTCCTTTGACACGACATGGTCTAAAATTGTGAGCTGACGAACTGCAGATCGACACTTCTTCAGGTTAAGTTGCAACCCGGTGGTTGTAAAGCAAGTGAGTACGTGCTGGAGGCGGAGCAGGTGCGTTGCGAAATCAGGGGTGAACACCACAATGTCGTCAAGATAGCAAAGAAAGATTTTCAATTTGAGGCCACGCAGAACGTTATCCATCTTTCTTTCGAACGTAGCAGGTGCGTTGCAACGTCCAAAAGGCATTACGGTGAATTCATACAAGCCGTCTGGTGTAACAAAGGCAGTTTTCGGGTGATCGGCCTCTGCCATCGGAACCTGCCAGTAGCCAGACCGCAAATCCAGCGACGAAAAGAACTCGGCTCCCTGCAAACAGTCCAGAGCATCATCGATGCGTGGTAATGGGTAGACGTCCTTCAGCGTAATCTTGTTCAACCGTCGAAAATCAACACAGCAGCAGATGGAACCGTCTTTTTTTGTGACGAGGACCGCGGGAGAGACCCGTGGCCTTTGGGAAGGTTGAATGACGCCTCGACGGAGCATGTCATCGACCTGGTCTGCATTAATGCGACGTTCAGTAGCGGACACGCGATATGGTCTTTGTCGCAGCGGTAAGTGAGAGCCAGTGTCGATGTATTGCTAGTCCGTCGATGCGCGGCCAAGAGATGTTTGCGCAACGTCGAAAGAACGGCGGAAGTGCTGAAGGATTTCGAGAAGTTGAGATCACTGCGAATGCGTCAGATCTTCGGCGATGAATGGGCTGAACACACCAGTCCATGTTGAGTCGGGTACGGAGATGGCACTCAGTTCAGGGACGGCAGTAGAAGGCACTTCGTCGTGGACGGAGACAACTCGTGTTGAATCGACCGACTCGACGTAACCAAGGCATTCGCGGCGGAGCAGTGATAGCGGTGATGAGACATGATTGTAAATGGGCATCGTGCTGACACCGGCGGCAAGGTCAAGAGCTGCAAAGGGCAAAGGAAGCGCTTTTCGGGCAACAAAGTGATGAGAGGGCATGAAAAAGACCGTCCCGTCAGATATGGTACTACCGAAGACTGGTACGAATGCTGAAGAGCACGGGGGAATACAGGTGTCTTCTTTCACGGCAATTTTAGCGGCAGGATGAGCATCGACGGAGGCCAGGTCACCAAGGTGGAAAAGTTCAACCGCAGCCCGAGCGCAATTGATGATGCCATTGTAGCGTGAGAGAAAATCCCATCCTAGAATAACGACGTGGGAGCACGACGAAAGAATTATAAATTCAATTCGTGTGCGAAACGTCCTGTATGGTCGCACGGGCAGTACGAGCAGCGGTAGGGCAAATAAGTTGAGCAGTCGCCATTCGAAGCGACAATCCAGATAGAGACTTCGTCAGTTTACGAAGCGAATGGCAAAACCTGGCATCCATAACGGAAATAGTGGCACCGGTATCGACGAGGGCGACTGTAGCGACATCTTCGATAAACACATCATTGACATTGGCAGGTAAAGGAGGACGACTTCGGCATGGCGACACTTGCGCAGTTCTTGCCTCAGGAACTGCGCCGTCTAGTTTTCCTATTCGTCAGAGACGGGTCGTCGACACATAGGGGAAAGCGATCGGCGACATGGGGAGGAGGGTAATCGGACCCGTTCGAACCGAGGACGGCGATCAGTCTGGGAGCGAGCTGGTGATGGGTCGAAGGGTCCGTTAGGCGCATTTGAATCAGTCGGCACATAGGGCGCTCGGCGATCGTCATCGAACGCCTGCGATCGGCGGCGGCAGAACTTTGCGACATGACCGGGATACCTACATGCGAAGCATATAGGGCCATTGTCCGGCGTACGCCACGGGTTAGCGACGACAGTGGTGGTGCAAGGCATGGGAGGGCGAGGGCGGTGCACAGGCTGCTGGAAGCGACGCACGGGCACAGTGCGAGGGGCCATTGCAGCAACCGTAGCATAAGGGGCTGGTGTAGTCAGTTGGTCATTAAGGGTTACGGACTGGATCCCAAGGGAAGGGAAGCGTAGCAGGGGGCGGCAGAAAGTTAGGTGGGCGGATGAGATTAAGAAGTTTGCAGGGACGGCATGGCCACAATTAGTACATGACCGGGATTGTTGGAGAAGTATGGGAGAGGCCTTTGCCCTGCAGTGGGCGTAACCAGGCTGATGATGATGATGATGATGATGATGATGATGATGATGATGATGATGATGATGATGATGATGTAGTCACGACATCGTGCTGGTGAACAGCCGGCAGCGCTTCCGCGACCTCTTCATGGATCACGTTACGGAGATGAGACGGCGAAGTGCTGGCAGACTCCTGCGTGACGGACACCAGATATAGCTGTCGTGCGATATCTTCGCGCACGAAATCCTTGATTTGGGTTATCAGGGAGGCTTGTTATGGGCCGGTGGTGAGGCTGCCGAGTGACGCCGCATTTGGTGTGGGATGTCGCCTTGTCAGAGCTCGCTGCTTGCGTGATTCAACATAGCTCTGGTACAAGCTGATGACGTCGCCGACAGTGTGCGGGTCCTTGACCAGAAGCATCTGGAACGCGTCATCATCGATTCACTTCATGACGTGCTTGATCTTTTCCGCTTTCGTCATGGCAGCGTTTACGCGCCTGCACAAATCTAGAACGTCTTCTATATAGCTGGTGAATGTTTCACCCGTGTCCTGTGCGCGTGTACGCAAACGCTGCTCGGCTCGGAGTTTCCTGACGGCGGGTCGCTCAAATGCTTCTGTAATCGACGTCTTGAACGCCGACCACGTTCGGAAATCCCGCTCATTATTTCTGAACCAGAGATTGGCCACGCCCGCGAGGTAGAATGGTACGTAAGCCAGTTTGTCCGAGTCATTCCATTCGTTGTGAACGCTCACCCGTTCCTAGGACGGCAGCCACTCTTCAACGTCGTTGTCGTCGGTTCCGCTAAAGATAGGAGGCTCCCGCTGGCGAACGGTGCCAGCGCAAGGGACGGGTGGCGACGGAAGAGTCTGCTGGTCGGCGTCCGGCATGGCGGAGGGTAGCGTTCGAGAACGGAGTTCCAGGATGGTAGAATGGAACGTTACGCCGCGCGGCTCCAAAAGGAGATTTATTGGGGTTCGTAGCGAGCGCCGGTTCTAGGATGCACCGAGCAGTCCCCGAGCTCGAGTATCTGCTGCGCGCTTGATGCTGCCGATGCTGCTGACTCTGTGCGCACGTTCATTATCTTCCTTACAATATGTCTTTTTTTTAAGTTTAGCATAGTGTTTTTATATAATTCCCAATCGGCGTTTACCGAGCGAGCAGAGTATGACTCTCGAAAATTTTCGTAGAAGAGTGCAAGTTCGCGGTTAAATGCGTCGAAGTTAGCTTTTTTGTAATCAGTGAATAATTTTCGCGTGGGGGCTTTCTTTTTTAATGGCAATGAAATGCAGATATGAAGTACGTTGTGTTCGCTAAAGCCAGGGAGCGAAATCACATTTTTTGTGTTTTCCGGGCTAGATGTTAATAAGAGAGCCAGGGTGTTGTCACCCCTAGTTGGGCAGTTAAAGTCTAGTGTTAATTCAAGAAACTGTTTGGGTTCACTATAGGGGGTTCTGTTTCGTACTGAAAATAGTGATCAATTGATGCTGGGATGATTAAAATCTCCAAAAAGCAAGATAGGTGCAGCGGGCATATCTTTTTGATTTGTTCTAAAGAGAGGCTTAAGAAATTGCAAAATGAGGGATTACTATCTGGTGGACGGTAACAAATTCCAAACACTATTTTGCCAATTGTACTGTGCAGGCTTACCCATGTTAGTTCGATGTTGTCGTCATTTATCAGGAATTATGGTAAGCTGTCTTTAACGGCGATGTAAAGTTAGGGTAGGATGGCAAAACTTCGTGGTCGCCGACGTCCTTATTTAACCACGTTTCCGTTAGTAAAATCATATCAGCTGTGGTGTCGTCTATGAAGCTTTCGAGTTCGTCACGTTTTGGAATTATACTGCGGATGTTAGTGAAAGCCACGCTAATGTTAAATAATGTATCAGGGCGGTTTTTGAATGAAGCAGGCACGGAATTTCTTGTTTGTCACTGGGGCTTGTCAGATAAGGTATCACTTGGAGCTGACATTTGATTGCTGTTAGGTGTTGTTGTATGTTCAATGACTCTATCGGATGCAGTATCATAAAAATAGCACCTGCTGCCTACATGCAGCTTCTCCAGGCCGAGCTTAAGCGCGCATTCTTGAGGCTTCATAAATTTTAACAATTTATAGCGTGCAAAGCGCGTACTTGGGGCAAAATCTTCTCTGACGGAAAAACATGTACCTTTAAGCTTACACCCACATGCCAATATGTTTTCTTGCGTGTTGAAGTGGGCCAGTTTTACTACTATAGGGCGTTGTTTTTTTGTTTCGGAGAATCTTCCAAGGCTTTGTGCACGATCAATATCGCTGGCGTTCAATGTTGAACCAAGAATATTTTTACATAGGTCTAGATTTTTGTGCTCTGAATCACTCCAAGGTTCTTTATCGGAATCGTCAATGCCAAAGAAGAGAAGGTTGGCTCGCCGCATACAGTACTTCGTGTCAAAGTTCGCGGCTTTCAGGTTAGTGATGTCGTGCTGTAGTAGGCCGATAATGTTAACAGCGGTTCAGGTGCTGTTCTGAACCGCTGGTCTGAATCTAAGATGTAAGAGCGGCTCATAATTTCAGCTATAACTTTGTCTTGGGTAGTTTGGGTTGATTTAATTTGATCAAGCTCTATACGAATTGCGGCTTGAACACTTTCTAATTGTTTAATAGCGTCCAGGATAGGCAGGAGTTCAGCAATAGGGGATGGACCGGGGTTAACCTCAACGTCACCGGATAATTATAACATAATTTCACACAGCAAATCGAAGGCAAACGCATCGCGATAAAACAACACCACACCACGACACTTCAAGTCGTAGGGTCACGACACCGCCACTATACATCTATCATCACTTCTGAATTCTTTTGAATGGGCTAGGTAACAAACCCGGAAGGTTAGAAGTGTTCTGAACATCGCTGTTCTGGCGGGGTTGTGCCCCGAGTTGTCGGCGGTTCCTTGCTGTTTATATTGCGCGCAATGTGGTCCCGTGGTTGCTGACGTCGGAGAGTTCCAAGGTTGCCAGGCGTGTGCCGGGCTCGTGCTGGAAACAGGCGGCTGGTGCAGTTCGGTTTGATAAGAAGCAGGGGGGGTTGGCGGAGAACTTGTTTCGTGCAGGTAGGTGGTTCCAAGCGGGCTTTGGGCGTTCAGGGAAGGGCAAACGGGTCCACGTACCAGGTACGTCAGTACCTTTAAGGTTAGAAGCGTTGTGAACATCGTTGTTCTGGCGGTGTTGTGCCCCGAGTAGTCGGCGATTCCTTGCAGTTTATATTGCGCGCAATGTGGTCCCGTGGTTGCTGACGTCGGAGAGTTCCAAGGTTGCCAGGCGGTGTGCCGGGCTCGTGCTGGCAACAGGCGGCTGGTGCAGTTCGGTTTGATAAGAGGCAGGGGGGTTGGCGGAGAACTTGTTTCGTGCAGGTAGGTGGTTCCAGGGGGGCTTTGGGCGGTCAGAGAAGGGCAAATGGGTCCAGGTACCAGGTACGCCAGTACCTGGAAGGTTAGAAGCGTTGTGAACATCGTTGTTGTGGCGGTGCTGTGCCCCCCGGTGTTGTGCCAGTGCAATGATAGGAGATGGTTTACGCTTTTTTTATTTTTGTTTCATAGTTTTGGAAATTGGGGATCCCATACGTTAGGGAGCTCGAGTGTCAAGTTCCATATCTGTGACACTAACTGTGTTTGAATAAGAGGGCTCAGCCTCGCCTGGTTTGACTAGCGGAGTTGTGTCTGTGGAATGTTCTGCAAATGTCCAAGGCGTCTCTACCTCGTTGCTAGGCATTCAAGGTGTGGCGTTAGATACTGGGAAGTGCATTGGTGTCTGCGTTATTTGCATCATCTTACTGGAAATAATTTGCGCTAAGCAATCAGAGAGACTGAATATTATTTATCCATAGCTTTAGCAATTGCTTTTTCCACAGCAGACTCAATTGCTTCGGAGAGATTATGATCCACGCTTGGAGTGTTGCGCGCTGTAACACCAGAGTATCCGAAGTCCCGGTCTTTAATAACTGCAATTGCATCTCTTCGGGAGCAGCGACGGCGGTCGATTATTTCAAGGATTTGTATTTCTTGAGCGCGAGCTGAGCAGTTCGAATAATCTGCTGGGGGTGCTCCCCCACAGAGGCAGCACTTTTGAGATTGGGCGGAGCATTCACTTGAAGAATGACCATATCCACTGGTGCGACAACGCAAGCTCCTACGCTGTGCCCGAATCTCCAACAATTCTGACGCTGGATTGGGCGTGGCGCGAGTGTCTCTACACGGAACACAAGAGGCCACACCTTTATTTCAGATGGACATGATGTGCCCGCAAACGTTGCAATTAAAGATTCCGTCGGAACCCTCTGGTTATTTATCAGTCGAATGCAACTGTATATAGCAATGACACCTACTGCGGAGAGCTTGTGCAGGGTTTCAGTTGGGCTTAATCGGGAGTCTACGTCCTGTACAAGACCCTTGGTGCACGCAAGGTGAGGCGGAATAAAAGCACTCACCGGGGTGGAAGCGAATAAAGTGCATTTGAAGCGGTCTTCAACACAGGTCTGGTCGGGTGAACGACACACTATGCCTCCCCATCCGAACGCTCGCACGTCAGTGAAGGTTTGGCAGTGGTTGAACGTGGTCCTAAGTGCCTTCTGGACAGCTCGTGGATTCGTGATTCTGATGGAATCTCCATTGATAGGCACAAGCGCAACAGGAATGGTGCTGACACCACTGCGAAAAATAAATCTAGAGGTAATTCAGTAGATGGCAAGGATGCTGACCAGCCGGATTGCGCTTGGCCAGGAGAAATGGCCGACATCAGCCCAAGACGGCTGACGCAAGGAATGCCAGTCAACCAGGAACTAAAATAAAGTTAGCGAGACACATGGAACCACCCGATACTCAGCCAAAACACCACTGCAGGTCAACGAAGCGGTTGCTCTGTGATGCCAGCAGACCTGCTACCGTGACGCCATCGAACACCCGTCAGGAGAGACCAAAACGTGCAGTTTTGCAGTGGACGCTGTTTAGGCTGATCATGACTACAATGATAATTTTTATTAAGCTGCGTGTGTCGTCGATGGATGCTTTAATTGCGACCTAATAACGACAAGGCATTACGTTTCTAGCGCAGGGACGTTGTTTGTTTAGCTGTTGGGTAAGTGATGTGAATGTTTGTTTGACAGTACGGCAATTTCTTTCACTTCAGTTTGGTTTCATTGCTTAGTCGAGATGGTAAATGGTGGCGGTGATAATAAATTACCTAAAAGAAAATAAAGTTCATGCCCTTCCAACTGCACAAAAGTATCACAGGCCACCAAACATAAAGAAAATGAATATAATTGTCGTCACAAGTGTAACTTTCAATGAAAAATAAAAGTAAAAAAACATCTGAAGCCATTCCGCCCTGTGAAAGCGGATGACCAGCAAAATTGTTTAGTCCACGTCACACGGGTGACACAGAATTTTTAACAAAGTTACGAACCTGTTTATTGCCGTGATCTTTGGTGATCGTGACGATATAGGAACACACACAGATTCGCGAATCACATATGTTATTAAATGTGTCCGTCACGTAAGAAAATGAATGACTCATACCACTTTAAGCACTGCCTCAAATCCCTGTAAACGCTGCCTCCCCATTACGACGACAGAAGAGAAATGAAAGTCTGCGCTGGGGATATACCGGCAATGGAGCCAGATTTGAAAGAAGAAGAATGCGCGAGTAGTGGCACGGATGCGCCCGTGCGATTACACTCCAAAACCTTTTTTTCGGAAACGTCTGTTCTCCCCCTCGCCATAGTATGAGAATCGTCATCGTAATCAACATGCTTTTTGGTAGATCTTTCGTTGAGGGTATGCGATCATCATCAACACGCTGTGATTCAAAGCTAGTTGACGTTGCAAAGATATGTACCTACAACTTGGCGAACCACAGTTGTGGATATGCGCCATAGTATGAGAATCGTCATCATAATGAGCACGCCTTTTGGTAGATCTCCCATTGTGGGTCTGCGATCATCATCGACACGCGGCATTCATCTCAGAGCTATTTGGCGTTGTAACAATACGTACCTACCGCCTCTTGGGGAACCACCGTTGTAGATATGCGCCATAGTATCAGAATCGTCATCATAATGAGCACGCCTGTTGGTAGATCTCCCATTGTGGGTTTGCGATCATCATCGACACGCGGCGACCATCTCAAGGCTATTTGGTGTTGTAAAAATATGTACCTACCGCTTCTTGGCGAACCACCGTTGTAGATATGCGCCATAGTATGAGAATCGTCATCATAATGAACACTCCTTTTGGTAGATCTGCTGCTGTGGGTCTGCGATCATCATCGACACGCGGCATTCATCTAAAAGCTATTCGGCGTTGTAACAAAATGTACCTACCACTTCTTGGAGAACCACCGGTGTGGATGTGTGCCATAGTATGACAATCGTCATCATAATCAACACGGTTTTTGGCAGATCCCCCGTTGTGGGTACGCGATCATCATGAACAAGGGGCGATCAGCTCAAAGCTACTCGGCGTTGCAGCGATATGTACCTACCACGTCTTGGCGAACCACCGGTGCGGATCTGTGCCATAGTATGAGGATCGTCAGCATAATCAACACGCTTTTTGGCAGAACCCCCATTGTGGGTCTGCGATCATCATCGACACGCGGCATTCATCTAAAAGCTATTCGGCGTTGTAACAATATGTACCTACCACTTCTTGGAGAACCACCGGTGTGGATGTGTGCCATGGTATGACAATCGTCATCATAATGAACACGGTTTTTGGCATAGCCCCCGTTGTGGGTACGCGATCATCATGAACACGTGGCGATCAGCTCAAAGTTAGTCGGCGTTGCAACGATATGTACCTACCGCGTCTTGGCGAACCACCGGTGCGGATCTGTGCCATAGTATGAGGATCGTCCTCATAATTAACACACTTTTCGACGGATCACCCATTGTGGATATGCGATCATCATCGACACGCGGCGATCATCTCAAATCTAGTTCGCGTTGTGACGATATGTACCTACCGCTTCTTGGGGGAACCACCGTTGCGGATATGCGCCATAGTATGAATATCGTCATCATAATTAACACAATTTTTGGCAGATCCCTTTTGTGGGTATGCGATCTTCATCAACACGCGGTGATTCAAAGCTAGCTGGCGTTGTACCGATATTTATCTACCGCTTCTTGGCGAACTACCGGTGTGTATGTGTGCCATAGTATGAGAATCGCCATCATAATGAACACGTTTTTTGGCAGATCCCCAATTGTGGGTATGCGATGATCATCAAGACGCGGCAACCATCTCAAACCTGGTAGGCGTGTTCACGATATGTACCTACATGTACCAACTTGTACCTGGTGGACCGACCCAGGCGAAACCTTGGAATGGTACGCCAAAGAATATTTAAACAGGCAGGAGACCTATGATATGATGTGGGGAAACATTTGAGGGACATTTTGTTGGCCTGCTTCTGACACTGCGTCATGGAACGCAGTCAACTGTTCAACAAACAAATGATTTGAATGGTATCAGACAGATCGAGCATAATCAGTCGCTTAGGATGAGCAAAAGATTTCACGAAGGTAACCTAGTGGGTGGTTAGCACTCTTACAAATGTACTTGATACCCCTATTGTAAGACAGATTAGTTGTAATGTTGACGCGTAGGCGTTTGTGTATATTAACGACAGAGAGAGCGGAGCCATGATTGCAGGGAGTCAGGTCAGCCACTATTATGTGAAATCCTCCTCGCCATACATTTATTAACATTGAGAGCCGTAAACTGTGCATCACACCAATTTTGAAATTATGTTGAGTTTACTTTGAAGGAGGAGGGTGCTCGATTCGCCAGGGATTTCGCTTTACAAAACACGGTCATATGCAAAAAGTATAATGTGTGAGATAACACTATTTGGAAAGTCCTTACTGTTAATTACAAAAACGAGTGGTCTTAGTGACGATGCTTGGGTAGCTAAGCGTGTGAAAATAAACGCCCTTTGTCGCCATAAAACAGAATCAGAAACAGAAACAGAAACAAAATCGTTATTGCTCATTTACCATGTCAAGAATAGCTAAAGCAGGATTCAGTTTGACTTTCAACCAAGAATAACTAATAAAAAACTGCTATTTATTTTCGTCTAATATTTCGTCTCAGCTGCTTTCAAGTCTATTTGAGTGCAAATGCCTTCGAGTGAAAATAACAAAGTGCTTAAACGCGAATGTAATATATCGTGATTGTGGTAGGTAAGATTTAGTATAACCTTTTGTCCCAACTTTACATTTGTTGCTAATGGATACCAGTGGGTAGATTACAAATACATGTCCTCCATTATTTTGTACGCTTTGTTTCATATGGCACAAATGTAACAACGCTTCTCACGAAACGAGCCTGCCTACTAGATTTGAAATAGCTTAATTGACCTAGCCTCGAGTATGCCGGCACGTTGTGAGACTACAACACAAAAACTAGGGTATATGCTTTGGAAATGATTCACCGTAATGCTCTGTTTTATTTGAACATCTTGAAGGGGCCGCGCAAGACGACAAAGACAGAAGGCAGAAAACACACAGGAGATCGCTTAACTTGCAACTAACTTTATTAGAAGGCATACACATACTTAAGTACTACAACGTATTCCCACATGCTCTCCCATCGATGGCGTTATTATCCTTGGACAGGCAAACAAGAGGGCCCTATAACCTGATGTCATGCTATGAACCGGTTTAAAGGTCAAATTCACTGTTATGCAAATTTAATAAAGGTGCGCTTACACAACGTGACCCTTTTTACTGATATGGTAAGTCTCAACAATCTCCCTCATAGTCTGATTGCTATCTGCAGAAAGCATTGTGGTGTCGTTAATGCCCCTAAAAAGATAATCAATTGATGGGAAGTGGGCACAGGCTGTCTCCACTGTTTAGTTTAGTTTTATTACCTTAAAGGCCCCTTTCAGGAGGGAATTACATAAGTGCTGGGTTTTTTATTTATATAAAGAACAAGCAAGGAAGATTAATTAACCCTTAAGATGATCACTAACGTAATCTTGAAACGTAGATGTTCAAGCGATGACGGCGATATCCCGGAGGCCTTTCTAATCTGTAGCTGCTCGATAAAAGAACGAGGCGCAAAAAATAGTAGTATGCGATGATGGGCGGCCAACATGAAATGGAGGACTGGTGCGGTGAGATATGCTTGCAGCAGCTGTTCTATAAGGTGGCCGATTCAGTGAAGAATGAAATATTTTATGATAAAGGGCGAGACTGGCAATGCGGCGACACGTCGAAAGGGGCAGAAATTCGGATTTAGCTTTCAAAGATGAAAAGCTGATGTCATACGAGTGTGAAGCGTGAATGAATCTAGCGGCGCGATATTGAACTGCTTCTAATGCATTTAATAAGTACGCTTGGTGCGGGCTCCAGACAGCAGATTAATATTCTAATTTTGGTCTGATGAGTGGCTTATACGGGAGCAATTTTACATATCGGGTAGGGGAGGGGGGAGCAAGGCGGAGTTGGCGCTTTAAAAAATTGAACATTTTATTTGATGCTAAAATGATGTTACTAATATGAGTACACCATGATAACTCGCAACACAAGGTTACTCCTAGATATTATAACCATGGTGCTAATTCAATTGTTTTGTTAGCGATGGAATACTGGAAGCGATGCAGACTATGGCAACGAGAAAAGGACACAATATTGCATTTAGTAGGATTGAGGGACATTAGCGAGTTCTCACACCAATTAAATGCGCTGTTAACATTTTCCTGCAGAGTAAGTTGAATATGAACGTTACTAATAGTGTGGTAAACGACACAGTCGTCGGCGAACATTCTAATACTGCAGGAAACATGACCGGGTAAATCGTTAATGTATATTAGTAATAAAAGAGGACGGAGCACAGTTCCTTGCGGCACGCCTGATGTGACCGGAAGTGTGTTAGACAGGTGGCTATTAACAAATACTGATTGAGAACGATTCATTAGATGGTTAAATCACGTTGGCGGGCTAGTTGGTTAGAATCCATGGTACAGTGCGTAAGCGCGACTGAACAAGGACGTAGAATGCGCTGGTGTCTATCTATCTGTTTCTTTCTACGTCCTCGTTCAGTCGCGCTTATGCATTCTACCATGGATTCATTAGAAATTGTTCAATCCATTGAAGAATGTTAGGATGTAGGTTGAGCTGTGAAAGTTTTATCAAAAGACTAAAGAGACTGCTAGGAGAGGCTGCACTGTTAAGCACACGAACCAGCCTGTGTACTGTAGAATGGGATTCGTTTACCAGCTTCCGTTTTTCTGCGGTCACGTCTATAGCGGCCAAACAGGTCGATGCCGGAACATTAGATAGGTCCTCGCTAGCAGGTAATGTTTATTCACACCCTTATGAAGATTAACAATGAGTTTCTGGTGAGAACGTTATGTATTCTTCATGCGAAATCAGACATTCATTAAAAATGCATCTTCTTATGTTGTTTGGCATCACAAGTACATCAGAGACTCAAATGGCAATGCACCTTAAGATTTCTGATGAGAGGAGTAGGCTGCATTTTTTTTGTTATTGCTAATGTCAAAACACATCATATATTAAGGTGTACGATGCCAAGTCGTGAAAAATTATTTCTAATGCGATAGCAATAATTGGCTCATGAGGCAGAAAATCACGCATTGTCGGCGTTAGCACATGATGTACAAAAAGGCTACAAACCCTCGACCTTTGATGGGAGCCGAAACCATTACGTACCGCTTCTTGGCGAACCATCATTGTGAATGTGTGCCATAGTATCAGAATTAAGGCTACGAAACCACGACCTTCGTTGTTAATTAGGGCACAGTTAATTAAGATAGAGTTATTAAAGGCACTGGAACTGACGACCTTTGGTGTTAATAAAGACGGTTCTAATAAGGACCAATAAATAATATATAGCTAATTAATGCACTCTAACCCAGAACATCGGGTGGGAGTCAACCCACGACCTTTGGCGTTATGGAGGCGATGTGAATTATGGCACAGTTAATATAGGTTACAGTTAATTAAGGCACTCGGACCCATGTCCTTGGGTGGGAATCGAACCCTCGGCCTTTGATGGGAGTGGATTAGATTCCTGGTTTCATGTCATTTATTATACCCTCAAGGCTTGTGAAGGCTTTACATAGAGGAGTGGGTTACAGGTAAATTCAACGAGTAGGTATTACAAGAGAAAGAAAATATAACATAAAAATGCAATTTGACAAATTATGCATTAGGAATACAATGAGCAATTCCAACAGCTATTACAAAAAAAGAACAAGATGTACAAGTACATGGAACCGCTTTCTAGCAAATAATGCTGGTTAAGGCATCACTAAACAAGAAATTATTGCTGATGGATACAATGTTTGCGGGAAGGTGGCTCCACTGTAGTGACTCCCGAGGTACGAATGACTGGGAAAATGTATTTGTGCTGCAAGAAGGGACGTGAACCATTCTAAGAATTATTGATGGGGCGATATACGTAGTGTGGAGTATGAATGAATACATCGCGCAGTGTTGTATGGTGAAAAATCTTGTGAAATAACGATAAATGGTAAACTTTACGTCGGGCTGCAAGAGATGAAGAGAAAGGCTAGTTTTCTTGGCTATTACGCTAGCAGTTCTGATATTATTCCAAAGAATAAAACGAGCAGCGTTATTGTGAACTAATTATAATGCGTTAATTAGGTTAAGACTATTAGAGTCCCAGACTGATGTAGCGTATTCTAATTTCAGGCGTATTAATGTCAGGCAGGGAGATACGATCTCTCCAATGCTATTCACAGCGTGTTTACAGGAGGTATTCAGAGACCTGGATTGGGAAGAATTTGGGATAAGAGTTAATGGAGGATACCTTAGTAACTTGCGATTCGCTGATGATATTGCCCTGCTTAGTAACTCAGGGGACCAAATGCAATGCACGCTCACTGACCTGGAGAGGCAAAGCGGAAAGATGGGTCTAAAAATTAATCTGCAGAAAACTTAAGTAATATTTAACAGTCTCGGAAGAGAACAGCAGTTTACAATAGGTAGCGAGGCACTGGAAGTGGTAAGGGAATACATATACTTAGGGCAGGTAGTGATCGGTAGCGGATCCAGATCATGAGACTCAAATAATCAGGGGAATACGAATCGGCTGGGGTGCGTTTGGCAGGCATTCTCAGATCATGAACAGCAGGCTGCCATTATCCCTCAAGAGAAAAGTGTATAACAGCTGTGCCTTACCAGTACTCACGTACGGGGCAGAAACCTGGAGGCTTACGAAAAGGGTTCTACTTAAATTGAGGACGATGCAACGGGCTATGGAAAGAAGAATGATGGGTGTAACGTTAATGGATAAGAAATAAACAGATTGGGTGAGGGAACAAACGCGAGTAAATGACATTTTAGTTGAAATCAAGAAAAAGAAATAGGCATGGGCAGGACATGTAATGAGGAGGGAAGATAACCGATGGTCATTAAGGGTTACCGACTGAATTCCAAGTGAAGGGAAGCGTAGCAGGGGCTGCATAAAGTTAGGTGGGTGGATGAGACTAAGAAGTTTGCAGGGACAACACGGCCACAATTAGCACAGGACCGAGGTAGTTCGAGAAGTATAGGAGAGGCCTTTGCCCTGCAGTGGGCGTAACCAGGCTGATGATGATGATGATGATGACAATGTCTTATAACGCAATAATGTCAGAGTTGGAGCCTTAAGAAGTTTCGCCTTAAGTAACCAAGAGCGTGGTAAGCATTGTTCACTATATTAATAATATTAGTTGCCCAGGTCAGGTTGTATGTGATATGAATTCCTAAGTACTTGTAGGAAGTTATCTGTTCTGAAGGAAGGTATTTTAAATAGTATACTTGAGAGACGTTAGGTGTCCTAGGTACATGCATAGCTTTACACTTGTTAACTTTTAATTCCATTAGCCAAAAGCTGCACCAGTTAGAGATCATATGAAGGTCCGATTGAAGACGGTTAGTATGACAATGTGTACTTATTTCCCTAAAGAGGACACAGTCATCCGCGAAGAGATTAATGTTAGCAGTTACTTGTGAAGGAAGGTTGTTAATATATATTAAGAACAACAAATAACCGAGAACCGATCCTTGGGGCACTCCGGAAGCAATGGAGCACACCGGTGAATTGCAGCCGTTAGCAGTGACGTATTGTGAGCCATGAACAAGAAAAGATTGGATCCATTTTAAAAGATTAGCATCAATATTCAGATGACTTAACTTGTAAACTAGACGTTTGTGACAGACTTAATCGAATGCTTTTGAGAAGTCCTTACAATATGCAGTCCGCGCATGATGAACGATCAAAAATTCGATGCGTCTGATGAGTGAAGGATACGAGTTGTGTCTCGCATGAGTACGATTTCCTAAAGCCATGTTATGCAGGTAAAAATAAATGTGTTATCTTCAAATAAGTCGACGAGATTTGTGAATAAAATGTGTTCTAACAGTTTGCAGCACGTGCTGGTAAGCGAGATGGGGCGATACTTGGTTGATACGTTTTTGTTAACAAATTTGTGGAGCGACATCACCTTCCCAACCTTCCACTGATAAGGTAAAGCGCATGTTTTGAGTGACTGCTGAAAAAGTTTGGTTAGTATAATAGAACTGTATGCGGAAGTGTTCTTTAAGAACTTATTGTTAGTTGAGTCGAAGCCACGTAAAGAATTGTAGTCGAGTTTGTCACTAAGTTTAGCAACACCAGTTGTATGAACTATTAGTGCGAACATGACTGGATAATCATATTCACGCAACTCGAGAAATTGCTCATTAAGAGCTTCCGAAAAATTGTTGAGAAAGCCTTCCTTAAGGTGAGTTGCAGCACCATATTTAGGAACAGGCTGGCTGGTAGAGTCGTCTAATAAGATTAAGTTATCACAAACAGGTCTAATTATTGCCCAAAATTTTTAATGCTTCTTTTAAGAATAGATGGAAGAGTGAAAGCAAAAAAATACGTTTAGCATGTTTTAACGTTTGAATATCAATCAATCAATCAATCAATCAAGTTTTATTTTCGCCGCAGACAATACATTGTTACTGCGAAAATAGGGGGCCAGAGAAAAAAGCTGCATCTGTGCAGCTTGACTTGTATGCCACCTTCTATGCCATCCAATGCGAAGCACTTGAGGACAACTTAGCTGAGCGGTAGATACGCTTTTTACGGTTAGAAAGTCGTTTAACGCGAGTGTTATACCAAGGGGCTTGTGGGTTAGTAGTTAAGATACGTCTGGGAACATATTTATTCATTAGTTCAGTTACCTTATGAATAAGCGTGTCGCACTTAGCTTGCACAGAACGGTCATCAAAGTTAATCAGGAATGTGTCAAGAAACGGATGTCATTTGTCATTGATGGCCTCGAAGTTTGCTCTCCTATAGTCGAGTACTGTTTTCTTTTTCCCTAACAGTGAGTGCGCTCAAGTTTTTAATAAATTTTTCTCATCCGTATTCACAAAAGAAAGTATTACTAATTTGCCCATTGTTGCCGACCTAGATTACCGGTACATGGAACCTATTAACATTACTATTGATGGTATTGTTCAACTTATTAATAACTGGAAGGTTTCATCTTCAGCAGGTATTGACAATATTAATTCTAAATTACTAAAAAATACAGTATCAGTATCTAGCAAGTTTTTATTTCACATTTTTCATCAATCATTAATGACAGGTCCGATACCCCAAGATTGGAAAACAGCCAAAGTCATACCCATATTCAAAGACGCTGACAAGAACTTAACTGAGAACTACCGACCGATATCACTAACGTGCATATGCTGCAAAATGATGGAACATATTATTGCATCTCATATTTACCAACATCTAGAATCGAACAACTTCTTTTTTCATAATCAACATGGTTTCAGGAGAGGTTTGTCGTGCGAAACGCAACTGCTTGAATTTACGACAGATTTACATTTTAACGTGGACTCAAACCTTCAAACTGACAGCATCTTTCTAGATTTTTCTAAAGCTTTTGACCGCGTAGCTCATTGTCGCCTGTTTTTGAAGTTATCATCATTAAAACTTAATTCACTAACACTATCCTGGCTTCGAAATTTTCTTTCTAACAGGCAGCAGTTTACTTTCGCTAACAGCTTCTCCTCGCCCCTTTCAGATGTTTCATCCGGTGTATCACAAGGAAGCGTTCTTGGTCCCTTACTCTTTCTGATATACATTAATGACATACCCAATAACTTATCATCATGCATGCGCATTTTCGCTGACGACTGCATTATCTATCGTTCTATTAACACCTCGGATGACCACCTGATCCTCCAAAATGATCTTAACGAAATCACTAATTGGTGTGACACCTGGCTAATGACTCTAAACTCTTCAAAATGTAAAGTGATGTCCTTCACCCGCAAACGCAATAACTTGGACTATTCTTACTGTATTAAAAATGTCCCATTATCTCGGACCTCATCATTTAAATATCTAGGCGTTAATCTTTCAACAAACCTCTCCTGGACTTCCCACATTACTACCATCTGTGCCAGTGCTTCTCGATCACTGGGTTACCTGCGGCGTAACCTTCGGAACTCACCTCCACTTATCCGCAAACTGGCATATCAAACATTTGTTCGCCCTCGACTTGAGTTCGCCGCTCCAATCTGGTCTCCCCATCAAAATTACCTAATTACCATGCTGGAATCAATCCAAAATGGAGCCGCAAGTTTCATTTCCCGAAATTATAACTACCGTTCTAGCGTAACTGAAAGATTCACCTATCACTTCAGCTACTAAGTAATCGTCGCGACATAGCCCTTTTGTCATTATTTCATAAATACGCCCACCACACTAACAAACATTCCTTACACCTAGAAACGCCATCGCACACGTCGCACAGATTATACAATCATCATAGCTTCACGCGCATCTGTGGTAAAACAGAAGCATTTAACTCGTCTGCAATTCCACGTGCCATTCGGCTCTGGAAGAACCTCCCCGACAACATAGTTTTGGAAACTGACCGTGATAAATTCAAGAGCTCACTGAACTCGCTTAACCCATGTTAACCATTAATATCACACTCACTGCTCTGTATTATTTCTTTGCCTTTTTCTTGCAGTGTTATACGTTGTTACTAACTTATATTGTTCCTTTTTATTGTAATCATATGCAGCTTTATGTAGCTGATATGTTTCATGACTTTTAGGCTGTGCACTTGGCTGCTGTTTTCATTTGTTATTGTTGTTAATTGTATGTACTTGATTGTATGCCCCCCTTACTCAATCCCCAAGAAGGGGCCTTGTAAGGTATTTCACAAATAAATAAAATAAATAAATATCTTTCGGATGGTTGGAATTAATGGTAAAATGCATAGCAGAGTGGTCACTTAAAGGCGGAAGGACGGTAATGTTGGAAGTTAGTTTGGGTTCGATGGTAAGTACTAGGTCGAGAGTGTTTGAGATAGTAGCAGTATTCCGGGTTGGTTGACTGACCACTTGCGAAAAGGAAAATGTGGAGCATAAATCTAAACATTCGTTTGCCCGAGACGAAAAAGGCAGTAATGAAGGAGGCTGAGTGTTCCATTTAATGTTCGGAAGGCTAAAGTCACCTAATAAATAAAGGGGCGATGATGAAAAGCGTGGTGATACGTTATTAAAAACATCATGCAATTCGCTACCGAATGTGGGTGGGGAAGAAGGAGATCGGTAGCATACGCCTGTAACCGCCTTCTGGTGTTGAATTTAAGTGAAGCCCAGACAATTTCCAGGTCCGTATCAACAGAAATTCGTGAAGAAGCAATGTCGTTAGAAATGGCAAGTAAAACATCGCCACCATGACGCACAGCATGATACTCCCTATAAGTAGCGAAGCGATAGGCATCATCAAGGATTTGAGAATCATTAATTTTCGAAAGCCATGTTTCTGTTAAGGCGACAATGTGTGGAGAACAAGTGTCCAAACGCCGAGGACAATAAAAAAATATTTCTTCGGCACACTTCTAATGTTCGTAAAAAAGATGGACGCATGGTGTAGTGAAGTCTGTCCACTTTGCCTCTCGCTCCGCTAAGTGAAATTACCTGCAGGAACTATGTTCCTTGCGCGTTGACACGGCGACAGTTTTTCTGTCCCGCATTTCATTTCAGCGTCAAAAACGTAGCACCTGTCGTTCATGAGTTGTTTGTCGTATCTTAGTTCAAACACAGGTGCACCGGGCTGATTTGTTCAAACATGATTTCCCCAGAGCGATACGGGTTGCGGGGGGGGGGGGGGGGGGGAGGGGGTAATAATCGCTACTTGGCTCGGCTCGGCAGACTCGAACGAAGTCTGCGAATAAGAACTGGCCCATCAAATCCACACGAACAGCTCGACACCGCCCCCTTCGACGTCATCGTCTTCACCCTACATAAGAAACAGCCCGGTCTGGGATTCGTTCAGTGGGTACACCGGCTGGCAGTCTAACGACATTACGATGAACCCATTCCTGCTTTTTGCACACGTTAGTAACAAATATGGCTCTATTAGAACGAGTGGTCGTTATTTCGTCCAACTGGCGTGCCCTCACAGTGTGCGTAAATTATTTTCGTACTTACGAAATGTTTTTCTCATGCTCTGCGGGGACGTTGAGTGTAACCCTGGGCCCGGTACTATTGAGTAACTTGTTCGTCAGCTACTCGAAGGACAGAAAACCATGCAAAAACGATTGGGTGCAATAGAAGTTAAGTTAAAGCAGGTAGAATAATCTATGTCAACTGTAAAAGAACTAGGCTCTAAGATTGCTGGTTCGGAAAGCACCGTCCAAAGTATAGAAAAAAAAACTAGTCGACCTTGAGGATAGAAGCCGCCGCAATAATTTTTTCTTTTTCTGGTATTAGCGAAAAGGTGTATGAAACTTCGGCATCACTTTCCGAGACAGTGCGGAACTTATTTCAGGACAAGTTGGGCGCACAGGTGTCCTCGACAGAGAGAATGCATAGGCGAGGGTGCAAGCAAGCAAACAATCCTCGGCCAATTACTCTTAAACAGGTCAATGACTGCGAAAAAGTGAATATACTTAAAGATTGTCAGAAATTTAAGGGAGGGGAAATTTCTGTGTCTGAGGATTTTTTCGCTTCTACGGGACAATTAGAAAAAACCTCTGGGCGAGTGCAGCTGAGGACAGGAAACAAGGCAGTACAGTGTAACTTGTATACGATAAGATTGAGATGGATGATGACATGCTTCAATGGGACAGCCCTTTCATGAAAACGTTCCAATCGTTCAAGAATGCCGCAGTCCGAAACGAACGCAATGAATAAACGATTGCCCTAAAAAGACGTTCCAGTGCATCAATGTGAATGTCCGAAGTCTATCTTAGCACATCACCCTCACGTTGTAGTAGTGACAGAAACGTGGCTATATTCGTATATTTATGACAGTGACTTAACACCATGTAGTTATAATATTTTCCGCAGTGACAGAAATGGTGGTGGCGTCGCAATAATATACGAAGAATCTCTGCGAGTGTCAAGGTTACCAAACACTGACGGGCTAGAAAGCATAATAGTCAAAGTATTCTTTGAGGAATTCCATTTAATAATTTGGGCATTTCATCACCCGCCCCCCGCGAACTGCAATTATACATTCGTAGAAAAGCTTTATGAATCGTCATGCCAAAATTAAATCCGTCCTCGTAACTTGTTGACAGGAAATTTCAACTTTCCGTCAATAAACTGGTTAACCAATACTCAACAGGCTTTCTCTAGTGCCTGTCAATCATTGCTCGACGTGGTGCTCTTGCATAATCTGGCTCGAATAGTCGCAGAGCTCACTCGCGTACAAAATTGTTCACAGTCAACTCGGGACTTCTTCCTTGTTACCGCCAACCTGCTACGCCGCAAGACCTATGTGGATGTCTTAAAAGGACTATCAGACCACAACATGCTAAATGTAACCTTGTAACTGCACACTACAACAAAGCTTCAAAAGAGACAGTTATTCCCTTGTTCTCACGTGCCAGTGACGTCGATATTTTAGATGAACTACACAGTTCGTTTTCTTCTTTTTCTTGTTCGTATGAATCACAGAGTTCTTCTGTTAACCACATGTGGGTCTTCTTCAAAAACATAGTTCACCGATGCTTAAATGATTTTGTGCCAATAAAACGGAAAATATTGCGCAGCAGCAATCCATCGATGACGAAAAACATTGTGCGTCTGGGGCGTAAACTGAAAAAAAGCAAGACGTCAGCATACGAAACGGCTTTCACCGACACAGTCGATAAGATTTCCGCACTACGTCAGTCATTACGGAACACTATCAGTAAGGCTAAACACTATTTCCACACTGTGCGTGTGAAAAACATTCTTGTCTTATCTCCAAGCAAGTTCCGGCGATATCTCGCGCCACGCAAGAAATCGGTCCTTGGCCTCTCTACAGATAGCGCGACTACTCACGACAAGTTAGAAATTTCACAGGCGCTCAAACAATACTTCAGTTCGGTATTCACACATGACGACGGTTTCACACCACAGTCCTATTGCATTGTTCATTGACCTCCAATCACTGACATTTGTATAACTGAGGAAAGCGTGTTAGATCTTCTCAACTTAGACACCAAGAAGTCGCCAGGTATCGATGAAATACCCAACACCTTTTATTCCGCTATGCTGAGTGGTGTGCGAAGTACTTAACCTTCGTTTTTAAGAAATAGCTAAAATGCTCAGAGTTGCCGTCATATTGGTAATTCGCCATAATCACTCCGATTCCTAAAGAGCGAAACCCGTCAGCACCTTCTTCCTACAGGCCGACTTCTGTGCACTTCAGTCAAATTGCTAGAGCACATCATCTGCAAACACATAACCAATTTTCTCGAGGAGAATCACGTTGTTGATAACCCACAGCATGGGTTCCGTCGCGATCTTTCCACTATTACGCAACTGATGTCCATGACTCGGCAGCAGCATTAGATAGGCAAAGTCAAGTCGGTATAATTTTTCTTGACTTCGAGAAGGCGTTAGACCGCTTATCAAATCACAAATTATTGCTGAAATTAAAACCCATATTAAAACACGACTTCCTTCTCTCATAGATTGTAGCCTATCTTTCGCACAGACGTCAAAGTGTAGTTACCTATGGTGTCCTTTCTGATGCGGTGCCAGTGGATTCCGGTATTCCGCAGTGCTCTGTCCTAGGTCCCCTTTTCTTTCTAGTGTTCATTAACGACATTGCTGAAAACATACATGTTAAAATGCTACTGTTTGCAGATGATTGTATAATTTATTACGAAATTTCTAGTCCTGACGGTCAACTTTTTTTAAGCGATTTTAAGCGGCTGTTGGCCTCCCTGTATAAATTTAAAATTAAATTGTGGGATATTGCGTGCCAAAACGAATTCTGATTATGAGGCACGCCGTAGTGGAGGACTCCGGAAATTTCGGCCGCCTGGGGATCTTTAACGAGCCCCTAAATCTAAGTACACGGGTGTTTTCGCATTTCGCCTCCATCGAAATGCGGCCGCCCTGGCCGGGATGCGATCCCGCGATCTCGTCCTCAGCAGCCCAACACCATAGCCACTGAGCAACCACGGCGAGTACCCTGTCCTGTATATATATATATATATATATATATATATATATATATATATATATATATATATATATATATATATATATATATATATATATATATATAATGTTTCCTAGTACAACCCTAGGGGTGTTAGCCAGCACCACCACTCATAGACCTAGGCGGCGGATGTGGCACATATTTTCTGCCGCAGGCGTCACGAGAACGTGACCTTTTTGGGTGAAATCAATGTCTCCTCTCCTGCTCAAGAATCCCTCACCTTGGAACTGTTTTTCTCGGCGAAGACGCTTAAGCAGGAAATTGCTTTTCGTGCTATAGTGTCAGAGAAAGCGACGTGGCAGGTCTGTGTCGCTAGTTACCTACAGAACTGCTTAAGGAGGGAAGAAGTTTGGGCGTGTTGGTGAGATACACACAGACTCGGAAACATAGCGCAAAAAATGACACAGGGACAAGCAAGAACACAGGACGAGCGCTAACCTGTGTTCCTGCTTGTCCCTGTGTCATTTTTGCGCTATCTTTCCGAGAACTGGTTAGCTTCACTAGTTTTTTCAGACCCCTTTTGCTTGCGTAATTCTCAGGCACTAGTTCAGTAATTGGGAGAGCAAAATCCTGGTGATTGTACAGCTTTTAGCATGGATATCGAAGACCTGTATTAGTCCTTGCCGCATGACGGTTTGCTAAATTCCGTAAATGAGTGCATTAAAGAACAAGTGCAAGAGTCGTCTTTTGTTGACAGATGCGGTGTTTCCACGGGAGCTTTTCTAGAAATTCTTTCAATATACGTGAAGTCGACACTGACTGGGTGGAGAGATGGCGTTTTTCTGCATAAATCGGGCATTTGTATTGGCTCAAAGGTTGCCCCTATTCTTAGCAATATTTACCTGAGTGGGGTTGACAGCTGCTTAGGAAAGCCTTAGGTGATAGCGTTATCAAGATATTTCGTTACGTTGACGATTACCTGATTTTCTGCAATAGGGAAGAATTCGATTCCGCTGCTACCTCAGTAAGTCAGCAATTTAAACTTTATGGGGGAGGATTAAAGTTTACCAAGGAATTTTCTCAGCGACGCGTAATTCAGTTTCTTGACATTTCCTTGATCTTCGAACAAAATCATGTTTGTTGGCAGTACTCCCCAAGATCTTCGAAGCCATTGCTAAACTTTCAATCCAAGCATTCCGTAGTAAAAAACGGAATCGCCATGTCATGCCTTAAGTCTTCTCTCACCAGATCCTGCACGCACAAAATGAGCGCCAGTTTTATTGCGCAGGTCCGGCGCCTATTAGAAGCAGATTATCCTAGTGTTGCAGTGGCCACTGTGGCTCAGTGCCTAAAGAAGTCAGTTTCGAGGGGGATGGACGTTATTACAGAAAGCAGTAATAGCAAAAAAAGAGTAGTGGCTATTCCGTACATTCATTCAGTGTCACACCGGCTTAAAAAAGTTGCAAGTAGATATGATGTTAATGTTGCTTTCACTGCTCCCAATAAGCTAGGTAAGATATATGCGCTGCCCTAAAGAGGAAAAAGGAGCAGGTAAAAGGCAAAAAAGAACAGATATTTTTCCAGTGAAGCACATAAGAACAATAGTTTTACTGACTGTCGTATGGGTGTGGTTTATAAAATTCCCCTTAGCTGTGGCCAGTTCTACGTAGGGCAAACGGGGCGGTGTATCAAAATCAGAGGCTAATGGAACATAAAAAGTCATTAACCGGTGGATCGCCTTCTAATATTTCACTACATTGCCGAGATTGTAACTGCAAGCCAGAGTTAGATGAATGCGCGATATTGTACAGGCATAAGAATGAAGATACGCGACTTATGGTAGAGGCATGGCATATCTATAATGGTGGAAGTGCGTGCGTGAGTCAGCCTTCGATTACCTTACATGAGGAAGAGATTAAGTGCCTTAACAGTTATCTCTCACGCAGACCGGCACAGGTACTCGACTGACACGTGGTGATACCATTCCTGAGCTTGCGCAGATGAGTTTTCTGTCTTCTTTCTTTCTTCGCCTCAGTGCTCCCGTCAGTTGATAGCCGGCGTTCATGTTGTCCACTTCTCTACTCTTGTGTCCTGTCTGCACGCCTCACCTCTTTTTTGCATAATGGATAACAGAGTTCTGCTGTTTGCCTGTGCACTGATAATGACGCCATTTATGGGAGAGCATGTGGGTGTATGTTGTAGCTAAGTAGCTAAGTGTGTGTAATGCCTCTAATAAAGTCAGTTGTGAGTTTAGGGCTGTCCTGTGTATTTCCTGCCTTCTGTCTATGTCGTCTTGCGCTGCTCCTTAATTATGTTCAGCCAGTCCCAACTGCACAAATGTCGATTCTTCTCTGTTTCATTTAATAATTAGTTTTTGAACACAGAAGCACCCATTCGCTAGCAGCCATTATGGAAACGCATTTATTTCACGTTTTACAAGGTCTTGGAATCGTTCATAAACTGAACGTTCTCTTTCCGCAAAAATATAAAAATAAAGAATATGTTACACGTGAACACATATTGCTCGCACATAATACATCTACAACATTTACAAAATCAAGCCTTGAGGAACATCAATTTCTCTAATTACGTGTCACATGCAGCACCAATTTTCAGTTCCTTAAAAATACTACCATTACGTTACAGGCTCGAGCTAAAATTGGTTTTACTAATATACCGCACACCAAATCATGAAATAATTTTAGATGCATTTAATAACTCTGCTCTTACCAACACTAATAATACGAGATTTCCATCTGACAACAATTTGTTGCTCCCTCGAATAAACACTAATTATGGAACGTTTACTGCCCTTTTTACGGCCATTAACTACTGGAAAATACTACCACCCCATATTAAAGCCTGTCGCACAACATGCTTTTTTGTCGCATAGTCAATATAACATTTGCACTTTGCGTATCGTAAGCATATATTTGTCTTTATTTATCTGTTACATTAACCTCGTGTTCTTTGATATGTGTCATTCCTATGTTTCCATAAAGTGTCAGTTACTACAAATTTATTTACTCATACGCTGTATCGGTTTCATTTGCTTGTGTTTTGAAGTTCAATTATTGTAAGCACCTTCTCGTATTTTGTTTATTTGCTTCATTAACTTCGTGTTTTTGATGTCTGTCGCTGTTATGTTACCATAATGCATTAATTCCTGCTTTGTTAAATTACTAATAGGAGGTCCCGCTGACAGTTCTTCTAACTCCGGGACCTTCTTCTGTACTAATGATGAATGATGAAAAACGCTGCACTTGTGTCAAACCATTAAAAGACTCAGCGCCGTGAAGACAATCAACTCCATACGGCGCAAGAGCTAACTTATTTATATGCATTCTTTGTTTACTCCGACCATTACTGAGGGCAACATTGTTTTCCCTGAATTTTTAATTAGCATTGAGTGTCATCATTCTCGATACGTTTATTGCATTATGTCTGTAGGATGCTCGCTTTAAATTCGTTACTTTAGCTGAAACTATTGTGCGTCCCCCTCACGCACTGTCTCAAACATGCCGACCACGTGACAGGCACAATGGCTGGCAGCAGTCGCGGGCGGCCGATTGCGGTCAGCACGTCTCGGCCCGCTGCTTTTCGGTCACTGCGTGAGAACGGGGACGCCGCAGCAGCGGTGCCACAAGTGCGCTCTCGCTTTTCAAGGTCGCTCATGATGCACGGACGACTAAACCAGAATGGTGATAGGTAATGGTGTACCGCAAAAGAGTGTTTTTTTCACCGCAGTCACAGTGAGCAGTATTTTATGTGAATATATTTAAGAGGCACTAGTGTGTAACGTAAGCATATTATATTACATTATACGCCAGCTGCTTCCACTCTCGTACCTTCTACCGTCCGGACATCTGTCTATACGATAGCTTGCGCATTCTGTGCACTGCGCGGACTCTTATTTTTCGCACTTTAGACATATATCGACAAGGTACGATCCACTAGGTCCGTAGCCGGTAATTGTGTTACAGTTAAATCTCACTGAACTTGTTCTGAAAGCTTGGAACTGAGTTCAGGCGAGTTCTGCTTATGAAGGACTCTTTACTGCTCTATATTATTGTATTGCCCTGTAAGACTGAATTCTAACATTGCTAACATTATTTTGTGGTGTGAAGAAGCCTGCCTAAAACTCACTAAGAGGTTTTACTGACCAGAAGCTGCTTGTTTCTTCCAGGTAAGCTTTATCACGGCTTTGCATTTGTTGCTAGGAAATACAACTAGGCACATAAAAAATTGCCGACGATTAGCTCACTTTTTAATTCGAATTCTGAGCGCAGCTCTTCAGCTACTTTGGCTTTTCGATATATTGAGGCAAAGAATTCGAGCAAGACACGTGTGCACAGTTAGAAACAACTTTTTATTCTTCGCACGTATTCCTTCTTCAAGAAACAGACCACTCCCATTTCATGGCTCAGAAAGAACTGGCTGAGAATAAGCCATTTATATAGGCCGACGCATTATATTATAATATGAACCCTCTGTGAGCCTCGGACAATCTGTCTCGTGCGGAACATTTCCCACCAGTCGCCGCAAACGGAGCGTAGCTTGACTGCCTCGCTTATCGGAACGTCGCGGGAGGCAGCGCGTAGGCGCATGGGAACGTTGCGCGGCGAACAGATGGCTGCCGCAGAACACCGCGCGCGCTCTCGCGCGGTCGCCGCCGCGGAGGAAGGGAGGGCGTAGTGGCGAACGGCTATGCGTTTCGGCATCATCGATATCAGCCGCCACAGAGCCGGCTCCCTGATTGCCACCACACATGGGTGGCATTGGAGGAGGAACGAAGAGAGCAAGGCTCGCGCCGTGCACGAGAGATGGCGCAGGAGCGCGCGAAGCGAGAGCAGCGTGCTGGCCCCGGTGGAGGTATGCGCCGAGGCATCGGCGCGCCGCCGACTGCCCTCGTTGCGCCGCCGCCGATGTTTTCACTCGGCGTGATCGGCACGTCCTCTAAATACGAATAAATGTATTTTTCCCCGCAAATGTGCCTGTGTTTGAAATTTTGTTTTGTCTTTTTTAATTCTTTTCTCTGTCTGAGGCCGATAATCGTGTCAAGGAGTTGAGCAATGAAGCAAAACAAAACAAACAAAAGCAACCCCGCTCTCCGCGCGGCAGCGCAACGTGCAATTCCGAAACTTCTGCAAAACGCAACATCGCGCAACGAGTAGTATCGGAACGTAGGAATCACGACTCTACGGTCGCGTGCTCTGCGGCTGTGGCTGGAATCGGCGACATGTCCGAAGACGGCATCAGCGCGAGAGTACGTGTAACAAGCGAGATGGAGTTTTCTAGCCCTTACGTTTTAAGATGACGGTTGGAAGTTTTCGAATTATTCCGTTGCATTCGAGGGTGAAGTCAAGTTTTGTTCGGAGAAACTTTGGACATTTGGCGTACCTCACTGGGGGAAAGGAGAAGACATTGGAAGTGACTACTAATGCGAGAGCTGCTTGACCAAATCATCAAACGACAACAACTCAAAGCCGTTCGAATCGTGAGTAGAGCACCTTTGCTTCATTACGGAGCTAAAATATTAAATTGGGTCGCAGCTGTTTTATCGTTTCATTGTGAGAATTTATATATTTTCCTCTTTCCTCCGCAGCTGCAAGATTAAATGCTACGCGAACACAGTAAGCACGTGGAACTTTCAAAGCCACTTGATGGATGCCCACAAACTACAAGACGACTGCAAGAAGGGGGCAGCTATGGCTGCCGCGACGGTGAAGCATTTTTTCCAGACGATTCCCAGGCGCAAGACGACAACGTCGTCAAGAAAGAGCTTGCTCGCCAGAGACCTGGTCCTCTTGATCGCCAGAGACCTGCTGCCGTTTAACAATGTGAATGGCGAAGGATTACAGGTGGATGACAGCTATAACGCAGTTTCTACGCTTTTCTTTTATAGTATTACTGTAAGTGTGAACGAATAGTGGCCATTTCTTTTCTGTAGGACTTCTTCATAAAATATGAAGTCATCAGAGAGCTCCGAGAACTCCCTGACCGAACGACGTTGTCGAGGGCAGCGCTGGATGATGTGTACCGTGCCATGCACGGGCAGGTGAAGAAAATGGTGACTAAGGGGTCAAGGTTCTGTGCCGTCACGTACGATCTGTGGACCGACAGTTACAGGCGGCGAGCCTACACCACGTTCACTTGTCATCATATTGATGGTATGTTCAGCATGTTGTTTTCGGACTCCTGATCCCAATACGCGCGTGCCTCAATCCATGTATTAAATTTCGGTGCGTGCTTCCAAAGTACTTTTCTGAATTTTTCATTTACCTTAAACTGACGTGAGCTTTCAGACAACGCAAATGAAAAAGCTTTGTTTCTGCTTCTATGTCTAAAAATATATTTATTATATCACGAAAGCATTAAATGATTGTATTAATAGTGGGCGACTGTAGCGAACACACTTGAAGTGTGTTCAATTCTGTGTTCCTCTCCAGCTGGTTGCACGCAGTGACAGGACTCTCTGCGCGTGCCACCTCGGACGATTGCATACAGCTCGTAACAGTGTGTGTGTTTGCGCCCGCGCGCCGTGAAATCTCGGACATGCGCGCGCGGGCGCTATGCAGTGAGGTGACGCCCGCCTGCAGTGCTAAGCTATCTAGGTGCTCGGACAGTCGCGTTCTTTGTACAGTGTTCTATACCTATACCCCTGTCCTCTCTCCCTATCGCTCCCCTTTTTTCTTTCCACTCCCTGACCCTTCATTTAAGCTGGCCGCACCTCAGGTGCTTCATAGTTCGATAACAGATGCCGCGGCTGGCACACATTTTTCATTCTTTTTACTATAAATCACCAAGAAGAAGTATTTTGTTGGTGAGGGAAGCGGCGTACCACGCTGTTTCAGACTGTAATGGTTGCTGTTTTTATTTCAGATAACTTCGAGCTCGTGTCATTGACTCTGAGCACGAGGCACATGACCGAGAGACATACAGGCGCTGCCATCATGAATGAGTTTCAAAGGCGCCTGGAAGAATTCGACATGGTGGGAAAGGAAGTGTGTGCAGTCACTGACACCGGCTAGAACATGAGGAGCGCAGCGAGTCTCCCGCATACGGAACACCACCTGTGTGTTGGCCACGGCCTACACAACCTCGTCATCAAGGACGGATTTGGAAGTGTCCCAAAACTCGACAGTTTGCTATTCAACTGCCGTGACATTGTGAAAACTGTGCACTACCGGGCCTCCGACCTGGAAGAAATCGCGGACTCGGAACTTAATGCGGCAGTGCAAGCGTTGGTCAGCACAGCCGAAGCACTTGAACATGACGAAAATGGTACTGTACTTGATGAAGCCTGTCAAAATAGCGACCACGCATACAACGCCGCTCCAGTAGCGCGGGGAGGGGCAGTCACAGTTAAACTGGGCACACCAACCAGGTGGCATAGCATATTAGCTATGTTTGATAGCCTCGTCGCGAATAAGGCTGCGCTCAGGAAGTTGTTGGCTCGGATAGGGCGCCCGTTCCCTGGTGTCGAAGACTGGTGCCTGATTAAAGAGGCTGTGCAATTCCTAAGCCAGTTTAAATGCGCGGTGGAGCTGCTCTCCCAGCAAAAATCAAGCACGTTTAATGTGCTCATCCTTATTCGAAGCGAGCTTCTCGCCTCACTGCAAGACATGTCCGGAAGCAGCGTAGTTCAAGAAATCAAAAGAGGGATGCTGAAAAGATTTGAACACAGGTTTCCTCTGACAGACCTCATGGTCGCGGCATCACTTCTTGATCCTAGATTTCAATATCTAAAAGCTGTTGAAGAGTATGTGACCTAAAGGGGTACATCCAAACTTGAGTTTCTAGCTAAGCAGATGCGTCGCCATATCAACGAATGCGACATGGCAAAGCCGACTGAATGTGACACGCGCCCTAACGACGCTTTGACGTCCTTAGCACGACGCCATTCTAGTGCGCCACAGCAGTGGACCAATCAAATCAATGCGGAGTGCCACGCACTTTTATGTAAACCTTGCGGGCAAGTGAACGACGTGCTAAAATTTCGGAAACGGGCTCAAAACGGAGCTACCATGGCTTTCATGTCTGGCTAAAAAAATTCTATGCATCCCAGCCACGAGCACCCCGAGCGAGCGAGTGTTCTCGGTGGCTGGTCTGGTCCCCCGATCTCGAAGAGCCAATTTGCAGCCACTCACAGTAGATAAACTATTGCTTATTCATGACAACTACAGTCTTTGCAAATCTTGCCTCTGAACGAAATTGTTTTTCTAGTTATTGTTTTGTTGCTAGTTTGTTAGTTTCTGATGTGTTTATGGTGTGTTCGGCATGCAGCCTTTTATCTATCTTTTTCCTCTGCTTTCATGGCCCGTAGAGTGCTGGTTTGTCAGTTCTAACAATTGCAGACTGCGGTCAAATATTGCACACATTGTGATGATTGTGGTTGTGTTTGTTTGTATCGTTTGCATGTTCAACTCTGGCTGGCGCTTATCTTGAGCTTGAATATATGCTGTCATGCGGTTCATTATGTTAAACCTATTTGAAAACATTCAATTTGTGTGTCTGTGATTTTATTTTTGCACAAACTTGAAACGTCCATTGGGTTTCGCAAATAAGAACATTTCTACTGCATGATGCTGTTAGTCGCAGCAGTTTATATATATATATATATATATATATATATATATATATATATATATATATATATATATATATATATATGCAACTGACACCGACAGCTCTACTGAACTATAGGAGAGAGTTTCGATATGCAGGTTCCAAACTTTTTTTTGGAAACTGTGTGTATGAGCAATGACTGCATTCATAGTAATCCGCACTTAGTTTATCAACCTGGCTGTTGATGCGCTCGCAAAGCGGGCAAATTTGTTTTGTACCCTCAGCTGGAAAACTGGTCACCTGATGGAACAAAGTACTGTAATGGTCGCAACAAAGTACTGTAATTCTGATTCCGGGAAAAGGACGTTAAAAGAAAAGTTACTTGGAACAAATGGTGACTAATATTCAGGACAAGTGATTTTAGAAACTGTCCAATCGGAAATGTTTGTGGTATAACATCAACTAATTATTTGACTGGTAAAGGGCTGAACCAAGCAAAAGGTGGGCGTAGAAGAGGTCTCTTTCTTTTTTTTTTTTTTGTAAAGGATATCGTATAAACACAATCTCATTAAGAAAAAAGGGAAAGTACGATTAATATATCGAGTGTCTCGCGCGTCGGTGCCGGCTTTGCAATTCTAGAATAATTCACTGAATCCGTGCGCAATGGAAAAATATAACCGAGGCGTAGCAAAAAAAGAAAGAATATAATTGCGACTACGACGCAGAAAACAAGAAAGGTTCTGCACGTTCGTGGAGAAAGAAATATATAAACACAACATTCGCGCTTGAGATATGTGCCTCATTTTTTTTAATATGGCGCCAAAAAACAAGATTTACAGAACATTTTGCATTTCTCTCATCCTTCGACCCCTCTGTAATTGGTCATCTCATCCCTTAGTACGAAATGCCCTAAGTTTTCAACCAGTTTAGCAAACAAGGCTGTAGCGAAACAGCGTTTTAAATTTATGGTTTAGCTTGTCACGCCGCCGGCGCCGCCGTCGAAACATGGCTTTGCGCCGCCGCCGATGAAATGCGCGGCGCCGCGCCGCCGACGCCGCCGACTAGAAACGACCGGCACGCCGCCGCCGTTCGAAACCGACACGGCGCGCACCTCTAGGCCCCGGCTACTGAATTGGTTACGGCGAGGAACAACGGCAACGCGAAACGCAGGAACGGGCGCCAAAGAGCTGCGTCCTAAAAATACCTTTAGAAGTACGTGTTCCAGAGCGAGACACAATGCTAGCCGGAGCATAGAAGGCGAGGAACAAAGATCTCGCCCCTCGGAATTTGGACCTGCCTTCGACTACACAATGGACAGCAAAAGAATAACCCCAAGCAGGCACGTACGCAGGATTTTTTTTGGGAGGCCCAACCCAAGGTAACATTTCTATGCAAATGAGGGGGAGGGTACTTTCGCTAGTACAAATGTGAATAATCCCGCCGTTCGCCATAAATGCCAGTAAACCCGCGAAAGAAAATTGAAATTACGTGTGTCTCACATATACACCTGTGAGATACACCTCTCCTTTACTTGTCAAACACCGAACCACATCGAATGGACTCGCGCATGAAAGATGGGCAGGACGAACCTTGCCAAGAGCAAGCTAACAAGCGAAAGGGCAAAATAAAGATTTCTAGTAGCGTTTTTTGAATTAGCTCTGGAAGAATTACAGAGAAATGATTATTTTTGCAACACTCACAGTTCTTTTGGATCCCTTGTTTACTGGTCTACCAAGTGCCGAAACCGACTCATGTTGTTATTTGGGAAGTTACGTAACGATGCGCGGTCACGAGTCTCGTAAAACAGCGTAGAGATCAGGACGCTGCGGTTCTCGACGTAGTGAGCCCACCACGGAAGCTTAGAAAAACAACCCCATTAGCACAACAGGGAAGTGGCTACATCAGGCGGCTCGATTGATAACTGTAGAAGCGTAATTGAAAATACACCGAATTATTCTCCACATCTGGCGGCGTTTTCTATACTTCCTTTTTAAATAAGAAGATGTTGATTAATAAATCTTTTTGCAAGCAGTTTTCGCTATTCCTCCCTGTTTGGCTGTAACCTTGGCTTTCCCCTTAGTAGATAGCTTAATTTCTCATCTGCTTGCGACTCTTGTTTCCAGTTGCCAATTTTGCTTGAAAAGTTCTGTGCAATTAGAAGAAAACCAGACGAGGTAACGGGTGACGGTCATATTGCTTATGGTTTGAACGGTTATTGCAGTGTCTGAAGTTGGGCGCTGTTTCGCAATATTTTATTTTCCACCTTATCTAACGCATATCGCGGATTTATGGTTCCGAGGATCTGCCAGCGTCGCGGCCAGCCGTCACACGAGGAAATAATGAAGGAAAAGGGAAAGTTAAACGCAATTGTCGTTTTGTCCTGCCACAACTCGTTCCACAAGCATACAGGCCAGCTGAGTAGGAACCGAATCCCTTTCCTGGCCCCTGGATTAGTCTAAACAAAGAACGTTGAACTAACGAAGCGACAGCGTTGCGCGGGATCGTCGAATAGATGGTGAAATAAAAATTGTGTTGGCCATTATAAATAAAATACTATAATTAAAACAATAAACTACGCCCTGCCTGCTGCAATAGATGATGACAACTGAATTGATCTTGAGTTAATCGCGCGGGCACCGAATCGATGAGAAAACTGGCCTGCACACCCCAGAAGATCCCGATAACTACTGCCATCCAGAAGGAGTGAAAAAATTGACAACTATTCTACTCTATGAAGCTGGAATGGCAGCGGAAGCTGACAGTCAAAGCCCGCAAACGAAAAGCGAAGTGTTTCACATCCGCTGCGGGTCGGCCTGAAGATAGTGCAATATCGGGCCGACCCGTGGCAAAGGTGAAGCAGGCGTTAAGTACTCCCCATACGTGGGCCGCTCCCGAAGATAGTGCAACACTGGGCGGACCCCCAGCGGAGGCGAATCAGGCATTAAGAACCCCCTATACGTAGGCCGATCACGAAGATATTGCAATACCGGGCCCACTTGCGCCGGAGGTGAAGCAGGCGTTAAGGGCACGCCATACCTGGGTCCATCCCGAAGGTAGTGAAATGTCAGGCCGACCCGCGGTGGAGGTGAAGCAGGCATTGAGAACTCCCCGTATGTAGGCCACTCACGGAGATATTGCAATGCCGGGCCCACCCGCGCCGGAGGTGAAGCAGTCGTCAAGCGCTCACCATAGGGGTGCAGCGGTGGCGTAGAGGTAGAACATCCGCCTCGCGTGCAAGAGGTCCGTGGTTCGAATCCCGGTGCCGGCAATTTTCCACCGGATTAAAAAAAAGAAATCCTCGTGTTGATAAAATTGCATAAACAGGCCTGGAGTCTGGCCTGATTCCGGTGACCAGAACCGGTAACGCACTCCCTCACCAGAGCAGGAGTGGCCACCCTGGTGCAGTACTTGGCCACAACCTCCTATATGAACACAACAATCAAACCCCGGCCCTCAGTCCCCAGCAGCTGCGAAGCAACTCACCACGGCGGCGGTCAGACCTGCGACGCAGCAGAGGGTGCTAAGAATCACTGGCTCCGGACAGGCTGCCATTAGAATATGAACCTGGCAACGTTTAACGCTAGAACGTTATCTACTGAGGCAAGTCTAGCAGTGCTATTGGAGGAATTAGAGGGCAGTAAATGGGATATAATAGGGCTCAGTGAAGTAAGGAGGCCAAAAGAAGCATATACAGTGCTAAAAAGCGGGCACGTCCTGTGCTACCGGGGCTTAGCGGAGAGAAAAGAACTAGGAGTCGGATTCCTGATTAATAAGAATATAGCTGGTAACATACAGGAATTCTATAGCATTAACGACACGGCGGCAGGTCTTCTTGTGAAACTTTATAAGAGGTACAAAATGAAGGTTGTACAGGTCTACGCCCCTACATCCAGTCATGATGACCAGGAAGTCGAAAGCTTCTATGAAGACGTGGAATCGGCGATAGGTAGAGTGAAAACTAAATACACCATACTAATGGGCGACTTCAATGCCAAGGTAGGCAAGAAGCAGGCTGGAGACAAGGCAGTGGGGGAATACGGCATACGCACTAGGAATATCAGGGGAGAGTTATTAGTAGAGTTTGCGGAAGAGAATAATATGCGGATAATGAATACCTTCTTCCTCAAGCGGGACAGCCGAAAGTGGACGTGGAGGAGCCCGAACGGTGAGGCTAGAAATGAAATAGACTTCATACTCTGCGCTAACCCTGGCATCATACAAGATGTAGACGTGTTCGGCAAGGTGCGCTCCAGTGACCACAGGATGGTAAGAACTCGAATTAGCCTAGACCTGAGGGGGGAACGGAAGAAACTGGTACATAAGAAGCCTATCAATGAGTTAGCGGTAAGAGGGAAAATAGAGGAATTCCAGATCCAGCTACAGAACAGGTTTTCCGCTTTAACTCAGGAAGAGGACCTTAGTGTTGAAGCAATGAACGACAATCTTGTCGGCATCATTAAGGAGTGTGTAATGGAAGTCTGTGGTAACTCCCTTAGGCAGGATACAAGAAAACTATCGCAGGATACGAAAGATCTGATCAAGAAACGCCAATGTATGAAAGCCTCTAACCCAACAGCTAGAATAGAACTGGCAGAACTTTCGAAGTTAGTCAACAAGCGTAAGCCAGCTGACATAAGGAAGTATAATATGGATAGAATTGAACATGCTCTCAGGAACGGAGGAAGCCTAAAAACAGTGAAGAATAAACTAGGAATTGGCAAGAATCAGATGTATGCGTTAAGAGACAAAGCCGGCAATATCATTACTAATATGGATAAGATAGTTCAAGTGGCTGAGGAGTTCTATAGAGATTTATACAGTACCAGTGGCACCCACGACGATAATGGAAGAGAAAATAGTCTAGAGGAATTCGAAATCGCACAGGTAACGCCGGAAGAAGTACAGAAAGCCTTGGGAGATTTGCAAAGGGGGAAGGCAGCTGGGGAGGATGAGGTAAGAGCAGATTTGATGAAGGATGGTGGGCAGATTGTTCTAGAGAAACTGGCCACTCTGTATACGCAATGCCTCATGACCTCGAGCGTACCGGAATCTTGGAAGAACGGTAACATAATCCTAATCCAGAAGAAAGGGGACGCCAATGACTTGAAAAATTATAGACCGATCAGCTTACTGTCCGTTGCCTACAAACTATTTACTAAGGTAATCGCAAATAGAATCAGGAACACCTTACACTTGCATCAAGCAAAGGACCAGGCAGGATTCCGGAAAGGCTACTCAACCATAGACCATATTCACACAATCAATCAGGTGATAGAGAAATGTGCGGAATATAACCAACCCTTATATATAGCTTTCATTGATTACGAGAAAGCGCTTGATTCTGTCGAAACCCCAGCAATGCATGCTCACTGACCTGGAGAGGCAAAACAGAAGAGTGGGTCTAAAGATTAATCTGCAGAAAACTAAAGTAATGTTTAACAGTCTCGGAAGAGAACAGCAATTTACAATAGGTAGCGAGGCACTGGAAGTGGTAAGGGAATACATCTACTTAGGGCAGGTAGTGATGGCGGATCCAGATCACGAGACGGAAATAATCAGAAGGATAAGGATGGGCTCGGGGTGCGTTTGGCAGGCATTCTCAGATCATGAACAGCAGGTTGCCATTATCCCTAAAGAGAAAAGTGTACAATTGCTGTGTCTTACCAGTACTCACCTACGGAGCAGAAACCTGGAGGCTTACGAAAAGGGTTCTACTCAAATTGAGGACGACGCAACGAGCTATGGAAAGAAGAATGATAGGTGTAACGTTAAGGGATAAGTAAAGAGCAGATTGGGTGAGGGAACAAACGCGTGTTAATGACATCTTAGTTGAAATCAAGAAAAAGAAATGGGCATTGGCAGGACATGCAATGAGGAGGGAAGATAACCGATGGTCATTAAGGGCTACGGACTGGATTCCATGGCAAGGGAAGCGTAGCAGGGCACGGCAGAAAGTTAGGTGGGCGGATGAGATTAAGAAGTTTGCAGGGACGGTATGGCAACAATTAGTATATGACCGGGGTTGTTGGAGAAGTAGGGGAGAGGCATTTGCCCTGCAGTGGGCGTAACGAGGCTGATGATGATGATGATGATGATGATGATGATGATGATGATGATGATGATGATGATACGTGGGTCCATCCCTAAGGTTCTGAAATGCCACGCCGACCCGCGGCGGAGTTGAAGCAGGCATTAACAACACCCCATACGTAGGCCGATGCCGAAGATATTGCATTTCGGGTCCCACCCGCGGCGGAGGTGAAGCACGCGTTAAGCGCTCCCCATACGTGGGCCCATCCCGAAGAATCCGAAGGGCGCGTTACAGGTTCCCGAGTCCACAGGGGTATGTGCCATTGATCTTGGACCCTTTTTGCACTATCACCAGGATCGGCCCACATGTCGGCCCACATGACGTCTTTTTTTCTGTTAACGGACGCCGAAAAAAAAACTACGGAAGTTAGTCATACACTGATTTCGCTGTAAAAGGCAGCAAAATGTTGACGGACGAGTAAATTGATTTATCGAAGCTTTAGGAATGTGTTTGAGGGTGGTGGCGTGGGCGGAGAGGGGGCGGGGGGCATGGCGCTTAATTTGGGGGGGGGGAGGCGGGCCCCTCGGGGCCCCCCACCCCCCTGGGTACGTGCCTGACCCCAATGCTAGGGAGCCAAGTCAAATCTTCTTAATGCCATTTAAAACACCAAGAATTGACTGATATAGCAGGCTTAGCAGCAGCAATTAAGAAAGGACATCCTGAAAAAAAAGAGAAGAGCGCAAATAGGTCAAGTTGAAGGGGATGTTTTTGCAACATGCTTTATGGCAACAGCATCAGCCTATTTATGTCCACTGCAGAACGTAGGCCTCTCCTTGTTGCAAAAATGCTGAACGATCTTCGCCATGCCTGATTTATAATGTGGTATTTATTACCTGAGGCCTTATCTGAAACTTACGTGATCTACTGGCGTTTGCCCAAAGCAACGTGGCTGACTGGGCTAGTTGGTGTTATAACATGTATAAATATAATATAGTGCAGGAGGAGCTGACGTTTAAGGAAACCCTATTTTTTTAGCTGCTGATTTTACGTTAGTCCCATGTGCGTTCGACAACAGCTCATTAGAAGTATATCCCCAGTGTGCGAGTAGTTCTAAATAGATAAGTAGTATGTTAGCGATGTAGAAAGTTAACCATAATGTGCTGCAGTGGTGACTGAAGGACATAATTTAAATTTAGTGCGGTTCAAGATCAGTAACCAGTCAACGCACCAATTTTGGATGCGGTGCAGTTCTTGGTTAAGGACAGTGGCGTCTGATGAGTTAGCAATGGTTCTGTTAACCATACAGTTGTCAGCGAACATGCGAATATTAGCAGATTCATGCCGGGGCTGGTCATTATTACACCTTCACGATAAGAGTGGGCCGTGAATAGAACCCTGAGGTACACCATAAACACTTTTAACAAGCGTAGATAAAAATACTTGTTGGGAATGATTACACAACTCTTTGATCCAAACTAGTACGTTAGGTGTAAGTTTGAACAGGATAATTTTAACATTAGGCGTTGCTGGGGTACATTGTCGCAAGCAATGCCTGAGAAAGCTGGCGCTTTGTCAGGCATTTATTTGCTTTTTTGCCAGCGTCCACGGAAAATCTGTACATGATTGTCCGAAATAAACAAACTTTAAACTTCTAAAAAAATCTTCTAAAGCATCGGCAGTGTCAAGAAAAATGGCATCTGTCTTAATGTTAATGTGAAGATTAGCATGAAGATAGTAGATGCAGATGGCCAGCTGGGTTTCGCAAAAGAAACGTATGCGAAACACATGTTAGGAGGGATGAAAGAAATCAAAAGAATCAAGAAATCTTATGACATGAGAGGATGTGACGTTTACCGTGAGCTTCCAACCCGCGCTTTTGAAAGCGCCCCCAACAGGTCTGGCCATTTATAGCTGACAAGCGCAGAACATAGAATGCGCGCCAACGATCCCGTTTGCAAAGACTTACATCGCTACTTTTATTTCTTTTAATGACGAATTGCATGTTCAACGGCAAGGAATATGCATTGGGTCCTGCGTCGCTCCTGTGCTGTGTGACATTTTCTTGGCGTCAATCGACCGCGACCTGCACAGTTCCTTTGAAGATAGGTTCTACCTTAAGGCTTTTAGATATGTCGACGATCTTTAATTCTTTTAAAAAGTAACCATGATTTTACCTTTGACCAGTGTATTAGCCAGTTCTTAGATGTTTTTAGACTACATGGGAAGAGCATGCTATTTACACATGAAATCCCTTCCCGTGGCACTCTTCAGTTTTTAGACCTGTCTTTAGTTTTTGACAAAAACCACGTCGGTTGGCAGTATAGTCCACGTGCCCAGAAGTAATTAGTACCATAAGATTTGGCCCACTCAAAGTTAGTTAAAAGAGGAATAGCCACTCCTTGCCTTGGATTTGCTGTCATTGAGTCGTGCCATCACGCTATGCAGGCTAGCTTTGTTAAGCAATTGGCGAGGCTACACACAGCCGGCTACCCGAGCTCGGTCGTTGGGGCGCTGTCAGAAACATTGCTCCAGAAGGTGAAGGGAAAAAGGCATACGCCTAGGCCCGACCAAAAAGGATGCAAACCCGCAGTGGTGCCATACATCCACAAGCTTTCCCACAACTTGAAGAAAGTCGCTACTATAGGTTTGGTGTGCCAGTTGTTTTCTCGGCGCCACGCAAGTTGGCTGGACTGTGTCCGCGCATAAGCCGCGTTGGCAAAAAGTTAGGATGCCAGAAAAAGCACACTAAACAGTGCGTGAAATGAGCGACGGGCGTTGTATACAAAATACCGCTGAAATGTGGGAAGTCCTACGTTGGACAAACGGGGAGATGTGTTAGTGACCAGGCCAGGGAGCATGAATTGTCTGTAATCAACAAAAGTAATGCACATTTACCTGCGCATTGCATGGTTTGCCTGGAAGGCAGATGCCAGCCACTGCTGTGTGAGATAAAGATACTTGGCAGGAGTGGTGATACGTTAGCAAGAGAACTTTTGGAGGCATATCACATAAAAAAGAGAGGCACGAGTTGTATTAGTGATACGTCTGTTTTTCTGCTTCAAACTAGATGCAACTGTTAAAAACGTCACTGTAATCGCTCTAGGCGAGACTGATGTACGCATGCGCATTTGTTCATCCTCCCTGTCCTGCTGTAAGAATAAAATCAGTTGAATTTCAGCGCTCGATCTGTCATTTCACACTGTCCCCCCCAAGTCTTCATTTTCCTTTTTGGCGCAACAAAGTACTACATTACTACATTATCCTGACCAATTCGCCCAGCAACAAGTTCTACTCTAAGAGGTGGCCGAGGCTAAAGGCGACAGAGCACCTGACAAGTGCCTCGGCCCCCTTGCACACCATACAGAGACAAAATAGAACAACAAAGTTCAGTCAGGCAGACGTCATAACTTAAGACAGTGGGCAATATTAGTCACTGCTGCAATATAAATTCATCACAGCAAATAATCGGTACAATATATTTACGTACGCAACATAATGTCTGCAACATAAATACAGAGCACAGAAATTCAGTTACCAGTCAGCACGTTCAACACCATCCTTCATAGCTATGGCATTCATCACAAAACCAAGACGCAAAAACCAAGCACAATTTCAAAGCCATGTATCAAAATTGCATTACCTGAGAAGAGCATGACAAGGGAGAACAAAGCGCACTTTTTGAGGCAATTTACAGTATTGAAAAGATAATATCACAAGAAACTTCCTACAGTATTTCTTAAATGTATGTACACCTTTATTAAAGTCTACGTGCATACCTTTTCTGTTTTGAGCATAGGTTATTTGAAAAGATCGTGCTTGCTTTCTGTAGTTGGTTCTAACTTGCGGCATTTTTCGTTTTGGCTTTCGGGTACTGCATGAACTTGAGCTGGGCACTGTGGAAATATGTAACTTGTATTTATGGATCCATTGCAATAGCTTAAACTAGTACACCTGTTCAGCCTTCAACATGTTATATTTGGTAAATTACGGCTATGTTCTCAATGACTGCTTGTTGCCTTTAAGATCTTCCAGCATGCGCAATATTTGCTTTTGTAATACATTAAGTTTGTAGTAATAAGCTGTTGTTGTTCCCCAAGTCAAGATTCCATAGCTCATTCTAGAGTAAACCAGTGAATAGTGTAGTGCCTGCTTTAAGCGTTTGGGTATGAGATGTACTATGTAAATGCACCCAATGCTGCGAGACAGGCTTGATTTTAGTTGAATAACGTGTGTATTCCATGAGAGATTGTGGCTTAAAATCTTTTGTTGATTAACCTATTCTAGCAAGCGTCCTTCAAATCTAATGTTAACCGGGTGGCAGCCATTTTTATTACTTGGCTTAAATATGACATACTTTGTGTTATTTCTATTTAAACTGAAGCGATTTCTACAAAGCCATGCATATAAGTAATAAATAGTCATTCACAAAGGTCTGTAAACATTGCAAGGTTTCTCCGGTGAAAAAAAAACATTAGTATTGGCTGCATACATTATTAATTGCGAGGATGCATGTATTGCTATAATATCATTTACATAGATGAGGAAAAGTAGGGGTCCCAAATTAGAGCCCATTGGAGCGCCGTGTTGTACTTCGAGTTTGCTGGAGGACCAATTGTTAACACAAACATATTGATAACGTTTCTTTAGATAACACTAAATCAGTTTTAGCGCCACTCCTCTAATGCTATATTTTTCTAATTTTCTAAAGAAAATAATATATTGAACAGTGTTGAAGAGATATTTAGAGACCGACGAAAATGCATCACCAGCACGTTATCCGTGAGAAGCACTTTGCCCAACTCGTTTGTAAATATGGCATGATTTGCAGCTTTTGAATTAATTACTTTGCGGATTACAACGAAGACGCCAAATAGAACAACGGACGTAAGAAGGAGACACGCGTCTCCTTCCTACGTCCGTTGTTTTATTTGGCGTCTTCGTTGTAATCATGCATAAGGAACTCGCCCACCAGCACGTGCTCAGTACTTTGCAGAGTTTGGCTGGTTTACTTGTTAGCATACATGGTTACAGAGGAAAACTTAGCACTGCGAACTGCTCTTAGATAGTTTTTTCCACTGCGCAACAGTATTCCCATGCCTGAGCAGTACACCGAATTTCAGTGGGGTACTGCTCAGATCAATTATCTACTGGATGCGAATCAGGGTCGGTCACGTATTGGAAGAATCGTAGCTGTCTGGGGCAATCCGTGTCACGTCTCATGCATCTGTCGGTGTAGGTTAATTATTTCAAACTGACTGTTGCAGTGTCTGCTACACCGTGCTCACGTTTCTTGGGAGTTCTAGCGCTCTTTTGGTAGATAAGTGCATTGACTTTAAATGCTTCCCTGCTGATCCTGCTCGTTGTTTGAAACAAGGCATTAAAATGCCTACTGTGCCCATTATTTTATGCATTGTTACATGAAAGTCAAGCCAATGCACTTGCTCACCAGTACAGAGAAGGTCCTTCAAACAAGGACTAGTGAGATAACCCCTCATCGAATGACATTGAGAGTCAATAATAGGTACAATGAAAAATAGTCGTCCGCCCGATTGCAGCCACGAAGCTATAGAATAAACCAATACATGTTTCTTAGAAAAAAGGCTTTACAGAAAAATTTCATCTTGGTCATCAGACCCGAGGTAGTTTGCAAGGCTAAATATAGCGAATCAATTCTGACTGCTGAACTGATTTTCTATGTTCAGTACCACTGTGCTTCAAGCTATCGGCCCATTTGCATTCGCTCTGCAATCCGGTAGCCTCTTGGTTCGCATTGGTCCCGGGTGCGATCCCTGGACAATGGTCAATTTTTCTGCAACGGCGAAACATTGTTGCTGAGAAACCCGAAGGGGTTTCCTTTGCATCTTCGTGCTACAGTCGACAGCACGACGATTTGCTCTTTCATGAACCTACCTTCATCTTCCATCCCACGGGCTTCTGCAGAGCTCATTTGCTACATTCAACTTTGACATAAGAAATTAAATTAAAACACAGCACCAAATGCGCTAAAATCCTGCCAGCTTGCCGTGGAGTACATGAGGTTGCAATGCATATTCATATGCAATCCATGCACTGTATAACCAACATGTAGCGCATACAATGCCTAATTAAAGTTCGAAAATTTGGGGCCATGGCCCCTTTAATGAACTCCGTAAATGAGTGTGATATCACGATCATTGTATGTTGCAACGAGCAGCTTGTTGTGTTAAAACGCCATGTCAGCAAACAAAGTACTACGCTGAAACATGCACGTCATTTCGTATCCTTCAGCTTCACAAAATTTTCGCCTAATAGCTAGCACTAGAATATGACTTTCCACAACTGCAGCTGTCTGGAAGCATAAATATTTTTGGCCGATCTTATCATTTGCACATGATATATTATGAAAGAATAGAAGGGAAGGTGAAACCTCAAAGGCAATGTTGCCATAATTAAACTCACTCTTGACACCTAGTATAAACCTGGGGTACAGGATAGACATCCTGTACCTTCCAAATATGTTTTTATGCTGTGGAATTTCTTCAAAACCAGAGTTTTTCGTTGTTGCTTTTTAGACTCACACATCCTCATGGAAGGAAGCAACCTGACGAGCAGCACCGCAAAACCTGAAACCATAACGTACCGAATGACGGTACTAGACAGTTTACACAATGGCACCGAGCTCTACAATACGACCTCTGGAAGCGTCATTATCGTGGGACGTAACGCCAGACAACGATCCAAGTTCTTCGAGCGGGATCCAACTTTCACGAATGCCGAGTCGAGGACCTCCGGTTTTCGCAAGGCGAAAATAATCGACGCAAGTGGCGACTCGGCGACTAGTGGCCGGAACAGCGGCTACTCCGACCCAGCACCCGAGTCTCGGATAGTGAACGATCCTGAAAGCTACTTCCCCATTAAAGGCTTCATCCCGATAATAGGAGTCCCTGAAAAGAAGCCCGACCACGTTCACCGTGGTTCCCAACATTTTGTGCCCAGTGACTTCTTCTCACCCGTCGGTCCGAAGAGGAACGGTCCGGTCACCTCCGAGCCCACGACGCCTCCAGCCGCTTACTACCCACGGAAGCAGCAGCAGCCTTCCAACGGCCTTCCACCGATTGTTCGACCAGACTGGGCCAAGAAACAAGACCAAAAGACCGCCGCCGTTAACTTTCATCCGCGCCCCGCCAAGCAGCTGGACGAAGGACGCGGACCGTTCGGCAACACGCTGGGGGCGTCCTATGTGGCTGGTTCGGATGTGCCCCCGGACTACCCCGTCGCTCCAGACTTGGCAATCCCGGAGTGCGTGTGCGTGCCCTTCTACCTGTGCAAAGAGGGCTACTTGGCTAACCCCCGGCTGGACCAGCCGAACCGACCTAGTGGCCCTTTCAGTGGCCCTGGCCTCCTCATTCCTATCGACGAGCGGAGCAACGACAAGGTGGATGTGCGCAACGAGAGCGTCGCCCAGTCCAGAACGAGAAGGGACGCCAACGAGGTGAGAGCGCTTGCTTACGCAGTGTGCTAGGTGGACATGTCATAGGCGTGGATCTTGTGTGTTAACGAAGACAGCAGAGTAAAAGACAGTATTTAATCCAGTAGCACAATGAGGACCGATCACCGACCAAGAACGGCGCTAACTTAGCCTTAAATACTGCGTGATTCTCCTAAGTGCACCGGCCTTCGAACCATGAATTTCTTAAAGTGGAATCACTATATGCCCCGTTACGCGAAAACCCGACGTTGTAGTGGGCGGCGGGACCAAATGATGGCACTAAAGATAGCCGACGGCAGAGAGAAAACCACATCGAAAGTACTCGAATTGTAGTCAAAATTTTCAGGGAGGTTCCTGCACACGAAGTAAATTAACGCTTTTGAAAAGAATCTTAGGTAAATTTTGGTCTGCGTGAGAATCAAATTCGGGCCGCCGGAGTGCGAGACAAACACGCTTCCCCGACGCCACGGCGGCTCCGCGGATGCGGTTGACTAAATGTGTGCCTAGTGCGTGTGTTAGTGCGCACGTAACGTCGCAGCCATATGGCTGACTAAACGTGTGGCAAAGTGCGTGCGTCATTGGGCAAGTGACGGCGCAGCCAGAGGGTATGAGGAGACGCCAAGTCATGAGTGTGTCAACTGAGTCTATAATGCAGGAAGCATTAACGTGCAATTGAATACCGCTGGCCGGTCCTTCGAGTTATGAACTTCTCCCAGGTAAGTGAGCGCGCTGAGATGCTTGGTTCATTTTTATTTGGCCTTACCGAGGTGCAGTTATAACGCAAGTGAGTGCATGCGCAGCCAAAGAATGCGCAGAAAAGAAATAATTTCATCAAACCGTCTATAATGCTTTCGCATTCCCACACCTAAGCAGTCTGGAGTATCTCTGTCGAATTTTTTCACCCCCTGCTACAGTCGACCTTCGAGAGCCTGTGCAATTGCCCAAACTCGGCTTTTTGAGGTTATCTTAGTTCAGATCATCTTATTTGTTTTGAGAAAAGGAGACATTGAACGTCACGCAAAGTCATGCATGACTGCGCAACAAAAAACACACGGACGTAAGAAGACACATCATCATCATCAACAGAAGCAGCAGCCTGGCTACGCCCACTGCAGGGCAAAGGCCTCTCCCATACTTATGTAACTACACCGATCATCTGCTTGTGGCCATATTGTCCCTGCAAGCTCCTTAGTCTCATCCACCCACCTAACTTTTTGCCACCCCCTGCTGCGCTTCCCATCTCTTGGAATCCAGTCCGTAACCCTTAATGGCCATCAGTTATCTTCCCTCCTCATTACATGGCCAGACCATGCCCATTTCTTTTTCTTGATTTCAACTAAGATGTCATTACCTTCCGTTTGTTCCCTCATCCAATCTGCTCTCTTCTATTCCCCCCTAGTTAAAAGGAAGGGGTCTGGACACCGACCAAAAATGGTTTAAAATAGTTATTTACGTTTCGGCTCCCCCACGGGAGCCTTGTTCACAATGAAAGAAGCGGCAGAGCTGGCGCCCCTTTTTATGTGCGTCTCAAAACATGATTAAGGCACCCTGCATACATGGGCGGCAGACTGCCTTCGTGGCGATTAAGAGTGTGCGCCGTGGTTTGGATGATTAGGGACTCAAGATAAAGACGCGAAGAATGATTTCGTTGCTTGGCAACGAAATCATTCTTCGAGATTTCTCCCAGTTAATCTTATGTGATGTGGCTGCGCAGTGTTCGGCCGAAGCATTCGATGCAACGTGTCGTTTCTGGATGTCATTCATGTGTTGCTTAAGTCTTCTTTTGAAGTTGCCGGTTTCACCGACGTATACACACCGACAGTCCGCACACGGAATGACATGCACCACGCCTGGGAACTTGTCCTTTTCCAATGGGTCTTTCACATGCACGAGCTCGTGTCTAAGTTTCCGGGAGGGCACGTGCGCAGCCTGCACGTCATATGACCGCAGGACGCGTGCAAGAGTCTCGCTTATGCCGGCGACGTACGGAATCGAAGCCCGTCTTTTGGGGGGTCCAGGGAGGGTGGGTACTGTGCGAGCCAGCTGGCGCCCTACTGAGTCAATGACGTACTCAGGGTATCCACAAGCCATTAATTCCCTCCGCACAAGTGCATTGTCCGCCATGTGGTCTTCCGGTGTTGTGCACACGTTTTTTGCCCGACGAAGAAGAGAGCCGACAACAGGCCTCTTTTGCGAAGCAGGGTGCACCGATTTGTAGTTTAGGTAGCGGCCCGGGTGAGTGTGCTTCCTAAACACCTTGAATAACAGGTTTGGCCCGTCTCGCTGCACAAGGGTGTCCAGGAAGGGCAGTTGCCCTTCAGATTCGGCTTCAACGGTGAACTTGATTGCTGCTTGTATTATGTTTAGGTGAGCCGTGAAAGGGTCAAGGTTTTTCCTTTGCAACAAGTCGTCGACATATCTGAGGAAGACTTTAGGTGCCGGTGTAAACGAAGACAACGCTTGAGCTTCGATAGCCTCCATTGTTAGGTTAGCTACTGTGACGGAAATCGACGCACCCATTGCTGCTCCGTGTACTTGCCGATAAAATTTCTTCTGGAACGTGAAATACGCATTTAATAAGCAAAATTTTAGTAGCCTACCTAGGTCATGCACATCGATGGGGGATCTGTCAGGCAATGTCGGGTCTTCGTCAAGGACGGCGACGCAAACTTCCACGGTCATGTCTATTGGTACGCTTGTAAACAGTGAGAACACGTCAAAAGAAATTAAGACTTCTTCGGGTTGGACGCTTGTCCCTTTAACCTTTTCAATGAAGTCGTACGTGTTCCGTATGTGCGTGGCACGTTTTCTAACGAGTGGCGAAATGATTCTGTGAAGAAAATTTGACAGCTTGTGGAGCGGCGAACGTGTGAAGTCCACAATAGGGCGCAGGGGAACATCGGGCTTGTGCACTTTCGGTAGGCCGTATATTGCTGGAGCAGATCTATTGTGGCAAATCAGTCTGTAGTACAACTTCTTGTGCTGAGGCGGCACCATACGGAAGACGTCGGCGAGCAGTTTCTGCAGGTCCCTCTGAAGCTTGGGTGTCGGGTCTCTTGCGACGCTGGCGTACGTGTGAACGTCACTCAATAGCAAGCACATTTTTGCGATGTATTTGCTCCTGTCTAGAAGGACGGTAGCGTTCCCTTTGCCGGCGGGAAGTACCACAATATCCCGATTCTCCTGCAGCCTCTTGACGGCATCACGTTCTTGCTTGCACAAGGAGTCCACGGTGGGTTGGGCGTGCAACTTCGACAATACGTTTACAACGCGTGTGCGAGCCTCGTCACGGCGGGATTGGTCGACCAAGTTCACAGCGCGCTCAGCGGCGCATATTACTTTCTTCGTGTCCGTTGCTTGTCCCGTGTTGAGGTTGAGACCGAGACTTAGAACTGCCAATTTGTAGTCGTCAGGCTGGTATGAGGACAAGTTGTACACAGAGTTTCTGAGGGCATTTGGCGGACGTGCTGTGCGGCCCTGCTCCAGCCTTTCGAATTTCCTGTCGTGGCATTGCTCATCTTTCCGAGCGCGAAGATTGGCTTGAAAATTTGCATGCAGTTGTATGCGCGCCACTTCTTCTGGGCAGTGATCCTCGAGACGCCGCCGAGAAAAGAAAGCATCATTCCTAAGTCTTCGTACTTGGTCCTTGCAATCCATGATCCTCGCTTGCAAAATATGCCGTTCTGCCTTGGAAACCACGCTTAGTCCAAATCTCGTCGACACGGGTCTGTGAAGACGTAGCGAGCGCGGGATCAAACCCTGGGACTTGCAGGCAAGGTTGAACGTCAGATGCCCGTTGAATGCCAGAATGCGCGTACCCGACGTTACCTGACAGATCCTTCATCGATGTGCGTGACCTAGGTAGGCTACTAAAATTTTGCCTATCAAATACGTATTTCACGTTCCAGAAGAAATTTTATCGGCAAGTGCACGGAGCAGCAATGGGTGCGTCAATTTCCGTCACAGTAGCTAACCTAACAAAGGAGGCTATCGAAGCTCAAGCGTTGTCCTCGTTTACACCGGCACCTAAAGTCTTCCTGAGATATGTCGACGACTGTTTCAGTATTTTGCAAAGCAAAAACCTTGACCCTTTCACGGCTCACCTAAACAATATACAAGCAGCAATCAAGTTCACCGTTGAAGTGGAATCTGAAGGGCAACTGCCCTTCCTGGACACCCTTGTGCAGCGAGAAGGGCCAAACCTGTTATTCAAGGTGTTTAGGAAGCATACTCACACGGGCCGCTACCTAAACTACAGATCGGTGCACCCTGCTTCGCAAAAGAGGCCTGTTGTCGGCTCTCTTCTTCGTCGGGCAAAAAACGTGTGCACAACAGCGGAAGACCACATGGCGGACAATGCACTTGTGCGGAGGGAATTAATGGGTTGTGGATACCCTGAGTACGTCATTGACTCAGTAGAGCGCCAGCTGGCTCGCACAGTACCCACCCTGCCTGGACCCCCCAAAAGACGGGCTTCGATTCCGTACGTCCCCGGCATAAGCGAGACTCTTGCACGCGTCCTGCGGTCATATGACGTGCAGGCTGCGCACGTGCCCTCCCGGAAACTTAGACACGAGCTCGTGCATGTGAAAGACCCATTGGAAAAGGACAAGTTCCCAGGCGTGCTGCATGTCATTCCGTGTGCGGACTGTCGGTGTGTCTACGTCGGTGAAACCGGCAACTTCAAAAGAAGACTTAAGCAACACATGAATGACATCCAGAAACGACACGTTGCATCGAATGCCTTGGCCGAACACTGCGCAGCCACATCACATAAGATTAACTGGGAGAAATCTCGTGTGATTGCCAAGGAACCAAATCATTCTTCGCGTCTTTATCTTGAGTCCCTAATCATCCAAACCACGGCGCACACCCTTAATCGCAACGAAGGCAATCTGCCGCCCATGTATGCAGGGTGCCTTAATCATGTTTTGAGACGCACATAAAAAGCGGCGCAAGCTCTGCCGCTTCTTTCATTGTGAACAAGGCTTCCGTAGGGGAGCCGAAAGGTAAATAACTATTTTAAACGATTCCTGGTCGGTGTCCAGACCTCTTCCTTGTAACTATGCATCATCCCGACCGGGCGGGCTTCCGTCATACTCTCAACTTCTTCTATTCCCCCCTTAACGTTACATCCATCATTCTTCTTTCCATAGTTTGTTGTGTCGTAATAAATTTAAGTATAACATTTTTCGTAGGCCTACAGGTTTCTGCCCCATAGGTGAGTACTGGTAAGACACAGCTGTTATACACTTTTCTCTTGAGGGATAATGGCAGCCTGCTGTTGATGATCTGAGTATGCCTACCAAACGCACCCCAGTCCATTCTTATTCTTCTGATTATTTCACTCTCATGATCTGGATCCGCGGCCACTATCTGCCCTAAGTAGATGCATTCCCTTACCACTTCCTTCACTTCACTTTTATTTCCTTAAAGACCCCTCAATGGGGGTATTACATAAGGGGTGGGGTTTATAAATGTGCATTTTAATTGGTGGCCACATGAGTTTAATGAAGAATATTAGTATTAAGCTTATCAGCAAACGTCGTTGAACAGGTGATTTCGGTCATGTGACGGGGCAGGCCGTTCCAATCGCTTGATGATCGGCAAAAGAAGGATGCAGAGAAGGTTGTAGTTCGGCTGCGTGGACGGGTTGCTTGCAAGGAATGCCCTGTGCGCAGGGAATGGCGAGGGGGTGGGGCCAGCACATATGGTGCATGATGGAGCGAACTGTAATAGAACTTGAGAAAGAGGATTAACGAATCAATGCGACGCCGGGATGATAGCGTGTTTAAGGCGGACTGTGCTTTAAGTAGTGATACGCTAGTGTTATAAGAATACGAAGAATGAATGAATCTTGCCGCACGATACTGAATTCTTTCAAGTACATTGATAAGGTAAGTTTGATGTGGTGACCAGATGGGGGATGCGTATTCAATTTGCGGACGTACGAGCGTCTTGAATGCTAGTAGTTTGACGTGTTGCGGTGCATGACGCAGATGGCGTTTTAGGAATCCCAGTGTTTGGTTAGCGGATGCAAGTAATGCGCGTTACATGAGCAGACCAGTCTAAGTCGTATGAAAGGGTGAAGCCGAGGTATTTAAGTGTGTCCACTTTTTCTAAGGTAGTATTAGTAATATTATTCGGTGAATATAAGGGCTGATGGCGGCGAGTGAAGCACATTACTTTACATTTATTGGCGTTAAGGGTCATTAACCAGTCGGTGCACCAGCCTTGCACTTTGTTAAGGTCATTTTGTAAAATACTGTGGTCAGAGTCATTAGTAATTGTGCGGTAGATGACACAATCACCAGCGAACATACGGATTTGAGAGGAAACATTAAGGGGAAGGTAGTTAATATAAATAAGAAAAAGTAGGGGGCCTAGAACGCTACCTTGTGGGACGCCAGAAGTTACTAGGAGGGGTGCGGAGGTGCGATTATTACATGCACTGACTGTGATCGGTTAGTGGGAAATTCAATAACCCAATTTAAGACGGCAGGGTGCAGGTTCAGCTGGGAGAGCTTGAGTATTAGGCGTTGGTGAGGTAACTTATCAAATGCTTTAGCATAATCCAGAAAAATGGCATCAAGATTAACGTGTAAGTCATGGACGAACATAGCAAGTTGCGTTTCGCACGAGAGACCTTTACGAAAACCATGTTGGGACGGGTGAAAATAGTTGTTAGTGTCAAGCAAGTGCATAATTTGGGTGAAAATGACGTGCTCCATTATCTTGCAGGGTACGCTGGTTAGGGAAATCGGTCTGTAGTTAAGAGGCGAGATTTTATTACCTGATTTGTAGATTGGAACGACCTGCCCTTCCTTCCAGGTGACGGGAATGCTACAGGAGGATAAAGACTGTGAGAAGATTAATCTAAAGTACGATGCGCAGATGAGTTTAGTATTTTTTAACAGTTTAGAGTTGATGCCATCCGCCCCCGATGACGATGAGAGTTTTAGCTTTTCAATTATGGCCGTTATGCCATGTTCAGTGAATTCGATGGGTGACATAACAGATTGCACAGCTGACGGTGGTATAGGTAACAGAGCATCAGGTTCAGTGGTGAATACTGATGAAAACGGGCGGTTAAATGCATCGGCACACTCTTCTTCGGGGATTACTATAACGTTATGGTCGGCGATAGCGATAGCATTCGGTGGCTTGGGGTTTAGTAATTGCCAGAATTTCTGGGGGTTAGTGCTTAGTACACGAGGCAACAGGTCATGGAAAAAGGAGTGTTTTTCGAGGCGTATAGCCGAAAGATAAACTTTCTCTGCCTCGTAATATTTGTCCCAGGCCACAGCACAAGTGGTTTGCTTTGCCGACCGAAAGAATCGTTTCTTCCTGTTTTCTAAAGTTGATAATTTTTTGTGAACCAAGGTTTATTGCGGTTAGTCGGGTACGGAAACAACTGGAATGTGGTTATTAGCAAGGTCGGTGATTTTTTGTTGGAAGATCGACCGATTTGCTTGAAGTGTGCGGTTGTGGAATTCATCACTGAAAGTGGGGTAGACGGACATTAGTTCGTTGTTAATGGCTTCGTAGTTGCCTTTATCGTATAGGCGTATTATTTTATTCCACGATTCTCGTTCTGGAAAGGTAAAGTTAAAGACAGTGTGGATTACTTGATGGTCGCTAATTGCCGGGAGATAGGATATCGAAGATAGGCTAGACGGATTGTTAGTTAATATGAGATATAAAATGTTGGCCGAGTCATTCACTACGCGTGTTGGTTCTAAGACTAGCTGGGTCAAGTTGAAATTAAAGCAGACTTCGAGAAAATAATTTTCGGTTGTACTATGTGACGAAGGTAGATAGTTATCCCAATTGATATTAGGGAAATTAAAGTCTCCAAAGAGCAAAATCTTAGCGTTAGTGTATTTTTTCATTAGTACATCTAGGACGCGGTTGAGCTTGTCAGTGAAGCTAGTGTCTGCTCGCGGGGGGCGGTAGCAAACGCCAAATAAAATAGTTTGCGGGGTTGCACGAAAGAGTAGCCATAATATTTCAAGGTCACTTGGGTTGTGAACAACGGAGCAGGGTATCGTATTACTAACGGCGATGAGCACCCCGCCGCCTCTAGAGTGCTGCCGATTGTTACGGAAGACATGGAAACCGGGTAGGTCATGCATGGCCTCCGCGTCGGATACGTCAGCGGTTAGCCAGGTTTCGTTAAGTATCAACAAGTTACAGCCAGGTGACAAGACCAGATTAGATACAACGTCACATTTGGAAAGGAAGCTACGTATGTTAGAATATATTGCTGAAATAGTACTGTTAGGGCGGGTGGTCGTTATCCAACGGTGTGTCGGATGACGGTGATGCAGCGATTGCTATTGGATTTCTTTTACACATTTTGTAGTTTCGTCGTACATGTACTTAGCAGATGCTATAGACAGTTTTGTAGCGTAATGAAAATGCAGCTGACTTGGTCTTTGCAAAAGCCAAAAGATGTTTCCGGGCATTCTGCACAGTACGAGAGTAGTCTTCGCAAATGCTATAGTTAGTCCCTTTCAACTTGCGGCCGTTAGACAGGATTTTTTCTTTTGTTTTATAAAAAAAGGGACTTTACGATTATAGGACGGTTTCGGTTGTCAGAATGGCGGCCGAGAGGATGCGCACGTTCAATAGCCTCAGGATGCATGGTTATGTTTATTGGTCGGCGCAAAACCGAATGATTTCTTCCTCTGCCTGAGCGGCGGATGCAGACGAACTTGGGTCGGGGATACCGAAGAAGACACGGTTGTTGCGGCGGGCTCGGTTTTCTGCGTCATCGATGCGCGCTTCTACATCGGAGATCGCCCGTGTCGTCACGGCTGCAGAAGTCTTAACTGTTACAACCTGTCGCTGCAGGTCCTCGATGTGTTGACAGTGGCTCTCGACGGCATGCATTCTTCTGTTTAGTTGAGTAATCGAATTGTTAGTCTCGACTAGTCCGCTTTTTAAACCTTTAATCTCGGTAATTAACTGCGATTGCCCAGCGGATAGCGTCTTTAGTTCAGCTAGTATAGTGTCAGAGTCGGCACCGGGGTTAGTTTCGATGTCGCCCGACAGTAGCAGCAAAGAGCGCGAGACATGAATACAATTCATTGCGATGGCAAACAGATACTGGGGCCTCGGCAGCAGTACCAAAACATAGTTGCTTGATTTCTTAGCGTAGAGACTATAACACTGACTAACCTGCATGTTAAACAGCGGCAGTTTAGTGGACTGTATAGTGGCACAGCCACCGAGCCCACAGGTTGGCGCGTGAAGGCGTTGGTCTTTTATAGGTGATCTGCCAGATGTTGCTGACGCAGGCAGCTCCCTGGTGGTAGGGCTGATCACGCTCGTCACAGGCGGCGCTAGTAGAAGCGTAGGGGGCGCTAGCGTGACTTGGCGATAAACAGCAGGGGCACGGCCAAGGCACGGTTCCAGGCAGATTGACGTTGCGTGTGGGACAGCCGAGATGGTAGCGGGCAGAGCTGCGCCGATCAGTGCGACGATGAGCACCTGCATGTTAAACAGCAGCAGTTTAGTGGACTGTATCGTGGCACAGCCACCGAGCACACGAGTGCCTCGCTTCCAGTGCCTCGCAGCCTATCGTAAACTGCTGTTCTAGACTGTTAAAGATTACTTTAGTTTTTTGCAGATTAATTTTTAGACCCAGCCTTCTGCTTTGCCTCTCGAGATCAGTGAGCATTGTAAGGTGTCACATATAAGAGGGAAGATCAAAATGAAACGTTAGACGAAGAAAGGTTTCAGGAAGACAACGAGGATGGCGTCAAGAATGACGTGGTTTAACCGAAGACGAAAGAAGATAAAGAAGAAGTTGATTGGGGGGAGAAGAGAAGAAGACGAAGAGAAGGATTACGTGGACTAACAAGAACACTATAAAAGGGCGAGGAACGGCGAGACACGGGGGGGGGGGGCAAGAAGAAAGCAGCGGCGACTCGGCGGGTGAGGGACGGTTCGACTGGAAGAGAGCGACGCCGGCTACTGCTCCGATGTGCTCGTGTTCTACGGCTTTGCACCGCAGACTTGCTGCCGTTCCTGAGCCCGTTCCGGGGAGTCCACGGAGGACGCTACCACCTGCTACGACCAGGGGTGTCTCTACGGCTGTTGCCACTCTTCCGGGTGGTGCCCCAACGCCAACATCGTCGGCCACACCTGCTCGGGCATTTGGACCGGGAGCGTGTACGACGGAACCAACGACTCCGCCAGCGACGCCAGCCTTAGAACGTCGAACGCCACTCCGACGCCGGCTACGCGACCCACACCACGCCACATCCGCACCGAACCCGACGTGAGCACGAATGCCAACCGCTAACAGTAGAGCGCTAGTGGCAGTGTTACCGGTTCGTGTGTACTGATAGTCTTTATATCTTGTGCGTTAGTTTTGTTAGGTTCGTGTGCTGCTGTTCGTGTCGCGTGGGTTGTATTAAATGTGCATCTGTGTGGGTACCCCTCTCGCCTATTCCATTCTTTCGGCCAGAGTGTTTTCCGGAGGAGATCCGTGACAAAGACAAGTGGCGAGCCTGCCAGGATTTATTTCCTTGTTTCTTTTTTCTTTGTCTCGGATTTGCCGATCTCTCGACGGTAGAAAGTATGGATTTGGTAAAAACGCTAGAACTTGCGCTCAAGCTAGGGTTAAGCAAGGAAGAGGCGATGCGTCTCTGGGAGAAGAAGAAAGAAGAGGCAAAAAGGCAGAGAGAGAAAAGGGCGCAAGCACGCGCAGATGCTCGCGAAGTAGCTCGCGAGGCAGAAAAGCGAGAGGCTAGAAGAGCTCGCGAGGCAGAAGAACAGGAGAAAAGGATAGAACGAGAGAAGGAGTTCATTTTGTGGAAACAGGCGCATATCGCAGGAGGCTTTGAGGGGATCCCGGACGATCATCAGCGTTCTTTAGCTGGTACCGAGTCTCCTAGACCGGCCAGAGTTTGTCCAAGAAAGTTGATGGCTCCTTTTGATGACAAAAGAGATGATGTGGACGCGTATCTGCAACGATTCGGGCGGATGGCTCTGGGGGAGGACCAATCTGCATTCGTTGTCGACTCTCGGGCAGAACTTGTCACACCACCTGAAGGTCCACAGCTGAAAGGAGAACAAACGCCGCTGGGAAATGAGGTTGTGAGGGGAGCACCCGAGTTAGAAGCAGAAATGCCGGTAGTGGTTGGGCAAATAGGGGACGGTCCTGTATTGCTGCTTAGAGAGAGCGGAGCCGACACAGGTTTGGTTCGCAGAAGCCTGGTGAAGGATGAGGATCTTACAGGAGAAACGTCGGTCGTCACTCTTGTATATAGCACAGTAAGGTACCTTCTTGAAGCGAGGATTCTAGTGTCCACGCCATATTATACTGGACAGGTAGTGGCAAAATGCGTAGAGCAACCCATCTACGACCTCATCTTGGGAAATATTGCGGGTGCAAGAAGTGTCGAGGACCCCGATCCTGAGTGGAGGATGCTCGACGTTGAAGAAAACCCAAAGGAGGAAAAGTCCACGACAATTCAGGCGAGTGATGGAGCAGTCACTTTCTCGTTGGAAGTGGAGACAAGAGCTCAAGCGACAGACAGAGCGACGCAGCGTTTGGAAAGAAAGAAAGAGGGTAAGGAGAAGAAGTCCAAAAACAAGAAGCGCACGAGCAAAGACAAGTCCAAAGACAAGAAGAGCAAGAGCAAAGACAAGAAAAGCGAAGGCACGGATAGTAAAGAGAAGAAGAAAAAGAAGTGTTTCCGGCCTTGGCTAAGAAGCAAAAGCAGCAAGAGCAGGAAAAGCACCAAAGAGAAAGGGGGAGGCAAGCGCAAGTCCAAGAAGGCCAAGAAAGGCTCCTCTTAGGAACGCAGCGCGAGATCCAGAAGCAAGGAGAAGGCTGGCAAGACTAAGTCCAGCAAGGAGAAGGTGGCCAAAGGAAGCAAGGAGAAGGCGGAAAAAGGCAGTAAGAAGGCGAGCAAGAAGCGGGGCTCTAAGAGGCAAAGCAAGGAAAAGAGCAGCAAGGAGAAAGACATCAAGGATAAGCAAAGTAAAAAAAAAGCAACAAAGCAAGCAGGAACACAATAAGGATAATCACGGAAGCAAAGTAAAGCATAGCAAAGAGAAGCGGAGTAAGGAGTCCAGTAAGTCCAGTTTGGCCTTATAAGAATACTTATTTCAGGTGGAATATATTGAAGGCAGAGATAACGTTGGAGCGAAATTTATGAGTAGAGCCAACTGAATAGCTCTAGGTATCTCTGGGATGTATCTTGTTGCTGCTGTGCTATGTATTTCAGGGATGTATCGTGTTGTTGTGGTTATTACATGATTATGCAAAGGAGTGTGTTGTGGACATTAACTTGTTTATTGAGGACACCGTATGAACAACGGCAGTGATGTGTTAGTGTTCCGAAAACGCACTTTGGTTGTAAACATTTACATGTTTATTAAGGACACTGTATGGACAACGGCAGTGATGTGTTGGGGTCCCGAAAACGCATTTTGGTAGGATGTGTTAGTGGTGTGGTTTTGGTGTGCGCTGGTCCTCTGCGTTGTGTTGTGTGGTGTGCTGGATGCAGAATCGCCACAGAAGATAGTCGGCTGGCTGGATGACTTGAAGAGGAGGACGACGTGAGCACTTTTTCAGGGAAAAACTCTTGAGAGAGGGGGCCCTTGTCACATATAAGAGGGAAGATAAATAAAACGGTAGACGAAGAAAGGTTTCAAGCAGACGACGAGGACGGCGTCAAGAATGACGTGGATTAACCGAAGACGAAAGAAGATAAAGAAGAAGTTCTCAGTGAGGTGACAAGAGATGATTGTGGGAGAAGAGAAGACCAAGAGAAGGATTACGTGGACTAACAAGAAGGCTATAAAAGGGCGAGGAACGGCGATACACGGGGGGGCAAGAAGAAAGCAGCGGAGACTCGGCGGGTGAGGGACGGTTCGATTGCAAGAGAGCGACGCCGGCTACTGTTCCGATGTGCTCGTGTTCTACGGCTTTGCACCGCAGACTTCCTGCCGTTCCTGAGCCAGTTCCGGGGATGCCACGGAGGACGCTACCACCTGCTACGGCCAGGGGTGTCTCTACCGCTGTTGCCACTCTTCCGGGTGGTGCCCCAACGCCAACATCATCGGCCGCACCTCCACGGGCGTTTGGACCGGGAGCGTGTACGACGCAACCAACGACGCCGCCAGCGACGCCAGCCCTAGAACGTCGAGCGCCACTCCGACGCCGGCTACGGGACCTACACCACGCCACATCCGCACTGAACCAGACGTGAGCACGGACGCCAACCACTAACAGTAGGGCGCTAGTGGCAGTGTTACCGGTTCGTGTGTACTGATAGTCTTTGTATCTTGTGCGTTAGTTTTGTTAGGTTCGTGTGCTGCTGTTCGTGTTGCGTGGGTTGTATTAAATGTGCATCTGTGTCGGTACCCCTGCCGCCTATTCCATTCTTTCGGCCAGGGTGTTCTCCGGAGGAGATCCGTGACATTAGGAATGGCCTGCCGAGGGGGCAACATGCAAGTTTTCGCAGCCAGCTGCAGCTGCGAGCGTGTAAAGCTTCCCCGAAGATACCATGCAAGCCTTCAACACCCCCCGCGGTGACTCCTTTCGTAGGGACCACTAGGTGGCGCGTCAACAACCCCTCGGCGTTGCTATTACTAAACGCGATCGGCGGACCAACTATTGTCAATGAAATCACTAGCGCCTTCACGGTTCGACTGAAGCAGGGGGATTTCCTAGAAGGAGATGCCTTGCGGGGCCTTTTCACGGGCCTTTGAAGACGCGAGACAATTTGACAGCGGCGGAGGACACTGTGCGAGGTCCGCTTTGGAATTTAGAGGCGCTGGCTGGGGTCGGGCGTGACCACCTGGCTACGGGGACGCGCTCAACACGGGTTCTGGGAAACCAAAGTGCGTGAGCCCTCCTCCTCCAAGTCGTGTGCCCTCCTCCTCCAAGTCGGGTCGAATACGCCGCAACGACTATGGACAGTCCGACTGGACAGCCGCTTCCCTCACCTAGGGAACTAGGGACGAACGGAGTGTTTATAAGCGGCTGTTGTAGGCTGCTAGTGTGTGCTCGTCGTCGTGATCTGTGCTCGTGTCCGTACTCGTAAGCTGTGTGCTGTACGTTCGTCTTGCGGGCTCCATTTGGGAGCCACGCTAGACTTTCGATGCAGCTCTTGTTTAAAATGTAAATACTGTAAATAAACCCTGTACGCCTAAGTCCCAACGAAGAGTCAAGGTCCTCCTCCACCAACGACCACCAACTCTTACAACTGAATGGCAGCGGTGAGATCGGCTTAGGGCTTCTAGATCGGCCTACGGCTCGTATATCGACCTACGACTCGTAGACAGCAACGGCAGCTCACGGACTTTGGCGCACCTGGTGACCGACCGGTATCCTGATCAAGTTGGACCCGACTTGGCATTGACCACCTCTTGGAACTGACTGGATACGGCGGAGGAGGACTGGTGATATGGTGCTGCTTCAGAGGGTAAGCGTTTGGTTTTGGCTGTAAGATTTACCAGGCTTCAATTTCTCTGTGGGTTAACAGCTGATTCCGGGCGTTTGCACGCTGAGTGGTATTGTGTTGCTTGGATCGACTCTTCTGTGCCAGTTGTTGTGAGATGATTTAAGGCATTCCAAGTGCGCAGGGATTGCAGAGAGCAAAGCCATCTTCTTGCTCGCCAGCCGTTCTTTTCCTGCCCAGCGGTTTTCAGCACTGGCCAGTCGAGATTTTCCTGGCCATGGAGGTGCTGTTAGGAATGGCCTGCCGAGGTGGCAACATGCAAGTTTTCGCAGCCAGCTGCAACTGCGAGCATGGCGAGCTTCCCCGAAGATACCATGGAAGCCTTCAACACCCGCCGTGGTGACTGGTTTCGTAGGGACCACGAGGTGGCGCGTCAACAACCCCTCGGCGCCGCTACGACTAAACGCGATCGGCGGACCAACTATAGTCAGTGAAATCGGCATAGCCTTCACGGTTCGACTGAAGCAGGGGGATTTCCTAGAAGGAGATGCCTTGCGGTGCCTTTTCACAGGCCTTTGAAGACCCCAGACAATGGACAGCGGCGGAGGGCACTGTGCGAGGTCCCCTCTGGAATTTAGAGGCGCCGGCTGGGGTCGGGGCGTTACCAGCTGGCTACGGGACGCGCTCAACACGGGTTCCGGGAATCCAAAGCCCTCCTCCTCCAAGTTTGCGAGCCCTCCTCCTCCAACGGGTCGACTACGCCCCAACGACTATGGACAGTCCGATTGGACAGCCGTTTCCCTCACCTAGGGAACTAGAGACTACTGGAATGCTTATAAGCGGCTGTTGTCGGCTGCTAGTGTGTGCTCGTCATCGTGCTCTGTGCTCGTGTTCGTACTCGTAAGCTGTGTGCTGTATGTTCGTCTTGCGGGCTCCATTTGGGAGCCACGCCAGAATGTCGATGTATCTCTTGTTTAAAATCTAAATACTGTAAATAAACCCTGTACGCCTAATTTCTCCCAAGTGCCTCTCTACGACCTTCAGCCCTTACAAATGGTGGCAGTGGCGGGATTGTCCGAGAACTCCTACAACTGGTAACAGTGGCGGGATCGTCCGACAACTCTTACAGCATGCATTGCAATTGGTCATGAGTTACTAAGCAAGGCAATACCATCAGTGAATCGCAAGTAACTGAGGTATTATTCATTAACTCTTATCCCCAATTCTTCCCAATCCAGGTCTCTTAATACCTACTGTAAACACGCTGTGAATAGCATTGGAGAGATCGTATGTCCCTGCCTGACGCCCTTCTTTACTGGGAGTTTCTTGTTTTCTTTATGGAGGACTACGGTGGCTGTGGAGCCGCTATAGATATCTCAGTATTTTTACTTACGGCTCGTCTACACCTCGATTCCGTAATGCCTCCATGACTGCTGAGATTTGGACTCAAACGCTTTCTCGTAATCAATGAAAGCTATATATGAGGGTTGGTTATATTCCGCACATTTCTTTATCACCTGAGTGATAGTGTGAATATGGTCTATTGTTCAGTAGCCTTTACGCAAGCCCGCCTGGTCCTTTCGTTGACTTAACTCTAAGGTGTTCCTGATTCTGTTTGCGATTACCTTAGTAGATACTTTGTAGCCAACGGAACGTAAGCTGATCGTTCTATAATTTTTTAAGCCTTTGACGTCCCTTTTCTTAAGGGTTAAGATTATGTTGGCGTTCTTCCAAGATTCGGGTACGCTTGAGGTCATGAGGCATTGCGTTTAAGGGTTGCCAGTTTTCCTAGAACCATCTGCTCAAGAAGTCACACCAAGCGTAAGCTTTGAACTAAGTTTATTGTACCACTGAATCTGTTTACACATGTCAAACAGTGCAGACTGTGTATGCGCTTACATGAGAACGAACTGCGCATTTGTGTAACATGGTTATGAGCCATGTGGTGGCACCACCAAGAAACTTAGTTGTTTTTCTCTGAGAGCCAGTGAAGGGAAACTAACATACTTAAGACCCAATTTTGCAATTATGGGCTTAAGTTATTTCAAGGATGAGCTGCGTCCTGCCACGGGACACAATCGTGCCTTCGTCCTTGATAGGTTTGCAGCCACGATCGCGACAATGAATCGCCAAGGATCCAACGGTGCCATTCTTTAAGTTGTTTCGGTGTTGACGGAGCCGATTACTGAGGCAACGCCCAGTTTACCCGATATATTGCTTCCCACAAGAAAGCTGGAGGTTGTAAACCACCCCATGAACACACTCGACGAACTGTTTGCGGTGATGCTTTGTGCCCTTATAAGACGGGACGGCATTTGACTCTGTCAGCTTGCAAAGCTTCCCGACCTTCTTGGGAGCAGAAAAGACAACTCTTACATTTGCCCTTTGGGTCATCTTTTTCAAGTGATGGGGTGTCAGAATCAGAATTTTATTATTGGAAGTTGGGTCATATGGCAAGTATTTAGAATGCAGAAGGAGGTCCCATAGTCAACGACAGTATCCGGACCTCCTGTACAAGAATAGTTATTGTAGTTAAAATCTAAAAGCAACAACAGCATATAATAAGGAAGTATACAAGAAACAAAAAATAACGGTTACACAACAAAATACAGGATTGATTGCAAAAAATAACAAGGTTTAGCATATCTCATGGTAGCAGCAAAATTGTGCTGGAACAAAATACCAAGTTTATTTACAACAACAAAAGAAAAAAAAGAGAGAAAAGAAAAAGAGAAAAAGAAATGCGAACAAAGACCGACTACGGTAATCCTTGTCGTTAATCTGTCAATAAATATGCATTTTTAGTTCCTTTTAAAATGTGATAAAGATCTTGCGGTTTTCATTGTAAAAGGAAAGGTGTTCTATATTGATATGGAAATGAATTCTATAGTCTGTTTACCATAGTTAGTGCTGATTTTTGGTAAAAGAAAATTGTTATTCAAAGCAAATCTGGTGGTACTATGAATCATCAGGTTAGAAGGCGAGAATGGGATCGATGGTAGATCATTATTCACAAATCTAGAAAAAAATACCTAGGTTGTATTTAGTGAGTCCAGATATGGTAAGTATGTTATTCTCGTGTAGTAGGGATGTGGCATTAGAAAAGCGTGGGCTGTAAGTAATTATTCTTATGGCTCGGTTCTGAACTGTCTGGAGAGATACATTATGAGTATTATAGGTGTTACACCAACATATTGTGCCGTAAGTATTGTGAGAGTGGACAAAAGAGTGGTAAAGTGAGAGTAAAGTGGGCACGTGTGAATTAAGGCCGTGTTTTGATTAGGATGCGTATACCATAAGCTATTTTCTTTTTTACGTGAGCAATATAATTGTGATATTTCAAATTACAATCAAGTAGAATACCAAGGAAAGATGAACATGAACTTGGAGGAAGGCGGTGAGAACCGAAAGTGATAGGTAGAATGGATGGCATGTTTCGCTGATGTGAAGAGAATACAACACATTTAGTCCTAGTTGCATTAATAGATAACATGTTAACGTTACACCACCTTAGAATATTTTCTAAGTCAGCATCTAACTTATTAACGAGAGATATCGTTATGAAAAGTTAATATAGTGGTGTCATCTGCGTAAAGAATGCATTTTGTGGAAGAAAGACAGTTGGGTAAATCATTAATACAAACCAAAAACTGAAGTGGCCCCACGGATAGATCCCTGGGTCACACCAGCGTTAGTAATTCGCTGTCGATAATAAGCGTTGCGAATGGAAACAACTTTAACTCTGTTATATCAGTAGCTTTTTAGTATAGAGAGAGCAGGCCCACAAATGCCAATTGCTTCGACCTTCGAAAAAAAGATATTATGAGTTATGCTGTCAAATGCTTGCGTTAGATCGATAAAAACTGAGGGGATGAGAAATCCGTCGTCGATTATTTTTTTTTTTAGTTGGTCAGTAAGATGAATGAGTGCCAGCTCTGTGGAATATCCGTGGCAAAAACCAAACTGGCATGAAGAGAGAATCTTAAATTTAGAAAGGTATTTCGTTAGCCGTATTTCAGTTAGTTCCTCACTCACTCCCACAAAGTGGTAGAATGCAAATAGGTCTGTAATTACTTATTCATAATGAGCTATCTCCTTTCTTAAAAATTGGGATGATTTTGCCACGCTTGACTTCAGAAGAAAATAAACCAGTCTTGAATAATAAATTAACAATAAATGAAAGTATATCTGAAATTAAGTGCACAATTAATTTAATGTTAGGAGGGTGGACCTCATCACTTCCCGCGCTTGTCACTTCTGGATTATTTATAACTGCAGTTATTTCTTGTGACGTTGTAGGAAATAAAAAGAATGAATGAGGTAGACGGTTCATGCTGATGGTCTGTGTAGGGGAACGTAAATTGTTAGGAAAGAAAAGACTACTAAAAGCCTCAGCCATATCGGCAGGGGAATTGAACTCGACTCCATCTTTTAAAATTCTGGATACTTGGTTTAATCGTGTGTTCATGTATAAGAAAGAGTTGACAATCTCCCATTATTTTTTTATTGTTATTAGCCGCCTGTCAAATTTTTTGCTCGAAATATAGTCGTTTAGCTGATTTTAATTTACAGGTGAGAGTGTTACAAAAGTTTGTATATCGGTCACGTAAGTTCATGTTAAACGGTTGCCTTTTCGTTTTTCTATATAAGTTATCTCGTTAACGCAATGCTGTTAATAACTGCTCCGAGATCCATGGATTGTGAGAAAATGCTAGTTTCTTTACATTTCCTTTTGGAGGTGAACTGTCGTATTATATAATAAGTGAAAAAAAAATGTAAAAAATGTTCTTTGCGGGTTGTTTTGTGATTGAATTTCAGACCAATTTCTGATAGCAACAGCAGTTATGAAGCCGACTTTGTCCAGAACGTCGTTAGTATGTGAAGGTGGGCAAGTTCGCACGCTGGAGTTGAAGCGTAAGAGCAAGGGATAATGACCACTGATGTCGATGTGCAAAACTTTTGCCTCTGGTGAATGAAGGAGGTTAGAAAGAGCATATTCAATAAGTGTGCCTGTGCCGTTAGAAACGTCACGTGTGGGAACGTCAATTTAACAATCATATCCGTAGCTGTGGAAAAAACTAGTATAGTGAATACATATGGGTGATGTTTCATCGAGTAAATTAATATTTATTCCACCCATTATAACAACATTCTTATTTTCTAGTGATACAGTGTGTAAGATATGATCAAGATTGGTACAGAAATCATTAACTGATGAAGGACAACGGTAAATACAGCAAACTATGAAATCCTTGTTGTCCTGAGCATGAAAGCAGTTACTGAATTCAATCCAAACAGATTCGCAATTAGTAATGGTTAAGATAGGTCATGTCTTCTTCGATAAGCAATATTAGGAGAAAGAAATATGGCCGCACCACCGTGACAGCTCGTTAATCTATTGAGTATTCCGATTTATAGTTAGGGAAGCAATACAAATTTTTGTCGTCGTCAGAAAACCAAGTTTCAGTAATGGCAATTAGCGAAAACGAACTAGTTAGCGATGTGATGAAATTATCAATTGAGTCGAAGTGCTTACGAAGACTCCTCGCGTTAAAATGAATGATGGAATGAAGCCCGCTTAAAAAGGAATTTACTTGTTGGTGTTTCAGTATGGAAGTCATAATTGTTATGTGAATTGGTTAAACAATGAGCTCTAGTCTATTTTGGTTAGGTCAGATTCGTCTCGAATGCCGAGAGCTTTGCTGTTAGTGGTTTTCCTAGCCTTGATTTGGCAGTTGTCTGTCCAAAAGAACATCCAGTTCCTTTTTTTCTTCAAAGTTGGGACTTTAGAAAAGAGAGCCTTGTTGGATGGGGTGAGATGCTCGTTTACAATGACGGGAGCAATAAATGAGCCAGAAAATCCAATGTCACTAAGACAGAGTTTGGCTTTACGCGCTTTGCTCACAAAATCAGTTTTCTTAGTTCTGGAGTAGAACCGAGCAATTATATTTTTCTTGTCGTTAGCTCTGGTGGGTACGCGATGAACAATGTCCAGATCGCTAGGTGATACGGGGCAGCCAATTTTGTCTCCTACTGTTGTCATTATTGCGATATAGACCTCCCTCTGGGAGCAAGAAATGCCCTTGATCTCGACATTGCCAAGCCGAGAGTACTGTTCAAGCTCCTCCATCTGGCGAGTCAATGACTAGTTTTGAGATTTCAGTTTTTTGTTCTCAGCAATTAGGGTAGTATTTTGGCTACGTAATTCTTCAGCAAGTCTGTTCAAGTGCTCGGCACTTGTATTCAAGGAATCAACTTCCTTTTTTAACTCGACAATGTCAATCCCAGACTCCTTCATTCTTAGCAAGATCTTACTAAAGACTAGTTCATGCGTGCTTTTAGCCACGTTGGTAATTTTATCTTCCAGCTCCTCAATCTTCTTCGATAGTTCTGCTTTCGTTGGCATGTTATAAGTATTAAACAGAGACTCGGATAGAAACAGAAAACAGAACGAAAGCAGTCGATGGCAGCAGCAGCAGCAGTGCCAGGAAAAAAAGAATACAAGGAAAGCTTGGGAATACCTGCGCAAGCAGAAGATTCAGGCTTCAGATGTGGGTCATGCAAGGCCGCTGCGGCCCGTGAAGAGCAAGCGTCGATGTCGGCTTCTTTATAGGGCGCGCAGCGATACCAGTGATCTTCAGTGGTGATTTTGACGATGCCAGCAGCAGACCACGAAGTGCCTACGCAGTCGCAGATTCACCCAGTGTGGATGATTCAAGGCCGTCCAGGGAAGCAAGGCGGCGGGATGGCACCACAAAGACGGTCACTGAAGAAACAGCGGCCGTGAAGGACAGCTGCGCAAACAGAGGATTCAGGCTTCAGATGTGGGTCATGCAAGGCCGCTGCGGCCAGTGAAGAGCAGGCGTCGATGTCGGCTTCTTTATAGGGCGCGCAGCGATTGCAGTGATCTCCAGTGGTGATTTTGCCGATGCCAGCAGCAGACCACGAAGTGGCTACGCAGTCGCAGATTCACCCAGTGTGGATGATTCAAGGCCGTCCAGGGAAGCAAGGCGGCGGGATGGCACCACAAAGACGGTCACTGAAGAAACAGCGGCCGTCAAGGACAGCTGCGCAAACAGAGGATTCAGGCTTCAGATGAGGGTCATGCAAGGCCTCTGCGGCCAGTGAAGAGCAGGCGTCGATGTCGGCTTCGTTATAGGGCGCGCAACGATAGCAGTGATCTCCAGTAGTGACTTTGCCGATGCCAGCAGCAGACCACAAAGTGGCTACGCAGTCGCAGATTCACCCAGTGTGGATGATTCAAGGCCGTCCAGGGAAGCAAGGCGGCGGGATGGCACCACAAAGACGGTCACTGAAGAAACAGCGGCCGTGAAGGACAGCTGCGCAAACAGAGGATTCAGGCTTCAGATGTGGGTCATGCAAGGCCGCTGCGGCCAGTGAAGAGCAAGCGTCGATGTCGGCTTCTTTATAGGGCGCGGAGCGATACCAGTGATCTTCAGTGGTGATTTTGACGATGCCAGCAGCAGACCATGAAGTGCCTACGCAGTCGCAGATTCACCCAGTGTGGATGATTCAAGGCCGTCCAGGGAAGCAAGGTGGCGGGATGGCACCACAAAGACGATCACTGAAGAAACAGCGGCCGTCAAGGACAGCTGCGCAAACAGAGGATTCAGGCTTCAGATGTGGGTCATGCAAGGCCGCTGCGGCCAGTGAAGAGCAGGCGTCGATGTCGGCTTCGTTATAGGGCGCGCAACGATAGCAGTGATCTCAAGTAGTGAATTTGCCGATGCCAGCAGCAGACCACAAAGTGGCTACGCAGTCGCAGATTCACCCAGTGTGGATGATTCAAGGCCGTCCAGGGAAGCAAGGCGGCGGGATGGCACCACAAAGACGGTCACTGAAGAAACAGCGGCCGTCAAGGACAGCTGCGCAAACAGAGGATTCAGGCTTCAGATGTGGGTCATGCAAGGCCTCTGCGGCCAGTGAAGGGCAGGCGTCGATGTCGGCTTCTTTATAGGGCGCGCAGCGATTGCAGTGATCTCCAGTGGTGATTTTGCCGATGCCAGCAGCAGACCACGAAGTGGCTACGCAGTCGCAGATTCACCCAGTGTGGATGATTCAAGGCCGTCCAGGGAAGCAAGGCGGCGGGATGGCACCACAAAGACGGTCACTGAAGAAACAGCGGCCGTCAAGGACAGCTGCGCAAGCAGAGGATTCAGGCTTCAGATGTGGCTCATGCAAGGCCGCTGCGGCCAGTGAAGAGCAGGCGTCGATGTCGGCTTCTTTATAGGGCGCGCAGCGATTGCAGTGATCTCCAGTGGTGATTTTGCCGATGCCAGCAGCAGACCACGAAGTGCCTACGCAGTCGCAGATTCGCCCAGTGTGGATGATTCAGCGCAGTCCAGGGAAGCAAGGCGGCGGGATGGCACCACGAAGACGGTCCCTGAAGAAACAGCGGCCGACAAGGACAGCTGCGCAAACGGAGGATTCGTGCTTCAGATGTGGGTCACGCAATGCCGCTGCTGCCAGTGAATAGCAGGTGTCGATGTCGGCTTCTTTATAGGGCGCTCAGCGATAGCAGGATCTCCAGTGGTGATTTTGCCGATGCCAGCAGCAGACCACCAAGTGCCTACCTAGTCGCAGATTCACCCAGTGTGGATGATTCAAGGACGTCAGGGAGGCAAGGTGGCGGGATGGCACCACGAAGACGGTCACCGAAGAAACAGCCGCCGACAAGGACAGCTACGCATACACAGTATTCAGGCTTCAGATGTGGGTCATGCAATGGCACTGCTGCCAGAGTCCCGTGCATGTAAGGCACAAGATTTACTTTAAGGCGTTTGCCAGGAGGGGCATCGGCAACTGACATCTGCGCGCTGGATCGCGCTTCTCTTAAAATGCGTATCGTAACAGGCACTTGCACCACCTTAGATTTCCTGCCCATGACAAACGTCGAGTTTGCTTTTAAAAACTTACGTCCACTCCATGGCAGCAAGACTGGCTAAGGGCATTCTTGAAGCAGAAACTGATAATGACCCGCTTAACAAGCTTAGGATGAGCGGACATATACACAGCAGAAGGGGCTTGTTGGCTCGCGGCTGATACTACCAGCACGTGTGGCTGTCCTGAAAGCTTTGGCGAAGATCAAGAAAGCAAATAGACCTCTCTACCGGCAACTCATGAGTAGCTTTAAGTGGAACTAAGCACTTCCTAATTGTTTGTAACGCTTTCTTTGTTTCCAGAATGAAAGCACCAGAAGAGCAGTCAATGAAAATTAAAAAGTCATCAACGTATCTAAATATCTTAAAAACTGCCGTGCCTTGCACTTGTAGTGAAATGTCACGGTCTAAACATGATAAAAACAAGTCACTAAGGATGGGAGCAATACAGGAGCCAATACAAACTCCGCTGTTTTGCAAAAAAACATTGGTTACCCTAAAGGATGGAAGTGGAATTAAAATAATGCTGTAAAAGTTCTAAAAACTGACTGCGAGACATGCCGGCCTCATTCTGGAAGTAAACATCAGCATACACATCAATACATTGGTCAACACAGGGCAGTACGATTCCATGAGGCAAAGAATACTAGAAGTCTTTAACATCGATAGGAAACGCCTGAAGGCCATGGTCAAAGCGTAAATTAAAAAAAAATCAATCACAGTGTCTGAACTCTTAACAAGGTGAGTGTTGATTACAGGCAGAAGGCTCAACTTATCTTGTAAAAACGCCCCCAGCGGTATGATGCTTTGGCAAAGTTTTTCGACTGCTGTCACTCGGGAATTCAAATCGGACACCGTCTTATTCGTTGCCAGTAGTTGGTTCCTAATGTCTTTCCTTTGTGTGATTTACATTTTGACCGTGGCCTTCAGGCGTGTTCTATCGATGGTAAGGACTTCTGTTATTCTTTGCCGCATAGAAGCGTACTGCCCTGTGTTGAGCAATGTGTTGATATGTATGGTGCTGTTTCTTTCCAGAATGAGACCGGCATGTCTTGCAGTCAGTTTTTCTGTGTTTGGTTTTGGCCGGCTAATAGTTTTTGCAGCTCTTTTAGTACAAGGTCAGCAGTATCGGGACCCAGGTTACATTCGATGTCTCCTGACAAGTGAAGCAAGGACGGCACAAACACTCTCAACAGCAATAGCGACACAGCACCGCGGGCTCGGCAGCTGCACCAGAAGATAATTGCTAGACTTCTTCGCAAAAAGAGAATACTTCTTACCAACCTGTGTGGCAAAGAGCAACGGGTTAATTGATTGCATTGTGGTACAGCAACCGAGCCCGCAGAGCGGTGTGGACAATCGCAGCTGCTTTATACTTGAAGAGAGCACGAGTGTCAGTGCCGATGGGAATTTTCACAGGGAATCCAGCATCCAGATGTCGCATGGCGGCGCTGACGCAGATATAGTTGCGCAGTCGATTCCTATGGCGCAGGCGCCAGATTTCACAAAAGGTGACCGCGTGCCGGCTCCTTTGATGAGGGGCAGCAGCACATATTCCAGTGACGTGTTGATAACCGCAGTTATCCGTGATGACAGCTGCTCGTGGGTGACGATAGCTATGAACACCTGCGTAACGAGGAGCAACGGGTTAGTTGTCTGCATTGTGGTACAGCAACCAAGCCCACAGTAATGGATTACCAACTTGCCAGGAATGCTGCTCTCGTTACGCAGAGATCATGGCTTGCGACACTACGGAACGCTGCCGCTTGATGAACCTTATGCTACACATCATTACAAAAGAGCAACATATTTTGTCTTGCAGCAAACTGCCGTTATCATTTGTAACTCAAACACTTATGTCTATTTTCAACGTTAAGCATCAGTTTCTTATTTTATAGAGCTTGCCAGCACGCAAAAGCACTGCCGCTGCCGAGCGGCTATACCCCCAAGGGCCTATTCGGGTAGGTTCGGCCTCGTTTTCTCGCTGTCCTAAACAAATCCTGAACGCCATCGCACAAAACTTGCTCCACTCTCATAGGGAAGTTGCTTGCAGGGAGCAACGCAAACCACATGCACAATGCTGGTTGTATACTCTGTTATGGGTCAAAATGCTTTTTGTCAGTTGCTACCATGCTGGTCCATCAACAGCAAACTTTGGCTTCGTGCAGAGTGAAGGCACTTTGGAGGCAGCGCCTGCCTACGCGACGGACATTATGCAACGCATGCTGGGCGGACCCAGCTTCGGCCAGTGCGGCGTCCTGCGCACGTGCTGCAAGCTGCCAGGTTCAGCGCACCGCGGCGGGCCCGTGTTTCAGCCTGGAATTCAGCCCGCGATCATGGCCCAAATGTTCCCCAAGAAAGCGGCCTTTGGATCACTGCACAGGAGGCCTGTTCCTAACTTCCCGCTGCCATTTGTAAGTACTTTCTTCACGCACTTCATGACTCAGTGTCTGGCACGCTCAAACAGGGTTTTGGATGGCACCAAATACTGTTCTAGCTGGAAAGCACTAGAACGGGCGAAGACTATTCACTTGACAAACCAGACAATTAGCATGTTCACTCATTAAACAAACGCTCTATGGAACTTCTCTGCTTAGCTCTGCCAGGAATTTCGAATGCTAAGGTGGGAGGCTTAACGGTGGAGCGAAGAGGTATTTCCTAAGCAAGTGCCGACAGACAATCATGCGGCTGCGGAACGCTAGTAACAGCACTGCGCAGCACGTTTTACGAAATTCATTTCTCAATATATATATATATATATATATATATATATATATATATATATATATATATATATATATATATATATATATATATATATATATATATATATTGACACAAACGTTCAAATTCGCGCTAGCTGTAGCATTTGGCTAAAGCAATCGTGCACTAGAAGCTGCTGCAAACCAACATGCTTCGCTAGAGTAGTGCACAAGCAGCTAAATTCTCTCTCTTTGGCAACTATTGACGTCTCAATACAAGAGGGAGTGCGCAATGAGAGATAAAATATAGATATGGTGAGTACCCCTTATATATGCTTCGTCTGTGTACATGAGTTAACAAGCGCACTTCTAATACCGAAGTTCCACCAACTAACCAGGGAAGTACTACGTCGGTTTTTATATTTAGTGTTTAACCAGAAAACTGTATGCGTATTATTTTCCGTGGGACGAAACTTTCACTGCGCCAGAAAAACATCGACAAGCTGAAGATGCACGCTGTTCCTTTTGTGGGCTGCTTTTCTTAGTCTTCTTGCCGGACTGTTGAAAGCAGATGCGTGCGCAGAGGGTCACTGAAAGGAGTCTTCCGCCGATATCCCCGCAGGCTTAGCAGTTAAACCAAACCGAGCTACCAGATTAGCGTCAGCGATCAAACATACCAACCGCTGTTTTTTTTTCGCCAAACTGTACTGATCGGTACAAAAACGGTTCCCTACCTAAATGATAGCGTGGCGTAACCTTCATCACCACGACTCCTCGTCGGCCAAAATCATCAGCACTGCGAATCTGGTTCGAGCCACGAAAGACACGCACTGTGATTCTCGCTCGGGCTGGCAGCACCAGCCCCGTCCTGGTCGTCGCTTCGCGTTTCCTTCCCTAATAAACGTATCGACGACGGCACGCCACACTGGCTGGCATTGCGTCCTTTTTTCAATAGTCAACAAAGCGGGGACGTGGGTGCCTTTCGAAAAGGCAAAGGCAAAAGAAGTCACCGCGTAACTAAGCAAGGTCGCCGTACATGGTACACATATGGATATGTACTGAAATTGGGGACGTACTTAGATGTTTTTTCCTAATAAAATTTGCATTATTACTTGGTTCTAGTGTCACAACTGACAATTCTTTATTTGGACCATCTATTTCTTTTATTTATGTCGAGTATTTTCATTCGCTTGTGTTTACACGCATGTAGGACGGCATTATCTTTTTTCGCGTTGACGTTTGTGTAGATGCTTTGTGTAGATGATCCGCCCACCCAAAGACTAGGTGGGCGGATCCCAAATATAAGGCCGTCAGGGTGCGACGGGGTTAATTTCGACTACAGTGTTGCTAATTATGCCCGTACAGATAATTTAATCTACTCTGCAACTAATTCACGATTTTTTTCTCTTAGAGACTTGCCTTTTGATATATTTTGCGATTTGTTACGACATTCCAAGGTAACGTAATTGCCCCATTTCTTAGAAGCCAAATGCTAGATACGCCAAACACATTTGAAATCAGCGAACACGTCACAAAGCGTTGGGATGTGTATTCAATGGCTAACAGTAACGCTGAAAATGCGCCTAAAAATTCCGACAGAACTCTTTATCACGACGAATGTCGATTGTAATGCGATCAGCCCTGAAGCAATTGCGGACACACCATATTGTCGCCACTGAAAACGCATCATGTCCGCAGACTACCTCTTAAAGTTCTACCTTCTACCTACCTTAAACTCTTCTACCTCTTAAAGCTCCCGCTGCTGCTTCCGGTAGTGGTCAGTTTAGCCATCGAACACTTAGCGAAGTTGAGCAGAATCTTGTACAATACTTCTGAAACGCAGCCGATGGATGTGATGACATGTAATGCAAATCGCGTTAACGCAGAAAGTCATCTCTTCACGCTGCCTTTAATGATTACGGACGCAAGCAGCAGTAACCCAAGTTGGCGTTTCCATTGAAGAGCAACACATACCCAATCGCACTCACCGAACAGGCCCGTCTTTTCGTTTTCTCAACCTACTTGATATAATCAGGCTTTACTACTTCTATCGACGTCTAGCATTTTGCCCATCTGATGTCAATCTTTACATTCATAATTAAAACATTTACCTCTATATTGCACTGTTAGCTACGCTTCCAGAAGCTCTTAGCAGGTAACCCTTAGTATTGGTACACAAGGTCGCATTTATAAGGTAAATTGTAGCTAATATATTGTCACGATTCACAAGCAGCATGAACTGATAAAAAGGGCAGGACACTTCAGTTGTAGGCATACTGAAAAACGATCACGCAGGGACGTCTTTTTCTTCCGCAATGCGCGAGAGCTTCGTCTTCCTCTACGTGCCGCGTACTGGATGTGGCATTTGCCTCCCTACAGAGAGAGGGCGTCGTCCCGATGCTCGCCTGGCGGCAGGAAGATGTGTCAGACGAGATGTGGGCACTTTATTCTGAACAATAGGGCTTCATGCGCACAATATGCACAACTTCTGGTGGACGCTACCTCGCCCTGGAGGAAGCAGTACTGTCAGGGATAGTTCAGGTCGCTGAGGCGTCGTAAAACCTTGTACGGCCCAAAGTACCGCCTCAGTAGCTTTTCTGAAAGCGCTCGCGGACGGATGGGTCTCCAAACCCACACTTTGTCGCCTAGCTGATATGTGATGTAGCGGCGCCGTAGATTGTAGTGTCCAGCGTCGTAGTCCTGTTGTCGAGCGACTCTGACTCGGGAGAGTTTTCTCGCTTCTTCAGCACGTTGAGAGAAAGCTTTAGCGTCCGTGCCTATATCACCGCATTCATGTGGCAATATCGCGTTCACGGCCTTGACGGTCATGAAGAACTTCACGGCCATGAAGAAGGCTAAATGGTGTCTTTGGCGTTGTTTCCTGTTGAGCAGTGTTGTGAGCGAATGTGATGTACTGTAGAATTTTATCCCAATTTTTGTGCTCCACGTCTACGTACATACTCAGCATGTCGGCGATAGTCTTGTTCAAGCGTACTGTTAAGCCATTCGTTTGCGGGTGATAGGCTGTGGTCTTTCGGTGAGCGGTGCCACTGAGGCTAAGCACAGTCTTTAGAAGTGTAGCGGTAAAGGCAGTCCCTTTGTCCGTTATTATCACCGCTGGTGCACCGTGCTTCAGAAGCACGCTATCAATAAGGAATCGCGCAGCTTCGACTGCGGTGCCACTTCGAAGGGCCTTGGTTTCTGCATAGCGCGTGAGGTAATCGATGGCAACTATTACCCACTTATTGCCAGTATTAGAGGTCGGGAATGGTCCGAAAAGGTCCACCCCGATTTGGGCAAATGGGGTCGTGGGCACTTGGACTGGTTGTAGTCGCCCAGGTGGTTTTGTATGTGGTGGTTTGCACCGCTGACAATCGAGGCATGTGCGCACGTAATGTTTCACAAAGGTAGCAAGCCTTGGCCAGTAATATTTCTCTTTGACTCGGGCCAGTGTTCGCGTGTAGCCGAGGTGGCCTGATGTCGGTTCATCGTGGCAGGCTTGCAGGACCTCATTACGGAGGAACGTTGGGACGACAAGTAGGCGGCTGCTTCCGCTTGCAGAGAAATTCTTCTTGTAAAGAGCATCATTGCGGAAGCAGAATGATGGCAAGCTCATTGTAAATGTTTTGGGCGCGCTTGTAATCAGGCCTTTTAAAAATTCAATAAGCGCAATCGGTTCGTTACCTTCCCGCTGCTGACGAGCAATCGTGGCCGTGTCTAGAACACCTATAAAAGCCATGTCCTCGTCATCTTCTGTGACTTTCTGCTCAATCGGTGACCTTGAAAGGCAGTCGGCGTCAGAGTGCTTGCGTCCGGACTTGTACACCACTGTCACGTCGTATTCTTGAAGCCTTAGGCTCCAACGCGCTAGTCGACCGGACGGATCCTTCAAGTTCGTCAGCCAGCAAAGTGAGTGATGATCGCTGACGACACTGAAGGAACGGCCATAGAGATACGGGCGAAGCTTCATAACGGCCGATACCACCGCAAGGCATTCCTTTTCTGTGGTTGAGTAATTAGACTCAGTACGTGAGAGAATCCTGCTTGCGTATGCAATTACTCTCTCGGCTGAGTCTTGCTACTGCACGAGCACAGCGCCTAGGCCTACGTTGCTAGCGTCCGTATGAATCATGGTATGAGCGTCCTCGTCAAAGTGAGCCAGTAAAGGAGGTTTTTGTAGGCGCTGTCGGAGACATTAAACGCTGCTTGTTCTTCTTCGTACCATACAAGGGTAACGTCTTCTCTTGTAAGGCGCACTAACGGTGAAGCTATATGTGAAAAATTGTCTATATATATTCAGTAATACGAGCAGAGACCTAGAAAACGCCTCACTGCCTTCTTATCCGGTGGCGTTGGAAACATTGCGACGGCCGTGATCTTGCCGAGGTCAGGGCGGACGCCTTGATGACTCACAGCATCACCCAAGAACTGGAGTTCATCGAGATCGAAGTGATACTTTTCTACTTTCAGCGTTAACCCGGCGGATCGGATCGTTTGTAGAACCGCCAACAGCCGTCTCAGGTGTTCCTCGAACGTTTCCGAAAAAAAAACTATGACGTCGTCGAGGTATACTAGGCACGTCTGTCACTTCAGGCCTGACAGAACCACATCCATGAGCCGCTGAAATGCTGCTGGAGCTGAGCATAAACCGAAAGGCAGCACCTTGAATTCGTAAAGCCCATCAGGCGTTACGAAAAATCTTTTCTCTGTCTCTCTCGTCAACCTCGATTTGCCGATAGCCACTTTTGAGGTCCATCGACGATAAGTAGCGGGCATGCCTCAGTCTGCTGAGGGTACTCGTGGATACGCGGTAATGGTATGCGTCTTTCTTTGTCACCCGGTTCAGCTTACGGTAGTCGACACAAAAACGTAGATTGCCGTCTTTCTTTTTGACCATCACTACCGGCGATGCCCACGGGCTTTTTGATGGTTGGATAACGTCTTCCTCGAGCATTTTCTTCACTTGCTCTTGGATCTCTTCGCGCTCTTTTGGTACTACACGGTACGGGTTTTGTCGGATTGGTCTCGCTGTCTCCTCCGTGATATTCCGCTGCTTCGTCAATGGCCTCTGACCAACTCTGGATGTCGACGAGAACCAATCACGAAACTGGTGAAGCAAGTCCAGAAGGTGCTACCTTTCCGCTGGTGATAACCTCGTGCTCACGTCAAGAACAAGTAACGGTATCGAAGCGTCTTGCTCTCCTTATTGTATTGCAAAGCATTCGCCGAATTCCGCAATCTCGTCGAGGTAAGCAATTGCTGCGCCTTTTGCAATGTGTCGTCGTTGCTTGCTGAAGTTTGTCAGCAGTAGTTTTGTTTTCCCATGCATTACAATGGTGAGACTTCTGGGCGTGGCCCACCTTGAGTGAGCAAAAGTGTAATTATCTGCTCGGCAATACGTTCCCCATCGTACTCTCTGTCGCACCTCACGGAAACAAGACGGCGAGATAATGGTGGTACGGTCACATCGTCTATGATGCGCACAGACTTGCGTTATAGTTCTGCGCTTTGGCACCCAGAAAAGCTTAGTATACCTTCTGGTATGCTGATGACGGCACCGTACTCGCGTAAGAAGTCTATACCTAAGGTTACATCTTTGCAGCAGTTGGGGAGAATAACAAAATTTGTGACGAAGGACGAATCCTCTATGTTGACCCTTGCTGTACACTTGTCTGTCAGTGTCAGTAGCTGGCCTCCAGCGCCTCTAATGTGCTCCCCTGACCATTCCATTTTCACTTTGCGAAGTCTGTCCGCCAGTTCTTCAGTTACGATTGAAAAGTCCGCGCCAGTGTGTGCATGCTAGCGCCGTCACGTCGTGGCCGTCAATTGATACTGTAACATCGGCGCTAACAATGTCGTCTGTCGTCAAATCATCCGGCTGTATCGGCTTCTCGTTCGACGGCAGTGGGGGATTTTCGGCACTTCGATGTGTGGAAACCTGCGCTCCTAAGTTCGCGACCTTCAGTTTCCCCGGCGTGGGCTGGGAGATCGCCTTCGGGCCACGTCGGTGGGACTGCGTCTTGTAGCTGGAATACGACGTCCCGGAGAAGGGGAGCGCGACCGGTAACCGGGAAAATCTGTTTGCCAACATGTTGAATTCGCGTCGATGTTCGCTCGGCTGTCGTCAAAAGCACGACGAGGAGCAGTGGATGGGAACGCTTGGTACCCTTCAACGCGATAAGGGCAATGACGGCAGATGTGGCCCCCTTCGCCACAGTGGAAGTCCAAGGGCCTGTAGTCAGCTGTGCGCCAAATGTCCGTTCTGCGAAGAGGTCGTCGCATCGGTTGTTCCCTATGGTAACAAGGTTCCCAAGGTGATGCCGGTGCTGACTGCTGATGATACTGCAGCGTCGGTATCGGAGGTGGTGGTCGACGGACAACATCTGCGTAGCTAGGCTGCCACGTCTGGGAATTTCGCTCGGTAGCTGCAAACGCTTGCTTTCAGCCACCGACTCAGCTGTGCATTCATTTGGCGTGGCAGTAAGCTTCTTAATTTTTTCCTGAACAATTTCGCGTATCATACGGCGCAAGGAACCCTGGTGTGTGGCCGTCACTGCTGCGGCGCTTGCCGGTTCAGTGCTGGTCAGGTGATCATACTGGCGGCTGCATAGGTGTAACGCGCGCTCTATGGCCGTCGATTCTTTATTACATTCATCGATGCTTGTCGGCGGGTTCCGTACAAGACCGGCAAACAGCTGCTCCTTTACGCCGCGCATAAGGTGGCTGAGTTTTTTTGCCTCGGCCATATCCGTGTCTGCACGACGACAAAGACGTGTCATGTCCACAGCGAACATGGCAGCAGTTTAATTCGGCTTTTTAATCCGTGCTTCGATAAGACGCTGCGCGTGGTCTCGCTTTTCGTGGATCCCGAACGCAAGGAGGAACGGGCGGCGGAACTCATCCCAACTTAGACAGATTCCCTCGCGATTTACGAACCATGTGCGGGCTCCGTCTTCAAGAGAGAAATACACATGGGATAGCTTCTGTCCTGCATGCCACTCATTATACTTGGCTACGCGCTCGTATTCCTTGAGCCAGTCCTCTGCATCCTCGTAGGCATTGCCGTGGAAGCTCACAGGAGATCGAGTAGTCAAAAGAGTCACCTGTGCAGGGCCTGGGTCTGTCATGGCTTGGGTACTGGTGGTAACAGGCAGACTTCCTAGTAGGGAACCAAATTCTGGGCTTAGGCCTAGTAGGTGATGGCTGGCGCGATGAACGGGTGTTTCGACGCGCCGAAAACGTCCTGGGCTTGATGTGGGGCGGTTGACAGGCGTCCCAGACATTTACCCAGTGCCTCCACCAGTGTCACAATTCACAAGCAGCAGGAACTGATAAAAAGGGCAGGACGCTTTATTTGCGGGCCTACTGAAAAACTATCGCGCAGGGACCTCTTCTTCTTCCGCAATACGCGAGAGCTTCGTCTTCCTCTACGCGCCGCGTACTGGTACAGTGTAACTAATACAATAAATACATAAGGTACATTGCTACCCTGGAAAAAGTTAAAATTTAGAGGTTTCGCCGTAACCATCAATTCTTTAAACGCAAATGTAACTTCTAATAGACGTCTTAAATTTAGGGTTTTCTTCAGCTACCTATACGGATCTTCTTGTTTTTGATTGCAGTCTATTTTTATAGCCAACCTAGAAAACTTACAATGTCCTACTTCAAGAGATTTTGCATCTTGAATCGGGCTGGTATTGTGATGCCTGCCAGTTACCTCATTTCTTCTCACCTCAGATTGCTGTGCACATATTGAAATTGTGGGACTAAAGAGATTTTCATTCTCGATGCACGTCATTAAAGCTATGAAAAAGAGCACGTAATTTGCTCGAATTGGTATTCTACCCGCACACGTTTTTCTTTCAGTGTCATAATTCAAACTTCAGAATAAGAATCTCAAGTGAGAAGAAATCAGAGGCAGCTAGCAGGCAACGGAACGTTGGCCCAACTCGAGATCCTAGATACGCGAAACACATTTGAAATCAGCGAAGAACACTACTAAAAGCATTGGGATGTGTACTCAACGGCTATCAATAACCGTAACAGTTGACACATGCTCTAGGTTAGCAATAAAATTATCCCTCATTCAAAATAAAAACGTCTGCATAAGTAGCTGAAGCAAACCCTCAGTTTTTAAACCATCAACAGCCGCGCGTGTTGTCCTTATTTGTCTTCCTTTTGTGTGTGTGTTCAATTGCGGCAAAAAAACGTCTTTTCCTCAATTTAACATATATTTTGGGTACAGTCCCTGCTGGACCAGCGATATAACTCAGCTGTAGGCATCAAACATATACTGCCTCTGAGCTAGTATCCCTCCAAAATATGTGGAACCCAAAAATACCTCAAGCTCCTGCAGTTTTACTTGTGCACGAAAGCCATTATTTAGTAAACATCCATTCTCTTACAGGCACAAACACATTTGAGCTATAAATACACACTCAACGAAGAAAAACATTTGTGGCAGCAACATCTTTGTAGGTATTGTAGTTCAAGTACAATAATTTAGTGAAGGTGAGACTTTATTGCAAAATGCTGCTGACAATAACATGGTAACAACAAGTTGTTTTAATGTATCTAAAGGCAATACCATTATTTCGCTTGCTAACTATCCGCCTGAAAATTAGTGATAAGCTGTTCTGTTAAATATTTTGCGAATGGTTTTGAAAAATAAGCTCTCAGATACGAAATGATTTATTTTAAGTACTTTGTTTAACAAGACCTAATACAAAATATACCATCCTTGATGCCTCCCTTGTGCTGTGATCACACTACAAATGTGTGGAAGGACAAAAACATAATAAATTTGATGCTGTATGATAACAATTGCAATACTATTGCTGCACAGACGTATAAATCTACTGATCTGCTAGCACTGAGCAAGGAAGGGCAAATAGTACGAATTATTTGTTTGCAAATAAGAACCATCAACGTGGGTCAATGAAATTAATAAACTTTCTATAAGAAATTCTGAAACTTATAAATACGCAAATAAAACAACATTAAGCAGCCTTCATTACAAGTGAGAGAAATGTATGACTTGAGCAAGTAAATGCACCGCTTGCGACTAGAAGTGAACAATGTATGAAGTCCAAAAATAACTGCTTAGGCGTTCTGTCTCTCCCAGCTTTGGAGGTAACCAACACCATTGAATTAAATCACATATGTTGTTCTTTCTGTCGCTTCACAGTTGCTAAGAAACTTGGAAAGCAGCGAGAAAACCAACACTCCCTAGATGACATTTTCCTTCCTGAGGAGCGCAAGGAGATGCTTCAGACGGGCAAAAACCGTATTTTATTGTTTAGACAGGCGTGCTCTAGGGCTCAGTGTTTTACTACTTTGTCTCCTGGCAGCACAACTTTTTTGCACGAGAGCGAGCGTTTGGTAAAACGCAAATGTGTATTCTAGGATGTTAATATAATACGTAACAAGACAAAAAAAAGAGTGTCCGTTGTAATCCAGATGTGGAGAGAGTGATAACAGCGGCTTGACTGCCAGCAAAAAATGCAGATCTTCTCAGGAGCAGAGTAAACGCTAGGTGCGGTTACTTGAAGCTCATCAGATGGCAATTCCAACTGGCAAAAAATTACACATGACATAAACAACTGCCCAAAATTTATGCATGTACTTCATAGCATGGCATGCATGTCGCATTTGCCCACGTAATAAAACAAAGGCATGCAACAAAAAGGGCAAAGGGAGATAAGTGAGCTAGGAATGCTGGTGCAAACCAGACAAGTGTGTTACACAATAAGCAAACATTGACTGTGCTTATTATGTTGGATTTCGTACTACACTGACAACACCTCTAATGTAATGCTCAAAACTGTCGTAACGTCACAGTTCTTGTCACGGAAACTCCCAACGGGGTGTGTCGAAATCTCGTGCCATCAATGAAATCCCTGAGGAGGTCACTTTTTAAGATGTCCAATTTGGACTTGAACCAACGAAAACATTTCGATGGTGTAGCACATATTCAAGCAGGCTTTTAAGAGGACAAATATTGTGTTTACTACCGCAATCAAGGATTGCCTCTACTGGAGCCATATTGCACGTGGTGGTGACGTTGAAGAACACAGTAGCAATACTGTGGAGGACAAAACTAACTTTTATTGGGCGAACCTGTGCCCACAAAAACAGGGTACACTTATAGCACAACGATAGCGTTGAACACGGTCGGCGATCGTCGAAAATCTCATCAGCGGGTCAAGCACGTCGGCTTTTATAGATTAGTCGTCGAATGTTTCAGATTAACCGCTAGCACCCGCCTGTCTTCGACAAAGTTCTACACTACTCGCGTCGCGCATACATGCAATCAGATTACACAGGTTGCTGTGAAAGACGGTGGACGTAACCATCGATAACATTCCAGAAACTTCTTTTGCATGCAGGCGCGTCCTGCGCTGTGCGATAGCATTTGTTAGGCGGCGAAACATGGTCGCCCGATAAAGATAAGTACACATGTCATTATCCCCCTCTTAAAAAGCATCGACCCGATGCTGCAAACAAACGAAAGTAAAAAACAAAAGCACTCGTAGCAAAGAAAACAACCAAAATAAGGAAGTCCGTCAGCGTCCGTAAAACGGTTTAAGGCGCACCACGTGTACCACTTCAGTTCGCGCGCGGCGCCGCTGTGAATGCGAAATGCCGTCTGGCACGACCTCATAGTCCAGAGCGCCAATACGCCGGATGACCTTGTAGGGTCCAAAATAGCGTGGAGTAGTTTCTCACTGAGTCCTTGTCGGCGTATCGGGGTCCATACCCAAACACGGTCGCCGGGCTGGTACTCGACGAAGCGTCGCCGGAGGTTGTAGTGTCGGTCCTCTGCTGGTTCTTGATCCGCAGGCTGGCGAGCTGTCGGGCTTCTTCGGCGCCCTGGAGATAGGTAGCAACGTCAAGATTTTCCTCGTCAGTTACGTGCGGCAGCATGCCGTAGAGCGTCGTCGTCGGGTTCCTGCCGTAAACCAGCTTAAATGGCATGGCCTGTGTTGTTTCTTGCACGGCCGTGTTGTAAGCGAAAGTAACGTACGGCAGGACCGCATCCCACGTCTTGTGCTCGAGGTGGATGTACATTGCTAGCATGTCGGCGAGGGTCTTGTTCTGGCGCTCCCTGAGACCTATCGTCTGCGGATGGTAGGCAGTTGTCTTCCTGTGACTTGTCTGGCTGTATTGCAGAATGGCTTGCGTGAGCTCTGCGGTAAAAGCCGTTCCCCTGTCGGTGATGAGGACTTCGGGAGCACCATGTCGCAGCAGGATGTTCTCGACGAAAAATTTCGCCACTTCGGCTGCGCTGCCTTTCGGTAGAGCTTTAGTTTCAGCGAAGCGGGTGAGATAGTCCGTCGCCACGACGATCCACTTATTTCGGAAGTTGATGTCGGAAACGGTCCCAACAAGTCCATCCCGATCTGCTGAAAAGGTCGGTAAGGAGGCTTGATCGGCTGTAGTAATTCCGCTGGCCTTGTCGGTGGTGTCTTGCGTCGCTGACAGTCTCGGCATGTCCGGATGTAACGGGCGACATCGGCGGTTAGGTGCGGCCAGTAATACCTTTCTTGTATCCTCGATAGCGTCCGGGAGAAACCGAGGTGCCCAGCAGTCGTATCGTCATGTAGGGCGTGCAGTAGTTCTGGACGCAGCGCCGACGGAACAAGAAGGTAGTTGGCGCGGAGCGGTGAGAAGTCCTTCTTCACGAGTAGGTTGTTTTGAAGCGTGAACGAAGACAATCCACGCCTAAATGCCCTAGGTACAACAGTCGGTGTGCCCTTCCAAATACTCGACTAGGGCTTTTAGCTCCGGGTGTCCTCGTTGTTGTTCGGCGAAGTCTTCCGCGCTTATTATTCCAAGGAACGTGTCGTCATCCTCGTCATCTTGCGGCGGCGGGCCAATGGGGGCAATCGGCACCTTAGTGTTTTCGTCTAGACTTGTATGTTACAGTGATGTCGTATTCTTGTAGTCTGAGGCTCCACCGTGCCAGCCGTCCTGAAGGGTCCTTTAATATAGCTAGCCAACACAATGCATGATGGTCACTGACGACTTTGAATGGCCTGCCATAGAGGTAAGGGCGGAATTTAGCTGTAGCCCAAATGATGGCGAGGCATTCCTTTTCAGTCGTAGAATAGTTGCTTTCCGCTTTTGACAGCGACCGGCTAGCATACGATATCACCCTTTCAAGTCCTTCTTTCCTCTGGACTAGGACGGCACCGAGGCCTAGGCTACTGGCGTCAGTGTGGATTTCGGTATCGGCGTGCTCGTCCAAGTGCGCAAGTACAGGCGGCGACTGCATGCGTCGTTTGACTTCATGAAATGCGTCGGCCTGCGGCGTTTCCCACTTGAACTCGACGTCACATTTAGTTAGCTGTGTCAGCGGCTCAGCGATGCGTGAAAAGTCTTTGACAAATCACCTGTAGTAGGCACACAAGCCACCAAATCTACGCACTGCCTTCTTGTCGATGGGCTGCGGGAACTTTGCGATGGCAGCTGTCTTCTGCGGGTCGGGGTGGACTCCAGACTTGCTGATGACGTGGCCTAGGAACAGAAGCTCATCGTAAGCGAAGCTGCACTTTTCCGGCTTCAGAGTGAGCCCTGATGACTTGATGGCCTCGAGTACTGTTGCAAGCCGCCTAAGTTGACCATCGGAATTTCCGGCGAAGACAACGACGTCGTCCAAGTAAACGAGATAGGTCTGCCACTTCAATCCAGCTAAAACTGTGTCCATCACGCGCTGGAAGGTTGCTGGCGTCGAGCACAGTCCGAAGGACTTAACCTTGAACTCGTAGAGGTCATCTGGGATGATGAAGGCGGTCTTTTCGCGATCTCTTTCGTCGGCTTCTATTTGCCAATAGCCTGGCTAGAGGTCTATCGACGAGAAGTATTTAGCGTTGTAGAGCCGATCCAATGCGTCGTCTATCCGTGGGAGGGGGTATACGTCCTTCTTCGTGATCTTGTTCAGACGATGATAATCGACGCAGAAACGTAGGGTTCCGTCCTTTTTCTTTACCAGGACAACAAGCGGTGGCCACGGGCTTTTCGACGGCTGGATGACGTCGTCGCGCAGCATTTCATCGACTTCTTCTCTTATAGCTTCACGTTCTCGCGGCGAAACTCGGTAAGGGCTCTGGCGGAGTGGTCGAGCGCACTCCTCGGTGATTATGCGATGCTTGGCGACTGGTGTTTGTCGAATCCTCGATGACGTCGAAAAGCAGCCTTTGTATCGTCGGAGCAGACTTCTGAGCTGCTGTTGCTTAATCACGGGGAGACTTGGATTAATGTCGTAGTCTGGTTCGGGAACCAGGGTCGTCGGGGTAGATGCGGTGGAATTCGAGACGACAAACGCATTACTGGTTTCCACAATTTCCTCGATGTAGGCGATCGTCGTGCCCTTGTTGATGTACTTGAACTCCTGGCTGAAGTTTGTTAGCAACATTTCAGTTTTCCCTCCATGCAGTCGAGCGATCCCTCTTGCGACGCAAATTTCACGGTCTAGCAGTAGACATTGGTCTCCTTCTATGACACCTTCTACGTCAGCGGGTGTTTCGGTGCCGACCGAAATAACAATGCTGGAGCGAGGCTGGTTGCTCGCTTTATCTTCGAGTACACTCAAGGCGTGGTGACTACGAGGGCTATCCGGCGGTATCGCTTGATCTTCCGACAGCGTTATCGATTTTGACTTCAGGTCTATGATTGCGCCGTGTTGGTTCAGGAAGTCCATACCGAGGATGACCACTTCGTTGTTAACGTCACTGACGCGGCGTAGTACTTTATAAGGACCAAAATACCGGCTCAGCAACTTTTCACAGAGGCCACGGCGGCGAACAGGGGCCCACACCCAAACTTCGTTTCCGGGGTTGAAGGATATGTCCCTGTTATAGCGTCGTGCGTGTGTCTGCTGCCGCTGCCCGATGTGCTGCAGCGCGAGGTGCCGAGCTTCCTCGGCTCCCTCAGTAGGCGCAGGCAATATCGTACGGCGAAGCAGGGTACACGCCGCCGCCCTTTGCTCATGCCGCTCCAGTTGCCCATCGTCCGGAGCAACCGGTCCATTACATCGACAATAGACGCACGTCCCCTCGGAAGTCTGATGTTTGGCGCACACCCGACCGCCGACTTCTGTGCTTCCACTGCGGTGAGGCTGACCACCTGTGCCGGCAGTGCCCGTACCGGCGCCTTGGACTTCGCGAATTTCCCGGATACTCGCTGCCACCCCTATACGGCGAGCGACCTCGGCACATTGAGGACTACCTCTCTCTCCAGCGCTTGCCACCTCCTGCCGGGTGGCAGTCGTGGTCACCGTCCCCGAGACGATTTTGACCTCCGCTCCAGCGGCATTCTACCGCGCGGTCGCCCAGTCCCCGCCGGGAAAACTAACTAAAGCGACCTTTGGGAGCGTTGTCGCTGACAATCGAAGTGCTGAAGACCCCCGATCGACGCAGACACGGATAGATCCCCATCCGACACCACCTGCAGCTGAACAGGATGACCGGCTTTCTCTCGATATGGCAGTGGCTATTGACGGTTACGCCGTTAGTGCTTTAGTAGACACCGGCGCAGACTACTCTATATTGTCGCGGTGCTACGCGGACAGAATACAGGGAGACGTTCTCCAAGAACAGCAGGACAACCTGTTGAAAACCAAACAGAACGAAGACACATCTTCTTCGTCCTCGCCCAATCTCACTGACCCACTAGACGGAGTCCGTTGATGCCCCCATCGTCGTTGTCGTCTGCATGAAATGCACGTGTCATTTCTCCCTCCCTAAGAGAGCATCGCCCCGAAGCTAGACCAGAAATGTCACTTGCGAAAGTAAGGGTTTTTCGCATAGTTATTCGCTCACATACGCCATTATGCGGACAACATGCACACGTCCAGGACGGTGCGTGCGGTGCCGCGTACAATTGGGACTATCGGGAACGACCTCGTGTGTGACATCACCGAGTCGCCGCAATACTCGATATGGTCCGAAGTATCCCCTTAACAGCTTCTTGGAGAAACCTCGTTTCCGTATTGGTGTCCAAACCCACACTCGCTCGCCAACATCATAGCTTACTAATCTACGATGAAGATCATGGTGGCCTGCGTCGTAGTCTTGCTGCTGGCAGATCCGCAAGCGCGCGAGCTGCCGAGCATCTTCTGCGCGTTTCTAAGCACATCGCCGTCCGTGATCTAAAAGTGTAGCCGTGAATGCGGTTCCTCGGTGTGTTATTACGACGTGTGGTGCGCTGTGTCGCAACACAACATGCTCAAGGAAAAACAGCGCCACCTCGGCTGATGTGCTTCTCTGTATTGCCTTTGATGCAGCGTAACGTGTGGAATAGTTAGTTGTGACGATAACAAAGTGATTCCCTGAAGTAGAAGTAGGAAGTGGGCCCAAAATATCCATTTGGATTTGATAAAATGGTCTTCGAGGAACCTGCACGGGTTGTAGGAGGCCGGCTGGTTTCGTCGGAGGTGACTTGCGCCTCAGGTAGTCGCGACAAGTATGAACGTGATGTTTTACGGCGGTGGCAAGACTCGGCCAATAGTGCCTTTGCGGCGGTCTGCCCAAAGTTCGCGCGTAGCCTAAGTGATCAGAAGTCACCTCGATGTGACAAGCTTGAAGTTCCCTTCGTACGAAGAGCTGCAGGAATGACGAGTAGATAGGGGGATCCGGCCCAAGAAGAGTTTCTTTTGTAAACGACTTTGGCCCGCATTGTGTTGTTCATTGATCCCCTGCTTGACATGATTCTATGCTTGAGACAGGCAAAAGAATAAACAAGACAACGCAAAAATTTTAAACGAAGTCAGATTGACTTAAAAACGAAATCTTTACTCTTGGTTAAATAGCCCGTCGATGTCGCCAACAAAAACATCGGCGGCGGCGGCGTGCGGACGTCAGAAGGCGCACCTCCAGACCCTAGTAAGCGAACTAGCCCTCTTCTGGCTCACTTTACCACGGCGGCGCGAAGTGCACGTTTTTCCGTTAAGCCCAGACCACGCGTACGCTTGCGGATGCGCGCAAATTCGCGTCTACGCGCCTTGCGCCGGCCGCGACCCTACGAGGTATAGTGGTTTGCATCCACAAAGATGCGCGATAGCGCGTGCTCACACGAGCTCATTGGGCAGACTCATAGATGCCTTGTAAGACGCCACTTCGTACTTTGTTATTGACAGTCTAAAGGTGCTTCTGTATCTATGAAGGTAATTGTTGTATATTAAGAGTTCTTAGGTCTCTACAAGAAGAAAAGACTGAGCACTTTCTTGCATGGTATAAATCTGTTTCACTGAGAGTTGAATGTATCGTGCGGTAGCTGCCTAGCCAGGCGCGCCGACGCGACGCACTCCAAGCGCGCGATAACACCGAGGAGCTATTCACCGAGATCGTGCCGTGTTTTGAACGCGTACAAGCCGTGCCGCACGGTCTGCGCTATGCACGGGCGCGCGGACGCAAGCTTACGTGCGTCCACATGCGCACGTGTGTTCTGGGCTTTAGTGTGTGTTTTGATGCAGTTACGATCGCTCCGAGACAGCGCTGGAGCAGCGCGCGTCGTCTGTTCACCGATGACGTGACCGACAAGGCACGCGCCGATTGCGTCAAAACAAGGTCCTGTATGAACGGTGGTCTGTCCGCGCGGCTGCTGTGAATGGCGCCCACGCTTAGCCCATGGGCTGCCTTTCGCGATCTCCCAATTAGAGAGGCAGTCGCTCTACACTTCGCTCTATTTGCTACGTGCCGCACGAGATAGGTTGTCCGCGCCAGCCAATATATCGCGAAGTGAAAACATGTATAGAGCTGCGCTGAAAGTTTGCATTAGGGAGTGTCATATATTCGTTGCAAAATTTGTTGTTTCGCTTTTTTTTTGTGCTTTGGCCAGGACATCACGATTCAACCAGCGAAGTGTCCTTTCAAGAGCACTAGACATCGTGTTGCGGAACAGCTGCCCGGTTGAACCGCTGAAAAAGTGGAGTCACAATTATCGTAATGAAATGCACACGTAATTTTGAGAAGCAGTACTTGAGCCCTGGAACAGCAAGGCCATTTTTTACCACCGCCTGGGAATAAGCACAGGCAAGATTTAGCATTAGTTTCGTTGCTCGTGGTGAAAAATGCCATCTGATATAGTCAAGCGCAAGTTTAAGACTCAAATCAAGATACTGCAACTCAGCATTAGAAGGTAACTCGCAGATACGACGGCGATCTTTTCGGTGTTCCTTGAAAACTGAATATGCTTGCGACATGGTAGTCTTTGGTTGCCAGATTATCAAGAAATCGTGAACTTATCTGAACGTTTTCATTTCTAGGGAACTCAAACTTTTTACAAATCCCGATCCCTTTTTGTTAGGAAAATATCGCTGAAGTAAGGAGCTATTGGTCCAATACACATGCGCCACTTTTCAACATAGGTGGCACATAACCATTCAACAAAGGTGGTACCAAATTAAAGAATCAGTTTTAGAAAAGATTGTACGGAAATGCGACAGCGCTTAGTAAACGAAATTTCATTATTATTCTCTGTAATACAAGATTTAACACGGGCGCATAAAACGTAGTGGCCGTCATCACTGAAGATATGACATTATCTGGTTCGGGAAGCTACCGCAAGGAACACACGAGACAAAGAAAGGGACAACACGAAGTGGTACTGAAAACTCAAGATTTAATAAAACTAACGCCGAGCTTATATAGATTAGACACCTATGCACCCGAAAAGCCAGGAAAAAAACAGAGCGACCTTCAACAGGGGTGCGATATGAATGCTAAGATAAACACTGAAGGCTACTGAAGCCTCGAACATGTTTGTATCCCATGGAAAGAAGCAAACGTTCTTTCTGATAAACAGCAACTGACAGCAAGCTAGCGCAGTTAAGCTAACAAGTAAAGTAATATGCAACGTCTGGCTAATATCTGCGGACAGGAAGGCGATAATTTAGATCTGAAATTTAGCGTTAAAATTCAGAAGTTATGGTATGCAATGAAAGCAGTGAACATACAGTGTCAATTTAGGACTAGGTATTATCTCACGTAAAAGTATAAATAGACCTTGGTATCTGGATAAATAAAGGCAATAAATATTATGGAAACACATGAGAAAACAACAACAGTAAAGGAAAAGAGAAATGCCACTACAATGAGACACCTCTGCACGGTGATGTGGGCTCGACAAGTTCTGAAGTGGACGTACACAGCAAAATTGATTATGAAGAGCGACTGAGGAATATGGAAGAAAGGAAAAACAGTGATTCGCAGTGGAAGAAAAGAACTAGGAAGCTTGCTAGCAAGTATGCGACCGGTACGGTGGGCAGCATGGCAACAAAAACGTAAAGCGTAATGCCAGAGGCCGAGATAATCTCAAGAGGGGCGGCAGTGGAAAAGTAACCTGCTATGACCAACTACTTTAGAGGAAAAAACGAAATCATAAAAGAAACAACTTATGATAACTCAAAGGGAAGCTCATAACTTTTTGAAGCGAGATCAGGATGCCTTAGAACACGCACTTGAAAAGCGAAGTATAAGAAGGAAGAAGAAGGATGTGCTTGCTGCGGTAAAGCTAGCGAAACGATGGAGCGGGTTTTATTAGAGTGTGAAGATAGCTGCCCCGCGGTCCATTGAGGCACCACTGGCGTCCGTGAAGCCCTTGAGTTCAAGGAGAGCAGGGGGAAAATAAACATGTCCGCAATTGAAATTAGAGGCGATTGGAAGATTGGTGGAAGAAAAGTAGCGAAGCGACATACAACGGAGGCTTACGAAAACGAAGTTCCTAATAGGGGTTCAGGAAGTTTGCTTAATGGGAATTCTTTGGTTTTCTTTTTCTTTTTTAGCTTAGATAGGACGTTAGGCAATATAATAACAAGAGCTTGGTGGCGCAACCCACCAGCCCATTTCAAAGAGGATGCGCATAGCATTCATCCATCGTCTAAAACCCCTTGGTATTATTTAATCATTTGAAAGTAGCGACAATCTCCTCCCCGCGGCACTTTCCTTCTCGATTCTCCTCGCGCAACAGCTGCGCGCGCTGCGCACGGCACCGTTTTTCTCCTTGGCTCTCGTGGACGGGCCGCAGTATTCCATGGAGGCGCGTGATTATGGGCCAGTTGCGCGCCCTGTGGTGTAGAAAATTGTGAAAATAGGCAATAACAGCATCGAGAATGCTGAAGCTGACGTTTACGAGGAGGTTGGTTTGTTCTTAAAGCCGTGTGAATGGGGCATACTGATGTAAAAGATGCTTTGAGGCGAGTTCTACACTCCACTAGGGTTGAGTATCGGGCGAGTTCGTATTGCATTCTAGAACTGGTGTAGCGCAACATACAAAGGAACAAGCCCAGCCGGCCAGATAAAGGAACAGAGCGCTGTTCCTTATCTCTGTTCTCTGAACGCTCTGTTCCTTTACCTGGCCGGCTCGGCTTCTTTCTTCGTTTGTATGTTTCGCTGTACCAGTTCTAGAATTTTACACTCCAGACATTTTTTCTGGCACATGATTTGGTGGCTTACTTTGTGCATCTGACATTGCTTGTAGTATTGTTTGTAACATACCCTTTTGTGTTCGTCTTTTTTTCTTGCTGGTGCGTGCATGTGTGCTGCAGGTATTAAATTCAGCTTTCCTTCTTATAATGGATTAGTTGTGAGTGCATCGTTTGTCCATGTGTTTCTGTTCTCAATGTGAAAGTAGCCTTTCCACTGAGGTCTCTAAGCTGAATAGGACGGTTGCGCAATTTACATGCGAGCAGTCGTACGCGATCATGTGAACACCCCCGCCACATTGCCATTATCCGTGGGAAAACCAAATACTTGCCACTCACTCATGCCTGCGTGGCAGCCCAATTCAAGGCAAATTGAAGAAATGAAAAAATAATGTAGAAACTCCACTGGAGTTTGCTAAGTAGGCGTGGGCATACCCCTAAATTTAAATTGGCACGCGCCCAGATTTCAACTTGGCTTATCCCCATGATTAAGTTGGCCCACTACGAAATTTCAAGTAGGCCCGCCCCCGAATTTCCGTTCACTCACTTCCAAATTGCGAGTTGGCCAACCCAGATTGGTGGAGTTGGCCTACTCAAGTTAGCCGACCCCCAGATTTCAACATGGTTTGACCCCAAATTTGCGTGGCCCCCCATTTAATTTGTCCCGCCCCCAAATTTCAGTTGGCCCACCTCCAAATTTCAAGTTGACCTAAGCCCTGATTTCCCCTTGACCCAAGCCCATATTTCAGTCGGCCCACCCTCCAACTTTCAGTTGGCCCACCCCTAAATAAGCTCCATGCATTTTCTAAGAAGCTTTATGTATTTATATGGGCTACAAAAAGCTGGCATATTCATTGGATCCTGCGTCGCACCAGTGGTATGTGACATATTTATTTCACAAATGGGCCAAGTTCAACGCCAGGCTTTACCTATACTAGCAAGGTTTTTAAAGTCTTTAGACATGTGGAAAATTTTTTTTTATAATTTTAACCAAGGACGGAAGCTTCAACTTCACAGAAGCTGTGGGCAATGTTTTATACCTATTCAGACAACATGGAAAAGGCCTGGATTTTACGAGAAAACTGTCTGAGGGTAATGATTCAGTTTTTAGATACGAAAATTGAGTTCTGTTCGGATAGCTTTTGTTGGAGTTATGCTCCGCGTGCAAAGAAAGGGCTTGGGTCATTGCACTCCTCCAACTCAAAACTACTAGAAAGAGTGGTTCGCTCTGCCTTCAATCCGCGCTCAGGAAATCTTGTATTCACAAGATGCATTCGAGTTTCGAAATCCAATTGGCCAGGCAGGCTTCAGCTGGGTTCCCTGGTTCGCTTGTAACGGGGCTTGCGGAAATCCTCTAGCAAAAATGTAGAGAAGGGCTGTGAGAGCTGGTGCTGAGTTCCCTCAAGAAGAGGTGAGACCGGTGGCTGTGCCCTAGGTGCACAAGTTGGCTCACAATTTGAAGAAGGCAGCGAGCAGGCATGGTGTTCCGCTCATTTTTACAGCTCCTAGGAAGGTCGGATGACTTTGCTCTCGGATGGAAAAAGAAAGGAAAAAGGAAAAGAAGGAGGCTGCGGAACCAAGAATGGGCGACCATTGATAATATGTGCCGTAGAGGTAGTGTATGAAAAGTTGCTAAATATTCTTTCTGCTTGATGATAATGATGCAAAATGTTTATTATTTATTCTTATTTATGATTACCTAATGAAGTTGCATAAGTAATAAATTTAGTATTTTGTATTGGCTATAAATTTGGGGCAACTATAACGGTTGTGGTCACCTTTGGCTAGTTTTTGGTTCAATTCTGGCTCCTCATATTAACGCCCCAAAAGTGACCCTGCTCAATATGTCCGTAATGGCTGCGCATCGGTAAGAAATTGTTGGTCAGAACGACCAGCAAATAGACCCTCAGTATTTCTTAAGGGTGTGAGAACTATCATATGTACAAACTTGCATACACCTGGGCGAAGAATGATTCTTTTTAAACGTAATTATCAATGATTATAAAATAAAAGTCACCTCATGTGTATCACACTCGACTAAATACACATTTGCGGTATTTGCTTAGCGAGTCATCCTTACCTTTTGTTTTTCACGTTATGTTTCACCGGTTCAACTTTTGAGGTCAGCTTCCACGGCTGCTGCAGTAGGAACTGCCGGTGTGACAGAAGCGCGGCCTGCGTGGCAGTCTCATATTGGTATGACTCTCAGTGAGTAGTAAAATCAGCCAGCATAAGTACCCTCAGTATACTTAAACCTCGCTGACACATCGAACTCGAACGCTGATACATAAAGGTGTATGAAGGAGAGAGAGAGCATTAATTTCAACCATTGAGGTCATTGCTCTTGAGGTCGAGGGGGGGGGGGTAGTGTCCTCATTCCAGGACTCCATTGGTCATGGCTGTGAGCGCTTCGTGGTCCGCCAGGGTATCGCCGATGAGCTGTACCTCCCACCGCTCAAATGAAATCCTAGGCGTATTTAAGTGTCGAGGTTCGCCCCAGCACCCCCACGAGATGTGGAAGAGTGAAGGGCGTGTGTCGCCGCACCAGGCACGGATGCGGCGACATGTTAGTGGGTAAATTTTGCTGTATCAGTGTAGGTTTGGCAATGCGTTTTTTTTTTTGATAAATCTGAGGGCTACTGCCTCTTCAATGCTCAGCTTTTGTGAGGGGGAGGATAAATCCTGCGGTTGAGCCACTGGACCTCGATGCGTTCGCCGTAATTGGATGGCAGGGGCGCGAAGGCAAAGGGTGTGGATTGATGGGATGATTGGTTTCCCCCGACTGGTTGGTTAGCGCTCGAGCTAAGTCGTTCGCCCTTTTGTTGCCCTCCACTCTCGCGTGGCCGAGCGTCCACGTTATTCGATGGGATTCTTCCAGGCTCGGGCCTAGGATCTCAGCTGCCAGCAGCGCTGTTCGCCCGTTGATAAAGTTACCGCAGGCTTCGTGCGAGTCGGTAACGATATGAACTTCCCTGTCTACGTTTTCGCACAAATTGTGCGAGGCAATTTCAGCGCGATAGCGTTAAGGGCCCTGTGTCGCAGAAAATCCCGGGTTGGCGTTGGCGGAGTTGTCCCTGAGCAAACATTTCCGGATAGATTCCAGTATATGTATATGCCACGTCTTCCTATATGGCATGCGGTATATGCGGGTTATATTGCCAAAATATTCTATCACTAAAGTTTCTCTTACCAAGTCTAAAATTTTTGACAAAGTGATTCCTCGGCATTTTGAGAATGACAGCCATCAAACAAATGTGATGAAACAAAACACCGACAGCGCAAGCCTTTTATGTTAAATCTTATCTGATTTATATGTTGAACGTGCAAAAAAATAATAGAAATTTGAAAATGATGTAATTTTTTGGCGCGGCTGTGCACAACCTTCGGTATCCGCCCATGCTAGAGGCCGCGTTTCTACCAGAAAGCTTGCCTTCGTGCCTAGCGTTCCCCGCTAGCGTTTTCCAGTAAACATTACGGTTACATGACTTGCAGTTGCCGGGAAGCGTGAAGAGGAGTCGGGGATCTTGCACATTTTAACGCGAAGCTTAAGCGGCATCCAGGTTCTTGTCATTTTTTTTCCCAATTTCACGTATGAATGCCAAATAAATAAACAATGAAACCAAAAGTGTATCTGCGTGGCGGTTAAGGACGTTCGTTACTAGCGTGTGTTTTAGGACGAGAAAGGATGGGAAATACGCACGAGTAGGCAAAAAAATTATCTTTCACACAAACGATGGGGAAAGGAGAGGAAAAACAAAATAGTATCACAAATCGAGCTGCACGGGAGAGGCAGACGCAACGCTCAGATCAGAGAGAGACAGGGAGTTAAAATGAAAAACAGTGCCACACCAACATTCGGTGGGCCTAAAGTTCCATAGACCGTAAACGTCGTCTCACAGTTTTCGCTGGTGGTGACAGCTTGCTCGTCGTTGTTGCGGTACGGTCGTCGAAGCGAGCCGAGATAGAGATGGCACGGTCTCTGTGGCTGGAACCGTCGCCGGCACACGGCTGCGCTACTCCATGCGGCTGCTGCCTACGTTGAGGACACCACTGCCAATTTACGAGGACCGTGACCCACGGATGAACCACGCAGACAGCAACTCGGTAGGCCTCGACCAAGAACGGGCCTCAGCGACAGCGTCCTGGCAGGAGCCGCTCAGCAGTCCCGAAACAGGCCTCCGCACCTGGCCCAGGCAGGCGCACCCTGGTCACACAGCAGGGACGGCACAGGCGCTCTTCTTTCCTAGCCGCTCCCTCGTCTGGCAGCCACCGTGGCTTCGCTGCTCGAGCTCCACCGCACGTTTTCCACGTAGCACTTCTTTTTTTTCCCTCCACTTCCCGTGCTACCTTCCCTCAGCTAGTCTTCTCCGCTTCGGTTTCAATTTTCCTGAATCTCGCAAATCCACTTAGTCCAAAAATTGCGCCATTTAAGCAAAAAAAAAATAATATAAAAATGCCTATTGTGTCCTTTCTCCAAAGTCATAAAATCATGATACATTAAAGACATCTCGCTGTCTTCCTTCGGTGTCTTCGCCTGGATCTTTTTTACTGATCGTACGTGTTGCGTATAGATGACGATAATTTGTGCTGATCCGTTACTGTTCCCAGCGCAAGCCAGTGCGGCGTCCCCCGGTGCCCATCGACGCCACTCTGCCCTTTCCTGCGCCCTCGATGGGCGTGCTGGGGCCCGTGCTCCCACCGCTGCAACAGGAGGCGTCGTTCCCAATGTGCGGAGCCCGAAATGCATTCGGCATCCACGGCCGCGTGAAGAGTCTCCACTACCCGGAGAGCGGTGCAGACTTCGCCGAGTTCCCCTGGCATGTGGGTACATTTTCAATGCGATTAGCATTCTTTGCCTACTTTAGCCATATTGAGAATTTCTATCTGTCTGTCCCTCCGTCTATGCAGCGATGTGCTCAGGGAACGATTTCCTAGTCGAATGAATCGCTGAAGTGTGCTGCCTTTTTGTGGGGTTTGGGCTTTGCATGACACAGTGCGGGTTACAGAACTTTAGAAAACCTTTGGCGAGCTAACACAAACACTCAATTTCCACAGCACCGCTTTTGACACGCACGACGTAAGAACATGTCCGTGTCAAAAGTGGTGCTTAGAAAATGGATCGGTACAAGTACAATTTGCAATCTTAGCACACACAAACTCTTACGCACGTCAAGAAATAACGTTGTCTTTAATGCACGCGATACATACGGCACACGTGTCTTAAGCCAACGTAGCCTATTTGGAAAGCGTAACGTACGTACTGTCTACGTATGCTAAGAAATAGCGTTTCTAAACACGGCATAACCCGTGACTCCCGCTTCAATGCGAATTGATGAGAGCGCTCTCGCTATTGTTGATCGTCAGCGAATGGTGTAATACGGAAATCAAACAGTGCAAAAGACGGACGAAGAAGCAGACATAGGGCTTCGCTCCGTCCCGTGTTTTTCTCAATTCCATTTCTGTTTAAACGTGCAACAACCAGCCGAGATCAGTATGTTCCTGCATGATGAAATAAGATTTCGCTTCCTCTGAAGTCTCCTGAAACAATATCGCAGAGAGCGTAATACATCCCATTTGTGAAGTCCTTCGACGGTCGTTGCGTCCGTAAGGCTGGCCAGATGCGTCGGGTTTGAAACGACATAATGGTTGCTAAAGTTGGTGCTAATGTTTGTTGCTAATGTGAAGCTTCCCGCAAACGATATTTTTGATAGCCTGAAGTTTTCCTAAAAGCTGTAATGATGTGAATATGCGTATCTCAGATCAAGTCGTTGGATACAGTGAAGCCTCTTTGGTTGGCACGGGGCACCAGATGGTGCTCTCCCTGCTAACGAGTTTGGTTATGGGAATTCTTCGTTTGTTTTCTGTCTTTTCTTAGTTTTTTTATTTTTTGACATAAGTAGGACATTAAGCAATATAACAAGAGCTTGGTGGCGCAACCCATTCCCCGTTCCAAAGGGGACGCTCATAGCATCCATCTATCCATCCATCCATCTATTTACGAGGTACCGTTTTGTGACACTAACGTACAAAGAGCGGTTGTGACCGCAAATGAGGCTATATGAAAAGTGAGCCTAGAGAAAGGTTTCGAGGTTTTAGAAGTAAACAGGGAAGTGAGAAGGTATCGTGGTTTTCAACGAGAGGGGATCCACTTCGATCACATGCTTGAACAAGAAGTGGCTGGCAACTTGCTGGTCACGCATTTGCTTTTTCGGAGAACCCACAGGTGCTCAAGAGCCCAGGGTAGGTAGCAAAAAAGAAGGACCCCTAGGGCAACCTGCGACTAGCATCATCCTCCATAACCAAAAACGAGCAAAGGAAAAAGAAGAGATCGCCGTGTAATAGGCTACATAAACATGCAGGATATCAGAAGGAAAAAAGAATGCTAAGAGATTCCGGAGAAGTTAAATCGAAAACAGATAGGTGTGTATGCTGTTACAGAAACGGTCCTTATAGACATAGAAGAGCCCCCAAAGTCTGAGAGTTACTTTCGGGAAGGGTGAAACACAACTAAATCGGAATAAAGCGAAGGGGAGTCGGAATGCTCATAGACAAGGGATCCAAATGGAAAAGAGTAGATTGAAAGTGTCAAGAGCATCTTTGGTTACCAGGCGCAATGAGCGGCACGAAAACTTGGCTGGGCGTCAAGTAGTTATGAACGGGAGAAAGTGCGAAGAAAAGAACCAGGGGTTACTGGAATATCTCAGTGCTGATATTAGGGGTTTAGTGAATGATGACGAAATTATCCTATCAGGCGACATGAATGCTCACATACAGGATCTAGACTGTTTCACTGGCAACAACGGTAAGTTAATGCTAGATCTCTGTGAGCAACGTAACCTCGTTATCGTAAATACGGGGCCCAGATGGGGTAGGCAAATCAATGGAAGTCAGGAATAAACAAAGGGCGATTGATTACTGTCTGATTACAGTAGGTATTTATGATACAATTGGATAAATGGTCATTTACAAGGAAGAGTATAGCAGCATACCATAAACGCATCATATTGAAAATGGCATATGTAGTGGGAAAAGAGAGCAAGGAGCTCAGAATGGCCAGTCCAAATTTGAGCACTGAACAAATAACTATTATAGTCACAAGGGTTGAGGCAAATAGCCAAACAAAAGGTGGGAATATATGCGCATCTAAGTGTAATTACGACGGAAATACGGAAAGAGAAGCAATGGGCTCGTTGGAAAGGAGAAAGGAAACCGAAAGCCTGGTGGAAAATAGCAATACGGGAAGCGATCGACGAACGACAGAGAGCATCACGAGATCTTAGACAGGCAAAAAAGCTCAGTTGCCACATGTGAAAGTAGGCAGGTAATGGGAAATATACCGGGAGAAAAAATTATGTTGTTCAAATATTGCTTCGGGCAAATTGGAAAGATGAAACTGAAAGTTGGTTGTAAGAAATACGTGAGAAAAACAAGGCCGCACCTAGAATATTTCTGAACCACGTAACCTTAGTAGGCACAAAGTTTGGAGCACTACAACAACATATCCTATACGAGGATGGAAACAAAGTGGAAGTGGATACGGCTATAAATTACATCCGAAAAGTAACAGCCGAATCCTTCCAAGACAAGGACGACGTGCTTTTAGAGGAAAAAAAGAGCATGGACGAGAACCAGATGGAAAAAGAGCTAGTGCTAACTAATTTCAACTGGAAGAAAGGCGAAGAGAAAATTCCTAATCGCACAGCCAGATGTCTACAGGAGGTTTCCGTTTAGAAGCGTACGGTGAGGGGCTAGTTTGTATGACATTATGAGAACAAAGAAAAACTGCGCAAAAAAGGACAGGACAGAGAAAGAGCCACATGACACAGGCGCAGACTAGCAACTGGTTTAATGCTCCAACGCCACCTTCCTACAAACAACAGAACGCATGCGCGCCAACCGCAAAGACCAATGCCGCTAGCATGTAGTCAAGCCAAGAAACGCCAACTCCTTGCGGTACAAATGTATGGAAGCCTCGCTAACACATTTATCCGGCCCTTGCACGCGCCCCTTGCAAAATCATAGAACATGTCATTTTATATCACTTAAGGGACTTTCTCTACTCAAACGATTTTTTCATTCATTACAACACGGTTTCTGAAACGGGAGTGTCTTCTGAAACCCAGTTGGAAATCTCCGTAATGTGCAATAAAACCTCGATACTAATACACAGACTGACACAATCTTCCTCCCTTTCGCAAAAGCCTTTGACAAAGTAGCTCATCAACGCTTGCTTCTAAAACTTACACAGTTGAATATCCACCCTAACGTTCTAAAATGGACCAAATGATTTCTTAGTAATCGCTCATACTTTGTGCAAATCAATAATAGTGCTTCCAACCCGCTTTCTGTACCATCAGCCCTTCCACATGGCTCTGTGCTAGGACCGCTCCTGTTCTTAATATATATTAATCGTTTACCACTTAATGTCTCTAGTCATATCTGGGTATTTGCTGACGATTGTGTGGTCTACCATGCCATAACTGACACCAGTGACAAAGTATTGCTTCAGAATGACCTAAATCAACATCACCGCACCACCACCACCACCACCACCACCACCACCACCACCATCATCATCATCATCATCATCATCCTCCTTTTTTATGCCCACTGCAGGACGAAGGCGTCTGCCTGCGATCTCCAATTACCCCTGTCTTGCGCCAACCCATTGCACCTAGCGCCAGCGAATTTCCTAATATCATCGCTCCACCTAGTCTTCTGCCATCTTCGACTGCGTTTCCCTTTTCTTGGTACTCATTCGGTAACCCTAATGGTCCAACGGTTATCTAATGAGCGCATTACCTGACCTGCCCAGCTCCATTTTTTTCTCTTGATGTCAATTAGAATATCGTCTATACCCGTTTGATATCTGATCCAAACCACTCTCTTTCTGTCTCTTAACGTTATGCCTAGCAACCTTCGGTCCATCGTTCTTTGCGCCGAACTTAACGACCTGAATAATATTCAAAATTGGTGTGATGACTGGCTAATGCTACTAAGTCCTTCTGAATGCAAAGTAGTATCATTCCCCCTCCGTCGAAATCCTCTCGTATTCTCTTATGTAATAGAAAACAAGCCTATTGAACCAGTTAAATCTTTTCAATACTTAGGCACCACTATATATCACGATCTTGACTGGTGTTTGCATGTGAATAACGTTACAGAATCTGCTAACAAAAGGTCGGTTTTTTGAACGCCACTTACGGAAAGGTCCTCCCCACGTAAAACTACCAGCATACAAATCGTTCATCAGACCTAAACTTGAATAGGCTTCTGATATTTGGTGCCCGCATGAAATTCACCTTAATAACGCCCTTGAAGGCGTACAGAATTGTGCTGCTAGGTTCATTCACTCAGGATATTCTTACGACATCAGCGTATCATCCTTAAAAGCGGACACCAGTTTACCAACTCTTTCACATAGCCGTCGCATCGCCAGCATATCATTATATCACAAATGTTTTGTACAGTCCGTTCACAATCACACCATACATTTCACCGCTGGCATGAACATCACGTCGCACCTAAGTGTATCTCGCCCCAAAACGCGCACTCTGACTTTTTCGTCTTGTTTTTTTCCTGGTGTAGTTGTAGACATCGCTGCTATCCCCAGTTCATCTGCACTCACGGAAGAAGTGTCAGCAATTCTCTCACGTTAACTAATACTGTTTTAACTATAGTTGTAACCCCACCCCTTATGTAATACCTCCGTCTGGGGTCTTTAAGGAAATAAATATATAAAGAAAGAAACAGGAAAAACCATGTCGTTCACACGCAGGCTCTCAAGTTTCCGTACACTATTGAAAGCTTGCCTCTGGAATCAACTGATACCTATAAATACCTTGGTGTCAGTGTGTCCAACGACTTGATCGCCGGTACGCATATTCCTGACATCCTTGGGTAGAAAGGGAGAAAGAGAGCGAGGTGAGTCAGTGTAGACCAGCTAGATAATCTGTGCTGGGGTAAGGGGTGAACGGAATTAAAGATTATACACAATTACAATGCTAAACATCATTGCAGCTTTTAAGAAAACTTTAGGGTTCCTTAAACATGATCTGCGGAAAGCTCCCAAACACGTAAAATTACTTGAATGACCTAAAGTATATCCAGAAGAGGGTTGTAGCGCCAAAAAACACAACACACAGCAAGCGAGACGGGACAGGCGCAAACTTCCAACTGTTTATTCATCGCGTATGCGAATGAATATAAGGACAAATCATGATGGGTAGCAAGAACCACACATGAGCGCGAGGGTTTTTAGAAAAAAGCGGATAAAGATAGGTGAGACACACACGTATCTCACGCCCGTGTATCGAAAAAAGCAGTTTTATTCTTATAGAGGGAGATAGATGGGGCGCTAACACAATCGCTACAGTTTCTTTCAATACAGAAGGCCTCCAACAGTTCACGGGCTGTCCGGTCCTTACTTCTGTTTAAAACCTTTGCTTCTTTCAACCTTGCCACACACTTAATCTTCCTTTCTTTTCCGCGGGCTTTACAATGATGCGGCAGATTAGAACCAGTGCCATTTTGTAAATCCGGATTATGTTTCGCTAATCGGTCGTTAATACAACGGCCGGTTTGTCCGATGTGCTTCTTTTCGCATGTGAGAGGTATCTGATATACGACTCCCACGGCACGTTTAACAAGCCGAGCTGCATGTCTCTTTTTATATTCAGCTTTGTTTACCTTGTGGGGTCAGCTTTAAAGCACAAGCCAGCCAGTTTCTTTGGCGCGGAAAAAACCACAGGAACCTTATGTTTTGTCGCTACATGCTTCAAATTGTGCGCTACCTTATGGGTGTACGGGATGACAACCGGTCTACTGTTGCTTTGGGTGACGTCATCTTGGTCGCCCCTTTTTTTTACTTTCTTTTTTCAATTTTTGCAGCAAGGCTTCAGCTACTCCGGTTAAGATCGAGGTTGGAAAGCCTGCTTTTTCCAACTTCCGAATCTAGGTGTGAAAGCTTTCTTCTGCCTTATGGCAACAAGATTTCTCGCTTGCTGTGTGTTTTGTTTTTCGGCGCTACAACCCTCTTCCGGAAACATGCACCAACTAGCCCCCCAACAAGTATTACTCAGTTACCTAAACTAGACGCACCTCCGGTATCTGGAATCCACATGAAGCGTATCTCATTGGCACTCTCGAATCGGTCCAAAACCGTGCAGCTCGGTTCGTGCATTCTTCATTCTCATACGACATCTACGTCTTCCAAAACTCACCCTAGCTGCGTCGGCCCATAGCTTCTCTCTGTCTTTGCCACCATTAATTTTACCCTCGTACTTTTCATCAAGCACCTAACATCCGCACTAAACGACTTGTGGGCCGTTGAAGCGCATAATTTTATTTTCTTGGTGGTTGAGGCGCTTGGAGCGAGGTAGCTTCCGGAGCGCACTTGGAAAACGTCGTAGATGCCTTATTATTGTGGGAGGCGGCGCAATATTACCTTTAATGAATTTCGTTATATCAACGCCATTGCAATGAATCTGCGTTACAACTGGAACGTGGTTTTGTGTCGTATTAAGGCGGCAATCGCCCTGGAACAGTTTGCTTATAGAGGCCAGGTTTAATTGTGGCGTTGGCAGCGTAGTGACTGCCGCCTCGCTCGCAGGTGGGCATCATGAAGAAACTGGCGCCGCAGGAGAGTCTGTACGTGTGTGGAGGGACCCTCGTCGCCAGCCAGTGGGTTGCCACGGCGGCCCACTGCCTCAAGAAGTGAGTGCGAGTTTTGGCTGCATACGGGACATTCGGCTGAACATTGAAGAAAAAGCGGCGCTGGCTGTGTGGGGCCGCATTAAGGCGGGCTGGTGGTTTATTCACAGGAAGCAAGATGATGTACGCACAAACAGGCGGGCAATTGTGAATGGTCTGAGGCTTCTCTCGTTCGAGCCCTGCTGGTCACTTTGTATGAGATGAGCTCTTAGACAACGCAATAGCAAATTCAGGGGCATTCTATCGGGGTGCGTTAGATTCGTAATCATTATGTCGCACCTCTTTGAAATCCCCAATACATGATTTAAACCACGTTGACCATATTGCAATGTGTAGTTTAGGAGCTCACTTGACCCCAGCCCAGTGCAACTGACGGTGGTCCTGAGCACACCACCGTCAGTTGCACTATACAGGCTGCCTGTTGCAGTTAGCGCAATTCTAGTACATGAGGTCGTGTACTCGATACTTGCACAAAAGATTGAAACGGATAATCCAGATAATTAAAAAACTCATTAATTCACTTTTGCATTATTTATCGTAGGCGCATATTGCAATTTACAAATTCTAGCCGTGGAGTTCACAAGGCGGATGCACTTGAAACGAATTCTCAGGATGACACCAGTTTCAAGATATTACTTCCTGAATTTTTCGTAGAAATGCATTGGCGTTCCAGTTGCTTGTATTTTCATTTTCATCTTTTCATTTTATTACCTTAAAGACCCCTTGCGGGATATTACATAAGGGGTGGGTGGTACAAAAATACAGGAGGTTGCCCACTATGTTACTTTACAGACAGAACACTCGTTATTTCTTCTACGAAGGCAGATGAGGTGGTGATGGCAGCGACGTGGTGGGGAAGGCCGTTCCAGTCTTTAGCTGTACGATGAAAAAATGGTGACGAGCAGGTGACAGTGCGCGCGCTAGGGCAAGCAACATTTAGTGGGTGGCCTGTGCGCAGCGATATGCGTGAAGGTGATAAAATGTAAGGTGCGCGGCGAAGCGAGCTGGTGTAGAATTTATGAAATAATGATAAGCTCGCGATACGGCGATGTTGGGCTAGTGTGTCCAAACCAGACTCTATTTTTAATGGTGATACGCTGATGTGATATGAGTAGGTCGAGTGAATGTATCTTACGGCGCGGTTCTGTATGGATTTTAATGCCTTGCTGAGGTAAATCTGGTGAGGATGCCATATGGGTGATGCGTATTCAAGTTTTGGCTTAACCAGTGTTTTATATGCTAGTAGTTTTACCTGTCGAGGAGCACTGCGGAGGTAGCGTTTCAGAAATCCCAAGGTTTTGTTAGCAGATGATATGATCATAGTTATATGCGAGCACCAGTTTAAACCATGCGTGATCGTAATACATAGGTACTTAATAGAGTTTACAGAGTCAATTGGGATGTCATCAATTGTGTAGAGAAAGTCATGACGATTACGGTTGCGGGAAATTTACATAGATTTACATTTATTATTGTTTAGTACCATTAACCAGTGATCACACCAGGCTGTAATGTTGTTCAGGTCATTTTGAAGATAAATACAGTCATTACTATTAGTGATAGTTCGATAGACAACGCAATCATCAGCAAACATACGAATCTGAGAGGAAAAATGTAATGGAAGATCGTTAATGTATATTAGTAACAGGAGGGGACCTAAGACTGAAGCTTGGGGTACGCCTGATGTTACGGGAAGAAATTCGGAGGTATTATTGTTAACACTGACGGACTGTGATCGGTTACTAAGAAATTCTTTTATCCATATTAGGGCATTGGGGTGGAATTTCAAGCGAGAAAGTTTTAATAATAAGCGTTGATGAGCTACTTTATCGAACGCCTTTGCAAAGTCAAGAGAAATATCGGCCACGTGTTAGTATCGAGATTTTAGTGTAGGTTATGAAGAAATGTAGCTAATTGAGTTTCACATGACAGGCCTTTACGGAAGCCATGTTGCGACGGATGGAAAAAGTTACTACTCTCTAGGAAATTTATTACGTGTGAGTATATGACGTGTTCCATTATTTTGCAAGGGATACAAGTTACTGATATTGGAAGATAATTTAATGGTGAATTACGGTTACCTGATTTGTGGACTAGAACGACTTTGCTCTTTTCCACTCGTTAGGGAGCGTGCTTGATGATAATGGTTGGGAATACAGCAGGGTTAAATACATGGAAGAGATGAGCTTCGTGTTCTTTAAAAGCTTTGACGTGATATCGTCAACACCAGCTGATGAAGATAATTTATGATTATGAATGAGTGTGGATATTCCATCTGGTAAAAAAATAATATCCGGTATTGGAGCCATGACAGCAACAGGGAAAATAGGAAGAGGCACGTGTGGTTCGGTAGTGAAAACAGATGAAAATGCATTGTTAAGCAGTTTGGCCCAGTCAATATCAGGCAAAATTTCACCATCTTTCGAAATTCTGACACCAGGGGATGACTGGGGATTGATAACCTGCCAAAATTTTGGGGGTTACTGTTGAGCATGCGGAGTAGGTCTGAATGAAAAAAATGAGTGCTTCTGTTGCCGGATAGCTATCAGGTAGGCGCGTTCAGATGCATAGTATATTTCGCAGGAGCTAGGGCTTGGCCTCAGTTTAGCGGAGCGAAATAGACGTTTCTTTTTGTTTTCCAGTTTTTCTAGTGCGTTCGTAAACCATTGTTTATTGCGATTAGAGCTAAGTAAAATAGTTGGTATAAACTGTGCAGCGAGGTTAGTCATCTTATTTTGGAAGAGTAACCAATTCTCTTGTATTGAGCGATTTTCAAAACCTACTTCAAATGATTGATAGAATGCGACTAATTCGTTGTTTATCATCGTATAATTCCCTTTTTCGTGCACGCGGATTGTTTTCTGATCCGAATGATGTACTATAGGTGAAAATGAGAAAACAGCGTGGATTACTTTGTGATCACTTATTACGCGTAGGAAGCTAAAGGAGGACATGCTTTCAGGACGAGTGGTTAGTATGAGGTCTAGTATGTTAGCCGAGCCACGAGTTGCACGCGTTTGCTCTGTTATCATCTGGGAGAGGTTAAAATTAAGGCAAATATCTAAGAATTCTCTAGCTCCGGTCATGCTAGTAACTGTGCTAGAATAATTTGACCAATTGATATGTGGGTAATTGAAATCCCCAAACAGCGAGATGCAAGCGTTCGGGAATTTTTTTTTGTTGTTGTTAAATGGTTCAAGGTGTTATTGAGATGGCAGTCAGGATTAGTGTTGAGGGGACAATAACAGACGCCAAGAAGTAGTAGCTGCGGATTAGCGCGAATAATTAGCCATAGAACTTCTAGGTCAGTGGCCATATTGACTGTGGAGCACATTATATGTTTTTTACTGCGATAAGAACGCCACCACCCCGAGTACCCTGCCTATCTTTACGAAGAACATTTAAATTTGGTAGTTCACTCAGAACTTCACCCTCAGTGACATCATTGGTAAGCCATGTTTCAGTTAGTATAAGTAGGTCCCTGCCGGACGAAGATACTAGATCTGATACTTGTTCTCTTTTCGGAAGAAAGGTTCTTATTTTAGTAAAAATAACAGAGATTGACAAAGAGTCTCGGGGAGCAGGCAGAGCACGTCAGGACGAATGCTGGTGACAACGCGGTAGCTATAGTTCTTTCACGGAATGGGATGCTGGATCAAAAATGTAGCGTTTTGAACCTATGAATAATGTTTTAAACCGAAGTGAAAAAGGAACTGATTGGCTTCCTGCAAAAGCGACTAGATGTTTTCGCGCGTTCTCTACCGGCTTAGAAAAATCCTCACCCATGCCGTACGAAGTGTTTTTAAGCTTGCGGCCATTCGACAAGATGGCTTCTTTTGTTTTAAAGAAGGAAAGTTTGACAATGATGGGCCGGTTACGACCAGGGATGTATCGACCAAGGCGATGCGCTCGCTCGATTTCCCTTGGCTCTAGGGAAACATTTAACTGGTCAGAACACAGCCGAATGACCAGTTCTTCTGACTGAGCAAATGATTCAGATTTGTTAGTATCGTTAACGCCATAAAAGATCAAGTTATTGCGCCGAGAGCGCTTATCGACATCATCAAGGCGACCTTCAAGGCTACAAACCCGATGAACCGTCTCAGCGGTGTCGGTTTGCACGGTTACGAGCTGCTGCCTCAAGGGCTCAATTAGCTGGAAGTTTGCTTCAGCGCTTGTTAAACGCCTACTGAGTTCGATCAGGGCGACATTAGTTGCCGGCTGCTGATGTCTAAGATCCTGGACTTCCGAGAGAAGTTTAGACTGTCCACAAGATAATTTCTTTAGCACCTTTAGACTGCCGCTGTATGGGGTCAAGGATTCAGCTCATTATCGCCTGATTGCAGCAACAGGAAACGCGCAACAACAAAGCACTCACACGCCATAGAAAACAAACCCTGGGTGCTCGGCAGCTGTACCAAGAGGTAATTGCTCATCCTTTTAGCAAATAAACTGCGTGGGGAACCAATCTGCATGGCGAAGAGCTGCGGGTTAGTGGACATGCTCGAGGCACAGCCGCTGAGCCCACGAAATGAGTCGCACAGATGCGGAGTAATTAGAGCTGCCGTGAAGGCGGCTGCCGATGACGATAGCGCTTGATACGCTCGGCTGAGGTCCAGGAACAGCGAGGGCAATACAGATTGTATAGTTGCGTTGGTTATAGATGCACGAAGATGCGTCGTAATCGCCACCGCGTCATCGTTTGCGTGGGGCCATGATGCGCACGCAACTGGCATGCACGAAGGAACGGGGACGGCCGCAACACGAAGAAGCGTCAGGATGATGCGTCGGTGAACACCTGCATGGCGAAGAGCAGCGGGTTAGTGGACATGCTCGAGGCACAGCCGCTGAGCCCACCCCGCTTGAATGCCCACGTTGCTTGAATGCCTAAATCAACGTTTCTTTAAGAAAGTAACTGGAACGCCATTGCATTTCTCTGAAAAGTTTGAAAACTTTATTAGTGAATTTTTGTTAAATAGTTGATTATGCTTTTCAGTTTTTTTGTTGAAGTAATGTCCACCTGGGGGGGGGGAGTAACACTTGTTGGGGGGCTAGTTGGTGCATGTTTCCAGAAGAGGGTTATATCGCCGAAAAAACACAACACACAGCAATCGAGACGAGACAGGCGCAACTTCCAACTGTTTATTCACCGCGTATGCGAATGAATATAAGGACAAACAAAGATTGGTAGCAAGAAACACACATGCGCGCGAGGTTTTTATAAAAAGCGGATAAAGATAGGTGCGGTACACACGTATCTCACGCCCGTGTATCTAAAAAAGCAGTTTCATTCTTATAAATGGAGATAGATGGGGCGCTAACCCAATCACTACAGTTTCTTTCAATATATTAGGCCTCCAACAGTTAACGGGCTGTCTGGTCCTTACTTCTGTTTAAAACATTGCTTCTTTAAGCCTTGCCACACACTTAATCTTCCTTTCTTCTCCGCAGACTTTACAATGATGTGGCAGATGAGAACCAGTGCCAATATTTAAATCCCGATTATGTTCCGCTAATCGGTCATTAATAACCGGGCGGTTTTTCCGATGTACTTCTTCCCACATGTGAGAGGTATCTGATATACGACTCCCACGGCGCATTTAAGAAGCGGAGCTGCATGTCACTTTTTACAGTCAGTTTTGTTTACCTTGTTGGGATCAGTTTTAACGCACAAGCCAGCCAGTTTCTTTGGGGAGGAAAAAACCACAGGACCCTTATATTTTGTCGCTACATGCTTCAAATTGTGCGCTACCTTATGGGTGTACGTGATGACAAGCGGTATAATTGGGGACGTCATCTTGGTCGCCCTTCTTTGTACTTTCTTTTTTCAATTTTCGCAGCAAGGCTTCAGCTACTCCGGTTAAGATCGAGGTTGGAAAGCCTGCTTTTTCCAACTTCCGAATCTGGGTGTGAAAGCTTTCCTCTGCCTTATGGCAACAAGATTTCTTCAGCGACGCTTCCAGGCAGATCTGAGCGATGGCGCTCTTTACTGTCTTTGAATGGGAGGAATCATAGGGCATTAGTTCTTTTCGTGCGCGAGGGCGATACATCCAGCAAAAGCTTTGGTCATTAAGGGTGATGTCAATGTCTAAAAACTGCAATCTGCTGCCTTGGGCAAGCTCATGCGTGAAGCCCAAACCTTTTCCAAGTCGTTTAAAGCCAGATAAAACTTCTTCCACTATTTATGGGTAAGATGAGAAAACCTGTTCCTTTAAAATAATTAAAAAATAGTCAACACATCTAAAAGTTTCCAGCATTTTGGCTTCGTCGAAAATATCCGCCAGTGACCTGTGCATCTGCACGAGAAAGATGTTACATAGCACTGGAGCGACGCAGGAACCCATGCAAATTCCTTTTTTCTGAACAAACAGCTGGTCTTCAAATAATACCACCGGGCAAGACAAGTCATACTCTATCAATGCCAAGAAATTCGCAACGGAAACACCGGCAGAGTTCTGGAAGGAAATCGCCCCATTCTTTTCAATATACGACTGTACAGCGGCTAACAACTCAGTCTGTGGGATTGAACAGAAAAGATCAACAACTTCAATGGAAAACGTATAACCTGAAGACCTATTGCCATTCAAAAATTTAACAACATCAGGAGAGTTCCTGCAAGAAAATGGGTCTTCGACATCTAACCCATTAAGTTGCCTTAGCAGGAAACCACTAACATGGCTCTGCCAAGCCCCTCTTTCACTCACGATACATCTGAACGGGATTCGTTCCTTATGTATTTTCGCCGTGAAAAACACGTGTAAGCTATTTGCTTGACAAAGCCGAATACCTTTAGCAATTCTGTCCAAGCCAATACTTTCACACAGAGAAACCGCATTAGATTTCAGTTTTCCCAGATTAACCACAGTCTTCCGGAAATTCCTGTGCACAGCTTCATGAGCCTTCTCGTTGAACATACCAGACGGAATGATGACGAATCCGTCCTGCTTGTCCGCTTGAGTGAGTCGTAGCTTCTGGCCGGCGAAGAACTTGACGACTCTTCTGGTGGTCGACTCATGTCTAGGTCCGTTGATGGGCGCGGTCCTGTTGAGGATGTGCACGCCATCTAGCAAGCACCTTTCCTGGTCCTCTGGGTCAGCTTTACCGGTAATCCTTCGATTCAAGGAATGCCCTGCAGCTCATGCAGCTTATGCAGCTCATGCAGCTCATGCAGCTCCAGCTCATACCCTGGAATCCTAGGCTCGATGCTGTACTTCGGGCCCTTCCTAAGGATGGCAACTACATCATCCGGGATACTAGTACCCCCTAGAACCCTGAGCGCCTTGCTGCTGTCTTGGTTTCTTCTTTCAACACATTTTGATAGTACCGGCAGTCTTTTTCCACATGAATTCACTAGTTTGGGCGGCGAGCCGCCTGAAGGACTGAAGTTTCACGCCTGCAATGTTCGCAGAGTTCTGGGAAAAACATATCCATTGCAGCCAATCGTACAGCAGACGCACCTGACACCACAGTTCCGCACATAAAATTCGGTATATCCTCTTGACGTGGCCAAGTGAAGGTCCGGTAGAACCAAACAGGCAGGAGATCTCGTGCGGGACTAGGTCTTTCCTTATGCAGAATCTTATCTTCCTAGCGCGGCAGGAGATGAGGGCGATATGGCTGACAAACACTGAAAGAGGTGGTGGTCTTGCAGAAGGAACACAAAGAAAGGGGCGCACTCTAGAAGAAAGGTAACTGAGTAATACTTGAGTAAGCTTTCACACCCAGATTCAGAAGTTGGAAAAAGCAGGCTTTCCAACCTCGATCTTAACCGGAGTAGCTGAAGCCTTGCTGCGAAATTTGAAAAGAGAAAGTACAAAGAAGGGCGACCAAGATGACATCCCCAAAAGCAAAAGTAGACCGGTTGTCATCCCGTACACCCATAAGGTAGCGCAGAATTTGAAGCATGTAGCGACGAAATATAAGGTTCCTGTAGCTTTTTCCGCCCCATAGAAACTGGCTGGCTTGTGCGTTAAAACTGATCCCAACAAGGTAAACAAAACTGACTGTAAAAGAGACATGCAGCTCCGCTTGTTAAATGTACCGTGGGAGTCGTATATCAGATACCTCTCACATGTGGAAAAAAGTACATCGGACAAACCGGCCGTTGTATTAATGACCGATTAGCGGAACATAATCGGGATTTTAAAAAATGGCAGTGGTTTTCATCTGCCGCATCTTTGTAAAGCCTGCGGAGAAGAAAGGAAGTTTAAGTGTGTGGCAAGGCTGAAAGAAGCAAAGGTTTTAAACAGAAGTAAGGAACAGATAGCCCGTGAACTGTTGGAGGCCTAATATATTGAAAGAAACTGTAGCGATTGTGTTAGCGCCCCATCTATCTCCATTTATAAGAATGAAACTGCTTTTTTATATACACGGGCGTGAGATACGTGTGTACCGCACCTATCTTTATCCGCTTTTTGTAAAAACCTCGTGCGCATGTGTGGTTCTTGCTACCCATCTTTGTTTGTCCTTATATTTATTCGCATACGCGGTGAAGAAACAGTTGGAAGTTGCGCCTGTCCCGTCTCGCTTGCTGTGTGTTGTGTTTTTTCGGCTCTATAACCCTCTTCTGGAAATAATGTCCACCTCTTTGAGTACAGGAGCTAATGAACTATAATTGTGCTATCTACCACAGACAACCTTTAGAAAGTTTTAAAAGTGGTCGCGGAAACACCCTGTATATATATTTTTTTATAGAGCAGGCGTGACTCCGTACCACTTTTTATAAAGAAGTGACTGTGTCTAACGCCGGATGAAGTAAAGAACGCCTTAGGAGCTATGCAAAGGTGGAAGGCAGCTGGGGAGGATCAGGTAACAGCAGATTTGTTCAAGGATGGTGGGCACATTGTTCTAGAAAAACTGGCCACCCTGTGTACACAATGCCTAATGGCCTCGAGAGTACCGGAATCTTGGAAGAACGCTAACACAATCCTAATCCATGAGAAAGGGGACACAATGACTTGAAAAATTCAGCTTACTGTCAGTTGCCTGCAAACTATTTACTAAGGTAATTGCAAATAGAATCAGGAAAACCTAAGAGTTCTGTCAACCAAAGGACCAGGCAGGACTCCGTAAAGGCCACTCAACAATAGACCATATTCACACTATCAATCAGGTGATAGAGAAATGTGCCGAATCTAACCAACCCTTATATATAGATTTCATTGATTACGAAAAAGCGTTTGACTCAGTCGAAACCTCAGCAGTCATGGAGGCATTGCGGAATCAGGGGGTAGACGAGCCATATGTAAAAATACTGAAAGATATCTATACGCGCCGTGCACGCCGACGGACGCGCCACTGGTGGCGGCCTTGCGCAGAACACGCGGGAGAGGAGCCTGGCGCGCGCCGTATCTTGTTGTGTCGTTGATCGTGCTTCTCTGTCTTATTAACGTTTTGAGAGCAAGATAGGCAACACCATTCGCACGTGTGGGCTGGCCAAAGCTTCAGAGAATGTCGAAGAAGAATTGTTGCAGGGTGGGGGGCTCAAATACCGGTGAAGACGTGGCGGCGATACGGTTCTAATCATTCCCGGCAAAGCCTCATCAGCGGGAGCAACGGTAGCAAAAATGGATCGTCGCTTCGAAGGGAAATTTTTTTTTCTGATCCTTTCCTTTGTGTCGTCGGTGTTTTTTCCCACTCAATCATAGCTAGACGCGTGAGCAGCGAAGTTCGTCTGCAGTGCAGCATGAGGTTTAAAGGCATTTCCCTAAAGTTCGGAATGTTTTTGCCGCTTGTATTGTATTCCTCTTCTTTACCGCGTTGCGCTAGCTAGGCAGCAAGACTGCACGAGCGCATTGCGTTGTATGTTAAAGCTACTGAAGTTTGCAAGAACTGAAATTGTTGGTTTCATTTGGCGCGGTAGATCCTCGCACCAGCTGTCGCGCACTTCATGTTTTTACATCTATTTTATGCGTGGCTTTGCAGATGTTTAACTGTTGCTAGTTGCTCCATGCATAACTTTTGTCTATTCTTTTGAGCTGCGAAGTTTTCACCCTGCCTTGTTTGTAAAGGGTATAAATTACGCTGTGTCTTATCGGAATGATACCAGGGAAGTGCTTCTTTAACAGCTTTATTCTTTTCGCCCGAGGGCATCTTAGATATTGTTTGCGTTTTTGGAAATGCGTTCAGAAAATAGATAGTTCAGGGCGAGAATTGCTAATAGCTGCTGCATATGGTGTTTTTGTTCCATTTCTGGCTGAAAAGTTCGCGTCCCGTTTGGGAAGTCATCACACCTCGATGCTGCCTGAGCAAACTTAACACACCGAGTGATTTGTTTGTTTCCCAACGTAGTCCCTTCTTGCATGTGAGTTTTATACTCAACTGAATTCTTCCTGATACTTACGATGCAGACAACTAAGCCGGGCCTTGCCGCTAGCGCTCTACTTTGACTGGCGCTGCTCTGCCTTTAAATATATCCATGTGGCACCTCTTTCTAGTAAAAAAAACTACTGAAAAGTTAGTCATTTTTTAGCTTTGTACGTTTACAAGCAGCTCCCTTGGGGAATTTCAAATTGCACAAACTGCAGCGGGAATGGTAGTTCATCGGCGTATGCAGCAGAATTGCATCGGTGGTACAGCACTAACATGCGCTTTTATTAACCCGTGTGTTTGGTGACTTCGTTGGCTAGTGTACGCGTTTCCATCAATAAATTGGCAATTAGTCTTCTTGAGGCGACTTCGACTGCACTTATTCGGCGATGTCACATGTATTCATCGGCAGAAAAATCACAACGGCATATGCAGAGATTGCACCGTGCGGATTTGTTTGATATAAGTCTGCACTAACGACGGGTGCTTGTTATTCAGGTACAGAAGCAACATTGCGGCAAGGGTAGAATAAAAAAAACAATCGAGAGATCGCATCACTCAACAAAATTTATCAGCTAGTGAACACGAGCTCCACGTCATGTAAATGGGGTTCATGGCGTTTCTCTGCGGGACACACCTTCCACGTATGTGGACCGTGTTGTCCCAAACACCGGTAACATCGTGTTCATACCCGCTCGCACAGAGGTCAGCATCTTCCCTACAGCTGTCACCGCAGAAGAAGCAGCCTGGCACCCGAACAAAGGAGAAATCGCAGCCACGAACTTCAGCCATCCTTGCTGCAAAGGGTTATCGTTAGCTTCTGCTTCCGCGTGTGCTGTTGAAAGCGTCCGCTAGGTGGCTTTCAGTGGCGCCTCTATAGGCGGTGCACGAGGTGTATGGCGGCTCCACAGCCACCGTAGTCATCCATAAAGAAAGCAACAAAATCCCAATAAAGAAAGGCGTCAGGCTAAGAGATACGATCTCTCCAATACTATTCACAGCGTGTTTACAGGAGGTATTCAGAGATCTGGATTGGGAAGAATTGGGGGTAAGAGTTAATGGAGATTACCTTCGTAACTTGCGATTCGCTGATGATATTGCCTGGCTTAGTAACTCAGGGGACCAATTGCAATGCATGCTCACTGACCTGGAGAGGCAAAGCAGAAGGGTGGGTCTAAAAATTATTCTGCAGAAAACAAAATTAATGTTTAACAGTCAGAACAGCAGTTTACGATAGGTAGCGATGCACTGGAAGAGGTAAGGGAATACATCTACTTAGGACAGGTAGTAGAATAAGAATGGGCTGGGGTGCGTTTGGCAGGCATTCTCAGATCATGAACAGCAGGCTGCCATTATACCTCAAGAGAAAAGTGTATAACAGCTGTGTCTTACCAGTGCTCACGTACGGGGCAGAAACCTGGAGGCTTGCGAAAAGGGTTCTACTTAAATTGAGGACGACGCAACGAGCTATGGAAAGAAGAATGATGGGTGTAACGTTAAGGGATAAGAAAACAGCAGATTGGGTGAAGGAACAAACGTGAGTTAATGATATCTTAGTTGAAATCAAGAAAAAGAAATGGGCATGGACAGGACATGTAATGAGGAGGGAAGATAACCGATGGTCATTAAGGGTTACGGACTGGATTACAAGGGAAGGGAAGCGTAGCAGGGGCGGCAGAAAGTAAGGTGGGCGGATGAGGTTAAGAAGTTTGCAGGGTCAATATGGCCACAATTAGTACATGACAGGGGTCGTTGGGGAAGTATGGGAGAGGCCTTTTCCCTGCAGTGGGCGTAACCAGGCTGATGACGATGATGAGTGTGTCTGCTCTTAGTCAGGGAAGGAAAGAAAACGGATATATCCTGTCTAACATAATAAAAGACAGTATGGATAGACATTGATGAAATGACGCGAATTGCCCTCAATAAGCGCAACAAACACGTGAGGGAATCAAATTCGACAAAGACCAGTTCCAAGCATTCCATTTTCTCGTGACCGCGCACCAATGGAACCGTCTTTCTGCTGACGCTACAAATGCTGAAGCTCGCGCTTTATTTCTAACCCTTGTTCCACATTGCTTGTAAGGATGGTATTTGTTTTGTTTTAAGACATTGAAGTGCTCAGTTTAATTTTTTTATGTACAGCTATATTTTTGTAGTATTGCAATGTATTGCAATTATGTATTTTTGTATAGCGTTACTGTATCGATAGGTTATGATACGTGCGTATTTTTATTCATATAATGCCCGAAAGCATTACTGGATGTATGTAGCGTTTTATTGAGTTATTTTCAGCACTCATGTGGTGAACATAGGTACAATACTATCAGTCCAATACTGGACTGAACGCATCGTCAACCAGATATATATATATATATATATATATATATATATATATATATATATATATATATATATATCTCAAAGAAGTAGCACACATGTGAAAAGGGCACGTTTCCTTATGTTTAGGCCATGGCACCGCGTTCGTCAGAGCATGTCGGCCATTAATAAGGCCGTGCCCCGGCCAAAACATAAGCAAGTAAGCGTGCCTTATGTGTATGTGCCATCCTTCTCTCTCTCTCTCTCTCTCTCTCTCTACATATATATATATATATATATATATATATATATATATATATATATATATATATACAGTGAAAGAGATGTGCGTATGAAGTAGAAATATTCGAAATATACCGTCGTCATCATCTAAGAATGACTGCCCTGACGCTATCGGAAGCCACGCTGTGCCGAAAACCACGACGTACAGTATGCCCCTACATGCGTACATCGCAGCAAGTAACTAGTATGGCTTCAAGCTTTCATTTAAAAATCAAAGGCGATTTCAACTGCGATACCTTAAAGGGACCCTGAAACGCTTTTGACGATTTTCTACAAACGTATTGAGTCGTTAGAGTAGGTCCTTCCGATCATTAATTGACACATCTAAGTGCTCTGCGTAAAGCGTGTAATTTATTATAAGGTTATAAATATGCACATCGCTGCCGATCGCAGCACACTGCTCGGCGGAATTTTAAGCCGCCCCTACCCATATGACCGAAATCACCCATACGACGTCAGTGGGGCGAGCTATCCGATGTTTCCAATTTTATGGTAAACAAATGATCTTCGTAATAGTTGCAATGTTAGTTAACTTGTTTTTATGAAAAGAAAGTAACATAAAGAGAATGCACAAGAATAATTTTTCAGTACACTTAAGCACTTCCGGCACACAGCAAGTGTCGTCTGCTTGTGTTACAACGTACTCCATTTTGACGAGAGCTCCGCGGTCAGAGTCGGTCTCAGTCTTTTCGCGAGCATGATTCGACTTTGTTGCCTTGTGGACTGCAAACGTAGCGACTGGCAATATGTCAAGCTGCGACATCGTGTCCCTCTGCAAGGCAGCGTACGAACGAACTGGCTGCTGCGCATCGGACTGCTGCTATCCGATCGGCGCCAGGATTTGCGCGTTTGTGGCCGTCACTTTACACCGGAAGATTACTAACGCAATAGCGTTTCCCGAGTCCGGTATTAGGGAAAACGCAAGCGCAAGGGGACAGAGTCTGGCCGCTTGACTTTGCCGTAACGGGATGAGCCATGATATGAGCAGAAGGGCAAATGCGAATGGTCTGCACGGTGCAGCCACCTGGTGGCACAGAGCTCAACCATACACAGTAGCAGCAACGAAGTGTATTCTTCTTTGCTGCTGGTGTGTATCTTTCGCAGGAGTGTAGTCATGAACACGTTGGTTTTATAAATGTTTAAAATGTTTTACACTTGTTTAGAGCAATATTAGCGCTTTGTTTGGCTGGTTAAGCTCTGCACCAACAAGTGTACGGACCGTGCAGACCGATCAGGCCGCTCACGTACGTCTACGCTAAAGTTCCTTCATCAGCTTGAGTTTATGCCTACAGTCATTTGCCGAAATACCCAGCTTGCCTGTGGTTACCGGAATACAAGACACGTTCGGCGCTAAGACAGAATGCTCGCAACGCACGCTGCTTCGATAGCTCTCGCTTGGGGTCGACGGCCAAGCGGCTAGCGGAGCGGTCTCGCGCGGGCGGGGGCGGGCTCCAAAACAACCGGAAGTGGACGATGTGACGTCGCATCGTGACGCTGAACCAGTGAAGGCGGAGCTTAGCCCCGCTCGCTCGGCTAACGAGTTGAGGAGGAAAAGCATGGCTAGGGAGGAGGGTAACTTCTAATCGCTTGTAGCTCCATTACTACGTAAAGCCCCTCCATACACGTTTCCGCCGCCCAGGTTCAGTACCGCCAACCTGCCCTCCTCCTCCACGCTCCTCTCCCACTCACCTCCTTAGCTTTCGGCGGCAAGCAGAACTTACGTAGCTGCAGCTTCCTGTTGCGAGTGGAAGTGACGCTTTGTTTTTTACCGTTGTTTACTTTCGGGTCGCTGGAAAGGCTTTAATTGCACGAGCTGCGGTTGAAAGTGTGAATGCGATTCCATCCAAGAACGACCGCCTACTGTAACCAGCGATCTACTCGTGTTCGCTGCTTCGCGTCAACCTGCGATGGGTTGTGGCACGAGCGACAACGTTCAGTGGGATGTAGTGCCTAGGCGCTTGGAGACCACTGCCGTTTTTCGGGCATTTGGAAAACAGCGACCGCGAACTACTACTTCAGCGGAATACACAGCGTGTCCCCTGTGCATTCTTCTTATGGTGACTGCCATAGCTCTGCTAAGCACGCGCGGGCGTCTCACCATCGTCCAACGGCAGTCAACGCGGAAATTCCCGCAGCGCAACTCCAGGAAGCGGAAACGCCGGAACCGGAAATTTTTAAACCGGAAATGCCGGAACCGGAAATACCGGAACCGGATTTGGTGTGAGGGGAAAAGCGGCGCACAACAAAGGTTGTCGCTACTTAAGAAAGCGGCGGTGGCGCGTGGATGTAGGGGTTTTATTACTACGTAACGCTTCACTTAAATTGGTGCGAATGTTCTACTTAAGCTGTACCCTACGCGTCTACAAAATTTGTCCGAACCGTTTCAGGGGCCCTTTAAGCGTAATATATGTGATTGAATGTACACTGTGCAAAACAAAAAACAATACGTTGGACCCCCAGAAGGGCCTTTTAGGTGGCGTTTGAGCTAAACGCGTGTCCTGCCCAATGATTTGATAAGATAAAAGTCACGTTGCTCAAATCGGTATTTCCTTCAAAGTATGATACAGAAGCCCGTTAATTCTTTCTCATATGCATTGACGCGATGGTATCAAACTTATCAGTTTGATGATACCGCCGCGTTGGTTTGAACGAAAGTGTAGGAAAACTGAGTTGCCTGTCCACATAAGCCGTCATATCTTCCCTCGTTTCTTTTCTTTTTCATTAGTACGGCACTATTTTTCCGTTTTACTAGAAAGTCACCATTTTTCCTTTTTGCTTCCAATTTTCTTGTATTTTTTTCGTTTGTTGTTGATTGGGGACGCAGCACCTATTAGGTGACGTTTTCTACTGTCACCTGACAATTGCAGCTCGAATTTCATTTTCTGGGCGTATCTTCAATTTATGCGCTTGCAAACGCCATCTGTTTAGACATGTATCAGCTGTTTCTTCAGAACGATTGACACGCATTCTGTTCGCGCATTTCTTCGTTTTTATGCAAATATGTGTTCATTAGGTTTATATACACAGGTATATAAACTACGCTTACGCCTTACATTGTATTCTGATGAAAGCCGGACCCCGTTCGAAACGTCAATAAATCGCTCCATACGCTCGTCTACATCACTCATATATTTATCCAGATCCGGAAACGCGTTTTCCTGGTATATATATATATATATATATATATATATATATATATATATATATATATATATATATATATATATATTGACACGTGTACTTGCCTATCTTTATCTCTTTTTCAGGCGACCACAGTTCACCGCCTCACGAATGTTACCGCACAGCCCAGGGCGCGCCTGCATGTATCGGAAGTTTCTGGAATGTTATCGATGGTTCCACCCGCTCTCTGACCAAACGCTCTGCAATCTGATTGCATGTGTGCGCAGCGAATAATGTAGAACTTTGTGGAAGGCACGCTGGTCCCAGCGATAACTCTGGAACATTCGACGACTGATGTATAAAAGCCGACACTCTTGACTCGGTGATCAGATTTCGACGACCGCCGATCGTGTTCGCCGCTATACCGTTTTTCTTTGAGTGTAGCCCGTTTTTGAGGGCACAAGTTCGCCCAATAACACGCTCGTTTGGTTAATCACAGTTTTGCTGCCTTCTTAACCGTCACTACCACGTGACAATATGTTATATATATATATATATATATATATATATATATATATATATATATATATATATATATATATATATATATATATATATATTGCCGCCAGCATTGCGAGAAGAAAAAGACGACCGACATATCCCAACTGCGTAGCCGCCACACCGCGAGCGTCAAGCAAAGCACCGCAAGGCAACGCTCGGCAGGCGCTGACAGGCCGGCGGCTCGTGCGCGAGAATCGGACGATTGGCACGCGACAGGAGGCGACATAGAGGAGAACGACGTTCGAAGGAGCGTAGCTCGAGGTACGTTTTGTTGTTGCTGTTGAGTATTCAGTCGGGTTCTGTTGACGGGCACAGGTTCGCCCAGAATAAGTCAGTTTTCCTAGAAACGGCTGTTGCAACTGTTGGTTACATATCTGGTGGAGGTGCGGGGTATGATTCCAAGCCCCACACTAGCCAGGGAAGGTAGCCCGGATGCCCGAAGTTTGGAGCCAACGGAATTAACGCCTGTCCACCAACGCACGAGCCGCCGCATACGAGGTGAGGCCCCCGAGTTTGGTCCTCTCGCCGATTCACCAAGGGCAGCGGCGGCAGTCAGCCTAGGTACCACTGCGATGGCTACCCAAGTAATCCCTCCTCACGTCGTCGTTGACTCGCCTCGGACGCCAGAATCCTTTCACGGAGACTCATTCGAGGATGCCGAGGACTGGCTCGAAAACTTCGAGCGTGTCGCCAGGTGTAACGGTTGGGACGAGACAAAGAAACTCCGGTATGTGTACTTCGCGCTGGGCGAATCTGCACGCACGTGGTTTCAAAACCACCAAGCCTCGTTATCATTGTGGAACGACTTCCGACGAGAGCTGTTAGCTACGTACCCGAGCACGGACCGCAGAGAGAGGGCAGAAGCCGCTCTTCAGGCGAGGAACCAGCGGAAGAACGAAAGTGTGACCATGTACATTGAAGACATGACCCACCTCTTCCGCCGAGCCGACCCAAACATGGCTGAGGACAAGAAATTGCGGCACCTAATGCCCGGTGTGAAACAGGAATCTTTGCCGGCCTCGTTCGTAATCCGCCCCGCACCGTAGCCGAATTTCGATCAGAGGCGAGGACGATGGAGAAGACGCTGCAGCAGCGTGCGAGGCAGTACAACAGAGATGTATGCGTCGCATCATTTGACGTTGGGTCAGGAGCCCTCCCCAACAACATGGACATCCTACGCGAAATGGTGAGGTCCGTCTTCAGGGAAGAGCTGCAGAAACTGCAGTTGGCCCAAAGCCCTCCTACGGTGTCCTCACTTGCTGATGTCATGCGCGAAGAAGTCCGGCAAGTAATTTGTGAGCCAGAGCCTCAGGTACGGCCCCACGCACAGCCAGAGCGTCAGCCGCGGATGTCGTACGCCCAAGCTTTACGTCAGGACATAGGACGCGCCGACTTTGGACGAACGGCCACAACACCTCAGGTACTCCCTCGCAATGTGCAGCCCACGTAAAAGCGATGTATGGTGCACTGCAGACCGGCGTCCCCTCTGCTACCACTGTGGAGAGGCTGGTCATTTATACCGGGAATGCCAGTATCGCCGAGTAGGACTGCGCGGCTTCTCTGTGAATGCGCCTTGCCCTCGAAACGGTGAGCGCCCTTATGAGATTGAGGCATTTTTATCTTCGCGCCAAACTGTTCGGAACCCCCAGCAACACGAACCTCGATCAGCAGCGCCTATGCGTTATAGGTCGCCCAGTTCGCGTCCCGCTTCCATTTCACCGAGGCGTCGCTCCCAAAGCCCGCGACGGGAAAACTAGAGCCAGCGACCTGTGGAGGCAAGGCCGCTGACATTAGGAACACTGAAGGCCCTCCATCGCCAATCCGACAAGACGACGGCAGTGACGAAACGACGGACAAGTGCAGTGATGACGCCGTTACTTCCGAGTTGCGCGTCATCATCGACGACTTCGAAGTGACTGCGTTGATAGACACTGGCGCGGACTATTCAGTTATTAGCAGTGGACTTGCCAGAAAATTGAAAAAGGTGTTGACCCATTGGACTGGATCTCCAATACGTACAGCGGGGGGACACTTAGCCGACCCCGTAGGAATGTGCACAGCAAGAATCGGAATTAGAGGCTTTACATACGTCAGCAGCTTTATTGTTTTCCCTGAGTGTTCCCGTGATCTGATACTGGGCATGGACTTTCTGCGAACGAATGGCGCAATTATCGACTTGCAAGAATCACGCGTGTTGTTTTCCACAGAAAATGCTGTTACCATTTCTGATACAGAACAGCCACATATTTCCTCTCTCCGTATTGTGGATGAAGACGTGACGGTGCCGGCAAGGTGCAGTATGACTGTCGTTGTTAGGAGCGACGTATTTCGTGACTATGAGGGACTAGCAGACGGAAATATCGGGCTGCTACTGGAAAAGCTAATGTGCGTGGCAAGACGCCTAGTTCACCTGCGTAACGGATATGCGGACGTCCTTTTGACTAACTTTGGCAATGAGGCACAACAAGTGGCGAAGGGAACAGCCATAGCGTCTCTTCGTGACTATGCACAATTTGCGGATGTGTCCACCCTCGATGCACCATCACCAGCTTCTGCCACTTTAGACAGTGTCCTTATCTCTATCGACATTGACCGAGAGCTGTCATCACTACAAAGAGATGAGATTGTGAACTTGGTCACAGAGTTTGCAGAATGCTTTTCGACTTCACCGAAAGTCCGTCGTACTCCCGTCGCAAAACACCGCATTGTGGTCGAAGAACCTGCAAGACCAGTTCGCCAACACCCGTACCGAGTAGCTCCAAAAGAAAGAGAAGCGATAAGAAGTCAAGTACAGGAAATGCTCAAGGACGATGTAATACAGCCATCCAATAGTCCGTGGGCATCTCCAGTAGTCCTAGCCAAAAAGAAGGATAACACCCTATGATTTTGTGTTGACTACAGGAAACTCAACCTCGTCACGAAGCGGGATGTTTATCCACTCCCCCGCATCGACGACACCTTGGACAAACTACGCAATGCTTACTTCTCTTCTCTGGATCTCAAAAGCGGATACTGGCACATAGAAGTGGGCGAGCGAGATCGCGAAAAAACGGCATTTGTGACACCGGATGGTTTATATGAGTTTAAGGTGCTTCCATTTCGTCTGTGTTCTGCGCCAGCCACATTCCAGCGGATGATGGACACTGTTCTCTCCGGACTGAAATGGCAGTCGTGCCTAGTCTACCTTGATGACGTGGTGGTCTTCTCCACTACATTCGAGCAGCACGTGCAGCGACTGAGAGCAGTTCTGGATCCTATTCGCACGGCGGGATTGATCATAAAACCCGAAAAATGCCACTTCGGATTTCGCGAGCTCCGCTTTCTCGGACACATTGTCAGTGCTGAAGGCGTCCGCCCCGATCCTGAGAAGATCACTGCAGTAGAAATGGTTCATAAGCCAAGAGACAAAAAAAGCTATTAGACGTTTCCTTGGACTGTGTGCCTACCACAGGCGTTTCGTAGAAAATTTTTCTAAAATTGCCGAACCACTCACGCGACTGACAAAAGAAGATGTCCCTTTTATGTGTGAGAAAGAACACGAAGACGCCTTCTCCGAACTACGACGGCGTTAGCAGAGTCCTCCTATACTTGCCCATTTTGATTTGATGAAAATGCCGAAACGGACATCCATACCGACGCGAGTAATGTTGGTCTCTGTGCCGTACTTATTCAGTGGCAGAATGGCGAAGAAAAAGTCATTGCGTATGCAACCCGTACCTTATCGAAAGCCGAGACAAATAACTCAGCTACAGAAAAGGAATGCCTGGCGGTTATATGGGCCATCAGTAAGTTCCGGCCGTACTTATATGGCAGACCGTTTCGAGCCATCAGCGATCATCACTCATTGTGCTGGCTGGCGAACCTCAAGGACCGTTCTGGAAGGCTCGCTAGATAGAGTTTGCGTCTACAGGAGTATGACATCACGGTCGTTTACAAGTCCGGTATCAAGCACAATGATGCTGATTGCTTACCCCGCGCACCAATCGAGGCTACGTCACCTGAATACGAGCAAGATTCCCCATTTCTTGGGGGTGTGAATACGACGAAAATGGCTCATCATCAGTGTACTGATCCAGAATTACTCCTGCTCATCGAGTACCCGGAGGGTCGACAAGCGAAAGTGCCCCGAGTTTTCGTTTGTGGATTTTGTTCGCATGTTCTCCGGAACAACGTCCTCTACAAACGAAACTTCGAGCACAGTGGTGAGACGTTTCTACTTCTCGTACCATCATTGCTGCGAGCTGAAATCTTAGAAGCTTGCCATGATGACCCTGCAGCTGGCCGCTTAGACGTTAGTAGGACTCTGGCGAGAATTCGCCAGAAATATTACTGGCCGAAGTTGAGGAATTCAGTGCAGCACTATGTCAAATCGTGCCGAGATTGTCAAAGACGAAAAACACCGCCACTGAAACCAGCAGGTTTTCAGCAACTGATACAGCCACCAACAGCGCCATTTGAACAAATAGAAGTGGATTTACTTGGACCGTTTCCCGTTTCAACCTCAGGAAAGCGGTGGATTGTGGTAGCAACCGATTATCTGACCCGGTATGCTGAGACCTCTTCTCTTACAAAAGGAACCGCCATTGAAGTGGCTGAGTTTTTTGTCAGACGCATAGTATTACGACATGGCGCACCTAAGGTACTCATAACAGACAAAGGAACAGCTTTTGTGGCCCGTTTGATGCAGTCTGTTATGAAACTAACGCATACTTCTCATAGGAAAACCACAGCGTACCATCCACAAACAAACGGCCTGACTGAACGGCTCAATAGAACGCTCGCTGACATGACCTCAATGTACGTGGACGTGGAGCATCGGACATGGGACAGTATTCTACCCTACGCCACCTTTGCGTTTAATACTGCACTACAAGAAACGACACATTTCACGCCATTTGAACTTGTTTACGGTCGGACAGTAACAACGACACTAGACGCGATGTTACCTGTAGACAACAGCACCGAAGGCGACGCCGACGTTAGTGAGTACATAGAAAGGGCAGAAGGCACCGTATCATACAACAGCAATACGTCGACGCAAACAGGTACAACCTAGGGCGAAGGGAGGTACAGTACAACCCCGGAGACAAAGTGTGGGTATGGACGCCTATACGGACGCCCGGTCTTTCGGAGAAGTTACTGTGCCGTTACTTTGGCCCCTACAAAGTACTTCGCCGGTTAAGTCCCTTAACCTATGAGGTAACTCCTGAAGGCCGAGTCTGCTCCACACGACGCAGCACTCGCCCAGAGGTCGTACACGTAGTACAAATGAAGCCACACTATGAAAGGCATTGATTAACAGAAGTTGCACATACGGTCAAGCCTAGCACCGGCCATCCTCTGACCACTGTCCTTTTAAAGCAGCTGGCCTCTCTAGGCCTTTCCTACGCATCGGGACGATGCTTCTTCGGAGGGGGCTAATGCCGCCAGCATTGCGAGAAGAAAAAGACGACCGACATATCCCAACTGCGTAGCCGCCACACCGCGAGCAGCAAGCAAAGCACCACAAGGCAACGCTCGGCCGGTGCTGACAGGCCGGCGGCTCGTGCGCGTGAATCGGACGATTGGCACGCGACAGGAGGCGACAAAGAGGAGAACGACGTTCGAAGGAGCGTAGCTCGAGGAACGTTTTGTTGTTGCTGTTGAGTATTCAGTAGGGTTCTGTTGACGGGCACAGGTTTGCCCAGAATAAATCAGTCTTCCTAGAAACGGCTGTTATAACTATTGGTTACAATGTATATATATATATATATATATATACAGGTGCAAATATGAGGCGTAACGTCAAGAGATAGAAAGAGAGCGGTGATGGTTCAGAGAGCAAACGGGGATAACCGCTATTCCAGTTCGCACTAAGAAAAAAAAATGGAGCTGGGCAGGCGATGTAATGCGTAGGATAGATAACCGGTGGACCATGAGAATTGCAGAATGGGTGCCCAGAAAAAGAAAGCACAGTTGAGCACGGCAGAAAACTAGGCGCGGTGGTGAAATTGGGAATTTTTCAGGCGCATTTTGGAATAGCTTGACGCAAAACGGGATCACAGGGAGAGGCCTTCCTCTCCAGTGGACATAAATAGGCTGATGGTGGTGGTGGTGGTGGTGATTATTATTATTATTATTATTATTATTATTATTATTATTATTATTATTATTATTATTATTATTATTATTATTATTATTATTGTTGTTATTGTTATTATTATTATTATTATTATTATTATTATTATTATTATTATTATTATTATTATTATTATTATTATTATTATTATTATTATTATGTATACACACTCCTCTAAACACTACCATCGCCTCTCTACCCCTAACGCGTGACCGACTTTCCACATTACAAACACACTTTTTTTCCACTTTCACACTCCTACTGTTAAAGGAATGGCCCGCCAGCGGCAACCATACTCGATAACCACGGCCCTTAAAAACACAACTCGAATAAAATAACAAGTATAGCATACAACTATTGTAAACAGCTAACCACTAAAGAAACAAACAACAAAAGTAAACGTGGCTGAATGAAGGGCATACTTTGCCCGTTATTGAGCACACAAAAGGAAGAAACATAGACGACGCACGCAGTAGCCACGGAGATGGTGTATGAAATTCGCCTTACGTGCGGCAAGTCTTACATCGGCCAGACCTGGCGCTGTATAAATGAAGCAGCCAGGAGACATGACCTAAATACAAAAGGACGGCGTCTCACATGCGGCCACGCATTGCTAAGACTGCGTTTCTCCACGAGAATGACCCCTGTATTCTCAAACGATCCTCGACTCTTCCTGCACTCCACGATAATGATGACTTTGTTGGCATCCCCTTTGAAACAGGGTGGTGACAAATAGTCAGCTAGCCTGCTTGAGGTACGCTATATGCGTACCTCAAGCAGGTACGTACGCTACGCGTATGCTATAAACGATTTTCATTCTAGCATTTTCTTATGCGTCCCTTTATTTTACTTTCTCTTCCTCAAGACTTCTCTAACCATGGCTACCTATGCCTATAACGGAGCCAATTGTATCATTCTCTTCCCTGCTGTTTTTCCACCAATACTCTAAACATATCTTGCTTATCTCGACTGCTGACCGCTTGACGCTGCCGTCCACTTTAAATCCAAGCACTTCTGGAAGGTATACGCTACATCCTGATCTCACTGGATGAATTCATTCGCATTCCATTAAGGTGTGCTGAGTGGTCTTCCGGATTTTCGCTGACGCATAGTCATGCCTCATCTAGTTGCGATATATATTACTCCGTTATGTTTTTGTGCTTCGCTCGAGAGTCAAATAACATCCCTTCGTGTTATCGTACAGGTCTTCCCTTCCCATTTGTTTCTTCTTGTTCTTGTAAATATCTGCTGTCTTTTTTGTTTCCATTCTTTCCATCCAATTCATTGTCTCTGTTTCTTTCACTTTCTTTCTGATAATTCCTGGTTGTGTGTTGACACTTTCAATTACCCTGTACTTGGTTGCCAACTTTTTTTAGCATTCTGTGTCCACGCTTTTCAAGTACAGATATTTGTGCACTTTACCCACCCATTTATTTTGATGCATGTTCCTGAATCTTGCTTCAAAAGCAATTTTGCATTGCGCTTCTCCTAATTCAAACGAGAGCCGGCCCATGTCATCCTGCACTGCCTCATTTGTGGTTTCGGCGCAGGCTCCCAAAACCATGATGAAATAACCAGCGTCTTACATAACCTGAATGAAATAACCCTTCTCACACCTTGTCCTCAAGCCAACCGGTCAACCAATCTTTGGTTACCTTGCAGCCTCAACAAAATATCGGAGTTTGGATTTGGATTTATTTTCTCCTGTTTACAACAGAAAGGAAGCTGAAGCTAAAGGCAGCCGGGTCTGACAATGGCTTCAGCTACTACAACAATTCAGCACGCAGTCTGTACATAGCACACAAATCATTTAATATACGCTAATAAGCTAGTGTGTCCGGATACAAAGTATTATTTCCGTAAAAAAAATAAAAAAAAGATGACGATGACTTCAATAAATACACGTAAGGTAAATTTTAAGGTATTGTGTTAAACTAACTATAACCCGAAAACAAATGACTGGAAGGACTTACAATTTATGCTACGGTTCTAATGAGACAAACTCAATATTGTTCGCAATGAGAAAGGTTTGTTAATTTATTCGAACCTTCCATAATTTCATTACGAAAATCACGTAGGTGATTTAGCAGTGTAGGCGCCTACGTGTAAGCGCCTACCCTGCTATGTAGGCGCAGTGTGCGCCTACACTGCACCTATACTGCGCCTAGACTGCAATGTAGGTGCAGTGTAGTTACTAGGCACAGAATGCATTTGCGAACATTTGCGCTGGCACCATTACTCCTTCCCAGATTCCGCGCAGCACCCCATATTTATTGTCGCCCCAAGTGTTCCACGTTTCATCATTGTTGCATTCCACTTCCCCTTTTATTTTCAGATTACCTCGGTGGTGCTTCCCTCCGATTCAAATTCAGATCCTTTATTTTTCTTGAATTTCTTTCTTCAAGAAAGGTACAGAAACCAAAGGTATGGCAATACCTGACAGAGGACTCTGTAGCGGTTACAGATAAACATAATAGATACATAGTAAAAATGTTCGCAGCATGTGTCAATTTTCATTTATACAGCAGCAACAAAAGTATTATATATTCACAATTCCCTCTTGAAGATGTGTACGTTACCTAACAATATAACTACGAGAGCTTCCTAGGCACAATGTTATAATCAACTTAACAATATGTGTTGCAGAGAACATAAAGAAAAATACCTAAAATAAAAAATATTATTTTGCCTAATTGGATATAGTAAAAGTCGATGCATTTTAATAATACTTTCTTTAGCTGTTTTTTGAAACAGGTTTCGACTAACCTAGAAGTCCAAATATCTTTCCAGTTAATTAGGAAGCAATGTTATGTGATATATCATGGATTGTTTTCCATAGTTAGTACGTGTTATTGGCATGCGTGCTTTTGTTCTCTAAAGTAGTAAGATTATTGGTCAATGTTGCTATTTATGTATAATTTTTCATGATGCACAAATTGTAATAGCTTGTAATAAAATATTTGGTCGGCTCTTAAAATATCATATTTTAAAAATAAAGATGGTGTTCTGAGATCCCGTGGGTTCCCTTTATAACGTTCGTAGCAGCGTAGTACTCGTTTTTTAATACCAGTAATTTATCGTAATTACTACGTGCTGTTGTTCCCCATGCTAAATTTCCATAGCATAGTTTGGAGTAAGACAGTGCGTAATACATAGATTTCATTAGCCTCACAGGAACGAAAGCGGCCGCTTTGTATAAACACCTCACACGTTTCGGAAGCTCTACTGCTAGCCTATTGATATGAGCGTTCCAGGATGGGTGTTCTTCAAATAATATACCGAGATTTTTTTTTTTTGACTCTATTAATAGACTATCCGTCAAATGTAATTTTCAACTCTCTGTTTATCATTTTATGAACTGCATGAAATATGATATATGTCGTCTTTTTTGTTTTTAATTGCACTCGATTGACGCTTAGCCAGCATGAAAGAACTGACAGATAATGGTTTACATTTGTTTCGAGTGTTTGTAGCTCTTTAGATGCGAATAACACGTTTGCGCTGTCTGCATACATGATTATTTCAGGGGAATCAGGAATATTTACTAGATCATTTACATAAACTAAAACCAAAAGTGGCCCTAGAATTGATCCCTGTGGTACACCTTGAGCTAACGTTTGTTTGGAAGAAAATATATTATTTACTCTGACTACTTGAAAACGATCTCTTAAGTAATTCCCTACTAGCTTTAATGCCGTCCCCCTTATAATATACCTTGACAATTTAATAAGCAATATTTCAAGATAAATGCAATCAAAAGCCTTTTTAAAGTCTAAGAACAAACCAAGTATATATTTTTTTTATTTTACTTATTTCATATACCTCACAGGCTCGAGAAGGAGTATTGCGTACAGATAACAATTGTGGAGCAAAACATAGTTTTTTTAATACGTCTTTATTTCTGCGCTTAATAGGCGAAGCCTTGCGGCAGAAAAGGGGTGTTCTGTGGGAGAGGGGGACCGGTGCTCTCTTCTTCCTCGAGGTGGAGTGGTCCCGAGGTCGGCTCTGCAAAGAGGCGGCCAGGCCCTTCCTTGTCGCTGAAAAAGTCCAAAAAAGCACTCCAAAGTTGGACTGGGTCCTTGAGCCCGATGTGCGATGGCGGGTCAAGCCACTCCTTTAGGGTGCCAGGTCGGTTCCCGCCCAGGGAGTGTAGTGTCCTTTCTCGGACCGTGTCAAAGGCAGAGCAGCTCCACAGGAGATGTTCGGCCGTACCTCTGGCCGGGCATGCTGGGCACTTAGGGCTCGGGTATGAGTGCGGGTTGATGATGTGTGGCCTTGCTGGTGACAGAAGCTGGCCGGTTTGGGCTCGGCGAAGAAGAACCGCCTCTATTCTGCGAAATGTGCTGGGTGGGCGGCGAACATAGTTTTTGTTACATAAATATGAACAGAAATAGAATCAAACAATAAACAAAGATAAAAAAGAAAGGAAGGTAAACAAACAGTAGTTCGCTTTCAGTATACAGTAAAGCAAATAACCTAAGAACAAATGCTTACATAAATAAATAACAATGAAGTTAAAAGTAACAAAACTAAACAGATACTTGTTTTTAGCTAAGTATTAGCCAAATATGCAGTGATTTCTTGTCTGAAGGTTAATGGGTCGTTAATGTCAGTGATGTTATCAGGAATACCATTCCACAGTGCAATCGCACGTGGCAAAGCTACGCAGTTAAATGCATTGGTGTGACCGAAGATGCGTTTAAAACTGGGATGATTATGCAGACGTCTATGTGTGCGGGAGGGGCGAACGAGTTGTAAATTAGGTGGGCGTGCATTATGCATGATTTTGTGCAAAAGACAAAGTAATGCTATATTCCTGCGCGATTCCAAAGATGAAAGCGATAACGACAACTTGATATTAGTTACGCTCGAAAATGGGCTATAATCTCTGGCAATGAAACGTGCAGCACGGTTTTGGATCGACTCGAGAAGATGGATTAGACATGCCTGATGAGGTGACCATACAGAAGCTACGAATTCGAGCTGCGGTTCACTGACCTCATCAAGACTGAAGTCTTCTCGGGCGTTTCACAGGGGTCCGTCTTGGGCCCACTGCTATTTCTAATATTGATAAATGACACAGGAACGCATCTTTCCAGTCACATACGCCTGTATGCTGATGATTGTTGCATATATCGCGCCATTGCGTCCCCTGCCGATTCAAGTATCTTGCAAAACCACCTTCTAGCAGTGTCCACGTGGTGCGACAGCTGGAGCATGAAATTAAACTCTGCCAAGTGCAATGCCATTCGCTTCCCTAACAAGAGGGTACCACTTGCTAAAAATTACTTTCTAAACACTAAACCATTGATCGAGGTAAGTAGTTAGAAGTATTAGGCGTTCTCTTTAAAAATAATCTTTCTTGGAATGACCATATAGAGAGCGTGGCGTCTAAGCCTAGTCGTATGTTAAGTTTTCTAAAACGTAATTTCTGGAGAGCCCCCCATAAGGTAAAGGAAACGCTTTATTTAACAAACGTTCGTCCGATGTTAGAGTACGGCAGCTCTGCCTGGGACCCAGCGACAAACACAGCCATTAACCAACTGGAACGAATACAAAAACGCGCCGCCCGGTTTGTTACTGCCAACTATGATTTTACTCAGAACTCATCATAAATACGTGTTAACTTGGGCTGGCCACTTCTCGAGAACCGACGGAAATATTTGCGACTTAAACTTTTCTTCAATATTTACACAGGCTAGACTGGTTTGTGCAAGGACACATACATAGAGAAACCAAGCTACATATCACCTAGAACAGATCATCCGCTAAAGGTACAAGAGCACAAATGCCGTATCAACCTATATAAGCATTCCTTCTTTCCAAAAACTGTACATGATTGGAATAAACTGCCGCTCGAAATTGTTACAGCAACGCCATCTGTGTTCGAAACTTTGTTGTCGAAACATCTATATCTTTAGTTCTAAAATGTATTTCGCTTCGGACAGAATAGGAGATTAACCTTTTCTGTCCGCGGCTTTGTGCCTTACTCGCTGTTCTTTTTTCCATTACTTTATTATAATTATAAATAATATCATTGTGTTGTATTATGTATTATGTACTAAAGTGTATGTATATTGTATTTCATAATAACCTTAGGTGTAATGTGTTAAGTACTGTGTTTTCAATGTCAATATTTTGTTGTATTGTGTATTAGATGTATCCTTTTGTAACATCAATCATCTGTATTTCCATCATGTGTATATTCCTTCCCCCTACTCTAATGCCCAACATTGGGCGCTGTAGGTGTGTAAGTAAATAAATAAGTAAATAAATAATGTTTGGTAGGCTATCTTTCTAGTGAGGGAAGGAGCGCTGCGAAGGTTACGTTTTAGATATCCAAGAGCGCGCCATGCTTTAGCGGTTATTTTCTCAATCTGGGATGACCATGAAAGGCTAGGTGTGAGAATAATTCCAACGTACTTGTATGAAAATGTGCGAGCGACGATACAATTGCCAAATGAGTAACTGAAAATAGAGTAGGACTTTTTGCGAGTAAATGTCATTAGATTGCATTTGTTGGTGTTTAGGGTCATTTGCCAATCCAAACACCAGTTAGTGACACATTGAAGGTCCTGTTGAAGAGCAATATGATCAGCGAAGGAGCGGATTTGACGGTAGATAGCGCAGTCATCTGCGAATAGTCGAGATCCTATTTTCTGTTTTCTATAGTCGTTATTATTTTGTCTTTAATGAACATCAAAGCTTCCTCTGTTGATTTATTCTTCTGAAAGCCATACTGACTCTTAGTATGTAGTGCTTATTTATGAATGAGATTAGTCTACTGTGTATGATGATTTCAAAAACCTTTAATATAGTGGGTAGGACGGACACCGGTGGATAACTTGTAGGCATATCCCTTCTACCGGTTTTATAGATGGGTGTCACTCTTGCTATCATTAAAGCGTGTGCAAAGATACCCGTACTCAGGGTAAGGTTAGTAATGTGTACAAGGACATTACATATTAAATGGTGATACACTATTATTATACGAGACCTATCCCATCGATAGCAGCTGCCACATTGTTCTTTAATTTCTCAATAGTTTGTGCGATTTCTGCGAGAACAATCTGGAGTAGCTATGGTAAATTCATTACATATTTGTTTACTGTTGCCGGTCAGGGTGTTGACAACCTCCCAGACCTTCATATGATTGTCTACTATTTTTTCAAAGATGTTCTGAAAATATTCTGTTTTTGCTCTCTTTAGATCGAAATTCGGAGTATTTCTGTAGTTTTTATATTTTACAAATAAGCCTGGATTTCGTGTCTGAACGAATGTATAATACAACGAGTTCTTCTCGTTGATTTGTTTACGAAGTGCAGCATTTATCCAGGGCTTCCGGTACTTTTTGGTCTTACGGTTATCTATCTGCTCTAATGGGAAAGCTTCGTCATATTATTCCTTTAATAACTGGGAAAATAACTGGTAAGCTTTATCTGCATTTTTTTCGTTATAAACATTTTTCCAATAAGTTTTTTCTACAATTTCAAAGACAGTTTTTCTTTCGGCGTCATCCATGCGTCGTTTAAAACGTATTTGTTTGTTGAGTGAGCCGGTATCCGAACAGGTGACGCAAAATATTGGTAAATGGTGGCTTACATCGTATGTAAAATTCCCGCTGTTTAAATCATTGTCATTTTGATTTGAGATACAGATGTCGAGCTGTGTAGCGGTAGTTACAGTTATTCTAGTGGGTGAGTTGATGTGATTTGTGCAACCATAAGCAGACAATAACATCACCATTTCTCTAGCACCCGGATCACTGGGCATCATGTCTATGTTGATGTCACCCATAATTAAAAGCGTATAGTTCGGTGAAAAACTCGAGAGTAGATTCTCCAAGAAACGCATAAAGTGACTTTTTCTTGCCATAGGTGGTCTACATATGGCTAAAGTATTTGTTTTTTCATTTCGCAATGCTAGGCATTCAACATCATCATTAATAACACAGTAATCTTCAAGTACCTCGTGAAAAAATGTTTCTTTGAAATAAATTTCAACTCCGCCTCCTTTCTTATTAACACGAAGTATACCTTTTGAATTATACCCTGAGAGATGAGGCAGGTCATCATTTTTAATGATCCTTGTCTTAGAGAACAACAACACATCGAAGCTAACAGATAATGACTCAAGAAATGTAGTTCTGTCATCTACCTTGCTTTTTATGCTCTTTGTGTTCATGTGCAATGCAACGAATGTTTTACGAGCAGTAGAAAATTTTGAATTGTGTTTTCTTCGCTGTGGGGTGTCAGCGAAGGGCCCACTAATGTCGAGGGGCGGTGCTAATATTCACCTCCTCGAGTCGAGGTGGAGTGTTGAGTGGACGAGCGTTATAGAGTATGGGGTCAAGATTCTCGTTACAAGTAAGAATCAGACAACACGTGAACAAATGGAAGCTTACTATATTAAAAAAAAACTCAAGCTGTAGTAGTGATACGTTGGTTCATCATCATCATCAGCCTATTTTATGTCCACTGCAGGATGAAGGCCTCTCCCTGCGATCTCCAATTAGCCCTGTCTCGTGCCAACCGATTCCAACAAACGCCCGCGAATTTCGCAGTTGCCGCGCTCCACTTAGTCTTCTGCCGTCCTCGACTGAGTTTCCCTTCTCTTGGTATACATTCTGTAATTGTGATACGTCGGTTACGTTTAATCAATTGGAGACGAGATTGTTCGACCGCTGGATCTCCTAAGTTTGTGATTAGCCTGTGCATGCGTGTATCTCTCTATTTATTCCTCGGTCTGCACCCGAAATAAACCAGTTGAAGATGCCACCCGTACACACACAGAAAAAACAAACATAGATTTGTTTCTTTTTGTGTGTGTCTTAATTCACGGCACTGTCCATCAGCAAATACCAACTATGCCAACAGTTAGTTCTGTTGAGACGTGTGTCTTAAAGAATATAGATGATAAGGTCTGCGAAAATCTGAATGGTTTTTGAGATATGAAATCTTTATTCGATATAGAAAAGTCGATGGCGTACCCACACTTGCCCAACATAATATACGCCTGTACGAAACGACCGCTGCTCCCTGTATTTCTGCATTGCGCAGGCCTTATCGGAAATATATAGATTGACAGTCGCTTTCTTTTCAATAAAGCGCCATTCTGATGGTTGTCATTTCCCCTCAGTAATTATATCTGTGATTTAAGCACATTGTGATTCGTCCAACATAAGCTTTTTCGCTAGTCAAAGAGACCTCATGGGAAACATTCTTTTTACAATGGACAAAGTGGTTCGTACGTTTTCGTCACATCAACCAGCGATCGACTGGCAATCTGCGGGTCTGCAGTTTGAAACCCTGTAGAGGCTTGGTCTTTCTTCGCTTATTTGTTTTACACGTCTCAAAAAACGCGACCTCTCTTTTTTTCAGGTACGCGCAGAAGTTTGATGTCACACTTATATTTCTATCCGTTGCCACGTTAACGCTTTTGGCGGCCGGCTATTCTGTTTACTTTGTTGCCGGATGACACGGAGCCCATGCGACGTTGGTCATTGTTAATATTTTTTTCAGTTTTGTGATATTTACGTTAGCGTCAATAAGCCATTCACTGTCAGCGCCCGTGTTATTGTTGGTCTTTTTGGGATCGGGTAGCCTTTGTTCAGAATATTATGTTCAGAATATGGATGATGAACCAGCTCGACCAACTCTCTAGTTCTTGACGATCATATTCATATTAACCATTATTAGAAAGATAGATTTGAGTGTGAAGAAATAGGCGCGAACAAGAAAAACTACGAGGACGATTGCTTCTTTCCGCAATAAAGATAGGCGCTCAAAGCAAACGTACCGTTTTCTGAATATATTGTTGACTTCTACTATGGTGACTTTTTTTTGCTTATTAGGATGGATAGGCGGTCTAGTTGGTAATGCACTATAATAGAAAACTTAGAGCGCTGAAAACACGAAGGACGTAGAAAAATGCGCACACCACACGCGCTCAACGAGCGCTCACGACAAACACGAGCAAACGCACGACCGCGTGTGGTGTGTGTTTCTTTTTATACGTCTTGTGTGTTTTTAGCGCTCTAAATTTTGTTTTTTATTGGCTTTATTTTGAGTTTGTTTGTGGAAGACGGAGCTTCTTACAAAGCACTTCTGCTCTTCGCGGGTTTTGTCATCTTAGTCGACCAGCTAGAAAGTATCTGAGAAAATTTTGACCGACGGAGATACATTGAACAATGGTCGTACGCTTCTTTTCTTTTTTCCTTTCTTTCGTGGGTGCATTTCTGCGCTTTACTGTGTAACGATAATGAGAGAAATTTCACTGATTTTTCTCATCTTGCCCTTAAGTAACCTTGCAGAAGCTACCGCGTTATCTTTCTTAATTCGTGCACATAACGCTAGGACGCGGTGATCAGCACAATCGCCTTGGGCAGCCTCCGGCCGCAGGACATCAAGATCCGGCTCGGGGAGTGGGACGTGAACCGCGAGGACGAGTTCTACGCCCACGTCGAGAAGCAGGCAGCGGAGGTGGTGGTGCATCCGGAGTTTTTTCCGGGAAACTTGAACAACGACCTGGCGCTCATCCGACTGGACTCCCCCGTCGACCTCAATCTGCCCCACATCGGAGCCGCCTGCTTGCCGGAGCTGCGCGAGACGTTCGAGGGACACCGCTGCTGGGTCACCGGATGGGGCAAGGACGCCTTCGGTGAGGAAAAAGAAGGATTGACCACAGCCTCTATTTTTTGCATGCGAAGCTTTTCCTTGCGAACCTCGCTGGTTTTCGTAACCGTGGCTGCGGCGTGGCTGCTCGCTTGCCGAATTGGCCAACCAGTGACAGTGGAGTACGCGAGCCGCTGCGCTCCTTTCCCCCACCAGATGATGCTAGCCTCCGCGCTATCCTGCTGCTGTTTTCGCTGTTTATGATGTGCATGATGGGAACGGAAAGGGCGCTAGAAGGAAGTAATATCCACTGTCATCTCTCATACAACTAGGCGGGTACTGTAGTAGAGCAGCAGCTTCCAGGTTTGAATTATGTGGACGACATTGTGTTGCTAGCTATCAAGCAAAGTGATATTCAACGTCCGGCTAATATCTGTGCACAGGAAGGCGATAAGTTACGTCTACGTCTACTGAAGACGTAATGTCTGAATTAGGAAAGCGAGCTTCTGGCCAGTCACAACTTATTACCGAAGTACAAGACCTAAAAAGCAAGCTACTAACAACAGACGAAACCCTATCGGATTTAAGTAAACGCATGACTGACTTAGAAAGGCATTACAAAGCCATTTCAACACTACGAACTGACCTTGATACCATAAGAATAGATACCACCCAAATGGCAGGTCAGATCGCACGCCTTGCTGCACAGATGGATGATAACGAAAACAGGTCACGCCGTAATAATCTAATATTTTATAACATCTCCGTTCCTAACCCGAAAGAAACATTTGCAGAATCTGAAAAAATCGTCATCCGCCACTGCAATGAACACTTGAACTTCGTCATTGATCCCAACCATATTGACCGTGCGCATCGCCTTGGACGCCATACAGAAGGCCGTGCTCGGCCACTTATCGTAAAATTTAATCAATTCAAAACTAAAGAGTCTCTACTTTCTAATGGCCCTAAATTTAAGGGAAGCCATTTCAGCGTCGGAGAAGATTTCTCTCAACCCATCAGAATTGCTCGTAAAAGCCTTATTGCTTTCGCTAAATCGAAATCCACGTCCTACTCTCTCCGCTTCAAAACATTACATGTAGGTACCAAACGATACGCGTTTGACCATTCCACAGAACCTGTTAAGGAAATATCGTAGCAGTTGCCCAGTCATCAACACGTGCCTTCCCACCCTCGGCCCGCTCCGCGATCAAACTTGTTCCTTTCCGCTATTTTCACTAACATATGGAGCTTCATCCCAAAACGTGACATTATTTCTAATCTGGTTTCGTCATCTTGCAGTAACCTTCTAATATTAACGGAAACAAGGCTTACATGAGACGTAACGGGCAGCGAAGTGCTCGCTGATCTACCAGATTTTCAACTCTTCCGAAACGATCGCAAGGGCACGAGGGGGGGGGGAGGGTACTTGTCGCCGTAGACCAAAATATATCATGTACATCTGTTAACACTATGTCCGATATTGAAATCCTATCGCGTAAATGTCATGCCCGCACCCTATTCAATCTTACTTGGCGTTTGCTATAGGCCCCCTCATAGTACTCCAGACTTCTCTTTCAAATTGAATAACATCTTAAGTGATATAAGCACCAAACACCCCAACATGCATGTAATTCTATTTGGAGACTTTAATTTTCCTAATATCGATTGGTCAAGCCGGCCTGCACCAACGGCTACATCAAGGGAATCGAACGAGATCCTTGAGGTATGCCTCAACTTTAACTTATCTGAAGTGCTCACAGAAAGAACCCGTGTCACCGATAACTGCCAAAATATTCTAGGCCTTCTCTTAACAAGTAATCCTGAGAGCGTGTCATCCATCGCCTATCTTCTCGAAATCAGTGACCATAAAGTCATTCATGTCGACTTCGTAATTAAACCCGTTTTCACCCCGACTGTTAAAAACACTATTCGCTTGTATGAAAAGGGCAATTATGAAGCAATTAATCATGAACTAACGCAATTTACCCCAGTTTTGCAAGTGCCTTTCCTTGTCATACCACGGGTGAAAATTGGCAAATTTTCAAAGAGAAACTAAACAATTTAGTTGGAAAATACATTCCCCAAATTAGCATTCATTCCAATTCAGCACAACCCTGGTTCAATAAAGCACTGAAGCGATTAGAAAACAAGAAACAACGTCTCTTCCGAGCAGCTAAGTCCCGTAACACCCCTGACGCATGGAAAAAACACAAAGCCACTGAAACTGCCTATCTGGAAGCCATACTTCATGCCAAACGCTCATTATTTTATTCTGATGTGCCGAACATGCTTAAGAACGACCCAAAAAAATTCTGGCAAGTCTTAAGCCCTCACGACACGCGAAATATTACCTTATCAAATGAATCAGGTGAATCCCTAACCGACGCTGAATGCGCTCACTTGTTTAACACAACCTTTGCGTCAGTATTTACACAAGAAACTGAAATGTCATTTTCTATTCCTCATGCGAACTTTCAATGTACCATGCCACCTATTACATTTTTTCCATCCGGCATTACATCCCTCATAGACAATATCAAACTTTCTTCAGCAGCTGGTGTGGACGACATTACGTCTAAACATCTAAAAACCCTAAACATATTTGTGCAGCATATCTCTGTCTTATATTTTCACAGTCAGTTTCAACAGGCGTGCTGCCTCCAGATTGGAAGCACGGAAAGGTTGTTCCAGCTCACAAATCGGGCAACAAACACTCCCCATTAAATTATCGCCCCATCTCATTAACCAGTGTACCCTGCAAAATCGTTGAACATATCATCTACACACATATCATGGACTTCCTTGATGCCAACCATTTTTTTCATCCTGCGCAGCATGGCTTCAGGAAAGGTTTTTCCTGCGAAACGCAGCTAGCTAGGTTCATTCACGACCTGCATGTAAACCTTGACTCTAACTTCCAGACTGACGCCATCTTCCTAGATTTCGCCAAAGCTTTTGACAAAGTTCCTCATGAGCGTCTACTACTAAAACTTGCCGCATTACATCTGAATACGAATATCTTAGCATGGATTAAAGAATTCTTAAGTAACCGTTCACAATCAGTCTTTGTCAACAATCATGCATCTAACTCTACCTCTGTAACCGCAGGCGTACCCCAAGGGTCATTCCTTGGTCCACTACTATTTCTAATTTACATTAATGACCTACCCATGCATGTATCTTCTAACATCCGTATGTTTGCAGACGATTGTGTAATTTCTCGTAAAATTAACAGCGTTTCCGATAACACGTCGCTTCAAAACGACCTGCGAAGTGTACAGGAAGGGTGTAACTTTTGGCTAATGGAACTAAACCCTAACAAATGTAAGACTGTCTCCTTCCACCGCCGCAGAAATCCACTTGTTTTCTCGTACCAAATTGCTGACGTCAACCTTCAATTAGTTCCTTCCTACAAATATCTCGGAGTAACCCTTTGTAGTGATTTAACCTGGGAAACGCACATTGTGAACATCATTTCATCTGCTAACAAAACACTCGGGTTTTAAAACGCCACTTTCGCCACGCCCCCCAGCATGTAAAATTACTAGCCTATCAGTCTCTCGTCAGGGCGAAATTAGAATATGCATCCCCCATTTGGAAGCTTCATCAAGTATATCTCACAAATTAACTGGAATCGCTTCAAAATCGAGCTGCAAGATTTATTAATTCTAAGTACTCCTACAACATCAGTATATCGGCACTAAAAATAGAATCTGGCTTATCATTGCTTGCATCTCGCCGCGGCATTGCTAGTCTGTCTTTTTCACAAGTTCTTTTACAGCTCACATGGCAAAGCACCATACATTCTGGCCCCGGCACGCATATCCAGCCGCACCGGTCACCCGCAACATGTCGCGCGCCCACGTACACGCACTGTCACTTTTTCGTCTTCATTCTTTTTTCGTGCAGCAACAGACTGGAACGGCCTTTGCAACGAAATCACAGTCATAACCTGTCCTAGCGCATTTTTAAACACCGTAACAAATTATCTTACGCTGTAACAAAAATGTGGCCTTCATTTTTTTTATGTATGTATGTACCCACCCCTTATGTAATACGCCTTCAATGGGGCCTTTAAAGAAATAAAATGAAATGAAATGAAGTTAGGCTTTAAATTTTACGTAGGAAAATCAGGTGATATGGAATTCAATGAATACAGCGAACAGACAATTACACTACAGGGCCAGGAAATACCTGGCGTAAAGGAGTATAGATACCTTGGTATACGGATAAACGAAGGCAACAGATATTTGGAAACACAGTAAAAAAAACAATAACAGTAAAGTGAAAGAGAAATGCGGCCATAATGAAACACGGAGCGCTATGGAGATACAATCTGGGGTATGTGGAAAGGTGTAGTCGTTCTAGGACTTACATTTGGAAATGCGGTTGTTTGCTTGAAACCAGACGTACAATGAGGACTCGATGGCAGCCAAAGGTCAGTGGGACGCCTCGCAATGCGCGTTCACGGGAAGACTACAAATGAAGATGTGCAGGGTGATATCGGCTGGACAAGTTTTGAAGCGAAGGAAGCTCCTAGTAAAATTAATTACGAAGAACGACTGAGAAGAATTTCTCGTTGGGCGAGTTGGTGCATACTAGCAAAGAGTTTTTAACGGCGCAAACAAACGACCACCGAGAGAGGGCATACAAGGACGGGCGCAGTCCTTGTGAGCTCCCTCTGTGTGGTCGTTTGATTGAGCAGTTATAAAACGGTTTGCTAACGACTGAGGAATATGGAAGAAAGTAAATGTGCTGGGAGAGTGTTCACCTATTTGTACAGGAAAAACATTGATTCACAGTGGAACAAAAGAAGTAGGAAGCTCGCATTTGTACCAAAGTGTAATCCACTCCTGCTTAAGGCCTGGAATTCAGGCCAACAGTACCTAATAAATAACTAAATAAATAAATAAATAAATAAAAATAAAATGCAGAAATGCCTATGTACGTGTTAAAGATCCCCCTGGGGACCCACAATTTATCCAGAGTGCCCCACTTGACGTGCCTCATATTCACACCCTACATTTAGTTTTCGCCTTGTTGACGGCACTGCCGATTCTGCTGCGTCACCGCGATTCCTAGCGTTAGCTGCAAATTTTCGCTGCTCTGTTGCCGATTACAGCCTGCGTGAAAAGATACTCTACTGGCATGTTACCATAGATATGCCGACCGCGCTGTGGTTACAGGTCAGCAGGGCGAGTACCAGCACATCCTCAAGAAGGTGGACGTGCCAGTAGTGAGCCACGGCGAGTGCCAGCAGCGGCTGCGCAGCACGCGCCTCGGACCTTACTACCAGCTGCACCCCGGCTTCGTGTGCGCCGGAGGGGAGCCCGGAAAGGACGCTTGCACGGTACGGTCCGCTGATATGAACGAGGCGAACCCTTGCCATGCATGGCATACATCAATGTCAACAAGTGGGTCGTAATAGCACAAGTTCTTAACATGCCGTTGAACGACCATTTAGCCATTGTAGGCAACGCATCCTCATGTTCATTGTAGCAAGCTACTAGTGTTTCTGGGAGTGGTTCTCAATGGTACATGTGTGGCTCGGAATGAGTTTAGAACTATCCTCGTAATACATACAATGAAGTTACTCTTTGTTCAACAATCAAGTTAGGCAGAATTCTCTGTGTGCTGGAATCGTCCACAGCTCTTTTAGCTACTATTTACAAATATTTCTTAGTGTTGCCTTCGGCATGAGTTATACGGCAATATATAAGTGCTATTCCTTCTTTAGCATAGTCACATAATAGAGTCACATATTATTCCAGCAACTTCAGCATGATTTACATTTAGCTGATGTAATTAGATCTTGCTTCCATTTCTAACACTACTATTCTTGTTTTACTAACAAAAAACTTCACTTGTCTTAAGCATGCATGTTTAGGCTACACGTTTTCTTATTCGAATATGTTCAACTGCAGACCGCGTGAAAACTGCATTGACTACTGGACCCGTATTCTCAAAAACACTCTTGCGCAAAAAACTGTTCAGAAGAATTCACCGACAATTGCGATACTCCCGAATGCGAAATTTCAGCGCAGCTCTGTGTGTGTTCTAATTGCAGGAAACGTTCACTGGCGCGGACAATATGTCCACGGCACCGTGCAAAGGAAGCGAAGTGTGGTGCGCCCGCCTCGCTAATTGAGAGATCGCGAGAAGCAGTGCCTGGGTATGGCGTGGGCGCGATTCACAGTATCCACCGCAGACAGACCTCCGCTCATGGAGCGCATTGTTTCCATATATGGTATCGGTGGATGCGCTCGCAGCATGCCATCGGTCAACACACGACGGCGCGCTACTCTGTGCCATCTCGTAGCAGTCGTTACCACTGAGCCCGTCTTGCGCGGCACTACGCTTTCCTGCTCACGCTTTCGCCATATCCTCCTCCTCCACTTCGTGCCACATGGTTTCGCTGCACCTGAGCTTTCCTCCTCGCGCTCTCCTCGATATCGTCGTCTTTCATCTCCCGCTATGCTCCGCATTCACCTTTTTCATCCTTCGCTCGGTTACGCCGAGGGATGTCGCCGACGCGAAACGCAAGAAGGCGAACCTGAGAGCTTCACTGTAAAGCAGATGCTAGCCAATAATGCTGTATATATTATTATCGAAGGCGGCTGGCCAATCGCCAACAGCACTTACGAAAAAAAGCTTTGTGAAGTCGACGCTTGCATTTTGTGTTACAGTCTTCTTTTAGTACGTATTAGACTCAGTGTTCAAAATATATTTCACTGTACAGCACAGAACGATATGACATAGGTGCTGATACACAGCGCTAAACTTCCAGCAAACTTTATTCGATGAAGGATCCAGACGGACACGACATCGTAATCGCCACCAGGGGACAATCATGCGGCAAAGTAGTTTTCCCCAAATCAATCAAGTGTTTTCATGCTCACGGCTTAGCAAGTACAACTCCTTCTCTTATAGGACAATGGACGTAGCGCTGACATGATCGTGCGGTCGTGCAAGGATTGACTGACAAGCCAGTTCGTTCATTTTCGCAGAAAAAAACAGCGCTTCAAGACAGGACAAAGGGAAGAACTGCACGCACAAAGCGCAGTGTGTACAACCTTGTGTACCGTCTTGAAAGGGTGTTCTTTTCGTGCAGTCGATTAATTCTTGCTTTCGGTGGTCCCCGTGGCTTTTAAACTGAAATCAATTTTATATTTACATGATACCATTAGTTGTTTCTATTTCTGGCACCAAGATTCTTCTTTTATTAACGAAAGAATTTTCTTTGTCCAAAATATACATATTTAGACTGAATATTTGCCCAAAATGCAACTATATAGCATGAAGAATTTTAGTGCCAGAAATGGAAACAATGATTAATAGCACCAGTTAAATATAAAATTGATTTAAGCTTAAGAATAGTACTTTTGCAACCGCTGTGGTAATTCAAGGTCCATGGTGTCGGGCTGCTGAGGTCACGAGTTCGATCACTGCAGCTGTATTTTCTTGTGGCTGAAATGTACAAACACTCGTGTGTTTAGATTTAGGCACATGGTAAAGAATCCCAGGCGGTCAAAATTCATTTGGAGTCCTCACTACGGCGCGTCTCGTAATCAGACTATGGTTATCGCTCGGGAAACTCCATAATTTTTCTTTTCTTTTTCCTTTTTTTTTTAGAATAGAGCATTTAACAGATCCTAGCACCTACATGTGCTTGCAAAACAATGGGCTGGGCGCCAGCATACGCACGTACGCTTTGAATTGTCGTTGCAATGAGCACTAGACAGCTTTAGTTTAACTCACGCCATAGGCCTTGCGTCGGCAAGTCAGTTTTGTATCGACAGGTCGCAGGCCTATAAAGCTATCGCAAACGTTGGCGTTGCTCTTGCTCGCATGAGGGTTCCGCCGGTACGTTGTCAGTAGATGTCGTTGCTGGTGAGAGCGTCAGATGGGTCGCAAAATGGCTAACGTTAAAGTGAGCGATGCGAGTGGCTGCTATGTGCGTTCTTATGTCGCAATAGACGTGGCTTCGTAGATAACCGTACAAAATAAGTTGTGGATTTGTTCTACAATTTTGCGGCTGCTAATGCGTTACAAGAGAGAGAGAAAGCAGAGAGGTTAACTAGACATTGCCCAGTTTTCTATAGACAAAGCGCGCAGAACGGATTGGTGATGAAAGAGATAGATAGATAGAGAGAGAGAGAGAGAGAGAGAACCAGAAAGAACGTACAGCTCATTATCTATTATCTATTATCTGACACTCAAATCCTTCGTCTGCTACAGTACTTCTGTAGCGCTCTGGGCTGATGAGCTGTGAGGCCAGACTTGCGAAACTTTTGCTTCGGTGAAAGACCGATTTAACGCCCACTGAAGAGTGTGTCGCTGTTTGTCGAACAGTAAACAGTAACATAGGAGATGATCAATGGTCTCTTCACATCTCAAGTTAGCGAACATGGGCCAGTGAGCCACTTCAATGCGATCACCGCATGATGTAGTGAAGGCTACTCTGACCCAAAGCCGAGCTTGTTGTATTGCGTCACCTCGTAAAATAAGTTGGGGTAACTGCAGTGAACTGTACCGATTGATCCAGGCTCATAAGTGACGGTTGTTGTTCCGCGACGTATTCTAATGTCTCAACGTTGATACATGTGAGATGGCGAAGCTATCTTGCAGCGTCTAGAATAGCGGTATAAGGAGCGTTGCTCTAGCGTGGGCACGTCTGGCGGAGTTATCCGCGAGGTGGCTACCAAAGATGCCAGAGTGTCCTGAAAGTCACTGAAATAGCATGTCGTATGTTCAAAGATATGACTCAGTGGCAGCACATTGCCTCAGCTAGTTAGTAGCGATAAGCAGTCACGGCCCGGATATTGGGCTAGAGCTGCGTCTTGTTTCTTTGTACGAGTTTCAGAAAGTAGGCTACATTTTTATTGCGATAGCCATTATATGGACACTCCAGGCGCATTTCTACCGGCGGCGGCGACGTGAGGTTCAGTGTAAAGTACAAGGACGATAAAATCGTCGCCGCGCGCCGTATGTTGTGTGTGCGGGCGAAAGCTAGCGAGCCGGTGAACGCGGCTCAATCTCGTGTGCGCGAGCGTCCTCTTCAGTCGCGAGCGGGGGTGAGGCGATGGAGCGAGGGTGCGCGTTCGTTTCCAGCGGCTCCTTCTTACGGCGCGGCTGTGCTGGCGCTGCACCTCGAAAGTGATTTGCGACGTTAAACTGCGACGTAGCCAAAGTGCGTGCCCGCGCGGGCATCATCTTCAAAGTGATCTGCGATGCTTCCAGAGTGCGGGTAGTGCCGGTAGCTTCGTATGCGCTGTGTTTTCGAAGTTTTGTTCGCGTTGAAGCGAGAAAGGGGGGACGGGGGGAGCGTGAAGTTCAATTCGCTCGCTGCTGCTGCCGCGATTCCTCACTCCAGCGTTTTGACAGCGAGTTTACTCATTCATCGAGCGAGGTGTGCTCACGTTTACCTGTGCGTGTGGGACACCGTGCTTGTCACTTTAGCTAGCAAGCGAATGCTTACAAGCTTATACGGCCGGCAGAACTACTATCCTGACTTCGTATAGCTATCTACTTTTTTGGTATCGCAATCGATGCTTCGCCTCCCGGGCGAAATTGCGACTTTTTTATCGCTTGCTGTGTGCTCCGACATGCCGTTAAGAGTGATTCAGCGTTTCTGTGGGTTGGCGCTGTGTCACTCGGCGTAAAAGCGGAGAGAAAAAAAATGACACTCCGATTACCGCACACGGCACTGTCGCTCGGATAGCGCAAAGCGAGGCTATGCTGGACAAAACACTGGATAGCGCGCATACCTTGTGCAGGATCTGCTTGCCTTCGCATCGATATGCAACTATAATGGTCCTTACTCCTCGTTACTTTTTACTTCAGTTTACTTCAACATCATAGGAGACGATACAACAGTCCCAGCAGTGATGTTGTGGGTTGAGCGCAAAAAAAAGTGCAGTTTCGCCCGCAAGGCGAAGCATCAATTGCGATTGAAAATAATGTACATCTATACGAAGTGAGGATAGTAGTTTTATCGGCCGTATTAACTTGCAAACAAAGGCATACTAACTAAATAACAAGCATCGTGTCTCACGCACGCAAGCACGCGTGAACACATCTCGTTCGATTACCGCGGAAACTCGCTCTCAGAACAAAGGAATGAGGAAGCGGGTCAGCAGCAGCGAGCGAATTCACCTTCGCGATGCGTTTCAAGGTGTAAACGCATTAGGCCACGAAAACATAGCGCGCAGCGGAATGCGTCTCTGTCGCAGATAGCTTTCAAGATACCGCGGCCCAGGCGGGCGTACGCGGCAGCCCGGGAGTAGCGCGCCTGCGCTCCCTGCCTGGCGCCTTGCGCGGGACAGAAGACGGCGCGCTTCCTCTCCGCTTTGCTCACCCTCGCACGCGTTCACTTGCACATACAGCGTATGGCGCGCAGCGACGATTTTATTGCTCTTGTACTTTATACCGAACCTCGCGGCGACGCCGACGCTGACGCCAGAAATGCGCTTGGAGTGCCATATAATTGCTACCGCAATAAAGCAATTACTGCTTGGCGAAGGCTTTCACCCCGTTTAACACACAGCCACAGTGGAGTTCGTGAAATCATAAGCCTTATAAAATTTCAAAAACATTAGTGATTTTCATATCGAGTGCATTTTTAAACACAGGTACATTGTGACCGAAAAAAAGAAAAAAAGGTGTTTGTAGAAAAGAACGATATTATTTATTTATTGTGGAACAGCAGGTATTCCGCGACCGTAGCTGCTAAGCGAGCACCCGATTTTCTAAGCATCAGTGGCTCATGTGCTGTATGGTGTATGGTATTAAATGTGTTAGCTCGATCAGAGAAGAATTCTGACTTTTTCGACAAGTACGATATCGCTTCAATAAAATGGAATTTTTAATTTCAGGCGTTGGTTGCAAATCAAGAGCATTGAAAATGGGTTTAGTGCGTTCATCGCGTGGAACACACGCATAGCTTTTCTCTGTAGTCTATCGGTAGATTTCTGTAGTTTATTTATTCTGGCTGACTTGTTTTTCGTTGTAGTGCCCCATAGTAGATAGCAATAGCTTAATGTAGATAAAACGAGATAATTATGTAGCAAAAGTTTATTTCTTTGCGACAAGAGAAAACGCAAACGCGATAAGACACCTTCGGAATGTGAAACTTTAGTGTGAACAAGCTCAGACCGGTCGTTCCACGCCATGTTTTCGTTAAAAAGTGCCCCAACGGTTGTCGCTAGAGGTTCAATTTTAATTGTTTCTGAACTCTGTATCGATCGTTTATGAACCGAACAGGCCTCTTGAAAAGCCGCGCCCGGGGCTGAAAGTAGCTCCGATGGCGTCATTTCTGGCCTGACAACGGCACCGTCTTCTCAGGCGACATATGCACGATGGCGGGCTTTCGCTACACAATGATACCAAAGTAAGGCGCTCGGGTAGTACATTTGTAAAATTTAATTAGCGCTACATGTTTTCGGTACGAGCTGTTTAAACTAGTGGCCACCTAGACAGGGCCACTTTTTTAATGCACCAAATTTTTAAAAATTGCCCGCGCTAGTTAGCACAACTCTAACCCTTGATCAAATTACTCGATTGCTTCTGTGAGACCTCGGAATGTCTATCTAATTAACTGACATAATTACGCTAAATAACATGTTGTTTTATTACTTGATGGCACATCTTTCAAGCTACAAATTGTAGGTATTGAGTATGCAAGCCGTATCCAATTAAAACAAAATCTTAAAGCTACACCAGCTTTCAGATAGTAATTTCCAAAGTATCCGACGAAATACACTGGCGTTCCAGCTTCTTTTGTGCTTCAACGCATAAAACAACGTTTTCATTATGTGAAACAACAATGGACGTTTATTTATTTTTTATTTGTATTGATAATTACCCTCAGGGCAAACGGCATAAAAGAGGGTAGTGGGTTACAGCAATTAAGAATAGAAAGAAATATAAGCAGTTAAAGCGTTTAAGTACAAACGCTTCTGGTTATACAGTGTAAGTCAGGGTTAACAACGTCAAGATAAATTGGTAGCAAACTAAGATAGCAAAGTGGTAAATACAGAAGTACTTAGGTTACAACTATGCAGTAATCAACAAGAAAAAAATGTCCCAATTACACAATGTTAGGTAGAACTGCTCGAAATCTTTGGTTATCTTAAATGGATACTACTTCACCAAAAAGATGGTTGCATTCCGTGGAAGACCGCAGAAAATATTACTGCAAAAAAGTTTTAGTGTGACATGATTCAAGACGAACTTTATAACGGTGATCGATTCGAGGCGAAACGTAATGCGACTGAAAAATGAAATCATTGTGTTGAATGATGGTATAATTTATGAAAAAGGACTAAACGTAGGATTTTATGACGAGAAGGAAGTGGGGTAAGCGCAAGGTTGGTTTTCGTGGTAGACACACCTGCAGTTCTTTGGTAATTACGTAAGATAAAACCAACTGAATTATTTTTCCCGAGTTCTAATGTCATAATTAGTTTGTCAATAGCAGGATCCCAAACAGTGAATGCATGTTCAAGTTTCGGACGTATAAGGGTAGCATAAGGAAGCATCTTTAGGGCAGTGGAAAAGTTACGGCTTAGGTAGCCAAGCATGCGGTTAGCATTACGAATTACGTAGTTGGTATGAACATTCCAAGATAAATTAGCAGAGATATACACACCTAGCTATTTATAAGAGTGAACTACTTCCAATGCACCATTATTTAGATAATGTGCATGCATGCTGTTAGTTATTCGGGATACCCGCATCACTTTAAATTTGCCAACGTTTAGTTCCATTTACCAATGTTTGCACCAGTTTGGTACACTAATTAGATTAGACTGAAGGTGGTTAGCATACTCTGCATTAGTTATTTTACGAAAGATGACACAATCATCCTGAAATAAGTGAATTTTAGATGATAGTGATGAAGAGAGTTCGTTAATATAAATGAGAAACAAAAGAGGCCCGAGTACTGAACCTTGAGGTACACCGGAAGCTTCGCTTCGAAGTGGGGAGTTATGGCCGTTTGCAGTTACAAATTGAGAGTGATTAGATAGGAAGCATTAAATCAAATTCAGGATGTTAGTGTAAAGGTTCAGCTGACTTAGTTTATGAAGTAGAAGTCTATGACAAACCTTATCACACCCTTTAGCGAAGTCTAAAAAAATGCAATCTGCAAAGGACGAACGATCGAGAATACGTTGCAATTTGTGCGTAAAAATTGCAAGCTGAGTTTCACATAGAAAATGATTTTTTTTTCTAAATCCATGCTGGGCTGGTGAGAAAAATGTATTTGATTCTAGGAAATTGGCAAGATGTTTGAAGATTGTAGGTTCGTGCAAGTTACAACAATTGCTTGAGATTGAGATGGGGTGATAGCAAATTTTTGTTACCTGATTTATGCTGTGGAACCTTCCTGACTTTCCATTCGCTGGGCTGAGTAGATGTAGCCAGTGATTGCTCAAAAGGTTTTGCTAGTATACTTGAACAAATGGCGATGGTATAATAAAGAAATATTCAGTTGATAGAGTCGTAACAAGGCGATGAGTGTTGGTGCAGGGAATCAATTAGTTTCGCAACGCCAGCCGTATCCACAATCACTGGAGGCATAACTGCATAATCGCACTGGCGAGTAGGAGGTAGGCGGTCATTGTAGGGGACAGAGAAATTTTCACAAATGCGTCACTAAGGGCGGCAGCGCACTGTTCTTTAGGTATAAGGATGCCCAGTTGGTCTTCCAGGGTTAGGTGCTCATCATGCAAGGGGTTGATTACACCCCAAAACTTTCTAACTTTAGTCTTTGACATCGATAGAAGTACATTATATAGAAAGTTATATTTAGCATTGTTTAGTGCTGTTACCTACGTGTCGAATGCGGAATTTAAGCACACCAACGTGTGGCGGTTGGCGAGTGTTTTGCGGAGTGATATAGGCGTTCTTTGCGGTTACATAGGCGCTTAAGGTGGGTATGTACCAAGGAGCATCAGAATTGGACGTAATGATGCGGGATTGAATGTACTATTTAGCTAGTTCCTGAGCATTAGCGGCGAACAAGTCCCAATTCTGCTGAAGCGAACGATCTTCAAAATTCGGTAGGAACGTGTCGAGAAATGCAGTCAATTCGTTATTTGTGGCGGTAAAGTTAGCTTTTTCTAAATATGTATAGTTTTTCTGATTTTATTTCGTTTGCGGGTTAAAGCGTTAATTGGAAATGCAAAAATGCACTTATCGCTTATACCGGATAGTTGTGCAATCTCCGAGATTGTATCAGCGTGGGATATCAAAACCAAGTCAAGGGTGTTTGCAGCATTAGAAGCTACACGTGTAGGCTGTGTTACTAGTTGTAACAATGAAAAACTGCGCACGAGCTCAAAACCTCCTTAGCTTGTGCCGAAAAGTGAGAGAGTGAAGAAGGTTGATCGTTCCAGGTTATGTTAGGAAGAATAAAATCGCCCGGAAGTAGGATGGAAGATGAAGGAAATCGCGTGCGAGGAAGGTTTATACTGCCGTGTAAATCATGGAAAAATGTAAATTGTGCAGACAGTGAGTGACAGCACACGCCTATGATGAATTTTTTTGTGACCAACAGTTATGGGAACCCAGAGAGCCTCTAGGTTGTCCCTCGTACAGACAAGACAAGACAAGATGTAATGTCATTTGAAATTGCGAAAAGGACGCCACCTCCTCTGCGCGCTGTACAATCGCAGCGATAAACACGAAATTGCAGAGCACCATGAAACATTTCTGTGTCAGTCACATGCGCAGGCAACCATGTTTCAGTAAGCGCAATGGTTTTCGCAGAAAATGTCAATTGCAGAAGATAAAGAATCGTATTTGTTGGAGGTGCTTCTGACGTTAGAATATAAAAATGAAACTTGAGTAAATGAAGAAAATGTACCACTGCCCCTGACGCTTTCCTAGATCTTAGAACGTGACGGAAGAGAATATGTACGCACTACACTATCGCTACGTTGCTTGAGTTCTTCAATTTGATATGAATTGGCATTGTACCTGTATGATTTCCCGTTCAGGGTTCACTTCTCATATAGCAATGTGAAAGGTTCAGAAGAGGCTTGACTTTTACCGAATGCAATCAGTTTTCTTCGCGCGGTTCGTGTAGCAACCTAAAATATCTTCGCTTAGATTGATGTTCTTATGCTTGAATTGGCTGCGCAGATACAGTAGTTTTTCTTTGGTTTTGAAGTTTCCGAAATTCACAATAGCAGGACGGGATTTATTAGGCGTATACGAACCTAGGCGGTGCACACGTTGGATTGCGTCTGCAGGAAGTGAGTCGGTAATACTACTAATTAATGTGGTTATATTCGACTCTGTTTGTTGCCATGTCTCATTGTTATCAGGGAGACCATGGAAAATTGCATTGCGCCGCGCGACCGATCTTTCAATTCACTTAAACGAGACTCAAATAGATTATTCCGCCTGCTAACTTCTTCAATTGTTTTCGTTATGCTGGAAACTTTCAGGCTAATAACAATGTTTTGAAACTTTTATTTTAGTGCATCTAGCCTTTCCATAATACCACTTACGTTTGATTCAAATGATTTCTGTCCACTTCTTATGGCCTTAACATCAGCAATAATCTTGGCCTGGAACTTTGACGTTTGTAAGGAACGCGTCTGCATGTCCTTTATAAGCCGGAAGATTATGCTCATCTGCTCAAAGGGGTCATCTGGCAAGGACTCAGTGTCAAGCAGAGATTCAGAGCGGGTGTTAGGAGCAGGCTTCAATTCAACGTCCCCCGAGCAAAACAAAAAAAAAACGCCAGAGAAAAACACCCACAAGCGGTTTCAGAGAAAACTCTTGGGCATGGGGAGCAGAAGCAAAGATGGGTCATCGCTTTTCTTAGCGTACAAAGAAGACGCACAAACCTGCGAAGTGAAAACATAGTGGTTGAGTGCTATGTCAACGGTACTGCTCCCGTGTCCAGTGAAGGCGAAGGGGACACCCCAGGCGGACGTCTTATATACCTGACAGCAGGCGATGTCACCGATGAGCGAGCCAGGGGTGATTTGCGCAGATGCATTCATGTCGATAAAGGGCGCAGCATCCAAGGTGCCAGCGGACAAGGCCGGCTGGAAGGGCTTAACATCGGAGGCAATGATGCTGTGCGTTAAGGTTGATAACCAAGCAGGTCAGGAGACAAGTAGCGCCTGTGAAGTGAAAACATAGTGGTTGAGAGTCATGCCAACGGTACTGCTCCCGTGCCCACTCCGCAGCTTTGACAGCGCCTATCTAGAAACCAGTGCAATCCTTCGAATTCTTCAATATGCCTTACCATCTCACTAGCTACAATTCGTAGATTGAAATGTACCATAAAGTGAATAAATAGAAAGCTAATTGGCGTAATTATTTGAATTATTTAATCAGACATTTTGATTTTTCGTAGAAGTAATGCCTGCCTCCCCGAGGAGTTAGAAATGTGATATTGACCACTGCCAATTTAAAACAATTCGGCACAACTAAAGAAACCGCCCCATAGGCTCACCGAAACAGACTTGCACGTCACCAATTACGTGGAAATTATTATTTGTGATCAAATAAGTTGCTGGAAGTTTTGAACTTACGGTTAATTTGTTTACTCGGCAACACGCACGTCACTAATTACTTTTTCCAGTGACATATGATATGCAAACAGTTACGTTATTGACGAGACAAGCTGTAACAGGCAACGCAGCTTTAAGCACTTGATGTTTCATTAACAACAGTAAAATTCCCGCGGTGTGCTATTCACAACGTCCAAAGGGATGAAAACGTGGACTGCTTTGCTTACAATCAACGTTTCGCAGCTCCGCCTCGATCCCCTGAACATGGCCAGCTTTCAGATTTGCTCAACTCTCCTGCAAGCGCTCTTAAACGACCTTCGTAGGCGGTAACAACTGCTGCCTGCTCATTTCTTCGTTGCTTAGCGCAGTAGTATATGACTTATGTGATATGCAGAGAAATGTTTGGCTGCTAAACACACATGTTCCTATCTGTCTCACACGTTTTCATATAGACCTAATTTTGAGATTGTCACATGCAAAAGCTATTACATCGGGGCCTCCATTACAATTGCTCGTTTAAATCTAAACGGCTAACGAACGAAGATAGAAGCTGCGCCAGATATTGGCCGCCGGCAGTTTGAACCAGCGGCTCAATAGCGATGACCACTTTGGTGCCAGGAAATAACCTGAAGACCATTTTTCACTTGTTATTGGCCCTACCACCTTTTCCTAGCTCGAGCAACACTGAAGCGCTGCATTCGTAGAGAGCCCAAACGCGAGCATCGTGGCACTGATTGACCCCAATCTTGTGAGCAAAATGTTCGTAATTTCCCCCAGCACGCACATCTATCACTTTTTGAGTGTCATCGCTGAAATCTTCGCAAGAAAACCATGAAAAATTAACAACAAAGATTTTGAAAAGCAGTAGTTAGTGAAGTTAGTGAAGGACTACGGGGCATGCCAGGACAGTTTGTTTTATTTCGCTGTATTTGTGCAAAGTTAGCAAAAATTTAAAAGAAGGTAACCTAAAGGAATCGATAACATTTTAACTATTGCCCACATTCACGCGGCCTGAATTGGTCACTGTAACCTATTATATTGTGATGTAGTAGTGACGCTAAAGAACACAGTGGCAAAACTGTTGATCACAAAAGTATGTTTTTATTGGGCGAACCTGTGCTCGCAAAGCCAGTTACACTTAAAGCACAACGATAGCGGCGAACACAGTCGGCGATTGTCGAAATCTTTTCTGCGGGACAAGCGCGTCGGCTTTTGCACACGAGTCATCGATGGTTCCAGAATGATCACTGCTGCCTATGTGCGTTCAAGAAGGTACTACAGGATTCGCGTCGCGCATACAATCAGATTACGCAAAGTTCGGTAACAACAGACAACATATAGAACCGTCAATAACATTCCAGAAACTTCCCATGCATACAGGCGCATCCTGTGCTGAACGATAACGTTTAATTTCTTTTAGTCGGTGAAAAAGCGGTCACAGGAGAAAGATAAACAAGTACGCATGCCAATGCCCCCTTTTTAAAAGGCATCGTCCAGATTCTATAAACGTAACAGGAGAGCGAAAAATCAGAATCACGTTTAGCAAAGAACAAGTATTACGTAGTAGTTCTGCGGAAGCCCGCAAGGTGGAGAGAAGTAATTATCGTAGCAATTGCTACGAACGGGTGGATGTCTGATTTCCCCCTCCCCTTTATAACAAGTATTACAGTAACAGAGTCCCAAAGTTGGTCAGCGCTGATAGATTAGCTTGTGCCGCACAACTTGGACTTATGTCGTCTTGCGGTAGCGGGTCATTGGGGGGGGGGGGGGTGCAATAGGCAGTAGGCATCACAGTGCTTGCGTCCGAATGGGTAGACAACGATGATGTCAAATTCCTGGAGTCTGCCGCTCAAACGTGCGAAGCGTCCTGAAGGGTCCTTTAACTTCGCTAGCCAACACAATACATGGTAGTCGCTTACAATTCTGAAGGGCCTGCCGTAAAGGACGGAATTTCGTGGTAGCCCAAATGATGGCAAGGCATTCTTTTTCCGTTGTCGAATAATTCGCTTTCGCTTTACACAGCGACCGTCTCGCATAAGCAACGACCCTTTTAAATCCGTCTTTCGTCTGGACTAGGACAGTGCCGAGGCATAGGCTCCTTGCGTCGGTGTGGATTTCGATGTCGGCGTCTTCATCGAAATGGGCGAGTACTTGTGGTGACTGCAGGCGTCGTTTCAAGCTGTTTGATTTCTTCGATTTGCTGCGTTTCCCACTTAAACTCTACGTTTGATTTCGTGAGAAAGGTTAATGGGGCTCGGCGGTGTGCCAAAAGTTCTAGAAGCGCCTGTAATGGGCACACAAGTCAAGAGATCATCGCACTCCCTTCTTGTTGGTGGGCTGTGGGAAGTTAGCGATGGCAGATGTCTTCTGCGGATCACGCTGGACTCCAGATTTACTGATGACGTGGCCCAAGAACAGAAGCCCATCAAGCGAAGCGGCATTTCTCCGTTTCGGAGTGCGCCCTGATAACTTGATGGCGTCTAGTACTGTTCCAAGTGGCCTAAGGTGATCATTTAAATTCCTAACGAAGACGACGACGTCATCCAAGTATGCGAGACATGTCACCACTTCGACCCTGCTAACACCGTGTTCATCACGTGCTCCATCGTTGCAGGTACCGAGCACAGTCCAAATGACATGACCTTGAACTGGTAGAGGCCGGCTGGCGTGATAAAGGCGGTCTTCTCGCGATCCCTCTAGTCGACTTCTATTTGGCAGTAGCCAGAATTGAGGTCCATCGACGAGAAGTATTTAACGTTGTAGAGCCAATCGAATGCATCGACTATCCGCGGAAGGGGGTATACGTCTTTCTTCGTAATCTAGTTCAGTCGACGATAATCGACACAGAAACGTAGGGTTTCGTCCTTTTTCTTCATCTAGACTACAGAAGATGCCAATGGGCGTTTCCACGGCGGGATGATTGCGTTGATTTGTTGCCATATACCTTCATATTCACGCGTTAAAACTCGGTAAGGGCTCTGGCAGAGTGGTCGAGGAAACTCTTCGCTAATTCTTATGCAAACATCGCGAATAAATGGACACAGAAAAAGCACACGACACAAGCGCTGACTTCCAACAAGTAGGTTTATTGCGCGAGCGCAGAATATATAGGGAGGGAAGTAATAGTAAAAACACAAATGGCATGAAAACAGGAAAATAATGACTTGAGAATACACGTGGGCGGAGATCGGTTAAATTTGCAGATACGCAATTTCCTTGTCTAATGACTGGATGGATGGTGAACTGATCCATGAAGGACTAGGTTGGGTGATGGCAAATGCTTCGATAATTTCACGCGTGCGCTGGTCAGCGTGTTTTTGGATGACAGTGACTTATCTAAAATACGGGATGCATTTACATGACCTCCAATGCAGAGCAAGGTTGCTGCTGTAATTTTGTTTTATGTTGTTGGCGTGCTCCCGGAGGCGATCATTGAGGCAGTGTCCTGTTTGTCCTTCGAAGGAGCACCCGCACTCCAAGGGTATTTCATACACGACACCTGTGATCCAGCTGGTGAAGGGCTCCTGATGCTTCTTGTTGCAACCTTTTTGTGGGGGCTATCTTGGTTGACCCTTCTGCATAAGGTGTTCAGCTTTCTTGGCGCTGAAAAAACAACCGAAACGCCCGCCCTTCCCGGGGCCTTTTTCAATATGTGCGATACACCGTGCAAATGGGGAATGACAGCCGTCTTCGAATTATTGATCTCGGTTTTCCGTATCTTCTTTCTTTGGTGCATTTCCGCGACCATGTCTTCCGCTAGTTGTACCAGGAGGACGCTCGGAAAACCAGCCCACAAAAGCCGCTGAACCTGGCCTTCAAAGGCTATTTCTGTCTTGTGCGTGTATGATCTTTGCAGTGCATTACGGAAGAATGTATTCGTACCAAAAAGCCCGGTTGGCCACTCTTCTGCACTTCGGTTAATATGCGATGCTTTGCAACTGGTGTTGGTCGAATCCTCTATGACGTCCAAATGCAGTCTTTGTAATGCCGGAGACGACCCTTGAGCTGCGGCTACTTACTCACAGTGACACGTGTACTTGTCTTTATCGGGCGACGCGTTTCACCGCCTAACAAATATTATCGCACAGCGCAGGACGCGCCTGCATGTATCAGAAGCTTCTGGAATGTTATCCATGGTTCCATCCGTTGTATGTGTAATCTGACTGCTTGTGTGCGCGACGCGAATAATGTAGAACTTTGTGGAAGGCACGCGGTTCCCAGCGATTGCTATGGGACCTTCGACTATACATGTATAAAAGCCGACGCGCTTGACCCGCTCATCAGATTTTCGACGATCGCCGAGTGTATTCGCCGCTATCGTTCTTTGAGTGTAGCCTGCTTTTGAGGGCACAAGTTCGCCCAATAAAACGCCAGCTTCGTCAATCACAGTTTTGCTGTCTTCATCACCGTCACTACTGCGTGACAATAGGAAGGCTTGGATTTATGTAGAATACGGGTTCGGGAACTATAGTACTCGAGGAAGATGCAACAGAATCCTAGAGGACAAACGATTTTCTGGTTTCCGCAATTTCGTCCATGGATGCGATCGTCGGGCTCTTGTTCGTGTGCTCGAACGCCTGGCTGAAGTTTGTCAGCAACACTTCGTTTTTCCTCCGTGCAGTCGAGCGAACCCTCTTGCGACGCTAATTTTGCGGTCGAGCAGTAGACGTTGGTCACCCTCGATGACGCCTTCGGCGTCTGCGGCTGTTTCGGTGCCGACGGAAATTACGATGCTGGAGCAAAAAATTATCTTTCTGACCGCTCACAAGTTGTTCTCTATTTAGGCACTAGGGTTGAGGATTGGGTGAGTGGTATTGCATTCTAGAACTGGTACAGCACAACATACAAAAGAAGAAACAAGCCGAGCCGATCAGATAAAGGAATAGAGCGCTCTGTTCTTTTATCTGGCCGTCTCGGCTTGTTTCTTCCTTTGTATGTTGCGCTGTACCAGTTCTAGAACTCTATTTAGACACCATTCAGCCGCAAACTTGAATAGAACTCGCGTTCCAAAAAAGGTCAATTTTGTCCCCTTTGGTTTTTAATGTAATAATGAAATATTTGCTTCAACTTTATTCAATTGTATATTTTTTTCAGTACGCAGATGACGCGGTGCTACTAGCGAAACATATATCTTACGTGAAAGCGATTAGTTTGCTAAACGAAAACATGGGCGATGCAATGGCATGGTTTGAAAATAAAGGTTTTGCAGCCAATTCAACGAAAACGGAGGTGGTGTGTTTCAGAAATCCGCTAAAAGCAACGGTTAATATGATACCGCTTTGTTGCACTCACGCGACAAACATTTGTGTAGTTGCTTTGCAGTAGAGTATATGGATTCGGTAAAATGCTTCAGATTATTTATCGATAGCGACCTTTACTGCCACAGCCATTTAACATAGTCTCAAAACTAGTCTCAGAACTAGTCAGAAGCACTAGTCTCAGCAGTGCTGCGTGTTTATTATTTAGTGTAAAATCTTTTCTTCCGATGTCGGTTAGAAATGGTCATGCACTCACTCGCGTACACTGTTGTGAAGCAGGGAATAATCGCATGCGCATTTTCTTGTGTTTGTTGCCAGTGCGGATTCGATGCAATTTTAAAGACTATGCTGAAAACCATCGCTTAGTATTCTCCTGTGCCGAACAGTGCAGATCTATTTTCGTCTCTTCTATTGCCTTCCTTTTTTCGCTACTTTTGTCAGCACATTCAGGAACTCGTATTTTAGACATGCCTACACTGGACGCAGATCAATCCAATAACGTGCTCGTTTTAGTCTGCCCCGTTGCACTACAACATATGGCGAAGCTAGAAGGTGTGTTTATATTCGCCATATGTTTAATGAACTCCCAAACTATATACTCACTGCTACCTCAAAGCGCACCCTAAGGAATCTTTTAGATCATCTTTGAGTCGTGTAACGCCATCAAGTTGTCTGTCGACTGTCAGCTCATTTCCCCGTGAATATTATCACGTCGTTTTCTGTTTCTATTTCGTTCACTAGATAGTGGCGAGCGATTTAAATGCTGTTCAATGTCTCTTGCAATTTTTCCCCTCGCTGATGTTGCGGGGTCCAGTCGCACAAGCTAGCTGGCTTTCACAGACCCGATATTTCAATATACAAACGCAAGATGACAATCAAATTATCATTTCAGGGCGACGGGGGCAGCCCACTGGTGTGCGAGTACAACGGCCTGTGGAAGGCCATCGGGCTCGTCTCGTGGGGCATAGGGTGCGGACAGGCCGGCGTGCCGGGCGTCTACGTGAACCTGGCGCAGTACCGCCAATGGATAGACGGCGTCATCACCGGCCTAGGATGAGTGCGCTTCGCTCGATGCACTCCTCCGACGGCCGCTCCAGTCTTCCTCTGCAACCAAGCGGCCGCGAAGAGCGTGCATGTCGCACACAGAGAGAGGACGACACGACGTTGCCACCATGTGTGAATTTCAGCTGTGCGCGGCAGAAATCATGAACCAAACGAATGTCCAGGACGAACCACGTCGAGAAAATTTGCATCACTGCAGCGATAGCTGTGAGTGACCCGGACATCCGAATACATGAAAACCTTCAGAAATCTGACCACTTTAAGAGAGCGCACCCGCTCAGGAAGGGTCCCGACTGACCTTGAAAACAAATGACGCGCCATCTTCAGCACCCTCCAGAGATAGCACTTCCGGTTGTGACCACCATGAAATTTGCGTGTGGTTGATAAGGAAATCAAAACATTTTATTTCCATCTTTTTCTTATATGTACAGACAAGGGGCTACAGAAAGAGCTGTTCTTGCCCTCACTTTATTTGCACATTACCAAAACCAAAGCTTCCAGCGCATCAGCGTCAACAAATTAAGACAGAGGTCAAACTCCCGCAGGGGTCGGCATCATACAACCATAGTTCCCTTGAGTTTTGTTATTGCTCCTTATTTTTCGGTTTTGCCTTTCACACTAGAACCACAGGATACCCCGCGGCATCTGTGGCCCACGGTGGAACAGTCAATTTAAGATAAATCGATACGCTCCTGCCTTTGCTTTAACACGAAGGTGGATTTGCCGATGACACAATGGTTCTTTTTTTTAAGAATCTCTATCCAGCGAAAAGCGAGCACTTGGCCCTAGGTAAGGACAGTGGATCTGCGAGACAGGATCTACGAGAGGGTAGAACATTGGTGGAGCAAGGACGAGAGACACTGAATATAGTTATTAAGCGTATAAAACTACCTAAATTGTAACCGCGAAATTGTAACTACGAATGCTCACTCACTCACTCACTACGTCAAAATATTGCGTTAAGACATTCTCTATTTTGACTGCAGGGTCGTCGCGCGAAGTTGCTTTAGGCCAAATAATTTTCTGTACAGCAAGCTGTGCGATGAACAGAAGGTGTAGCAGCTCAATTCAATCTCAGAATGGAAGTGCAACACGCCAGTCAAACTGACGCTGGTAAATGTGAACAAAAGCGTCACATTTACCAGGAGAAGCAAGTCGCACACCCCCTCGATATGCTTGCACATTAAGATGAGAGGCCACGGCTTGCATCCAAGCACACGAAAAGGCAGCGCGGAAGCGAAAACTGTTGGAGGCACCGCGGGCATCGTTCAGAGGACGCCGTCCTGCGGATTTCCTAGGTATATTTTGTGGCGCAACATGCACTTCTTGAAAAGGGACAGAAGAAAGGAATACAGTGAAGCGCCAGTGAAGCGTCCTGTGGACTTCGCGCGAAAACGTTTCTGTCGTGCGTCATTTCAACTTGACCTCACGTATATCGTAGTGCATAAAGGCAGAGTGAGCGTATTCCGTGTGTAGGGAAGAGTTCAGTACGGCAAATCAAGTGTGCAACTTTCTGGCACCTCAATCAAAATCAGAAAATAAAATTCTAATCCAGCAGAATTCGAGCTGCTGTATGACAATGCAAATGTTGTCAACCTTGTTAAGAAGCTTTTGATCCAGCTGAACTTTCTTCAAGTGGCGCAAGATGCCTTGAAATTGCTTGATTTAATTATGTGCACGACACTAGCTTTTGAAATTACAACCTGCAGGTCTTTTTTGTTGGTTATTGGTGCTATCACACGTTCTTATATTTTTATATTTGCATATATATATATATATATATATAGAGTTCGGGGAAATTTTCTGTAGGTCTGGTGCATAGGTAGCTGAAGAAACGAAGGGGCACACTTCAGAAAATTTTGTTTTAACGCTTCAGCCGTGGCACGGCTTTCATCAGAATAAACACAGACACAAGTGCGCACCCGCTTTTATGGGCATGCGCACGTGGGCATAATCCGCAGCACATGCACGTGTACACTTGGAAATAATAACAGAAAAGGTGTAGCAGTAAGTATAACTTGAGCACGATAAATGATATGTAGGAAATATTGTTATGGTGCCACGCTGACTGTACATGAAGTTACGGAATGATATCAAGCATATATATATATATATATATTTTTTTTTTCCTGAAGTACTTTTTTATTGTATGGTAAACGTTCCATCTTTTCGAACATCGGCCATGTACAGTTTTGTTGAATTGGCGAATACTTCAACTGCCGTTTTCTCGTCATAGATGGCAGAACGTTTCTGGACGGCGTGACGTGTTCTCGCGTTCGTTTGTTTCCCAGTGCTTGCCGACCTGGCAGAACAGTCTTTCTGACAGGTTTAACTTTCCGTACATAATATTTGTTGTTTGTTTGACATCTCTTCTTTGTAAATATGGCATTAATTCTCTACATCTGCGACTGTCATGTGTTCTTATGTTTCGTGCGTCATGAGTGCGTGGTCACTGTTCATGCATGTGAAATTTGAGTACTTATTTGCCAACACATCACAATAAGGACTAACATAATGCCTCATTTTACGTTGTTGATTACGAATATGCTGTTCGGCAACCACGATCGCAGTCATTTGTCTCTTACCAACGGTGCCATGGCACCGGGCTCACCAGTCTCACTTCTCATAATTATATAAAAGTCTAAAAATAAAGAGAACTCGATCGTCCCTTGAAACGTACTGTGGAAAAAATAGAAACTGGGACACTGTTTTTTTTAGTTCAAATAGAGTTTTTCTTTAATATTTATATAATTGTCCATGCAAGCGCTTTGCCGCATTCCTGAGGTGAATTTCTAGAAATGGAAGTTGCCATCGTAATAAATTATAAAAAAGTATTAATTAAGTATATTCACTAATTACGTTGTTTAATTAAGTTTAGATCACATTTTATAATTGAGTGTATGAAGCCTGGTTATATAAAAGTCATATCCTCCGAGCATAAATTTCATGATCCCCTATTTATTATCTCTATATTGTATGCCGTAGACTCGTGCCTCCCCCAGATGGTTATAGTGCAATTAAAAGACCACGAAAACGGGCATGGACAACACCAAACAACGCAAGTGGTTGTGTTGATACAATGAACCAAATCGCCCAGCAGCAAACCTTGTTAAACCCTCAGATGGACCAGGCCACTATTTATGTCATAACGACGTTCATATTGGGACTAGCAAACGCATCGGTTGTCCGCCTCCAAATGTTTACTTCCACTTAGAGCCCCCGCTCTTGAATATTTAGCTATCCTGTTTAATTGCATCTTTCAAAAGATGAGTCCATTCCGCCGAACTCATGGTTGTTGAGAAAAGACGGTGGGCCAAAAGGCAACGGCTCAAGGCTCACACTTCCTGAAATGAATCCTTGGTAAGCCACGAAGGGAGCGTAAACAGGAAACAATGAATGTTAGGCAACCCGTGTGCGAATTACCTACCAGACATTTTTGTCTATGTTCGTCACTTTTCGTGTTCGCTCAGAAGGCGAAAATAGCGTGATATTGAGGATTCCAACTTGCGCACCTGCTGTGCCCCGCTCAGTCGAAAAGGACAACTTTGGCGGCTTTCCGTCACCGCCGTTAGGAAAGTCCAAACTGATTTTATTACACCTTCATGGCCCAGAGCAATAGTCGGTATGAGCAGCTTCTTCTTTCCAGTCTCTAATAAGTAGACGTAGCAATATCAGCACAGAAGAAAGAATTTGCTTACAATTTACCCTGAAGGCTTATTGAGAAATGCTCTAGATCACACTACCATGAATTTCACTCTCAATAAGCTATATGTGTACACCGCAATTACAAGAGCATGCATTGCTGCGGTTGATTTTTACCTGCATTGCGACAGCGAAGGAATTCGCACCTAACATGCTGTTCATTCATTTTTCGTATATGTAGCAACTATATTTTATTTCATCATGTTCCAGCGCCGTTGAAAGCCATTGAACATCCGGAATGGCCTTATTTGCAATTCAGATAAGTAACACAGATAGACGTGAAAAGAAAAAGTGCCACGTGGTGCCTTCTATTGTCCATGCTATAGTTCCTATTCTATTCTTCAGTGACCAGCTCAAGTTCATCTATCGCCCTATTGTTCGTCTCTGTCCCTGTATGTTGTGTATATTTTTCCTTTTCGCGTTCGGTCTCAAGTGTGCTGGGCGAGACCAGCAATAACAAGTGACGAGACGGGCTCTTCTGTCAAGCTAATGCAATATAAAATTTGTTGGTCTCGTCTCGCGCTGAAATTTGCGCCATGCATGTTTAAGCAACCCGCCCTATATTCTTGCTTACAGGGTTGGTGTAAAATGTGGCGGTACGTTGGGTGTCGGTAATACATTTTGCTCACGCAGTTCTTAGCTGATCAGCGTTGTTACATACTTGCTGTACCGGGCGTCAAGCACCCTGTTTTTGGCTGGTGCGGCCAAGTTGCAACTTTCTGCCTTTACCAATCGACTTGTGAAAGAAGAGCGGGCCAACTCGGAGGACGGCGGCGAGAGGGCTATGATGACAGCTTGTTACTGTTGACGTCACGCATACTGCACTGCAACTTTATTTTTAATGCAATAAAAGTTTTCCGTAGTAGTATTTTGTCCAAAAATGATTGTACACACTGTCCTCTTGTCATTTACTTATGGAGTGAAATACAACTTTGTGAAGTCACTTCTCAGCAACCTGAAAGACCCCCACTCGAAGAACGGGGGTCCAAATGGGTGCGTTCTGTGTAGCAAGGTGCTTTAATTGACATGCTCTTGTGAAGTAGAAGCTGTCAACCATGAGACCACGAGCATATTGGTGGCGCAATACGGATGTCCGACACGGGACATTCGCACGTCCTGTAAGACGTCCTGGCAGATCCTGCAGGTCATCGTCGAATGCCTGCGGAACCATCCTGCAGTCGCAAAGCGGCAATCCGATGGATGTCCCAGACGCGTCCAAATGGAACACTCTGACGTTCGATGAGCCTTTAAAAATTAGGCAGCGTCTCCTGCGACGCGGTGCTCCCCAGACGACTCCACACTGAATTGACTCCTGCAACGCACGAAGTGACGTCACTTTAATAAATTAAACTAAATACAAGTCAAATTATATACAGTGTGAAGGATACGTGAAACTGCAGTCTTCGCACTGTCACTCGAATGTTTCCTCAAAGAGTCGGGCCCATATGAGTTCTTTGCTAACTGTCTACCATCCAAAAGTCTGTCACCACGATTCGTCCACTCTTACTAAAAAATGCGTTGAACTTGCTACGATATGAAAGGAAGTCGTCTTATGCGTTAATTAATGTACACATTTTGATTAAAGACGTCATCGCCAAATGGTTTCAACTATACCGTCACGCCTTTCTCTATAATAATAGTCAGCGTTCAATATTACAAGGCAGGAAGATATTACACTATCTATCAGGTGCCTGCAGAGGTGGAAAGCAATTTCTTTGAGCGGCTCGTGCGTCACCAAAGAGCCCGAGGGAATGTGGTGGGGCCGCAAGTACACGCCCGCTTTTCGCCCGTTTCTTCTTTGGAGCAGCAGACGACAAGCGCTGCAAGCGTGCAGCTCATGCCCACGTTTACGCCGCCATACGCTGTTTACAGCAGTCTCCTAACGCCGTAATATGGATTTATATACAGTGTGAAGGATACGTGAAACTGCAGTCTTCGCACTGTCACTCGAATGTTTCCTCAAAGAGTCGGGCCCATATGAGTTCTTTGCTAGCTGTCTACCATCCAAAAGTCTGTCACCACGATTCGTTTTCGAGATCGAAGCAACCAGTGAACCAGTTTTGGCACCCCATTTACTGCAGTGCCGTGCGTCTTAATGTCGTCATAGCTGCGCAAATATTACTGACTCGGATCGCGAAGAAACCGATGCGGCCGCCACCATTGTGCTCAATTATAAACAGAAGCTTTCTTTTCCTGCGTTCATGGGATTAGCTGCGTCCTCGTGCGTATCGTCCAGTAAAATCAGCGGATCCTTGAAAAGGTAATAGTAAACTGGCCGGTCCCGAAGATCTTGAAAATGTATTCACGACTATGTATAATGAAAGGTCACCCAGTCGTGGGCCTTGCTTGTTGGGCTTGGAAGGCTTAAACAGAAGCAAACCCATGCTTTGCCAATGGCCAATTATCAGTTAAGGGAACACATTATGAGGTCAGGCGAAGAATGCACCTGGGGAGGGTGGGAGCTTGCCATTTCGAATCTATTTCCTATAGTGATGCACATTCTTAAGATTTTTTATGTGAAATGCCTGAACGAAAATAAGTAAGCTTCAAGTATGCTCCACATTGTCGCCATTATCATTCTGAGCTTAAAGCCTCCTTAAATTTTTATAGTAAGTCTGCACCTGGCACTTGATCGAATTATACATACACGAGGTAATAAAACACTTGCATCTTGAAACACTAACGATCCTTTAAATTATAAAAAAGATATGTTATTTCAGGTATCTTCGTTCTGCATAAAAAAGAAAGCCATTGTAATTCCTCTTCTCAAGGAAGCAAGATTAGGATCCATCTTTGGCAGCTAGCAACAGGTCTGTGATACTGTAGCTGTCTAAGCAAAGTCTTCGAGAAAATGATAAATGATCATCTCTTACACTCTCTAGAACGCCAAATAAGCCGTATCAAGGCGGCTTTAGGGAGGGCAAGTTGACGAACAATGACAATTGGTATACACTGAGCCCATCAGATTCTTTATATCTACATATTTCCAGATATAAAGAAAGCTTGTTACACAATATGGCACTATGAAATCTTGTGACGCTTACCACAAATAAGCATCTGTGACATGATGAGCACAACAAAACTATGTGAGCTCATCTCACCCCGCTATTGGTGTTTTCCTCACGTACAACACAGAAACACCCAACTCACTATTACTTGAATTGCAAGCCTCTCACGATGCCATCTAGTCCATCTGTAGAGTACCCAACATTACAATAGTGCAAGTCACTCTCTAACACTTAGGATAAAAGATTCAATCACTTACTGCAGTGAAGCAGCTCAAACAAGTTACAGTTAACGTAGTAGTTCTGCGGAAACCCACAAGGTTGTGACGCGCAAGGGCCGGGACAAGCGAGCCCAAGACCCACGATGAGGAGCCACCATTCTCGGAGGCCAGGCGCGGGATCGACGGTAGTTGACTGAGCGGTGAACAGGTGGCGTGAGTGCGGAGAGGACAGCGGCGCGAACGTGCGAGTGTGCGGGGAGAGAGTGGCGAACGGGAGGACTCGGAGTGTGGTTGTGTGGTGCGGAAGGTTGGCGTTTGGGAAATAAAGCGGTAGTTCGGGACTACGTGTGGCGTGTCGTCGATCGTGACAAGGTGGAGAGAAGTAATGAATAAAGGGAAAATCAGACATCCACCCGTTCGTAGCAATTGCAAGTAGCAAGTTACAGTTAAGAATACTACAAATCTTTCAATAAATTCACAGACTCTACACTTCCTCACATCACAGTATTGAGGTGCGCTGAGTTCAAGGGCACAGATGGAATTGGTTCAACCGTTCATGTCTTCAACACTAAGTTCCTCTTCCTGAGTTAAGGCCGAATACCTGCTCTGTGGCTTGATCCGGAGTTCCTCTATTTTCCCTCTTACCGCTAACTCATTTATCGGCTTCTTACGTACCAGTTTCTTCCGTTCCCTCCGCAAGTCTAGGCTAATTCGAGTTCTGACCATCCTATGGCCACTGCAGAGCACCTTGCCGAGCACGTCCACATCTTGTATGATGCCAGGTTTAGCGCAGAGTATAAAGTAAATTTCATTTCTCGTCTCGTCATTCGGGCTCCTCTACGTCCACGTTCCGCTACCCCGCTTGCGGAAGAAGGTATTCATTATCCGCATATTATTATATTCTGCAAAGTCTACTAATAGTTTTACCCTGCTATTCCTAGTGCCAATGCCACATTCCACCACTGACGTGTCTCCAGCCTGCTTCTTGCCTACCTTGGCATTGAAGTCGCCCATCAATATAGTGTATTTTGTTTTGACTTGAACTGCAATACTTGGAGTTGAAATATAAGTATACATGCTCAGAGTTCATCAGTGATGCCTCAACATCACAAGCAAGTGTATTGTTTGCGGCAATGGGTCCTTCTTTTAATGTATGTGGGGCTGTTAATCTGCAAACAAGCATCCTTACAAGCAAACCACTAACAGTTATTTTCCCCATAAAATATATTATATGGACAAGCATTCATAAAGCTGTATTACTACACATTGACTGCCTTAGCACAGTGAAAGTCATAAAAACATATAAAAACCACAAAAACGTGGTACTAAGCTAGTTACACAAATATCTGTGCATGGCCTAATTTCATATGGTGCCCGCTCGCCGTGGCTTAGAATGAAATGAGCTTGCAGCACCGGTAGATTCCGCGTCCTGAAGGTCCAGGCTTCCCCTGAGAATGCTGTGGTTTTAGCGCTCATAGTGTGCATAAAGTCCCCCTTCTCCTTTGCATATTTTGACGTGGGCCCCCCTGTAGAGGTTGCCCAGGATTCATCTCTAGCTCACAGATTAGGAAGAAGCATCAATCACTTATAGAGGCCCTGAAAGTGGAGCTCACGTTTCATTCACGGACCTAAAGCTTTCCTTGCGTAAAATGTTCAGAAGCTATTTCCAAGATACATGGAATATATAAAGGTGAGTAATGAATTACACACAGTGCAGAATAACTGAAAGGTGGCCAAGTGGGCGCAGATTTAGAGCGATGCCTTGCTTGGCAGCACGATGCAACACAGGCGAAAGAGAGAGGTGCAGAAAGTCAAGACTTGGCACTGTATACACAAGAAATTTATTTGGTTAAGCAAAACGCGAATATATATATATATATATATTGTAAGGCAGAAGAAGAGCACAAGAACAAGGCCAGCCAGATCGTCTCTTCCATGCCTGCTGTGGAACCAGTGCGCCAGCCGGATCGCCAGTGCTTGGCACGAGTGTGAGCCGTTCGGGCAACCAGCTGTTCCTGCTCTGCGTCACCTGCCTCCTCGGTTACGAAGAGACGTTACCCTCGGAACTGTTCAGTGCACCTATTACAATATTGTAATGCAAGCTGTCGCCTTGAAAGCTGTCCAGAGCGTCGTCAATGGGCGGTAGAGGGTAGACGTCTTTGCACGTTATCTTGTTGAGACGGCGATAATCGACGCAGAACCGAATGGAACCATCTTTTTTGTGACGAGAACCACCGGTGATGCCCACGGGCTACAGGAAGGTCGAATGATGCCGCGCTGAAGCATGTCGTCCACGTGCTCACTGATCACCTGACGTTCTTCGGCGGATATGCGGTACGGGCGCTGCCGCAATGGCGCGTTGGAGCCAGTGTCGATGTGGTGGCTGACGGTTGACGAGCGACCCAGAGTAGGCTGAGCGACATCAAAAGAAGAGTGGAACTGGGCAAGCAGGTGAAGAAGCTGGGAGCGCTGCTCGGAAGTAAGGTCTTCGGCAATGAAAGGTGTCAATAAGTCAGGTGATGGCGGAGCAGAAGTGGAAAGTGCACAGAAGTCGGTGAGCTCTGCATACGAAGCATCCAGCACGTCGGTTATAAACAAGTCATCAATAGGCTGAACGTGGCCAAGCGCTTCGCACGCGAAGAGCCGCCAGGGCTGTAGGAAGCGGATTGCAGACAACGATGGCGCTGAAACCAGCTGAAATGTCAAGCGCGGCGAAAGGCAGGGGAATGTATTTGCGGGTCATGAAGAGTTCTGAAGGAGTGAAGAGGACAGCGCCTTCAGAGACAGCGCCACGGAGACAGGAACAACGGCAGACGAGTACGGCGGTATGGCGATGTCTTCTCGAAGAACTAGCTTAGCGGGAAGAGAAGTGGCGCCGACGAGGGGCACGTCACACAGAGGCGATAATTCGACTTCAGCACGTGCACAATTGATGACGGCGTTATTTCGCGAAAGAAAGTCCCACTCATGTATCACGTCGTGAGAACAGGACTGGAGAACCACAAACTCCACAATATAGAGAACACCCTGAATAACAACTCTAGCTGTGGATGCTGCTAAAGGCTGAACTGGCTGGGCGCTTGCTGTGCGAAGAGAAAAGCCAGAAAGTGGCGTCGTAACTTTTCGCAAAGTGCGAGAGAGGCGTTCGTTTAGGACAGACACGGCTGCTCCAGTATCTATTAGCGCAACGGTAGGGACGCCGTCAGTAAGATCGACAACGTTTGAAGGCGACAATGGAGGACTTGTACAGATCCATGGAGACGCAGTTCTTGCCTCCTGAACTGCGGTGCTTAGTTTTCCACTTGCGTGGGTGAAGGGCGCCGACGCATTGGGGACAACGAGCGGCGACGCGAGGAAGGTGAACGACGTGTAAGGACCGGGTGCTCGGCTGGTGGCGTGTTCGACTGCGGACTAAAATAAGTGTCGTGGAAAGGCTGCACGTTGGCGTAGGGAGGCGACTGCACAAACTCATCAGAGTGCAGCATGCGGCGGCGGCAGAGTCGTGCAACGTGGCCGGGAATACCGCAGGCATAACATATGGGCCTGTTGTCTTGCGAGCGCAAAGGATTAGTAAAGTCAGGAGCAGGTCCATGAACAGGGCTATGAACGGGTGGTGGCGGCCGAGGATGTAGCGCAACGAGTGGTTGACGAGGGGGCTGCGCGGCGACGGATGCGTAAGTAAGTGGCGCGGCGGCAGGGTACTGCTGATGCTGCATTGGTAGAGCCTCGGCAACTTGGTCTTCAATAACCCGCTGGAGCGTAGGAGTGTAGGAGGCTGTTGCGGCAGCGGCTGCTGTAGCTCAGCGAAGGGTAGCAGAAAAAGCTAACGTGCAACTTCCTCCCGCACGAAAGCTTGGATTTGTGTGAGCGAGGAGGAACGATCAGAGAAGGCTGTCATGGAACAGAGGGCCTCGTCAGCCACTGAGGGGCGCCTAGTCAACTCGCGCTGCCTCATCAAGTCGTCGTAGCTTTGGCACAAGTTTATGAGCTCTGCCACGGTGCGCGGGCTCTTGGCGATCAACATTTGGAAAATGTCATCGGCGATGCCCTTCAAAATGTGCTTCAATTTGTCATTTTCCGGCATAGACGCATCCACACGTTTGCATAGGTCGAGAACCTCTTCAATATAACAGGTGAATGTTTCACCGGGTTGTTGCGCTCGCTCTCGTAACCGCTGCTCGGCGCGCAACTTGTGGACGGCAGGGCGATCGAAAACTCCAGCGAAACTGGTCTTGAACGCGGACCAGGCCTGAAAGTCGGCTTCGTGATTTTTAAACCACAGGTGAGCCACTCCCGCAAGGTAGAATATGACGGCATTTAACTTGGCGGTATCATCCCATCGATTGTGCAAGCTCACCCGTTCGTACGTAGCCCACCAGTCATTGACGTCCTGTTCATCCGTACTGCTGAAAACCGCTGGATGGCGTTGAGGGACAGCGCCAGAGCAGGCAACGGAGGGTGGCGTCGGCGTCGGCTGGGGAGAGTCAGGCATGACGGGAGGCAGAGTCCGAGACCGGAGTTCCAGGGTGTAGAGGTTCTTGAGTACCCAGCACCTCCACCAATGGTAATGGGTGCACTGAACAGTTCCGAGGGTAACGTCTCTTCGTAACCGAGGAGGCAGGTGACGCAGAGCAGGAACAGCTGGTGGCCCGAACGGCTCACACTCGTGCCAAGCACTGGCGATCCGGCTGGCCGGCCTTGTTCTTGTGCTCTTCTTCTTCATTACAACATATATATATATATATATATATATATATATATATATATATATATATATATATATATATATATATATATATATATATATATATCCTGAAGCAACAGTATACAAAAAAAGAAAAATAAATAACATAAGTACATTCACAAAGCCACGTGATAACAAAACAATGACAAAGAATGGTAGAGTAGACATGTGTAAATATCACAAGAGGGACAAAAATAAAAACGTAACAATAATTCATTTCACCCTAGCAGACACATGTAGATAATTGCATTTCTTGGTCACGAGAGTCACAAAATAAGCCTGGCTAATACATTTGTCTTGTAATTTTTTGACACCGATTGTTTCAGTTATTTCACCCATTAATTTGTTACGATGGTGGGAAAGCAAAAGTGTGTGATTGAGCATGGGGTTATATCCACATGAGTGACAGTAACTGGCCAAATGGTAAGATAGTCGAGACGAAGTGAATGGATGGTGGTGCTTCTGCACTCTCGTGTTACACCTCGTCACAAGATAACGGGATCAGGTATACCAAGTCTAGTTAGCAGCATACACACTTGGACGCATGTTTTGTTTGTCAACCAGATCCTGCTTATTTTGTTTTTACCTTTTTACACTTAGTGCAGCCTGATCCCAATGAAAAGACAAACAAGGTGGCTGGAATTTGGAATGTGGAGAATAAAAATGGATGGCATGTACACATTCTTAGCTTCTGATGAGCACTGAGCCATCAACATGCAAGAAGTTTGGAGGGTCCACCTGTTCTCCATGTCTTTATTGAGAACAGGTAACAGAGGGAGAACAGCCATAAAACATGTCTATAACACAGGTGTAGTATTTCATTACAGACATTATATATGTATTTTTATTTATTTATTTCACAAATACCGTCAGCCTTGCGTACGCTGTGACAGGAAGTGCGATATAATGTGCGCCTGTGTACTTTTCAGTACAGCCCTATTCCATGGCAACGATCTACTTTTCAATAACAAAACTGTCAGGTACATGTTCCAGTGATGTAGGTACGCTGGATATATATATACAGTGTCTTCAAAGCCTTAAATCATAGCATTGCCTCCAGTTGAAGGCTTGGAGTGCATGGAGTGCCAGCTTCCAAACCATTGTGCGTAAGGGTTATGGAAAGGCCCAGAGTGTTTGGTAGAAGATCACACCAGTTCAAATGCTTTATCTTCTGATCTCCTCATGCGTTTTAGCAAAGACAAACATCACTTATAGGCTTGTAATTTTAACAGTAGATATATCTTAAACTCCTATAAAGCTAGTAATTTTAAGCCTGTATACAGCCAATATTTATTACTTATAGCAATCAATTTTTAAATGTTAAATGTATCATGCAACATTCATTGCATTCTTTAGTCATTCCAGGCCGTTGTAATATTAAACATCAGACATAATCAAAAAAGACATCAGCGTAAAAAGAATATGCATAAACCTCTGCCTTGCCTAAACTTGACCATGATTGCTACAGAAAGGTATTTTTGGCAGTTTTAGGCACCTGGCAGCTGGAACTATGTGCCAGCTAACACTGCCCTAACCAGCACCATTGCCACTCCCACCACCGCATCTTAGGTTATATAATGACGTTTATATAATGACCAGTGCGACATTTTTAGAGGCATTTATCTGCCGTACATTCTGTTACCTCTGCACATTCACAGAGAGTTAAACGTTAATTCTGTAGCACGCAAAGAAATACAAACCTTCGTTAAAAGTTATCTGCGCAATAAGCTACGCACATATGCTGTTAAATAAAAGAGCCATGTAAAGGTTTTGTTCACGCTTCTTTAATCCCATTAAAGCGAATTATTATTGTAGTAAACACACTTTTATGTATATGTATTAACCATAAGGCCGAAATTGCCTTTCTCTCACTATCATGGTCAAGTGTAGGCAAGTCAGAGCCTTGTGCATGTTCTTTTTACCCTGATATCCCTTTTTCTTAGCATACTGCTGTGTTCTGGCGAAGCTCTCATTTCTACCACCTATATTGTCCTTACAAACAAAATAATGCAACTTGTTTTTAATATTCAAGTACCTGTGAGGAGCTGTTTATGAGATATTGAGAAAAATTTACGATGTTTTTTTCTTTATTTTGAATTTTATATCGCGTTCATTTTCGTCAAAACTTCACATTTGAAGTGGATTGTAAAACTGATAATTTGTGATACAACAATATTGCGCACAGTTGTTGAATAAGTTAAGGTCTCACAGTCCGCCACATTTCAAAAGGCTTGACGAATTGGTTTAGTTGATAAAAACCGTAGATATAGCAACTTTTGAAAATTGTAGCAAATTAAGCAGTTATGCTAGAACACTTCCGTTTTGCACGGCTATCTGGCCCTTCTTTACGTCTATGTTCTACAGACAAAAATATATTCTTTGTAGCTGTAATATATTGTATTTCACATTGTTGCGAATTTCCGAGAATGCCTTGTGCATGAAATAGGTGCCTCCACACTGAGGAATTTCCCTATTTTTTTCCTCCCAAATATTCATTTGGCAAAGAAGTCATGTTCACTTTAATGCTACTGAGTGATATGCGCATAAAATATAAAATATTCTATCGAATCTAAAATATAATTTTTTTGACATTGTTGATCTCTCATGTGATCAAGCAGCATGGAGAGGATGGAAACTGACACAATTTAAAGATTGGTCCGTGAGACAGGTTTGTGACCAAGATTTTCAATGTCTGCATTCCTGCATGCTTGACTGCAAAAGATGTCTCAATGTGTAAGCGTGGTGCTGCCATATCAGTACACAGCATACACATTAGGGATGGCCAAGGCTTTACTAACTATCGAAATAAAGCTTTACACCTTGCCTTAGATATGATGTGCATCTTATAAGTATGCAGCCCTTTCCTGTCAAAATTGTTTTAAGAGAGCAAGATACCTTTTGCCAACAATTGAAGCAAAAGAAGTAGCCTCAAGGCAGCTTTTGTTGTAACACTTCATTTGGGCCTAGTTGGTACATAGTTATGAACTTAACGTTGCAGCGCAAACGCCTAAGCCGATCCACAAAAAGAAAGACACGACACACACTGGCGCTGACTAACAGCTTCTTTTTTTTTTCTTTCGTCGTCGATGCATATATATACCTCGGCCACACAACCGCGCAGACGCAGAGAATACATTACTGACATCTGCCAACTTATCGTATACGCAAACGTAGAAATTCAAATTCTGATGGGTGCAGGGACAAAGATGTGTCACTAATGCAATTATTGCCTTGTCTTTGTATGTGGTAGGCCTCTAAGGCAAGCCGCGCATGTTCATTCTTGCTTTTTCCAAGAATTAACGCGCCTCACAATTGCTGCAAGAGTTTATATGCTCAACAAGGTGCGCTCCTTTATCTACATTTTTGCTTACTTTTTGCGCATGTTCCGTGAGTCGCTCATTGACGCAACGCCCTGTCTGGCCAACGTATGTTTTACCACATGAGAATGGAATGCCATAAACCACGCCGACCGCGCACGACACGTATGAGACACCATGTCGAATTTGGCATCCTCCTCTGCTCTAACCGCAGGTGCGGGAACATAGCTTTGAAAGCTTGTTTGGCGCAGAAACTGCCAAAGGAACACCATGCCTGCAAGCAACTTTCTTGAGTTGATGGGTCACCTTATGCATATAAGGGACCACCGCAGGCCTTCGCGTTTCACGTTCGGCGGCCGGCCTTTTTGTGGTTTTTCTTCTCTTGATCAGAGCTTCAACCACGGCAGTCAAAAGCGACATAGGGAACCCAGCTGCCAAAAGTCGGCTGATCTGATTATCGAAACTTTCTTGCATCTTGTGCACACACGAACTCTTAAGAGCCAATTCTATACATGACGACGCAAATACCTCTTTTCACAATCTTCGAGTGCGCAGACCTGAAGGACAACAGTTCCTTTTCCGCACGGGGTTGATACGCCCAACACACATGGCGTTCACAGAATTCAAGCTTCAGTTCCAAGAACGGCAATACATTGTTTTGTGGACTCTCGTGGGTAAACGCAAGGCCTTGTCCATGTACCTTAAAATCCTCTAAAACCTTATTGATTGTATCCTGGTAGAACGAGTCAAGCGATAAAAATACAAAAAAACATCGACATACCTAAATACTTTTAGAACTTTCCGCTCAATAAAAGCATGGTCTAAAGAATGATCCACACTAGACAAAAAATATCCACAAGGACGGGAGCAACACATTATCCAATACAAGTACCATGCCGTTGTAAATACTGTTGGACATTAAAAACAATAAAAGTAGCTCGAAGGTAATATTGTCAAAGACTTTAAAAATTTTTTAAAGTTTTTAAAGTTATCGATCGTATCCTACCAGGATACGATCAATAAGGTTTTACAGGATTTCAAGGTGCGTAATTAGTGTCTCACAGTCTTGCAATAAGCCTTTTGTTTGTGTCAAATGGAGAGGTGTGTGCATATAAAGGAAAAATAACTTTTTAATGCTGTACATGGGATGACGACGGCGATCCATCCTATATTGCCCTGAAAATCATAGTCGGGGTAAATTGCACAGTGTCCTTTGGGCATCCTGATATCTCATATAAGAAATAGTTGCATAATTACTTCTCTTAATCATTATTCTTGTATTAGTGCTAATATAAGTACAGTGCCATACAGCAGGAGGTCAGAAAATGTCATCATCATGGGAGGATCTCGGTGGAAATAAGAAAAGAGAGCTGCAACTAATAGAGAAGACATGTTTTTTGCCGCAATTGAACGCTCACAAAAGGAAGACACATAAAGACAGCACGGGCGGCCCTGTTGCAACTGTTGCAACTGTTGCAAGCAGTTCTGTTGCAACTAATAGAGAGATCTGTTATCGTAGCTGTCTTACATGCTTGCACAGAATGACAAGTTTCATAATTTTGCTAAGCTGGGCACGCAATTTAAGCATTTGGATTGAGATAAGACATGGTACAGTACCATTATTGCCCTCACTTCTCAGATGGCGATATCTAGTATAGCCCACTGTTGAGCACTCGGTCAACGAAACTCTCCTTGATAGGTGATCCATGGTCAAATTAAAAAACTTGCAAGTTGGTGTGTCACCTCAGTGTCAGTTCTACCAGCCCTTGGTTGAATTCTGTACACTTAGTCCAAAGTCAAGGTAGATTACTTCAAGAGTGGCTTAGGCTAGTTTGAGCCTGCACTAGAAAGATAAATTACGAGACTAAGGAGAGATAGCTCATTCATTCTTAGCATGACTGACGGGTTTATTTCAAGCTCAAAGTCAGTTTCGATGACTGACCTTACTTTTCCTTATCTTAATTGTTAGTAACATGAATGCAGCAGGACTTTCCTATATATAGTTGAGGACCAACAGTATCTGCATATTAAGTGAGTACGTAAAGAGCATTTTGCAACTGTTTACATTGCATATCAAGATTCCCATATGTTGATCAGATCGTTAAGCATCAGCATAGATCAAGAACTCAATGCTTGTGATGTCTTGTACCCTCCATTCAGGGCGAATGATGAACAGCAAGGGGGCCAGAACAGAGTCATGTGGCACACTGTGGTTTGAAGTACAACTAGGATGCAATATGAAAACAATTTGCATGCACACTAATTCTTCTCAGACTAAAAAAAAATATGAGCACCGCTTTTGTTACCTGCTGTGCTAGACAAAAGTCTTCCATGTTTCAAAAATTACCTAGATTATGTTCTGCATTATTGTATGCATTGGTTGTATCAGTTGCCACCACCGTCCACAACTAGTGGCTGTGAAGGGAGATAAGCAGGACACCATCTGGCAGGAAAAACAGACCATCCTCTATGCTTAAGTACAATCTGAATCCAATCTGTGCGGCTGGCTGGGTCCATTTAATTGTTATATTCAAGCTCCCATGTTTTTCAAATTGCATACATGGCCATCATTAACTTCATTAACCAATTTTTGTCAGCTGCAGGATTGAAAGCTTCAGTCATATCCTTGCCTTGCATTGGCTGACTCCATTCTATGTCAGTGAATTAGGCTATCTCGAATTGCACCTCCCAATCCTCTGCGGCACATTACTGCCCTCCTTTCCTCTAGCAGCGATTTTGGTACTCTTATAGATTATCAGTTAACTGTCTTGCATATTATATATCATAACTGATAATTTCTAGAATCATCTATTCCTTGTTAGTATATAGGATATTATACGTCATGCTGCACTTAAAATTGATATTTCCAGGAGCAAGTATTATCAGTGTAATTGTGGCAATGCATATAACACAGATTGAACAGCAGCAACGCAAGGAAATTAAGTGATGGCTGACTGGCTGTGAAAGGAGATGCATGCGGGGGCTAACCCACATTTCTTTAATAGAAAATTTGCCACATATATTACAAGCCAAACTTACAATTTCATAATAGGATTGCGCAAATATACAAAATTTCGAATATGAATCAAAGAGTCTTTGCTATTCAATTCGTATTCGATTCGAGAATTCACTATTTGAAGAGGTCGAATAGTACACTTGTTTTGTTCGAATACCGTAAGCGACAACAACAGTTCTTGCACTCTACAAGGAGGAAGTCTGATATAAATAGAGAATCGTTGAATGGTTATAGTGCAGGATAACTGTGATTGTTGCACAGATGATCCAGTTTCTAAAGAAAGATATGGAGGAGGTCATTTACATGCTATAGTTGAGTAAGCATGTCCTGCCTTGGAAGACTGCATTTGCTCTGTCTAATTAGAAAAGGCAATTTATTGTTTGGTCAATCTCTCCATATGTTTAAATTCCTTCAAAATGATATGCAGGGCTGCAGGATTGCCCTTAGCTCCTTCACTGATCTGTATACTCTACTATACTCTAATACATGTGCCTGGGACATGCTGTTCATTTTTTGTTATTTGCGTCATGGTCATTGGGCACCAGATATGATTGTGCTTTCCTTTGCTTCTCAACTAGCTTCCTAGTTGACTTGACATCTAGTTGTGAATGGCACTATACGCATCCAAAAAAGGCCTGCAAGTTTTTTTTTTTCCTTAACGGACACCACAGCATTATTTTCGAAATGGGGAATATTCAATATTTGATTAGATATTCAGAGGTAATTTTTCTTGAATATTGCTATTGATTCAATGAGAAAATTTTACTATCCAAGCATGCCTATACAATATTAAAACTGCAACAATAAAAACTTAGGTTTCAGTGCATGAGAAGAATGTCACTTATCATTGCTGAATGTGGCTTACGGACTGTGTGCATAACTTCTCCGCTTATATTATAAGCAAGAAAGGAGCAAAAATATTGCTTGGAGGCAGGGGACAGCTGAAAAGGCAAGCTTGCTTGACATCATGTCAAGCATTGGGGGCTCCCAGATGGTAGTGATGGCTCGCAGCAAGCTCGAGTATAAAATTTGTTATGTCTTATTTTTTTCTCCACAATGGCTGTGACGAAGTGACATAGGAGCACTGCGCCAAGAAGGCTGCAGCAGAGAGAGCTCACAGTGCTTTGCACAAAGGGAGAGGCAGACTGTAAGGAGTTGAAGGATGCTTCTTAATTTTGACAGCTGATGCTATCTTAGCATACATGCTATTATCTGAAAGTTGCACATATCTACTAGGAGTTCCTTGAAATTTTAGTTTTTTTATACGTGCTGTGATTTGTGTGCAAAAGAGCATGCAATGTTTTCATTCAAGTCATGAATAAAAACTCTTTATTTATTCACCATTTTTGTATGTATTTTGACGAAGCACACAAGCCGTAGAATCATTAGGTTTTGTAGTGACGTTTGTAAATGTTGGTATAACTATTATTGCACTGCACAGCACTTCCTTCGTTTCAAGCAGCTATGCACAGACATGTGTGCAATGAGAGAATGAATGTTTGCATTCACCGTCGGCGCTCAGTGTTGCCCATGTATTAACTTAATTTACCTATACCTTAGCTACTTCTGCTGCAAGATTTATGGCAATGCTTGTGTACGCTCTTGTTAAGCTTGACGGAGTTGTAACGACATCACCTGGTCTGCTTGAAAAAGACACATTGAGATTCAAACTTGTGCAGAGTGGCATAAAATGTTCTCACTTCACATCACGCGCAAAAGCGCCACCAGTGCGTTCATGCCTTTTCATGCAGCCCTACTCCTGCCGCGGGTTTTACCGCAACGCTTGGGACTACGGTGGAGTTCGACAAGTTTGTAATTATTTTGCACCATATGACCGAATTTCACGCTTCGAGACTGAATCTTGAGCGGAGCGGCAGCAAATGGTTACATTCACCTTAAGCACAAGTACACTGTGGAGTCACTCGTTCGATTACACGATGTTTTTGCGTCTGTCGAGGGCTTTACCCCAACGCTTCGGCAGTGCGGTAAAGTTTGACAAGTTTGTAATTATGTCGCACGATATGACCGAATTTCAGGCTTTGAGACTGAATCTTGAGCGGAGCGGCAGCCAATGGTTACATTCACCTTAAGCACAAGCGCACTGTGGAGTCACTCGTTCGATTTCACGGTGTGTTTGCGTCTGTCGAGGGCTTTGCCTCTACGCTTCGGCAGTGCGGTGAAGCTTGGCAAGTTTGTAATTATGTCGCACGATATGACCGAATTTCACGCTTTGAGGCTGAATCTTGAGCGGAGCGGCAGCCAATGGTTACATTCACCTTAAGCACAAGCGCACTGTGGAGTCACTTGTTCGATTTCACGATGTGTTTGCGTCTGTCGAGGGCTTTGCCTCTACGCTTGGGAAGTGCGGTTTGTAACAAGTTTATAATTATGTCGCTCGATATAAACGATATGAACGAGTAAATGTGTGTTGTGCTTTTCAAGCGAGTTTATTGCAAAACAGTGTAATCTGGACTTGAATGTTGTATTGTTATAGAGTGCTGCCCGTTAGCATGAACTTTTTGATGCTGTCGTCTCTGTTCATTTGTGTTCATGACCAATAAAAATTGTAGGCAAAGCTATACCTTGCCTCAATTTTGACAGTGACAAGCCCCTGATCAAGGAGGAGCATTTAAAAATACTCGCCTAGGACTTAATTGGCACATACTAACATAGTTAGTGCAAAAACAAACTGTTGTGTGTCGGCTAGTTTCTTCTTGAACAAGGAAGCCAGGTTGTGCTGCATAGCTGATACAAAATACTCCATACTAAATATGACAAGGCACTCAAGATGGTGCACAATCGTCTTGAGTGTTTTGTATGAACTATGCAGTGCAAATTGGTTTCATAGCAGGTGAGTGTCATGCATCTGCAAAAAAAGTAAAAAAGTATATGCTGCAATGGCCAGCTTTGCAAGCTTTGCAGCTTTACATATACAATGCCAGCTTTGCAAGAAAATGAATATATATAATTAGTGTTTTATTGCCAGAGCTATTACAGCAAAATATACAAGTCTGATTTTCTATCTTAGAAAATAATGTAATATATAAATAGAGGTACAGACGCTCTTGATGACTGGATGGTACTGTGAATGCATGCAGCTGGTACATCTAGTGGACCTGTACAAGAGAGGGGAAAAAACGCAGGTGCAGTACAAAGGAATAAAAAGAATCTGCAACTTGCACTCTGAGATGAACATGTCACTATGGCAACCCGAATGCTGCTGTTTAGCATTTTCTTAGCCTGTTGGTCCGCGGTCACAAGTGCTTGTCTTGCATGAAGCTGCTTAGCACAGCTTCATGACAAGAGTTTTCTCTATCCGCCACCCGAGAACGCGCTCTGTAGTAGTAGGCTCCGTCGAGATACTTGCGGCAACGGGAAGGTAATGGGGCAATGTCACACAGATTTTGGTTGCTAAAGCCGTACCACACCAATGGCAAGCAAATTTCGGAACACAGTTGAATATCCGAATTACTTGCTACTACTTAGAAGCAGATTGATCTGGTTTTCAAATTGAAAAATACAAAGCGAACCGGCCCATATTAAAGATTCAACCGCAAGAAACACGTTCCTGGCGGATTGTCGAAGCCAGCTGGTGTCGTCAAGAACGATGAGATGCTGGGTTGATGCTCTAGATGCTGAATTGTGCCGACGTCAAATTAAATAACCAGCGAAAAATATGTTGGAGACTTGTTCCTGGTGGGTGGGCCTTAGCAATCCCGGTGCGGCAGGCAGCCATAAAGCAGTTGTACAGCTGCCAGAGGATCCAAGGTAATGCATTGATAATGAACAAATAGACCTCTTAACAGCATTGAAGTGTACAGGCTTATTGCTAACGGTGCTCTGGAACAATAAAAGAAGTTTCACATCACCGGTTTGTGTCAGTGTTTATTGGTAGCTTGTAGATACACTGAAACCCGATTATAACAAACTGGCCTACAAACTGGCCTATTCACTAAAAACAGGTTCATTGTATCAGGTACTTCTCTAAATCCGAACTCGCCTACAACGAAAGGAAATAAACTTTTGTATTGTGTTTGTTCTACACGAATTTGTTGTCTTCAGTGGAAAGATTAATACAGAGTTACCTGCATTTTTGTAAACAAAACCACGCATAGTAGACAACATTCTTTACTTTAGCCTTAAACAGCTTGACAGTCACTAAAGATAGACTTTCAATAGGAGCTTGCTTGAAGTACACTGCTGGTATGTTTTCGAGTATTCTCACATTTAGGCACAATTTAAAAGAAAGTATGAAAGAAATGCCTGTTACAAGCGAGTGTTTTACATGAGTATCAGTCAGGAAGTTTTGTTTGTCCAATATACAGGATAATTCACTTTATGCCGGTTTGTTGTAGTATTTGCCTAAAGCTGTACAAAGAGAAAAATGCTATGTACTACAAGTGTGGATTTTTTCCTTGGCAGTAGCCAAACATGACTTAGAGCACGCAATTACTTCTTTATCCATGTTATCTGGCAAAAGGTGCACAAGAAATGTCGAGTATTTTTCCGCCATACAGCTGTTGCCTGCATACACAATGCAACTCGTAAATACAATCTTTTGGCCGCACACGAATAGTGGTGGAGCTTGTGAGTGGAAGATCTTCCATGTTTCTTTTCGTATGAATTTCAGCAAATGTCTGCGCAGCATACTCTGACTAAGGTTTAAATTTTCTGGTCTCTTATCTGATGCTAAATAATACATATTTGCAATTGCAAACAAGCCACAGTCAAGCGTGTTGCATTGGTTTTGTGCCCCTTTAGTGCAAACGGTCAGCGTTGGTGACTGCAATTTTAGCAGGTGACATATTTGCCTGATGGCATCAAAAGGAGTACCTTGGTCAATCGAGTCATATACAAGGACTGTGTTTTCATCAGCATCAACATTGGTTACCATAAGCCAGTTATCAGAGTTTCGGACATGCATGATTTGAATAAAAGGGCTTTTTACTTTAGTATATAGTAAACGATGGCCAAGCAGCACATCTTGAAAGCCATCCCAGTATTGTGCTATGTTAATCATGCTGTTTGATATTGAGGTGCCCTGTATTAAAGCATTTAAATCGGCATCTGAAAGAGAGTAGCGTTTGCAGACAAAAAAGCAAAAAAAAAAGAGTAGTGGCTATTCCGTATATTCATTCAGTGTCGCACAGGCTTAAGAAAGTTGCAAGTAGATACGATGTTAATGTTGCTTTCACTGCTCCCAATAAGCTAGGTAAGATATGCGCTGCCGTACAGCATAAAGAGGAGGGGGTAAAAGGCAAAAAACGAACAGATATTTGTCCACTGAAGCACGATAAGAACAACAGCTTTACTGACTGTCGTATGGGTGTGGTTTATAAAATTCGCCTTAGCTGTGGCCAGTTCTACGTAGGACAAACGGTACGGAGTATCAATCAGAGGCTAATGAAACATACAAGGTCGTTAACCGGTGGATCACCTTCTAATCTTTGGCTACATTGCCGAGATTGTAACTGCACGCCAGAGTTAGATGAATGCGTGATATTGTACAGGCATAAGAATGAAGATAAGCGTCTTATACTTATAGTAGAGGCATGGAATATCTATAGTGGTGGAAGTGCGTGCGTGAGTCAGGCTTCGATTACTTTACATAAGGAAGAGATTAAATGCCTTAATGCCTCACTTAATACCTCTCGTAGACCGGCACGTGTACCCGACTTGACACGTGGTGTTACCATTCCTGAGCATGCGGAGATGAGTTTTGTGTCTTCTTTCTTTTTTCGCCTCAGTGCTCCCTTCAGTTGATAGTCGGCGTTCGTGTTGCCCACTTCTCTACTCTTGTGTCCTGTCTGCACGCCTCGCTTCTTTTTTGCATAATGAATCCTTACCAACTAGCTCAGCTTTCTGTCGTCCTTTGCAGACATTCAACATGTCTGTTGTCACCATTGCAAGGCTCACTGTTTTCTTTTGCGATGACAAAAACTTTCACTTAACAGCTTTGAGTTTCTTTGGCCGTCCACTTCTTGCTTTTACCAAAGGTACAACACGTTTTGTACTATTCGAATGCCTGCAAGTGCTTGTAGCAGTCATTTGGGGTAATGGAGCTGGTGTACCTTGTAAGCTAAATGTAATTAGACTACTAGGAAAGGTGGTTAACTTTCTGAAGAATGCCTCGCATGATGCAAGTTTTTCCATTAGCTCCTTCTCATCACAATTAGATAATACATTAGCCACAGTCTTGGACATTTCACAAAGCCTGTTGTAGGTGTACGAATACTTTTCTTGAGCAGTGTCGACTTTCACAGATGGCAGCAGCTGAATGCAGCTTGTCACCACTGGTGTGACACTTGAGGCCATGCAGCTGTCACTCAGGAAATCACCCTTACACCACCTGTCCGGTATGCATGCTTTGTCAAAAACGTCTAGCTGGGCAAAATGGCCAGCTGCTATATTGTGTGCACAAGGAATAAGGAGGTGCGCATCTTTCGCAACATTGCGCAACTTGCACTGCGTGTGACCGAGCGGCAGAACATTCGCCACGAAAACAATGCCAGTAGTGCAAGAAGTGTGAACCACGGTTCGGAGAGATTACGATTCTTGGCAGAAGCAGGGAAACAAAGCCACGTGAGGTTTTGGAAGCCTTCCATATAAAGAAAAGAGGAAAAAACTGTGTTAGTGATACTTCTGTGACCCTCTTCTAAAGCGAAATGTCCTATCTAGAACGGTTTGGCAGATTATGCATCATGGTCATTGTGCGCATGTGTGTGATTATCCTTATATTTGTTGATATTTCAGTGAATAAAGATAGATGAAGTTGGCGCTTGTCCTGTGCCGTTCTCTCCACTTCTGATCGTCTTAGTTGGCGCTGTTCCTCCCTAATTCAATGTTGTCTTGAACAAGGCAAACTGTACTGATTATAAAAAGAACACAGGCAACGCGTCAGGCATAATGAAACACTGTGCTCGCAACTTGCTGAAGCTACCACATAAGAATTAGCAGTGGAAGTAACCAGATAACCTACTTCTTTAAACCGTTCATGCTGCGCAAGTACTTTACTTGTGGCCTCAGAAGTGCAATTACGGGCCCAGTCTAGTTGAAATGCCTCACTGACATCATTTACATTTAAGTTCAGCTTCATTTGCTCAAACTTAGAAAATTTTAAAAGATAAGAAATCCTTCTAAATATAACTTACTAATATTTTTATGACTTGAAGCAAATGCATGCTTGAAGTGAGATAACTTTTAATCTTTTGATTGTGACACTCAGTGCGATTATTCGTGTTATTACCAAATGTAGGAAGTTTTCGCTGATATGCATGTACCCACATTTCTTGAGAGGAGTGCCAGTTCTGCATATAATAAGAAATAAAATCTTTAGAAGCCATAGCTTCGAGCTCAGCCAGCCTGTCCAAGTAGTTTTACGCAGTGAAGGAATACACAATTATTTGAAGAGAGGGAGTAGCTGATTACGCTGCAGTCTAGCTTTCTCATTGACTTTTTGCTGAAAGTATTGCAGCACGTGCCATGTGCACAACAAAATTTCAGAATTAGGAAGAATCTTGGTCAACATGCGTAGCTCGTTCATGTCTTTATCTATCATGACTACTCTGCTAGCAGACACAACGAACGGGTTAAACTCTGCAATCTTTGCGAACATAGCCTGCACAATGTCAGTGGTTTCATTTCGCAAAAAGGCATAACACACACGTCTCCCACGACCTCTACCATCTTCAACCAATATAGAGTACAAGATATAGTCTTAAATGTTTACTTGATATGTTCCGTCAACAAATAAAATTACTCGATACTTTTCCAAAATCTCACGCATGTGCGTTGTCTGAAGTAGCACAAATTGCAGGTTATTACTTTGATTCTTTTCATAGTGAATGACCCAGTTTGGATTATTTACTAACAAGGTGTCTTTTTATTCTAAAGCCATATCTCCGTGAGCCTGCTCGTTGCGAATAGGAATAGAAAGCCTTTGCTTGTAATTGTTAACATCTATTGCAGTTAATTTCTTGCCCATTTTCTGTTCGACCAAATTTTTATAATACTTTGGGCAATATTACATTTGGCAATAACAAAGAATTCTACCGTCTCTGCTTCCTTCAGAAGCCTGCTTTGAGGATACAAGTCATAATACTTTGCGGCGTGATTATACTTAGTTTGCAGGTTGGTTATATTGTAGTGAAGAGTAGGTGATTTGCACAGGCTTACTGAAACTGCGATTTCAGAACCAGTACCATTGTATGCTTGCTTGGGTCGCTTTCTTGTGCCTCTTGGTTTTATAGCACGACCACGAACATAGCTATTTGAAATCCTAATATACTCAAACTATTTAGATTCTGTGGCAAATGGACTTCTATGAGACCTATTTATTGTGACTATATGCTTGACCTCCCTGCTCCATTCATGAAAGCTTTGCCTAAAAGAGATAAAATTATCAAATGTTGCATTTAAATAAACTATGCAGCCTTCACCATGCAATAAAGTGACAGTGTTAGGAACTCTGGTTGTGTTAGCACCAGTTCCTTCACAAAGAGCCTGGGCATCAGAGCTGGCAGGCCTGCAGCTGGATGTCAAAGCAGCCTCACAACACCTACGTGGCGTGGGAGCAATGCACGCAGCTTCACGCAGCAATGCACGCAGGTCACCAGTCTCTGTGCCAGGATTGCTCGTCATCTGCCCTCCATCTTGCATTTTTTCTGACCTACAGCACTTGCATACAGTGACCTCATTTGGAACACCATTTATGACAGGTCTGCACTCAGCCAAAGTAACTACCAAGCAGTCTTTGTTCTGCCTGCTAGCCACATGCTGCACCTTGCCAAAACTATCACAAATAGCGTCATGATAGGCCTTGTCCTTCAAGCTTGCTACCAGAGACAGCAGAAGGAGCAGACTCATACTTTCCACTGTCAATGCATGTCTGTTTCTGGCTTAGAACTGCTCTCAAAGGTGAAGCGAACTTCAAGAACTTGGCAGCTGTCACAGCAAGAACTTTGGCTTCCCTGTCTGCAGCCAGGTCACAGCTCTATTCTTGCCTGTGCAGTGCTGCAGCCTTCCATCACCTCCTCGATACTACCGTTTTCCATTCCCTGTCGCCACGGTAGGAGACAGCCTTTGGCACAGCTGTTTCACGAGTACTGGCCTCTCCTACCCCACAGGTGAGCATACAACAGGAGCACTCTGATGCTTTTGTGTGGCTCTCCTAGTTCTCCTGACACAAGTGGTGCTTGCACCTATACCAGGGATCATTGGCTCAGCAGACCTCCCCTCGGCTTTTCCCTTGCTTGGTACACTTGTGCCATGGAAAATGGGGGAAGGCAGGCTGTCCCAGGTGAACCAAGCCTTGCTTCCCTTGCAACGGACACGGACACAATGGTAAGGATTGTAACGGCGCGCCCAAGACAAGGAGAACAGAAGAAATAAAACACCTTCTGTTGTCCTTGTCTGGGGTGCGCTGTTACAACCCTTACCATGAATCCCAACCAACTGGCCCAAATTGCCGTTCTGATGCACCTTGAAGGGTTCTGGTAGGCTGGTTGGTGCCGTACCTCTGGAAGGGAGCAGTGCTCGCTCTCCAGACAGGAGCTGGTGCTGTGGAAGGTCCACTTGCTGCTTGAGAAGAAATGAAAATATGCAAACCAAGCGGCGGAAAGTCAGCCTCGGAGATGGCAGGGATGCTGTCCTGCTGAGTCCAACCGGTCCATGAAGGTGCCTGGGTCTCCTTGTAGGACTGCTGGATGCTGCTTCTTTCCAGATGGATGGACAGAGTGCAGGCCCCCTGGTACAGGAAGAGTGCTAGCCCCTTGTTACCAAAGTGGCTCGGGTGGACACCATCTCTGCTCAGGCAACTGGGCCAATTGTCCACGAGACCACCCAGGAATCTGAAGCCGCACTCGTGGCAGTACTGCATCAGGGCAATGTTAACCTTTCTGTAGTTATCATTCAGGTCGTGCAAACAAGAGGACTGAGCTTCACATGAGCTTTACTAATTCTGCCCCCGAGGAAGAATGGCAGAAAAAGCTACATGCACCATATGATTTCTTTCAGTGATCCCCTGAGCGAGCTGGCGATACTTTTCCATGCACACGCTGACACTGTCAACAGTGTTAGTGCCAACGTGCACAATGACAACATCAAAAGCAGCTAGATTGTCAGCAATCATTGACAGCAAATTCTCAATCCTTACTCCTCTATGCGCGGCAACACTGACTTATAAACTACGACGTTATGGGAAATACTGGTCCGTGTATTTCACCATCGAGTCGCCGACAACCAAAAGACGTGTCATGTTGCAAGCAGTGCAATCTAAAATGACACCTCGAAGAAAACAAAGACTGCGAGAAAATAAATCTGAGCTTTTTCACAAACGAAAGGAGGCTACCTTCTAGTCGGCACTATATATGTAGAATCCGAGAAATCCGCGCTAGGGTTGAACAAAACAAGCGGTCGCGAGCTAGGACAAGATCGGCAAATAGGCGATAAACACAATCAAAATACCATCAAAATACTTATTATAATAGATATAAAAAAGCGGTAGCAAATATAAAATAACCCTGCAAAGCAGCTTTCGCCCATATAACAGGATGATGTCAAAGGCTTGCGAGGATGCAGCAGAACCAGGCTTTGGGTCCAGCACCAGCTGCAGCAGAAAAGCACGACCCGCAAGCGCGGCTGACGAGATGCGTACTGAATGTCACGTGCTAACAAGGAATCAAACCACGCGCCCTCGAGAAACCGGAAATACACATGCATGCGACGTTGTCTTTTAGTGAGGTCACTTCCCTGCGTTGCAGGAGTCGATTCTGTGTGGCATCGTCTGGGGAGTCGCGCGTTGCACTAGTCTTTGCCTAAAAATTAACAATAGTTTTTGTGGTGACCAACCGACGTGTCGACACTGTGTTCGGACGCAGGATACCTGCGGAACATTTCGCAATAGAAGAGGTCCGAGTAACGTTCTAGTAACTGCGGGCATCCACAGGGCATACGTTTTTTTATTCAATATGGCCCATATTGAAGTACTGAGATGTAATCTTCTGCACCTGACTTTTTGTTTTACATGAAGGTGTTCAACCTCGAAACTCGCAAAGATTAGTTGCTCGTGTCATAGCGCTCCTAATGATAACACATTTTCTGGGAACTAGCTCCGGTTTTGTTTCCCTAAAGGCTAATGTGTCATGACATCCGGCATCCCAGTGACTGTGACATTGCGCTGCTTAGCACGTGTTTTCAATTCCAGCGCATAACGATGGATACGAAATGAAAGGGTGCTCGATTACTTAGGTTAAATATTCCCAGATGGTGAAAATTAATTTGGAGTCCGCCACTATGACATATCCTCATAAAGAGATCGTGGTTTCGGCGCGTTAAACTCGAGAATCTTAACTAGTTGCGCAGCCCGATGCGTTGCAGACGACGGGGCGACCAGGCACAAGAACGTCACAATGTCCTACGACACGGGACTACCTTCAGAGAAATGATGTTTTAAGACAGATACTTCTTGGAAAATGACATTGAAGCTGGTTCATCGAAAAACTATAACAAAATATCCGCGGCGCTTTAAGGCTTCCTTGTATTTCTTCTAGAGTGTTGAATTGCAAGGTGTTAAGACAGGAAAGTCTAAAATGTCATATTGACAATCTTTGAATCTTAAAAGGCAATGTGTGCAAGAACAACAGGAAAAGAAGAAGCAAGATAAACAATCAGCATGGGTCATCACTGATACTCAAGCTGATGTAATGACAGTTATATAGATGATTTGTAGATTAATCTTAACGTCAGAAAAGAAAGCCATAATTCTAGTGTGCTTAGCGGCTGGAAGATATGTGCCGAATATACTAAATGTCTATCTAGATATCTATAAGCTATTAATGTCACCAGATAGAAATGATACACGCGTAGCAACTTTATAGGCGTCCTTTAACGTTTATACGCTTCTTAAAATATTTCGTAATTAATTCCCTTCTAACGTTCAGGCCAATTTGGGCGTAAGTCAGGAATTGGCAGACTGGTGGTTTTATTTTTTCTTCACGCGACACTACAGATTAAACAGATGCAAATATCCCCCACCGCATGAAACAAGAAACCGGCGGTTTCCTGGAGGACACGCGTGTCGCAACCCGGCGATCCTTCGCACCTGCGAACGAGACCTTTATTCATCAGACGGGTGTAGCCGTGCGGATCGTGAGCGACGCTGCCGCACATGATGTGGGAATGCACCGGTAGCCAGCAATAGAAGTCTCCGACGAACAGTGTAGACATGGCAGTCTTGAGCCGCGGGGCGCATTGGGGGGCGGCACTGCACAGCCACGACCTCGCCTATCAAATGTGGGCCGTCCTGCACGCCCAAGAAGCCGCCAGTGTCCAAAGACTCGAGGCAGTCACCTAGGCTGGGGTAGTTCTGGCCCCAGCCCGCCCAAATCGCGGGACATTTCTTATAAAGTTTTCAGTCACTCACTCACTTTTTTGAGCACGGGCAACACATAGTTCGCGTGAGTATTTATATGTCGAGATATGGTTCTTGCGTCTCCGGAAGGGGCGACGAATCCCACGTGCGTTTAAAGGAATCTTCGACTGCTGACCTGCGATGCGTGCGCGCCTGATTAACCGTGGACCAGTGGCACGAGGTGAAGAAAGACACCCAAGAGTTAATTACACCGCTTACACGACATATTTTTGTACGTCAATGAAAGCTTGTATGCAAACCACCACTTGTTTTTCATTACCAGAACAAACACCTCCATTTGCAATTAAAGTTTTCTGAGTTCTTTATACTCCACAGCGAGGCTTTCCTTGCCCTTGCGCTCTGCCCCCCATGTGGCTCCTGTATTTCACGGTGGGCCGATCCCGGAGAATGCGCGAGACCACCGATCTCAGAAACATGAAATGGAGCAGTAGAGTGTGCTGAACGCGAAGGACAAAGAGACTTCTCTGCATAAAAAAAACCCTTATAGCTGCCATACATAGCCCCATATGGGAGCAAGCGGCGTTTTATATGTCGAGATATGGTCGTCTCCGGAAGGAGCGATGAATCCGGCGTGCGCTTGAGAGGGCACGGCACCTGGCCTAGCGACAACATGCCTAAGCGGACGTTACTGCTGTTGCAGGTTTTGCCATGGATTTTCCTGAACGCTACATCGGTCTGCAGTCCGGACGAGGCACCGCTTTTCTTCACGCCTTATCAGGACTTTGGGATTGATGGCATCCGGCTCGTGGATCGTCTTTCGTCGATGACGGTGACGTCACCAGTGGACCGGCTACAAAAGGAGCCAAGCAACGAGGGAGGCTCCAGAGGGCACGGCACCTGGCCTAAGCGGACGTTACTGCTGTTGCAGGTTCGTTATTTGCCTAATGCTACAACTTTTAGAAGCGACAACCGCTTTTTGATAGCCCTGCCGTGCCCTCGCAGTTACCCGAATTTTTTGGTTGACTCTTGGTCTATGATGTTGACACTGTTGCTTTCAGGAGATGTTGAAGAAAATCCTGGGCCCAAAATCGCAGAAATGTTGCAATTAATCATTGATAATCAGGCTTCGTCAGATGCTAAAATAGATGCATTAACAGCTGAAATGAGCGAAATGAATGAGAAATGCGAAAAAATGAACACTGCATTTAGCGTGATTGCAGAATTGAACAAGCGAGTACAAATCCTAGAATCCCTTGTTCGTCATCAGGCGGAGAAGTTAGTGGAATATGAAAATTAAAGCCGATCCAATAATCCCTTGGTTTTTGGTATCGATGAGGACAAGGGTGAATCAGACAGCGACCTGAATAAAACTGTTATTGAGAATGTCTTTAAAGGAACCCTGGGAGTGCAAGTGAACACGATCGACAAAATTCATCCAATTGGCAAGAAAAAAGACGGTAGTAATCGGCCGGTAATCATGCATTTTTATGATTCGCAAAAAAAGCAGTCTGTGATGCAGAACTGCGGCAAGCTGAAAGGCAGCTCGATAAGCATAAGTCAAGACTACGCTGAAGAAACTGTAGAAGTTCGGAAAAAACTATGGCAGAGCAGTGAAAAGGGAAGAGTAAACAGCAAAAAGGTAAAACTGGTACATGGCAAGCTTAACATCAACAATCATATCTACGTCTGGGATCGTGAAAGGAATTATCGGTGTCTGTACCATACTGAGCAAGATAAGGTTCCTCAATTCAAAAAGAGGGGAAATACTGCTGGCCTGACATGTCTAAAGTTTGCAACTGAAGCAAAGGATTCTGACACGGATAGCGATTCTTCTCGGTGATAGCTCAAAATTGTACTTGTAAACGCGCGCAGCATAGCAAATAAACTAACTGGTTTAGAGTATCTACTAATTTATCAGAATCCTGATGTATTGATGTCGACTGAGACATGGCTACATAGTGCAATTAGTGACAGTAGTATTTTTCCTCCTGACTACAAGGTATTCACATGCGACAGGGATTCCAGAGGTGGTGGCGCGGCTATTGTTGTGACAAGTACTATAAACACAGTCGCGCTTGATTGCAGTCTCTCTGCAATGGTTTAGTGCAAGATACGCTGTGCAGACATGTGGTATATATTAGGAACTGTGTACAGACCACCAGCTACTCCGCCAGAATTTTTGGATGGCTTGAATGAATTTCTTAGCTCCCATGTAAATGAAAACACAAGACTGAAAATGGCTGGTGACTTTAATTTGCTGCATATTAACTGGGAAAGTCTATCAACAGGTAGTGTAGAAATAAGGAGCGCCAATAAAATGATCCAGATCACGTTTTAACATAACCTTAAGCAAATAGTTAAAGACTTCACAAGAGTTCACCACAGCTGGGTACTACAACCTCTTAACACGCGTACGGATGTATATGGGTATTCCTTTTTTCCTGATGTAATTGAACTATGGGGGGGGGGGGGAACAAACTGCCAAGTGATGTTGTGGAGAGTGCGAACGTGCAACAATTTGAGCTGGGTGTCGATATGGTTTTCAGAAATGGTGTACAAATGTTGAATTCTGATTCATGATTGCTCATTGAAGTGCTTATGAAATGTATATGTTCTTTTTCCCGCCCTGTAACGACCCTCAATGGAGGGTTAACAGTATGACCAAATAAATAATAATAAATAAAAAAAGAACCTTCGACTGCTTACCTGCGATGCGTCCACGCCTGATTAACCGTGGACCAGTGGCATAAGGAGGCAAAACGCACCCAAGAGTTACTTGCACGACGCGGCATTTTTAGATGTGAATAAAAGCTTGTATGCGAACCACCGCTTGCTTTTCATTACAGAACAAACACCTGCATTTGCAATTCAAGTTTTTGAGTTCTTTATACTCCCCAACGAGGCTTTCCTTGAACTTGCGCTCTGCCCACCGTGTGGCTCCTGTATTTCAAGGTGGGCCGATGCCGGAGAATGCGCAGCCCGCCGACCTCAGAAACATGAAATGGTGCAGTAGAGTGTGCTGAATGCGAAGGGCAAAGAGACTTCTCTGCATAAAGAAAAAAGCCTTTTAGCTGCCAGAGTTGCCATACTTAGAGCTGCTACCCCATATGGGAGCAGGCGGCGTTTTATATGTCGAGATATGGTTGTGGCGTCTCCGGAAGGGGCGACGAATCCCGCATGCGCTTAACGGAATCTTCGACTGCTGACCTGCGATCGTCCACGCCTGATTAACCATGGACCAGTGGCATGAGGTGACGAAACACACCGAAGCGTTAATTACACCAGCTTACACGACACAACGTTTTTTTTTGTGTGTGAATAATCGTTTGTATGCCAACCACCGCTTGCTTTTCTTCAACAGAACAAACACCTGGATTTAATTCAAGTTTTCTGAGTTCTTTATAATTCAAAATTTACAGAATACTGCAGGCCAACTTGTGACCCAGGCAGGAGGGAATTCGTTCATACATTAATGCAATTAAATACGTTCAAAGAAAGGAAGTGAATATGAAATATGAAATACATTCAATCATATGAGGTAAATTGAAGGATGATATTGACACTTTAGCATTGACACTTTGATATTGACGCTGTTGGCATCTTTAGACCGTTTTACGGACGCTAACGAACTTTCCTTATATTGTTTTTTTCTTTGCTACGAGTGCTTATTTATTACTTTCGTTTCTTTGCAGCATCGGGTCGATGCTTTTTAAGAGGGGGGTATTGACACGTGGACTTGTCTTTATCGGGCGACACGTTTTGCCGCCCAAGAAATGTGATCGCACAGCGCGGGACGCGCGTGCATGTATCCGAAGTTTCTGGAAAGTTGTCGATGCTTCTATCCGCTGTCTGTTGTCGCCGAACCTTGTGTTATCTGATTTCATCGCTTGACACGAATGGTGTAGAAAGAAGGCATGCGGGTCCCAACCATTAGTCTTGAACATTCGGTGACTGCTGTATAAAAGCCGACGCGCTTGACCCGCTGATCAGATTTTCGACGATCGCCGTGCGTGTTCGCCGCTATTTTTATGCTATAAGTGTAGCCTGTTTTGTGGGCACAGGTTCGCCCAATAAAAGTTAGTTTTGTCGTTCACAGTATTGCTACTGTGTTATTCAACGTCACCACCACGTGACAATATAAATACATAAACAACACATTCTACAAGCATACAATGCAAGGGATTGAATTGAATGGAGAGAAATATTTACAGTACCAGTTTACACATTTTTTTTTTCATGCTAACACGCATGAAAGTACTCATGCGGTCACGCGTTTATTTGAAATGCAGTTTTTCAATGGCATGTAATATGTTAGTGGACAGGAATGCATCGGCTGGCAGAGAGCTCCAATCATTTATTGTTCTAGGAAAGAAGGAATATTTAAAGCAATTTGTACTCGCGAAAATAGGCGTTATCTTGTTGGGGTGATAATTTCTGGTAGCTCTAGCTGGTAGCGGCTGGAGACAGGGTGAATGACCAAGTTGCAGTTCCCTTTTCCATAGGCGGAAAAGCAATGTTAGGCGTGCTGCCTTTCTTCGGGATACTAGGGTGGCAATATTATTTTCATTAATCGATTGAGAGGGGGAGTCATAACGTCGATAACAATTATATATGTAGCGGACGGCAGCCTGTTTATGTTTCCCAGTTTTTAATACTTTTGTTTTCGTGAATGGGTCCCAGACGACGCAAGCAATTCTACTCGCGACCTTACGAGTGTGTTGAATGCCAATTGTTTCACGGATGGAGGAGAATGTTTCAGCTTGTGTCTCGGTAGGCCGAGTTTACGTCGAGCAGACGCACAAACACTATCAATGTGTTGCGACCAGGTTAGACGATTGTTGGTGGTTACACCCAAATATTTAAAGGAGTCTGTTTCCGAGACCGCGGATTGATTAATAGTGTATCGATATGCTAGAGGGTGTTTTTTGTTGGTAATGCGCATAAAAACTGTTTTTTCTTCATTAAGTTTAATTTCCTAGGTGTCGCATCAGTCAGAAATCGCAGTAAGACTTTTACTCAGGATCGCTTGATCATTGGCATCTTTAATCTTTTTGTAAGGTAAGCAGTCGTCCGCGAACAATTTAATACTCACACTATCGTCTATGCATGCTGTTATGCCGTTAATGTATACTAGGAAAAGTAGCGGCCCGAGCACGCTTCCCTGCGGCATCCCGAATTTACGTTGAGACATCCAGAATAATGGCCCTCAACATCGGCGAATTGCCTGCGCATGCTCAAATATACACCGATCCAGTTTACAATGTTAGGTGGAAACGCATAGTTGCTTAGTTTTGTTATCAAACCAAAATGAGAGACCCTATCGAAGGCTTTGCTGAAATCGAGGAATATAACATCAACCTGGCCGGCTTTATCAAGAACGGAGGCAAAAGCGTAAACGCCAGAGAGAAGCTGAGTAGTGGTAGACAGCCCCTTACGAAAGCCGTGTTGACACGGGAACAGAATACTACATTTTTGAAGAAATTCCGTCATGTAATTTGAGATAATATGCTCTAAAAGCTTGCAAGATATAACCGTCAGTGATATAGGGCGATAGTTTGATAGTAATGCAGGGACGCCTTTCTTAAATACAGGCACAACACGAGCGAGCCGCCAGTCTGATGAAACGATGCCACAAGATATGGACGAACGGAAAATTACGAGAAGAAAATGTGAAAGCCACTCGGCATAGCGACGAAGAAAAGCATTATAAATGCCGTCAGGACCGCATGTCTTTTTTCTGTTTAGATTTAAGAGCATAGAAAACATACCCTCGTATGTTATAAAATCAGAATTTATGTTTTCCACCTCTTCAGCAATGACCGGAGAGCAGTGATTAGACTCAGAGAAGATAGAATGGAAGTAAAGATTAAATTTTGATGCGTGGTGTTGCTTATCTTGAATTATCTGACCATCAATCTTCAGGTGGTCAAGAGCTTGCCTCTTCTTATAGTTCAAATGTCGCCAACATTTTTCAGGGTCAGTCTTAAGAAACTGGGTGAGCGTGTGGGAGCAATAAAACTGCCTACCTGCTCAAATTTTTTTTAGTGAGTGTTCGTTTTATCTCGTCGAATACTGGGCCAAATTTTTTTTTGCCTTCGGAATCTTTTTACTTTTCTAACGAGGTGGATTATATATCAATTGATCCAGGTATTCTTTCGGTGCACCTTCTTCACTTTACTAGGGATGAAGTTATCAATAAAGAAGTGGCAAATGGGTTTCAGTTTTAGCTATAGGTAGTCAATATTATCGCCAGAGAAGTCTTCTAGTGCTAGTTCAAGGTAATCGACAACGGACTCGTCATTTGCTTTAGTATAGTTTTTGACAGATGTGCATTCTTTAAGCGCGTTATTGTTTGAACTATCTGTTCGACATGTGAAGCACACAAGCCGTTGATCTGATATGCCTTCCTCAACGGTTATTTCAACGTCTCGAAGAGATCTGCTGCGAAAAACCAGATCAAGAATAGAGGAAGCAGATCCCTGCACCCGTGTTGGAACGTGAACTGCTTGGTCGAGATCGCAAGCTAACATTGTGTCGAAGATAATTAGTCCGCTAGAGTAGGTGACGAAAGTTTCTTCCAATTTATACTGGGAAGGTTAAAATCGCCAGCCACTATTATGGTATTTCTGCAATATTTAACAATATGTTCATGAAGTTTGGTTAGGAAATCCGACGTGGCACACGGCGGACGGTACACAAGAACCCGTTCAAATTGATCTGTAGGAACAAACTTTCATGATTATCAATTTGTTCTCGTAAAGATACAGACGTGTTTTTGCTCAAAATAACGGCCACACCACCGCCACGGGAAGTTCGATCCCGTCTGTATATATTGTAGGATCCAGGGACCAAGTCCACGTCTTTAATTTCTTCATGGAGCCATGTTTCGGTTAATACTACTATATGAGGGTCCTGACAAAGGCGTATAGTTTCTAGTTCTGCAGTTTTGTTAATTATACTTCGTACGTTTACGTTTGAGAGGCGCAAATGCTGTGGCCGAGAAACACGTGGTTGTCAATTGCTATCTGCGTTGACGCGTCTAGCAGGGAGCCTAACACGTGCGTTTTTGCACTCGTCCCACACAAACGTGTCGTTGTCAATCCGCAGTTTATGATTGACAAGATAGACTTTTTTTCCATTTGCCCTATCTCCCTTTGCACTCTCATACAGAAGCCGGCGCCTGCGCAGAGTGCGACGGGAATAATCATGCTCGATGAAGATACGTGTGCCTTTCGGTTTCTTAGCATTCTTAGAATGCACTGCTTTTCATCGTAATCCTGCAGGTACAAAATAGTCGGCCGATTTTTGTTATGACTATGACCAAGCCTCTGAATTCTACCAACGGACGAACATTTCAGCCCAAGCTTCTGTTCGAATATTTCATTTACAATTTTATTTTTTAGTTGATCTGCTCTTTCATCGGGCGCCTCAGGTACGCCGTAAACAACCAAGTTGAAACGATGGCTGCGGTCTTCAAGGTCGACCAACTTCTCAGTCTGCTGAGTGACAGAACCGCGAAGTGAATCAATAGCACTATTAATGTCGTTAATTCGGTCTGTAGACTTTTTGTCTTCTTGCAGAAGTTTATCAAGTTCCACTACCCTGGCACTGACTGCAACTAACGCAGCCTGTGATGCCGTCAACTGGGATTTAAGTTCTGCAATAGATTGAATTATTGCATTCTGGCCTGCCGCGATATCACTTAACTTGCTCTCGATATCAGGGTCATGATTTGACTCAACATCTCCGCAAACAAGGAGCTCGCACACAAGAAAACATTCGTACATGATATGCATAAGAGCGCTTGGGCATGGCACAACTACAAGAAATCTATTACTAGATTTTACAGACGAATGCGAGTAGCTAACCTGTATTACAAAAGCAAGACGAACGGTCAGCGTTGTTGTGAACTTCATTGCGCCATGCCCACGAATCCAGGAGCATTGAAGTTCAGGCTTTATAGCTTCGGGAAGCTGTGACGTCACTGATCGCCGCGCCACGCTGATAGGGACGGGTAGATAAACAGAAGAGCCAGCTAAACGGGTCGGGGAGAGATTGCATGCTGATGCGGGATCCAGGCATAGAATGGGCAGCGGTAGACCAGCAGAACCGGCACACGCTCGGTCATGAAGAAATGCCTGAATTACAAAAGGAAGACGAACGGTCAGCGTTGTTGACAGCTTCATTTCACCATGCCCACTGATTCTGAGTTCTTTATACTCTACAGCTAGGCTTTCCTGAGGATGCGCAAGCCCACCGACCTCACAAACATGAAATGATGCAGTAGAGTGTGCTGAATGCGAATGACAAAAAGATTTCTCTACAACAACAAAAATAAAACCTTACAGCTGCCATACATAGCCCCATATGGGAGCATGCGTGTTTTTATATGTCGAGATATGGTTGGTGTACAAGGCCAGTGTCCCGGCCACGCACAGCGCTACTTTATTCTCAATTCCGCACGCTAACACATCTTAGCTCGTTGCCGCACCCACCCGCCTTACACCCTCTCTCCTTTATAAGAACCTCACCTATATATACTGTGGCGACGAAAGCATGTGTCGCCTTCAAGAAGACAAGTCCGCTTGTCGAAACGTTGGATACTGCTTTCACCTTGTTCTCATTTTGCTCATCGTCTTGAATTTCCACCTCCCGCCTTCCCCGTGTTTTCCGTATACGCCAAAAGGAAAATATGCCTTTACTATGGTAAAGGGGCTACATCCACGGAGATTCAGCTGTATCGCTAGGATTTCACACTCAGAAGTAGAAAGTTCAAATGAAATTTCGGCCTTATGGCAAATGTGAGATGAAATAAGGGTAATAGATCCGCCACCGGTCTAGACGAAATGGTCGTCAAAATTTTATCTGCTGATGTTTTGCAGAATTTAACCAAGTTTCTTGTAAAAGAATTGAGTCAGGGTTAAGTTGACTAAGCAAAACTCTTGCTTGGGCTAGTTGGTTCATGCTTGAAGCAGTAAAGGCAAGGCAGAAAACCAGGACTTAGGAAAAAGAACACAAACGACAGGACCGGCGCCACTCGAGACTGGCAAGCTGAGACGGCGATCAGGTTGACGCACAAAATGGCAGGATCGGTGCGAAAGCTTTGATGGAAGAAAGGGCCCAATGTAGAAGAAATCATCATCATCAACATTATCAGCCTAGTTACGCCCACTGCAGGGCAAAGGCCTCTCCCATACTTCTCCAACTACCCCGGTCATGTACTAATTGTGGCCATTTTGTCCCTGCAAACGTCTTAATGTCATCCGCCCACCTAATTTTCTGCCGCCCCCTGCTACGCTTCCCTTCCCTTGGAATCCAGTCCGTAACCCTTAATGACCATCGGTTATCTTGCCTCCTCATTACATGTCCGGCCCATGCCCATTTCTTTTACTTGATTTCAACTAAGATGTCATTTACCCGCGTTTGTTCCCTCACCCAATCTGCTCTTTCCTTATCGCTTAACGTTACACCCATCATTCTTCTTTCCATAGCTCGTTGCGTCGTCCTCAATTTCAGCAGAAACCTTTTCGTAAGCCTCCAGGTTTCTGCCCCATATGTGAGTACTGGTAACACACAGCTGTTATACACTTTCCTTTTGAGGGATAGTGGCAACCTGCTGTTGATGATTTGAGAATGCCTGCCAAACGCACCCCAGCCCATTCTTATTCTTCTGGTTATTTCAGTCTCATGATCCGGATCCGTGGCTGCTACCTACCCGAAGTAGATGTATTCCCTTACCGCTTCCAGTGCCTCGCTACCTATCGTAAACTGCTGTTCTCTTCCGAGACTGTTAAACATTACTTTAGTTTTCTGCAGATTAATTTTCAGACCCACCCTTCTGCTTTGCCTCTCCAGGTCAGTGAGCATGCATTGCAATTGGTCTCCTGAGATACTAAGCAAGGCAATATCATCAGCGAATCGCAAGTTGCTAAGGTATTCTACATCTTTTATCCCCAATTCTTCCCATTCCAGGTCTATGAATACCTCCTGTGAACATGCTGTGAATAGCATTGGAGAGATCGTATCTCCCTGTCTGACGCCTTTCTTTATTGGGATTTTGTTGCTTTCTTTGTGGAGGACTACGGTGACTGTGGAGCCGCTATATATATCTTCCAGTATTTTTACATTTGGCTCATCTAGACCCTGATTCCGTAATGCTCGATGACTGCTGAGGTTTCGACTGAATCAAACGCTTTCTCGTAATCAATGAAACCTATATATAAGGGTTGGTTATATTCTGCACATTTCTCTATCACTTGATTGATAGTGTGAATATGGTCTATTGTTGAGTAGCCTTTACGGAATCCTGCCTGGTCCTTTGGTTGACAGAAGTCTAACGTGTTCCTGATTCTATTTGCGATTACCTTAGTAAATACTTTTTAGGCAACGGACAGTAAGCTGATCGGTCTATAATTTTTGAAGTCTTTGGCGTCCCCTTTCTTATGGATTAGGATTATGTTAGCGTTCTGCCAAGATTACGGTACGTTCGAGGTCATTAGGCCTTGTGTATAGGGCGGCCAATCTTTCTACGACAGTGTTCCCACCGTCCTACAACAAATCTGCTGTTGCCTGATCCTCCCCAGCTGCCTTCCCCCTTTGCATAGCTCCTAAGGCTTTCTTTACGTATTCTGGCGTTACCTGTGGGATTTCAAATTCCTCTAGGCTATTCTCTCTTCCACTATCGTCGTGGGTGCCACTGGTACTGTATAAATCTCTATAGAACTCCTCAGCCACTTGAACTATCCCATCTATATTAGTAACGATATTGCCGGCTTTGTCTCTTAACGCACACATCTGATTCTTGCCTATTCCTAGTTTCTTCTTCACTGCTTTTAGGCTTCCTCCGTTCCTGTGAGCCTATTCAATTCTATCCACATTATAGTTCCTTATGTCCGCTGTCTTACGCTTGTTGATTAACTTAGAAAGTTCAGCCAGTTCTATTCTATCTGTAGGGTTAGAGGCTTACACACATTGGCGTTTCTTGATCAGATCTTGCGTCTCCTGTGATAGCTTATTGGTTTCCTGTCTAACGGCGTTAACACCGACTTCTATTGCGCACTCCCTAATGATGCCCATGAGATTGTCGTTCATTGCTTCAACACTAAGGTCCTCTTCCTGAGTTAAAGCCGAATACCTGTTCTGTAGCTTAATCCGGAATTCCTCTAGTTTCCCTCTTACCGCTAACTCATTGATTGGCTTCTTGTGTACCCGTTTCTTCCGTTCCCTCCTCAAGTCAAGGCTAATTCGAGTTCTTAGCATCTTATGGTCACTGCAGCATACCTTGCCGAGCACGTCTACGTCTTGTATGATGCCAGGGTTCGCGCAGAGTATGAAGTCGGTTTCATTTCTAGTCTCACCATTCGGGCTCCTCCATGTCCCCTTTCGGCTATCCAGCTTGCGGAAGAAGGTATTCATTATCCGCATAATATTCTGTTCTGCAAACTCTACTAATAACTCTCCTCTGCTATTCCTAGAGCCTATGCCATATTCCCCCACTGACTTGTCTCCAGCCTGCTTCTTGCCTACCCTGGCACTGAAGTCACCCATCACTATAGTGTATTTTGTTTTGACTTTACCTATCGCCGATTCCACGTCTTCATAAAAGATTTCGACTTCGTGGTCATCATGACTGCATGTAGGGGCATAGACTTGTACTACTTTCAATTTGTACCTCTTATTAAGTTTCACAACAAGACCTGCCACCCTCTCGTTAATGCTATAGAATTCCTGTATGTTACCAGCTATTTCCTTATTAATCAGGAATCCGACTCCTAGTTCTCGTCTCTCCGCTAAGCCCCTGTAGCACAGTACGTGCCCGCTTTTTAGCACTGTATATGCTTCTTTTGTCCTCCTAACCTCACTAAGCCCTATTATATCCCATTTACTACCCTCTAATTCCTCCAATAACCACTGCTAGACTCGCCTCACTAGATAACGTTCTAATGTTAAACGTTGCCAGGTTCAGATTCCAATGGCGGCCTGTCCGGAACCAGGTATTCTTAGCACCCTTTGCTGCGTCACAGATCTGACAGGCGCCGTGTCAGTTGCTTCGCGGCTGCTGGAGACTGAGGGCCGGGGTTTGATTGTTGTATTCATATAGGAGGTTGTGGCCAAGTACTGCACCAGGGTGGCCAATCCTGCTGTGGTGAGAGAGTACGTTACCGGTTCTGGTCACCGGGATCAGGCCGCACTCCAGGCCTGTTTTTGCAATTTTCTCAACACACGGTCTTTTTTTTGTATTTTCCGGTGGAGAATTGCGCGGCACCGGGATTTGAACCACGGTCCTCTTACACGGGAGGCGGATACTCTACCGTCCCCGCAGGAGTTAAATTAAAAAATTAAATTATGGGGTTTTACGTGACAAAACCACTTTCTGATTATGAGGCACGCCGTAGTGGAGGACTCCGGAAATTTCGACCACCTGGGGTTCTTTAACGCGCACCTAAATCTAAGTACACGGGTGTTTTCGCATTTCGCCCCCATCGATATGCGGCCGCCGTGGCCGGGATCCGATCCCGCGACCTCGTGCTCAGCAGTCTAACACCATAGCCACTGAGCAACCAAGGCGGGTGCCGCAGGAGTTGTACGCCTCATTTAACCTACAGTGGTGCCTTATTTGATCAGTGAAGGTAGACCATTCTGAGCTCGGTTAAACCGCACGGATGGCACTCGACTAGAGAACCTGGTATTTATGACCTGCGAATGTGTCTCCATACATAATTGAGGATACATATAATTTTTTAGGAGGGTTCCCGTACAGTGATAAAATAAAAGAAAAGACATTAAAAAAGGAAAAAAAGGGGAAAAAGGAAGAGAACAGGTGATCTCGTGAACCTTGGATGTTGCCCGGAAAGGTCGGTTGGTTCGTCAAGCCCCAGGTTACATTGAAGCGCCATACCTCCCACTCCGAGCCTCATACTTACGTGGAAAGGGACTGATGTTGTCCGCGATAGTCGACGATAGTGACGAGGGCGAAATACCTTCGTGTAATTATAATAACCCAAATAGGACTACTTTCTAAAAAGAAAAGACAGAAACGACCCAGAGGGCTATACTACGAGAGCTATGGCTGACAATTTCCTATATATATATATATATATATATATATATATATATATATATATATATATATATATATTCATCTCATCTATGGGATTGAATGCGCGCGCTGTGGCTTTGTCTCTGCCTGTAGTAGTTAAGAGAGCTAGTTTAAGGGAGGAGAAGAAGGAAGGAAAGGAAAGTCTCTGAAGCAAAATTGCAACGCCGTGGTTTTAAAGCGCACCCGTGGTAGAGAAACGGAACGCGATATAAGCGTACGTGGCCATGATACGCACACGACAAACTGCCTTAAAATATTTAGACTTGAGGAAAAGCTTGGTTAACAAACGATAACACGGCAATGAGCACTCGAATACGACGAGAGAAATTATTGAGACGTGGAAAATTTCCCTGAAATAAGTATGGTCTGCGAGAGAAATGCTTGTAAGTATTGAACCTTTTAAAAGATGAGGGGGAATATGCGCTCACCGAGAGGGCACCGTCCGCACGAGACCACCACCAGGCACCTTACTGAGACGTGGAGGGCTTTGCGGCCGGAACAAAGCCTCCCTTCTCCATCGGCCAGGAGCAGAATACGTGTTTTCCGAACGCTCAAGGTGGCGCGGAAATAGTATAACTCTAGCATCTCGAAAAAGCTTAAACAGGGACGAGGGCGGCACGCATAGCGTGGGAAGCTAGCAGCCAGAGTAACCATCTCAAGGACTGCTGCTGACGAGGGCGAAATACCTTCGTGTAATTATAATAACCCTAATAGGACTACTTTCGAAAAAAAAAGAGAGAAACGGCCCAGAGGGCTATACTACGAGAGCTATGCCTGATAATTTTCTATATATATATATGTATATATATATATATATAAAGCTTTGATGAAAGAAAGGGCCCAATGTAGAAGAAAAGCTTTCGCACCGATCCTGCCATTTTGTGCGTCAACCTGATCGCCGTCTCAGCTTGCCAGTCTCGAGTGGCGCCGGTCCTGTCGTTTGTGTTCTTCTTCCTAAGTCCTGGTCTTCTGCGTCTTGCCTTTGCTACTTCAAGTATGAACCAACAAGCCCAAGCAAGAGTTTCACTTGAGCATATTTCTTCTACATTGGGCCCGACCCGCCGTGGTTGCTCAGTGGCTATGGTGTTGGGCTGCTGAGCACGAGGTCGCGGGATCGAATCCCGGCCACGGCGGCCGCATTTCGATGGGGGCGAAATGCGAAAACACCCGTGTGCTTAGATTTAGGTGCACGTTAAAGGACCCCAGGTGGTCAAAATTTCCGGAGTCCTCCACTACGGCGTGCCTCATAATCAGAAAGTGGTTTTGGCACGTAAAACCCCAAATATTATTATTATTATTATTACATTGGGCCCTTTCTTTCATTACAACTTTCGCACCGATCCTGCCATTTTGTGCGTCAACCTGATCGCCGTCTCAGCTTGCCAGTCTCGAGTGGCGCCGGTCCTGTCGTTTGTGTTCTGCTTCCTAAGTCCTGGTCCTCTGCGCCTTGCCTTTACTACTTCAAGCATGAACCAACTAGCGCAAGCAAGAGTTTTACTTGAGCATATTTCTTCTACATTGGGCCCTTTCTTTCATCAAAGCTTTCGCACCGATTCTGCCATTTTGTGCGTCAACTTGATCGCCGTCTCAGCTTGCCAGTCTCGAGTGGTGCCGGTCCTGTCGTTTGTGTTCTTCTTCCTAAGTCCCGGTCTTCTGCGCCTTGCCTTTACTACATTAAGTTGAGTACTTAGACAAGTTAATGTACTGAAGCTGAATATAATGACCGACAGTTCCACTGAAGCACCTTTAGCGACCCTATGGTTTAGAAAGTGTCGCAGCCGAAACTTCCTTCTATAGAATGCTTTCTTTTGGTATAGCACTGGGCTGACTTTTCTTAGCTTTTGAGTGAGGACGGGAGGAAGAATCATTGATTGGTGACACTGTTCTTTTATACGCTTGAGCGTTTTGTTCGACATCTGTCATTTGCAACGTGGGCATTTATTGTGCACTTCTTCATCATCTGTATATTATCATCATCATGGGTGTGTCCTTCTTCTTCATCATGCGGATTGTCGCATCATCATAGTGGACTGTGCCGTGGTCCTCCGCCGCGTCTCTCAGGCTCAATAAGCGTCGGCCCTTACTGTTATGTCGCAAGTGGTGGAGGAGCTTCTTGGTTCCCCGTCCTCGGCACGCCTGGCAAACTCCCTGGAGCTTCGTTCAGTTCGCCACTTGTGCCCGCAGTCCGCCAGCATGTCGCAGGACGAGCAACCTGGCGCTTCTACTGTAACCATCTCGACACCGCAAGCCACACCTTCTCTGATCATCAGTGGCCAGCCGCGTGATCCCCATCTTTTCGCTGATCTTCGCGGTGAAGATTTTGAGCACTGGCTGGGCGATTACGAGCGCTTAAGCTCTGCTAATTGGTGGGATGGCCTACTTAAGCTCCGCCATGTCTCGTGTCATGTCTGCCATGTCTCGCCATGTCTCCGCCACGTCTCCGCCATGTCCCGTGTGGCGAAGACCTGGTTTTTCAACCGTGAGATTTTCTCCGATTGGACCACCTGCAAGTGGCAGCTTCGACAAGTATTTGGAACGCCGGCGGTTCGCTCCGGCCTTGCGAAGAAAACTCTTGATGCTCGCAAACAACACTCTGGTGAGTCCTACACATAGTACATCGAGGATGTGCTTGCAATCTGTCGCCGTGTCAATGATGCTATGGCGGAGTAGGACACGGTGCGTCATATTCTTAAAGGCATTGGGACTGTGGCTTTCAACGCACTCGCCGTGAGGAGCCCGGCTACCGTCTTGACGTGCCAGCGCCTCAAGGAGCTCGAGTCCGTACGCTTGCAGCCGGACTGCGAACGCCGTTCTACGGCGGACCCTGACCTGCGTGCAATGATTGGGGCGATTATCCGCGAAGAATTTCAATCACTTGGCTTTTCATCTCCGTTGGTCCTTCCTTTTGAGCCTTCTGGTGGAGCGTTGCGCGATGTCATCAAGGAGGAGCTCACGTCCATGACTTCCTCTGCGCATGTTGACACTCCTGCTCCTCGCCCCCTACCAACATACGCCTAGGTTGCTACCGCGCCTCTAACCGGCGTCTGTTCAACTTTGTCTCAACCCACATGCGCGCAGCTTGGTGTCTCTCATCAGGCCAATGCCCCTCAACACTTTCAATAGGTGAAGTATTCCTTCTTGTGTGTCGTCACTATTGGCACTTCACCTATTGAAAGTTATGCACCAACTAGCCCCACAACGTGTTTTACTGCCCCCACAGCACCACTTGAGCCTTCATCACCTCATCTGACCGCACTATCTCCCAGCGTATCGAGGGGCCCCTACTATCTCCCAGCGTATCGAGGGGCCTTGGCCATCATTTCGCCCTATCTGCTATTACTGTGGTTATCGAGGCCACATATCCCGTTCTTGCCGCAAGCGCGAACAAGATGAGCGTCGCGGGTACGACATGAGCGAACGCGATGCGTATTCTGGTGGAGCCACTTCTCAAAACCGGCGTTACGTGTTCCCTACGCGCCGTTCCACATCTCCACCCGCAACAACCGAGACACCGAATGGTTACCGCAGCACCAGACGCCACTCACCTTCGCCCTTCCGCCACTCCTCGTCACCGCTTCGGCTTGCCACGTTCACCCTTGACGGTTGCCCGGACAACTAAGTAATGCAGTTTTCGGAGGAAAAACTTCATTTACCGACAGGGCTGCAATTCCTCCAGCGCGCCCTTATAATATGTCTGTATTCATTGAGAGTGTGCAAGTTGAAGCTTTGGTGGACAATGGTGCCACTTTATCTGTTATGCATGCTGATTTGTGTAAGCGTCTCAGGAAAGTTACAACGCCTTACGATGAACCACTGCTGGTTGCAGCTCAAAGAGACTCTATCGGCCCTTCCGCGTCTTGTACTGTGTGCGTAATTATCGAAGGCATTATCCACCACATACAGTTTGCTGTGCTGTCGTCATGCTCCCACCAGCTCATTTTAGGATGGGATTTCCTTGCCTGTGCTTCTGCTGCTATATGTTGTGGGCAACGTGTCGTACGTATGACCGACACCAATTATTCGCTTGGCGATAAAGAGTACAAGCCACTCTGCTCGCTGCAGAAGATACCGAGCTACTTCAAGGCTGTCAGAAAATTCTGATCATCACGTCCGACATCATCGACCATGGACATGCGTTAGTATTACCTTTTGCGCGTTGTTTCACAAAACGCATAGCCACTGTATCAGGCCTAATTAGATTTGACATTGGGTCTGCACTTCTCGCCCAAGGAACATAACACCTGAGAAAATTCTCCTCCCTAAAGGCGCCACTTTGGCTTGGGTTGTTGATTCAGAGCCTCTCTTTGTCGTTCCCCTGAAGGCGGCTCCCCCTGAAATCACTTATGCTGGACATTCTCCCCCTACCTCCGCTCTTGCAACCGTAATCAGCCCCGACTTGACACCTTCGCAGACGCAACAGTTACTTCGTTTCTTGAAGAGGCATGAAACTTCATTCAACGCTCATTCTTCGACATTGGGCCAGACTTCCGTCACAACGCATCGCATTCAGACAGACGGCAGATCCATCCTACGTCTCCGGCCGTATCGTGTGTCTCTAGCCGAGTGCAAGATTATTGAGGAAAATGTCGCCGACACACTGAAACGCAAGATAATACGCCCCTCTGCTAGCCCTTGGTCATCTCCCATTATTTTGGTCAGAAAGAAAGATGTCTCTGTGTGATTTTGTGTCGATTACCGAGAGCTCAAAATGATTACGCGCAAGGATGTATCCTGTGCCTCGCATTGACGATGCCCTCGATTCTCTGAAAAGGTGCCGCGTATTTCTCCAGCCTAAATCTGTATTCAGGTTACTGGCAAATTCTGGTGCACGAAGACGACAACGAAAAGACAGCGTTTGCAACCCCAGATGACATTTACGAGTTCAACGTCATGCCCTTCGGCCTCTGCAACGCTCCCGCAACTTTTGAGTGCATGATTGACACTATTCTGCGCGGCCTGAAGTTGAAGACATGCTTGTGCTATCTGGACGATATCGTTATTTTCTAATCGACATTTGCCCAGCACCTGCAACGTCTAGACAAAGTTATCACATGCCTTGCTAACGCTGATCTTCAGCTCAATACTAAAAAGCGCCGTCTTGCAATTAAGACGATCAAGGTGTTAGGTCACATTGTGAGCAAGGATGGTGTTCGACCTGATCCTGACACAATTTCGGCGGTGCTTTGCTTTCTCGACCAGAAAAGACCAACGATCTTCGAGGTTTCCTTGGTATCGCTTCCTATTTTCGCCTATCTATACGCGGCTTCTCCTCTATAACTGCTCCTTTATACAACCTACTTCGTTCTGGTGCATCCTTCGTGCGGTTACCGGAATGTGAATCTGCCTTTGACCAGGTGAAGGGCACCCTCACATCTGAACCTGTCCTGTGTCATTCTTATAAGACTGTGTCGCGAACTTTGTCGCGTGTCACTGATCTCGGGGGCGTGCGGAAGTTAGGCGAGATGGAGTTGGAAGACGCAGAGCAGCACAGCAAACAGATTTTAATTAAAGCAAACTCGAAGTAAAACTCATGTAAGCCAAAACACAATGAAGAACTATCACTTAGGCTACCGATTTAATAGTCACTAAACACGTCACAATTTCCGGCCACGTCAGTCCTTAGCGCCTTCTTCGCGAAAGTCCGGCAACCCCAGCATATGGCTGCACACCAACAGAAAAGATCGTTCTTCGACTTTTGGCGTCGTACATATCCTCCGAGTCCGGTGCGTGTCAGATCTTCGTCATCGCCGACGCCGTAGAAGTTGCCGCCTTGATGTCGGCGAGTCAACCTGTCCGTCTTTGACTCCAGTGTCCTAAACTCTGTCGGTGACGGGACACTCCCGCCTCACTGGCTGGGCCTAACGCCGGGTTCCACCGCTACTTCTTCGAGTGCCGACGAGACGCACCGCGGACTATGGTACGTGCTGGTCTGCCTCTCAAGGGGATTCTTTCTGGAGTGCCCGGCACTGCCGTGCGAGGCTTCAGCAGGCCCAAGGAGCCTCGCTTGAACGTCGCTGAGGTCGATGGCCCCACACTGTATCGTCAGCGTCACGGGCTTGACCGAACCTCCATGACTCTCGTCGCCAGTGCGATGCTCACGCTCCAACCTTCTTGGCCCAGAGCCACGTCGATAAGAGCCACGTCGATAATAGAAGCGGCCAGGGCCGCTTCTCTCCTGATCACAGCTCGGGTCACGCCCATCGACGGCTCGTGCCGCTCGGACCGATCCGCCCACATCGTCCTCTTCCTTTCTTTTTGCGCCGCATGACTCTTACACATGACAGACTGCACCCACAATCTTGCACACGGAGGCTAGCGGCCATGGAATTGTTGCTGTTCTCCAGCGAGACACACATTTGCATGAGAGAGTCATTTACCATTTTGCCGTCGTTACGGACCATCACGCCTTATGTTGGCTCTCCACACTCAAGAACTTGTGAGGTGGTATTGGTCGCTGGATTCTTCGTCTGCAAGAATATGACTATGATATCATCCACAAGTCTTGTAAAAAGCACCAAGACGCAGACGCTCTTTCTCGCTGCCCGCTTCCTACAGCCGCACTCATCAGTGACCCCGCAACCACCTCCAGGGACGCAATCCCTGACGTCTCTTCTCCTTCGCCACTCTTGACCATCTCACTGCGGACGACCATGAATCATTTTCGTCTCAACAACTCGCCGATTCGTACCGTCGACGTATTATAGACCGCCTTCGTGGAGCTTCGCGCCTGCCTATGCCAGGCTCCGCCGACAGCTGACACAGTTCAACCTACAAAAGTTCGTGCTGTACCGCCATATCCATCATCTTGACAGACAACGCTTGGTGGCCGTACTGCCTCGCTGCCTTCGTGCTCGTGTCCTTCAGGCCTCTCATGACGATTTGACTGCAGGCCACCTTGGAATCCAGAAAACTTACGACCGCATCAGAAGCCGCTTCTACTGACCTGGCCTGTCTACCAGTATGGCAAAATACGTCTCTTACTGCGCCATTTGTCTGCGTCGAAAGCAGCCAACATCAGCTCCAGCCGGGTAGCTACTACCGGTCTCGTGTCCTGCAGAACTGTTTGAGGTTTTGGCATTGATCTCTATGGGCCACTTCTCACGACTCCAGCCGGTAGTCGATTGATAGTTACAGCCATCGACCAACTCACGCACTATGCCGAAACAGCTTGTGTCAGTTCTGCATCTGCTTCTAAAGTAGCTACCTTCATTATCCAAGCCATAATCCTGCGTCACGGCACCCATCGTGTCCTTCTGAGCGACCGCGGAAAGTCATTTCTTTCAGAACTGGTTTCAGAACTCACTCCCCCTCACCCCCCAGAGCCTCTGGCACCACTCACAAAAATACTCCAGGTTACCATCCGCAGACCAACGGCCTGACTTAGGGGTTTCATCGTACGCTCTCTGACATGATAGCCGCCTGTATTCAACCAGTCACAGAAATTGGGACGCAATTTTGCCATTCGTCACCTTCGCGTATAACACCGCCGTTCAACGCACATTCGGTTACTCGCCATTCTACCTTGTTTATGGCCGTTCGCTCAGTTCCTTTCTCGACGTTTCTTTCTTTTCTGCCCCTGTCAGTCCATTTCCATCTTCCTGCGAAAAATAAGTTTCCCGTCTTGACCATTGTCGCCAGCGTGCCCGCTTCAACACAGAAGCCATACAACAGGACCGCGAGGGCTATTATCACGCATCTTGTCGCGTAGATTTCTACCAGCCCGGCGATGAAGGGCTACTATGCACACAAGTTCACACTCCTGGGTTGTGTGAGAAGTTTCAGTCCAGCTTTATTTGCCCATACACTGTCTCGGAAATGGCTTCTCCCTGTATTTATCGGGCTACCCCTGTTGCTCCCTCAACTGGCCCCCGTTGCTGCTCTATCAAAGTGGTCGACGTTTATCGTATGAAGCCCTTCACGCGGTGTTCCGCGTACCTTTAGGCTGCGGCCTGGATGGCCACTCTCACGCGGGGTAAATTAGTGTGGGCAATTATTGTGCACCTCTTCGTCATCTGTATATTATCAACATCATGTGCGTGCCTTCTTATTCATTGTGCGGGTAGCCGCATCATCATAGTGGACTGTGCCGAGGGTCCTTCGCCGCGTCTCTCAGGCTCAATAATGTTCGGTTCTTAAGGTGAAGTCACACCAAATCTGTGTTAACCAGATTATCATTGGCAGGCCGTATGGAAGAGGAACTCGAAGGTTTAACACCGTCATTATGATGGGTATCTGAATTCCTAACCCTGGTTTGTGGCGTGTGATCAACTGTTTGGGTCATTGGGGACAGGTGGCTTGAATGAAATGCGGTAAGTTACTAGAGATGGCCTGTGATATACATTCCCCAAGGCTCATTGCGAGACGTTCCATAGCTTTTGTAACTGCCTTTTTTACAGCGCCCTATGTAGTTGCCGTTAGTGATACGTCCGAGCTAAGAGTTTGCCTCCCAGTAACACCCGCATAACCAAGTGCCCTTTCTTTCACGATGCTTACCGCCTCCTTCCTGGAGCAACGTCGTCTGTCAATTATTTCTGCCACCTCCAAATCCTGAGCCCTAACAGAGCAGTTAGAATAATTGGCTGGGTGACTTCCACCACAGAGGCAGCATCGCTCATTTTGGGCACTACAATCACTTTGATCGTGCTGTTCCCGGCATTTCCAACAACTTTGACTAGACTTGCCTCCTGCACTAGTATGACCGTATCGCCAGCAATTACGGTATTGTAGTGGACGCGATGCCAGAGGTTCAACCCTGAACACAAGGGGCCACACCTTTAGTTCTGATGGACCGGAAATTCCTGCGAATGTTGCAATTATCGATTCTATTAGGACCCTGTTATTGTCTACCACTCGATTGCAGCGAAAAACAGCAATTACTCCAATTCCAGACAATATATCTAATGTTTCTGATGGAGATAGATCAGCATCGACACCTCTGACTATTCCCTTGGTGCATGCGAGGTGAGCAGGGATGAAGGAACTGACCGGCAGTGACGCGAACGATGAGCATTTAAGCAAATCCGCGACACAGGTCTGGTCTGGTTTTCTGTACACGTTATCTCAGTGGCCGAACTGTCTCACTTCTGTGATGGTCTGGTATGCAGAAGTGGCAGCACAGATAGATTTCTGGATAGCCTGGGGGTTGGTCAACCGTACAAAGCCTCCATCGGAAGGAACCAGAGCCACAGGGATGCGGCTCACGCCACTGCGGGTAAACAAATCCAGGGGTAATTCGTGTGTCGGAATAGATGCTGTACAAGGCGAAAAACCCCTGCCGGGGGAGTTTTAGAACATCAGCCTAGGATGAAGCAGGCGCCAGAATAACAGGAAGATTAACCAATAAGCCTATAAAAGCCTAATACCACCCAAAATGTGGCCAAGGAACAGGAGCCGCTGACAGGTCCGAGGAGCGATCGAACCTCCTCCTTCTTCTACTTCTTCCTGTTTAATACAAACCTCGCCTTCCTCCTTCACCACTACTCCATTGCACCGCACCTTGCTCGTGTGGTTCGTCACACACACACACACATACATATATACTGAAAAGATTTTGCGCCAAAAAACAACACACACAAGAAAGACGACGACACCACGAGCGCTACTTCAACTGTTTAATGACGGTGAAAGCACTCGACATATATAGCCCTCCAAAACACCGCGCATGCGTACAAGGCAACATGGAGTACAAAGTTTTCTCAGAGGAGGCGTGATAGAAACTTCAGCTCAGCCTCGTAAAGAAAAACCGATGTATGACTAACACAGTTAGGACCCGCTTTCTTGATGTAGAAGGCTTCCAATGTTTCACGCGATGTCTGATGCCTGCTTCTACCCAAAATCCTCGATTCGCGGAACCGTGGAAAACAATCGGTGCAAGCCCTGCAGTGATCCACAAGTCGTTCACCTTCATTATTCTGTATACCTTTTGCATGTTCCCGAAGCCGGTCGTTGACACAACGCCCCGTCTGTCCAATGAAGGATTTCCCGCAGGACAGAGGAATTTCATATACGACGTTTGTGGCATACTTTACGAAACGCTGGTCATGCTTCTTCAGACAGCCAGGCATTTGGCTTTCGCAAGTTATGCGACGGTTTAGCTGGGCAAGCTTTTGGGGAGGGGAGAACACCACCGGCACATCATACCGGTTTGCCACTTTTTTCAGGCTGTGCGTGCGTATCCGGTTTTTCTGGACCCGAGGGTTTAGTTCGCGTGAGTGCTACCACGTGGCGTACTAACCTTAAACTTTTCAAACTTCCCGCAGGGACGCGTCTATACGTCAACAAAAGAAAAAGAAAATAATCAAAAGCTATCCCTGTGCATTGAACTTCGCCACAATGCTTGTGCCACCGGCGTTATCAGAGTTCTTGATAAAGAGTAGCCGCTCGTCACCTGGAAATGACTTATCATCCTAAGAGCGTTTAGTCGCGACGAGCGATGATTGATTCTGGGCTTATGATACGGTTCTTTTTTTTCTTTTTTTCTTTCCCTTTTTTCTTTTTGATGCTACGGAGTAAACAAGCTAGGCTAACCGTCAGAAGCACTCCGTGGCAGCCTTTCTTCAGTCGGCACACATTGCTAACATCCGAACATCGCACAGCGTCTACGGGAGACGCTTTCTTGGACGGCTTTTGATTTTGACCTATCGGTATCATTAAGGTGCCCCCAATTATTTCACTAGCGACTTTGCTATCCGCACTCATGGGCTACCGCTGCAGCTACAAATCGAGACGTGCTTAAGTATTAAGACGTATACATGGATATGTTGGTTTTGCACCTTGACGCAAAAGTCACGACACAAGAATTGAGCAAACTGTCTCTGTGTCACCGCAGGGTGTGAGACCGGGCTAGTTGGTATTGCGTGCTAAAGTGACCAGCGCAAGAGTGGGCACGAGACACTAAAAAGGCGACAATGAGAAGTGCAAGCTTCCAACTTCCAGTTAGAAGTTTGCGCTTGTCCTTGCCGCCTTTTTAGTGTCCCGTGTCCATTCTTGCGCTAGTCACTAGACTGCAGTCTGTGTCATCGTCTGTTAGCATGCTATGACCGAAGCCGCTCGCAATATTACATCACATTTACTGGTGACGAGGTCAAGTACTCCCTTGGATATGACATATACAGTTCTTGCAGTTAGTTTCCAAAGTAATCTCCTATGACGGTTATCCACGTGCGTGGAGGAAGACCGCTATTTAAAATTATTGGGCAGTAATATATGAGGGATTGAATATTCTCCATCTAATCTACCATGTTGCCGTTCCACCTTTATAATATAGCCGCAATGTAAACTATCAGGTATCGAACGCCATAAAGGCTACCCACATATGTAATAACCTCGCGCACAACTCCTGACGACACTTGCATTCAAGAGTTGTACGACTGCCAAGGACATCCTTAACGTATGATACATAACACATAATGGGGTTTTACGTGCCAAAACGACGATCTCATTATGAGGCACGCCCTAATGAGGGATTCGGGAATAATTTAGACTACTTGGGGTTCCTTAACGTGAGCCTAAGCCTAAGTACACGGGTACTTTCACATTTCACACCCATCAAAATACGGCTGCTGTGGCTGGTATTCGATCCTGATACCTCGTAATTAGCAGCCCAACCCAATAAAAACTAAGCAACTTTGAAGGGGAAGGAATGTTTGCAGTTTGAGGAAGGTGACAGCCGGGGGGCACGTGAGACAATTGGTTCCTATCCTCATTGCGCGAGAATCGGTACCAGCCGTTGAAGAATGACACGGTGGAATGCACTGTATTTAATGTGGTGGAGTCCGCGTCCATTATTTCAAACACGAATCACACTGTAACGACTGATTACCAGGAATCTCGCTTATACGTGCAGTCGCCTGAAAGCTGCCGGGCGCTGGCGTTGGCCACAGTGTCTACGTAATTGACCTCTGTTCAGCACTTGCCGACATTCTCGCCTTATTTCACACCATCGCGTTTCAGCTGAACTGCTTCAACATCCAATTTATTTGTGCCAAAATTTTGCCACCATGTCAACGTTATGGTTTCTTGTCTTTAGGTCATCTTTATATTTGGCCTAATGCTTTCCTAAGACTTCCAGCGGTTTCGCCTTTCCCAAAGTGCCCTCATGTTTGGCGGCCTCTGTTCATATTTTGAAGGATTTTTAACAGACGTTGAAACCATTGCATGGCCCCTGACCACGCTGCTCAAAAAGTCATTTTATTTCCCTGAGGTCTTGTTAAGGCTTCCGCCTTGTTGCCGTTCGTCAACCTCCTGATTTTCCTGTCATTCGTACCCCATTTTGACGACTACAATCCCACGGAAGTTGGCAACGATATAATGAACATGGTATTAAACCCGTTTAATCAATTCTACCGTGGACACGACCGCCACCTTTGCTCGCTGTGAATGCAAATATTGCATTAATGAGCGCCGTTCTTAAACATATAAATTGATAGTCTAAAAAATTATGAGGATCCCACGTATAAGCGAATCGATGTAAGCGAAGCTTTCTGTGCTGTTTGTTGTCATTGTTGCACGTAATCTCCACAAAGTAGTCAGGCACCCTCTAATGAAATGCTGACAATGTTTGCCCGATTACGCCCGCCATTGTGATGCAAATAGACGTAACTTAAACTTATTTTTTTAGAAATAAACGCTGAATGAAACGCTGACGTTATCCTGAACAAGATCAACAAGCGCTGTAGTTCTCGATCTTATGATGCCCCTATTCGCAAGCCTATTTTCGTGTTTGTTTGTTTTTCTTTGGGGGGGGGGGCGGTGATGTGCTCTTGTACCGTAGAAACGTCCCTCGGACGTCTCTAATGCGCTCGTTTTTCTTCTCAAGCACCCAATGAAAACTGTCGTCGCGAGAACTCCATGATGTCCTGGTGGCAGACCACCATGGCGTGTCGCGCAAGTGTGACCACGCTGATTCATTTGGATTGGCATATACTATATTGTGCGTCATACTTCGCCGCATTCATTTTTCAAACTATGCCAGAGCTCGTAAAGGCTGGCTAATTCACTAGGCTCCTTTCCTCTGTTTACATCCGCAAAGTGTGTGTCTATCACTGTGGTTACGAAATACACCCGGCAGTATGCTACCACTCAAGCCTTACTGGTGACCTGAGCAGCCAAAGTCGCAGGCTTTCTTCAACACGGCGTCGACGTTCAATATGGCTATCCTCAAGTACTTTTCGCGGACTTCGCTCACTACCTTCTCTCCAGTGTCATCTTACACTACTCGGTCTTGCTAGACACAACACAAACACGCAACGGCCTTAATCAAGTATCAATTACACGCTAGTTGACATGCTGTCGATCTACGAGAGCATGTCAACGACGCACAACGTGAAGCGACACGCAACGGGGGACTGATATACTTCTTAAAAGGGTTTACTTTTATTTTTCAGCGCACAACCGCAAGCACAGGGAGCGCCACGCGTACACCGCGGCCACGTAGTGTAGCAGCGCTCCTTTTCCTTTAACAATATGGCGACCGGCGGCTTCACGCGCTCCCGTAGGCGGAGGATTGGACTGTCACTCCAGAAGCTTCAATATATAACCTCTTTGCATAGAAATAACAGCATGATTGTTAACATATTGTTGGCTTGGATATGTTTGGCACGAGGCCAAAGACGGCACCCTGTCTTCTAACATGTTCTTGTGTTTACGTTTTCGTCTCTGTCTTGAAGGGACGCGCACCGTAACATGCTGCAAAGATGCCTGCGTTGAGCGTTTGTAAGGCGAGAAACGTTGTTCTAAAATTTCTCTTCTCTATCTTGTGCAGTAAACGCATTTTTATAGCGTTCCCGCAATGATAAGAGTCACGAGTATGGCAACCGCAACCGCAAGCGTCACGGTATGGTCGTAACTTGTCGCGACAGCGCAGTTGTAATCCACAGAACCTGCAACGAAGGAATACGCGGCGAGGTATGGCTGATGAATAAGTAATTGCCAACATTGGTTTTCAGTAGACGTTTATTACCAAGAACGGCGGGTGCTTATGCTACCGTAGAGGACGGATGCTGGGCGGTGACTCGAATCACTTATTCGCCACATCACACATATACATTGGACTTCAACCGGTTTCACCAACTTTCGCTTATATTCTATCGACCCTAAACTGCGGCCTCAACTCTCACCCGGACTCCAGCTTTTCCTCTCTTTGTCCCCTGATTCTTGTCCAATGTGCTGAGACGTGCTTCAACTGATGTTTGCCCATCCTCTTTCTCAATAAATGAAGGCATTCATTCATTCATTCATTCATTCATTCATTCATTCTTAAGTTGCTGCAGCCAATAGCGTGTCTTCATCTCCATAACCACCCTGTCTCTCACCTGCACTCTCCCATCGCAAAACAATGTTGCTGTGTTGCAAATGGCTGGGCGTCACATATACAATTTTCTAGGAATGGCCAGCAGCGCGGCGTGCAATTTTCAGTGGGTGACGAGACAGTATAGAACACCTTATCTGCCACTTCCACACTTAGCGCTCTGCTTCGTGAGCTACTATTAGCCGCTGGGACAAAGTACGAAATAAAAGAAACCTAGCTGGGGCTGTTCTCGGGCAGCTCTTTTCGGATTCGTGAAGCGTCGATTTAAAATATATATTTCATATCTAAACCTACATGACAGCGATATAGGCGAGATGAGTTACGGTAGCTCGTTTGTTTGGGCTAACGACGCTGTTCACGCAGCACTTTCGTCTTAAGAGGAAGCTTTAGCTCGGGCCCAACTCCCACGCGGCCTATTCAAATACATGTAAAACGCAAAAACGTTTTTCTGAAATAATCCCTGGACCAACTTTCATGAAATTTGCTGCATTTGAGAGAGAAAGTTAAATTCTAGTGACTGTTGGAAGCGGAATTTCGATTTACGGTTTCACTTTTGTTTAAAAGATTTTCAAATATCCGACAGTTTCAATATTATAGAAGCACGAATTTTACAAATTCGTAACTCTGCATCAAGAACAGATATCGCGGTTCTGTAGAAGGCAACCATTGAATCATTCGAAGCGGACAAATTCGCTATGTCATTTTACATCTTACGTGAATTTGTTACGTTGTTTAGAAGGGTTCTGCAAAAGCTGCATTTATATAATAATAAATTTTTTTTATATTCAGGTGTAACATATCAATTTTGTCCGCTTTAGATGTGCAATTAGATGTAATTCACAGAATTGTATTATCATTTTTTTGTTCAGTTACAGAGTTGTAAACTTGATCGTTTCGTTTTCTGAAAATTTTCTATCTTTACCCATATTTTATTAAAAAATTGACGACCTAAATTGAAAGTTCGAGACCAACAGTCACTAGATTTAAGTTTGGCTTTTAAATGCAACAACCTCGTCTAATTTGGTGCAGTGGTTGCCGAGAAAAACGAATTCTCCTTTTACATGTATTTAGATAGGAGCGCCCGAGCTAAAGCTTCCTCTTAAGCGTGTTTGCCAATGGCAGGGGGGTAAGACGCCTTCCTGAAATGAAACATTCCGAATAACTATTTGTTTGACGGTTGTACATATGTCGAGTGCCCCCGATCATATCTTTATTCAAAGTCCTCACCATGAGGTGAAAGCCGACGTATAGGCATTTAAGTTTTCTGTGTTATTAAGGCCTCCTGTTAATATGAGGCTGCTGTCTTTTACAGCCTCCTAAATTAAAAAAAATTAAGTTATGAAAAATAAATTGTTGCGGTAAATGTGTAAACGCATACGCAAGAAGAGTCATAGTCCGTTTCCCAGCATTCACTCAATAAAGATGGAGCACGTCTATACTCCCCCGTTGCAGTGATGTGAAGAACAGAACACTTCAAAAGAGTGAGTCATGAATATAACTATAAGGTGAGCTTGCGCTGGAAAACACTCAAAGCACAACGATGGCTGCGCTCATAGTAGTGCTTCCTCTAAATCTGACGTATACGGATCAAGGCATCGGTTCATCAGATTCGAATGCCCGTACATTGCAGCGCAATCTCGGGCCCTCAAATGTGATGGAGAATGTACGCCAGTATTCGCTTATATGACGCTCTTTCGCTACTGAATCCGTGACAACATACTGGATATTGGAAAAACATGCAGGCGCGTTTTGAGCTAACCGATAACTTTGGAACAGTGCTCAGACGCTAAAGAAAGGCCCTCCCTCCCAAGAAAAAGAAGAATACAGCTCCTTTCAATATAAGCTGAAACATAGTGCTCGTGGTAAACGGGCCCCAAGACTACACAGCGACGCCGACATACAGAAAACTCAAGAGCTGAACACTTTCCAATTACTGGTATTTGTGAAACCAGCATGTCGTGGTTCAATGTAGCCCTGTAGTCCAGGGGCCAGTTCAACCACGGGTACTGTGTCAGAGCTCATATTTCATGTCAGCATTAATTGTCACTGAAACACCTTATTTTCCCTTTAAATCTTAAAATTATACAGCCAAAATACATGCAGCAAAGCCCTCGTCTTAATATTTCAGTACTTTTCGTTCTAACGTACATGTCCACGCTGGTCCATATGTTACAAAGTATTGAAAATGTACCCAATGTTTTCCACAGGCAGCTGTTTTTATTTATTATGATGCCAGGAAACCTAGCCTGATGCCACCAACGCTCAGAAATCTAATCTGGACAATGTTCTCGCACACCTTGTGTCGTGTACCGTATACAGCGCTGAGCTGTTTCTCGTGCAACGCGGGAGAATTGGTTGCACAGGTGCGCCTATTGAGCTCACGAATGTTGATTTGTGCCAAGAAAACCCGGCCAAGCTTTCACACTTACTTTATAAGAAGCCTACAGAACTACCGATGTGCCGGCTGCTTTTAGCTGCACCAATGAAAACTATTAAACCAATACAAGCATTGGTGACATCATTTTATCATTCGAGTGTTCAGATTGGTAACCTCTGGATGCGGAGTAAGTTGAGAAGTTGTATGGATAATTAACAAAGCTACGCTAATTAAATTATCAATAATTTATCTTACGTCAGTAAAGAAAAAGCAGTTTTGAGCGCATCCTCGAGATTATGCAGCCGAGTGAAAAAAATTTCGATTGTACATGGTTTTGTAAGAACCATGCGAACCAAAATTTTCTAAGTAAACGCTCTTGGAAGGCGTAACTGACGGAGAAAAAGAACATAAGTCACAGAAAGAACAGCACTTCAGGACGGGACACACAGGAGGATCCACACACAAACTGCGCTCACAACTTGAAGCGCTGTTATTTCTGTGATAATGAAGCAACTAGCCCGTCGGTCACCCCTTGCAAATCTGTAAAGTCAACCTGACGGTACTTAGCCTTTTGTGATGCTGTCATCAATACTATGGCCCCGTGAGCATACTCCTTGTGGCCATCCCGCTTTCGATTTTTATTCACGCTGTTGTTTCGAAGGCAAGCAGTTTAATTTCTTATTGCCAATATAGCAGTGAACGTGTGCCGCCGAAAGCTTGCTTGGTCGCAGAAGCGATGCATGACGCAATGATCTTGCAGATATAGCGCGTCGCTGGCATCAAGACAATGCGCTGCCGCCGAGGAAAGGAAGATAACAAAAGTGAACAGCTTGGTAGCTGCTCACGGAGCCGTGCCCATGGTGACGCTGCCATTGTGATAAAATCTGGGGCGGCGGTATCGACGGCTGAGGCATTTATTTTCTTTATTTGTTTTTTTATTAGCGAAGCCGTTAATAGGAAGTTTTAACCCGGGCCCAACTCCGGCGCGGCCTATTCAAATAGATGTAAAACGCCGAAACGCTTTTCTCAGATAACCCCTGGACCGATTTTACTGAAATTTGCTGGCTTCTGGAGAGAAAGGTAAATTGTAGTGACTTTTGGAAGCGGACTTTCAACTTAGGGCCTGAATGTTGTTAGAAGAATTTTAGAGATTCGAAAACGCGAAAAGAGATAGAAGTGCGAAGTTTACAAATCAATATATCCGCATCAAGAATAGATATCACGGTTCTGTAAACGGCATCCATTATATCGCTCAAAGCGGACAAAATCGATATGGCAATTTATATCTTACATGAACTCCTTACGTTGTGTACAAGGGTTCTGCAAAAGCTGTATTTCGATATTGCTAATTTTATTCTGAGATTCATGTGTAATACAATAACTTGTTCCGCTTTAGATATGCTGTAAGATGCAATGCACAGAACTGTGATATCATTTTTCATTGCCGAGACAGAGTTGTAAACTTGATGGTTTCGTTCTCCGAAAATTTGCGATTTTGCCAATTTTCAAAAAAAAAAGAAAACAAATGATGACCTTGTAGCGGCAGCAGCATCGGCGTCGCCCGAGAGATGACGTAGAATCTCGCATCTACACAGGGCTCTAGCAGCTGGCACGCTCCGACACGGGCTAGCGTTCCGAAAGAGATTATTAAAAGAATGCTACGCTAAGAGATCGAGTGTCGGTTCTTCCTCTCCCGCGAGAGCCCGAGACTTTACCGGTCTACGTGGTCGCTCGTCGCCGCAGTTTGGTGACCCCGACGTTCTGAGTCGTGTCAATGTCGTTTCCACGTTGACATCAGAACCTTTCATCATCAAGGCCGACTTACTCGCCACTCAACAGCGTGACGACACTGAACTTCGTACACTCCGGAATTCGTCAACGTCCCTGAAATTGGAAGACGTCGTTGTCTGCCAAGTCTTTTCTTCGACCGGATGCTCCTTTTGACACCGTACACCTGGACCTCGTCGGCCCTCTCCCACCTTCGAAAGGTTACTGCTACATAGTGACATGCATCAACCGTTATACACGCTGGCCAGAAGCTACACCTATATCTGACATCTCAGCGCCCACTGTTGCAGCAGCTTTCGTGTCTACGTGGATCGCAAGGTTCGGCTGCCTATCCACTATAATCACCGATCGCGGTCGGCAGTTTGACTCAGCGCTCTTCAATGAGCTACTCAAACTACTCGGAACAACACGTTTTCGCACAACTGCTTACCACCCGCAGTACAATGGACTAGTTGAACGTGTTCACCGGAATCTCAAGGGCTCCCTTGTGGCTCATGAATCGACGGAGAAGTGGGTACTTGGCATGAGAGCCACCGAGCCATGAGGGTGGGCTCAGTGGCTGCGCCACGACACTGTCGTCTAACCCACTGGTTTTCGCCATGCAGATGATCGCCGCTGCCCTTTCGCAGGTGCTGCTGCCCGCACTGGCGGCTGCTTGTTCTCGGACCCCCTCGGAGCATGCGCCATTTTGCCACCGGTTTTCGGATCAGCGAGGCGTCGCACACGACTGCGCCTTTCCGGCTACCTATGTACTGCCAGCACAGCAATGGATGCTCGATTCATCGTGGGCTCCTGCATCGACATCGACGCTCGCCAGTTCGCATAGAGTTAGTAGAACAACTCTAGAGGAAAAGCTGGGCCGGAAAAGCGGGAACCTCTAGGGCGCCGCCCTGTTGCTACTGGTCAATGTGGCCAGCGCAATTACTATTGAAAGGGCTGAAAACAAGTACAGGTCACCTTATGCTTTGTCATCTAAAAACGCATACCTGATGGCTTTATGACGGTGGTTCGTTAATATTAAGTTTACAGAAAGCGATCGCTAAGTCCGTGACTTATGCAAATCACGATGTACGTATTCATGCAATAAAGGATGACGCGAATTTCGGTTTCGAATCTGTTATTGGATGCGTAGTAGTTTCGTAAAGTTTAGGTTTGACATGCGATCGCGCGTCGACATCGGACGCTATGGCATGCTCGTGCCTTATGTGCCACCGAAGCCCCGAAGTGCTCTGGCGTATACCTTCACATGTAAGTAAACGAATGTATCTCCTCGTTGAGAATATCACGCGAGTAGGCAGGTCTTGTGGTGCATCACAATTGTTTGAGAAGCGTCACAGTAGCACATAGACGACAGGCTCGGTGGCTGCGCCCCGACCCTGTCGTCTAACCCACTGGTTTTCGCCATGCAGATGATCGCCACTGCCCTTTCGCACGTGCTGCTGCCCGCACTGGCGGCTGCTTGTTCTCGGACCCCCTCGGAGTATGCGCCATTTTGCCACCGGTTTTCGTATCAGCGAGGCGTCGCACATGACTGCGCCTTTCCATCTACCTATGTACTGCCAGCACAGCAATGGATGCTCGATTCATCGTGGGCTCCTGCATCGACATCGACGCTCTCCAGCTCGTTGACTATAAAAGATGGCCTACCGCTCCGGCCGCTCTGCGGGCTCGGTGGCTGCGCCACGACACTGTCGTCTAGCCCACTGGTTTTCGCCATGCAGGTTGGTACAAGGCATAGCCTTTTTGCTAAGAGGTGAAGCGACTATTGTCTGGTGCAGCTTCCGAGCCCCCATGGCTGCCTTGCTTTTAGGGTGAATGTGTGGAAGGGATTCGCCGCTTACTAATACTCTCTGGCGACGTTGAACCCAACCCGGGACCCGACATGAACGTTGTGTTGAAAGAATTGCAGAAGATTTCAGCCAGTCAGAATACACTAATCAGTGAAGTTCAAGGCTTAAAAGGTCAGATATTAAACACAGATAAGATTCTAATGGCTTTGAACAAACGAATGACCGAACTGGAACATCATTACCAGGCCATGATACCACTTCAAAATGAATTAGAAGCTGTCAAATATGCCGCTGCTCAAACTGCCAGCGTGATATCCCGTCCTCGAAAATCGCCTGGACGATGCAGACAAGCGGTCCCGAAGGAATAATCTAATTTTCTATGGCCTTCCTGATACTAACCCAAAATAAACCTTTGCACAATCAAAATAGCTGATCATTGATGAAATCACGGATATCATGAAGGTAAACCTTGAGCCCAAAGATATCGAACATGCTCATCGCCTTGGACGCTATTCACCTAACCGGCACCATCCCATCATTATCAAATTCGCGTCATATAAAACGAAAGAGTCAGTCCTGTCTAACGACCGCAAACTGAAAGGCACAAATTATAGCGTGAGATAAGATTTTTCACCCGCAGTTCGGAACGCCCGAAAACATCTTATCGCCTACGCCAAAAGTCAATCTATGACTTTTTTATGAGTTTCAAAACGCTCGTTATGGGTTCCCAGCGCTATGAATGTGACGATTTGACGAAATCAGTTAAAAATATCCAGTAGCAATCATTGCACAAAACTCGTGCAGTTAATAATCGCCCTTCCGCCGCTAAGAAAAATCTTTCCCTATCTATCGTTTACACTAATGCCCGCAGTTTCATTCCCAAGCCTGACGCAATATCAAATCTCGTGATGTCATCTAACAGCAACTTGCTAGTTCTAACGGAAACGTGGCTCACAAGTGAAGTTAGGGACGATGAAGTAGTCCAAGACGTGCCAAACTTGGATGTTTATCGCTGCGACCGTCAAGGGGCACGCGGGGGTGGCGTTCTTATTGCTTGTAGTCGTGAATTATCCTGTACACCAATCATTATTTCTTCCAACTTAGAAAAACTATGGCTTCCTATTCGCTCTTCCCCTCGATATGTTCTTCTATGTGTGTGCTACAGGCCACCTACCAGTAATTCAAACTTCTCACCAGAACTTAACAGTACTTTAGGCCAGATTACAATAAGCCATCCTAACGCTCACATCATTCTGTTCGGTGGTTTTAACTTGCCCAATATTGATGGGAATAACCTAACTTCCACAATAAATAACACAGAGGCGAAGGATTTCATCGACATCTGTTTGAATTTTAACTTAACACAGCTTATCTCAGAGGCGACACGCGTAACGCGCGACTGCGCAAACATTCTGGACCTTATACTTGCTGGCCATCCAGAGACATTATCATCGGTTACCCACCTTCGTCCTATCAGCGACCACAGCGTAATTCATGCCACATTTGACTTTGCCCCAGCACCCCGTGTTCCTTCCAGCAAAACTATCAACCTGTATGAAAAAGCAAATTTCGAAGCTATAAATGAGGAATTATGCACTTTTTTTGCAGTCTTTGAAACCTCATTCAATGAGCGATCTGTTCAAGACAACTGGGAACTGTTTAGAGATAAAATGAATGAACTAGCAAACAAGTATATTCCGAAACTAACATTCTGTGGGAATTATCAGAACCCCTGGTTCAATAACAATTTAAAGAGGTTGGAAAATAAGAAAAAAAAAACTTTTTCGTAGTGCCAAGCTGACACCAAGCCCAACATCACGGGATAAATATTACGCCGCTGAGAGTGAATACTTACGTGCTTTTCGCAATGCGAAATGGTCTTTTTTCAATAATGACTTACCTAAAATGTTAACAGACAACCCCAAGAAATTTAGGAGAGTTATCAACCCAAGTAACACACGCACTGTAACTCTTGTTGATGATATGGGTGAAATTATGCCTGAAACTGAGTGCGCACTCATATTTAACAACACATTTTCGCCAGTATTTTCTAATGATAATAACGTTCCATTGACTAATGTCCCCGGCAACATAACTTCTAGCATGCCGAGCGTGGTGTTTCATCCTGTTGGTGTTTTGCGCATAATTGAAAACCTTAAACTTTCATCCTCAGTAGGTATAGAGGGTATAAACTCTAAACTGCTAAAAAATACAAAATATATTTCTTCATCATTTTTGTGTCTTATATTCTCGCAGTAACTTTCTACAGGTACCATGCCTCACGACTGGAAGGTGGGGAACGTCATTCCCTTCTACAAGTTTGGTAATAAGAACACACCGCTAAATTATTCACCCATCTCTCTAACTAGCCTTCCTTGCAAAATCATGGAACACGTCATCAACCCCTTATCATAAATCATTTGGACGCGAATCAATTTTTTCATTCGGCACAGCATGGGTTCCGCAAGGGTTTCTCTACCGAAACGCAACTAGCTCTGTTTCTACACGACTTACTTGTAAACCTTGACTCTAACCAACAAACTGACGCTATTTTTCAGGACTATGAAAAGGCCTTTGACAAAGTTCCTCACCGTCACTTACTACTAAACCTTTCTTCTTTGAACTTACACAGTGACGTACTCAAAATGGCTCGAAGCATTCCTTACTGATCGCTACCAATTCGTTTCTGTAAATGACAAATCATCCACTCTTCTCCCTGTAACTTCTGGAGTCCTTCAGGGATCAGTTCTCGGTCCTCTTCTTTTTTTAATTTGTATTAACGATTTACCCCAACACGTATCTTGTAAGATAGGAACTTTCGCCGATGACTGCGTGATTTTCCATCAAGTTTCTAATGCTACTGACGAAAACACCTTACAACAAAGTCTTAACAACGTGCAGTCTTGGAGTGAAAATTGGCTGATGACTCTTAATCCCAACAAATGTAAACATATATTTTTTACCCGTCGCCGTAACCCCTTCCTGTCCTCTTATACAATAGTAAACGTTCCCTTAGAATCAGTAGAATCATTTTAGTACTTGGGCGTCACACTTTCTCGTGATCTCAGTTGCGGTACGCATATTTCCAACGTACTTTCATCAGCTAACCGAACTTTTGGCTTCATGAGACGGCACCTGCGTGACGGCCCACAGAACGTAAAACTCCTAGCTTTCAAATCCCTTATCAGACCGAAAGTTGAATACGCATCACCCATCTGGAATCCATATCAAGTCTATCTAGTTAACGAGCTCGAGTCCTTTCAAAACCGCGTCGTCAGATACATCCATTCATCCTACTCATACAACGTAAGCGTATCATCCTTAAGAGCAAAATCTGATCTACAGCCCCTTGCAAGTCGCCGCGCTACTGCCAGCCTTTGTCTCTTTCTTTTAGAAGTTCTTTTACAGTTCCTTATTTCACGAGCCATATATCGCACCACCCGCACGTATATCGCTACGAAGTGGGCACCCATTACAAGTCTTACGCCCACGCTCACACGCAACTACTTTTTCCTCGTCTTTTTTTCCGCATATCATCAGATTGGAGCGCCCTTCCCCAACACGTAGCTGCAATGATTTGCCCGATATCGTTTTTCGAAAATGTGTCTTCGTTGGCTAATCAATAACCTGCTTTTTCACGTGTTATTCTTTCTGTTTTTATGCACTTGCGAAATTTAGCTTCCATGTACAATTTTTTCTGTATACCTGTGTTTATATTTGAATTATCAACTGTACCCACCTCTTATGTAATACCCCGAGCAAAGGAGCCTTTAATGAAATAAAACTGAACACTCAAGAGCGACCTAGGTTGCTCCTGTGTTCAGCTAGTCTACGGCACTCACCTACGCCTTCCGTGCTATTTTTTTGTCGCCACCACCAAAACCCCTATGCCATCACCTGCCGACTACGTTGCCGAACTGCAAGCTTTCTTCAGCCAGATACGGCCCGTGCCTACACGTTCACAAGAAGCAAGGTCCCCGTACGTCCCTCACACTCACCTCTGCTGCCCACATTTTCGTGCGTAACTGTGCCGTGCGGAAGACTTTGCAGCCACACTACCCCCGGGCCATATTATCCGAACAAGCGATAGCGGGCCGCGCGCGCGCGCAGACGGCTCGCATCGAAACACGGCGACAGGATTGAATTGGCTACCGCCGTGTTCACATTTACCGATAGATGGAGCTACGGGGTCCCTCTTGGCGTGCGGCGCGTACGTGTGGCTAAAAGCGTTTTAGATGGCGTGCACGTAAGGTACGTAGGCTTTTCACGTTTGCGTACGTGAAGCCTCTACGTACCTGTAACTAAAACTGTCTGTTGTGTTCTAGAGCGTCGTCCGACGACGTTTGTTGTGAATGTCAACGGCCGATCAGACACGATTGCCCTGGAACGTCTCAAACCCGCCTACGTCGAAGCACCCGCGCCATCAGCTCCACCAATACGCGACGCGACCCTGCTGCATCCTTCGCCGCCGCACGTGACATACAATACCAACTCCAAGACACGCCGCGTCACGTGGACTTTCCCTCGTTCGTCGAACTTTCCTCCTCTCTAGGGGAGGGGTAGCCCTCTGTAGCGGCAGCACAGAACACCTATACAAACTTAGAAAAGGGAAACTGTACCTTGCACAGTGCTACGGAAATAAGTGTAGCGGTGGCGTCGTGAACTAAAGTATGCGACCACAGGTGGCGCTGTACAACAGGAAACGGAAACGGGGTTTTGCACACGCTTTACCAGGTGTTCTGTGGCTTTACTGTGTTTCTGGCTGCTGCGCCTCGATCGTGCTCCCGCCAGTTAAGTTGCTCTGTGGCAAACGTAGCGCCTACATATATATGTAGGCGCTACGTTTGCCACACAGCAACCAAACTGGCGGGAGCACGATCGAGGCGCAGCAGAATACATGAAGCGCTGAGTCATATCGAGTTAAGGCACACTCTGAACTGACTTTTTAGGGCATACCGAGCGGTTTTTCGTTTATTACGCCGCCGTTACCCTGAGTTGTGCCGCCGCGCTCCAGCTGTTGCATTTCGTGTAGGGCTGCTGACAGAATGCGGTTTCCAGGTGACACGATGGCCTCGACTGGAATAAACGCACAAGACACCAAAGAGTGAGTAAGCCTAAAAATATTTTATTTGCATTTTACAAGTACAACGAAAAGCACACGTCTACGCAATAAAACAAACGCGGTTACATAGTCAAGAAATGGCTCATTAATAAGGGTAGCACAAACGCACAAGAAAGAAGACCTAAGCTACAAAACGTACGGTCGGCTGCTAAGTATAGTAATTTCCCTGTCCCCGCGTGTCACTTTTATACAGCATCTTTACAGCACTACCAGGCCGGGTAGTTTGGCGGAAAGAACGCAACAGCTTACGGCCGTTAGCTGCCTCTTCCTTACGGGTGTCATAATTATCCTAATCAACCTCCCGGTTCCGTCGTGGGAGACGCCCACTCCATGAGAGCCCGAAGCTCTCGTGGCCTGCAGGACCTGAATAAAGTTGATTTCGTTCCTTCCTCCGCATCAACGTCGTGCAAGTCCGCATACCGGTATCTGTATCTGAACCATATGTGCCAGCTTAATACATGTGTAGTGAAATTATGATAACCACTTCGCCTTATCAAACATGTATTGGTTTTGCAAATGCGCATTACAGCTGACGGAACGACATGCTGTAAGTGAAGCACAAGAGAACAAGGACAAAAGGAGGATACAACACTTGAAGAAGAAATGAAGAATTAGTAGGCGTACAGCAAACAAGCGATGACGGAGAACACACAATGATGCATCGGGTGTTCTCTGACATCGGTTTGCGTACTTACGGTGTTATGGAGACCAACGGCATAAAAACGTACCTTCAAGCGTACTCCCTCAACCTCCGCCACATTCATTATGATAATCAACGCCTAAACAAAATGAGGCACTATTTTTTGCCAAGAGTAAACCTCTTGACAGCACGTCTATGTAATGACTCGCAGACGAAACCAGCATGCTTTCGAAAATGTTTTGCCGCCGTAGTATTCGAACGCCAACGGCCAGGAAACACATCGATACCAATAGGCTGTCGGCTGTCGGTGGTTAATCAAGTACAAAAACCTTGACGGTATGAATAAAAAGCCGCTTCAGCAATCAAATTTTAAAAAATCAACTGCCTATTTGCGTGAGGTAAAAAGAACACCCTTAGACACCTCGATTATTTATGTCAATGGTTTCTGTAAAGTAAAAATGGATGGATGGATGAATGGATGGATGGATGTTATAAGCGTCCCCTTTGGAACGAGCGGTGCATTGCGCCACCAAGCTCCTGCTACTATGCTGCCTAATATCCTACCTAGGTTAACCAATGAAAAAAGAAAAGAAAAAAAACACTCTGAACTACCACGTCCAAATTTTCTGATCCCCTATTGCGAACTGTGTTTTTGTACGTCTCCGTCTTTTGTCGTTTCCCTACTTTTCTTCCACCAATCCTCCAATAGCTTCTTACTAATGTCTATTGCGGACCTGTTTGCTTTACCAGTGCTCCCGCTGAACCCAAGGGCTTCAAGGAGGCCAGTGGTGCCTAAATCGACCGCTGGGTAGACGTCTTCACATTCTAATAAAATGTGCTCCATCGTTTCCCTAGCTTTACCGCAGCAAGCACATGCTTCTTCCTTCCTATATCTCGCTTTATAGGTGCGTGTTCTAAGGCATCCCGATCTCGCTTCGAAAAGTAATGAGCTTCCCTTTGAGTTATCATAAATGGTTTCTTTCCTGATTTCGTTTTTTCCTCTTAAGTAGTTACTCATGGCAGGTTTCTTTTCCATTGCCGCCACCCATCAGATTAATTCAGCCTCGCTGACTTTCCGCTTGACCTTCTTTGTTGCTGTGTTACCCACCCCAAAGGCCGCATACTTGCTGGTAAGCTTCCTAGTTCTTTTCCTCCACTGTGAATCAATGTTTTGCCTGTACAGATACCTGAACACTCTCCCAGCCCATTTACTTTCTTCCATATTCCTCAGCCGTTCTTCATACTCAAATTTACTGCGAGCTTCCCTCACTTCAAAACTAGTCCGGCCCATATCCCCCTGCACAGCTTCATTTGTAGTCTTCCCGTGAGCGCCCAATGCGAGGCGACCCACTGACCTTTGGTTCCCATCGAGCCCTGATTGTACCCCTGATTTAAAGCAAACAACCGCATTTCCAAAAGTAAGATTTGGAGCCATTGCCCCTTTCCACATACCTCGGAGGACCTCGTACCTATTGTATCCCCATAGCGCTCTGTGCTTCATTATGGCTGCATTTCTCTTCCCCTTGACTGTTATGGTTTTTTCCTGTGTTTCCATATATCCATTGCCTTCGTTTATCCATATACCAAAGTACTTATATTCTGTTACCCGAGGTATTTCTTGGCCCTGTATCTCCACTGTCTGTTCACTGTTTTCATTGAATACTATAACACCTGATTTTCTAACACTAAATTTCAAACCTAAATTGTTGCCTTCCTGTCCACAGATATTAGCCAGACGTTGCAAATCACTTTGCATGTTAGCGAGCAACACAATGTCGTCCGCATAGAATAAACCTGAGAGTTGTTGCTCTATTACTGTACCTGCCTGTTTGTATGAGAGATTAAACCCGATATTACTTCCTTCTAGCGCGTTCTCCATCCTCACCATGTACATCATAAATAGCAGCGGGGATAAAGGGCACCCCTGCCTCAGTCCTTTGTTGATTTGAACTTTCTCCGCGCTTCTCATCCCTTCCCATTCAACGCAAACGGTATTTTCTAGGTAAATCTTTCTCAAAAGCTGTAGACAATCATTACCTAAGCCTTCCCCTTCCAGAATATCCACAAAATGTTGCGGTCTACGTTGTCGTATGTTCCTTTATTGTCCAAAAAGGTCACATACAACGGTCTGCCTTCTGCTTTTGATATTTCGATATACTGAGTAAGAACAAACAAGTTATCATCCAAACGCCTACCTATTCTAAAGCCATTCTGAAGCTCTCCCAAAATGCCATTATTCTCTGCCCATGCTTGAAGCTTTGATTGCCTGCATTGCTAGCCTGTATATTACCGATGTAATGGTCAACGGTCTATACGAGTGAATGCTGTCTTTTTCCCCCTTACCTTTATAAATTAAATTCATTCTACTTTGTCGCCAACTGTCTGGTATTCGTCTATATTTAAATGTTTTTTCCACAGCTTTCACCAGAGCTTCCTTACTGTTTGGTCCCAGTTCATTTATCAGCCTAATGGGAACCTCGTCTAGCCCTGTGGCTGTGCGCTTAGAAATTTTCTCTTCCGCTTTCTTCCAGTTTAAATTTGTCAGCACCAGCTCCTTTTCCACTTGGGTCTCTTTCATGCTCTTTTTTTCATCAAGTACAACCTCGTCATTGCCTTGGAAGGATTCGGCTGTTGCGTTTCGGATGTAATTTATTGCCGCTTCTCCTTCCAGTCTGTTTTCATCTTCGTCTTGGATATGTTGTTTATTGTTGTTGACTTCCTGCCTAATAATTTTATGTGATTCCAAAATATTCTAGGTGCGGCCTTCTTTTTCTCACGTATTTCTGACAACCAACGTTCACTTTCACCTTTTAATTTTGCTTGCACCAGTATTTGAACCATAGACTTTTTCTCCCGGTATATTTCCCACTTACTTGGTTACTTCATCCTGTGCCAACTGCGCCTTCTTTGCCTGCGTGTGCTCTCGAGATGCCTTCTGTCGTTCGGCGATTGCTTCTCGTATCTCCTTGTTCCACCAGCTTTTCGGTATCTTTTTTCCTTTCCAACGAACATGTTGTTTCTCTTTCCGTATTTCTGTTGTTATTACACTTAGAAGCTCACCATATTTCCACTCCTTACTTGGCCACTTGCCAAGTTCTTCTTCAACTCTAGTGACTATATTTGCTATTTGTTCAGCGTTCAAATTTGGACTAGCCATTGTGCTTTCCTTGCTCTCTTTCCCAACTACATATCCCATTTTCAATATGATGCGTTTATGGCCACTCCCTATGCTGCTAAACCCTTCCTCATCGATGACCATTCCTCTCAACTTATCATGAATTCCTTCTGTCATCAGATAGTAATCAATGGTCGATTGCCGGTTTCCCACTTCCCACGTGCTCTGTCCTTCACACTTAGGCCCTGTATTCACGATCACGAGGTTATGTTGCTCGCAAAGGTCTTGCATTGACTTCCCGTTATTGTCGGTGTAGCCATATAAATCCTGTATGTGGGCATTCATGTCACCTAATAGGACAATCTCAGCACCATTCCCGAAACCCTTAATATCAGCGCTTATGCATTCCACTAACTCTTTATTCTTCTCTGTGCAATTTTTCCGGTTCACAAATACGTAACTCCCAGCCAAGTTTCTTTCCCACTCATTGTACCTGATAATCAAAGATGCTCTTGACATTGTGAATTTACTCTTTTCCATTTGGCTCCCTGATGGATGAGCATTCCGACTCCCCCTCCCTTTCTTTCCGACTTAGTTCTGTTGCACCCTTCCAATACATAATTCTCAATAACTGGTGGCTCTTCTGAGTCTCTAAGGTGCGTTTCTGTAACCGCATACACCCCTATTTGTTCTCTATGTAACTGCTCCTCAATCTCTGCCCACTTTTCCTTTCTTCTGCCGCCCTGCATGTTTATGTAGCCTATTGCATGGCGAGCTCTTGTTCTTGATTTCCTCCTTTTTCTGTTATCGACGGCGTTCTCTTCTGACGTTCCCCTAGGGGACTTTCTTCTTTACTACCTACTCTGACCTCCTGAGCGCCCGCGGGCCCCCTAAAAAAGCAACAGCGCCACCCCCAAGTCACCAGCCCAGTTCTCGTGCTAGCCTGTAATTGAAGTGGATCCCATCTCGTTTAAAACCACCACAACTTCTTACTTCCCTGTTTACGTCGAGAACCTCGAAGCCCTTCTCTCGGCTCATTTTCCATATTGCCTCATTGGCAGCCATTGCGGCTCCTTGTACGTGAATGTCACGCACAGGCACCTCCGGCACCGTGCATACCATAATCTGCACTTGAGGGGATAGCTCGCGCAAGTCGTCCACCCCCTTCGCCAAGCGCTGGGCTAGTCCTGGCCCTTTCCTGTTTAGGACGTCATTTAGCCCACCTGCTACTACGACAAGGTTGCGCACGTGGGCATTTTCCGTGAGCTTTTCTTTTGCTCGCTCCATGACAGAACTCAGTGTCCGCCCTGGAAATGGGCCTACCGCCACTCTTTTGTCGCCTTTCCCCCTCTCCACAATTGCTTTTGAGCACCCAGCCATGTTTGAGTCGCCAGCGATAATCACCCTTTAACTCTCTCCTACCTCTCCCTGCTTCCCTGTGTCCTTTTCCGCGTGATTCCGACTCGACAAAGGGCATTGTCCCCTGGGCTCCTGCTTTTTCCGCGTGGCCTTAAGGTAGGTGCCGCTCTTTCCAGCTTCCTGTGGCTGCAGCGTCGCCTCACTCGGGGCGTGTTGCGCTGCTTCACTATAGCTACGCCGATTCACCGCCGGCGAGCTGGCGACCGCTTGCTTTGGCTCCCTGCCTCCCACTTCGCCTGTAGGGTCTACCCTACTTTCTGAGTCTTTGCCACCGCTTTGGTGTCCTGACCCGACATTCTCCGCTGCCCGCGTCTCAAGTGCGTCGAGCCGTTTTTTTCAGTTCGGCACTCCTTTCTTTCTCTTCCTCAAGCTCGGCCACAGTCCTTACTAACTGCGCGGCCTGGGCCGCCTCCACCTTGACGAAATTTTCAACTTTCGCCTGCAGTGCTACCCGCTTCTCCTGCTCCTCCCTCAGGTTTGCCTTAAGCTATTCGAACTTAGCCGCCCAATTCCCTTCCAGTTTTTGGACGGCTTCCCTGACGCCCTCGCACGACCTGCACGTGAAACTAGACCCCTCCGCGTCTGCTAAATTCTTGAATTTAGTCTCGTCGAGGAAGCACCAGCGCAAGCACTCGTCGCACTGCACTTGCTCCCCGTCCCCCGCGGCCTTCACGTTTTTCGATTTCATCGCTAGGCCTACGTCCCTAGGCCCAACGAGCAAGTTCGCCAAATCACTCACGCAAAGCCGACCTCGACCACTATCCCAAACAAAAATAAAGAATTATCACTCCCTACTCCATGTAAGAATCCGAAGACCTAGCTGAAAGAATTAAATAAGCCTATCAAATAGGTCCCTCCTACCACCTAGGCGTAACGGGGGAGCCGCCAGACCTAGACAAAGCCGGTACGTTTACTCACGCGTTTACTACTACTACCAAGAATTCAAGATTTGCGCCCCTACTCCATGCAAAAGAAAACACTTCAAAACACTAGCTAATAAAGATAAAAGAGTACTTAGCTACGAACGAAGTCGCTGAAGCCTCGTGCACAGGATCGCTCTTGACCGCTCGCTCTTCGCGCATCGCGCGAAAAATCTTCGCGCAAAAAATTCAGCATGTTCAGCGCCCCTAGCAGAAAAAGCACGAATTAAAGTATGCGACCAAATTACAGAGCTTCACTTGCGCGCTTACGCTGAAACACACCTCGATAGATTTTTCGCCCTCTGTGGCCATTTGTTGAACTTGAGAGTGTGTGGGGCCTGGTTGCAGCAGCATCGGCGTCGCACGAGAGATGACGTAGAATCTCGCGTCTACAGAGGGCTCGAGCGGCTGGCACACTCCGGCACGGGCTAGCGTTCCGAAAGAGATTATTAAAAGAATGCTACGCTTAGAGATCGAGTGTCGGTTCTTCCTCTCCCGCGAGAGCCCGAGACATCACCGGTCTACGTGGTCGCCCGTCGCCACAACCTAAATAAAGAATTCGAAACCAACAGCCACTAGATTTTACGTTTTTCTTTGAAGTGTAACAAACCTTGTCAAATTTGGTGCAGTGGTTGCCGAGAAAAACGAATTCTCCTTTTACATATATTTAGATTAAATCACCCGAGCTAAAGCTTCCTCTTAAGGGCTGCTTTCTCCACTGTCGTGTCCACGTGTAGAACATAATCCCGAAGATAGTACAATGCCGGACTGACCCCCGGTGGCGGTGAAGCAGGCGTTAAGCACTCCCCATACGTGGACCGATCCCGAAGACAGTGCAATGGCGGGCCGACCCGCGGCGGAGGTACAGTTCGCCATTAAGGGGCCCACATACACAGCTTTGCTGGTCATTCTGTTTCACAGAGTGGAAGGGCACTGAGATTTTTTTCTCATCCGTGTTTGCCCTGCATGCGTCTGCGATGAAAACAAGAAGCAGGTATGCGTGGAAGATCTAAGGAGGCGGCGGCAGGTGGTAGCGCAGAAGTTAGCATGCCCAGCCCCTGCACGTACTTATATCTGCATTGACATGGGTTCGGGGTAGTGATAGCGACCAAAGCTCTCCTTTTTTCTGCACGCTCTAACGATTGTGAAACTAAGGATGCGGTTAGCATGCCCAGCCACTGAATGCATATTGCAGCAGTTACGAGTGGTGGAATCCCGGTGGAACTGATTGTGAAGAAAGCTTCCTTTCTCTGTCCGCTCTCGCGATGGTGAAGCTAAAAATAATGAGGAGGCCTGACGGACACAACGTTGATCGTCACCATAACATAATGGATGGACGACCTGCGGAAAGGGCAAGGCACGCCAAGTCGCCAAGTTCTTAGCACTTCACTTGTCCTATACTAAAGCGTTACAATGGCTAGTATGCCCTCATGGGTATGATCGACCGAACTGCTTCTCACTGCTAACACTGGACTGATAGTAAGAAAATGCTCCGTTCGCAGACACCTCGCTCCACCTAAATTAACAAAACAATATCAGTTTATAAAAGTGCGTGTGCCAATTATCTGGTGTCCTTCTTGTGTGTGTGGATGGCATAAAGGTCCTGGCAATGTAACGGTAGCATCGGTGTTTTTGCTGCAGTTGCACACGAATAAATTTCGCTGAACTGATCGGACAGCGATCTACCAGCCGAGAAGACCAACCCGCAAATTAAAAAAAAAATATCACTGGTGTCAGACCTTTCAATGTACTTTGCGCTTAGCTACCAACTGTAATAATTTTCTTTCTGTGCTCTTATGAAGAGAAAACTCCACATTACTACAATATCAACAACGGTACACAAAATAGACTGGCTTTGCAGCTGTGACCACGCACCGCACTTTTGTACATTTAGCCAATGTAGTATTGGGGCAACAACACGTTTGGGCAAAATGATTAGGTTTTCGGTCAAAGCCCTGTAACAGGCGGGAAGAAATCGTTGTCATGTCCGGTCGAAACATCTGAAATCTTATTTGCTTATATATTTTTATGAAAAATCACTATAACCGTTTATACATTTGCTTCGTATGAGTTTTCTACTAGCTTGCATCCTTAATCTCAAAAATGTATTCTCTTTGCGGGAGAAGGCCTTCGTGAAAAACGACGCAACATAACAGTAAAACATCCAGCAAGGTTCCTATCCATATGATTGGCGAAATTGTGCACTGAGAGCGTGTCGACTAGCCTGCGATTGAAAGTTGAATTATGATCGTTGTAAGCTTGTGTTGCGTCTAGCACGAGCGAGTAGTGTTAGCGATGACATTGGTGTGAAAATGGTCAGCTCCATCTGCGATAAGTTCTTGTGGATCTCCACATTGAACGTCGCAGTCCTCACGATGAGGGCACCCCTGTGACATTATTAGCCCAGTGGGCTGGGAACGCTCGAGTGGTAGCTCACCTTGAGGGGTATTGGCTAACAGTTATTAATGTACGTACTTCGTGATTACGAAAAGGGTGCAAAAACACCACTGGTGTTCTCTAACTATTCGTATACAGGTCACCAAATTTCAATTAGCCCACCACCAAACATTAGGTAGACCCACCCCAAATTTCAAGTTGGCACACCCTCAAATTTAAATTAGCCCACCCCGAAGTTTAAAGTCGGTCACGCCCGATTTTAATTTCGCCCAGCCTTAAACTTCAACTTGGGCCAATCCCAAATTTCAATTGGGCCACCCCTAATTTTCAAGTTGGTCCACCCACGAATTTCAATAAATCGCCCCCAAATTTCGAGTCCACGCACCACACAATTTAGGTTGGCCGACCCCCATAACGCCCCCAAATTCAGATTGGCAGACCCCGAGATTGCCCCCACATTTAGGTAGTACCAGCACCATATGCGGGGGCTCTGTTAATAGTTCATCACTAACAGCGTTTATCACGCTTGTTGAAAACGGTCTACTTACATCTCAGTAATTATTTTTGTTTACTGTCAGTATCACTTTGTTACTACCTTTGTTTTGCATTTTAACACAATTATCTGTCCAACCCAAATCTTGCAGCGTGAACATGATTGTATATTTTTTACTGCTACTCATGTATAAGTTTATTCTGTGTATTAATGTGTATTTCTAAATCGTTATTATTGTCATGTTTGTATGTCATTGTACTTTTTTGAATACCCTTTCTGTTACGATCCCTGACGGGATTAACAGTATTGAATAAATAAATAAATAAAATAAATAAATATCACCCCCAAATACAGATTGGCCCGCCTCCACAAACCACCAAATTTAGATTGGCCCACTCCAATACCACCTGCAAATCTAGGTAGGCCCACCCCCAAATCCGCCTCAAACTAACGCTGGCCCACCACTCGATCACCTCAAATTTAGGTTGGCCCACCGCAAATCACCCACCAATTAAGGTTAGTCCACCCATACATCACCCCCCAATTCAGCTTGGCCCAGCCGCACATCACCCACATGGTTAGGTTAGCCGTACCCATGTCACCCCCAAATTTAAGTTGGCCCACCCCCATATGATCCCCAAATCCGGGTTGGCCCACTCCCATATGATCCCCAAATCTAGGCTGGCCCACCCCCCATATTCCCCCAAACTTAGGCTTACCCATCCCTATATCACCTCAAATTTAGGTTGGGCCACCCCCACATCAGCCTCAAATTCAGCTTGGCTCACTACCATTTCACCCCAAATGTACGTTGGGCCACTCCCACATCACTACCAAATTCAACTTGGCCCATCCCTGTATCACGCCCAAATTTATGCTGATGCTACTTCCAATTCCATGTTGTCCTCCCCAACCCTTTTTATGAAGGCCTATGTATTTATATGGGAAATGCGTCAAGTTTTTTGGCGTTGCAGACACAATTTTGCATGATTTTGCTACCAAATTGCTGGGGTACTCGCCAGTGAATGCTGCGCATTAAAAGCAAATGCACCGAACGAGCGACGCCATATGTTTATTATAAATGCTGACGGCTAGCCATGCTAGATTCTCTGTAGAGCGACCGGGTCAGACACAGCACGGGACATTTATTCAAGTGATTTTTTTTTGCGGCCACACCTACGGATTCATACCACTTGGCTGTAGGGAACACAAAAAGTAGCTATCAATCCAGACGCTGCACATCTTCTCCTAGCTGGTGCATTTCTGATTTGGATGAATCTTTAGAAATAATTAACGTTCGGGCAGCGACTCAGCTTAGCAGACCCTTTGTTCCACACGAATGTTGCATAGGAATGACACTGGCCACCGTGTGGCATTGTGGCCCAGGTGGACCTGATTCGCTCGTAGTGTGTGCCATTAAGGACAGCCGCAAGTCGAAGAAAACGGACCTTCCAGAAGAACGCAATATGAATAGTAATTTTGTTCTCCCGGGGTCCATGCTTCAAAGCGGCAAGGTTTCTTTTTTGCATAACACAAACCTATGCGCAAGCTTCTAGTTATCATGTCCAATGAATAAAATCTTCATAAAAGCGATGACTTAACAAATGAACACGATACTGCTACATTTTAGGGAGGAAAGATAGAAAACATATTTCAAGAGCACCACTGGAAAACCAGAACTGAAAGAAAATCTTGAGTTTTGTGTTTTCGCCATCTAGTGGGAGATTATAAAACTAAGCCCTATGCGGCTTTAAAAAAAACTGCGCTGCTGTAAAACTAGAACCGAAATCAAATTTTGGGTTTCGTGTGTCTGCCATCTAGTGAGAGACTACAAAACTAGGTCGTATGCGGCCTAAAAAAGAAAAGTGCGAAGCGGGAATTCAACCGCTGCACCGTGAGGCGAGACTGAATGTGCGTGCGATTCTACCACTCGGCCACGGCTTCCGAGGCTTCGCCAAGTGGTACGTTCATGTTTTTATAGATACCACGCAAATTTTCATCACAGTATTACAAAAAACGCTTTTGGGAACAGTGTTACGCTATATGTGGAGAGTCGAGATAAGCATCAATCGAAAGCTGAGTCTCCGGACTACATCCGCTGCACTGGGTGTTACGTTAGACGCCGTAGTTTTATCACAGACACCGTTCTCGCCTTGAAAATTGAGTACATATTTTCGTCGTTTCCATAGGCTTCCATTGCTAAATCTTTAACTGCTGTGGGAACAAAATTCTTACGTGCCATAGCGTGATCACTGAATTTGGCTCGTGTGGATTGTCTTCCAGAACACGTCTGTCACCTGCCTTTTTCAAAAATTGACCTGCAGCTTTTGTTATTCGCGAAAAACCCGCTCGTTCCATTGAAAACGCGCTAGCTTCATGCCGGGGCCGCTTGGGGCGCTAGTTGGTACGTGTCCAGGAAAGCTGGATATGGACTTTATGGATGTATGGTACCACTACAGGCCACTCTTTTTTCTTCGGCTCTACCCTGCTTACCCCAGCCTTCAACTCCTTCAAAAGCGTTTCTGCCACAGGGACCAAGACCGACTCAGGGAAGCCAGCTGCAACGAGCCTGCCCAGTTGGTTGTCAAAACTTCCTTGCATCTCATGCACACACGACTTCCGGAGCGATGACTCCAGCCAGAGGTTGGCGATGCCTCTTTTTACTACCTTTGAGTGGGCCGAATTGTACGTCAGGAGGCCTTTTCGCGCACGAGGGGAGTAAGCCCAACAAATGTGTCTCGGTTTTTCGAGACGAGCATATGAAAGGCATCGTCGAAAATGCCCTTCATGATGTGACGTACCTTGTCCGCCTCCGCCATCGTCGGTTTGACACGCCGGCAGAGGTCGACGACGTCATCTATGTAGCTGGCGAACGTTTCCCCAATTTGCTAGGATAGGCTTCGTAGGCGTTGTTCAGCGCGAAGTTTGCGCACGCCAAGGCGGCCTAAAACTTCTGCGATGCCGGTTTTGAAGCTACCCTCATGCGGAGATTGGCTTCGTGGTTTTTTAACCACAGCTTGGCGGCGCCCGATAAATAGAAGATCAGGTTGCCGAGCTTTAGGGGATCGTCCCATTTGTTGGTGTTGCTGGCGCGTCCATACGTTCCAGCCAATCTTCAAAGTATTTCTCATCGGTGCCGCTGAAAATATCAGGATCCCGCTGACGCTGGGCACCGGCACATACGATGGCTGGAGTAACCGGAGGGGATGTCGGGCTGGGGTCGTCAGGCGTGACGGATGGCAGAGTTCGGGTGCGTGATTCTAGGTTGGGGAAAATCGTAGCACCTCCACGAGAATCTAATAGGAATACAGCAAAAGACAGCAGCAGGCAGCGTGTCTCAACCACAGCAGCTCAGGCAATCTCGAGCTCGCGCCTCCCGGGCGACTGGCAATGTGGCTGCGGCGCCGGGCATTCCACTACAATATATATATATATATATATGGTTAAGAACGGCCTGCTGACGTGCAAGTTTTTCCTGCCAGTTGCGACAGCAGCGGCAACCTTGTCTCGGAACACCACCGTTACGCTCTAGCCTCGTGGCCATTGTGACTAAACGGACTCGGCGGACCAACTATTGTTACTGAGCCTGCGGGAACGTCTACTGAGACCCCTTCCCACGCACCGACCAAGACGCAAGACAGTGGGCAGCCGGCGGGCGCGCTGCGGGGGTCAGCTCGGGGAATAAAAGCCCCTACTGTGCCTGGTCGTCTGCCCTACGGTGCCTCGTCACCTCGCCTACGGTGCCTCGTCAACTCGCCTACTGAGCCTGGACGGCCGTTTCCATCACCTGGGTATCGGGGGAGGACCAAGTGTTTATAAACCGCTGTTGTGCGGCTGCTCAGGACACTCTCTCTCAAGCAGTCATGTTAGACTGATGTACTTTCTCTCGCAGTCATGCTAGACTGATGAAGATACTGTAAATAAACCCATATTCCTCGTCCTCGATGAGAAGCAGTCCTTCCCTTCATCAACGCCCTCAGCGTGGATAAGTTGGACGACGGCATGGGCCAGCTACCTTCTAATTCATGCTCGACTCCAATCTTGACGACTGGTTACGAGCGATGGGATTGAGCCCCCAATGCTGACAACTGGCTGACAGCGGTAAAATGGACTTTGCGACGTGGTGGTGTGTCTGCGGTGAGTGCTTGGTTCTTGCTTTTACTCTCTAGGCTTCATTTTGTGGTTGTTCTCTTTAGAACAGTAGGGAAGCTACATTGTTGAGTGTTAGCTAGGTTGTGTTTTCCTAGCTAGATTTAGCGAGCAGGACCAAGACAGTAAAGCAGCAATCATGGAGCTAAGGACATTGCTGAGAGACGAATTGTTGATTGTTGGTGAGAAACTGGGCCTAGATGTACGCAAGGAAATGCTAAAATCCTAATTACTGAAGCTAATTTCCGAACAGGCCAGTGAGGAAGAAATTGAAATGTTGGAACTTCGGAAAAAAAGAGAAGAACGAGACAGGGAGAGAGAGGAACGCAACTTAAGAAAAATGCAATTGGAACTTGAAAGCAAACGTTTGGAGTTGCCTCAAGGAAGTGAAGGGGCTCTGAGACGATCACGTGAGGCAGAATCATACTGCATGGATAGGCTATTAAAGGCATTTGAGGTTGGGACCCACTTAGGCTTGTTCCTAGGCAATTCTGAAAGGACTTGTGAGAAGATGAACTTTGGTCCGAGTACATGGCCACAGCGGTTTCTGTCTATATTGTCGTGTGAGGCAGCGGAAGTAATCGCTAGACTGAGTGCACAGGATGCATATGATTATGAAAAAGTTAAGGCTAGTCTCCTGAAGAAATACCGCCTTTCAGTCGAAGCTTTTCGGCAAAGGTTTAGGAGCACAGGCAAGAAAGATAGCGAGGGGTATCCGGAGTTTGCATACGGCTTAAAGGCCAACCTAGTCGAGTGGCTGAAAAGCGCGGAAGCGTACGACAGCAGCGACATGATCATTGAATGCATGTGTCAAGAGCAGTTTTACAAAAGCATCCCTCAAGCTGTGAAACTGTGGGTGCAAGACAGAAGGAACGTAAACACAGTGGAAAGGGCGGCTGAGTTAGCCGAAGAGTACGCAACGCGTAGAAAGTTGAACGCCGAGGACGCAAATTGGGACGGTCGAAATAGACCGCGGAAACCATTTCCGTTTAAAAAGGGTTCGCAGACTAGACGATCGGAGCCTGTAGAAGTGGAGGAAAAGCCCGCAGAAAAGAGCCAGGACAAACCTAACGGGGAAACCGTACAAAAAGAGCAGAAAAGAAAATTCGAATCTTTAAGCCGATCCGCTGCTATAAGTGCCACAAACTGGGACATATCGCTGTGAACTGCGGAAAGCCTAGCGTAGTTTTCTAATACGTGGATAAAAAAGACGAGAATATTGAACTTTTAAGCCCCTATCTTAACGACCTGCAAGTTAGTGGCAAACTATGCCGAATGCTAAGAGACAGTGCCGCCACGATGGACATTGTCCATCCGTCTTACGTGACGGTAGATGACTTCACCGGAGAAGTAGCATGGATCAAACAGGTTGCAGAAGAAAGCGTGTGTCTGCCCATGGCCAAAGTCAAAATCAGTGGACCATTCGGGGAGCTAGAGACTGAGGCTGGAGTTTCTAAATTTTTGTCACTGCAGTACCCTTACATCTTTTCGAATCGTTCGAATCAGTTACTGTGCGACAAAGGGCTTAAATTGCGAGAGGGCGTAGTAAAATCATTGACGCGAGGCCAAGTTCGTAAGATCGCGTCGCTTTCGCCTGAAAATGCACAAGCTGCTCCAGTGGAAGCAGAAAAGGGGATAACTTCAATAACCGAATCCAAGCTAGGCTCGAAGGACGAAAAAACGGTCGAAGAAAGCCCGCCAGCTGACCAGCTCAGTGAGAGCGGATCGCCAGGGTGTCAAAGTTCACCCCTGCAGGAAGAGCCCGCTGATGCAATCGCAAGCGAGACAGGGTCGTTACTATCACCGGCCTCAAAGAACTTTGATCAGCTCTTACGTGTGGACAGAGAGTCACTGGCAGCCCAGCAAAAGAATTATGACAGCTTAGCTAAATTACCCCGCACAGCTAAAGAAGGCATTGCTAGGTGCAACGTGACGATACAAGAGAGAGGAGGATTGTTTTATCGGCACTACAGAGATCGAAAGGGTAGGATTTTAGATCAGTTCTGTACCTAGTCAGAACTAGGTACAGGGAGAACCTTCTGAGTCTCTGTCATGGAAATGGGAGGTTGGGCCACGTGGGCTTAAACAAATCAAAGGAAAGATTGCTTATGGAATACTATTGGCCTGACTGTTTCAAAGACGTAGAAAACTTTGTAAGATCATGCGACGCCTGCCAGCGCTCGGGTAAACAAGGAGAGACATGGAAATCTCCACTAAAGGTAGAGCCCTTAATAACAGAGCCTTTCAGACGACTTGTAATAGACACAGTAAGGCCTCTACCAAAAACAAAATCGGGTTAAAGGTACTTGTTTACCATGCTGAGTCCGGCTACAAAGTTTCCAGAAGCAATCCCTCTGAAAGAGCTCAGCTCCACCAAAGTAGTAGACGCGCTTTTGACAGTGTTTGCACGAGTTGGGTTTCCAGCCGAAATTCAGGCGGATCAAGGGTCAGTATTCACCACTGCAGTGACTTCCACATTCTCGCAAAAGTGCGGGGTAAAGTTAATACACAGTTCCGTCTATCACCCTCAGTCAAACAGTGTAGAGAGGTGGCATTCACTGCTAAGCGAGTTTTGCGTGCGCTCTGTTACGAGCACAAGGAGGAATGGGAGATCTGTCTGCCAGCAACTTTGTTTGCTTTACGAACTGTTCCACATGAAGCGACAGGGTTCTCGTCAGCAGAACTAGTGTATGGGAGGACACTCCGTTCTCCACTAAGAATGTTAAGAGAGATGTGGGAGGAAAGAGGAGAGAGTCCTACAGTGGCTGAATACGTGCTAAATCTGCTGGAGCGGCTAAGCGCAACCCAAAAACTAGTCGGAAAGAACATGGGAATAGCTCCAAAGAACGCCAAATTCTATTACCACAAGAATGCGAGGCTTAGTATATCTAACGCCGGAGACCAGGTAATGATCCTCAAACCTTCAAGAAAGAACAAGCTTGAAGTTCACTGGGACGGGCCCGTTAAAGTGTTGCACAAGCATTTAGATACTGACTATGCTCTGAAAATGCCCGGTCGCAGGAAAAAGGTGAAGATATATCACTGCAATTTGATAAAGCCATATGCGGAGCGGAGCGGAGTCGTTAACTATACCATCAAAGAGCAGGAGGGCACTAGTACCAAGTTTAAGGAGTATAAGGCGACCTCCAACTCTGAAATCGGCCTAGAAGAAGTAGTAAAACATTCGGTAAGCTCGCACGCTCTAAGACCCGAGCAGCTAGATGAGCTAAAAGAGGTGTTAGGGGAATATCTGCACAGATTCAGCGATCGGCCGGGTAGAACCGAACTAATAACGCATGAAATAGAGCTGACATCAACCGAACCCGTAGGATCAAAGCCTTACAGGGTGTCTCAAAGATAGAGAGAAATTATGGAGGCAGAGATACAGCGCATGCAAGAGTTTGGAGTTATTGAGCCCGCTGATAGTGACTACACGTCACCGCTAATACTGGTAGAAACCCCTAACAAGGACCCTCGTCCGTGTGTTGACTATAGGAAGTTAAATGCCATCACTAGAGATCAGCTGTACCCGATACCCAACATTGACGAACGAATTGAAAGAGTTAGCGCTGCGAAATACATTTCAACTATAGATTTAGTGGGGGGTACTGGCAAGTTCCCCTTTCAGAAAGTGCCAGCCGCTATGCCGCATTCATCTCACCTGTAGGCACTTTTCGCCCTCTCGCACTCAGCTTCGGGCTGAAGAACGCGCCGTTTAGCTTCTCTAAGTTAATGGATATTGTCCAAAGGACTTGCAGGAGTTCGCCTTGCCATATCTTGAAGATGTAGCAATTTTTTCGGACAGCTGGGAACAACACGTATCGCACCTCAAATAGGTGTTCTCACGGTTGACGGAAGCCGGCTTAACGATGAAAGCGGAAAAGTGTACATTTGGTTGTTCACACGTTACTTATCTGGGCCATGTTGTCGGCCAGGGCACGAGACGGCCGGCCGAGCTGAACATAGCTACGATTGGAGAATTTTCTCAGCCACGCACGAAAATAGACCTTCGTTCAATTTTGGGTCTTGCGGGGTAATATCGACGGTACATTCCGAATTACTCGCAAATGGCAAGTCCATTAACGGACGCCCTCCGAAAGGGAGCACCGAGTAGCGTACACTGGGATATGGACAAAGAGAACGCTTTCCAAAGTTTCAAAACGCTATTGGTTTCTCGTCCTGTGCTTCGCGCGCCAGACTACCCAAAGGAATTCATAGTTCAATGCGACGCAAGCGACAGAGGTATGGGCGTGTTACTTAGTCAGGTCGGCGACGATAACGAGGAGCATCCTATCCTCTATGCCAGCCGTAAACTAAATGTAAGGGAGTAAGCCTACAGTGCTTCAGATAAGGAATGCGCTTGTTTAGTTTGGGCCGCCCAGAAGTTGTCGTGTTACTTGTACGGAGCGAAGTTCATCTTCGAGACCAACCACTGTCCTCTGACGTGGCTAAATCAAATGTCACACAAAAATAGCCGCTTGCTCCGATGGAGCCTCACTCTCCAAGAGTACAACTTCTCCGTTAGATATAAAAAGGGAAAGTTGACTAGCAATACGGATGCTCTCAGCAGGCTAATTTCAATTCCGCGTTTTAGGGTCCCGCCTAAATTTTACGGTTATTATTGTTAATTTCGTTAGGCCAAGAAGATCCCTCTCATTTAGCAGGATTCCCTCCATGATTGCTGAACTTGTCAGCACGAAATAGCTTCAACAAATGGTATAGCGAAATGCAGCATTTTTTGTTTCTGCACTTATGTTTTCTTTGAATTAAGACGGCAAGATGGGCGAGTTGGTGATTGAACATGTTCCTATGGGTGGGCAGCGAAACCCGGACCAAGGACGAGAGGCAGCTTGAAGCCTAGCGGGTCTAAAGTGAGAGCCAAGGTACGTCATCTCAGCGCAGAGCCGTGTTGTGGGGTTCGTTTTGCAGTTGCCTGTCCTTGTTGGATGTTTTGGGGCGGTGACATTATTACACAAGTGGTCGCTACTTACAAATGGTCACTGCATCACCCCCTGGCCACCAGTCCTTCTCATCCTGCCCAGCGGTTGACAGCACTGGACAGTCGAGATTTTCCGGGCCATGGAGGCGCTGTTAAGAACAGCCCGATGACGTGCAAGTTTTGCCTGCCAGTTGCGACAGCAGCGGTAACCTTGTCTCGGAACGCCACCGTTACGCTCTTGCCTCGTCGCCATTGTGACTAACCGGGCTTGGCGGACCAACTATTGTTACTGAGCCCGCGGGAACGTCTACTGAGACCCCTTCTACGCGCCGACCAAGACGCAAGACAATGGGCAGCCGGCCGGCGCACTGAGGGGGTCAGCTCGGGGAATAAAATGCCCCTACGGTGCCTGGTCGTCTCCCCTACGGTGCCTCGTCAACTCGCCTACGGTGCCTCGTCAACACGCCTACGGTGCCTCGTCAACTCCCCTACGGTGCCTGGACGGCCGTTTCCGTGACCTGGGTATCGGGGGAGGACCGAGTGTTTATAAAACGTTGTTGTGCGGCTGCTCAGGACACTCTCTCTCAAGAAGTCATCTTAGACTGATGTACTTTCTCAAGCAGTCATGCTAGACTGATGTAGATACTGTAAATAAATCGATATTCCTCTTCCTCGATGAGAAGCAGTCCTTCCCTTCATCAACGTCCTCAGCGTGGATAAGTTGGACGAAGGCATGGGCCAGCTACCTTCTAATTCATGCCCGACTCCAATCTTGACAACTGATTACGAGCGATGGGATTGAGCCCCCAATCCTGACAATATATATATATCAGCAAAACAAGTGCGTAGTTGAAAGCGTCATCTAAAAATGACAAACACAGTATCTTTTGCAGACAAAAACCACTGAAAATATTTCATCGCCGAATCCCTAAATTTTAGTATTACTCACAAATCATACGACTGTCACAGATCATATATATATATATATATATATATATATATATATATATATATATATATATATATATATATATATATATATATATATTTATCCTTGAATGAATGTGTGTGGTTTAGTGGCGCAAGGGCTAGGTATGGCCAAAGAGCGCCAAGACAGTGTTAGTGATTTCGCGGTGAAATGATGTGTACTGTGAAGATGTGACTTGGCTGTAAAGTGGCCTGAAAATAGTCACTGTAAAGTGCGTAAAATCTACGTGCTGTAAAATTATGGCGATGACTAATGACGAATACTATGAACATTAAAATCCATCGTAGAAGAATGATGCAAAATAGAAGATATATAAGATGGTAAAATTACTTGGAGCACTGCTGCCTCGCCAGAGCCCTTGAATCACAAGGGCCTAGAGGCATGTGCTATATGAAAGAGCTATCACAGCGACATCCTCTGAAGAGAGCACCCGCTACGAACATGTGGGGCTAAAAACATGCAAAACAACATCGTTCAGAAAACTTAGGACTGCACTGGCGTCAAATAAAGGTTCTGGGCCGAGTAGCATTACGGGATGTAGGGGGATGTGCTGCCGGTATGCTAGGGAAAAATGTTTCCTTCTTTCAGATTCGGCTGCCCGACACACCAGGAGGACGTGGAGGACGGTCAGCCTCTCCCCGCATCTACCGAAGGTTGGAGGATCATTTTCATTGAGTAGAAAGTTATGCGTGCCAAATGTGTGTCCTATTCTGAGGCGACAGAATAGGACATCTGTTCGCCGTGATTTTGTTACGGAGGGCCAAGAACCTAACTGTGGCTTTATCACGTGCAGTTTCTTATTTACTTCTGCGTCCCATATACGTTGCCAGTGGTTTCGCAGTTTTCTTCTTAAGAAAGGCTTCAGGTCTGTTACAGGGACCGAAGCACCAGGACTAACTGCATGCAATGAAGTTGATGTGGCCATCTGGTCCTCTAGTACGTTTCCCTAGATGCCCCTATGTCCAGGCACCCAGCATATAATCGCATGTTGGTTAGATATATATGCTTTACACAGTACGGAGTATAGTTCATTAATTACCGCATTTTTGTGGTTACAGAAAGACATCAAGGCCTTCACAACACTAAGGGAGTCCGTATATATAACTGATTTCTGGAGTTTTGATTTATTTATATGCTTTACGAAAGACAGCAGTACGTAAGCCTCAGCCGTAAAGATACTAGTTTCCGGATGCAGTACATCGGCTTCCGAGAAGGATGGACCGACGGCTGCATAGGACACCCCGTCGTGTGACTTCGATGCGTCTGTGTAGAACTGCGTGCAGGAGTATATGTGCTGAAGTTCCCGGAAATGCATCTGGATTTCAATCTCTGGAGCGTGTTCTGTAACTTGCATGAAAGACATATCGCATTGTACCAGCTGCCACTCCCAAGGAGGTAGCAGCTTGGCTGGATGCATTGGGCGAAGCTCGAGGAGTGGAACATGCATTTCATGACTAAGCTCCCTCACTCGCAGCGAGAAAGGCTGTCTTACTGAGGGACGATTTTGAAAGAGTGTAGCATATGTCATCTCGTTAACAGTATTATAACACGGATGTTGAGGATTAGAGTGGACTTTCAGAAAATATGTTTGGCTGATGTATGTTCTCTGGATATGAAGTGACCACTCATTCGATTCTGCATATAAACTTTCAACGGGACTTGTCCTGAAAGCGCCCGTGGCTAAGCGGATACCTAGATGGTGAACAGGGTCTAGCATCTTTAGCGCACTCGGGGTGTCAGAATGATAGATCACGGCACCATAATCTAATCGTGAACGAATCCGGCTCTTATAGAGATTAATTAAGCACTTCCCGTCACTACCCCACGTAGTCTGGGATAGAAGTTTCCTTAGGTTGATTGTTTTCAGACATTTTCTTTAAGTTGTTTAATGTGGGGGACGAAAGTGAGTCTATAGTCAAGTATAACACCTAGAAATTTGTGTTCTTTGTTTTCGGGTATCTGTTGTCCACATAGTTCTAAGCAAGGATCTGGGATCAGGCCTCTGTTTCTTGTAAAAAGAAGTCAAGAAATTTTGTTAGGATTGATCTTAAAACCATTTTTGTCTACCCACATCGACACTTTGTTCAGGCCATGCTGTACCTGTTTCTCGCAGACTGCAAGGTTACAAGATTTGAAAGCTATTTGAATGTCATCCACGTAGACAGAGTAAAAGGTGGCCGGCGGTAATGAAGCACGAAGCGTGTTCATCTTCACGATAAAGAGCGTGCAGCTCAGCACGCCTCCTTGGGGTACACCCGTTTCTTGCATAAAAGGACGTGAGAGTGCATTGCCGACTTTTACCCGGAAGGTACGATTGGACAGATAGCTTTCTATTATGTTAACCAAATTACCGTGGATGTCCATTTCTGACAGGTCTCTTAAGATTCCGTAACGCCACATACGCCTTTTCTATATCGAGAAATATCGATAGCAAGAACTGTTTATGTATAAATCCGTCCCCGATATTCCCTTCAACAGGTACGAGATGATCGGTTGTGGAGCGCCCTTCTCGGAAGCCGCACTTATAAGGATCAAGCATTTTGCTCTGTTCAAGGAAATGATTGAGTCGCTGATTTATCCTTTCTTCAAACACCTTACAAATGCAGCTTGTGAGGGCTATCGGGCGGTAACTTGCCGCTGAGGAAGGGTCTTTGCCTTGTTTCAAAAAAGGGACCACAATGGCTTCCTTCCATGTGGTTGGAAGGTACCCTGCATCCCAGATGGTGTTGAAAAGTGTGAGTAGTGTAACTTGCGTGTCATTGTGTAAGTTTTTGAGCATTTCATACATGATTCTATCAGATCCTGGTGCGGACCTCTTGCATGCGCTCAAGGCAGCTCTGAATTCGGCAATACTAAAAGGACTGTTGTAAGGCTCGTTCTCTCGACATTTTCTTGTTAATGGCTTACATTCTTCTATTTGTTTATATTTCAGGAAGGATTGTGAATGATGATTTGAACTTGATACGCTCTCAAAGTGCTCACCAAGTGAGTCTGCCTGATCTTGCAGTGTATCACCCTGTGTATTTACTAGAGGGAGTGAATATGCTTGTCGCCCTCTAATTCTATTTACCCTGTTCCAGACTTTGGCCTCATCTGTAAACGAGTTAATACTCGATGAATACTTCTGCCAGCTTTCTCCTCTGGCCTGTCGGCGGGTTCTCCTACCTTGGGACTTTACTTTTTTAAAGTTGATAAGATTTTCCGCTGTGGACGAAGCGCGTAGCAACCCCCACGCTTTGTTCTGATTCCTACGTGCCATTCTGCATTCATCGTTCCACCACGGGACATGCCGTTTGCATGCCGAGCCACTTACTTCACGTATGCATTTAGATGCGGCATCTATTATGAAGGCTGTGAAGTACTCCACAGCAGCATCGATTTCTAAAGAAGACATGTCATTCCATGATATACTAGTTAAGTTTCGGAATTTCTCCCAGCCTGCTGTGTCAATCTTCCACCTGGGAGCCTGCGGTGGATATTCGTTTTCTTTAAGCGTTCTTAATAGTATGGGGAAGTGGTCACTTCCGTAAGGATTGTTCGTAACTTCCCATTCGTGTTCAGGCAGTATGGACGGGGAAACTATGCTCAGATCAATTGAAGAAAAGGTATTGTTTGCAAGACAGTAATAAGTGGGTTTCTTCTTATTCAGAAGGCACGCACCAGAAGAAAAAAGGAACTGTTCAACAAGACGACCTCGCGCATTTATACGAATCGCCCCACAGGGAGCTGTGCGCATTGAAATCGCCAAGAACAACATAAGGTTCCGACAATTGATCTATAAAGGATTGGAATACATGTTTCGTTAATTTGTAGTGCGGGGGTACGTAAAGAGATCTAATGGTGATGAGTTTGTTTAAGCGAACAGCTCGAACCGCCACTGCTTCAAGGGGCGTTTGTAGCTGTAAATGCTGACAGGAAATATTTTTATGAATAAAAATGGCAACACCACCTGATGATACGACAGCATCATCGCGATCTTTGCGGAACTTGACATACGGTCGGAGAAAGTTTGTGTGTTGTGGCTTTAAGTGTGTTTCCAGTAGACACAGCACCTTTGGATTGTGTTTTTGGATAAGCTCTTGCACGTAATCAAGGTTCCTAAGAAGACCTCTGACGTTCCATTGAATAATTTGTGTATCCATATTGAAAGTAAATGAGTGCCGTGTGTATGAAAACGGAGGTGATGCCTTAGGTTACAGAGCTCTTTCGAGGCCCTGTAACGGGAGTTGTGCCCTTTCTGGAGCCTTCGAGGGAGCCTCGCCGCTCCTTAGGCGTTTGGTGCGCCTTGAGGACAGGTGTAGTGTCCCTTGCCTCTTGTGAGGCGCCGGACACGTGCTCTTCCGAGTGAGAAGTTACAAGAGAGAGTCCTGCCTTGGAGGGCAAGACCCCTGCGCCCACCAGCTCGGAGGTCGATGGGGCACCCTGCGGGATTTGGCTGCGCTGGCTGTTGCCAGCGCTGGAAGAGGCCGGGCAGGTTGGGGCAGCCTCGGCTGCGCCCACCTTCGAGGTCGATGGTCCCCTCTGCTGTGTTTACGGAGCAGCGCTAGCTGCAACCGCCACGGGGGCAGATGGCGTAACTGCCGACTCACTGCCTGTGGGTCGGACAGCCGCCGGAGGCCGTTGTGACGCTGCCCCCTTACGCGCCACATCGGCAAAGCTGGTCTTAGACAGGTATGACACCCACCTACGTGCCTCTTTAAAAGATATGTTTCCTTTGACTTTGATTGTCACAATCTCCTTTTCTCTTTTCCATGACGGGCAGTACCGCGAGTATGCGGCATGCTCGCCATCACAGTTGACACAATGTGTTCTGGCATGTTTCGGAGGAATGTCCATTGTCACTGCACTTGGCACATGTCAGCCGGCCTCGACAGTTCTGTGAACTGTGGCCGAACCTTTGGCACTAAAGCATCTAAGAGGATGGGGCACGTATGGCCTAACACGAAGTTTGATATAACCGGCCTCGATGGACTCGGGGAGGACACTTGAACCGAAAGTGAGTATCAGGTGTTTCGTTTGGATTTCTTTTCCATCTCGTCTCATCTTAATTCTTTTGGCATTTATAGCATTCTGTTCACTGAAGCCCTCCAAGAGCTCAGCCTCAGTGAGCTCCAGCAAATCATCGTCCGAGACAACGCCGCGGGAGGTATTCATCGTGCGGTGCGGGGTTACTACTACTTGGGTCACTCCAAATTATACTAGCTGAGGCAGTTTCTCAAATTGCTTCTGATCGCGGAGCTCCAAGAGGAGGTCACCGCTAGCCATCCTCGACACCTTATATCCTTTACCAAAAACTTCGGTAAGAGACTTAGATACAAGGAACGGGGAGATTGTTCGCACTTGTTTAGCTGGTTTTTCTGCGTGGCTCACATGAAAACGAGGAAAATTGCGGACTTGGCGTCCGAAAAACTGGAAGACCTCTTCAATGCGCCCTCGTGTCTGAGGGCGATCAGGGAGTTTAGGAAAAGCGTTTTCCATAAGTAAAGTTTAGTTTTCGGTCGCGATGCCGACCACCCACCATGGAGCCCAACAGGGGGACGTGACAGGAGTTCCTGCTAGAGAAACCCTGCCAACACCAGCCGTACATCGCTGCTATAACCAAATACAGCATAACCAAGGCAAGCTAGCTACATAAGGTTAACCCTTGCCGCCGGGAACTAGGCTGGTTCAGATGAAATTAATTCCAAAGTACTCAAGTGTACCGAACTTCATCAATTCATCAATTATTCTGTCTAGGATATTCCAACAATCATTACACTGCTCATCACCACCAAGCGACTGGAAGGTGGTTGCTGTTTAGAAATCAGGTAACACACATTGTCCCGAAAACTACCGTCCCATATCACTAACCAGCATTCCCTGTAACATTCTGGAGCACATAATATATTCCCACATAGTTGATTTTCTTGAGACGAACTCTTTTTAACAGTCAGCATGGCTTTAGGAAATCCTTCTCCTGCGAAACGCAACTAGCTTGCTTTACTAACGACCTCTTTTCTAACACTGACTTAGGATTTGACAACGATTGCATCTTTATCGATTTTGCTAAAGCCTTCAATACCGTATCCCATAACCTTCTAATCTATAAACTTAGTCTTCTTAACATTGACCCGCTAGTACAGGACTGGATTAAAAACTTTCTTGCTGATAGAACACAATACGTAATCGCGAACATTTCGTTTTCTGCGCCCCTCGCGGTAAGGTCAGGAGTGCCGCAAGGGTCGGTTCTCGGTCCTCTACTTTTTCTAATCTATAATTATTATCTTGCTTCCTGTGTGAAATTTTCAACTATTAGGCTTTTTGCTGATGACTGCGTTATATATCATAAAATTACTTACCTTAATGATTCTCGTAAGCTTCAAGAAGACATTAATAACGTTCTGTTCTGGTGTAACAAGGGGTCTATGAAGCTTAACTTAAGCAAATGTAAATGCATGCGGGTATCACAGCGTACCAATACTACTGATCTGCATACATATTTCCTAAATAATAGCCCTCTCTCAGTTGTCTCGTCGTACAAATACCTTGGACTAAACATCACCAGCAACCTTTCCTGGCACATGCATGTCGACATTATATGTAGCAATGCCAATTGCCTGTCGGGCTATTTGCACCGAAACTTCTCATCCGCACCATCGTCACTGAAACTAACACTCTACAAAATATTAGTTCGCTCCACACTAGAATACGCATGAGCCATATGGGACCCGGCTAACATTACACTCATAAACAGCATAGAAGCCATTCAAAATTGTGCAGCGTGTTTCATTTTATCAAACTACTCCCGACATGCTAGCGTTACCTCAATGAAGACAACACTTAACTTGCCAGAACTTTCTTTCCGTCGTAGATGCTTCCGCCTTTCGCTATTCCATAAAATCTACCACCAGAACCCAAAGAGGTGTGTTGCCTTCGCCGAGGGACCTTAAAGGTCCGAACACCCGGCATCGGCTCAACCTCAAGGATCCCCCTTTCCCCAGACACGGCTAAGCCGCGCACGGCTACACGCGGCAGGGTCCAACCCTCGTGTGCTCGGGTACGTGATGTCGCAACACACCAGACGCCTGCTGACGCAGACGCCCCTGCGGGGATATGTATCCTTTAGATTATTGTTATACACGTTTGATTAATCTTCATGCTACTTTCACAAGGATCATACAAATTAGCAACGTAGCAACGTTACGAACAATGAGATTTTGCAGAATGCGCTGGTGAAGTCAAAACTGAAACTACGGGTGATACGGGTGACTACTTGGCGTACTAACACATGTGCACAGGTTCGGTCCATGTCGCCTTGGCCCCGCTGTCACAGAAAGTTGTCGCCAGGTTTATAGCTCATCTCCACGCAGCCCAGTGTCATTATTAAAGTTATCAAACCTCATCAGACCAGTATAAACCTTTATAAACCTTAGTTATTTACTTATCATACACTCAGGGCCATTGCGGTATTATAGAGGGGAGTGGTTACAAGAAATAAATTAAACAAACAGGAGTTACTAGTGCAGCGAATTATATATATATATATATATATATATATATATGTGTGTGCCAAACTATTTCACAAATGGCACTTTAGCCATGGCGTTTGTGAGTACAGGTTGAACAATGTGAAGAAAAAGGTTCCTAGTGATACAGTGATACAGTAGCTATGGCATTCTTGAATAATTGGTGATCTGTGATGCTGGCCATCGAACCGGCAAGACGATTCCACTCATTGGAAGTGCGTGGTACAAATGACTGCAAAAAAGCGTTGGACCTGCATAATGAAATGCCGACCTTATGAATGTGATCTAGTCTGGGCGATATTTATTTATTTATTTATTTATTTATTTATTTATTTATTTATTTATTTATTTATTTATTCAGTACCCACAGGCACCAGAAGGCATTACAGTGGGGGAGAAGGTTTTACAGAACAGTTATAAACTTACACAAAAGATTTTTTTACCCGACGTGAGAAAAAACAACAAAAGTTCAACAGAACTTACAGAATTGTCAAAACACGGTAAGTTATACATGGGCAATTCAATCTAAAGGTAAAAGAAACGGGCTAGTTGAGTAACTTAAACAGGGCAAAAAATGCATCATTTGACACGATGTTGACGACACTGGCAGGTAACCTATTCCATTCTTGTATAGTTCTTGGCAAAAATGTTTTCTTATACAGTTCTGTCTTGCATGGAACTTCTCGTACCTTTAGCGCATGATACACGCGTTGTGATCGGTAATGAGGCGGCATTATATACTTGCCCCTTTCTATACCAATTGTACCGTAGAATATGGAATGAAAAAACTTCAGTCGCAGCCTTCTGCGTCGTACCTCCAAGGTATCCCATTTAAACTCTTCCTTAGCACTCGTAACGCTGAAATTAGCTTTATATCGACCTGACACGTACCGCACACCTAGATTCTGTACCCTCTCATGTTTATTAATGCCACGTGCCGTCGGAGGGTCCCACACTACACAGGCGTACTCAAGGACGGACCTTACGTACGTCTTGTATACCAGCTCTCGTGTAGACGTGCTGAATGCCCTGGAGTTCCTAAGAAGAAAACCCAACATTTTCCCTGCCTTAGCGGTTACATAGTTAACCTGTTTCTGCCATGATAATTCTGGGGTGTACCAAACACCTAGGTATTTAAACTGTGTTACTTTAGCTATTAACTTGTTATTCAAGGTGTAAGAGAAAATTATAAAGTTCTTCTTTCGAGTGAATGTCATGTTGACTGTTTTGGTTAGGTTTATCTGCATGCGCCACTTAGTGCACCATTCACTAATTACATTGAGGTCTTCCTGAATCAGACTGGCATCATCCATGTTGTTAGTCACCCTATATAACAAGCACTCATCTGCAATCAGCCTTAGCTGCGATGTAAGACCTTCGCCAATATCATTGATATACAATAAAGAAAGTAAAGGCCCCAGGACGGAGCCCTGGGGTACACCGGATGTAACTGCTTGCGGGCGCGACTGAACCCCGTTTACAACCACGACCTGCCGGCGCAGGGTAAGATATTCTTTAGCCCATGAGACAACCTGCGGGTGAATTTTATATTTATGCATTTTTTCTATGAGCAATGAATGGGGTACCGTGTCGAAAGCCTTTCTGAAATCGAGGAAGATACATTCAACTGAAAGCCGTTTATCCAAAGCAGAAGCAATATCATTTGTGAATCCTAACAACTGTGTAATACAAAAAACCCCTTACGAAATCCGTGTTGGGAGGATGTAATCACAAAATTAGTATTGAAATGAGCTACAATGCTCGTGAATAGAATATGCTCTAGTATTTTACATGCGATGGATGTCAATGATATTGGACGATAGTTTGAAACGTCGCTTCTAGGGCCAGACTTATGAAGAGGGACCACAATACCTGTTTTCCAGCCATCAGGCAGGGAGGCTTCAAGCAGCGACTTGTCAAAAATTAACTTCAAGTACTTAGGAAGCGGTTCAGCGCATGACTTGAACAGGAAGTTTGGTAACTCATCGGCACCACAGGCTTTAGAAGTGTCGAGCCCTCGAAGCAACGATTCGATGCCACGCATATTGATTACAACATCATTCATGTCACTTGTTTCAAGCAGCTTTAGCTCGTCCGCAGAAGGCATTGTTGCAGGAGTGAAAACGGAACAGAAGTAGGCGTTTAAGCATTCTGCTTTGTCAGTGTCGTCATGAACTGTGACATCACCGGACACGAGAAGGGGAATATTTACTACATCCTTACCGTTCTTTTTCACGTGTCTCCAAAATTCTTTTTGTTTATCTTTTAATCGTGATTGAATAGTTTTTGAATAACTGTCTTTAGCAGTGCGTGTTGCTTCTTTAACCTCTCGAGTTATTTCTTTCAGTTATTCCGCTGTTTCTCTTGATGGTGTGCTGCAAAAGGCGCGATAAATTCTCTGCCTTTTTTTGCGCGAGTTGGCGCAACGTTTTCGTAAACAAAGGTTTGTTTTTGCTTCTTCGCGTCATCAGTAACCAAGATAGGACAAACCGCTCACGTAGTTCCAGTATCTTTTGCTTCAATAACCACCACAACTGTTCCACATTCCTACAGTCGGCTTCTGTTTCAAACAAAGTAAAATAGGCGTCCAATGCTTGATTAATGTAATCTAGATCTGCTTTTTTATAATTGTACACTCTTCTGTTAACATGGGTTGCGGTTTTAACATAGGTTAGTGACATCGTCGACACGACAGCCTCCTGGTCACTTATAACAGGAATCACGAGTGTTGAATCCACAAGATCAGGTCGATTCGTTAGCAGCAAGTCCAGAATATTGTTTCCCCGCGTTGGCGAGAGGCCCAGCTGGTGCAGTGCATACAGATTCACCATATCCTTCATTTCTGTATTGCTTATTCCAGTAGCTGTGATACTATTCGATGTATACCATTTAATATCCGGTAAATTGAAGTCGCCCCCAATTACCATGGTATCCGTGTGCACTGCATCATTTAGGCCTTGAAAACAAGTGAGAACGTCTGGTGATACATTTGGAGGACGATAAAAGCTACATACTGTAATGATCATACGATTCGGAAGTTCTAGTTTGCACAATATGGCTTCACATATGCCAACATCCACTTGAATCTGAGAAGACCTTATGCTATTATCTATTAGTATAAATACACCTCCTCCATGGCAATTTCTGTCCTTTCTGTAGCAGATGTATCCTGTTGGAAATACCTCCTGATCACTAATGTTTGGTTCTAACCAGGATTATGTGCCAAGAATGACTGAAGGCTTTACTGCGTCTATGAGTGCACACAATTCATCTTTTTTATTTTTTATACTCCTACAATTGAGTAAAAGAAAAGTAAGGTTAACAGCCCTAGACTGGCGTCGTCACTTCTGTGAGGTTACCTGCATTGTTACATCATCGCAAACAAACTTCTGCCCGTTCAAAAGTAGATAATCACACCTAAGGGTAGCCTTAACGCCGTCCCGTTTATGTACCTTTGCATAGTCCCAAAAAATCTTTCTTTACCTTCGCATTGCTTCCGAAAAGTCTTCAGAAATAACAATTGCAGTACCCTTTAACTTTCTTGCGTTACTTAGCACGCGCTGTTTTTCTTTAAACGAGGCAAATTTCGCAATAATAGGTCTACTCTTCCCAGCGTGAAAGCGTCCTAACCGGTGAGCCCTTTCTATTTCAACAGTGGAAATTCCCAACTTCGAAGAACATATATCCAAGACCTGTCTCTCAGAGTCGACATTTGTCTCATTAGCCTGGCGGTCGGGTATGCCATGAAAAATTAGATTGCCCCTTCTAATACGGTTCTCAAGATCGTCAACCTTTGACATTAAAGACCTCAAAGCTCGACCCTGAGTCTCGTATTGTTGGGCGCACTGCGTCACGGACGATTTCATTTCATCAACTTTGGTTAACATTGCTTCAAGAGATTTGATACGACCACCTAGTTCGTCTATAGCAAGCCTGTTTGCAGCCTGTACAGATTCAATACTGTTTAATTTCTCCTTAATCAAATTCTGGCCTGCCAAGGGCTGCTGCAAGGTCCCCTCAGTTGAAGGTCCGGGATTCAGTTCAACGCCGCCACATAATATTAAAAGCAGCAAATAAAACGAGAAGCGGCGAAACAGGCGAAACTGTTTCCTTGAACGGTGTTGCGTTCAAGGAAATACAGTGAAACAATTTCTGGGGTGAAACCGGCAAGCTAAACAACGGAAAAAAATAAGAGGATTCCTTATTACCAACCTGCATAAGCAGTAGATACATCGTGAAGTGCACTGTTGCCGCCGTGCCGGTTTCACGCCCCGTCGGTGCACTCAAGAGAGCTGCTTTATGAAGCAAACTGATACCGTCCAGCCGGTAATCACTCAATTGGTTATTGGCAAGAATCGCACATGCGCCGAAACCCGGATCGTCAGCCGATGTCATTCCGCTGTCGTCATCAAGTGCCATGTCGGATTCAAGGGTGGTCGGCGCTCGTAGTCCTTGCGAAATGGCTCCCTCCAACGTTGGAAGAAACGCCGGTGTTTTCCTGGCACATTGTCGCGTAGAAGAAGCGCCAGCGACCTGCATAAGTAGTAGAAACATCGTGAAGTGCACTGTTGCCGCCATGCCGGTTTCATACGGAGGCGGAGAAATAATTTTGTTTATAAATAATTTATGAAAAGGCACAAACGGAAAATTTTTCGACGTGATGACAAGGACGGTAAGTTAAGTCTAGATTTCATGGTACTGATACTCGCGGTTTTATTATATTTAGAAAGAATATAACGAGTAGAGTTATTCTGAACCATTTCCAGTGAGTGCGTTAGATTTATTTGACTTGAATCCCAGATTGAAGCAGCATACTCAAGTTTAGGTCGTATTAGAGTTTTATAGAGGATTAATTTTAAGGAAGAAGGTGCTTTGGAAAAGTTGCGTCGTAAGTAACCTAGCATACGGTTAGCGTTACTTATTATTTGGGTGATGTGGGTATTCCAAGTAAGATCAGAGGTGATGTGAAGGCCAAGGTACTTGTAAGTTGTTACCAATTCTAATGGAGCGTTATTAAAAGAGTACACAGGTGGTTCACTGGTAGTTCGAGATACACGCATGAATTTACACTTCTTAACATTTAGTGACATTAACCATGAATTGCACCATGCAGAAACGGCGTTAAGGTCAGCTTGAACCCTGGTTACATGCTCGTCGCGAGTTATGTCGGTGTAAATTACGCAGTCGTCAGCAAATAGGTGAACTTGAGATGAAACACAGGAAGGTAAGTCATTAATACATATGAGAAATAGGAGGGGTCCAAGCACGGAGCCTTGTGGTACACCTGAATAAACAGGACTCAGATTAGAGGTTACTTCGTTAGCTGAAAGAAACTGTGAACGGTTAGTGAGGAAAACCTCAAGCCAGCACAAAATTTTAGGACAAAGGTTTATTTGTTGCTGTTTGTAGATTAATAAGCTCTGGCACACTTTATCGAACGCTCTTGCGAAGTCCAAAAAATTTAGATCTGCAACTGAAGAGTGGTCAAGTAATAGGTTCAGTTTATGCGTGAATGATACTAGTTGGGTGTCACATGAATATGTTTTGCGGAAGCCGTGTCGAAACTCAGAAAATATGAGAAAACAGAATAAGCTCCATAATTTTGCATGGTATAATGGTTAAGGAAATAGGCCCATAGCTCAGTGGGGAATCTTTAGTGCCTGTTTCGTAGAGTGGAATCACCTTCCCCACCTTCCATTCTGCAGGCAGGGAACCTTTGTCAAGTGATTGCTGGAAAATATTTGAAGAATAATGGAACAATATGTGCCAGTGTTTTTTAGAAACTTTGCCTTAATTAAGACACAGCCAGGAGCGGATGAGAGTTTCAATGATGCGATTATGAATGATTGAATAAATGTTTATTTCATCTTGAATACACTTTCAAGAAAGGTGCAGGGGCAAAAGGCGCACTGCGCCTGACAGGGGCCCCTGTACCCCCAATATACGCTTTTATTATACATTTAGTGATAGTTCATTGGCAGTGAGCGGACACACATAACGTTACATACTTTAACACATTGTACACGAGTTTACACAAACTGAGAACAGAATTGACAAAATTATTGGGTTACAGTTTGTTTACTAATATAGACGGTGAAATAAGAAAAAATGATCCCCTTTCCCCCCCTCTTCCCCTTTCCTCTCCCTGTTCACAGGCAATAACGTACAGGTTATACAGGTAAATTACCATAGTACACTAAAGTGCAGCATATAACCATGAACATGTACGTATCCACGTAAAACAGAAAAGCAGGAAAAAAGCGGGTTATAATATATTTATGTTGCAAAAATCACTCTCTCAAACACTGTGTTAGTAACAATTCCTTGACATGGTTTTTGAAGGCGTTTCTAGTCATACTGAAATCAATGTTATCTTCTAGCTTATTTAGGATTGTTAGTACTTGGTACCTGGTTGTTTGTTTACCATACTTGGTCCTTGTGTTTAGGATCTGTTTTCTTTTTAGTCTCATATCGTAAGGAGCTTCATTAATGTTTTCGTGTATATATAGTGCATTTTTATATATATACTGCAATAGTTTAAAATCGTAAACGTCGTTAGCTTTAAGCATTCGGTATTTAAAAAATAATGGTAATGTGCTCAGTTCATGACATGGGGTGCTATGCAGGATGCGCCGAGTTTGGCGAAACTCGGGATCTTCACGAGCTCTGGCGACACCCCAAGATGAAAGCACAAATGGTACCGAGACACAGTTTATCTTTCGACAAGCCTCCAGTTTCATTGGTTTATCTAGATTCACTCTGGGTGGCTATCATTCCTTGGGCGTTGCCTTTTGGGCGGTCGACAAACTGGGGCTCACGTGATCATACCGTCGGTGCATGGTCGCGTCTTCTTTCACTTGTTTGTCGTTCCACCGAGTGCATTACACGCACAAGCGAGTTATAAAACAAATGCATTTAATACAATATTATTAGTTAGTTTGACGTGGTTTAAAAGCATTTTAAAGCTTACAGGATGTACACTGAATGTGTATTCGACTAATTTGTAATTTAGTACGCTTCACATTATACCACGAGGGAACGCTGTGGTGGCGTCATCACATACATTCATCGGGCGAGCATGGCGGCTAAACATCGAAGAGGCTCAGTGTAAACAAACTCGTACAACGAGCTTGCAGTGCGCGACGTAGTGATCAGGCTCGACAATGATCACTATTTCTTGGATAGTTCTGTTCCTCCGTGAGCAATCTTTCCGTGCACCCCGAAAGACTGCGAATAGCTTAGGCGATTTTACAGATCGCAACGCGTACCTACTGTTCACGGCACAATCCTGAACAAACAACTTATCCGGTGCTACTTCTGTGAGTGCGCTGAGTTCCTCCACTCTGCGTGACTGCGAGCGTCACGAATATTGTATAGTGTGTGCAAAAGGAAGACAGCCGATATAGCTACGATGCGACAAGGAGGTGGTGCCAACGATGGATCTCGCAACCAACACAGTGACGGAGGCATCGACAAACTGCAGATAAGTATATTTCTACTGTTTCATATTTAGCATAATAGTGCACGGATTAAGTCACTTTCGTAGTAACGAACTAAATGTCCAGCAGTTTAAAAAGGCATTGAGAGCCAATGAGTGTTTGTACGTACGTTTGTACATGTACGTACGTGGGCCAGCGAAAATATGGAAAAGATAAAGGTAACCTTCACTAACTTAGTGATATAACAGAAATTCATCAGTGACATTCAGCCCGCAGAATCTATGGAACAGTATCTTTATCCAGGTAAAATATCAATAGCAGGTACTGATATAAAGCAGGAAACTTATACAAAAATTTCATGGTTTGAACAGCACATGGGAGGCATTCCCGAATCGTGATCGCCATGTTACCGATATTCTTGAAAAATGTTTAGAATCGTTGCATTCTACCGGTTATGCAATATGGGACATAAACCTGGAGGTTAACAAAGAAACTTGAGAAGTCGAGGACTGTGCAGAAAGCGAAGTAACAAAAATTGTTGGAAATAGCATGAAGGCAGGAAGACAGTGGCGTAGTAAACCGGGGCAACTGATATGCTAGTTGAGATTAAGAAAAAAAAATGGAATCGGTGGGCAGGCCATGCACGTCTTCAATCACTTGTTGCCAATTTATAACAGGTGATTACATAAGCGTGACAGAATGGATGTCAAGGAGAGACAACTGCAGCCGAGGATGGTAGAAAATTACGTAGTGAGACAAAAATATGATGTTTGTATGCATAGGATGCAATCAGATCGCATAAGACGGGATTGTAGGGAGCGCCATTGATTTTGCAGCGAACAAAAATAGGTTTGTGGTGCTGACAGTAGAGACTCGTGAAGGTTCGTGGACACCTGAGCTGTTGGCACACTAATAAACATTACAATTGGCTCTGAAAAAAACAACCCATTATGAAAAATAAAGCAATGTTGTCCCGACAAATTGTTTTATTATGCATACACTAAAGGCCTCCACAGTTAAGGGCAGTTAGTACCAATAGTGCAATGAGCATTTTTATTTGTAAATAATGGTTTATATGCGGTTGATTCATCCCAACAATCCACTTTTTTTGCAGCGAAACATTCTGCTGCTGGAGGCACTCAACCACTTGGTGGCAGTAGGCGAGCGCCAGGCACATGCTCTTGAGAGTGTGGCAAGGTCCAGAGGGCTGCTCTGCAACAGTAGGATCAGTGCACTCACTGCTTTCTAGTCGAGCCCCCAGAACACACCTTATAAAGGAGCTTTCACTTGATTATTTTGTTTATTATTCAAGAACATGAATAAAATTATTGCAGTAAACATTGTGCTGTGCATATTGGGACACTTGTAACATGCACTTGATGTCTCTTCAAAATGGGCAAACACGTAAGAACCTGGACCGTGTAAATGAAAAAGACACTAATACAGCATATACGTCATTGTGCTGTTTGTTCTTTCTATGTGCAAGAATACAGTGGGTGTTGATTAGCCACAAGATGAACGGTGTGTGTATTTCGCAATGAAATGACAGGAAATGGCATGACCTTAATAATGCTATCACCTATAGACTGTGCACATGAATGCAACACTCCCCGATTTAAACGTGCCATTACATGCATGTTCGATGCCACATATTCCTTAACAATGTCATATATTTGCATGTACTAATTTTCACACAGCTTAAGCCCATGCATAGCTCACTTGTGATGTACCCATTTCATAGGCCAAATAATTGTACACTTTGTCCTTTTGTGTTGTATGAAAAGCAGCATCCTCTAGTCGGATACAACTTCACAAGACAGGAGAGGCCCCACCCAGATGACCAAAGCGCAGCAGCCGATTGCCTCCACGTCTAAAGAAACAGTCCCTCTCCAATGAGCGGGTATTAGTGTGTCCAGCGGCACAACGTCAGTGTAGAGTTTGTGCCCATTGGTGCAGGCTTGTGTTCACCTGCCGTTGAAGTGCAGATTCTGCGGCCTCCTAAAGTTGTATCCGAGTATAGAATCACGTAATGCCTTGCACTGGTTGCATAGACTCTAGCAACTTGATAGCACACAATGATCAGGAACAGAAATCTATAAAGGCACCCAAGTAAAGCTGGCTGGCCACACTTCCATTACGAGGGGCTGTAAACAGTTCTCGCCAAATATTCCCATGACATCCTTGAAAAAGAGGTGGTGTTTGGCACTTTAGAATCAAAAACAGATTACAGTGAATGTTGTGTACCTCATTAAAACAAACTGAGCTTGGTTATCTGCACAGCATGTAATGAAAGCGTGTGCTTCACATAGGAAACAAAATGCTCTGTCCAGTAAAATTGTCGAGTTCGCTGTCGCACCTATTATATCATTAGTGTCAACATAAAAATTTTCAAAGGCCATTCATTTCACCATTACTTTTGTATGTTGGTTCTATCAATTAGTGCTTGTATTACATGAGCAGGTGGATTTGAAAGCAAAGCTTTGTTTGCAAACCTTCAGACTTCCATAATTGTCTGGCAAGGCATGGTGTCGAATAGCTCACACTTCCTCGGTCCTGCACCAAAGAGGCCCAATGCTCTATTTGAAGTTGGATCGCGCAACAATTCGACGGCACACAAAGAAGGGTAACACACACAGCAGAGCATTCTGCTGTGTGTATTTCTCTTCCTCGGTCCTGCACCAAAGAGGCCCAATGCTCTATTTGAAATTGGATCGCGCAACAATTCGACGGCACACAAAGAAGAGTAACACACACAGCAGAGCGTTCTGCTGTGTGTATTTCTCTTCTTTGTGTCCCGTCGAATTGTGGTGCAATTCAGCTTCAAGCTTCTATACCGATACAACGAGTCTTCAACTTCACCAATGATCTAGTTATTAAGCCACAAAGGCGCACATCTTTGAAATGTCCCAACACGAATTAGCTCTCCAACAAATCACCACAAGCATAACATTTTGCTGCATATGTGTATGCACGTGCCATATTCTGTACCACTAAACTCGCAAGAATCAAAGGGGCAAGCATTAACCAGCCTTACTGCTGCCGTTACCATCATCACCATGACACCAATAGAAAGACAGTGCTGCGTTTCAGTAAAGGGAGTGCCGGAGGGAAAGGCGTGATAGCGAGGCTTGAGGCTTACAATAAAAATAGCATTTACAAGACATGTTCAATGCCAAAATATGCTGCATATCGCTCATCCTACTTTGGCATTGCGGCAAGCTTTTACACGTTTGAGCATGTCACAGTTTGTGTAATCATTGCTCTAAAGCTGTACAAAAGGTCTATTCGCTCTGCAATCTTTATTTTTATCATGGTGGGTTAAAGACCCAATTTTCATTGGCATCTACACCACATTTCTCCCGATATGTAATTTTGCCTTGGTGGTTCACGACATCTTCACGCACACTGAGTTCTGCAGAGCATTGGATCTGCACTGTTCTACTGCTGAAGAATTAGAGCCACATTATGAACGAAAATATATTATTTGTCCATACAGAATAACCCTGACCCCGCCCCCCCAAAAAAAGAAAGAAAATACACTGAACCACTGGCACATGCACCAACAGTGAACACAGCAAACACTCTGAAGTATTTTCTTCATGCAAGCCAGCACACTAAGATTCTCAATGCATTTTCATTTTGCCATAAATGCATAGGCACAACAGGCTTGGCGCGACATCCGCATCTCGCACTGCAACGAATTGTGCAATGCCTTGCTGTTTCATAGTGCGGCCGATACATGACACATGACCATAATTCAGCATTATGCATACTAAGTAATTTGTGCTACCTACTAAGTAATCTCATAAAAAAACCCAAGTTCTTTGTGAGATTAGCATTCACAGGGTACTTCACACAATTTGTGATATCCCTTTATCTATTTATACTTCATTAAGCTCCTTCCCCTTCAACAAATCTGCTGTTACCTGATCCTCCCCGGCTGCCTTCCCCCTTTGCATAGCTCCTAAGGCTTTCTTTACTTCTTCTGGCGTTACCTGTGGGATTTCGAATTCCTCTAGGCTATTCTCTCTTCCACTATCGTCGTGGGTGCCACTGGTACTGTATAAATCTCTATAGAACTCCTCAGCCACTTGAACTATCTCATCCATATTAGTAACGATATTGCCGGCTTTGTCTCTTAACGCACACATCTGATTCTTGCCTATTCCTAGTTTCTTCTTCACTGTTTTTAGGCTTCCTCCGTTCCTGAGAGCCTGTTCAATTCTATCCATATTATAGTTCCTGATGTCCGCTGTCTTACGCTTGTTGATTAACTTAGAAAGTTCTGCCAGTTCTATTCTAGCTGTAGGGTTAGAGGCTTTCATACATTGGCGTTTCTTGATCAGATCTTTCGTCTCCTGCGATAGCTTACTGGTTTCCTGTCTAACGGAGTTACCACCGACTTCTATTGCGCACTCCTTAATGGTTCCCATGAGATAGTCGTTCATTGCTTCAACACTAAGGTCCTCTTCCTGAGTTAAAGCCGAATACCTGTTCTGTAGCTTGATCCGGAATTCCTCTAGTTTCCCTCTTACCGCTAATTCATTGATTGGCTTCTTGTGTACCAGTTTCTTCCGTTCCCTCCTCAAGTCTAGGCTAATTCGAGTTCTTACCATCCTATGGTCACTGCAGCGTACCTTGCCGAGTACGTCTACATCTTGTATGATGCCAGGGTTCGCGCAGAGTATGAAGTCGATTTCATTTCTAGTCTCACCATTCGGGCTCCTCCACGTCCACTTTCGACTAACCCGCTTGCGGAAAAAGGTGTTCATTATCCGCATATTATTCTGTTCTGCAAACTCTACTAATAATTCTCCTCTGCTATTCCTAGAGCCTATGCCATATTCCCCCACTGACTTGTCTCCAGCCTGCTTCTTGCCTACCCTGGCATTGAAGTCGCCCATCAGTATAGTGTATTTTGTTTTGACTTTACCCATCGCCGATTCCACGTCTTCATAAAAGCTTTCGACTTCCTGGTCATCATGACTGCATGTAGGGGCATAGACTTGTACCACCTTCAATTTGTACCTCTTATTAAGTTTCACAACAAGACCTGCCACCCTCTCGTTAATGCTATAGAATTCCTGTATGTTACCAGCTATTTCCTTATTAATCAGGAATCCGACTCCTAGTTCTCGCCTCTCCGCTAAGCCCCGGTAACACAGTACATGCCCGCTTTTTAGCACTGTATATGCTTCTTTTGTCCTCCTAACCTCACTGAGCCCTATTATATCCCATTTACTACCCTCTAATTCCTCCAATAATACTGCTAGACTCGCCTCACTAGATAGCGTTCTAACGTTAAACGTTGCCAGGTTCAGATTCCAATGGCGGCCTGTCCGGAGCCAGGTATTCTTAGCACCCTCTGCAGCGTTACAGATCTGACCGCCGCCGTGGTCAGTTGCTTCGCGGCTGCTGGGGACTGAGGGCCGGGGTTTGATTGTTGTATTCATATAGGAGGTTGTGGCCAAGTACTGCACCAGGGTGGCCAATCCTGCTCTGGTGAGAGAGTGCGTTACCGGTTCTGGTCACCGGCATCAGGCCGCACTCCAGGCCTGTTTGTGCAATTTCTCAACACACGGTTTCTTTTTTCTTTTTTTTTGTATTTCCCGGAGGAGAATTGCGCGGCACCGGGATTTGAATCACGGTCCCCTTGCACTGGAGACGGATACTCTACAGTCTCCGCAGGAGTTAAATTAAAATTTGAATTATGGTGTTTTGCGTGACAAAACCCACTTTCTGATTATGCACGCCGTAGTGGAGGACTCCGAAAATTTCGACCACCTGGGGTTCTTTAACGTGCACCTAATTCTAAGTACACGGGTGTTTTCGCATTTCGCCCACATCGAAATGCGGCCGCCGTGGCCGGGGTCCGATCCCGCGACCTCGTGCTCACCAGTCTAACACCATGACCACTGAGCAACCACGGCGGGTCCCGCAGGAGTTGTACGCCTCATTTAACCTACAGTGGCGCCCTATTTGATCAGTCAAGGTGGACCAATCTGAGCTCGGTTATACCGCATGGATGGCACTCGGCTAGAGAACCTGGTATTTATGACCTGCACATGTGTGGCCACACATAATTGAGGATATAGAATTTTTTTTTTTTTAGGAGGGTTTCCGTACTGTGATAAAAGGAAGGAAAACACCTTTAAAAAAAAAGGAACATAACATGTGATTTGAACTCGTGATCCTTCAATGTTGCCCGGAAAGGTAGCTCAGTCGGTTGGTTCGTTAAGCCAGCGGTTACTTTCAAGCGCTATAGCTCCTGCTCCGAGCCTCAATCTTATGTGGAAAGGGGCTGGTGTTGTCCGCGACAGTCGATTTTTGGTTGGAAGGCATAATTTCTTGGAAAAATGGCCGCCAGAGGAGCAGCGTGAACTCGAGCGGCTTTAGAGACTAGGAAAACTGCCTTAAGGTATTTAGAATTGAGGGGTAGTTTCGTTAACAAACTATAACACGGCAATCAGCACTTGAATATAATTATAACCCTAATAATAATTGTAAATATTCATCTCATCTATAGTATCTAAAGCGCGCGTTGTTTCTTGCCTCTGCGTGTAGTAGTTAAGAGAGCCAGTTTAAGGGCGGAGAAGAGGGAAGGAAAAGAAAGCAAACTTGCAGCGCCGTGGTTTTAAGGCGCAACCGTGGTAGAGAAACGGAAAGGCGATATAAGCATGCGTGGCCATGATATGCACACGACAAACTGCCTTAAAATATTTAGACTTGAGTGAAAGCTTCGTTAACAAACTATAACACGGCAATGAGCACTCGAATACGACGAGAGAAATAATTGAGACGTGGAAAATTCCCTTGAAATAAATCTGGTTTGCGAGACAAATGCTTGTATGTATTGAATCTCTTAAAAGATGAGGGGGGAAATATGCGCTCACCGAGAGGGCATCGTCCGCACGAGACCACCGCCAGGCTCCTTACGGGGATGTGGAGAGCTTCGCGGCCGGAACGAAGCCCCCCCTCTCCGCCGGCCAGGCGTGGAAAACGCGCTTTCCGATCGCTCAAGGTTGCGTAGGAATGGTATAGTTCTAGCGTCTAGGAAAAGTTTTAACAGGTGCGAGGACGGCACGCATAGCGTGGGAAGCTAGCCGCCGGAATAGCTATCTTGAGAGCTATTCTATGTTATATTATATTATACTTCGAGAGCTATGACTGATGCTTTTCTATATATGTGTATTCATCTCATCTATGCGATCGCATGCGCGTGCTGTTTCTTTGTCTCTGCGTGTAGTAGTTAAGAGAGTCAGTTTAAGGGCGGAGAAGAGGGAAGGAAAGGAAAGCAAACTTGCAGCGCCGTGGTTTTAAAGCGCAACCGTGGTAGAGAAACGGAAAGGCGATATAAGCATGCGTGGCCATGATACGCACACGACAAACTGCCTTAAGGTATTTAGAATTGAGGGGTAGTTTCGTTAACAAACTATAACACGGCAATCAGCACTTGAATATAATTATAACCCTAATAATAATTGTAAATATTCATCTCATCTATAGTATCTAAAGCGCGCGTTGTTTCTTGCCTCTGCGTGTAGTAGTTAAGAGAGCCAGATTAAGGGCGGAGAAGAGGGAAGGAAAAGAAAGCAAACTTGCAGCGCCGTGGTTTTAAGGCGCAACCGTGGTAGAGAAACGGAAAGGCGATATAAGCATGCGTGGCCATGATACGCACACGACAAACTGCCTTACAATATTTAGACTTGAGGGGAAGCTTCGTTAACAAACTATAACACGGCAATGAGCACTCGAATACGACGAGAGAAATAATTGAGACGTGGAAAATTCCCTTGAAATAAATCTGGTTTGCGAGAAAAATGCTTGTATGTATTGAATCTCTTAAAAGATGAGGGGGGAAAAATGCGCTCACCGAGAGGGCATCGTCCGCACGAGACCACCGCCAGGCTCCTTACGGGGATGTGGAGAGCTTCGCGGCCGGAACGAAGCCCCCCCTCTCCGCCGGCCAGGCGTGGAAAACGCGCTTTCCGATCGCTCAAGGTTGCGTAGGAATGGTATAGTTCTAGCGTCTAGGAAAAGTTTTAACAGGTGCGAGGACGGCACGCATAGCGTGGGAAGCTAGCCGCCGGAATAGCTATCTTGAGAGCTATTGGAACCATATGGAAGCTATAGAACCATATGGAACCATATAGAGCTAGTGAGCCATATGGAAGGCACCCTGATAGACAAGTAGAACAATCGGTAAAAAGTCAGCAACCAGCGAAAAAGTCAGTATCATAGGCTGCCGCATGTGTGACGTCGGTAACACAAAATTTAACTCGGCTACACAGAAGTGACAAATCTGGCAATATGGTGCGTCTAGACATTGCTTCAATGCTAATCACAGTAACGCTGACATTGAAGGCATCTTAATTCCTACGTACGTTCCGTCGACATACCCGACTACGTTCGTAATGTTTCCGCGAAGTAAGAAGCGTCGTTTTATAAATGCCCGCTCAGCCGCAGTCTTCGGGAAAGCCAGCCACCGCTTCCGCACTGCCGCATCAATAAGCGCATCAGACATCTCTGACACAGAGGCTCACAGTAGTTTGATGACGTCCAATGTAACGCTCGGCGCCGACGCTTCCCTGAAAACTCCCAGTCCCGTAAAAACGGAGGGCGCAGAGGACTTGCTCTTCAACGGTGAGCGAATGAAGCCCGCCCCGCTGTCTCCACAGAAGAGAGTCTTCGCCTAGCTCGTCACACAGCCAGCACACTGATCTCTTCGACAGGCCAAAATGACGCTGAAACTCCACGGCGGTCATGTACGCGAACGGGTCCAGACGGTCATACTGACGCTTGCTGCCGCTGGCTGCAATAACACAGGCTGCTGCTGCCGCCGCCATGTTCCCGAGTTGAACTCGGAGGTGGTTTCGCGATGTACGAGTTTAGCACGAGTTCGCCTGTCAATCAAAGCCAGAGGTCACGCCCCGCGCGAGGCACGTAACTCTTGTGCGCGCACCCACAACGGTTGGACCACGCCCAACTTATCTTTCGGCAACAGCGACGCGGTGCCGAGCTGAGAGGCATCAACAATATTCACCACCGACATAAAACACGCACAACACACTGTCATCGGTGATGTACTGTGCACTACTATCAAAAACAAAGCGTTGACTGTCGCTGGCTTATGCATATATCTTCTCGGGCTGAGAAGGCCCCACAGCACGGTTTCATTGCCTGCATTGTGGCGACGTAGCGCACAGTAAATAATTATCGGCACGTCACTGTAGCTGCTTGCAAGGCGTCGATGTGCCGAGGGTGACGACGATGCTGAGGAGTGCGTATCGCAGCAGCCGTTTGAGATGGCTGCTCCGTTATCGGTGATGTATCGGAGCCACAACGTCGTAAACACGATCAGCGTCCGAGAATCGTTCGCTCTTCTAGACCCAGTGCAATGGCATTTCTTCATCACAAGCTCTGCGCACTCAACAGTTCCAACACCTTCCTCAGTTCGACGTCTCATTTCATAACCGCACACAAGAGCCCTCACCTGCCAAAATGCGATTGCTGCGGTGTCGTTACGATATCCTTCTGCGATCGCTGCTGGCTCCAGCATAAGTAATCCGCAAGCACCTTGGTGCGCACAAAACACTCAAATACTGCGTACATGCGCTCAGAGGCACTTTCACTGGGCAAGCGATGACAAGCGATGAATTGTGTCGGTGGGAAGCACGCACTTCTTCGCAATGCATCGCCGAGGCTTCGCGCACAAAGATAAACTGGTACATTTTCACTAAACTGCGTCACTACGGGCACTACGGACCGCCATTTTGCATCGACAGCCGTTGCTCCCGTATTTATGACTAGTGTGTCGTTTTTAGTTGGTAAAGTGGAGGCCTTACGGCGCCTGCGATGAACAGCCGTACCACGGCGCTGCGTTTCTATCCCCTAATAGAGAAAGAGTGGTGACCACTGACATGATTGAGAATAGCACTGTAGCGCCCCTAGGCGACTTCTCACCGTATGAACTGCCTCGTCCGTGCGACCCGCTTCAATGTATCCGCTTCTAAGCTTTCGCCTCACTGTCGCCACTCGCGGCAAGAAGTGCAAAATTTAATAATTTGCTCGATCTCCGTTTGTCATCACAAATTTGTAGCATTCAAAACAATAAACAGACACTTAAAGAAATAAAAATGTTCGTTATTTTATTTGCTGTATTTTAACGTATTCGTTTGAGCGAAAGCGTAGGTGCAAGAATGCGCCGCATGTACCCTGTTCGCATTCGATGGAGGATAGAAAGATAGCTGCCGAAAGAGGAGGCACGCCCTTGACGCACCCGGGAAAGGCATGGCAAGCGGCTCACGGCAAGTGGGCAGACAGACAGCGGGACAGTCACGGTATTGCTAAGTTGCGATAATCCGTTGATAACAATACGCGGCGCTGGCGCGTTTCGTTGTGGAGCCTTCTGCGCTTGAAACGTGGAAGCAGCGTGCCGCGCAGGGTGCGTTCATGTTGTCATACGCGGCTTTTTGTCTACATACTTGTTTGCCTGTAGCTTTTGCGCGTTCCGCGCTATCTCCGTTCACTGACTGCCGTCGAGCAAACTCGGGTAAAACTCGGGTGAACGAGAAACTCGGCGCATCCTGCATAGCACTCATGGTCCCTTATAGTTTTCATAAATGCGCAATATTTTCTTTTGTAGAATAATGAGCCTGTTGCAGTTAGCTTTTGTTGTGGTACCCCATACCAATATGCCGTGCGATAATCTGGAGTAGAACAGTGAAGTATATAAGTTTTGTTTCAGCAAAATAGGTATTAAGTGTGCAATTTTATACAAACATCCAACAGATCGGGAGAGTTCGGTAGCTAAATTATTAATGTGTACATTCCATGAAAGGTGCTCTTGGAACCAAACACCAAGAAACTTTTGCTCCTTAACCCTGGTTATCTGTGGCCCTTCAAAAGTTAAAACTATTTCTCTACTTAGTGGTTTGTTAAGTGCACGAAATATTATGTACTTTGTTTTCGCTGTGTTAAGCTGCAGCCTATTTTTCCGGAGCCAGGCCGCGAGGGACGCAAGGTAAGTGTTGGCCCTTCTTTCTAAATCTGTTAAATCTGTGGAATTAAAAAAGATGTTAGTATCATCGGCATACATAATAGGTTCAGGAGAGTTGGGTATAGTTACAATGTCATTAATGTAAACAAGAAATAAAAACGGTCCTAATATTGACCCCTGTGGAACTCCTTGTGTTAACTTTAGCTGTGATGATGTGGTGTCTTTTATTGGCACGATTTGATAGCGGTCACTTAAGTAGTTTTTAACGAGCTCTAGTACAACTCCCCGCACACCATATCTAGACAGCTTGTGCAGTAGGATATCGTATTTTATTGAGTAAAATCCTTTTCTGAAGTCGAGAAATAAACCAAGTGTTAATTTTTTACTGTCAATGCTTGTAATTATGCTATCTTTAATATAGCACAACGCTTCTTCAATTGATCTATTTTTTGAAATCCATATTGGCTACTAGACAAGACTTTGTGTTTGTCAAAAAAAGAAATTAGCCTTTGGTTAATCACACTTTCAAAGATTTTGGACAAAGTGGGGAGCACCGATATCGGTCGGTAATTTGATAAATTATTTCTATCACTTCCTTTAAATATAGCTTTTACTCGTGCTATCTTAAGTTTATGTGGGAAAACACCGGTTGTTAGCATGAGATTAATAATGTGAGCAATTGTCCCCGAAACAAAGTGAGTTATCTGTTTTAATTCTTTGGAGCCAATTTCGTCAATTCCAGGGGCGACGTTACTTTTCAGCAGCCTTATGGACGCATCCACTTCAGTAGGAGATGTTGGTTGCATGAATATTGTTTGTTCTAACATGGGTATATCTGTAATATTAGTCTCACAGTCAGTGGCATTAGGCTCTTCATAACATCCTGCATTTATGAAATGGGCATTCATTGAGTTAGCCAGATCCTCACCACAAGTAGTTCTACCATTTATAGGCACTTCCTTTATATCACCAAACTGTTTTTTTTCTATTTGTTAATACATTTACCATTCCCACACCTTCTCAGTGTTGTCATAAATGTTGTCAAATTTGGCTGTGTAGTAATTATTTTTAGCTTTTCTTAAGTTATTGTTCAGAGAATTTCGGATTTTTTTGTATCTACGAAACACTTCAGGATCCCGGCAGCTAAGGAATTCGTGGTATAATTTATTTTTATACTTTATACGTTGATATAGATTTTTGTTTCTCCAAGGTTTTCTGTATTTTTTATTTCTACGCACCACGATTCTCTTGAATGGAAATGCTTTTTCAAAACAGCTATAGACCATGCGAAAAAGCATATCATATACAATGTCGACATCGCTCTGCTCTAATACAATGTTCCAGTCCTGCCCTTGAACTAGGTTAACGAATGCCTCGCGCGAGCTATCATTTCTAGGCCAACGCGTTCGATTATTAAAGGTCGCTATCATTCGCTATCAGCGTCATTGGACTAAATCTGATTTTTATCGACCTTATGGGACTCAATCCGAGCTTTATGAGTCCTTATCGGTCGGTAGCAACTTTATCCCAATCGACCCGACCCTTATGAAACCTTATCTGTCCTTGTGAAGCTTACGAGACATGATCTGACCCATATCTACTCTAAGCAGCTCTTATCTACCTTACTGGACTTTATCGGACCCTTACCAACCCTTGTTGCGCATTAACCTGATCAAAATTAATCCATCCATTATAAAACTCTCATCGCTCTTTAGCACCTTATGCATCCGCGTCGAATCATTATCAACCATGACAAGCGCCACATAACCACTCATCGATCCTTATCATCCTAACCAACTCAGTGACTGCTTATCTCTGTTGCACAATGTGACGCGCATTAGCCATAAGAGATCGGTGGCATTTCGGTCGGCGAGAAACACAGCTACGAAAGGCACATCCCGCGACCACTGAAACGCGTCGGGGATATTTGGTATCGAATTTTCTCAAAGTCGGAGTTTCCGTCATCTCTACAATGATCCAAGTCAGCTCTACGTGTGTTCCTAGATGTGTTCCACCGGCAGAGTCACATTTCTTGTACAGCTAGCCATTACGAAAAGTAGGCGCTGTTCATGATGACTCACGTGCCCGTACCCCTTTCGAAATAGGGTCGCAACGTTGCGCGCTCTTTAAGGTACTGAGGTCTGTAAACCCAAAGGAACTAGAAGCTAGACCCTCGTCCAAACCCTTGTCGTCAGCCTTGGTGTGCGGTGAAGAGAGGCATCAGTGAGACATGGTCCGCCTTTGAAGGTGACGGAAAAGCGCTTGAAGGCCAGCGGGCCACTCGGGGCGCGGAGGCCAACACCGTGAATTACGGTCGGTCAACGTCGCGAACCCGCGGCCGTACGGATACGGTGGGAACTTCTGAATGGCGAAGACGACTGCTAAGCACTCGATGTAGGGACGGTGCAGTTTCCGCTCTTGTAAGTGTCTGACTGATAGGCAATGACAAATGGCGACCACCGCTGATCTGAAAAAGTCAACGCCCCCACCGCATGCAGCTCAATTGAAGCCTCCGGATCAAAGTGTCGCAGAACCGGCACAGAAGTCAATCAAAATTTCAACTGTTAAAACCATTTCGTGGACAGTAGGGCTAGTTTCGGTATTGGTGATAAAGCGTCGCAATGACACGGGTAGCCAAAAGAAAATTCAGTAGCTTTGGCATATAGCTTTTGCATACATAGCAATAAAGTGATGCGAAAGGCGAAGCGTCGATTGCGCCAGCAAAATACTAAACAGCTATACCGATTAAGGATAGTAGCTTTATTGGCCGTATAGACTTGGTAACATTAGCTTACTAACTGAATTAACAAGCATGGTGCCAATGCCCACAAGCAAACATGACAAAACAAACTCGATGAGCATGAGCAAAACGAGATCAAAGTTAAAGCAGGAGCAAACGTTTCGACAAGTTGACTTCTTCAAGGCGGCATGTGCTTTCCTCGCCACAGTATATATAGGTGGGGTTCTTCTAAAGGGGAGAGGGCGCAAGGCGTGTGGGTGCGGCACCGAGCGATGGTGTGTTAGCGTGTCAAATTGAGAAAAAAGGAGTGCTGTGCACAAGGCCAGGAACCCGGCCGTCTGTCATTCAGGTGTCAACGCCCGCGTGTCAGCCGGCTGTCAACGGCGTGCACAGCAGCCCTCTATTACTTGTTTCACTGGTGGTCGTAGGCTATCGTGTCTCTGAAAGAGATAATAGAAGGAGCGGCAGAAACCTGTCCTCGTAAAAAACAAGAAACAAAGAGAAAAACGAAAAAAAGAAAATACTCAAATGGTATAAATCAATAAAATAAATATAAGGGGGAAAACGGAAAGAACGAACTAGCACTGCAACGAAAAATACTTCTCGTCGATGGATCTCAAGTCTGGCTACTGGCAAATAGAAGTCGACAGGAAAGGTCGCGAAAAGACCGCCTTCATCACGCCAGACGGCCTCTACGAGTTCAAGGTCATGCCATTCGGACTGTGCTCGGCGCCTGCAACGTTCCAGCGCGTCATGGACGCGGTGTTAGAAGGATTGAAGTAGCAGACCTGTCTTGTTTACTTCGATGACGTCGTCGTCTTCGTCGGAAATTTCGACGATCACCTTAGGCGGCTATCGACAGTACTAGAGGCCATCAAGTCATCAGGGCTCACTCTGAAGCCAGAAAAGTGCCGCTCCGCTTACGATGAACTTCTGTTCCTAGGCCACGTCATCAGCAAGTCTGGAGTCCGCCCTTACCCGCAGAGAACAGCTGCCATCGCAAAGTTCCCGCAGCCAATCGACAAGAAGGCAGTGCGTGGATTCCTTGGCATGTGTGCCTACTACAGGCGCTTTGTCAAAGACTTTTCGCGCATCGCGGAGCCGCTAACACATCTAACCAAATATGACGTCGAGTTCAAGTGGGAAACGCCGCAGGCCGACGCATTTCAAGAACTCAAACGACGCATGCAGTCACCGCCGGTACTTGCACACTTCGACGAGGACGCCGATGCCGAAATCCACACTGACGCCAGTAGCCTAGGCCTCCGTGCCGTCCTAGTCCAGAGAAAAGATGGACATGAACACGTGATAGCATACGCTAGCCGGTCGTTGTCAAAAGCGGAAGGCAATTATTCTACAACCGAAAAGGAATGCCTCGCCATCGTTTGGGCTATGGCGAAATTTCGTCCTTACCTATATAACAGGCCATTCAAAGTCGTCAGCGACCATCACGCCTTTTGTTGGCTAGCGAATTTAAAAGATCCTTCAGGACGGCTGGCGCGGTGGAGCCTAAGACTGCAAGAATATGATATCACTGTAACCTATAAGTCCGGACGAAAACACTCTGATGCCGATTGCCTATCACGCACCCCCATTGACTCGCCGCCGCAAGATGACGACGCCTTCCTTGGCATTTTAAGCGCTGAAGACTTCGCTGAACAGCAGCGAGCAGACCCGGAGTTCAAAAACCTCATCGAGTATTTGGAAGGGCACACTGACGTTGTCCCTAGGGCATATAAGCGAGGATTATTTTCCTTCTCGCTTCAAAACAACCTACTCGTAAAGCAGAACTTCTCACCAGTGCGCGCCAACTACCTTCTTGTTGTTCCCTCAGCGCTGCGTCCAGAAGTATTGCACGCCCTGCATGACGATCCGACCTTTGGACACCTCGGATTTTCCCGGACACTATCGAGGATACAGGAAAGGTATTATTGGCCGCGCCTGACCGCCGACGTCGCCCGTTATGTCAGAACATGCCGAGACTGTCAGAGACGCAAGACACCACCGACAAGGCCAGCGGGATTACTAACCAATCGAGCCTCCTTGCCGACCATTCCAGCAGATCGGGATGGACTTGTTGGGACATTTTCCGACGACAACAACCGGAAATAAGTGGATCGTCGTGGCGACGGACTACCTCACCCGTTTCGCTGAAACAAAAGCACTGACGAAAGGTAGCGCAGCCGAAGTGGCGAAATTCTTTGTCGAAAACATCCTGCTGCGACATGGCGCCCCAGAAGTCCTCATTACCGACAGAGGAACGGCCTTTACAGCGGAACTCACCGAAGCCATTCTGCAATACAGTCATACAAGGCACAGGAGGACAACGGCCTAGCACCCACAAACGAATGGTCTTACGGAGCGCCTGAATAAGACCTTCGCCGACAAGCTAGCAATAAGACCCTCGCCGACAAGCTAAAGCAGCGGCGGCTGCATCTGGAAACTCGTCTGATTCCATGTACACTGCTGTTGCAGGTTAGTTATCCTTGACATTATTTTGTACTGCTGCTGTTTTCTCTTATTTAAGCTGTCGCTGCTGCCACTGCTACCATTGCTGCTATAGAATGATACAACATGCCTAACCAGTAGTTGCTTTGCAGAACTTTCTAGCTCCTGGTTCTTTTTTCTTGTCTGTTTGTGCCTTTATTGCACTATGCCCGACACCGGCGTATCGTGCCACTTACCTGTAGAGGATGAAGGGTCCGTGAAATGTAGTGAGTGTTTACACATGTACCACTTCGGGAAGTGTGCTGGCCTGCTAGAAAAATCATACAAATCCAAATCGGGAACGGCAAAGAAGGCCTGGAAGTCCATGACATGCAAGAGCATGGGCCCTCGGGGTAGTCACAGTGACGATGAAGTTGACGCACATTTAGTTCTTGCATCGATAAACGAGAAACTTGAGGGCTTGCCGGCTTTAATAGGAAAAGTAAATAGCATGTAACAGTCGGTTCAGTTTCTATTCCAGAAATTCGATGAATTTCAAGGAAAGATAACTAAACAAGACACTGAAATCAAGGGGCTAAGAAAAAGGGTGACAGAACTGGAAGAAAGAGAAAAGGCACATGCATCTGCAGAATGCTACCTTATGCGGCAGGTGAATGATCTTGCGTTCCGAAGTAGGCGACTGAACTTGGAAGTTCACGGAATCCCTGTTGTGGAGGGTGAAAACTTGATGAACTGTCTAAATGAAGTCGCTGATAAGCTTAGAGTACCTCAGCTTACAAAGGCTGATATCGCATCCGTGCATCGGCTGCTCGTTAAGCAAGACAAGGTGCCAGGAATTATTATCCGCTTCACAAAGCAAGAGACCAGAGACGCGTGGCTAAAAAAGAAGTACACCCTCACTGGCGACAACCCTCAAATTTTCTTCCAAGAATATCTGACTCGACACAGCAGGGAGCTTCTACGGGCTACGAAAGAAGCGGCAAGGCAAAAGGGTTATAAGTTTGTTTGGCACGTCAATGGCAAGGTCCTTGTACGGAAGACCGAGGGAGCTCATGCAGTTCACATTAAGGATAAGGATGAACTTGAGGAGCTCTAAACAGTGGAGTTGGTTGCAATATCTGAGGGATGTGTGATGAAGTGGAGTTTTAAATGCCAAATGATGTAAATGAAATTGCAGCAACATTTACTACAACCTCCATAAAATGTATCCACCTAAATACGCGCTCTGTGAGAAATAAAATGTTGGGCTTGGAGGAGCTGAATACCGCATTTTCCTTTCAATTTTCCGTTATCATGCTAACGGAAACATGGAGCACTTCTGAAAGTGATATATTTAGGTTGCCTAATTATAATACTTACTATTTAAATAGGTCAAACTCTCGAAGGGGTGGAGTAGCGTTGCTGATGGCAGATGACGTTGAATGTCAAATCCTTGATTCTTATACTGTGATTTCACCTGACTATGAAATATTGTCACTATGCACTGGTAAGCATGTATTTTCTGTGTGCTATCGACCACCGACTGGTGATATACCGGCGTTTATAAAGTTCTACGGTCAATTTCTTGCATATGTGGTTCAAAATCATAATTCCGAAACTTTAATAGCTGGCGGAGATTCCAACATTGACATGGGTTCGTATAGTCAGTCATCGAATTCTTTCAATATGGTTATATACATGTTCTGTAGGTTTCATCAGGCTTCAACACCAGTGCGTCAGTCTCAGTCATTTGTTTTCCAGGAAATTAATTAGAAAACTCTAAACACTTTCCGGCAAAAAATTAATAATATTGATTGGACTTCGGTGCTTCTATGTCAGGACGCTGATGATGCATATGATAAACTCATGCGCTCCCTTAAGGAAGCGTTTGACAACTCCTTTAAATATATAAGAGTAAAGAAGACAACTAGAAAACGAAAAACGTGGCTTATTGACGAATGCCTTAGGATGATCCTTGAGAAGGATTCACGGTATCATAAGTTTGTCAGAACAAGAAACCCTGATGATCTTGCAAGCTTTAAGAAATACCGGAACTATGTTACGAAATTTACACGAAATGCAAAAAAGCTGTATTACGAGAACCTATTTCAAGAGGTGAGTAATCGGAGCAGTGCATTAAGGCGCGAAATTAAATAGCTTTTGCATTCCGATGTCCACAATAGTGTTGACTCTGAACTTGTAGTTGAAGATAGAACGCTAAGAGGCAAAGAATTAGCAAATATATTTAATCATTACTTCACAAGTCTGGAAAAAAGTACTCAGGACACAGCAGTAACCAAGTATTTGGGCACACGGAACGCACGTACAACTTTCTTTAAACCTACAGATCCATATGAAGTTTATGCAATTTTCATGTCACTAAAAAATAGTAAATCCCGCGATGTGAACGGACTTCAAATAAGACCTATTAAGTTTGTGCTTGATCTCTTGCTCCCAGTACTTACTCATGTTTTTAACCTATCGCTGTCAACTGGAATTTTTCCTAGAAAAATGCAACACGCGAAAGTAACAGTCCTATTTAAATCCGGTGACAAAAATAAGCTGTCAAATTACAGGCCAGTATCAGTACTGCCTGTCCTGTCCAAGGGACTAGAAAAAGTTATTTGTAAAAGACTAAAGTCATGTTGTGATAAACATTCCATCATATCAAATAAACAATTTGGGTTGCGTGTGAGAATGTCAACTGAATTCGCTGTGCTAACCCAAAAAGAGTTCATTTTAAATGGTTTTGAACATAAAGAACTAACGCTAGGAATTTTCGTAGACTACTCTAAAGCATTTCATAGGCTAAATCATCAGACTTTGCTTACTAAACTAGAACATTATGGGTTTCGGGGCATTTCTCTCAAACTCTTACAATCGTATCTTAATCACAGAAAACAACTAGTTTCGATTTCATCAGAAGATTCACGTCTCCGGGAAATTACACAGGGCGTTCCCCAAGGAACTATACTAGGGCCAGTATTGTTTAATATATGTGTTAACGACATTGTCAACATTTCTAATTACGCTAACTACATCATTTATGCAAACGACACCAGCCTATTCTTTCAGTCTCGCAATATCAGCGATCTCTCGTTGTTGGCAAATATCACACTGGAACAATTGACGGAATGGAGGAAGGTTAACGCTCTCAAATTAAATACAACAAAAACAAAAGCTGTTATTTTTGCACCTCCACAAAAACATCTGAGTGAAGACATACTGTTGCAGGTTGGCTCTGAAGTAATTGAAGTTGTTCCTAACGTTAAAACTTTGGGTATTATATTTAATCAAAAACTAACGTGGAATGAACACGTGGAACTTATTGCATCCCGTTTAGCCAAAGCTTGCGGCGTGCTTTGTAGACTCCGTGAGACAATACCATCTAAAGTTAAGCTGATCCTTTATAACGCACTATTCTCATCTCATTTAATGTATTGCCACCTTGTGTGGGGTACCACGTCAAAAGAAAATATCAATAAATTATTACTACTCCAAAAAAAACGCTGTTCGTCATATCGCAAACGCACCATTCGACGCACATACATCTGAATTATTTTCAAAGTATAATGTCATTTGTCTAGTAAGTTTATATGACGTTAACCTTGCCCTAAAATACCAGAGCTACTTTAAGTACAATAACGAAGCGTTCTTGCGGTTGTGCAACCTAACAGAACAAATAGATATATCGTATAACATCAGGGAAAGAAAGAGATGGCAGCTACCACTCTCCCGTACAAATTATGGATCAAATCGTCTATCCAGTCGCGTCCCATCCTTATTAAATAAACTTCATAAAAAGGGTATAGAGATAACTGACATTACTAGGAAAACAATACGAGACTTCCTAATTCGACCTGAGTAATTATTTGTTTAACGTTACTTTGGCTAGGGGAGGTTACTACTTACCTCCTTTAAATTAAGTAGTTTTTCATTTTGGTGCCATTTTCGCATATAGGATGTAACCTGCAAGAAATTTACGCACATCTTCATTTGCTATCTATGTTTCTGCATGTCAAGAAAACGTTGTGATAAATTTTACAGCTGTTGAAAATAATTATGTATTTCTATTATATACTGCACATTCATATATGTCATTTGTACTGTATCATATTGTATCGCTGATTGTACATTTCGCCTCACACGTTTTTCACTTATACATTTGTGCATTGCACACACTAAAGTGTACAAACATTATTCTGTCTCCGTTGTCATGGATATGCGCAAGAACCTTGTCAAGCTGCAAAAAAGCAGCTTTTAGTTCTTGTCCTAGTGTTCATTTTTTGTAAATGAATGAATGCTAAATAAAGATTGATTGATTGATTGATTGATTATCGAATGGTTTTGTCAACTTAATCAACACGCCTACTAGGGTTACGCCTGAAGGCCAGTCAACTCTGGATTTATTTATCACTAATTCCTTAGAGTCAAACATTAAATCCGGAGTCTTGTTCTATCAGTGACCATTTGTCGGTGTTTGTGTGTTCTGAAATAAGCGGATTAAGAGGAAAAAAGTTCCCACCACAGTCATACCAATTAATTACAGACACAACTCTGAAATCTTTTTGTGATACCCTTTTGACAATAGATTGGGATATGATAACTAACCTAACAGATGCCAATGAGGCTTACAATATGTTCATTGATATATTGCACCACCTATACTACCACAGCTTTCCTCCTAGGACACGTAGGAAAAGTAGAAAAACCCGGAAACCATGGATTACACCTGATTTACGCGATGAAATAAAAATGAGGGACAAGCCATACCAACATTTCCTCCACACGCGATCAACGGATGACCTTGCCATATTTAAAAAGTATCGAAACAAGTTAACTAAGAAGTTACGGCATGCACGCACAGCATACTACTCATCTTTTCAGGACATCGAAAGCCATAAACACAGTCTACTATGGGCCAGGTTGAACCGACTTTTGAATCGTAATGATTGCCACAAACCTTTATTGGAGTTACAAATTAATGGCAAAGAATTATCAGGCAATGAACTAGCTGATGCATTTAGTATTTTTTTCACAGATTTATTTATTTATTTATTTATTTATTTATTTATTTTTTTATTTATTTATTTATACATACTGCAGCGAAATTTGCGCCATAGCAGGAGTGGGTTAAGAAAAGGTACAGAAAATACATTGGAGTATAAAGCGGTAGACACAAGTGAACACTTTTAAAGAGCACCGATGAAAGGAAAATACACAAATAAACACAAGTGAACACTTTTTTAAAAAGAGCACTGATGAAAGAAAATGAAAGAAAACTACACAAGAAGTTATACAAATGCTGCCAGACATGGGTGAGCACGATTATGCATCTGGGATGGCGGTTGCAAAAATTTGGGATGAGCATGAGCGAATAGACCCAGGTAATGAATTCCAGTCTTCGATTGAGCGGGGAAAAAAGCTGAATTTGAACATGTTAGTACGTGCGTAGTAGGGTATCAAGTTTAGGTCATGATGTCTTCTCGTTGATAATCCCGGCGCGAAGTTAATATAATTATCAATTGAGAGCCTAACTAAAGAATCGACAATGCAATGCAAGAATTTCAATGATTCAACACGGCGACGAGAAGAGAGCGTATTTAGGTTGAAAGAAGAAAGCGTTGAAGAGGGCGAAAAGTCGCGATCGTAACGATGACATATAAATCGCACAGCTTTTTTCTGTATAGCTTCTAGTTTATTAATCTCAAACTGCTTATGCGGGCTCCAAACTACAGATGCATAATCAAGAACAGGGCGGATTAAAGATTTACACATTAGTTACTTTGTGTCTTTAGGAGATCGGGTTAGCGTTCGCCTCAAGTAACCTAATTTTTTAGTCCTTTACTACATATGTAATCAATATGTTTGGACCATGACATGTTATGCGTAAAAATGACACCAAGATACTTATACTCAGAAACCTTATCTACTGCACGGCCAATGAACGAGTAACTGAAAAGGGAGGGGGAAGATTTGTGGCAGAAAGACATCAGAACGGTTTTATTGAAATTAATGTTCATTTGCCAAGTGTTACGCCAATAGCAAAATCTAGAAAACGACTCTTGAAGGCGATAATGATCATTGGAAGATTTAATCAGCTCATATAGAACGCAGTCATCAGCATAGAGACGGATGTTAGAATAGCAGTGAAGTGGCAAATCGTTTATGTATAATAAAAAAGAAGCGGCCCAAGGACGCAGCCTTGGGGGACACCTGATGTAACATCAACAGTAGCGGAGTCAGTCGAACTGTAAGAGACGAACTGGGAACGAAATGAGAGAAAGCTTAACATCCAGTTAACTAAATGAGGATTATTCAGTACAGCATTAAGTTTATCAATTAGTTTAGAATGTAAAACGGTGTCAAATGCCTTCGAGAAATCTATAAATATGACATCAACCTGGTTGCCTACATCAAGGTTAAATGAAATGTCATGCGTGAACTCAACTAGCTGCGTTAACGTGCTAAAACCGCGCCTAAACCCATGTTGCATGTTAGACAATAAATTATTTGATTCCAGAAAGATCGTTATGTGCTTATGAATGATGTGTTCCAACATTTTGCATGACTGTGACGTCACTGAAATTGGTCTGTAGTTGGACGAACACTGCTTATCTCCAGATTTATAAAGAGGGAGCACTTTGGCTAACTTCCATGAAGAAGGTAGAGGATGATAATGACTTTTCGTATATGACTGACAGATATTTTGATGACCACAACGAATAACGAACAAGGAAGGCGTTGTGTATCCCTTCCGGACCGGTGCATTTCTTAACATCCAGGTTTAATATAAGGTTGAGGATGCCTTCGCAGGTTATCTCAACGTCACTGATTGCTTCAGAAGAAACTATATTGATAAGTGTCGGGTTAAAGTTGTTATCGGAAACAAACACGGATTGGAAATACTTGTTGAAAGCATCGGATATCACCGCCGGGTCGTTGATGACGTCATTATCTTTTCTGAAAGAAGTAGATGAAGCATCGCGAGGTAAAATAGAAGTGAAAAATTTTCGTGGGTTAGTTCTTAACAAATTGTGCAGGCGAACGCGAAAAAAGAAATCCTTGGCATTTCGCAACTTAAGATTGAGTTCATTCTTTGCCTTAACATATCTGTCCAACGCCATGGGATCAGCGCCTCTTCTGGAACGCCGTAACTTTCGAACGCGACGGGACAAGTGCAAGATATCACGAGTCATCCATGGAATGCTAGACTTTCTTTTCTTAGTTTTGATGGGCACAAAATGTTCGATACATGATTTGACAAGACGCTAAAAGTAATTAGCAAGGCAGCTAACGTCCTGGTTGTCTGCAAGTGCACTAAACGCATCGAAATGATGAGATAAGACATCAGTAATAGAATTGTCGTCCGCACGAGTGAAATCAGGGAAACTAGTAAACGTGTAGGGGGATTTAGAAATTGCACAGGAGAGTGACACTAAAACGCCTTTATCGTCTGAAATACCATCAATTACCTCGCAAGAAAAGTCACGTTCGGCTAGGTTAGCGCTTAAAAGAAACTAAGTCAAGGACGGAATTTAATCTGGTTGCACTAGGAACAACCTGGGTGAGACCAAAGGACAAGGACATGTTTATTAGTTCTTTACAGATAGGTGTGCCATGACCGACTACAGACAATGATGGCCAGTGGATGCCACGGGCTTGAAGTCACCCATACAGATAAAACTCGACGAAGCAATGTTAATCTCGCTCATGAAATTTGCAACAGCATGAAGAACATCAAGAGTACAGCCGGGGGGACGATATATAACACTAATCACAATACACCAATTATGAAGGTAAATTTTACACCACACGGATTCTGTTTCTGGAGGAGAAGGCAAGACTGAGAATCGTAGATCCGACCGGATAAGCAGTGCCACGCCACCCCCAGTACGGCAAATCGTGTCTAAGCGCACGGAAACAAAACGGGGTGGAGTGAACTCAGATTCGTAAATACCATTGAGCAGCCAAGTCTCTGTGATGCCGATAACAAAGGGGGAATGAATAGATATAAGGGACAATAAGTGAGGAAATTTTTTAACAATACTACGAGCGTTTATATTTAAGATAACAAGGTTCTCAAAACGGCCAGATATGGCTAGTACTCAGGCTACGACCTGTCATGCTAGTAAATATGTTTGCACTAACAATGAGAACACAATATACCTTCAGCCCGTCACACCGAATGAAATTGTGTCAGTTATAAAAAGCTTAAACAATAGCAGTAGTTGTAACATTGACGTTTCTCAAGTGTGCCCAATTAAACATGTTGTTGAAATCATTGCCCCCCAATACTCACCCATATTTTTAACATGTGTTTGGAATCGGCAATTTTTCCAGTGAAGATGCAGTCTGCGAAAGTAACCGTTCTATATAAAAAAGGAGATCGTAATTATTTGGGAAATTGCAGGCCGGTATCTATTTTGCCAATCTTTTCAAAGGTGCTTGAAAAAATTTTGCATTCGAGGATGACAAATTTTATTGAAAAACGTAACCTGTTAACACCACACCAGTTTGGTTTTCGTAAGAAAAAGTCAGTCGAGTTAGCATTAGTAGAGGAAAAAGAATATATATTAACAGAGTTTGAAAAGAAAGCTATAGTTGTTGGTATTTTCGTAGACTTATCTAAGGCCTTTGACTTAGTTGACTTAGTTATTGGAGAAATTAAACTATTATGGAATACGAGGACAGGCCCTATCTCTTGTCAAATCCTACTTATCTGACAGAACACCAAATTGTGAAAATCGATACCTTTACTTCTAAGGCTAGAGCTGTCCATTGTGGAGCGCCACAGGGACGTACTTTAGGGCCTTTGCTTTTTAATATATATCTGAATGATATCGTCAATACTAACTCTCAGGCAAGGCTTATTATCTACGCGGACGACACGAGTATTTTCTTCACTGGTAATAATATTCAAGTTCTTATAGAACAATGCAACAATGCAATGAAATCCTTAGAGGAATGGTGGAGAGTGAATTTACTGAAGATAAATGCAAACAAAACAAACACAGTTATATCCAGACCGAAAAACAAGCAAATACCTCCCCATCAAGACATTGTATTAAACTCAAAGACTATTGAAATAGTCGAGACTTTCAAATGTCTGGGTGTCTTCTTTTCAGCGAACATGTCTTGGGACAATCACGTGCAACACGCTCTAAGCAAAATAAGTAGAATAACTGATGTAGTAGGCCGTATGAGATACATTCTTTCCACGCGTATTAAACTCTTGTTGTACAATTCACTTTTCCAATCATATTTAAACCATTGCCAATTAGTATGGCGTTATACAACATCCACCAATCTAGAAGATATTCACCTGTTACAAAAGAAGTATGTCCGCAACGCATATAACGCTTCCTACACAGCATCGACAATACCCTCTTTAATAATTCTGGTGTCATCCCAGCTCACAATCTCTACAAATATCGTCTGAGTCATGTATATAAACTGGAAATCCATCGAAATATCAGCAACCTGCGTATTCTAGCCCAACTTTAGGGAAAATCTACAAATTATGTTAAAGACACTTTGAGGATTGGTTAGTACCAACACCACGTTGAAACTATGGATGAAAAACGTTTATTCAACGGATTGAGAGTTTGCAGGCCGAACATGGCCCTTTGCTATGGAAAACAATGCCATAAATACATAATACCAACACTGTTAAATTACTATAATTCGGTCCGATTTGATTTTTTCACGTCGTCATCCAAGGAACTGAAACTGATGTATACGGTTTCGATGTAATATCTGGTGGCGTTATGTATGTGTTATTCCATTTTTTGTTGACATGAAGCAAAGTGTGAGTGAGTAACATGTCATTGAAGCTATGTATACAGCTGTATATATGTATGTATATGTATGTGCGCATACGTTATGCTGCCTCCCTACAGAAACAGGGATTGTGGACACGTCAAGCTGTTGACGGACAGCTTTTTATCTCCATCTGTAAATGTACAGGATGGCAAATAAACAATTTCATTTCATTTCAATGTACGTCGACGTCGAACACAAGACCTGGGATGCCGTCCTGCCATACGTAACATTCGCATACAACACGGCGGTGCAAGAAACAACACAGATCACGCCGTTTAAGCTGGTTTACGGCAGGAACCCGACGACGACGCTCGACGCCATGCTGCCGCACGTCACTGACGAGGAGAATCTTGACGTCGCTACCTATCTCCAGCACGCCGAAGAAGCCCGACAGCTCGCCCGCCTGCGGATCAAGAACCAGGAGAGGACCAACAGAAGACACTACAACCTCCGACGACGCTTCGTCGAGTACCCGCCCGGAGACTGTGTTTGGGTATGGAACGCGATACGCCGAAGAGGACTCGGTGAGAAACTACTGCGACGCTATTTCGGACCCTACAAGGTCATCCGACGTATTGGCGCACTGGACTATGAGGTCGTGCCAGACGACATTTCGCATTCACAGCGGCGCCGCGCACGATTTGAAGTGGTCCACGTGGTGTGCCTTAAATCCTTTTACGGACGCTGCCGAACTTCCTTATTTTGTTGTTTTATTTGCTACGAGTGCTTTTCTTTATTGCTTTCGTTAGTTTGCAGCATTTGGTCGATGCTTTTTAAGAGGGGGCTATCGACACGTGTACTTATCTTTATCGGGCGACCACGTTTCGCCACCTAACAAATGTTATCGCACAGCGCGGGACGCGCCTGCATGTATCCGAAATTTCTGGAAAGTTATCTATGCTTCTATCCGCTGTCTGTTGTTGCCGAACCTTGTGTTATCTGATTTCATCGCCTGGCGCGAATGGTGTAGAACTTTGTGGAAGGCACGCGGGTGCCAACGATTAGTCTGAAACGTTCGACGACTGCTGTATAAAAGCCGACGCGCTTGACCCGCTGATCAGAGTTTCGACGATCGCCGAGTGTGTTCGCCGCTACCGTTGTTCTTTGAGTGTAGCCTGTTTTCGAGGGCACAAGTTCGCCCAATAAAGTTTGCTGCCTTCTTAACCGTTACTACCACGTGGCAATATATATATATATATATATATATATATATATATATATATATATATATATATATATATAGAGAGAGAGAGAGAGAGAGAGAGAGAGAGAGACCGAAAGTCCCCTCTCACGTTATATTCGTGGTCGCGTCATTTACGGGCATGTACGGTAAGTGTTCAATCGGTTTCTTAGTGACGTGCCACACGGGGCCATGCACACTGTTCGACAGCCGCTGAGCCGATTCATATGTTTAAGAAGCTATGTAGGTGCAACTATTTCATGTCATGTCACCGGTCACAAGAAAAGCGAGCATAATAAAGTGATGTCACGCGAAAGTCTTCGCTAGTGGTTCAGCCAGGAATTGAACTGTGGACCATTTTACTTTGAAACTGACCCTTTAGGCCACGCGTTCATACGCACCATAGCGTTCCGACAGGCTACGCAGTACTTTGAAAGAGTAATGAGGAGCAGCAATTTTTATTTTTGCGTAACAAAAAAGAATCTGTGTATTCTGATTTATTTTTCAGTTTCGGTAACTTGCAATATGCAAGGAATTCAGTAATGGCTGGAGTTGATGTTAACCTCAATGTCAGTGAGGGAAACTTGAAGATGTTGTGGATGTCACGAAGTTACATTGCAGTAGGCAAGGCTGTGACGCTGATTGCAAAGGGGTTAACTTCAATAAGATAGACTAGGCAAGTGATTGAATGGAAACTATTTACACGGACATCAAACTACGAGTCAAAAGTTAGAATTTTGGTCTTCTTTCTCTTAGCCGAATCTCCACCGAATCCCCTCCAACGGCCCCACACGTAGCTAATGGCCTCCCCAACGTCCCCCTCGCCCCATCGTTCGTCCAATCACATTGCGGTGTGCGCAGTGTGCATACAAGGGGGTTCCAGTTGACACTATCCGGAGTTCCAATACGTGAAGGCCGTTGCCACAAATCTTTTGCAGTGCAACGAGTCTCAGAACATCGCAAGACACACTTCCCTGAAAAAGACACTTCCACGCCCGGTTGGAGCACCTGGCCCATTAGGGCCGATTTACGCTCGAGCAGCCCATCGCGGCAAGCCGCAACGAACGCGGGCGGTTCGCCAGTAATGGCCGACGTGACGTCACGAGAGGCGGTCGTGAACTTTCGCCTCCGTGCGGCGACCGCATAACATTGGCGCTGGTTCGAAGCGGAGCGCGAGGCCTAGACCGCTAGGCTGCAGCGGCAGTTTGTTTTTTGTGTGGTTTATTGTGATCATTGCAAAAGCTATTCAGCACCTGCAAAGCTACTTGTCTAACGCAACAAGTAGTTGTACTCTTCCTGACCTCTTCAGTCCGTGCGATAGCCAAAGCAAACAGACGGATGTGTGTTGTGCTTGCGCAAGGGTCGGAAGGAATGAAGCCACCGATTTTGTATGTTTTGCCGTTTTTTGCATGTGCATTACAAAGGCGAAGGCCATCGCATACACCTGAATTCTAAGCATGACACTAGTTCGGTACGCACCAAAATGAAAAGATTGCGATCGCCCTCCTCAACATATGGTGTTCGTAGGTGTTGTGTGTGCGCGTTTCATCGATACGAAGATTGTAAGTTTGTGCAGTGTTCAGAACTGATGACACGATGTGTAGCGATGAGCGTCACTGTCGTGTCATCGCACTCATTCGTAATGTGCTGTTTGTGTCTTGCTTCGTGTAAGCTGTTTTGCGGGCTGCGATGCGCATTGGGGACCGCGAACACGTACAGAACGTTCGAGCCCTAGGGTTCTTACCAATGTGGGCAATGTGTCGCAGTGGTGCTAGGCGTATAAGTGTTCGTTTCATGCAATATGCATATGTTCTGTAGTGAACCGTGCATAAGCGTTGCGGGCGAGTTTTGGTTCCGGCCCTTTCTTCCTCGTTGACGTATCTTGTGTGTTTTTCAGAAGTTATTTCTGTGCTATGAAGGTGTTTGTAATCAATGAGGGCAATATAAGAAACAGCTTAAAGATTGCATGAGTACAAGCGCTCTCGTGAAATGTGGGCGCGCATATATGCACTGTTCTCATGAACGCAAATTTCGGGCACTATTTATTTTTGTCATGTGGACATTGGTGTGAACAGCAGAAATCCTGACGCGTATTTCTAGATTAAGCAAAGTATACAGTCTTATACTGAGGGATTGAGCGCCTTGCATGTGCAAGAAATTCAGCTGCTGGTTTCTTGTTAGTATCTGAGTACACAGTGTTAGTGCCAACACCAGTGGCACGGCACGATATGCACATAATGTGTGAAAATTAGATTCTTCCTTCTGATTCTTGACAATTCGCGTTTTTTGATAAAAAGCCATATGCATGTAACAAGGCATGAAGATGACAACACAACTGGTATGGTCCATATATGATTCCAGGATTGTAGCAGCAGAACATAAGGAACAAGGACACGGAATGAACGACTAGACGAGGATGCAGCTGCACTGTCAACTGATTTCTTAATTGAAATCACCACACTTATTTATTTCGTTGCCATGTCTCTTATCTGTCTGAGGCTGTCTCAAAAAGGTGACTTCCTTCCTTGTCAACGCCACTGACTGTGTGCTTACACACTGAGCTCCTGTTTTACTTATCTCAAATGCCTCAAGAATCTCCCGAGTTAGCGTACATCCTTCCTTTCCAGGACTTGCATTTCATGAAATTAGGGGGTGCAGATGCTTACTTCGCTATCTTGTCCCTTGTTCATTTCGATTCGACTGCGATTGCATCAAAGGAGTAGTGTACGCCATCGCGCTGTCCTGTGGAAAACAATGCATAGGGCAAACAGGAAGATGCCTTAATGATCGAACAAGAGCGCACGCATCATCACTTTCAGGGACCCTTGGCAGCAATCTGGTCTTGCACGGCAAACGTTGCGAAATGTACAAGGAGGGACAAGATAGCTAAGTAAGCATGTGCAGCCCCTAATTTCGTGAAATGCAAGTCCTGAAAAGGAACGATGTAGGCTAACTTGGGAGATTCTTGAGGCATTTGAGATAAGTAAAACAGGAGTGCAATGTGTAAGCACACCGTCAGTCGCCTTGACAAGAAAGGAAGTCACCTTTTTGAGACAGCCTCAGACAGATAAGAGATATGGCGACGAAATAAATAAGAGTGGTAATTTCAATTAAGAAATCAGTTGACAATGCAGCTGCATCCGCGTCTAGTCGTCCATTCTGTGTCCGTGTTTCTTAAGTTCTGCTGCTACAATCCTTGAAAAATAAACCAACTTGCCCAGTTAAACACCGTTTTGTCAATATATGATGTTCTGTTGGCTGCTGGAGCATGTAGTGTTTATGTAAGTGTAGAAACCATAATTTGAAGCTGTTGGTATTGCATAGGGATATGCGAATATTTGCAACTTTGTAGTTATGCACCGAATAGTGTCCTGTTCCATTTGGTGGTCACTTTTTGTAATTGGTAAAATTTTTTTCATACCTTTCGAGCATTTCAATATGCCAACCGCACCCACATAAACAATAAATCAGAGAAAAGTATGGTAAATTTTCACCACGACAGTCATACTATAGCCATGAAACATGAGAACTTGCGTAGTGGAGCAGGTTAGGTCACCCAAGTAGCCACACTTTACAGGCTCTACAGTGGTCATTTGCATCCCCTGAAGAACCCTGTGCATGCGAATAAAGTACTTGTTTGCTCGTAATGCTCAATTTGTGTTTTCCAAATACAATGCTTAATAAGCTACTATATGATAGAAACTTCCTAACTTAAATATACCGGTATGTAAACATCAGTTTGTATTAATTATGGTAATGGCTATTCGCTTTTGCAAAAGTATTCGATTAAATTTGCTTCTGGCACTATTCTATTCGGTCCAAAAAATCCCTATTTGCTAACCTCTATTATTGCACCTTTTTTGTGCCGTCTTTCACATGTGCATTGCAAACAAGACACATTAATGTGCACTCAGAGCATATTACGTATAATGAAAGAAAATTTCCCTGTGGGCTAGTTGGTTCGACATAACACTGTTGCGCAAAGTTACGAAGGGACAGGACTTAAAAAACAATGCACTTCACCCGAGTGCAAATTAACAACCATTTTATTTTTGGGAAAATGAGACCTTCATATAGCCTACTCGCATGTGCAGGGATGCTCCTCCCAGTCGAGCCATGCCATCTATTGTTAGCCATTAAGCTAATCTCTTTGCTGAGCGATATAGATGGCACATGGGGTCATCTTGATGTTGTAGGCTTCCATGACCTGTTTTTCTTTAGTTACTACATTTGAGCAAGATCAGATCCCCATCCTGTGGAAGATATGGCATGAAGCGCAATATATGGCAAGGTCTCTGGGTGCTTGCATCAGAATGCAGTTGTGTCGAAGTTCGCACAGTCAATCATTTACGCACCTGTCTGTTTGACCCACATAATCAGCCCCATGTGTCAAAGGTATCTTGTAGACCATGTCTATCGTGCATTCAATCAATCCTTTAACGTGGTTTATAGTGCATGCATTCAGGGTATTCCTATCGCTGGTTTCCCTTTAGCTTTTGTCGTGCTGTGAGGACCACTCTTTCGCTCATTTAACTGAGCCAACGAGCTCAGCAAAAGATGAGGGCGAACGCAGCAAGCAGTGGGAGATAAAAACGAGGCAAGTGAGAAGAGGCACGAGGAGGAAAGCAAAGAGGAAGGTGCAGCAGAACCATGACGCAGTAAGCAGAGGAGGGTATGTCAAAAGCGTGCGAATAAAAGTGAAGTGCAGTGACGGTAGCTACGAGATGGTGCCAGCGTAGCACGCTATGTCTGGGAGGTTTGTTGGCGGTGGCTTTTGGGAATCACGCCCACGTGTCACCCATGCGCTGGCTCACGTGATCTCCAGATTAGCAAGGCAGTGGCTCCACACTTCGCTCCGTTTGCAACATGCCGCACGTGACTGATTGTCCACACCAGCGAAATGACAACACGTGTAGAGCTGCACTCAAATTTCGTATTAGGGAGTATCGAAATCGTCTGTGAATTTTTTCTGTAACTTGCAGGTGCTCTGAAGTAATAAACATTGCAGAAGCATCGCTGGTCGCTTATGCTCTTATGCATCTCAATATAGGTATTGTATCAAAGCAGATTCCTTGCTTTGTACATGTTTGTTTCCACAGCTGTCTCTGCACATTTTACACTTTATGAAGAGGGGAGGCTAGGGAACAGCTTGGAAGTTGTACCACTGCAGACACCGAGCAGATGACAAAGCTCTATAAACCCATCTTGAGGGGCATTCAGCCTTCCAATTAGCTAAGGAGCCCAGCAGCTTCTCCAGTGCTGCAAGGAACTACTGAGATGGAGTACAGCTCACAGAACACATTGTAATGCAATTATTTATTTTGTGCTAGGTGTAATCTCCTGTCATGTAAGCTATGCAAATGCTCCTTATGCAATTTTTTGCACGTGTGACGACACAGCAAAGCACCTTCTCTGCCACTGCCCAACTGTCGCATATCTGTGTGATAGCGTTTCCCTTTCTGTCACGCGGGCCATATTCCAATCGCGTCAGCCTCGCCCACTATGTGTATATAATCGCTTGCCGCCAACTGTGGTGTGCTTTTTGTCCTTATATTTCTTGGCTGTCATTCTGTCACATTAAGTTGCTGCCATGCAATAAAACATGTTTCAAGTTCAGTCTGCCTCTTCGTTCATGGAAGCGTTGGAACACGACACCAACCTTTCACGCTAACAATGTGTTCTGTGAGCTGTACTCCATCTCAGTAGTACCTTGCAGCACTGAAGAAGCTGCTGGGCTCCTTAGCTAATAGGAAGGCTGAATGCCCCTCAATATGTGTTCATCGCGCTGCGCCGTCTGCTCGGTGTCTGCTTTCCATCCTGTCAGTACATGCTCCATGGTTGGAGGATTGACGCAAAAAATGTTTCGATGCCATAACCATAAGCATTGTTTACGTGCATGCGACAGCGGAGCTTTGCTTCACCTGTACACTTTCCCTCCATTTACCTTGCAGCCACCTTAATAAGCAGCAAAGACCAACGCCCCCATAAATGTTCACTTGTGGCACAGCGTCTGCTCGGCGCCTATTTGCTGGAATGAAAGCTGTTTAGGACATAATCTAAAGCTCCATTTTACTGACTCCAGTATTTATCGTGGGTGCGAACAGGGTGTTGCGACAGGAAGCCTGTGTGCAAATACATGGAAGTGTACTAGGATGCTGATCAAAATATTTATAGGTGTACTATCTAAAACCACAATTACATACAGCAATGACATGACACTGGTCATAACTTAAAGCAACGGTTCATGGGATACACATATACGGGCACATAAATATGATGCTCAATGCAACTTTCGCTTGAAATGATAATCACTTTTCAGATAGCAGTGACATGATGACATACTGGTAATCAATGCCTGTTATTTCTTTATTCTCGGAATGATCAATTGTATAATACTTGTACCCAGATACAATAACGCATCTGCGAATCACAGATATCGCATCCCATCTGCCCTATGCAACTTTGCCACATGAAATGGCAAACTCATTGACATAATCAGTTACGGATTATGCCAGTGTTATGCTGTTTCTTGCAGTTTTGCCTTTCACGAGTATTTGTGTAATGTGAAAAATAGTACCATGATGTTCTAAATGTTATGTATACTATATGACAATCCTATTCTTTTTCCGTGATCAGAGGAGGCTTTTGTGTCAATATAGAAATTGGAAGTTTTTTAACAAGGAATATGTACCATGTACTTGCATGTGAGCAAGTGTATGTGGCCTCCCAAAGGCTAGCAGGCTAGCACGATGACGAAATTATCTTTTAGCCATATTGGCACAATACTTTCCCTTAGGCTTTTTTTCATAACCGCCAACCAACCACACATCTCTTGATCTAGCAGATTTATTTTTATGCGACAAGTCTGTGTTGTTTTCCTTGCAACAAGTCCTTTTACATGTGTCCGCAAAACATTGGTCCTTCATTAAGTTTATTTTTTCTACAACTTTCATGTTTTTTGGTAACAACTTATTGTGCATTTTTGGAAGCTCTTCATAGAGCAGCCATTATTTCTTGGAAAGCTTCTATGCAACGAGGCTTTAAAGTTGTTGATAGACTATTCAAGTTGTTTTTTTAATATAACAATTAGTAGCCTTGCATTTAAAACTTATCCTTTGTCCCCAATAGTTAGCTAACTTTTGCATTAGTTGGTTAAAAGGTAGTGCCTAAATCTATGGAAATAAAAATTGCTACTACAAGTACTAACGTTGTCGTGTCACTATTCAATATTTGATGCTTACTATTTTTGTTCAATTTGTGCTTGAAAAAATTAGCATTCGCCCACCTCTACTTCTTATACAATGCACAAATATGCGCCCAACCCATATTTGTGGTTTCTGAAGTCTCACTTTGGTGCATATACCTAATAGAGGCAAAAAGCTGCTTTTCAGAGAGAACTTGATTTTGTTGTTTTGTGTATTCTGTTCTTCTGTCATAAGTGTAGTGAATCGGTAACTATATGGCACACAAGTACACAGCCTCTCAATGGAACAGATATTTATTTCATGCACATGAATTCACGACCTGTTCATCTAGATTTCAAGATTGTGCTGATTGTGGCCAGCCTCTAGTACCTATATAAGCATGCCTACAATGTGGTCTGATGGTAGATTTGCAGTGCTACTGTGAAGCTAGTTATAGTTATCACAGCAATGCACCAAGTAAGGTTGTTTCTTAATTGTTATAAAGAAAGACAGCATCAGCTGGGCTGCAAGGGCGAAAAAAATGATTTGTGCAATTTACCAAACATACAAACAGAATATAATATGACTACATGCCATGTGCTAATTAGTATTTCAAGTGATTGAGAGAATGATATAAAGGCTGTTGGGTTAATCAGCCTTATTTCTCGTGTTAAAACACAGGCTGTGAAGTTAACTTCAACATGTCTAAGTTGTCAACATGTCTAAGTATTTACGAAATTGTGGAAGTGGCAGTGAGACCCCCTGGGGAAGCAATACGTCAGTTGTACTAATGGTTTGACGTAGTAGTTCTGCGGAAACCCGCAAGGTGGAGAGAGAAGTAATGAATAAAGGGAAAATGAGACATCCACCCGTTCGTAGCAATTGCTACAAAGGAATGTCTGATTTTCCCTTTATTCATTACTTCTCTCTCCACCTTGCGGGTTTCCGCAGAACTACTACGTCAAACTCCAGCCTTTGCTTCGTGTTGTCGACAAATTCGACTTCGCCCTGCCATCTGCTAGCCGCCTGGTTAGCTCAGATGGTAGAGCGGCTGCCCCGGAAAGGCGGTGGTCCCGGGTTCGAGTCCCGGACCAGGATGAATTTTTCTTCAACTCCGAGGCTTTTCTTTCGAGGAACCCGCACAGGTTTCCTTTGTAGCAATTGCTACGAATGGGTGGATGTCTGATTTTCCCTTTATTCATTACTTCTCTCTCCACCTTGCGGGTTTCCGCGGAACTGCTAAGTCAAACTCCTGCCTTTGCTTCGTGTTGTCGACAAGTTTGACTTTCAATTCAATTCAATTTATTTCCAGAATTACAAGTGTTCTGGTGGATACCAAAGGCTAAAAGCTGTTGAAAACAGCTTGACTACGCCGATGGCCCATTACAAGGCATACATGGTGGTTGCATCAGAATTGTAACATTGTTAGACACTCACAATAAGTTAATTACATAAATGCACAATAACAAGACCGAAAATAATATAAAGACTAAGAGAAAAAACATAATTGATACATCAGAAAAGTAGAAGTATGTGTGTAAGGGTTACTAACAAAACTAATTGAAGTCGCTCTGATATAGAGAGTAGATAATACAGACTAAAAATGAAAAAAAAAACATTCGATACACCAGAAGATACAAATACATGTGCATGGGTTACAAAATCAGTAACACGTACAGTTGTCTCTGAAAGAACGATAAACAATCACTGATCACATGTTTACAAAATTCATTCGCAGTTCCTTCGATGAAGAGGTATATGTACCTTTATATTTATTTAAAATATGTGGCAGATTATGTTTTAATGACTGTAGGCTATATTTATTACGAAACCACAGGACATACCATGTATCACTATTTCTGTATTGGAAGAATTGAATTTTGGTGCCAAAGATGCAGTAGACACTAGGAAATTTTTGAAGGCATTATTTGAGAAATAAAATGAATTTAGAAGGCGAAACATGTAGAAATATTCTACTTTTATAATTTTATGTTTTAAGCACGCTGGCCGCGTTGCCTCAAGATAACCCATGTTGTCAATGTACCGAATCATTTTCTTTTGCAAAGAAAGGGTTTTCATAAGGTTTGTCTTTCCTGTAGTCGCCCACACTAAGCTACAGTAACTTAAATGGGAAAAAATAAACCATAATAAATGTTCAGTTTTGCTTTGGTTGGAAGAAGACGCCGACATCGAGACAGAACGCCTGTGATAGCAGACATTTTTGTGCAGATATTTTCAATATGCTTATCCCAAGTAAGGTGCGAGGAAAAAGTGACGCCTAATATTTTATGTTCATCCACAATTTGCAGTTCTTTACCCGCACACACTAAGGTTTGATTACTAGTAATAACTTTATTTTTTGCGCGAAATAACATTACTTTAGTTTTCGTAGGGTTTACTTTTAGGCAATTATCGACTGACCATTCAGATAGCTTATTGAGTAGATAGTTACATTTTCCATTATATCGTGAATTCGGATCAGAAATGAGAAGATTAGTGTCATCGGCATACGCGATAAATTTTACAGTTGTATCAATATTAGCAATGTCGTTAATGTGAAGGTTAAAAAGCATAGGACCTAGTACGCTCCCTTGTAGCACGCCATTTAGTAAAGGAACAAAACTTGACTTGTCGTGTTTTATACATACTGATTGTTTTCGATTAGTAAGGTAAGACTCAAATAATGCTAAAGGAGTACCTATAATGCCATTCTGTGATAATTTCCATAGCCAAAGTTTATGATTTATACAATCGAATGCCTTACTGAAATCAATGAATAGTGCCAATGTGAAGAGATTTCTTTCTATGTTGTTTAGTGCATGCTCCTTGAGTGTGAGCAAAGCAGTTTCTGTTGACCTACCTTTACGAAAGCCCAACAGAGCACAAGATAGAATGTTTTGTCTGTCGAAAAAGTTTGATAAGCGAGAAAAAATAATGTTTTCTAATTCTTTGGAAAATACTGGAATGATTGAGATGGGTCTGTAATTTGACACGTCGTTTCTGTTGCGTCCTTCAAAAAGTACAGTTACCCTACTCATTTTCATCTTTTCTGGAAACACCCCCAGACTGTAAAGCTAGATTAAAAATATGCGTTAAAGCGGGAGTGATGTATTCTAAAACATACTGGATAGGTTTGATTTGGATATCATCAATGTCAAGAGCTTTACTATTTTTAAGGTTCATGATAGCGCTAAATACCTCAAATTCACTAGTGGGATTGAAAAATAAGCTGTTAGAAACGGAAAGAAACGATGACGTATCAGGCCGAGTTTGCTGTGGCACGGTTATACTTGCAAAGTACTTATTGAAATGGTTTGCGAGTGCTAAACCTGAAATTTCATTGTTATTATAGATTATCTTGTCTTGTGAGGTAGCATGCTTTTCGCGGCCAAGAACCTTATTGATAATGCTCCACAAGCTTTCAGGATGTTTACCAGTGGCGTTGGCAAACAGATGCTCATAATAAGCATTCTTAGCGCGTCTAAGTTCCGTATTTAGTTTGTTTCTCTGCTTTTTAAACAGTGTCAGCGTTTCAGGCGAGCGTGTTGTAAGAAATCTATGGTACAGTTTGTCTTTGTGTTTTATCATTTTAAAAAGTTCCTGTGTAATCCAGGGTTTTCTTATTTTTTTGGATTGCTTAATCTTTTTGAAGGGAAAATGTGCGCTGTAAATTTGTATAAACGCCCTGCCATCTGCTAGCTGTCTGGTTAGCTCAGATTGTAGAGCGGCTGCTCGGAAAGGCAGTATCCCGGGTTCGAGTCCCGGACCAGGATGCATTTTTCTTCAACTCGGACGCTTTTCTTTCGAGGAACCCGTATGGGTTTCCTTTGTAGCAATTGCTACGAACGGGTGGATGTCTGATTTTCCCTTTATTCATTGTCCTAATGGTATGGCTTGACTATATCATTTCATCATTGCTTGTTTAGAAATATGACGGTGGGTTAGAACCTATGAAATGCCACAACAGCATGGCTGAACATCCATCCTTACTTCTCAGAGGCTTAAAGATTGATAAACAGGTATGCTTGAGAGAATATTTTGGTAACAAATATATACCATGTTTATTTCAGTGGAATGGCAGGAGGTGATTGAGCACCACCATGCTATGGTAGCATGCTTGAAGAAATACAGGAAAGCCTGGTGGCTAATATATATTAATAGAGTGAACAAGTAGCTGTGACTTGCAAGATTATTTTACTCCACAGTGGATGCTGTAGTAAGGTTTGCGCAACTGTAAGCAATATGAGAATAAGTTAAAAATCACTTGTAATCTATGGATTTGTATGACAGATGAGAATGTGCACCCAATTTGCCACTATGCATTTTTTTCTATTTTATGTTCAGCACAAAGTGCGAGTTGCTATGGCTTCTTAACTACAAATTTCTGCATTCCGTTTCACAGTGCTTGTGGGGCTATGTGCATTCATTCGACTACTTAAGTGATTGGATAATAGAACATGTCCGCATTGCAGATTTACACAGAACATATTATGAATTCGTCATAAAGCTCCTCCCAAGAAACTTTCTGTTGGCTATGAAAATAAATAATGGCAATAAACATTCCCTTACTTTCTTGTGCTGCCATGCACACGGTGTTAATGAACTAATGTCTACAATGCAGACATTCTGTGCTATAATTAGAGGTAGGTGCAAGTTGCACTGACACAATGAACATGCATTCTTTGCCTACAAGCTACTGCATGTTGGAATTGGTGTTGCAGCAGGCATGGCAAATGTTCTCCCCTGCTTGTGTTTTGTGCTCCATATGAGCCAGCATTTCATTTCATTGTCGTGTACCTGTTTAGGATGTTACTGATTAAGAAAGGCAAATATAAAACGACTTCCTACGTCAACCATTTCACATGCAAGATCACTGCACTCATTGCAAAGCTTATTAGATTTAGATTTATTAGTTTTAGATAAGGGGAATGCAATCGTTGAGGCCACAAGTACTACGGGGCCTCAACGCTTGCGCCCCCTTAATTTAAACCTCTATAGTTGTTTGATACTCTTGGTTGGCTTTGAGATGAAGTACAGTTACTGTGCACCTGTTTGCTAGCCTATGCACTTCTCTTTTTAATGTGGCTGTGCATTCGCTAGCTAGGTTGTCATACATGAATGGAACATTTGGGCCATGCCCAACGCAATCACATAACATTACTTTGCTATAGCTTACTTACTGTGCAAGCTTACTTGTTGTCTAGAGAAAAGAATACAAAGAGAATGCATGAATAAATGATGTTGACAGCAGCAAACGGTCTCAAGACAATCATCCTTGATTGTCACCATTGCTGAGAGAGCAAGCATGCCTGTATGCACTTTGACCATAGGCTGTACATTGTTTAAATGCTGGTAGAGGTATGGATAAATAGTCAAGGGGCAGCAGACTGGCCACCCAGGCCTTTATGCATGGGCGTTGCTGCCTTGTGTGCCCCTGTAGACCTCTTTCATCCCTTAAGGCATGAATGACATAACACTACTATTTCCAGGGACATTTTAGCACTAACAAGAAATGAAAACATTACGTGAATGCATGCCTATATGGGGTGTCCTTTCAGCAATATGAATTAATATTTGTTTTTATGCAAACATCCTTCTCTTGAAAACATATCTGACAAGCATCTCTGCCTGAAGAAGTAACTATGATATGTACATATCACTTTTATTTCTGTCATAATTGTAATCAATTGCTTAAGACTTACTGGTGGGCTCTTTGGTTAGTCATGACTTAATATGGCAGTGCACTTTGAAACAATGACGTAACACAGAAGGAACAAATGCTAGCTCTGTGTGTGTCGCACAGCGCTCCTGTACGTTCATTCGGCGTTACATCATTGTTCCGAAGTACGATGGCATATTACATCATGTAATCAATTGTAGGCTCACTATTGACAGCTACTAAAACGACATCAGCAGCAAAGTGCACCTGAATAAACACGCCATTCTTGATGATTCACACGCGTGCTCGGTGATGAAGTGACTTGTCAATCAACACAGCTGTATTGCGTGATGATAGAACCATCAGTATAGGAGTATGTTAATAGATAACGCTACGGCGCTTCAGCGTCCTACGCTGTTGCTGCGACAGATCCCTTGCTCATTGGCTTAGATACACCTGCGTGTTCGTGTATGCAAGCTGCACGCTGCATGCTATTACGTACACGGTCTGGCCTCATTAGTGAAAGGAATGCGCATTGGTTTGTGGTAGAAAACAGAGGGAGTTTATTTTCTACAAGAGACGCAGACGAGAGCCGCATTTGTACGAAGGGGCAAACTCTCGGTCCCTGTCCAGTGGCCGACACGCTGGGGGTGATGGAGAGTTCTTGGAACTCGACTCGGGGTGGGGTCGCTTCCTGTTTCGCCTGCACTGGTGCTTTGTCCAGCCAAGGAGTGGTGGTGGGTCGCTGGTACACAACACTTTCCTCCCTTAGATGGAGTCGCCGTAGTGATCCGGGGGGCATCGTTCCCGGTTCGGGCATGACTCTGCAGTCGTGTTTGGCACAATCTCAGGGGCAGTGCCAATCTCTGGTTTGGCCACCGATGATTGCGAAGGCTCCAGTGTGCCTGAGAAAGTGGCGCCTGACGACGTGGAGTTATCTGCTTTTATCCCAAACATAAGTGGGAGCGGGACACTGCTCGCGGTTACTGTACAGCCCTTATCCTCTGTCGCCGAATCTTCTGTGGGTTGTCTCAAAGAACCGGGCTTGATGTGGTCATGTTGCCATCGCACTAATCTGTTAGGGCTTTTAATGAGCCACGATCTGTGGCTTAGCTTTTCCAAAACCATTCCCTCCGCAGTTTCGAAAGAAAACTGCTTGTCCGACAGCGAGTACTCTCGACTTTGTGTTCCTGCTGCAGTTGGTATGGATTTTGTTTGCTTTTGCTTGGGGCTCAATGCACGTGAGAGCTGTTTCCAGCTTACGCTCGAACACAAGGGCAGCTGGCATTTTGACCATTGATGTGCAGATGGTGGTGTGTTGCTTTAGCCAAAACTGGGCCAGCCTACACGCGAATGTTCCGTCCTTGCTTTCGGCTAATGCATGTTTTGTTTCAAAAACCATCCTTTCTGCTTGGCCATTCGTTGTAGGATGATATGGTGCACTTGTTACGTGGGTCATCCCATTCTTCTTTAGGAAGCTCTCAACTTCTACTGAAACGAAGGATGGTCTGTTATCAGTCATAAGCTTTTTGAGAAGCCCAAAAGCTGCGAAGAGGCTCCAGAGTTCCTCAATTAATGTGGCAGACTGTGTAACGCGCACGGAGCACACTTCCAAGCATTTGCTGTATGCGTCCACAACAATAAGCCAGCATTCCCGCCATCTACGGGACCAATGAAGTCTGCGTGAACTGTGTCCCAATGCGTTCTTGTGCGTTCCCATTTGGGCACTGGTGCCCTTTGGCGTTAACAAGTTGCACAGTTTCTAGCGAGCCGTTCGATATCTGCGTCAATGCCTGGACACCAAATGTACCTTCGTGCGCATACCTTCATGGCCACAATTATGTGGTGGTTTGCAATAATAATATTTGGGGTTTTACGTGCCAAAACCACTTTCTGATTATGAGGCACGCCGTAGTGGAGGACTCCGGAAATTTTGACCACCTGGGGTTCTTTAACGTGCACCTAAATCTAAGCACACGGGTGTTTTCGCATTTCGCCACCATCGAAATGCCGCCGCCGTGGCCGGGATTCGATCCCGCGACCTCGTGCTCAGCAGCCCAACACCATAGCCACTGAGCAACCACGGCGGGTTTCGTGGTGGTTTGCAGGTGCGAGTTTAAGGAGGTAATTTTGCGCCTTTGTTGGAGTTACCATCTGGGAGCCTCTAACAAGGCACCCTTCCTGCGCTGAAAGCTCAGCCTCCAGTTTCCTGCACGATGAAAACTGTTCTTTTGGCAGTTTATGAACTTCACCGTTTCAGAGAGCCTCCAGCACTTGCGACAAGACTGACTCCTCTCTACTCATTCGTGCTAGTTTACGGCGTGAAAGCTCGAAGCTGGGCATGGTAGCCAACATGAGCACGTCTCCCGGGGCATAAGGCTCATCAACTTGTGCCGGTAGTGGAAGTAGCTTAGAGTGTCCACATTTTGGTGCCGTAGGCTAGGCCAGTACAGTAACTTGTAATCAAACGTTGCTACTTTAAGGCACCACCGCCTCATCTTTGATGAAAAGACCCGGGGTACTTTCTTTGTTTCACTCACGATTCTAATCAATGCCTCGCTATCTGTTATTATGGTCACATGCCGGCCAGCTATGTACTTATGAAAATGACTGATGCCGTAGATTACTGCTACACTTTCTTTGTTGAGCTAGAATGTTATATTCAGTTTCGTTATTCATTTCAGTTATTTATTTCCCAGGGGGCGCTTTTGTTCATTATATATATATTGGTTGTATGTGTTAAATAAACGGCTTTGTACTTCAGGACGGCTGGAGTCTGACTTCCACCTTCGGTCAACACCACATAGAAGTAGCTATTTTCGGCACTTCCCAGTGCTCATGAACCGAATGCAATGGTCGCCTCACGGCAAATAACATCTTCCCGAGCGAGCACTGCATCAACGCCGTATGGCGATGCGTCCACGGACAACAGAATGGGCTTCGTCTCGCCGTAGTGAGCGAGCGCTGTAGATGCATGGATGATCGACTTAAGTGCCTCGAAATTGGCTTGATGGTTCCTCTTCCACTTCCAGGGCGTGTTTTTCTCTAGGAGCCTATACAGTTCCCACCACAACCATCCCTCCGTTCTTCAAAAAGCAGTCGTCAAATGAAGTAAAGCCCAGAAAAGCCCTTAGGGATGTCTTGTCAGATGGTTTGGGTGCTTGAAGTACAGCCTCAACCTTTTCCTCGGCGTTGCAAACACCATTGCTGTCAATTCGATGTCCCAGAAACTCAACTGACGTAATTCCGAACCTGCGTTTTTCTTTCTTGAGACGTAAGCCTTTCTCAGTTAGCCTCGAATAGAACCTGATTCAGACACTGTGCGTGCTCATTTGCACTATTCCCGTTGACAATGATGTCGTCAAGGTGAACGCTCACCCCTGGAATTCCAGGTATCCTTGTCTCCCTCGTTCTGAATTTCCGCTGCACCAGCGGAAATTCAGAACGGGAGGCATTCCACCCTGAATAGTCGTTTTGTGGTGTTCACTGTGAGCAGTGCTGCAGTGACCTGTATTGCTTCCAATGTCTTCCTTGAAGAAATCTGGGTGTCATCCCAGAAGCTCTGTAATTTCTAGTGCTGGCTCTCCAACGTGGTTGATCCCCTTCACCTGAATGTGAAGTGCCAAAAACCAATCTCTTCCTAGGAGGTTGCACACGGTGCCCGTCATAACCAACAACAGCAGCAGATAGATCCTTTGATCTCAAGTTCGCACGAACTTGTGCGGAGCCCAGGACGTGTAATTCTTTACCTGATCATGTGCGCAAATCGAGCGGCTCGCATGAAAGTCACGCAGTGTTTCTTCCACATTCTGCAGTCCGTGTCCTCGCTTATCAGGGAGCATGCCGTACCTGTGTCCACCTCAAACTGGACTAGCTTTCCCTCCACTCTCAAGTCCACGAGGAACTTGGGGCAGTGTGTACGTACACTCACTGTGTGTAGCTTGCAGCAGGATTTGCTGGCAGGTGGTGAGTTGGCACTGTGTGCCCGTAGCTGCTAGTTGTCGGAGCGTGGTTCCGTGTTTTGCTTTTTCTTTGAAATGCAGGCACGCTCGATGTGACCTTCCTTGGAGCAGAAACAGCACTCGGCTGTATTGAATTGGCACGTTTCAGGGTCATGCAAGCCGTCACATCGATAGCAATGTCGTGTTGACGTAAGCTTGCCTTCTGGCTTGATTTGCGACGTCCTGTTAATTTCCCCCCGAGTTTGCCATTCCATTGATATCTCGCTGATGCCTTGACGCACTTTCCGCTGACAGGGCTAAGTCCACAGCGCGTTGAAAAGTCAGGTTTTTCTGCGAACAGTCTCCGTGGAAGATGTTCGTCCCAGACGCGCGGACGAACCTCTCGCGGAGCATCACGGCATAGTTGGGTTCGCTGCTGAAGCGGTCGTTTGGGTGTAAGGTGACGTCGTCGATATTGTAGCCGAAGGCAGCGCTCCGAAGTTGCAGTCGGCTGTCAAGGCTCCGAGGGCCGCGGCGTAGCTGCATGCTGATCGACTCGTCTGGCCGTTGGTCGGGTCTTTTAAACACCTACCGGCTGTAAAGCTCGGATGTCCTGGTGTCGAAGTGCCGCCCGAGAAGTGTCAATAAATCATTGAAGTTGACTTCTCTCGGGATCCTCGTCGCTATCAGCTCGCGCACGCAGTGTTCGAAACTGCGACCGATGAGGTCACTCGCCACGAAGTGAAATCGAGGCGCTGGATCCACGATTCCCATGATTTGCCCGAGAAAGGCTGACAGCACCGTGCATTCGTCCTGTAGCCACGGCCTTAACTTCGAAAACTTATCCGCTTCGCAACTCCTACCTCATCGCCAGTGTTAAGTACGGGGTCTGGCCCCATCCGTGAAAGGAGTGCGCATCGGTTGGTGGAACAAAACAGACTACGTTTATTTTCTACAAAAGACGCAGGTGAGAGCTATATGTGTTCGAGGGGGCAAACTCTCGGTCCTTGTCCGGTAGCCGAGATGCTGAGGGTGACGACGAAGAATTCTCAGAACTCGACTCGGGATGGGGTCGCTTCCCGTTTCTTCCGCGCTGGTGCTTTGTCCAGCCGAGGAGCGGTGGTGCGTCGCTTGTCCACAACACAAGCTTTCGCTAGCACAGCTACAAAAAGTGCGCCATCGCGCCCTACACAACCGAGCACATAGTGACGCATGTTGTCGCGACATTATGCGGTAGCAATAAACAAATAAGAAAAGCGGCACAGGTAAGACGACTGCACAGTGTTCCAAAAGTGGGTAACCACGTCAACGCCACACATGCAGCACAGAATGTGACAGCGCAAGAGTCGCGTTTTCACCGTGACGCGGAAGCTTCAACCTACATCGACGAAAATGTCAGTGTCGTCTCCTGTTGGCGATAGTTGCCGGCTTCGAACAGTGTTGCTCTGCGCACTGCCGAATGTTTGCTGGCTTTCAACAGACGTCGCGTCCCCAAACCGAAGTGCGGATGCCGGCATGCGAACCGCTCGAGCTAACTAATAAAAAAAACTATTAACAGAGCAAACGTAATAACAAAACCCTGGCACGGCGCGCAATTTTGCTGGTCGCCAGCACACGAGACTTCTCAACTCGCTGATGCATGTTGCCAGTAGCTAGTTACCAATTTGGACAACCAGAGGGTGCATGCGAACCGCAGCGCATCATACGGTTTCAGCGTAACTGCAATTTTGTGACCGATGGCGATGACCGCCCGTTTCTCACGAACCGCCTGCATGCGGTGCTGCGTGCGGCGATAGGCGGTTTGAGCGCACACTCAAAGAGCAGTTTACACCCTTTGGATTGCCCCTTCTGCCACACAACGAAAATCGTCATCTGCCTTGATGCGTTTCCTTTCTTAAAACGCCGAGCCCGCTACTTTCCTATCATGAATGCTATCATGCTGATAACGCGCATGCCGTTCGCTACTGGAAAGTACCGGGCCCGCAGCGTTAGAGAAAGGAAACGCATCAAGGCAGATGACGATTATTGTTTTGTGGCAGAAGGGGCACGCCAAAGGGTGTAAACTGTTCTTAGAGTGTATAGAGTGTGGTCAGAGAGTAACATAGTAAACGGCAAGAGCGGACACTCGAGCTGTTTCGCGGCCGTGCTATGGAGCTTCGCCGATTCCGCTAGGTGGCAGAGCCTATCAAGAAAAATGCGGCTGTGGCTGCGGCTAGCAGCTTGACAGGGGGCACGACCACTGTGACTGGGCACCACCCAACAATGCACAACATGTGCGAAGCCCTGTCAGACCGCTCCGCTGGGCTCTTTCTCTAAAATGCACCTGAGCATCGTTGTAGGGTTCTTCTGCCAGCGTCTGCTTCGTCGCCGTTTCATGGTGAGGCCACAGCAAGTTCTTTTGCGCGTTGTTAACGACTTATTCTCTTCGCCTTTCGTTATGTCACTGTTAGCCGCATTAACGAGTGACGGCGGCCTTGCAGCCATGAGCACCTGCTGCCCATTTGCGACGCTGACTTTCATTTCGTATTCTTTTTTATGCGCAGCAATGAGCGGTGATGCTAGCGATAACAGCGATGCGGAAACGTCCGAGCTGGGATGCACGTTCGATACAATGACGAAGTTAGAAAATGAAATAAAATGGTTCGTTAAGAAATGTGGCCTATGAACACATGCCGTTCGGGCAGAGAGCTTTATGATACGTGCGTAGAGTGTTGAAAAGAAATGGTGCTCTATTTCTGCAAAAGACATGTAGGTATTTCTAAAGCGGTACACGTGCAATATTTGCAGTATGACAATAATGCGCTCTCTCCCAACCTCTGTAGCAGGCCATGTGCGCTTGACCGCTGTTAGCTGTTCTGCATTGGGCTGAAAATAGGTGTTTTCATGTTTTAATTGTGTATGGATTCGTTACCGTAGAAAGTTCCTTGTTTCTTAACCTTTATAACAGTGCTTCCTAATCAAAAATAAAATGAAATACGCATTGCATGAAGGAACGCAGCATCTCCATTATAAAGCTTTGCAGGCTCCAATATTGCTTATACGAAGGAACGTAGCGTCTACATTCAATAGCTTTGAAGCTTCCAGTATTGCTTACCTTCTGTCTGTCGTTCTACGTATTGCAGGAATTTCCACCATTTCCTCAAAATACAATGCACAGCCAAAGGACATCACGCATACCCAAGGGTGAAATTCCAAGTATCAGAAGACGATTGCAAGGCTTCGAAAACAGCAGGTGAAGACCCCCATCACAAAGTGCTTAATTGCAGTTGTTTAATGACGGACACCCTGGCTTACACATTCGAAATTTTGGTGCGTGCTCAATTATTTTTGCAGCCATTTTATTTCGGCGTGCTACCATTCACATAATTTTGCTGCCCTAATTAACCCTACTTCGCAGAAGTACAAGAAAAAACGTCATATTTTCTTCCCTCTAAAACAATCCCATTTTGAGCGAATTAATTGCTGTCGTGTATTTGCAGTTTTTGTTTGCATTATCTGGATAGTTGCAACCCGTCTTCTATGTGTTTTGCTTGCGCATACTTATTGCCATCACTCCATTCATTTCCGACTATTCTCCATTATACCAGTGTCACACAACCACTTTCGATCGCGAACAAGTCTGATCCGGATTGAAATTCGCGACTGATATTCGCGCCATCGCGCAGCTTGCGCAAAAGAACCAATCATGACTGAAAAACTCAACTCGGATTGGGCTTGATCGCGTTTAAAAGTGCGCCGTGTGACACCCGTATTTGCATTTAGCTGTTTTTTCCTGTTTTCATGTATGCTGTCTTGCTGCAATAAATTGTTGTCTGCTATTTTCGTGTTCTTGAATGTGCAGCAAGTTCATTTATATATAAAGAAGACGGCACATTTATTTACGATACACCTTTTGGCGTGAGTTACTAGACGTACGATATCATAAGCGATAAACTTCTACTTCAACAGTTGGCATGATTGTAGCACTAAGTTACAGCTTGAAAAATAGCAAATATAAATTTAGATGAAACTAACATGAGTGAAACACTTTTGCGCGCTCGTCGTCACAACATATAAACAGCGGCACAAGCGCCTGCATGAAATCACGCGATTTAAGCAAAGGTAGGGGCATAGAGTTTCTAAATAAGTACCCTAGAGGGAAATGTGGTGCTAGTGTCTACGGGGCATCTCATGAGCGCTTCCTCAACATACATGGGAATAATAGGAAATACAGGCTTCAGATTGGCTTCGATCTTTTGACTAGTGGCGTTTGCTTGCGGCGCAGTAAACAAAGCTATACTCAAATATTATAGCATACAATTAAATTTTATTTATGCAGTATGTTACATAATGTACAACATGCTGCATAAACTTTGCATGACTTTGAGATGGTAGCATGGTTTACTGTGGTTTATCACCAGGACGCACCAGGGTATGCATTCTTGTGCGATTCTGTTCCCGATGTAACGCCAGAGAATAATTATTTATTTATTTTTGCAACAGCAATAACAACCGTGCATGTACTTATATAAAAATACTCATCAAATATTTATGGAAATAAATATGTTGTATTGTGAGAAAGTGTTGCGCCCTTGAGGGAAGAAATGCTACAAGTGTCGTCTGCTACGACGCCTGCTCGCTGCAAACGCGAGAGTTTTCTCGCAGACGACAGGCACTTGCGAACTCTCTCGCTCTTTCGAAAGGCTGCGTCGGCTGTCACGATTGCTGAACGTCTTCAAGTACTTTTAAGCACATCTGCTGCAGTGCTAGCTGGGACGCTAGTGGCCTCTTACGAGTATGTTTCATCATATTTTATATTGACGTACCGCTTCCGAAGCGTTACGGCGTGGCTTTGCACGTACCCATTTTGCGACACTAGAGTACAGCAAGGAAGCAGCAACCTTTCCTACCGCAAGTAAGTTTGCGTTCTCAAAGTCCTAAAACACGCATTTCAATGAGCACATAAACGAGCAATGCATGATGAAGCCTTCAATAAAATTTGATTGTCAAGTCACTAGAAGTACAACTGTCTGTCTTGTATCAGTAGTGCCTTCTTTTTCCTGTTCTGAAGCTTCATAAAGCACGTAACGCTACAGCGCCAACCTAACACACTTAAAAAACCAAGGTCCAAACGCTCAAGACATGTTCTTTCAACGTTTACGATGCCGTTGCTTTCTAAATTGCGCTTGGAGCGAAACTAAAACTGCCAAAAAAATACTTGTAGACTAGTTCGCCTGTCAACAGAATGCCATTCCAAAGCCTGTACTTCCCATCATTCCTATGGTGGTTGATAAAACCACTCCATTTTTCAGAAGTAGCGCCATTCTTAGATCTTTCCGCCAACCCGCTCACCCTGGACGAGCACATCGAAATTGGATTTCACCGCTCTTTCTGTGCACGCGCGAGGAGCAGTGGTTGCGAGAGAGAAATGTGGGACTTCAGGTGCTCAAAATTTCTCGTCGTTTAGGTACTACGGAGAAGAAAACCGTTTGCTCCGTTTGTCCCTAGCCGAGCTTGCTGCACAAGAATCGACAGGATGCGTGGCCGGCATGGCGAAAAAGCCGCGTCCGAGGTGAGTTTGTTGCTATTTTGTTGCGACGGTAGCATATTAAATTTTATAGTCGCAAGGGGATACGTTTTGAAGTGAGGTGTCTTCTCGGATGACTTTAGTGGCAAAGCATTAAGTCGTGCCGATGCATTGTTCATTAGTGTCGTCGATCAAGGTCAGCATACCACACACTTCAGGGGAATCGCGGGAACGGAAACAGTTTATGAATTAACTGCCGTGCCGATGCATTAGTTCTTAATGTAACTGAGAATACATCAGACTTGGAAGTTCGTGGGAATGGAAATCTTGTACTCTGTATATGTAAGTACTAAAACTTGCGTCGCCATGCAATCTGAGCCGTAGATCGTTGAGAGCTGTACAGCCACACTGGCAAAACACTGCGCCCTGTGGATGAATACGGATGAAATGTATGCTAAAGAAAAATGGTCGTCATGCAATTTCATAGCAGTAGACATTTGCGAAAGCTGTACAGTAACACTGATATTGGCTAGTTAATAAACCCGGCTGTTACGATGTCTAGCTCATATACGGGGCGCTCTATGTGGACGAAACAAGGGCTCAGATCCCTACAACCGCATGCGAAATACTCTGAATGCCTTCCAGTACATTTGTTCGGCGTCTCCGTGCTTGTACTGCGGCAGGAGACGTGACGGCAAGTGGGCGCGTATATCACAGTGGCCGCATTCCAATCTTGGTATACTTTGCCGCAATACAATGCGCATGCTTCATTGCGCGCCATTGGTGCCCTGCAGCGAAGCTGGCTTTAGGCAAACGGCATTATGCAACGCTCGAGCCATCTTGTCCGTCACTGCGGATAGAAAACGCATACACGTTCAAGCTGTTTGAGCTGCATCATTTTGTAATGTTTACCCCTCTTTACTAAATGAAGAGGACAACGTACGCCAGTGTGGGTGATTTAAAGGTTAATAAAAAGCCTGGTAACATATGTGCAGTCAGTGAAAAAAACACAATTAATGCAGGCCTCCATGCTCCTGTAAAGAAAAAAAAAAGATGCAATTCAGTGGTGACCCTCTGGAGGTGGATCCGTACCTATGTAAGCACAGCCGGCTCATTAGTCACAAAGTAGGAGCTGAAGAGAACTTTTTAATGCTTATTACACTACATTGACAGCGATTAATTTGTGGTCAGCCAGTGACAAATGAATTGCACCAAACAGTGAGACTTCGTCTTAATCCGCAATGCTTACGTGGCGAACAGGAGGGCAAAAGGTGAAAACAATGTTTTCATACAAGGCAAGTCATCCATGTAGTGCAATTGCATTTATCGTTGGTGTAGTGTTGATGCACTTTCTGAAGTCCAACCTTTAATTCAGCTTAGTTTCCGTTGGTGCAAGTGCTTCTACTGGAAACATCCAAAATATGATTTGTCAAATCAGGTTGCCGTCTTGTAATTTTTGAAATTTTCCTCTGGTCTTAAGTCTTTTCTGAATCTGGAAGAGCTGGCTAATTGTACATTCCATCTCGAGATAGTTCACACACTTCCAGCAGCACAGGTTACCACACTTTGCTGAGTGCAGATGCGCACTGCAAATTCAATGATTTTGATGAGGCACCGATCTAATGCCGCTCACTCTTGCCACAACACTTTTTCAACTTGTACTGTACTTGTTTCTTCCACCTTCCATTTGCAGCACCAGGGCTAAGGCACACCAGCAATAACATTTCTAGTAGAAAATGCTTGCTCCTTGGCATCTGATATCCCCATTCATTTGCTACTTTCTTCAAATTTTTCGTTTTATGTGATGCTCTTGCCTTGCCAGACTTGCCACTGTCAGACTTCTCCTTCATGTGTTTCCTTAATACTCCTTCTATCCGCTTCTTGCTCGACATACAGTGCATGCCTTCCGTCATGTCCAATTGATCGATGCAGTCTTGTCCTTTTGTCTCTCCTCCAGAACCTGCAACTTTCGACAACCATTCTCTAGCATTATTTTGCTTCTTTTTGTGATAGTGCCTGGCTATCTGTTGCTGATGCCACACATTCATTTTGCAATGGTGTATTAGACCACATACATAAATTAGTAGCTGTATAAAACCTTGACCCTCCAGCACATCCACAAAATTCATGTAGAAGTGGAAACACAGATTACACTTCATTCCTCACCACAGCTTACTATGTCTGCATCAAAGCTTGATATTGCCTACACGTCTGCACTGTCTTTGTGTCTTCCTTTGTATCTGTAGGTCACTGCATGAGCAGAAAAAGATTTTGTTGCTTAAATGTTCATGTGCTTAAGTAGGCAATGTAGTGTACTTGATTTTGACAATGCTTAACTCAATTGGTGGTATGCCTGCACTATAACAGGCACAAACTGAACAGCATATCCAAACAAGAAAATTGCTAGCCTATCACAGTTAGGTTGAGTCATCTGAATGAAAGTTGGGACAGTTTTTGTATGGGATGGCTGATGGCATTCAGGCTCATCATGTCAACCTCAAAGTGGGAGCAAAAACGCAGTACATTTATAAAAGATAAGCAGTTTCATTGGATTGTGGTGCTTCACATGCACCTCACTTCAAGCACAATGATGTCTTTGCGTGTCACCTGTGTCAATATGACGCCATTGCAGCTGGTGAGCAATGTGCTTGCAGATGGCACTGGCTACATTCCTTTGGAAAGGCATCCTCATGTTGCACAATGTAGTGAAGATGAAGGCTTTTAAATTAATGTGTACTGTATTTTTTATTTACCTCTCACCTACTGTTGCCACCACAAATGATGTCGCCTGGTAAGCCGAACGCCTGTGAACATTGCAAGGCACAGTGTCAGGCGACCATTTATAATCTTCAGCATAATACTGTAGAAGGCGGCCTTCTGGTTTGTATACATGAAAGCACCAGGAAAGCAAGCTAGATAGACTAAACACTAGCTGACTTGACAGCTCTGTACAGCCTGCAATGCTTACAGAAAGCAAGTCACACTGGTCATGGGACCTATAGCAGCGGCATGCAAATAGAGGTTTGTATTGCCTGTAGTACATATACATAGCCTTTCTTTGAAAAATATGTTTGGTCACTTTTCATTAACTTTACCTAGCCAGGGCATGCATTATCACTTAAACTGCTTAGTCTTCAAATAAAACGAGCATTTTATGCATAGTAACTTTGAGTTACATGAAATATGTGGTCGTGTTGACCTGTAGAAGTGTACAGAATACATAAAATATTGAAGCACTTAAGCATAATCTATAAACAATGCTAAATTTAGGTGGACTGACAAACTGGACTGTACAACACAGAGAATATAGGGCACTTGCAAGACAGTTCCTTGATGGCCTAGTACCTAGAAGGTATTTAGAACAAAAGCAGTGTCAACTGATTGGAAAAGGAAAGGGGACAGACACAGTGCTCACTTATGGCTCAATGTTTGTGTGTGTGTGTGTGTGTGCAGTAATATATACGAGGTGGGTTCAAAACGAAACCGAACTTTTGAAATAGCGTGCCAATCAGTAGAGGGAGCGCGCTGCGGCTACTGAGCGCATATAGGGACAGGTTTAGACAACAAACTGCAATTCGCCGCGTTTCGCTCTGACCGTTAGTTGGCGAGCTACAGCCGCTGAAGTGAGCACATGAACAAGCTGCTCTTAGGATTGGTGCCAAAGTGACAATGAAGGAATTGGAAGAACAGTGTGTGTTCTGCTACAACTCGGGAAAACATTCACAGAGACATTTCAGTTGCTTAGCCAAGCAACTGAAAGCCATGGCGATGAACGCTAAGCTTCGACGCTTATTTGTCACGCAGATGTTCCTGCTGTCTTACCTCCAGCATCACAGCGAGGAAACTCCTGGTGTCACCGATGGAACTGCCGGCCCCACGTCCTGGAACCCCACCGCCGAAGTGCTCTTCGCCGGCTGGCCATGCCATCCACCGTTTAGCACGATGCACTCAGCCCGGCTGAGTTCCTGCCCAGTGTTGCCGCCGCAAGAACCAAGCGGTGGGTATGCCGTCGACGTTCCGAGTAACTTCATCCAATCGACCATTCCTGCTGCACCACCGCTTGTACAGCCGGATCACACGCCTTCCAGCGCCCTCGGGACACCAAAACAAATCCAGCGCACGGCTGCGCTTAACCTGCCTCCGCCCTGGACTGCGCATGCCCTTGTGATACCGGCCACGTTTAATCGGGAGACATCTACACCCTCTCCGCACCTCTGCCATATAGGGCCGCTCGGAACCCGCGCGGCCTTTCATGGGTTTGGCAGCACCACAGCCATGGCGATGAACGCTAAGCTTCGACGCTTATTTGTCACGCAGGTAAACTATCACTATTCCTTATTCGCGTCTCGACGTACTCGCTATGCTGCTTTGTTGGTGCTGCCAAACCCAAGTTGTTGTTTTGCTATTCTTTTCGACTGTTTTCATGTTCTTCGGCAACTTCTAATTTTATCCGGTGACATTGAGCTTAACCCCGGACCTACCACCCGCGGCAATGAAGAACCTAATGATATATTGGAAGCACTGATCGAAATCCGTACTGGCCAAACTTCATTATTAAATGATATGAAGTCGATCAAGCAAAAGTTGTCCCAGAGCGACAAGTCTTTTGATGAGATAAAAAAACGACTAACTAAGATTGAAGAAGACTGCTCAACACTTATCACGGTAAAAAAAGAGGTCGACGAGCTCAGGACGCTCGCCGAACAGAGTGCAAATCAGATTGCGTCTATTCAGGCTAAACTTAATGACTCGGAAGATAGAGCGCGAAGATCAAATCTAGTATTTTTTGGTTTGAAAGACACTGAAAATGAAAGATGGGCTGCGTCCGAAGCCCTAGTGATTCAACACTGCAGTACACAACTTAACACCACCGTTGAACATTTAGACATAGAAAGAGCACACAGATTAGGTCGCTTTAATAGTAACAGAAATAGACCTATAATTGTCAAATTCGCGCATTTTAAAGTAAAAGAACGCGTGTTGTCATGCGCTAAGAAACTAAAAGGAACTGAATATCGGATCTCGGAAGACTACTCTTCTAACACGCTAACTGCTAGAAGACACCTAGTTCAGTTTGCCAAAGCGCAAAATAGACCCTTCAAACTACGCCACGACAAATTACTAATGGGAAGTACAACTTACACATACGACCATAGTTCCGATAAGGTAGTCGCTCGATCACCGGGTTCCTAGCATCCGACCGTCGCAACAACCATCCCAATAACCATCCCTATAACTCCCTTTCATTTCTTTGCACCAATATTCGCAGTATTCTTCCCAAACTTGATGCCCTCCAAAGCCTGCTCAGTACAACGGCATCGAACATAGTCTTTCTTACTGAAACTTGGCTTAATCCGTCTATTAATAATGCAGAAATTCTTTCACATTTTCCAAATTTTTCTATATTCCGACGCGACAGATCCCACAAAAAGGGGGGCGGCGTACTGATATGCGCACACGAATGTCTTCAGTGTGCTGAAATAACAGTAACAACGCCCTTAGAAATTGTCTTTGTGATAAGCAACGCTTCCCGCCCAGCCGTTGTTATCGGTACATGCTATCGTCCACCCGACGCAAACAGCTCTTTCGTAGCTGACTTCCATGAGGTGCTTCACACCGTAACAGTACTTTATCCCCAATCACCCATCATGCTGTTCGGCGATTTCAACTTCCCTGCCATCAATTGGTTCAATATAGCTGAAACAACGTCAAAAAACAATGTCGAAAGTGATTTTCTTAATACGTGCCTTACGTTTGGCTTAACACAAATTGTCAGTAACCCCACGCGGCACAATGATAAGTCTTCTAACATATTAGACCTCATCCTTACTTCTCACTCCGATAATGTTTCACCACTGACGCACTTACCTGGCCTTAGCGATCATTCAGTGCTACATACCTCGCTCCAAAGTGACATCCCTGCCTTCACTAAAACTAGAAAGACTATTACGCTTTACGACAAAGGCAACTATACTGATATGAATATGAAACTAGCGGAATTTGCCAGCTCGTTCTTTACCGGTTTCTTAGAACGTTCTGTTGAAATTAACTGGCTTCTTTTCAAAAATAAAATGCATGAGCTGATAAAAACTTACATACCTACTATCACTGTAACTGAAAAGCACTGATCACCCTGGTTTAATACGACACTAAAGCGTCTCAACAATAAAAAGAAAAGGCTTTACCGCGCTGCTAGGCATTCCAACTCTGAGTGCGCATGGCAGAAATACTACACCGCTGAAAAAACGTACCTATCCCTTGCTAGTCAAGCAAAACGCTCCTTTTCTTCGACTACCCTACCAAACATCCTGCGAAATAACTCAAAAGAATTCTGGAATATTATAAATCCAAAGCGTTCGCAACCACTTGCTCTGTGCGACGAGAAAAATAAGCCTATTCCTGATCAGGAAATCGCCGAAGCGCTTAATCATGCATTCTCTTCCGTGTTTACGAATGAGCCTAAAGGTGAACTTCCTGAATTCCCACTTTTCAGTTACCATACCATGCCCGCAATCACCTTCAGTTCTGATGGAATCAGGAAATGCATTGATTCCTTAAAGCTGTCGTCTTCACCTGGCATCGATGGTATTAATTCTAAAGTCTTAAAAAATACTAAATATGTAACAAGCGAGATATTATGTCACATTTTTCAACAATCCTTATCATCAGGAGTGGTGCCGGATGACTGGAAAGTGGGTAAGGTTATTCCAGTCCCAAAGAAAGGTCCTTCATCATCATGTAGTAGCTACCGCCCAATTTCTCTAACTAGCGTCTGTTCGAAATTGATGGAACATGTGCTTTACCCCCACATTGCTTCATTCCTAACATCTGTCAGTTTCTTCCACCCTAACCAGTATGGCTTCCGTAAAGGTTTATCTTGTGATAGCCAATTAGCACTCTTTATAAATGACATAAGCTCTAACCTTGATCAAAACATTCCAGTTGATGCCCTCTTTTTAGATTTCGAAAAGGCGTTTGACAAAGTTCCGCATCAACGACTACTCCTAAAACTTTCTCGCTTGCACCTTAATCCCCTTGTTTTGAACTGGATACGAAATTTCTTAACTAACAGACAACAGTTTGTGTATGCTAACAACCGCTCCTCCTCTAAAAGCCCTGTTCTCTCCGGTGTACCCCAAGGCACAGTTCTCGGGCCCCTCCTATTCCTTATATATATTAATGATTTACCGGCTAATCTCACATCTAACATTCGCCTTTTTGCTGACGATTGTGTCATTTATCGCCCAATCCTAGGTGATACCGACAACCACGCATTGCAAGATGATCTAGACAAAGTTACCTTGTGGTGCAGCATGTGGCTAATGTCACTGAACACTACAAAGACCTTACTAATACCTTTTCATCGACGGAAGATTCACCATACTCCTAAGTACGTTCTCTGCAACTCGGAAATATCATCAGTGGAGTCATGCAAGTACCTAGGCCTTACACTCTCAAATAACCTTTCTTGGTCCCCTCATATTACGAACATCACTAACGAAGCCAATCGCACGCTTGGTTACTTCCGCCGCAACTTGCGCTTCGTACCACCATCCCTAAAGATACTAACTTATCTAACTTTTGTCAGACCTAAGCTAGAATACGCATGCTCTGTTTGGGACCCACACCAAACCACCCTTTCTAACACTCTAGAAGCAGTTCAGAATCGTGCAGCTCGCTATATTTATTCTGATTATTCTTACCACACTAGTGTCTCTCAGCTAAAATTAAAAGCAGGAATTTCCAATCTAGATATAAGGCGTCATGTTTTCAGACTGTGCCTTTATCACAAATTTTATCATTCTGCTCCTAGTACTCCAGCCATCATTCCAGCACACCACCAGTCTTGCCGATTATGTCATGAAAAATCTGTGTATCCTCCGCCTGCCCGGACCACTGCGCACCTACATTCTTTCTTTGTGAAGACTGCCCGGGACTGGAATGACCTTCCCGCCGACGCCGTGCACCACTCCAATCCACATCATTTCAAGGCTGCCATTGAGTCCATATTCCACTTAAGTGGTCACCCATCCCTCATGTAATACCCCACACTGGGGCCTTTGAGGTAATAATAAATAAATAAATAAATAAAAAATATGGGGAGGACTATATGAGTCGCACGCAGTGCTATGATTGGTTCAAGCGTTTTGAAGAGGGAAGAATGTTGGTCGGTGACGATCCCAAGCCTGGACAACCTTCCACATCCACAGATGATGACCACATCGAGAGAATTCGAACTATGATTCGTGCAAATCGTTGTATGACTGTTCGAAAAGTCGCTGATGAAGTGGGTATCAGCGTAGGATCATGTCATGAAATTTTGACTGACAAACTTGGGATGTGTCGTGTCAGTGCAAAATTTGTGCCACGTTTGTTGTCTGGTGCACAGAAGCAGACCCGTGTTGAAATCAGCCAGGAAATGCTTGCCGCTGCCAATGACGATGAAAACTTTCTTAAGAACATCATAACAGGCGATGAGACATGGGTTTATGCCTACAATGTTGAAACGAAAGTGCAGTCATCGCAGTGGGTGGCCAAAGGTTCTCTTCGTCCAAAAAAAGCACGCATGAGTCGGTCAAAAATGAAGGTGATGTTGGTTGTGTTTTTTGACTGCAAAGGCATTGCCCATCAGGAATTTGTGCCACATGGTTGGATGGTAAACAAAGAAGTTTGCCAGGGAACGCTAGCATGTTTGAGAGATTCTGTGAGCAGTAAGGGGCCTGAATTGTGGGAAAATCAGGCTTGAATGTCGCATCATGAAAATGCCCTGGCTCACATGTCGCTCCTTGTCCGCAGCTACTTAGCGAAACACCACACTCCTTTTGTGCCCCACCCACCATATTCTCCGGACCTAGACCCTTTCTAAATCGTAGAGAAGATCCAGGACAATGCGAGAAGAGACCTGCATGCCATTCCAGAAATTGCATTCAGGCTTTCCAAAAATGGAAGAAAAGATGGGAAGAGTGCATTGCCAGTAGAGGGGACTACTTTGAAGGGGACAGCACTTAAGATGTTTTACCATAAGCAGCAATGCTGTTAAGCAAAAGTTCGGTTTCTTTTTCAACACACCTCATATGCACTGAAAGGGTGGGGTTCAAGGCAGGTGCAACAAGAACACCCAGTGTGAGGTCGAATGTAGAGTTTAATGTCCAAACCACAGCAGTAAGCTGGTAACCTTTAAATGGTAAGCAGAACAGTAATGCTACGGGAACTGTCATGCCCTTCATAATTGTAACAACCGTCGGAATGTTGAAGTGTCTTTTCAATGTCCCATTATTTTCCACTATTCTCATTCTAAATGCGCAAATGCACCTCCATTCATTTGCCATAAGACATATCAAGAGATCAACTCCGCTAATGCTAGTTCTTTCTAGGTAGCTGAAGCAAAATAGCATTTCGTTCAGTCAGTATTGATGCAAGTTTTCAAACACTCCTATCATGAAATACCTCAGTTGTCCATCTTGAGCAAGACAGTTATTAGCTGGTATAATGTCAGAATTTGTTTATTATTTACTGGTAGACCTGCTGATGATAATGTAAGCAGAATGCTCTGAGACCAATGAGAAAGTGTGAAAAAGAATATAATTATAACATTGTTCCAGCCATCATTCCCTAAGGTGTCCACCCTGCCCCATCGTAAGCAACCACTTCACATCCCAGCATGCATATCTTGCGCATTTCTTTATTTCACTCTTTCTCTATTGTGTAGGACTGGCCATGTTAGCTTAAAGCACTAGAAATCAATAACAATGACATCAGCATTGCCGCTGAGGAAATACTGAAGTTAAAGAAAACAGAACAAAATCGTACAAGGAAAGTAAGGAACGCACACGAGCACCTATTCACAACTGGAAGTTTATTTGTGAAAAAACAGGTACAACACAAATTGATAAGGAAAAAAATGTTCACGGAAAAACTGTACATGTGTAAAAGAACCTTTTGGGGTCATAAAGAAAAAAAGACTAAATGTTAGCCTCATCACCCAAAGGGTCCCTGAAACTATTTTAGTTGTGTGTTACCTACACATACACAGTATCTCTCCTCGAAATGGTTACTCAAAAAAGCTTCATGTCACCATGCTATATAAAGAGCTACAAGTGGTTAAAAATTACCCTCCTCTAAAGCCTTTCCTCTCCAGTGTCACTTTTATTCTATGTGGCCTTGGCTATGTCCTGCCTCATTGGACACGACATCGTACAATGACAGTACTGTTGGCTACTTGCAGTTTACTTGACCCTAGTGTGCTCCCGTGTCACTTAGAGATGCAGCTTTTTTTGTTATTGTAATGATGATGGCCTCAAAACAAAGTTTACATAGAGCGCTTATGTTTTGTACAGTGTGCATTCGCGGTAACTTACTCTCTGCGCTCACCTGCAGTACCAGAATATAAGTGCAATAGATACAGTGCAAGTTTCTGCCACCACATGTACCACTCTGCTGCTTTGCTTTGGTTGCTGTGGTCACTGTCCTATTGTTAAACATTATTGCATTCTTTTTCGCTTTTTGCCTGCACATCTACAGCCTGGCACATCTATAGCAAAGCCCTGCTTGTTTGGAGAAACTCTCTAATTCATACCTTCCTTACCACACACATACAAATGTACTATCTACCCAAAAGTTAACGAATGAAGGGATCTCACAAAAAGCTGAATATCTCCGCAGCCTCAAAACGAAGCCTGGTATTCCCATTTCCAGCCTCTACTAGTATATGCGAACATTGTGATGTACGGTTTTACTGGCTACTTTTAAAGGCTGCTCGGATATTTAGCGTTTTCTGAGATCCCGTGGTCCGTAAGCTTTTTTAGTCGATAGTATGTGTGTAGACAACAGTGGCAGACAATCTGCTATCTCAGGCAAGTCTACCATTGGACTCAAGAAACATCTACATGTCTTACATTAGTGTGTTTACTTTTACAGGTACATCAATTACTATGCCTTCATATCCTACTACACTCTAAAAACTAAGGGAGTGCCGGGCACTCTCTTTGAGGGAGTAGCTGCTTGTCCCATATTTCACTCTTTTCGAGAGTAGATCGACCCTCTTTGAGAGAGAGTAGGTCAACTCCTCCTGACAGAGTTTTGTTACTCCACCGCAAGGGATTGCTAGTACTCTTCCGCAGAGTGATAATACTCTTCCCACAGGGAGTGCTAGTACTCTTCCGCAGAGTGCTAATACTCTCCCCGCAGGGTTAATAGTACACCGCCAGACCGAGTACTTCTACTCCCCCAAACAGAGTGCTTGTACTCCTTCAGAACAGAGTGCTACTACTCTTCCCAATACCCTCTTAGCCAAGTCCTGGTCACGCATGCAGGCAGGAAATCAGATCAAATTAGGGCCGCTGATATACTGTTCCCTAGGCGGCTCCTCAGAGACACTGGCCCGATTCCAAGCGGCCTTCAGAATAGGCGTGAGGAAAGTTATGCAGGACTTTAAAGTCATTTTTTCCTGGCTATTTGCTGCCTAACGTGAGGCGTGACTGCTCTGAAACAGCCTATGCGTATGCGTCACGAACGCCACTGAGGAGAAAAAAAAGCGAATTAACACTTAATCTGCAAATATCTTCGCAAATTTCATAATCAGGGGTCACACAATCTAATTAGAATACAATCGTCAAGGGAATTACACATACTGATCAAGAATCACAATGCTCTATACATCATGTGAATTCCAACCCGCGTACACTCGCATTTGTACAATTCAAAACACACATCATAACCATTACACCACAACGCCGCCACGCCCAGTCGTGTTCTTTTGGAGGTTATATATATACCAAACGTATTTGATGAATCTGCTGTGGTGGGTGGGGTTTCTCTGCAGTGTGCTGTGCTGTTGTGTACTGGAATACGTGTGCGTTTGCATCATTTCCATTCCTTGCTACGACTAACGAAGGAAGACAACGTAGACGACAACGTGAGAACTATTCGATCACGGCTTGTCGTCACCGCAGGAAAATAACAAATGTGCCGTTCAGCTCATGATCGAGTGCTTCTCCAGTCCATGTTCTCCAAAATACGCGGATACAAAGTGTTGCGCCAACCATCCACGTATGTGAATTTAATTCGCGCGTATACTGGTGAGCAACTGCGACGCCAGTACCAGGCATTTCGACGTGCCTCACGCTGCCGTGTAGGCGTTCTTTTCAAGTGCATTAGTTAAGAGTTTGGTTCAGTCCGCTGTGAGCTGTTGTCCTGCATTAGCAGCGGATCGTTAGCGTTTTGAAGCGCATGCATTCCAACATTTGGAGACTGCTTATGCCGATAGCCGCGTCAAATGCATTGGCACGCATGTTTAAATGACTAATGTGTCCACTTGTTACGTGTGCACTGCTCGTATCCTGTGGCAATGCTCGTTCTAAAAGCTTCGAAGACCATCTACACTCATGCGTGTGTTCAATTTATATATGCACAGGATGGACTTGCCGGCTAGTTGGTTGAGCATTTTAGAAGAAACAGCGCAACACAAGGACGACGCAAAAACATGCCACACCACGAAGCGCTGGTGTGGTTGATGTTTTTTTTCGTCCTTGTGTTTGCGCTCTTTCTTCTTCCACGATACACTCACACCACAGGTACGCGAAAGTTTAGGAGCATAAGTGGTTAACTCTGTTTTCCCCGTTTTCTCTCGGTGTCAATGGCACAGTGCGTTGCCCGGAATCGTGCACGCTTACCCCCATATGCAGAAATGCATCATAACTTGAAGCCCATGCTTGACTTGATCTAAACGACGCAAGTCGTGAACGCACCAAAAGAAAGGCAGTGAGCGTCTTGGGGGACGTTCGCACCAGGCGTCGTTTATATCAAGTCAAGCATGAGCTTTGTATTAAGATACATTTCTGAATACGGGGGCTAGACATCTGCTTCTTCCAGAAAATGTCGAAGAAACGCCCGCCAAAACCAGGCATATTCGTAAACTTAACTAGGCAATACGAAGCTCCATCGAAAAAAAGAAGAGTGGTATTAAAAGCTTTCAGTATTTTTCTTTACTCCAAAATAGTTGCGCTCTCGTGGCTTCACTGTACAGAGATAGTGCAGCGTTAGCTAGAAAGCACGAATTTCCTAACTCCATGCCAAAATAAGCTTGTAAAATTATTTAGGTGCTAGAATCCAGGGTTTGTAGCGATCCTTGAAAATCCTTTATTTCTAAAATGCCATTTTCTAGGCATTGAAAACCCTTGAATATTTAGAAGTACTGGAAAGTCCTTAAACTTGTACACTTGGCTAGACTTAGCAGACATTGCCAAGCACTTTTTTTCCCTGCTGTGACACTCTTTCGCATGTCACAGAAAATTGTCTCTGGAGGTAATAGAAGGAAAGCGACATCCTTAAAGTTGAAATTACAAAGGAGCTGCAGATACCAGTTTTATGCACATGGAACCGGCGACAAATGTGCTTGGAGGAGCAGAAGCAGGAAGCTCAACAGTTGAGGCATTCGAAGAGAAGCCGTGAAGAGTAAATTGAGAGCGACAGACACAATAAAAAGAAATTAGAAATGACTATTGCTTATTTGATGGTGAAAAAAGCTGAGGCAACAGATGACACCACATACACTGTCAAACCAAACAGTATTCAAAAACTGCGAATGTTGCAGGTCCAAGTCGTTAATTGGGCTATTGCAGAAAAACTGAGCGCTTTCTTGAAATGCTTCCTTATGTGCGTTTAGTGGTGGGCGGTGAAAGGCAAATTAGCAGTCTTTCAAATGTTTGAAATCACTGAAATGCGATTTTTTTGTTTTCTTTTGTTTGCATTAAAGTTAACGGTGTTCTTGAACAAGTTATTGCCTGTCCAAACTACTACACACATTGCACGAGGTCCTTGAAGTTACTGTGTCGGGGCCTCGAAAGTCCTTGAAAACCATTGAATTTTTTTCTTCAATATTGCTACGAACCCATAGAACAACTGTCATGGAGTAAAAACCTTGGCTGAACAGGGGCTTATACGCAGAGCACAGGAGGACTAGAAATGCAGTAGTAGGCATGGAGGGCCCTGAAAAAAATGTGCCACATCCGCTCGTCTGCCTTATGTTTCTGCACCGACTGTCGCATTTTTAATAGAAGTGCACTTTCTGTTCTACTCCAATAAACGCAACATTACGAACTCCAGTGTGGGGCAGTCCTTCGGCCAGTGCAGAACTTTTTCTGTACATCCGAGTCAGCTCTGTCATTTTTCCAGCATTGTAGTACAAGATTTGCTAAACTGGTTTAGCAGAATATGAGCAGTATACTCTTAAATTAGCTGTTTATTTGTATGCACAAGTTCAGGTCCTCAGTTTGGTTGCATGACAAATTGCCATACCTCAACAGATACAAGAAACAATTTTATTACAGTTTAATAAAATCCAAACAGTAATAATCACAACAATATAATGACATACATTTCTTTTGGTACGTATACAGCCCATGTCTTGGCAGTGTATAAATTCAACTATACACCGCAAGTACTGTGTCCTGACCACTATTATTCACATGTGTAAAACCATCACAGCAATTCAACAAATATCACAGTAATTAGTGACATACACTTTGTAACTGCTTTACATGAGCATAATGTATACAAATGGTCCCTGTGTACCTACACATGACTAGTGCCACCCGAGTACTATTACTCACAGGTGTAAAACCAACAAAGCAGTTCTTTAAAAAATATCACAGCGCTTAGTGACGTACATGCTGTAACTCCCTTGTAGAAACTTAATACAAACACGTGAGGACACAAGCTAGCAGTGGGCATACATGGGAATACCACCGCCTCAATACTAATTCACGAGTGTAAAACCAACCAAGTAGTTCTTTAAAGAATATCACAATGCTTAGTGACATACATTTTCTAACTAGCTTATATAAGCTTTATACAAACATGAGAACATACACAAAGCTAGCGGTGCACCCGCATAGAAGTGCGGCCATCTGAACACTATTATTTGTAAGTGTAAGCTCAACAGAACAGTTCGTTATAGTGACGCACATTTTGTAACTGCCTTATACAAGCTTAGTGCAAGCACAAGAATGCAGAAAAATACAAATTAAAAACTTGCTCTTGCATACACAAACAGATCAACACAAATGGTAAACACCGCTTTGAAGACAAATGTGACTGTGGCAAAGCGCAGTGCTGTGCCGGTTGAAATTGCCACCCACAAAAGTATTGAGCAATGCTTAAACCACAGGCAATGGAGTGCTGAAAGACTGCGTCTCTAACGTAACTATTTTAATTCAAATTTCTTGAATATAGGGCTCGCTTGCAGATAAGGCATCTGATCCAACTGACCTGATTTTACACCTGCTACATGCATACAATGCACTCAGATATAACTGGTAATAATAATTATAAAAGGTATTTAAAAACTTGATAGTATGATGAAGATGCATGACTAGAAAAGTTCTGTCCCCCTCGTACTTGTTAAAAAGGTGTAAGTACGACACATGTTCTTTTTTTCCTCAATTTTTGCATTAATGGACAGCCGGGAACCTCGAACCGACACAAAAAAAGATACTGCTATGTTAACAGTGTTATGAATAATTTTTTGTGAAAGCTTTTTTACAGACAAGTTGCAGTCTCGTTTCTGGAGGTTGAGCTGTATCTTGCAAAATAACTTGAAAAGTGGTCACATGGGAGCATGACACTATATCATAATGTTAGTTTCAGTTGACTCTCTTGCCCTACAAGTCGCTGCTCACTGTGGCCAGTGATGCAACAGCAGTGTCTGTGTGATTTTCATCACACTTCTGTCCTATGCCATTCTTACCAGAGTTGGCGGCACATAGATACCCAAATTTCGATAGTGTTGGTTTCTCAGGTGGTTGCTTTTGATTTGCTCAATATCAGTTGGCACTTCAGCTGCATCAAACTTCTTTTTTACCTCTTCAACAACAACATCAACAACAATCTTATGACACCTGTGTTGTCCTTCTAGTTGCCTACAAAGACCAGTCAATCTAGCAACAACACTGACAGTCTCTACTATCTTGTAATGGGGGAGAGGTGTGTCCCACCATGTGTTCTACATTGTTGTCACTATGTGGGCTGGCTGGGGAGGCAACAACTGTAATATGTTTGCATTTGCATATATTAAAGTGATGCTTGTACTGTGCTATAACACCTAACTTGGTCTTGCACTTGCTGCACAATAACACTGGCTCACAGTCGTGGTGAAAAGCTTTTGTATGTTGAGCAAATGAGTTGTATCCACTACAAAAAAAGTCAAGTGATAGCACACATGTTGCTCTACCAGGCCTGGTGTGGTTCCTTCTGACACTGCTGCTGATGCTGACGCGCTGCTGCTTGCCTCGTACACTGTTGCAGCTGCAGTAGACGTGGCAGTCTCTGTATCTATTGCTGCCGTGTCATCTGTCATGGTAACTTCCAAGTGGTACCGGGCTCACTTCTGCAACAGAGATGTTGTTTGCCCCTTGAGGGCTCTCATGATCAGGGCCAATAATTTCGTAGGCATTGTCTCCTGCATCGAAGAACCAATAAGAACAGCATGAATTAATAAACATAGCTCTAAAAAGTACGGACATCAAGACTTGACCACAAGCTTTGCACATAAGTGACCGGGCTTAATGAATAATACTTGCAGGAGGAGTTACAATTGCTTGTGTATATTACAGTAAAGCCTCATCAGAAGATATTCAAGAGGCACGGGAAACATGTCTCTCGAAACCAAAAATTTTGAGACACTGAGGAGCCAGACTAGATCACTTTATTATGCATCATCACTAAAGTATGTTTTGACATATCTGAAGGAATAAATGCTCAGGGTGGCTTAAAGGGCCCCTAAACCACTTCGACATTTTTTGAACATTTCAAGTAAACACGCGTATCGAAATCAGAATGCCGTCACGATCGACGAAGCCAAATGCCAGAGTGCGTAGCACTGCCGGAGCACCACAATATGAAGAAAATGACCCCGTGCGCCTCTCTGGACCTATCATGCACCCCCCAGTTTGTCCTGACGTCACCAGGCTGTCTCTGATGATGTCACCAGTTTCCGGTGCTGTCGATTGGTCGAACGAAAGTGTACGACTGCCGGCAAGGCCTGCAAGCAAATACACACACTCCTTCTTCCTCGTCGCGTTGCGCGCGATGCCATTGTGGGCAGCCAATGGGGGCAAAGAACAGAAACGCCAACAGAAGGGTCTCCCTACGAGGCTATTCAACACGAGTCACCATATAGTTCCGTTGTATTAGCGCCACCCCTCACAGGACGACGGGCCAGCGCGGCAGCAACAGAGCTCGTTTGTGTTGGCCTGTCCCGTAACATTTGGAGGTGTACTAGGCAAGGAAAAGACGATACTGTCCATATGGCGTGTACCAGATGAAAGAGTAAAATGAGTGGGGACTACTTTTCGATAATCAAACACATGTAGCTCCACTATTACTGCACCGTTTCGAAAAATTCTCGTGGCTACCTGTTCATTGCCTTATTGTGTAGAACTGCAACACCGCAACTAAATTTCAACCTCGGTAGTTTAGGGGCCCTTTAAAGAAGACATTCACAGCTTTTTAGTGACTGTAGATTGTGTTAGCTTCCTTCCCAACTTCTGGAATTTAAACACTTCACTTTGCAAGCCTTGTTGCTCGCAGTACCTTTGAGGTGCTCTTAGACGCTCGTCAGCTTCAACTGCCGACACTTTCTGCCCTGCACTGTCCCCGTTGCCCTCCTTTTCTGGTTCATGCTAAAACAGACATGCGCGATTGACTTGTGTAAGGATTGTGTGATCTTTACGCCCTTCGGAGCACACAAGGTGCACAAAGTGAATGTGTCTGGGTTGTGTCCCTTCGAAGTAGTGAATACTTAAAAAGTCATCCTTAGTAACAAAGGTGTGTTTTGTATACAGTATTGTTAACGTGGCAAACATTGGAAAACCAACCAGACCATTTTCAGATGCCTCTTACAACCAAGTGCATCTTGTAATGAGATTCTACTGTACTGAATATTTTTCAACTATGGATCATCTGCATGTACATATAGTCACAAAGACATGTTGTGTGGAATGGCGAATCGGGAAACAGTTCGTACTCTTACTTTTTGTCCCTAACATAAGCAGCTGATAACAATATGATAAAAAAGCAGGCAATGAGGCTAGAATGGAACATAATCCTTCAGCTCTAAACAGTTTTTTGGGCCCACATCATTCCCTCATATGACATAAGGAAACAACTTGATTGCAGTAATGGCTGCATGTGATCTGAGTTGATTGAAACAAACTATACGTAAGGTTGTCCTGTATGTAATTTTATCAGAGTGCTTTTTAGATGTCCTGCTGGTGATCCTGGCTGCGCGATGCTTCTCATGGTTTTTGGCACGATTCCTTTTTTTCCACTCCACTTTTTTTTCAGATTTTCTCCCCTTTCCCTTCCCCTTTGTGTAAAATAGCACACTTGAAGTATCAAATCTGTTGAACTAACGTGTGTATCAAACCTGTTAACATGTGTGCTTCTCTGTGGTCTGTGTTGTATTTTTGCGCTGCACAATTCAATTCAAGATGAAAGATGGAACGTCCCTGCCTTTAGTTTAATTGTGTGTGTGTGTGTGTATATGTCTCTCTCATGTTTTGAAATATATGTACATTCAGGAGTACCTGCATGCCCTTCTCTCCTGCTCCAGTGACGAAAAGGAGAGCCTGTTTATGTACCATAGTAAAAAATTCGAAGGTTTTCGCTGTGCCCATTACATCCCTTATCATATGGATCTGTCACAATACAGAGTAGCAGTGGTCCATAATACTAGCCCATCCCAACATAATTATAAATTAACACATACCGACATGCTGCAAAACAGCTGTTGCAAAGCCGTTGGTGAAGGCAATTTCCGCAGCACTGCAGTGGTACAGCCGAGTTCCACCTGTATAGTGACAAATCCATATGCATGTTAGCAACTCAGCAGTTGCTGATGGTTTCATAAGCTTTACACTACACAATAAAGTAATCTAGACAACTTTGTTGGAACAAATGCACATAATTAGGACACCACTTAAACACTAACACGATTAATTGCCCCAATCTCTCACTCACTAAGGGATAATACTACTGAAACATCGGTGGAGAGCTCAGATTAACACAGCCCATAAAGGACAAGCGTTCTTTGAGGAAAACAGCTATAACAGCAGTTAGTTTTCTTGATCATTTTATGTGGTAGCTTTGATTTAAATGTCATGCAGTACTATAAAATACGAAGTGCCGCATTTCTAGCAGCAGAAGGCGTCGTCAGGCTCATGGTACAACAGATTTTTGCACTGTTTGTCAGTGAGCCGACACATACGAAGAAAACCGAATTCACACATACATATACAGTGTCAAGTGCACTTCTCCTTCTGAAAACGCAGCCACCAGTTCCAATGTTGCTGAAAGGAAAGGTTATATAAAGTGCGAGACTGCATGGAACTGCCACTTATGACTGTAAATGTATGGTCTGCTGATTGCAGAGGTAGTCACATGCTATTTCTAGTCTCTTTTAGAAGCATTACTAAAGAATAAATTAAAATCTATTCATAAGTCACGAATTTCATGCATCCACAGTTTGGCTGAATAACCTGTGAGAAAAAGACATGTTTACCTGGAATAGCAACCTTTTTTCCTACTGCAAAACTTTCCTTCGAATTAATGAAATAACTTTACAGCGTCACAATGCGTTTCTCGCAACTACTTGCCGGCAATGGCGAGTTAGTGTTTATATCCGACTCATTGGGCGACAATACTGCCAAACACAAATGCTTCACGAACACGAGAACACGTCCCTCGCAGAGAATAGCAACCATATATGCCTCTGTGAGACATGATCGCACCTTTGTGGTCAAAATGCACATTAGAACGACATCGCAATCTCATTAAAAAAAAAAGCCTCCGTACAAGGCAGCCGCCAACTGCATAATGTGAAATTGCAACTGATGTCCACTTACTGGTGGCCTGTGTTTGAGTCACTTTTGGCAGTTGACTGGGTGCTGAGAAATGCACGTCCTGGGTTGTCCCTGCAAAACATACAGGGTTATGTCAAATGTTGAAAATATATATATGCCGGCATTTCATCAGTCGCAAAACAAACGAGTAAACTAATAAACAACTGTAATGTAAACAGAGTACACATCATAAGATAGGCTGTCAACTGTTAATGCATTACGCAAAAGACCTGATGCATAGGAAAGATTATATGTATACACACGAAACTGACACACAATTCGCTCTAGGTTTTTCCGTGCAGTATATTCAAATTATTATGTCTCGTGGTTAGAGCAAAATTAGTGTAAATTACGAACTAAATTATCTACCCTGGAAACTTTTCTTCAATATGCACCTGTGCGCGCTTCGAACGAGTAGTGTTGTAAAATTTACGTACATGGCATTTAACATAGTTGCTGAACACGGATTTCCTTAGCCCTGTGTCGTGTACAGTGAGCTACATATATCTGCCCCCCCCCCCTTTTTTGTACTAGCCATACTGCGTGCCACTGCACCTATACGCACGTCAATAAACCTCCCGATACAGAAATAAAAAAAGCGCCAATCACCCATGCCTGCATGTTGTAGTGGGCCTAACCTAACCAAGCATGGGCTGTTGCTTTTTATAGTAAACACAGGCACCGTGCTCATTGCAAGTATGTATCATGTCGCTAAGCAAATATGCAATTTCATTGTACCACTATTTTTTTATCACATGGATATATCTGTTGAGGCAAGACAAAAAGCAGTCACTTCTCAGAACTAATCAGCTTTCTTAAAACACATTTTTAACTTTTCAATGACACTTGCTGCTATGTGTTTGCCTCCAGAGAGCATACTTGATTTGACTTTCCAATCAGAGACATTACATAAATATACCATGTTAAGATGACTGCCTGGAGCACGTGAGAATTTTCATCTTCGTGTAACATACTGTATCTTGATTTTGTTGAAATTTGGTCAAATGGTACACCCAATATACCCACATACTAGTTTTCTTGTCCAAATAACATGCCAATGTATGTTGATTTTTTGGCATTGGCTCCTCTGCACTACGTGAAGTCGCGCTGCACTGGCTCTTTCACATCCTCGTGTCCCTGCAGCTGCCTTCTTGCGTTATATAAAGCGAGTGCCTGAAAAATATCGTATGCAAAAGTCAACACAAGGGCATGGTGCAAAACAACATCAAGACAGTCAAGGCCATGGCAATAAAAAAGTCTTAGCTCTTAGTCTTCCTAGTGAAATGCATGCAAAACATTCAAGTGACTGCAACAGTCAACTGCTAAACTAACTTCAATTTTTAGATTTAAGCAAAAAAAACAAATAAACCACAGTTCATCCTTGTTTTTCATGAATGTTAGAATACTCCTGCTAATGAATAGAATATTGGTCATTTTCAGACGTCATAGGTCTGTCATGAGTCTGGTGTATCGCAAACACCACTTGTGACACATCCTAAGCACGTGCCCAGTGTGGCCCCCCCCCCCCCGCACCATCCCTTGTTGTGCCACTGCTGAAGCCATAATTTGAGGATTATAGCTGCAAACATGATGCTCAATAGGGATGAAAATATTGTCCTTCAGCTCAATGGATATATGGATGTGCCTATAAAAAAGGGCAACAAGGCTTGTTATGGCAAGCTTACCCACATTTCAATAATAACAAGTTCACTGCAGCCTGCATCTAAGCTTACTAAAAGGCATGAACTTATTTTCATGCATGAGGTGCGCTGTGGAGCTCATTTTTGACAGACCCGACTACTGCTGCAGTTTTAAATCTAGCATTTTAGATTCTTGTAGGCATGTAAAAGTTGCAGTTAAACCGCAGTTATTAGTTTATTACACCAACCTATTGTTCTGTGTACGACAGACTGGTAACACGGAATTAAAGCAACATTTTATTTTGATATTTTATTTCTTTACTAAAAATATTCAAGCGATAAACACATCTTGATCTGCCATGCTATAGCAAAATGCACACATTACGCTTGTAACCCCCAGAGGAAGGCTGATTTAGCTGTTCATATGACATAACTCTCACACGCCAACTCATATTAGCAAATGCACAGGCATGTCCAAACAATAAGCGTATGCAAAGCGCCCCTGCAATTGTTTTTCCACACAGCAGCCGTTATATTCGATGCCGATGCGTAACTAGCTGCTCGACAATTCACCGAGTTCGTAGACATAAGCATCCTTTCAGTTTCGCACCGTGCACGAAAACCGCAACAGGAGACAAAACCAGACCTATAATCACACCATTTCAACATGAGCAAAAACAGTTCAGTCTTAGGGATAAACACTGTGAGAGCGATTTAGTGCACGACGGCGACGAGCGACGGCTTCGAGCGACAAAACGGGCCGTCGCTTGAACAGATGGCTCGGTTCTGGAAATCTAGAAATCGTCTCTCGTCGCCCAGAAGTGCTATAAGCGACTAGCCAATAGCGCGAAGCCGGAACTGGATGTACATACATCGCTCAAATACTACCGATTGTCGCGCGGAACGAGCAAATGATTCAATTTTTATACGTGCAAGGATAAGAACGTACTGCAAGACCTCCGGAAATATTTTATGCTACTTTTTATAGTAAAATACATCAACGTAAATTACTAAAGCACGCGTCACGCGTGACTGCAGCCCTCATGCCGGCAACACCGGGGAGGCGTCGCTCAAAATCGTCGCTCGCACGGAGTACGACTTGTAGGCGACGAGCGAACGCGACAGCCATCTCCGTCGCGTCGCTTGTAGCTGCCGCGCGCAAGATCGCTTATATGGGGTTTATACTTTTTTCAGCATAAAACATGGATTCCTCATGCGTTTTCAGTAAGTTCAAGATAACGCGCCCAACTGACCTCTTGCAGCATGCAGCTGAATGCCTGCGGCAAAGTTTCTAACTAGCACTGGTGCTGCACGTAACTTCAGTGGTCGCAGATTCCCCCTGCGCGAGACACCGTCAAGCGCGCGGTTTATTTATAAAAATAAAGCATGCTGCCAGCAAAATTACGTTTTCTGTTATGTGATTCCTTAGTTCAACAGCGTTCCGTACACAGTAGACTGCCAAATTGAATAAATTCAAACACACAAAACGCACGCTAATCACGCTCCGCATAGGCTCGGAATCACGGGCTGGTGAACTAACCATTTTAAGCGTCCTCTCGCCTGGCGTCTTATTGAACATACCATAGTTCTGACAGCGTTTGCGATTTTTAAAGCTCTTACGGACAACGGCAAAGTGGTAAAATCACATGCAGTTATCGCGACGACTGGCTTTTCCGATTGACATCGAGAGACACAGCGCGTATGCCTAGTCCTTTGTCAATCGCGTCGGCTAAGCGCAGCGACGACTTCCTGGCGATAGCATGACATATACGGACAATGTGCACCTAAGTTAGAATTCACTTACCGTGGAGGATTTGCTGTTATATCCAAGGCATGACGAACGACAGTCGTGTTTTCGTGGCGACGCGAGATGGCTAACATACGATCTCCCTTGGCTGGCCTTTGCTGCTGAAATGCATTGGCTGCAGCAGTGCTGCTCGGCGGACGGTCATCTTTCTCCGGTGCTGTGTTGTTCCGCGACCTTGAGCGCGCGCGCGCGCGGTGGAGCAACTCCGAGTGAAAAAGTAGAGCGCTCGCTACGCGTTCCGTTGAACTGCGGCGGCCTGTTCTCTTAGAAGCAAAATGATGTGTTCTTTGCTCAGCGTGCACGAATGATACATTGCCATGTTCGGGGCCAGCCACCTACAGTTGAAGCAGAAGATTACGCTACGTTTTGTTTTCTATTGCCGCAAGAGTCTCTCTTTTCTAATGTCGCAAGAGTCTTTTCACTCTCTCTCTCTGAAGGGGAGAGTGAAAAGAACGTTTCACTCTCTCCTTGGTGACAGAGTGAACAATGCATTTCACTCTCCTCGACATTTTGCGAGAGTAAAACGACGCTTTGAAGAGTGAACCGGCAGCTTCACTCCTGCGATACCCTTCCTAGTTTTTAGAGTGTAGAAATAAGCTTAATGAGGAGGCTTGCTTTGTGTATTCTTAATGATGTCATGTTGGAAGCCAATCCACTTCATGAAAAAAGATCGCTTGTTCGTTCTGCTAGAGGTGGCTCAAAACCTGGGGAGTGGTGCCGCTGTGACATCTAGCAATGGTGATGTTTAATACCTAATAATTACACAATTGATGCAGAATACCTAAATTTTATTTCATCATTCATCATTGGTACAGAAGGAGGTCCCGGAGGTACAAAAACTGTCAGTGGGACCTATTAGTAGTTAATATTGTAATTAATACATTATGGCAACATAGCAGTGATACACATCAGAATACACGAAGTTAATGAAGCAAGTAATCAAATACAAGGAAGGTGCTTACAAATACAAGCAAATGAAATAGATGCTGCGTATGAATAAATAAAAATGTAGTAATTGGCACGTTATGGAAACATAGGGATGACACATATCAAAGAACACAAGGTTAATGTACGAGATAATTAGAAACAAAAATATGCTTACAATATGCAAAGTACAAGTGAAATATATAGTGTGCGACAAAAAACTTAAAATTTCTAAAAATAAGGAAGGAAAGAATGGAAATGGAAAATACAATGGGATATAGAGAATAAAAGCGATACATTAGGCAAATACAGAAGCGCTGAAAGTGGTAAAATAAATTTGTATATAATATACGTCCATAGTAATGAGTCTGTAGCCAGTAGTGTCGATAGTAAATATTTCTTCATATCTCTCTTGATTGTTAATGTTGTGCGGCAGGCTTTAATATGGGGTGGTTTAATTTATTGTTTAATCACCATAAAAGAGCAGTAAACATTGACAATTAATGCTTATTTGAGGAAAGAAAGAATTGTTAGAGGAATATCTCGTGTTGTTAGTGTTGGTAAGAGCAGATATATTAAATGCTGAACCCTTCATGATATCCAGTAGGTACGCTTCTGACGGTGCACTTGCACAAAACTCAAAATAATTTCAGAGCCCTGAAAACGAAGCTTTATTTTCCCTACTCGTCAGGTGTTTCACAATCTGCACTGATGGTGTTCTTCTCGAGTATGGCTTGTGCTGTGCGAATGTTCAAAATGTCAAATGTAAATCAAATAGTTGTTGACCATTTGACTTGTATTCAATTGGAGAACACACAATTAGAAGTTATCAAATCTTTCTTTCTGTCAATAATTACACATACCGGAATCTTTAGGGAGAAAGTCATGTGCATGTGGGGACCAATCTCAAAGGGAACTGCAGTTCCTGAGCGGACATATAGAGCAGGTACTTTTTTGCTTTGCTTAGTAATTTCTAGTCGCGCAGTAAGGATGCCTCGCCTTATGCAGCCAACGGATTTGTTTTCTCAATTGAGGCTGTAAAAATTATCATTTGGACAACGTGAACATGTTCCTGATGTCATCTAGGTGCGGCAGATACTATTGCCTTTCAGTCACTCTCATTTACAAACTTATCAGTTGACCAGAAGCCTGGTTGTGACTGGCATTACATGTGTCAAACAATCTAAAAAAACATCTCTTCTAAAGCTTTCCGCGGTTTCTTTTCCACCTCTAGAGTTTCAAAACCCGCCATAATGCCTTTAACATTCTGTGCTGCTAATCCCAAGGGCGCGGAATCAAATTCCGACTGCAGCAGCTACATTTCCACGGGGAAGAAATGCAAGAACACCTGTTTACCATGCATTGAGTGCACATTGAAGAATTCCAGGTGGTCAAAATTAATCCAGAGTCCCCCACTATGGTGTGTCTCATAATCATGTCGTGGTTTTTGCACATAAAACCCCAGACTCACCTCTTGTGTTTCCTGTAAGTAGCATTGGTTACACGCATTTAAGGCCATACTGCTCCACTCAAGGCCCGTATGTAGTAGGGGTTTTCATATTCTAATATTTCTGGATAGAATTAAATATGGATATTTGACGAAACTGACCTATTGAATATTGAATAACATATATGTTCACATTTCAGAGAAGTGTGGAATATTTTTGAAAAAAAAGAAACTTTACATTGCAAGGGTGGACTTTTAACATTGTTGGTACAACATTTTTTAGTGCTTAGCGCAGAAACCATAGACAAGACAGACGAGAGAAGAGATACACACAAGTGGTACTTTCAACGATTTATTGGAAATTAGATCACGGGTTTATACATGCAAGCATTTGCTAGCATTCTTGATAAACTTGGCCAGATTGATGTTATATTCCTGTATTGCAGACAGAAAAGCATTTGAGCTTGTTTAACACTCTAAACTAATTGAGAAGCTCGAAATCACAAATCTTCTGCCATACTTAATTGGCTGAATCTCTGCATACTTAACTAAGCACAGACAATTCGTCAGCGTAAGCGATTGCCCTTCCCATTAAGTGCCAGTTACTTCCAGTGTTCCTCAAAGCAGCATGCTTGGCCTCTTGTCAGGTTTAATATATATTAATGATATAGAAGTAGTTAGTCACCCTTTTTAAATAAAGTTGTTTGCTGATGATTGTTTTTATTTAATGAAATACGTTTCTGTGAGCCCAAACTTCTGTTATTTCAATCTCAAAATTTGCCTTCGTCGGATAATTCGAACCTCCCTGGTCCGATTTGCCCAAATACAGCTGTGTCATGCGCTGAAGCATATGCAACTTACTTGGTGAAGCATACCAAGAATGGAAAAGGGCCACTGTCACAAGACATAGCACGTGCTCTTTGATTATACAGGCATGCAGTCTCCTGTCACAGTAGGAGCACCTAGCCACCTAATAAGCATGCTGGCAGCCATTCATAGCTGTTTCTTACGTTTCAGTGGTAATTTGAGTCCTTTTTTCACCTTCCATGCATGTCTCGTATATGAGACCGTTAATGAGGCCTAGTACGTGTTCTTTAAGTAAATGTGCCGTGCACAGAGAAGTGGAAAACAATCATGTGTTTTGGGAAAGCTAGCAAAAAGGAAGGCAGTAAGTTGAAAAAACTGCGATAAGACGAGGAGATGTTAAAAGCCAACAAAAGAGTGTGAATATATCAAACTCTGAAGGCCTGCCCATACACCTATTAGGCGTCTTGGTGCTCATACTGTGAACTGCATATGTGCTTGTACGTAAATTAGGGAACACATGCTGTCTTGCAACAATGGCACCTTTCCCTGCTTGGTATGGTTCTATGCATAACATGGCTGTATTGCAGTGAAGCTAACATTAAGAAAAATAGTAAACTGGACGAGTTGGTAGCTGTTGATGGTTGCAGGTGTAGCGCTAAACTGAAACGCGGCCAAAGTTAATTTTAAAGGCAAATACTGCAAAGTGAAGCAATGGCATGCTTCAATGTTCTTTTATGCCTTTTGTTTAATTCAACCACTCTCAATGGTCCCGTCAGGATCGAATTAACGGGCATGCCTCATAATCAGAACTGGTTTTGGCAAGTGAAACCCCAGAAAGGTAATCAAATTAATTGAAGTCGACTGTATATATGGCTCATGAGTAGAGCCACCACTGTCTAAAACCGGCACAACAAGAAAACACCAAGAAACCTAAATGATCCATTGCAACTGCAGTCAACTTTCATGGCATGCGCAAATAATCTAACTTTCTCACGGACAATGATAGTGATAGTTTGCTGATACAGTGGTCAGCGGCCGAGAGGATTGGCCCAGTTTCAACTATTAATCTTGCGCACTTGTGCTTATCCCTGTATATAACAGCGGTGTCATTTAGAAGACGGCGACATTGACATGTATTGCAATACAAAGCTAGAAAATCGTCACCTCATACACTATATTTCTGTGCTCACTTAAGTGCTCATTAATGCATCTTCCGGTTTGGCCTATGTAGCATCTACCGCATGACAGTGGAATATGATAGACCACTCCTACAGCGCATCCGACGAACTCATCTTTGCGATTCTACCACAAACCGGCTTTTTTGTCCTCATTGGGTTAGTGGTTTTACACAAGGTGCTTAGCGTATTTGGAGCTGAAAAAACACGCGCACGTTACCTTGGCTTCCTATCTTTTTCAGGCTATGTGATATCTGGTGTATATACGGAATCACAGCGGTTTTCACCTGGTCACGGCTGCCAGCTCTTGCATTTGCACGGAGGCATCGTCTCGAACGTTCCTCATTGAGCAGCCTTTCTGCCATTGACACCAACACATGGTTAGGGTAACCGGCCTCCTTAAGATTTGCAGCCTGTTGCTGGAAAATGATTTTCATTAGAACGTTTTTGAAACACATGAAGGGTGTAAGATTGGGCTTGTTGATAAATTATGCTTCAAAGTCAGGTTAACAGCGCAAAGCCACCAAAAGGGATAGAAGAGAGAACAGAGCGCTGAACTTCCAACTGTTTATTTTCTTTTCAGAAAGCATCGCTATTTATACAGTCACACAATAGCCCACCAACCATGCTTAGAACGCCACGACAAAGCCACACAAAATTCAACATGGTAATAGCCCGAGGTATATGATCTCCTCATCAGTGAGAGCGATAGAGGGGTGCTGATTCAACCATCCTTTAAACGTAGAATTTCTCCCGCTTTGATTATCTCTCGTGTAACACGGTCTCCGTGTTTTTGCAACGGTAAAACATTTTTTTTAAATTTCGGCCTACATCCACATGCGCAGCAGTGGGCAGAAAGCCATCCCTATTAGTTAGTTATGCCTCTATTCGAAAAATTCAGATGGGCTTAACGAAATTGGAGAAGGTGTTTCTTAGCTCATGGACTGTAAGCCCAGCAAGTCCTACTATCAGTAGAGATGAACTGAAAGTCACGAAACTGAAACGTATTGCACTTCAAAAGTCACTCCAAGAGGTCTCAAACACTCGCGAAAAATCTTAGACATCAGGACATTTTTATAGAAAACAATTACTAGGGAAATCCAGGAACACTAAAAAATTGTTGACAAATCTAAAAGCTCGCTGAAAAACTGTTAGTCCCGTGAGGTGGTCATATATGTGCCTATTTATTTGTGCTAAATATAGGTTGCTAAAGACGGGAGCCAGACACAACCCTATGCAAATGCCTTTCTTCTGCAGATGCAGCCTATTGTTCCACTGTGCAAAGGTTGACGACATGTAAAAACACCATAATTCTAAATACCCTTCTACTGAAACAACCTGCTTCCTGTGAAAACCTTGCGGCGCCATATTTGTCAATACAATCCTCGACACAATGAATAAGGTCATTGAGCAGGATAGAATAATAATATAGAATCAGTTCTAGCCAATAAACTTTGTGAGCTCGTTTTCTTTTTCTTTTCTTTCTTTTTTGGATTTCAATGTAACGCGTTTGCATCTTATTTTGTTTGCTTTGCTTCGCAGTAACCTTCTGTGTGCCTATGTGGTTCTCTGTCGTAACTGTTACTGTTGTTGTTTTCTTGATGGACCATTAATATGAAAAGCGTCATGTACCCACTCCTGCCCTGGCTACCAAAAGGCGGCCGGCAGTATTGAATAAATAAAAATAAAATATAATTCTTTGACCTTAGCTGAGAAGGCCTTGAAGCCCTTTTTGCCGTTCAACCTAACAAAATCAAGGATTCGTCAGAACATTTTACAAGAAACTGGTCATCAATCTAACGTTCAGCTTTGAAACCTGGTACAGGGCAGCTTGCTTCTGCCAGGTACCCCTTTCGGAAATTATGACCTGAAAAGGAACATTCTCCTTGTGCACTTACTAAAAATTACATATCTGAACTTTTCCTTAGTTTATCGAGATTCAACTTTCCGTAAATTTCACTTGGTTTCGCTGCTGCTTTCATAAGTGATACATCCTTGCGCTCATTGAACACTGCAGAAATTGCTTGACTGGCTTTTTCCAATAAACATTTAAAGGAAAAAACTGCAAAACCACCCTCTTTGTCAGCTGGTATGACACACAAGGAATTATTCTTCAGGTAAGGCTACACATTTTACAGGTAACTTAGAAGGTTGGGGCTTACATCATAACAGGGTATCTGAACCTTCCGAGTTCATCCTCACACCATCTTTTTGCAGGGCTCTTCTGGACACTTTACTTATGACGGACAGGGAAGTTCCGGTTTAGTCCAGCTGGTAGCTTGGGCAAATTTTAGACCGAGGCCAAGAAATTTGCACACACTGTTGGGAAGGATGAAACCTTCAGAAACGTAGACATCACTTGTTGCTTTCTGTCAATCCTTGTTCACGTGAGCCCGTAGTAGTCTTATTTGAGGTTGCCAAAGGAACTTGGTGACCTGATCAGCTAAGTGCAGATGCCTCCAGAGAAGATTCCTTGCGACGCACGGCTTATACTTATCAAACATGTGCACGCTGAGGTAATCTCTGTGGAGACACGCCTGCTGAAGTCGTTTAGCACGTACAATCTTCAAAATTCTTTTTCCGTGACTGACACCCGAATGATGCGAAACCAGTAAACAACGATTATATATCCTGTGGAAGCTGCTTGTTATGAATACAGAACCTTAGGACACACGTGCTGCTAGCAGCCGTGGCAATGAGGGCAACAGTATGCCCGGAATTCCGAGGAACATATTGAAAAAAGCCTGTTGTACTAGAAATGAAATCGACAAGGGTGGCAATATAGGCTTATTGGTCGGTCATCATGGAATGGTATCTGGGTAGTGCAGCAAAACACGGACACAATAAAAGAAAGATAGAACTACCTGTGAGCACATATATATGCACAAGTGTATGGTTGAATAAACTCACAGGTGTTTAATTTGTTTTCTTCTGTTGCTACTTTTTCTTGCATTTTGATTGCTACATATATTGTAATTCCCGCACAAAGCATCAGCTGGTAGTCACCACTGTATTTTGCTATGCAATTTGTATTTTGTTATGCAATCTTAGCATCTCAGCGCGCGCCTGAAGGCGAAATTGTTGCCTAGGCAAACTATCGCCGAAGTGGAACGTTTCAGAATACGTCCCCAAGTATGTGCACAAATACTTCACTGAAAAACATTTCAGGCGCATCTTTGCTTTGTTATTACTAAAATTTCGCAGCAACACAGCATTTCTTTACTACAAGTTATTTATGAATCACTAGGTGTCATTATCTACGTTGTTCATACGTACTTTAGGCAGTGAGAACGGCACACCCACCTGCGAGCTTCTCCGATACCGACGTGTCTGTTTAAGACGATGATATATATATTATTCTGGACAAATCGGGCGAAGCCAACATGCTAAGCATATAATGAACGATGAGTACCAACAAATGGGATCTTGTTTTGAAATCGAACTAGAACTGAAGGAAACGAAACCGCAGGTTAAGATTACGGTAGATTACGGTAGAGATTACGGTTACGGTAGTACCCATTTAGTGGTTTCAATACCACTTTTCATCAGGCCTATAAGAAAGTGGCTGTCAGATGCAGCCGTATAGCATGTAGTTAAATTACAGATATTGCCCTTGCAACGAAGGTCGGCGCAAGCTGGCTGAGAGGGTTTGCTTACCTCCAGAGATGGCGCGTATACAAAGACACACACGTATCGATGCAAAACTTTCTAGAGGCTCCACAAATACTCACAGCATCTATTCAATGAGATTGCGTTATGCATAACGGCACACGAAAGCTTCGAGACTCAGCTGCGTTAGTTACGCCAACTTCGAAAAGTAAACAGGAAGCTGCCATGGCACTTTTTGCAGGAAGCAGGTGGCGCTTCATGCATTAGAAACCGAAACAGAAACTAGCAATGCCAATCTTTTTTTTTTTTTGTAAGCGTTAATCTCGTTCTCAGCGCTCGGAAGTTATTCTATTGGTTTGTTGCAGGGCGTCCGTGTCATTGAAGGATTCAGTCCCAGTTTAAATGGTTTAAATTCTTCAAACAGTTTGTATTTTTGGCACCGCCAGTACAGTGAAGCGTTTTATAACGATCTTTATTGATAAGTCAATATGTGGCCATTGTTTATTGCGTTTTGAAGAGCACTCGCTTCGTGTTTCCAACAGGACGCGTAGGTTCGGCGCTCCGATTTGCATTTAAGGTGAGCTTTTGAAGCCATATTTTATCCATTTACGCGCTGTAGATGCGTTGTGACGCCTTTCAGTAGTTTGCGACGACGCAGAGTATAACAGCGGAGTCCCGCTCTTTACCTTTAACATGTTAAACGAAGCAAAACCTCGGTAGTGCATCGTAAATTTTTCTAAACATAATGCAGGCACCACTCGCACCGTTAAAGCATGACTGTTAAGAAGCATTTGCAGCAGCTCATTTGTCACAACGTTGGAGCGAGAATATTGCTCATCTGCCGCTTTACCTTTACTGCTCCGTATTTTTGTGTATCCGGAAATTTTAATTTTATGCAAACCACCCCTTCCGTGTGAAAAAGAAAAGAATTTAAGGAAAGGAAGTTGCAACAGTTGCAAGGAAGGTGCAACAGTCGTGTGAAATAAATAGTGCTTTGCCAATATCTGTAGTGACCTGGTGATTGTGCGCCTTGGGCTTTTGTGTAAAAAAGTGTTCCGGCTACTTAACAGGTAAGCGTGACGTTGTGGCATCAACTGCTATCTCTCTTGTTGAATGAATTTTTGAAAACAATACGTCATTGTCATGGTGCCGAGGCAAAACACAACTGAAAGTCACCTTGCAACCAAAACGCTGCCTTTCAACATACGACAGGAACACGTAAACAAAACATTAGTGTATGCTTCAGTATACCTTATTTTTACAGCTATCTTGAGCTATAAAGCTTGGGTAGTTGTGAAAATGAGAGGCAGCTGTGATGAATATAGAAGAGCATAGTATGCTTGCAATACCTAGAAGTTTTTTAAGGATGAAGTTTCAGTACTTGAAAACAGTGCATAAAAGTATAGCACTGCATGAACACTTCTCCCTGGCCTGACCCGAGCCAGTGCCCTGCACTGGTCCACCCTTGCCTAGCACAGCTAGGTTTGTCCAGTTAGCCCTTGAGCCTCAGTGTAGCATGATTCACCTCTGTTGTTATGAAGATGCCAAGTGCATACGTATTTGCTAGATACAAATCTTGCTAAGCAGTTTTCCACTTGCATTGCTGCCGAAAAATGGCAAAAAAAATTTAGATTTTCGGCAGCAGTGAATAATTTGCCGCCTTGCATTACTTTAGCTGTGGTCATAGTAATGCAAGCACAAAAAAAATTTAGAAAATTTCTCAGAACAATGAAATTAACTGACATGGAAGCAAATAAATTATGGATATACATTCACCAATTATGTTGCACGTTAAGGTGTAGTCCAACCGACTAATGGTTTCCATTTAATTTATTCATTGTTCAAGCAACTTAAATGAAGTTCTGTAATTCATTGCATAATTACATCAGCATGAATGAATTCTTGATTGAAAGTTTTCTTCAATAAATACTTGAAGGGGGGATGCTGCGAAATTTCTCATTGCTGAAGGGGATTTGGAAAACAGAAAAATATGTAATGTCTCACAACAATGTCGATGGGATTGGTGGATGAACAGGCGACCAGAGTGCGGTGGATCCGGTTTGAAGAGGGAAGGCAGGCGCCGGCAGATGGTGATGGCGTTCTGGCCAGGCAGCTGGGCGTAGAACACGGGCCTATAGCCCGACTGCTCTCGTTCTGCCCATGGGCACAGAAACTCGCCGGTTTCGAGCAGCAGCTCACGATCGGGTAGAGTGGCGAAGCCCAGGAACGGGTGGGCAGGAGGTCCCTGTTGGGTGAAGTCCTGGTGGCTCGGGTCCGGAACCTGCCGGCCGGTCTTGAACTCCCAGTCCGGTGGCCGACCTTCCCTTGGCATCGCTTCCTAGAACTCTCCCTTCTTCTGCCAGCGCACCTCGCTTTTCTGCCGCTCTGGTTGATTTCTCCTTTCCTGATTGGCCCCTGGATGCTCCGTGTTTTCTTCTGATTGGATGCATTTTCCTTTTATTTTTTTCTTGTGCTGCGTGCTCACGTGCCGGACGTTCTTCAGCGTTGTCTTCCATCCAGTACGGAATTCGCCTCTGCGCGCACATTCTTTCTCGTCGGCTTCTTGTCTCTCTCCAGCTGCCTCGCAGTGTCACACACTACACACCAGACTATGTAGTACAGGCCGCCGCGAGGAAGAGATGAAGTGTGTCTGGGCTCATGGCGTGAGCGAGTGTCGGCCTGGCTGTCTGGCTCCAGTGTAAATAGCATGTAAATAGCCTCTTTCACCTGTGTATTTCATCTGTGTCTGTGCAACATTCTGGTGGAGGTTAGCGATCCCCGTCCTCGTCACGGTACCCCGAAGTGGTCGGTACATCGAGCTTGTCACCGTGCCTCCCGGTGACGAGACCGCATCTGTAACGGCTTCAGCTTGTCCGACTGCTCTTATCGTCATGGTTGCCCAACATTGTGACCCTGGTCTCTTCTGTGGCCTGGAGGGAGAGGACGTTGATGAATGGCTCAAGCTCTATGAATGCGCCAGTGCTAATAACAGGTGGAATCCAACAATTATGCTTGCTAATGTAATGTTTTATCTCGGCGGCACCCCACGCATGTGACTCCAAACGTATGACGAGATAATCAGCGGGGACAGTTTCAAAGTAAAGCTACGAGAACTGTTCAGCGACCCCTTTGGGCGCAAGGTTGCCGCGAGAAAGGCTCTTGCGCCTCGTGACCAGACATCTACAGAGCCATACATTTGATACATCCTAGACGTCTTGGCTTTTTGCCACAAAGCACACCATACTATGTCTGAAGCAGATAAGGTGGCTAAAAGGCATCGCCGACGACGCTTTCAATTTTCTTGTTTTCGGCAACGTCTTTCCTATCGGCGCCATGATAAATGAATGCCGTCGCCTTGAACAAGCTAAGAGCCGCCGTATCACACACCGCATCACGCAGCTACCCAACACTGCTGCTGCCATCGACATGCGAGGGTTGACCACATCAGGCGACCACCTGTGATGACCTAACCCGTATTGTTCGCCGCCAGCTCGACGCCACCTGTTGGCCAGCCTTCTCCGCGACACCTCCCGAACCGCCAGCAACCACAATTGCCAGGATTGAGGCCGTCATCAGACAGGAATTTGAGAACAAGGGTCTGAACTCCGTGTGTTCAACGACTCAACCCAGCGTTCCCCCGTTCTCTAGCGGCCCTCCTTGTCCCCGGCACTCCTTTTCTGCCACATATCGCAACCCGTCCAAATGGTGTACCCCGGATGACAAGCCGATCTGCTTCCACTGCTGTCGCATTGACCACGTCGCTTGTCACTGCCGCAACCAATGGCCACCGCCTCCTCGGACATACGCCTGCGCTTATTCCTGCACCTTTGGACCTACTGTTCCCTATGCCACCCGCCTAGAACCCACTGCCGCTGATGCCCCACCTCCGAACCTTCGCTACAGCCACTCGCCCTCACATCAATGCCATCAGTCTCGTTCGCCCCAGGCCCGTCGCTTCTCCTCGCCGCCTATCGCCTCCTGGATGCAGCAGAAAAACTAGGCACTACAGGACGACCAGATATCAGTCCCCAGCCCATCGACGCTACCATGGCTGTCGCGGCGACTGGTTTTGTAAGGAGGGCAATGCGCCTCGTCCGCAACTGAAGGGCGCCGAGATGGCTAGACACAGTGGACGGATCAAGTATTGTTAGCGTGTACACCGTCAAGGTCTGCTTGGAGCAGGGGAGCTCCTGGAAGATATATTGCGGTGCCGTCTCATGCAGCTTAGAACCCGTCTCACGCATCAGTCAATGGACAGATGCGGCGCAAATCGATGCGCGTGTGCTGAGCAGAGCAGCATGGGCGTGCTTAGCACGTCGTTTGGCAGAAATCCATGTGCGCGCTCTGCCAAAAGCAGCATGTGCATGCATACCTTTTGGTTTGGCAGAAAACAAAGTGCGCGTCTACGGAAAGACGCATGTGCATGCTTAACAAGTCGTTTGGCACAAATCGATGCGCGTGTGCTTAAAAGAGCAGCATGGACGTGCTTACCACGTCGTTTGGCAAAAATCCACATGCGCGCTCTGCCAAAAGCAGCATGTGCATACTTAAGTTGTGGTTTGGCAGAAAACAACGCACGCGTCTACCAAAAGATGCATGTGCATGCTTAACAAGTTGTTTATCACAAATCGATGCGCGTGTGCTGAAAAGAGCAGCACGGGCGTGCTTAGCACGTGGTTTGGTAGAAATCCACATGCGCGCTCTCCCAAAAGCAGCATGTGCATGCATAACTTGTGGTTTGGCAGAAAACTGCGTGCGCGTCTACAAAAAGATGCATGTGCATGCTTAACAAGTGGTTTACCACAAATCGATGCGCGGGTGCTGAAAAGAGCAGCATGGGCGTGCTTGGCACGTGGTTTGGTAGATATCCACATGCGCGCTCTGCCAAAAGCAGCATGTGCATGCATAACTTGTGGTATTGCAGAAAACAACGTGCGCGTCTACGGAAAGATGCATGTGCATGCTTAACAAGTGGTTTGGCACAAATCGATACGCGCATGCTGAAAAGAGCAGCATGGGCGTGCTCGGCACGGGGTTTGGTAGAAATCCACATGTGCGCTCTGCCAAAAGCAGCATGTGCATGCATAACTTGTGGTTTGGCAGAAAACAACGTCCGTGTCTACCAAAAGATGCATGTGCATGCTTAACAAGTTGTTTACCACAAATCGATGCGCGCGTGCTGAAAAGAGCAGCATGGGCGTGCTTAGCACGTCATTTGGTAGAAATCCACGTGCGCGCTCTGCCAAAGGCTGCATGTGCATGCTTAGCTTGTGGTTTGGCAGAAAACAACGTCCGCGTCTTCCAAAAGATGCATGTGCATGCCTAACAAGTTGTTTACCTCAAATCGATGCGCGTGTGCTGAAAAGAGCAGCATGGGCGTGCTTAGCACGTCATTTGGCAGAAGTCCACGCGAGCGCTCTGATAAAAGCAGCATGTGCATGCTTAACTTGTGGTTTGGGCAGAAAACAACGTCCGTGTCTACCACAAGATGCATGTGCATTCTTAACAAGTTGTTTACCACAAATCAATGCGCGTGTGTTAAAAATAGCAGCATGGGCGTGCTTTGCACGTGGTTTGCTAGAAATCCACGAGCGCGATCTGGCAAAAGCAGCATGTGCATGCATAACATGTGGTTAGGCAGAAAACAACGCGCGCGTCTACGGAAAGATGCATGTGCATGCTTAACAAGTGGTTTGGCTCAAATCGATGCGCGTGTGCCGAAAAGAGCAGCATGGCCGTGCTTAGCACATCGTTTGGTAAAAATCCACGTGCGCGCTCTGCCAAAGGCTGCATGTGCACGCTTAGCTTGAGGTTTGGCAGAAAACAACGTCCGCGTCTACAAAAAAGCATGCATGTGCATACTTAACAAGTTGTTTAGCACAAATCGGTGCGCGTTTGCTGAAAAGAGCAGCATGGGCGTGCTTAGCACGTCGTTTGGTAAAAATCCACGTGCGCGCTCTGCCAAAAGCAGCATGTGCATGCATAACTTGTGGTTAGGCAGAAAACAACGCGCGCGTCTACGGAAAGATGCATGTGCATGCTTAACAAGTGGTTTGGCTCAAATCGATGCGCGTGTGCTGAAAAGAGCACCATGGCCGTGCTTAGCACGTCGTTTGGTAAAAATCCACGTGCGCGCTCTGCCAAAGGCTGCATGTGCACGCTTAGCTTGAGGTTTGGCAGAAAACAACGTCCGCGTCTACAAAAAAGCATGCATTTGCATACTTAACAAGTTGTTTAGCACAAATCGGTGCGCGTTTGCTGAAAAGAGCAGCATGGGCGTCCTTAGCACCTCGTTTGGTAGAAATCCACGTGCGCGCTCAGCCAAAAGCTGCATCTGCATGCTTAACTTGTGGTTTGGCAGAAAACAACGTCAGCGTCTACCGAAAGTTTAATGTGCATGCTCAACAAGTTGTTTACCACAAATCCATGCGCGTGTGCTGAAAAGAGCAGCATGGGCGTGATTAGCACTTGGTTTGGTAGAAATCCACATACGCGCTCTGCCAAAAGCAGCATGTGCATGCATAAGTTATGGTTTGGCAGAAAACAACGTGCGCGTCTACGGAAAGATGGCTGTGCATGGTTAACAAGTGGTTTGGCACAAATCGATGCGCGTGTGCTGAAAAGAGCAGCATGGGCGTGCTTAGCACGTCGTTTGGTAGAAATCCACGTGTGCGCTCTGCCAAAATCTGCATGTGCACGCTTAGCTTGTGGTTGGGCAGAAAACAACGTCCGCGTCTACGAAAACATGCATGTGCATACTTAACAAGTTGTTTAGCACAAATCGAAGCGCGTTTGCTGAAAAGAGCAGCATGGGCGGCCTTAGCACGTGGTTTGGTAGAAATCCACATGCGCGCTCTGCCAAAAGCAGCATGTGCATGCTCAACTTGTGGTTTTGTCAGAAAAGAACGTGCGCGTCTACGGGAAGATGCACGTGCAAGCTTAACAAGTGCTTTACCACAAATCGATGCGCGGGTGCTGAAAAGAGCAGCATGGCTGTGCTCGGCACGTGGTTTCGTAGAAATCAACATGAGCGCTCGGCCAAAAGCAGCTTGTGTATGCATAACTTCTGGTTTGGCAGAAAACAACGTGCGCGTCTACGGAAAGATGCATGCGCATGCTTAACAAGCAGTTTACCACAAATCGAGGGGCATGTGCTGAAAAGAGCAGCAAGGGCGTGCTTAGCACGTCATTTGGCAGAAATCCACATGCGCGCTCTGCCAAAAGCAGCGTGTGCATGCATAACTTGTGGTTTGGCAGAAAACAACGTGCGCGTCTACGGAAAGATGCACGTGCATGCTTAACAAGTTGTTTACCACAAATCGATGCGCGTGTGCTGAAAAGAGCAGCACGGGCGTGCTTAGCACGTGGTTTGGTAGAAATCCACATGCGCACTCTCCCAAAAGCAGCATGTGCATGCATAACTTGTGGTTTGGCAGAAAACTGCGTGCGCGTCTACAAAAAGATGCATGTGCATGCTTAACAAGTGGTTTACCACAAATCGAAGCGCGGGTGCTGAAAAGAGCAGCATGGGCGTGCTTGGCACGTGGTTTGGTAGAAATCCACATGCGCGCTCTGCCAAAAGCAGCATGTGCATGCATAACATGTGGTTTTGCAGAAAACAACGTGCGCGTCTACGGAAAGATGCATGTGCATGCTTAACAAGTGGTTTGGCACAAATCGATACGCGCATGCTGAAAAGAGCAGCATGGGCGTGCTTGGCACGTGGTTTGGTAGAAATCCACATGTGCGCTCTGCCAAAAGCAGCATGTGCAAGCTTAATTGTGGTTTGGGCAGAAAACAACGTCCGTGTCTACCACAAGATGCATGTGCATTCTTAACAAGTTGTTTACCACAAATCAATGCGCGTGTGTTGAAAATAGCAGCATGGGCGTGCTTAGCACGTGGTTTGCTAGAAATCCACGAGCGCGATCTGGCAAAAGCAGCATGTGCATGCTTAACTTGTGGTTTGGCAGAAAACAACGTCAGCGTCTACCGAAAGTTTAATGTGCATGCTCAACAAGTTGTTTACCACAAATCCATGCGCGTGTGCTGAAAAGAGCAGCATGGGCGTGATTAGCACTTGGTTTGGTAGAAATCCACATGCGCGCTCTCCCAAAAGCAGCATGTGCATGCATAAGTTGTGGTTTGGCAGAAAACAACGTGCGCGTCTACGGAAAGATGCACGTGCATGCTTAAGAAGTGGTTTGGCACAAATCGATGCGCGTGTGCTGAAAAGAGCAGCGTGGACGTGCTTAGCACGTCGTTTGGTAAAAATCCACGTGCGCGCTCTGCCAAAAGCAGCATGTGCATGCATAACTTGTGGTTAGGCAGAAAACAACGTCCGCATCTACCAAAAGATGCATGCGCATGCGTAACAAGTTGTATACCACAAATCGATGCGCGTGTGCGGAAAAGAGCAGCATGGGCGTGCTTAGTACGTGGTTTGGTGGAAATCCACATGCGCGCTCTCCGAAAAGCAGCATGTGCATGCATAACTTGTGGTTTGGCAGAAAACTATGTGCGCGTCCACCAAAAGATGCATGTGAATGCTTAACAAGTGCTTTACCACAAATCGATGCGCGGGTGCTGAAAAGAGTAGCATGGGTGTGCTGGGCACGTGGTTTCGTAGAAATCAACATGAGCGCTCGGCCAAAAGCAGCTTGTGTATGCATAACTTCTGGTTTGGCAGAAAACAACGTGCGCGTCTACGGAAAGATGCATGCGCATGCTTAGCCAGTGGTTTACCACAAATCGAGGGGCATGTGCTGAAAAGAGCAGCAAGGGCGTGCTTAGCACGTCATTTGGCAGAAATCCACATGCGCGCTCTGCCAAAAGCAGCGTGTGCATGCATAACTTGTGGTTTGGCAGCAAACAACGTGCGCGTCTACGGAAAGATGCACGTGCATGCTTAACAAGTTGTTTACCACAAATCGATGAGCGTGTGCTGAAAAGAGCAGCACGGGCGTGCTTAGCACGTGGTTTGGTAGAAATCCACATGCGCACTCTCCCAAAAGCAGCATGTGCATGCATAACTTGTGGTTTGTCAGAAAACTGCGTGCGCGTCTACAAAAAGATGCATGTGCATGCTTAACAAGTGGTTTACCACAAATCGATGCGCGGGTGCTTAAAAGAGCAGCATGGGCGTGCTTGGCACGGGGCTTGGCAGAAATCCACATGCGCGCTCTGCCAAAAGCAGCATGTGCATGCATAACTTGTGGTTTTGCAGAAAACAACGTGCGCGTCTACGGAAAGATGCATGTGCATGCTTAACAAGTGGTTTGGCACAAATCGATACGCGCATGCTGAAAAGAGCAGCATGGGTGTGCTGGGCACGTGGTTTCGTAGAAATCAACATGAGCGCTCGGCCAAAAGCAGCTTGTGTATGCATAACTTGTGGTTTGGCAGAAAACAAAGTGCGCGTCTACGGAAAGATGCATGCGCATGCTTAACAAGTGGTTTACCACAAATCGAGGCGCATGTGCTGAAAAGAGAAGCAAGGGCGTGCTTAGCACGTTATTTGGCAGAAATCCACATGCGCGCTCTGCCAAAAGCAGCATGTGCATGCATAACTTGTGGTTACGCAGAAAACAACGCGCGCGTCAACGGAAAGATGCATGTGCATGCTTAACAAGTGGTTTTGCTCAAATCGATGCGCGTGTGCTGAAAAGAGCAGCATGGCCGTGCTTAGCACGTCGTTTGGTAAAAATCCACGTGCGCGCTCTGCCAAAGGCTGCATGTGCACGCTTAGCTTGAGGTTTGGCAGAAAACAACGTCCGCGTCTACAAAAAAGCATGCATGTGCATACTTAACAAGTTGTTTAACACAAATCGGTGCGCGTTTGCTGAAAAGAGCAGCATGGGCGTCCTTAGCACCTCGTTTGGTAGAAATCCACGTGCGCGCTCTGCCAAAAGCTGCATCTGCATGCTTAACTTGTGGTTTGGCAGAAAACAACGTCCGCATCTACCAAAAGATGCATGCGCATGCGTAACAAGTTGCATACCACAAATCGATGCGCGTGTGCGGAAAAGAGCAGCATGGGCGTGCTTAGTACGTGGTTTGGTGGAAATCCACATGCGCGCTCTCCGAAAAGCAGCATGTGCATGCATAACTTGTGGTTTGGCAGAAAACTATGTGCGCGTCCACCAAAACATGCATGTGAATGCTTAACAAGTGGTTTACCACAAATCGATGCGCGGGTGCTGAAAAGAGCAGCATGGGCGTGCTGGGCACGTGGTTTCGTAGAAATCCACATGCGCGCTCTGCCAAAAGCAGCTTGTGCATGCATAACTTGAGGTTTGGCAGGAAACAACGTGCGCGTCTACGGAAAGATGCATGCGCATGCTTAACAAGTGGTTTACCACAAATCGATGCGCAAGTGCTGAAAAGAGCAGCAAGGGCGTGCTTAGCACGTCACTTGGCAGAAATCTACATGCGCGCTCTGCCAAAAGCAGCGTGTGAATGCACACCTTGTGGTTTGGCAGAAAACAACGTGCGCGTCTACGGTAAGATGCATGCGCATGCTTAACAAGTGGTTTGGCACAAATCGATGCGCGTGTGCTGAAAAGAGCAGCCTGGGCGTGCTTAGCACGTCGTTTGGTAAAAATCTACGTGCGCGCTCTGCCAAAAGTAGCATGTGCATGCATAACTTGGGATTCTGCAGAAAACAACGTGCGCGTCTACCAAAAGATGCATGTGCATGCTTAACAAGTTGTTTACCTCAAATCAATGCGCGTGTGCTGAAAAGAGCAGCATGGGCGTGCTTAGCACGTCGTTTGGTAGAAATCCACGTGCGCGCTCTGCCAAAGGCTGCATGTGCATGCTTAGCTTGTGGTTTGGCAGAAAACAACGTCCGCTTCTTCCAAAAGATGCATGTGCATGCCTAACAAGTTGTTTACCTCAAATCGATGCGCGTGTGCTGAAAAGAGCAGCATGGGCGTGCTTAGCACGTCATTTGGCAGAAGTCCACGCGAGCGCTCTGATAAAAGCAGCATGTGCATGCTTAACTTGTGGTTTGGGCAGAAAACAACGTCCGTGTCTACCACAAGATGCATGTGCATTCTTAACAAGTTGTTTACCACAAATCAATGCGCGTGTGTTGAAAATAGCAGCATGGGCGTGCTTAGCACGTGGTTTGCTAGAAATCCACGAGCGCGATCTGGCAAAAGCAGCATGTGCATGCTTAACTTGTGGTTTGGCAGAAAACAACGTCAGCATCTACCGAAAGTTTAATGTGCATGCTCAACAAGTTGTTTACCACAAATCCATGCGCGTGTGCTGAAAAGAGCAGCATGGGCGTGATTAGCACTTGGTTTGGTAGAAATCCACATACGCGCTCTCCCGAAAGCAGCATGTGCAAGCATAAGTTGTGGTTTGGCAGAAAACAACGTGCGCGTCTACGGAAAGATGCACGTGCATGCTTAACAAGTTGTTTACCACAAATCGATGCGCGTGTGCTGAAAAGAGCAGCACGGGCGTGCTTAGCACGTGGTTTGGTAGAAATCCACATGCGCACTCTCCCAAAAGCAGCATGTGCATGCATAACTTGTGGTTTGGCAGAAAACTGCGTGCGCGTCTACTAAAAGATGCATGTGCATGCTTAACAAGTGGTTTACCACAAATCGATGCGCGGGTGCTGAAAAGAGCAGCATGGGCGTGCTTGGCACGTGGTTTGGTAGAAATCCACATGCGCGCTCTGCCAAAAGCAGCATGTGCATGCATAACTTGTGGTTTTGCAGAAAACAACGTGCGCGTCTGCCAAAAGATGCATGTACATGCTTAACAAGTGGTTAACCACATATCGATGCGCGTGTGCTGAAAAGAGCAGCATGGGCGTGATTAGCACTTGGTTTGGTAGAAATCCACATACGCGCTCTCCCAAAAGCAGCATGTGCAAGCATAAGTTGTGGTTTGGCAGAAAACAACGTGCGCGTCTACGGAAAGATGGTTGTGCATGGTTAACAAGTGGTTTGGCACAAATCGATGCGCGTGTGCTGAAAAGAGCAGCATGGGCGTGCTTAGCACGTCGTTTGGTAGAAATCCACGTGCGCGATCTGCCAAAATCTGCATGTGCACGCTTGCTTGTGGTTGGGCAGAAAACAACGTCCGCGTCTACGAAAACATGCATGTGCATACTTAACAAGTTGTTTAGCACAAATCGAAGCGCGTTTGCTGAAAAGAGCAGCATGGGCGGCCTTAGCACGTGGTTTGGTAGAAATCCACATGCGCGCTCTGCCAAAAGCAGCATGTGCATGCTCAACTTGTGGTTTTGTCAGAAAAGAACGTGCGCGTCTACGGGAAGATGCACGTGCAAGCTTAACAAGTGCTTTACCACAAATGGATGCGCGGGTGCTGAAAAGAGCAGCATGGGTGTGCTGGGCACGTGGTTTCGTAGAAATCAACATGAGCGCTCGGCCAAAAGCAGCTTGTGTATGCATAACTTCTGGTTTGGCAGAAAACAACGTGCGCGTCTACGGAAAGATGCATGCGCATGCTTAACAAGGGGTTTACCACAAATCGAGGGGCATGTGCTGAAAAGAGCAGCAAGGGCGTGCTTAGCACGTCATTTGGCAGAAATCCACATGCGCGCTCTGCCAAAAGCAGCATGTGCATGCATAACTTGTGGTTTTGCAGAAAACAACGTGCGCTTCTGCCAAAAGATGCATGTGCATGCTTAACAAGTGGTTTACCACATATCGATGCGCGAGTGCTGAAAAGAGCAGCATGGGCGTGCTTAGCACGTGGTTTGGTAGAAATCCACATGCGCGCTCTGCCAAAAGCAGCATGTGCATGCTCAACTTGTGGTTTTGTCAGAAAAGAACGTGCGCGTCTACGGGAAGATGCACGTGCAAGCTTAACAAGTGCTTTATCACAAATCGATGCGCGGGTGCTGAAAAGAGCAGCATGGGTGTGCTGGGCACGTGGTTTCGTAGAAATCAACATGAGCGCTCGGCCAAAAGCAGCTTGTGTATGCATAACTTCTGGTTTGGCAGAAAACGTGCGCGTCTACGGAAAGATGCATGCGCATGCTTAACAAGTGGTTTACCACAAATCGAGGGGCATGTGCTGAAAAGAGCAGCAAGGGCGTGCTTAGCACCTCACTTGGCAGAAATCCACATGCGCGCTCTGCCAAAAGCAGCGTGTGCATGCATACCTTGTGGTTTGGCAGAAAACAACGTGCGCGTCTACGGAAAGATGCACGTGCATGCTTAACAAGTTGTTAACCACAAATCGATGCGCGTGTGCTGAAAAGAGCAGCACGGGCGTGCTTAGCACGTGGTTTGGTAGAAATCCACATGCGCACTCTCCCAAAAGCAGCATGTGCATGCATAACTTGTGGTTTGGCAGAAAACTGCGTGCGCGTCTACAAAAAGATGCATGTGCATGCTTAACAAGTAGTTTACCACAAATCGATGCGCGGGTGCTGAAAAGAGCAGCATGGGCGTGCTTGGCACGTGGTTTGGTAGAAATACACAAGCGCTCTGCCAAAAGCAGCATGTGCATGCATAAGTTGTGGTTTGGCAGAAAACAACGTGCGCGTCTACGGAAAGATGGTTGTGCATGTTTAACAAGTGGTTTGGCACAAATCGATGCGCGTGTGCTGAAAAGAGCAGCATGGGCGTGCTTAGCACGTCGTTTGGTAGAAATCTACGTGCGCGCTTTGCCAAAATCTGCATGTGCACGCTTAGCTTGTGGTTGGGCAGAAAACAACGTCCGTGTCTACCACAAGATGCATGTGCATTCTTAGCAAGTTGTTTACCACAAATCAATGCGCGTGTGTTGAAAATAGCAGCATGGGCGTGCTTAGCACGTGGTTTGCTAGAAATCCACGAGCGCGATCTGGCAAAAGCAGTATGTGCATGCTCAAGAAGTTGTTTACCACAAATCCATGCGCGTGTGCTGAAAAGAGCAGCATGGGCGTGATTAGCACTTGGTTTGGTAGAAATCCACATGCGCGCTCTACCAAAAGCAGCATCTGCATGCATAACTTGTGGTTTGGCAGAAAACTACGTGCGCGTCTGCCAAAAGATGCATGTGCATGCTTAACAAGTGGTTTACCACATATCGATGCGCGAGTGCTGAAAAGAGCAGCATGGGCGTGCTTGGCACATGGTTTGGTAGAAATCCACCTGCGCGCTCTGCCAAAAGCAGCGTGTGCATGCATAAGTTGTGGTTTGGCAGAAAACAACGTGCGCGTCTACGGAAAGATGGTTGTGCATGGTTAACAAGTGGTTTGGCACAAATCGATGCGCGTGTGCTGAAAAGAGCAGCATGGGCGTGCTTAGCACGTCGTTTGGTAGAAATCCACGTGCGCGCTTTGCCAAAATCTGCATGTGCACGCTTAGCTTGTGGTTGGGCAGAAAACAACGTCCGCGTCTAGGAAAACATGCATGTGCATACTTAACAAGTTGTTTAGCACAAATCGAAGCGCGTTTGCTGAAAAGAGCTGCATGGGCGGCCTTAGCACGTGGTTTGGTAGAAATCCGCATGCGCGCTCTGCCAAAAGCAGCATGTGCATGCTCAACTTGTGGTTTTGTCAGAAAAGAACGTGCGCGTCTACGGGAAGATGCACGTGCAAGCTTAACAAGTGCTTTACCACAAATCGATGCGCGGGTGCTGAAAAGAGCAGCATGGGTGTGCTGGGCACGTGGTTTCGTAGAAATCAACATGAGCGCTCGACCAAAAGCAGCTTGTGTATGCATAACTTGTGGTTTGGCCGAAAACAACGTGCGCGTCTACGGAAAGATGCATGCGCATGCTTAACAAGTGGTTTACCACAAATCGAGGCGCATGTGCTGAAAAGAGCAGCAAGGGCGTGCTTAGCACGTTATTTGGCAGAAATCCACATGCGCGCTCTGCCAAAAGCAGCGTGTGCATGCATAACTTGTGGTTTGGCAGAAAACAACGTGCGCGTCTACGGAAAGATGCACGTGCATGCTTAAGAAGTGGTTTGGCACAAATCGATGCGCGTGTGCTGAAAAGAGCAGCGTGGACGTGCTTAGCACGTCGTTTGGTAAAAATCCACGTGCGCGCTCTGCCAAAAGCAGCATGTGCATGCATAACTTGTGGTTAGGCAGAAAACAACGTGCGCGTCTACGGAAAGATGCATGTGCATGCTTAACAAGTGGTTTGGCTCAAATCGATGCGCGTGTGCTGAAAAGAGCAGCATGGCCGTGCTTAGCACGTCGTTTGGTAAAAATCCACGTGCGCGCTCTGCCAAAGGCTGCATGTGCACGCTTAGCTTGTGGTTGGGCAGAAAACAACGTCCGCGTCTACGAAAACATGCATGTGCATACTTAACAAGTTGTTTAGCACAAATCGAAGCGCGTTTGCTGAAAAGAGCAGCATGGGCGGCCTTAGCACGTGGTTTGGTGGAAATCCACATGCGCGCTCTGCCAAAAGCAGCATGTGCATGCTCAACTTGTGGTTTTGTCGGAAAACAACGTGCGCGTATACGGGAAGATGCACGTGCATGCTTAACAAGTGGTTTACCACAAATCGATGCGCTTGTGCTGAAAAGAGCAGCATGGGCGTGCTGGGCACGTGGTTTCGTAGAAATCCACATGCGCGCTCTGCCAAAAGCAGCTTGTGCATGCATAACTTGAGGTTTGGCAGGAAACAACGTGCGCGTCTACGGAAAGATGCATGCGCATGCTTAACAAGTGGTTTACCACAAAACGATGCGCATGTGCTGAAAAGAGCAGCAAGGGCGTGCTTAGCACGTCATTTGGCAGAAATCCACATGCGCGCTCTGCCAAAAGCAGCGTGTGCATGCATAACTTGTGGTTTGGCAGAAAACAACGTGCGCGTCGACGGTAAGATGCATGCGCATGCTTAACAAGTGGTTTGGCACAAATCGATGCGCGTGTGCTGAAAAGAGCAGCCTGGGCGTGCTTAGCACGTCGTTTGGTAAAAATCTACGTGCGCGCTCTGCAAAAGCAGCATGTGCATGTATAACTTGTGGTTTGGCAGAAAACAACGTGCGCGTCTGCGGAAAGATGCATGTGCATGCTTAACAAGTGGTTTACCACAAATCAATGCGCGGGTGCAGAAAAGAGAGGCATGGGCGTGCTTGGCACGCGGTTTGGTAGAAATCTACATGTGCGCTCCGCCAAAAGCAGCATGTGCATGCATAACTTGGGATTCTGCAGAAAACAACGTGCGCGTCTACCAAAAGACGCATGTGCATGCTTAACAAGTTGTTTACCTCAAATCAATGCGCGTGTGCTGAAAAGAGCAGCATGGGCGTGCTTATCACGTCGTTTGGTAGAAATCCACGTGCGCGCTCTGCCAAAAGCTGCATGTGCACGCTTAGCTTGTGGTTGGGCAGAAAACAACGTGCGCGTCTACGGGAAGATGCACGTGCATGCTTAACAAGTGGTTTACCACAAATCGATGCGCGGGTGCTGAAAAGAGCAGCTTGGGTGTGCTGGGCACGTGGTTTCGTAGAAAACCACATGCGCGCTGTGCCAAAAGCAGCTTGTGCATGCATACCTTGTGGTGTGGCAGGAAACAACGTGCGCGTCTACGGAAAGATGCATGCGCATGCTTAACAAGTGGTTTATCACAAATCGATGCGCATGTGCTGAAAAGAGCAGCAAGGGCGAGCTTAGCACGTCATTTGGCAGAAATCCACATGCGCGCTCTGCCAAAAGCAGCGTGTGCATGCATAACTTGTGGTTTGGCAGAAAACAACGCGCGCGTCTACAGAAAGATGCACGTACATGCTAAGGAAGTGGTTTGGCACAAATCGATTCGCGTGTGCTGAAAAGAGCAGCGTGGGCGTGCTTAGCACGTCGTTTGGTAAAAATCCACGTGCGCGCTCTGCCAAAAGCAGCATGTGCATGCATAACTTGTGGTTTGGCAGAAAACAACGTGCGCGTCTACGGAAAGATCCACGTGCATGCTAAGGAAGTGGTTTGGCTCAAATCGATGTGCGTGTGCTGAAAAGAGCAGCATGGCCGTGCTTAGCACGTCGTTTGGTAGAAATTCACGTGCGCGCTCTGCCAAAGGCTGCATGTGCACGCTTAGCTTGAGGTTTGTCAGAAAACAACGTCCGCGTCTACAAAAAAGCATGCATGTGCATACTTAACAAGTTGTTTAGCACAAATCGGTGCGCGTTTGCGGAAAAGAGCAGCATGGGCGTCCTTAGCACCTCGTTTGGTAGAAATACACGTGCGCGTTCTGCCAAAAGCTGCATCTGCATGCTTAACTTGTGGTTTGGCAGAAAACAACGTCCGCATCTACCAAAAGATGCATGCGCATGCGTAACAAGTTGTATACCACAAATCGATGCGCGTGTGCTGAAAAGAGCAGCATGGGCGTGCATAGTACGTGGTTTGGTAGAAATCCACATGCGCGCTCTCCGAAAAGCAGCATGTGCATGCATAACTTGTGGTTTGGCAGAAAACTATGCGCGCGTCCACCAAAAGATGCATGTGCATGCCTAACAAGTGGTTTACCACAAATCGATGCGCGGGTGCTAAAAAGAGCAGCATGGGTGTGCTGGGCACGTGGTTTCGTAGAAATCCGCATGCGCGCTATGCCAAAAGCAGCTTGTGCAAGCATAACTTGTGGTTTGGCAGAAAACAACGTGCGCGTCTACGGAAAGATGGTTGTGCATGGTTAACAAGTGGTTTGGCACAAATCGATGCGCGTGTGCTGAAAAGAGCAGCATGGGCGTGCTTAGCACGTCCTTTGGGAGAAATCCACATGCGCGCTCTGCCAAAAGCAGCGTGTGCATGCATAACTTGTGGTTTGGCAGAAAACAACGTGCGCGTCTACGGAAAGATGCATGCGCATGCTTAACAAGTGGTTTGGCACATATCGATGCGCTTGTGCTGAAAAGAGCAGCCTGGGCGTGCTTAGCACGTCGTTTGGTAAAAATCTACGCGCGCGCTCTGCCAAAAGCAGCCTGTGCATGTATAACTTGTGGTTTGGCAGAAAACAACATGCGCGTCTACGGGAAGATGCACGTGCATGCTTAACAAGTGGTTTACCACAAATCGATGCGCGGGTGCTGAAAAGAGCAGCATGGTTGTGCTGGGCACGTGGTTTCGTAGAAATCCACATGCGCGCTCTGCCAAAAGCAGCTTGTGCATGCATAACTTGTGGTTTGGCAGAAAACAACGTGCGCGTCTACGGAAAGATGCGTGCGCATGCTTAAGAAGTGGTTTACCACAAATCGATGCGCATGTGCTGAAAAGAGCAGCAAGGGCGTGCTTAGCACGTCATTTGGCAGAAATCCACATGCGCGCTCTGCCAAAAGCAGCGTGTGCATGCATAACTTGTGGTTTGGCAGAAAACAACGTGCGCGTCTACGGAAAGATGCGCGTGCATGCTAAGGAAGTGGTTTGGCACAAATCGATGCGCGTGTGCTGAAAAGAGCAGCATGGGCGTGCTTAGCACGTCGTTTGGTAAAAATCCACTTGCGCGCTGTGCCAAAAGCAGCATGTGCATGCATAACTTGTGGTTTGGCAGAAAACAACGTGCGCGTCTACGGAAAGATGCATGTGCATGCTTAACAAGTGGTTTTGCTCAAATCGATGCGCGTGTGCTGAAAAGAGCAGCATGGCCGTGCTTAGCACGTCGTTTGGTAGAAATCCACGTGTGCGCTCTGCCAAAGGCTGCATGTGCACGCTTAGCTTGAGGTTTGGCAGAAAACAACGTCCGCGTCTACAAAAAAGCATGCATGTGCATACTTAACAAGTTGTTTAGCACAAATCGGTGCGCGTTTGCCGAAAAGAGCAGCATGGGCGTCCTTAGCACCTCGTTTGGTAGAAATACACGTGCGCGCTCTGCCAAAAGCTGCATCTGCATGCTTAACTTGTGGTTTGGCAGAAAACAACGTCCGCATCTACCGAAAGATGCATGCGCATGCGTAACAAGTTGTATACCACAAATCGATGCGCGTGTGCGGAAAAGAGCAGTATGGGCGTGCATAGTACGTGGTTTGGTAGAAATCCACATGCGCGCTCTCCGAAAAGCAGCATGTGCATGCATAACTTGTGGTTTGGCAGAAAACAACGTGCGCGTCTACGGAAAGATGCACGTGCATGCTAAGGAAGTGGTTTGGCTCAAATCGATGTGCGTGTGCTGAAAAGAGCAGCATGGCCGTGCTTAGCACGTCGTTTGGTAGAAATTCACGTGCGCGCTCTGCCAAAGGCTGCATGTGCACGCTTAGCTTGAGGTTTGTCAGAAAACAACGTCCGCGTCTACAAAAAAGCATGCATGTGCATACTTAACAAGTTGTTTAGCACAAATCGGTGCGCGTTTGCGGAAAAGAGCAGCATGGGCGTCCTTAGCACCTCGTTTGGTAGAAATACACGTGCGCGTTCTGCCAAAAGCTGCATCTGCATGCTTAACTTGTGGTTTGGCAGAAAACAACGTCCGCATCTACCAAAAGATGCATGCGCATGCGTAACAAGTTGTATACCACAAATCGATGCGCGTGTGCTGAAAAGAGCAGCATGGGCGTGCATAGTACGTGGCTTGGTAGAAATCCACATGCGCGCTCTCCGAAAAGCAGCATGTGCATGCATAACTTGTGGTTTGGCAGAAAACTATGCGCGCGTCCACCAAAAGATGCATGTGCATGCCTAACAAGTGGTTTACCACAAATCGATGCGCGGGTGCTAAAAAGAGCAGCATGGGTGTGCTGGGCACGTGGTTTCGTAGAAATCCGCATGCGCGCTATGCCAAAAGCAGCTTGTGCAAGCATAACTTGTGGTTTGGCAGAAAACAACGTGCGCGTCTACGGAAAGATGCATGCGCATGCTTAACAAGTGGTTTACCACAAATCGATGCGCATGCGCTGAAAAGAGCAGCAAGGGCGTGCTTAGCACGTCCTTTGGGAGAAATCCACATGCGCGCTCTGCCAAAAGCAGCGTGTGCATGCATAACTTGTGGTTTGGCAGAAAACAACGTGCGCGTCTACGGAAAGATGCATGCGCATGCTTAACAAGTGGTTTGGCACATATCGATGCGCTTGTGCTGAAAAGAGCAGCCTGGGCGTGCTTAGCACGTCGTTTGGGAAAAAATCTACGTGCGCGCTCAGCCAAAAGCAGCATGTGCATGTATAACTTGTGGTTTGGCAGAAAACAACATGCGCGTCTACGGGAAGATGCACGTGCATGCTTAACAAGTGGTTTACCACAAATCGATGCGCGGGTGCTGAAAAGAGCAGCATGGTTGTGCTGGGCACGTGGTTTCGTAGAAATCCACATGCGCGCTCTGCCAAAAGCAGCTTGTGCATGCATAACTTGTGGTTTGGCAGAAAACAACGTGCGCGTCTACGGAAAGATGCGTGCGCATGCTTAAGAAGTGGTTTACCACAAATCGATGCGCATGTGCTGAAAAGAGCAGCAAGGGCGTGCTTAGCACGTCATTTGGCAGAAATCCACATGCGCGCTCTGCCAAAAGCAGCGTGTGCATGCATAACTTGTGGTTTGGCAGAAAACAACGTGCTCGTCTACGGAAAGATGCGCGTGCATGCTAAGGAAGTGGTTTGGCACAAATCGATGCGCGTGTGCTGAAAAGAGCAGCATGGGCGTGCTTAGCACGTCGTTTGGTAAAAATCCACGTGCGCGCTGTGCCAAAAGCAGCATGTGCATGCATAACTTGTGGTTTGGCAGAAAACAGCGTGCGCGTCTACGGAAAGATGCATGTGCATGCTTAACAAGTGGTTTGGCTCAAATCGATGCGCGTGTGCTGAAAAGAGCAGCATGGCCGTGCTTAGCACGTCGTCCGGTAGAAATCCACGTGCGCGCTCTGCCAAAGGCTGCATGTGCACGCTTAGCTTGAGGTTTGGCAGAAAACAACGTCCGCGTCTACAAAAAAGCATGCATGTGCATACTTAACAAGTTGTTTAGCACAAATCGGTGCGCGTTTGCCGAAAAGAGCAGCATGGGCGTCCTTAGCACCTCGTTTGGTAGAAATACACGTGCGCGCTCTGCCAAAAGCTGCATCTGCATGCTTAACTTGTGGTTTGGCAGAAAACAACGTCCGCATCTACCGAAAGATGCATGCGCATGCGTAACAAGTTGTATACCACAAATCGATGCGCGTGTGCGGAAAAGAGCAGCATGGGCGTGCATAGTACGTGGTTTGGTAGAAATCCACATGCGCGCTCTCCGAAAAGCAGCATGTGAATGCATAACTTGTGGTTTGGCAGAAAACTATGCGCGCGTCCACCAAAAGATGCATGTGCATGCCTAACAAGTGGTTTACCACAAATCGATGCGCGGGTGCTGAAAAGAGCAGCATGGGTGTGCTGGGCACGTGGTTTCGTAGAAATCCACATGCGCGCTTTGCCAAAAGCAGCTTGTGCAAGCATAACTTGTGGTTTGGCAGAAAACAACGTGCGCGTCTACGGAAAGATGCATGCGCATGCTTAACAAGTGGTTTACCACAAATCGATGCGTATGCGCTGAAAAGAGCAGCAAGGGCGTGCTTAACACGTCCTTTGGGAGTAATCCACATGCGCGCTCTGCCAAAAGCAGCGTGTGCATGCATAACTTGTGGTTTGGCAGAAAACAACGTGCGCGTCTACGGAAAGATGCATGCGCATGCTTAACAAGTGGTTTGGCACAAATCGATGCGCGTGTGCTGAAAAGAGCAGCCTGGGCGTGCTTAGCACGTCGTTTGGTAAAAATATACGTGCGCGCTCTGCCAAAAGCAGCATGTGCATGTATAACTTGTGGTTTGCCAGAAAACAACGTGCGCGTCTACGGGAAGATGCACGTGCATGCTTAACAAGTGGTTTACCACAAATCGATGCGCGGGTGCTGACAAGAGCAGCATGGGTGTGCTGGGCACGTGGTTTCGTAGAAATCTACATGCGCGCTCTGCCAAAAGCAGCTTGTGCATGCATAACTTGTGGTTTGGCAGAAAACAACGTGCGCGTCAACGGAAAGATGCGTGCGCATGCTTAACAAGTGGTTTACCACAAATCGATGCGCATGTGCTGAAAAGAGCAGCAAGGGCCTGCTTAGCACGTCATTTGGCAGAAATCCACATGCGCGCTCTGCCAAAAGCAGCGTGTGCATGCATAACTTGTGGTTTGGCAGAAAACAACCTGCGCGTCTACGGAAAGATGCACGTGCATGCTAAGGAAGTGGTTTGGCACAAATCGATGCGCCTGTGCTGAAAACAGCAGCGTGGGCGTGCTTAGCACGTCGTTTGGTAAAAATCCACGTGCGCGCTCTGCCAAAAGCAGCATGTGCATGCATAACTTGTGGTTTGGCAGAAAACAACGTGCGCGTCTACGGAAAGATGCATGTGCATGCTTAACAAGTGGTTTGGCTCAAATCGATGCGCGTGTGCTGAAAAGAGCAGCATGGCCGTGCTTAGCACGTCGTTTGGTAGAAATCCACGTGCGCGCTCTGCCAAAGGCTGCATGTGCACGCTTAGCTTGAGGTTTGGCAGAAAACAACGTCCGCGTCTACAAAAAAGCATGCATGTGCATACTTAACAAGTTGTTTAGCACAAATCGGTGCGCGTTTGCGGAAAAGAGCAGCATGGGCGTCCTTAGCACCTCGTTTGGTAGAAATACACGTGCGCGCTCTGCCAAAAGCTGCATCTGCATGCTTAACTTGTGGTTTGGCAGAAAACAACGTCCGCATCTACCAAAAGATGCATGCGCATGCGTAACGAGTCATATACCACAAATCGATGCGCGTGTGCTGAAAAGAGCAGCATGGGCGTGCATGGACGTCAGACTCTGGAGTTTTGCAAGACGCGTAGCGCCACCTGCCGGTGCGAAGAGGCAGTAATTGAGTAGTGCGAAGCCCGACTCCCTTGCTAAGTTACCTATGCAGCTAGCGACTGCGAAACAACGATTTGACTAGATTTTGGTCCATATTGCGAGTGTTTTGCGCATTTAACACCCAGACAGAGAGCTATGAATTTCTAGGCTAGTCGGACGCGCCGCCGAACTGCCATAAAGCGCTTACTGGCTCACTCTTCAGACTGATGGCGGAAACGACGGCAACCGGGATAGCTCCTCGCGCTACGAAGAAACGCCGAAATCGACGCTACTGTTGTGTTGTAAATTGCCATGAACGTGAAGGACGGAATAACAACGTTCAGTTTTACCGATTTCCATTGCGATCGTATAAAGGGGAAAGGCGAGAGCGCTGGATACGGGCCGTTCAACCTGTTGGGATATCGGATTAATTGCATTCCCCACAACACAGCGGCTCGCATGAGAAAGTGCGACAATTTTGTTCTTCTGTAATTGCGTTGTGTGGTAACTCAAGCGAAAACTCAAGAAAGAATCTGCAGCCGCCACTAGGCTGGTAACGGAAAAAAACAACGTTGCGAACCATCCTGCTTAAGCATGTGCTATCGATAGCTTCACCTTTTAACAGACGTCCGCCTCCGCTTGACTCAACAAGTGGAATGGAGAGATTTGGCAGGTCAGCTTAACCAAACATCTTGGTTCATTTATGAATTCAAAATCCTGTTCTAGAGCTTCGTTCTATCGCGAGCTCATTTCTACTTTCGGTATTTTGTATGTTCTGCGCCGATACAACAAGCACGCTTCGCAATGTGCTGAGCCTGCTCGACTGCATTTTTAAAATGTGAGCAATAATGTTGCTGTAGCAGCACTGGATGAGTAATTGCGAAGTAACGCACGTGTGTAAAAAAAAAATCGCGTTTATTTACATTTATTTGTGCGCGCTTGTTGCTCGAAGCGTCTGCGAAAAGTTCAAATTAAGGTACTGAGTGATGCTGTAGCTCCTGCGAGAAAGAAAGATGCAGCGCGTAGGCACTGTAGGAAGCTTACTTTCGTTATGATCGCACGCTGTTTGCTGCCTTGGAAAACGTTTTCTGTTTGCTGCCCTGGAAAAGGCTATGAAAGGATTTACTCTCTGTAAGTAATAGCAAGACAAAACATTACTATAAAATACATCAGTATATTGGAGATACTTAAGTCTTGTGCTCAGGACATATTCAATATGAACCAATTTGAAATGCTTAGATTTTTATGCTGATATGCCCATAGACAAACCTGATGCTCTGTGTACTTGCGAGTTGCAGCACGCCGAAATACCACCTGAGACTTTATTTTATATTGTACACGTACTTCGCCCTGCTGAGCTTCGTTTCCGAAGCGTGGATGGACGGAAGAAGCTTTCCAGGTGATTGATTTTTAGGAAACCGTGCCTCAACACAAACGAAAGAGAAGGGTCCATTGTGGCCTATGCACCTTCGTTGCGGACAGCTCTCCTTGCACTACTCAGTTAGCGCCAAGGCTCTGATGGGGGCGCTGGTGACGGGTTTTTTCGCAGCGCCGCCTGGGCGGAGTCTGAGGTACGTGGTTTGGTAGAAATCCACATGCGCGTTCTCCGAAAAGCAGCATGTGCATGCATAACTTGTGGTTTGGCAGAAAACTATGCGCGCGTCCACCAACAGATGCATGTGCATGCCTAACAAGTGGTTTACCACAAATCGATGCGCGGGTGCTGAAAAGAGCAGCATGGGTGTGCTGGGCACGTGGTTTCGTAGAAATCCACATGCGCGCTTTGCCAAAAGCAGCTTGTGCAAGCATAACTTGTGGTTTGGCAGAAAACAACGTGCGCGTCTACGGAAAGATGCATGCGCATGCTTAAGAAGTGGTTTACCACAAATCGATGCGCATGTGCTGAAAAGAGCAGCAAGGGCGTGCTTAGCACGTCATTTGGCAGAAATCCACATGCGCGCTCTGCCAAAAGCAGCGTGTGCATGCATAACTTGTGGTTTGGCAGAAAACAACGTGCGCGTCTACGGAAAGATGCATGTGCATGCTTAACAAGTGGTTCGGCTCAAATCGATGCGCGTGTGCTGAAAAGAGCAGCATGGCCGTGCTTAGCACGTCGTTTGGTAGAAATCCACGTGCGCGCTCTGCCAAAGGCTGCATGTGCACGCTTAGCTTGAGGTTTGGCAGAAAACAACGTCCGCGTCTACAAAAAAGCATGCATGTGCATACTTAACAAGTTGTTTAGCACAAATCGGTGCGCGTTTGCCGAAAAGAGCAGCATGGGCGTCCTTAGCACCTCGTTTGGTAGAAATACACGTGCGCGCTCTGCCAAAAGCTGCATCTGCATGCTTAACTTGTGGTTTGGCAGAAAACAACGTCCGCATCTACCGAAAGATGCATGCGCATGCGTAACAAGTTGTATACCACAAATCGATGCGCGTGTGCGGAAAAGAGCAGCATGGGCGTGCATAGTACGTGGTTTGCTAGAAATCCACATGCGCGCTCTCCGAAAAGCAGCATGTGAATGCATAACTTGTGGTTTGGCAGAAAACTATGCGCGCGTCCACCAAAAGATGCATGTGCATGCCTAACAAGTGGTTTACCACAAATCGATGCGCGGGTGCTGAAAAGAGCAGCATGGGTGTGCTGGGCACGTGGTTTCGTAGAAATCCACATGCGCGCTTTGCCAAAAGCAGCTTGTGCAAGCATAACTTGTGGTTTGGCAGAAAACAACGTGCGCGTCTACGGAAAGATGCATGCGCATGCTTAACAAGTGGTTTACCACAAATCGATGCGTATGCGCTGAAAAGAGCAGCAAGGGCGTGCTTAACACGTCCTTTGGGAGTAATCCACATGCGCGCTCTGCCAAAAGCAGCGTGTGCATGCATAACTTGTGGTTTGGCAGAAAACAACGTGCGCGTCTACGGAAAGATGCATGCGCATGCTTAACAAGTGGTTTGGCACAAATCGATGCGCGTGTGCTGAAAAGAGCAGCCTGGGCGTGCTTAGCACGTCGTTTGGTAAAAATATACGTGCGCGCTCTGCCAAAAGCAGCATGTGCATGTATAACTTGTGGTTTGGCAGAAAACAACGTGCGCGTCTACGGGAAGATGCACGTGCATGCTTAACAAGTGGTTTACCACAAATCGATGCGCGGGTGCTGACAAGAGCAGCATGGGTGTGCTGGGCACGTGGTTTCGTAGAAATCTACATGCGCGCTCTGCCAAAAGCAGCTTGTGCATGCATAACTTGTGGTTTGGCAGAAAACAACGTGCGCGTCAACGGAAAGATGCGTGCGCATGCTTAACAAGTGGTTTACCACAAATCGATGCGCATGTGCTGAAAAGAGCAGCAAGGGCCTGCTTAGCACGTCATTTGGCAGAAATCCACATGCGCGCTCTGCCAAAAGCAGCGTGTGCATGCATAACTTGTGGTTTGGCAGAAAACAACCTGCGCGTCTACAGAAAGATGCACGTGCATGCTAAGGAAGTGGTTTGGCACAAATCGATGCGCCTGTGCTGAAAACAGCAGCGTGGGCGTGCTTAGCACGTCGTTTGGTAAAAATCCACGTGCGCGCTCTGCCAAAAGCAGCATGTGCATGCATAACTTGTGGTTTGGCAGAAAACAACGTGCGCGTCTACGGAAAGATGCATGTGCATGCTTAACAAGTGGTTTGGCTCAAATCGATGCGCGTGTGCTGAAAAGAGCAGCATGGCCGTGCTTAGCACGTCGTTTGGTAGAAATCCACGTGCGCGCTCTGCCAAAGGCTGCATGTGCACGCTTAGCTTGAGGTTTGGCAGAAAACAACGTCCGCGTCTACAAAAAAGCATGCATGTGCATACTTAACAAGTTGTTTAGCACAAATCGGTGCGCATTTGCGGAAAAGAGCAGCATGGGCGTCCTTAGCACCTCGTTTGGTAGAAATACACGTGCGCGCTCTGCCAAAAGCTGCATCTGCATGCTTAACTTGTGGTTTGGCAGAAATCAACGTCCGCATCTACCAAAAGATGCATGCGCATGCGTAACGAGTCATATACCACAAATCGATGCGCGTGTGCTGAAAAGAGCTGCATGGGCGTGCATGGACGTCAGACTCTGGAGTTTTGCAAGACGCGTAGCGCCACCTGCCGGTGCGAAGAGGCAGTAATTGAGTAGTGCGAAGCCCGACTCCCTTGCTAAGTTACCTATGCAGCTAGCGACTGCGAAACAACGATTTGACTAGATTTTGGTCCATATTGCGAGTGTTTTGCGCATTTAACACCCAGACAGAGAGCTATGAATTTCTAGGCTAGTCGGACGCGCCGCCGAACTGCCATAAAGCGCTTACTGGCTCACTCTTCAGACTGATGGCGGAAACGACGGCAACCGGGATAGCTCCTCGCGCTACGAAGAAACGCCGAAATCGACGCTACTGTTGTGTTGTAAATTGCCATGAACGTGAAGGACGGAATAACAACGTTCAGTTTTACCGATTTCCATTGCGATCGTATAAAGGGGAAAGGCGAGAGCGCTGGATACGGGCCGTTCAACCTGTTGGGATATCGGATTAATTGCATTCCCCACAACACAGCGGCTCGCATGAGAAAGTGCGACAATTTTGTTCTTCTGTAATTGCGTTGTGTGGTAACTCAAGCGAAAACTCAAGAAAGAATCTGCAGCCGCCACTAGGCTGGTAACGGAAAAAAACAACGTTGCGAACCATCCTGCTTAAGCATGTGCTATCGATAGCTTCACCTTTTAACAGACGTCCGCCTCCGCTTGACTCAACAAGTGGAATGGAGAGATTTGGCAGGTCAGCTTAACCAAACATCTTGGTTCATTTATGAATTCAAAATCCTGTTCTAGAGCTTCGTTCTATCGCGAGCTCATTTCTACTTTCGGTATTTTGTATGTTCTGCGCCGATACAACAAGCACGCTTCGCAATGTGCTGAGCCTGCTCGACTGCATTTTTAAAATGTGAGCAATAAAGTTGCTGTAGCAGCACTGGATGAGTAATTGCGAAGTAACGCACGTGTGTAAAAAAAAATCGCGTTTATTTACATTTATTTGTGCGCGCTTGTTGCTCGAAGCGTCTGCGAAAAGTTCAAATTAAGGTACTGAGTGATGCTGTAGCTCCTGCGAGAAAGAAAGATGCAGCGCGTAGGCACTGTAGGAAGCTTACTTTCGTTATGATCGCACGCTGTTTGCTGCCTTGGAAAACGTTTTCTGTTTGCTGCCCTGGAAAAGGCTATGAAAGGATTTACTCTCTGTAAGTAATAGCAAGACAAAACATTACTATAAAATACATCAGTATATTGGAGATACTTAAGTCTTGTGCTCAGGACATATTCAATATGAACCAATTTGAAATGCTTAGATTTTTATGCTGATATGCCCATAGACAAACCTGATGCTCTGTGTACTTGCGAGTTGCAGCACGCCGAAATACCACCTGAGACTTTATTTTATATTGTACACGTACTTCGCCCTGCTGAGCTTCGTTTCCGAAGCGTGGATGGACGGAAGAAGCTTTCCAGGTGATTGATTTTTAGGAAACCGTGCCTCAACACAAACGAAAGAGAAGGGTCCATTGTGGCCTATGCACCTTCGTTGCGGACAGCTCTCCTTGCACTACTCAGTTAGCGCCAAGGCTCTGATGGGGGCGCTGGTGACGGGTTTTTTCGCAGCGCCGCCTGGGCGGAGTCTGAGGTACGTGGTTTGGTAGAAATCCACATGCGCGCTCTCCGAAAAGCAGCATGTGCATGCATAACTTGTGGTTTGGCAGAAAACTATGCGCGCGTCCACCAACAGATGCATGTGCATGCCTAACAAGTGGTTTACCACAAATCGATGCGCGGGTGCTGAAAAGAGCAGCATGGGTGTGCTGGGCACGTGGTTTCGTAGAAATCCACATGCGCGCTTTGCCAAAAGCAGCTTGTGCAAGCATAACTTGTGGTTTGGCAGAAAACAACGTGCGCGTCTACGGAAAGATGCATGCGCATGCTTAACAAGTGGTTTACCACAAATCGATGCGCATGCGCTGAAAAGAGCAGCAAGGGCGTGCTTAGCACGTCATTTGGCAGAAATCCACATGCGCGCTCTGCCAAAAGCAGCGTGTGCATGCACAACTTGTGGTTTGGCAGAAAACAACGTGCGCGTCTACGGAAAGATGCATGCGCATGCTTAACGAGTGGTTTGGCACAAATCGATGCGCGTGTGCTGAAAAGAGCAGCCTGGGCGTGCTTAGCACGTCGTTTGGTAAAAATCTACGTGCGCGCTCTGCCAAAAGCAGCATGTGCATGTTTAACTTGTGGTTTGGCAGAAAACAACGTGCGCGTCTACGGGAAGATGCACGTGCATGCTTAACAAGTGGTTTACCACAAATCGATGCGCGGGTGCTGAAAAGAGCAGCATGGGTGTGCTGGGCACGTGGTTTCGTAGAAATCCACATGCGCGCTCTGCCAAAAGCAGCTTGTGCATGCATAACTTGTGGTTTGGCAGGAAACAACGTGCGCGTCTACGGAAAGATGCATGCGCATGCTTAACAAGTGGTTTACCACAAATCGATGCGCATGTGCTCAAAAGAGCAGCAAGGGCGTGCTTAGCACGTCATTTGGCAGAAATCCACATGCGCGCTCTGCCAATAGCAGCGTGTGCATGCATAACTTGTGGTTTGGCAGAAAACAACGTGCGCGTCTACGGAAAGGTGCATGCGCATGCTTAACAAGTGGTTTGGCACAAATCGATGCGCGTATGCTGAAAAGAGCAGCCTGGGCGTGCTTAGCACGTCGTTTGGTAAAAATCTACGTGCGCGCACTGCCAAAAGCAGCATGTGCATGTATAACTTGTGGTTTGGCAGAAAACAACGTGCGCGTCTACGGAAAGATGCATGTGCATGCTTAACAAGTGGTTTACCACAAATCGATGCGCGGGTGCAGAAAAGAGAGGCATGGGCGTGCTTGGCACGCGGTTTGGTAGAAATCTACATGTGCGCTCCACCAAAAGCAGCATGTGCATGCATAACTTGGGATTCTGCAGAAAACAACGTGCGCGTCCACCAAAAGACGCATGTGCATGCTTAACAAGTTGTTTACCTCAAATCGATGCGCGTGTGCTGAAAAGAGCAGCATGGGCGTACCTAGCACGTCATTTGGCAAAAATCCACGTGCGTGCTCTGCGAAAAGCAGTATGTGCATGCATAACTTATGGTTTGGCAGAAAACAACATGCGCGTCTACGGAAAGATAGATGTGCATGCTTAACATGTGGTTTGGCACAAATCAATGCGCGTGTGCTGAAAAGAGCAGCATGGGCGTGCTTAGCACGTCGTTTGGTAGAAATCCACGTGCGCGCTCTGCCAAAAGCTGCATGTGCACGCTTAGCTTGTGGTTGGGCAGAAAACAACGTCCGCGTCTGCCAAAACATGCATGTGAATACTTAACAAGTTGTTTAGCACAAATCGAAGCGCGTTTGCTGAAAAGAGCAGCATGGGCGGCCTTAGCACGTGGTTTTGTAGAAATCCACATGCGCGCTCTGCCAAAAGCAGCATGTGCATGCTCAACTTGTGGTTTTGTCAGAAAACAACGTGCGCATCTACGGGAAGATGCACGTGCATGCTTAACAAGTGGTTTACCACAAATCGATGCGCGGGTGCTGAAAAGAGCAGCATGGGTGTGCTGGGCACGTGGTTTCGTAGAAATCCACATGCGCGCTCTGCCAAAAGCAGCTTGTGCATGCATAACTTGTGGGTTGGCAGAAAACAACGTGCGCGTCTACGGAAAGATGCATGCGCATGCTTAACAAGTGGTTTACCACAAATCGATGCGCATGTGCTGAAAAGAGCAGCAAGGGCGTGCTTAGCACGTCATTTGGCAGAAATCCACATGCGCGCTCTGCCAAAAGCAGCGTGTGCATGCATAACTTGTGGTTTGGCAGAAAACAACGAGCGGCTACGGAAAGATGCACGTGCATGCTTAGGAAGTGGTTTGGCACAAATCGATGCGCGTGTGCTGAAAAGAGCAGCGTGGGCGTACTTAGCACGTCGTTTGGTAAAAATCCACGTGTGTGCTCTGCCAAAAGCAGCATGCATAACGTGTGGTTTGGCAGAAAACAACGTGCGCGTCTACGGAAAGATGCATGTGCACGCTTGACAAGTGGTTTACCACAAATCGATGCGCGTGTGCTGAAAAGAGCAGCATGGCCGTGCTTAGCACGTCGTTTGGTAGAAATTCACGTGCGCGCTCTGCCAAAAGCAGCGTGTGCATGCATAACTTGTGGTTTGGCAGAAAACAACGTCCGCGTCTACGGAAAGATGCATGCGCTTGCTTAACAAGTGGTTTGGCACAAATCGATGCGCGTGTGCTGAAAAGAGCAGCCTGGGCGTGCTTAGCACGTCGTTTGGTAAAAATCTACGTGCGCGCTCTGCCAAAAGCAGCATGTGCATGTATAACTTGTGGTTTGGCAGAAAACAACGTGCGCGTGTACGGGAAGATGCACGTGCATGCTTAACAAGTGGTTTACCACAAATCGATGCGCGGGTGCTGAAAAGAGCAGCATGGGTGTGCTGGGCACGTGGTTTCGTAGAAATCCACATGCGCGCTCTGCCAAAAGCAGCTTGTGCATGCATAACTTGTGGTTTGGCAGGAAACAACGTGCGCGTCTACGGAAAGATGCATGCGCATGCTTAACAAATGGTTTACCACAAATCGCTGCGCATGTGCTGAAAAGAGCAGCAAGGGCGTGCTTAGCACGTCATTTGGCAGAAATCCACATGCGCGCTCTGCCAAAAGCAGCGTGTGCATGCATAACTTGTGGTTTGGCAGAAAACAACGAGCGTCTACGGAAAGATGCACGTGCATGCTTAGGAAGTGGTTGGGCACAAATCGATGCGCGTGTGCTGAAAAGAGCAGTCTGGGCGTGCTTAGCACGTCGTTTGGTAAAAATCTACGTGCGCGCTCTGCCAAAAGCAGCATGTGCATGTATAACTTGTGGTTTGGCAGAAAACAACGTGCGCGTCTACGGAAAGATGGATGTGCACGCTTAACAAGTGGTTTACCACAAATCGATGCGCGGATGCAGAAAAGAGAGGCATGGGAGTGCTTGGCACGCGGTTTGGTAGAAATCTACATGTGCGCTCCGCCAAAAGCAGCATGTGCATGCATAACTTGGGATTCTGCAGAAAACAACGTGCGCGTCTATCAAAAGACGCATGTGTATGCTTAACAAGTTGTTTACCTCAAATCCATGCGCGTGTGCTGAAAAGAGCAGCATGGGCGTACTTAGCACGTCATTTGGCAAAAATCCACGTGCGTGCTCTGCGAAAAGCAGCATGTGCATGCATAACTTGTGGTTTGGCCGAAAACAACGTGCGCGTCTACGGAAAGATAGATGTGCATGCTTAACATGTGGTTGGGCATAAATCAATGCGCGTGTGCTGAAAAGAGCAGCATGGGCGTGCTTAGCACGTCGTTTGGTGGAAATCCACGTGCGCGCTCTGCCAAAAGCTGCATGTGCACGCTTAGCTTGTGGTTGGGCAGAAAACAATGTCCGCGTCTGCCAAAACATGCATGTGCATACTTAACAAGTTGCTTAGCACAAATCGAAGCGCGTTTGCTGAAAAGAGCAGCATGGGCGGCCTTAGCACGTGGTTTGGTAGAAATCCACATGCGCGCTCTGCCAAAAGCAGCATGTGCATGCTCAACTTGTGGTTTTGTCAGAAAACAACGTGCGCGTCTACGGGAAGATGCACGTGCATGCTTAACAAGTGGTTTACCACAAATCGATGCGCGGGTGCTGAAATGAGCAGCATGGGTGTGCTGGGCACGTGGTTTCGTAGAAATCCACATGCGCGCTCTGCCAAAAGCAGCTTGTGCATGCATAACTTGTGGTTTGGCAGAAAACAACGTGCGCGTCTACGGAAAGATATATGTGCATGCCTTACATGTGGTTTGGCACAAATCAATGCGCGTGTGCTGAAAAGAGCAGCATAGGCGTCCTTAGCACGTGGTTTGGCAGAAATGCAGATGCGCGCTCTGCCAAAAGTAGCATGTGCATGCATAATTTGTGGTTTGGCAGAAAACAACGTGCGCGTTTACGGAAAGAGGCATGTGCATGCTGAACAAGTGGTTTACCACAAATCGATGGGCATGTGCTGAAAAGAGTAGCAACGGCGTGCTTAGCACGTGGTATGGTAGAAATCCACCTGCGCGCTTTCCCTAAAGCAGCATGCGCATGCATAACTTGTGGTTTGGCAAAAACATAGTCCGCGTCTACCAAAAGATGCATGTGCATGCTTAACATGTTGTTTACCACAAATCGATGCGCGCCTGCTGAAAAGAGCAGCATGGGCGTGCTTAGCACCTCGTTTGGTAGAAATCCACGTGCGCGCTCTGCCAAAAGCTGCATCTGCATGCTTAACTTGTAGTTTGGCAGAAAACAACGTGCGCATCTACCAAAGGATGCATGCGCATGCGTAACAAGTTGTATACCACAAATCGATGCGCGTGTGCTGAAAAGAGCAGCATGGGCGTGCTTATTACGTGGTTTGGTAGAAATCCACATGCGCGCTCTCCGAAAAGCAGCATGTGCATGCATAACTTGTGGTTTGGCAGAAAACCATGCGCGCGTCCACCAAAAGATGCATGTGCATGCTTAACAAGTGGTTTACCACAAATCGATGCGCGGGTGCTGAAAAGAGCAGCATGGGTGTGCTGGGCACGTGGTTTCGTAGAAATCCACATGCGCGCTGTACCAAAAGCAGCTTGTGCAAGAATAACTTGTGGTTTGGCAGAAAACAACGTGCGCGTCTACGGATAGATGCATGCGCAAGCATAACAAGTGGTTTACTACAAATCGATGCGCATGTGCTGAAAAGAGCAGCCTGGGCGTGCTTAGCACGTCGTTTGGTAAAAATCTACGTGCGCGCTCTGCCAAAAGCAGCATGTGCATGTATAACTTGTGGTTTGGCAGAAAACAACGTGCGCGTCTGCGGAAGGATGCATGTGCATGCTTAACAAGTGGTTTACCACAAATCGATGCGCGGGTGCAGAAAAGAAAGACATGGGCGTGCCTGGCACGCGGTTTGGTAGAAATCTACATGTGCGCTCCGCCAAAAGCAGCATGTGCATGCATAACTTGGGATTCTGCAGAAAACAACGTGCGCGTCTACCAAAAGACGCATGTGCATGCTTAACAAGTTGTTTACCTCAAATCGATGGGCGTGTGCTGAAAAGAGCAGCATGGGCGTACTTAGCACGTCACTTGGCAAAAATCCACGCGCGTGCTCTGCGAAAAGCAGCATGTGCATGCATAACCTGTGGTTTGGCAGAAAACAACGTGCGCGGCTACGGAAAGATAGATGTGCATGCCTTACATGTGGTTTGGTACAAATCAATGCGCGTGTGCTGAAAAGAGCAGCATGGGCGTGCTTAGCACGTCGTTTCGTAGAAATCCACGTGCGCGCTCTGCCAAAAGCTGCATGTGCACGCTTAGCTTGTGGTTGGGCAGAAAACAACGTCCGCGTCTACCAAAACATGCATGTGCATACTTAACAAGTTGTTTAGCACAAATCGAAGCGCGTTTGCTGAAATGAGCAGCATGGGCGGCCTTAGCACGTGGTTTGGTAGAAATCCACATGCGCGCTCTGCCAAAAGCAGCATGTGCATGCTCAACTTGTGGTTTTGTCAGAAAACAACGTGCGCGTCTACGGGAAGATGCACGTGCAAGCTTAACAAGTGGTTTACCACAAATCGATGCGCGGGTGCTGAAAAGAGCAGCATGGGTGTGCTGGGCACGTGGTTTCGTAGAAATCCACATGCGCGCTCTGCCAAAAGCAGCTTGTGCATGCATAACTTGTGGTTTGGCAGAAAACAACGTGCGCGTTTAGGGAAAGATGCATGCGCATGCTTAACAAGAGGTTTACCAGAAATCGATGCGCATGTGCTGAAAATAGCAGCAAGGGCGTGCTTATCACGTCATTTGGCAGAAATCCACATGCGCGCTCTGCCATAAGCAACGTGTGCATGCATAACTTGTGGTTTGGCAGAAAACAACGTGCGCGTCTACGGAAAGATGCATGTGCATGCTTAACAAGTGGTTAGCTCAAATCGATGCGCGTGTGCTGAAAAGAGCAGCATGGCCGTGCTTAGCCCGTCGTTTGGTAGAAATCCACGTGCGCGCTCTGCCAAAGGCTGCATGTGCACGCTTAGCTTGAGTTTTGGCAGAAAACAACGTCCGCGTCTACAAAAAAGCATGCATGTGCATACTTAACAAGTTGTTTAGCACAAATCGGTGCGCCTTTGCTGAAAAGAGCAGCATAGGCGTCCTTAGCACGTGGTTTGGCAGAAATCCAGATGCGCGCTCTGCCAAAAGTAGCATGTGCATGCATAACTTGTGGTTTGGCAGAAAACAACGTGCGCGTTTACGGAAAGAGGCATGTGCATGCTTAACAAGTGGTTTACCACAAATCGATGGGCATGTGCTGAAAAGAGTAGTAACGGCGTGCTTAGCACGTGGTATGGTAGAAATCCACCTGCGCGCTCTCCCTAACGCAGCATGCGCATGCATAACTTGTGGTTTGGCAAAAAACAAAGTCCGCGTCTACCAAAAGATGCATGTGCATGCTTAACATGTTGTTTACCACAAATCGATGCGCGCCTGCTGAAAAGAGCAGCATGGGCGTGCTTAGCACCTCGTTTGGTAGAGATCCACGTGCGCGCTCTGCCAAAAGCTGCATCTGCATGCTTAACTTGTGGTTTGGCAGAAAACAACGTCCGCATCTACCAAAACATGCATGCGCATGCGTAACATGTTGTATAGCACAAATCGATGCGCGTGTGCTGAAAAGAGCAGCATGGGCGTGCTTAGTGCGTGGTTTGGTAGAAATCCACATGCGCGCTCTCCGTAAAGCAGTATGTGCATGTATAACTTGTGGTTTGGCAAAAGACTATGTGCGCGTCCACCAAAAGATGCATGTGCATGCTTAACAAGAGGTTTACCACAAATCGATGCGCGGGTGCAGAAAAGAGCAGCATGGGTGTGCTGGGCACGTGGTTTCGTAGAAATCCACATGCGCGCTCTGCCAAAAGCGGCATATGCATGCATAACTTGTGGTTTGGCAGAAAAGAACGTGCGCGTCTACGGAAAGATGCATGCGCATGCTTAACAAGTGGTTTGGCACAAATCGATGCGCATGTGCTGAAAAGAGCAGCAAGGGCGTGCTTAGCACGTGGTTTGGTAGAAATCCATATGCGCGCTCCGCGAAAGCAGCATATGCACGCATAACTTGTCGTTTGCAGAAAACAACGTGCGCGTCTACGGAAAGATGCATGTGCAAGCTTAGAAACTGGTTTGGCACAAATCGATGCGCGTGGGCTGAAAAGAACAGCATGGACGTGCTTACCACGTCGTTTGGCTGAAATCCACGTGCGCGCTCTGCCAAAAGCAGCATGTGCATGCTTAACTTGTGATTTAGGAGAAAACAACGTGCGCGTCTACGGGAAGATGCACGTGCATGCTTAACATGTTTTTTACCTCAAATCGATGCGCGCCTGCTGAAAAGAGCAGCATGGGCGTGCTTAGCACCTCGTTTGGTAGAAATCCGCGTGCGCGCTCTGCCAAAAGCTGCATCTGCATGCTTAACTTGTGGTATGGCAGAAAACTATGTGCGCGTCCACCAAAAGATGCATGTGCATGCTTAACAAGTGGTTTACCACAAATCGACGCGCGCGTGCTGAAAAGAGCAGCATGGGCGTGCTAAGTACGTGGATTGGTAGAAATCCACATGCGCGCTCTCCGAAAAGCAGCATGTGCATGCATAACTTGTGGTTTGGCAGAAAACTATGTGCGCGTCCACCAAAAGATGCATGTGCATGCTTAACAAGTGGTTTACCAAAATCGATGCGCGCGTGCTGAAAAGAGCAGCATGGGCGTGCTAAGTACGTGGATTGGTAGAAATCCACATGCGCGCTCTCCGAAAAACAGCATGTGCATGCATAACTTGTGGTTTGGGAGAAAACTACGTGCGCGTCCACCAAGAGATGCATGTGCATGCTTAACAAGTGATTTACCACAAATCGATGCGCGGGCGCTGAAAAGAGCAGCATGGGTGTGCTGGGCACGTGGTTTCGTAGAAATCCACATGCGCGCTCTGCCGAAAGCAGCATGTGCATTCATAACTTGTGGTTTGGCAGAAAACTACCTCCGCGTCTTCCGAAAGATGCATGTGCATGCTTAACAAGTGGTTTGGCACAAATCGATGCGCGGGTGCTGAAAAGAGCAGCATGGGCGTGCGTGGCACGTGGTTTGGTATAAATCCAAATGCGCGCTCTGCCAAAAGCCTCATAAACACGCATACCTTGTGGTTTGGCAGAAAACAACGGGCGCGTCTACGGAAAGATGCATGTGCATGCTTAACAAGTTTTTTACCACAAATCCATGCGCGTGTGCTGAAAAGAGCAGCAAGGGCGTGCTTAGCATGTGGTTTTGTAGAAATCCACATGCACGCCCTGCCAGACGCAGCATATGCATGCATAACTTGTGGTTTGGCAGAAAACAACGTGCGCGTCTGCGGAAAGATGCATGTGCACGCATAACAAGTGGTTTACCACAAATCGATGCGCGTGCGCAGAATAGAGCAGCATGGGCGTGCTTGGCGAGTGGTTTGGTAGAAATCTACATGCGCGCTCCGCCAAAAGCAGCATGTGCATGCATAACTTGCGATTCTGAAGAAAACAACGTGCGCGTCTACCGAAAGACGCATGTGTATGCTTAACAAGTTGTTTACCACAAATCGATGCGCGTGTGCTGAAAAGAGCGGCATGGGCGTGCTTAGCACGTGGTTTGGTAGAAATCCACATGCGCGCTCTGCCAAAAGCAGCATGTGCATGCATAACTTGTCGTTTGGCAGAAAACAACGTGCGCTTCTACGGAAAGATGCATGTGCATGCTTCACAAGTGTTTTGGCACAAATTGATGCGCGTGTGCTGAAAGAGTAGCATAAGTGTGCTTGGCACGTGGTTTGGCAGAAATCCACGTGCGCGCTCTGCCAAAAACTGCATGTGTATGCTTAGTTGGTGGTTTGGTAGAAAACAACGTGCGTGTCTAACGAAAGATGCATGTGCATGCTTAACAATTGGTTTGGCACATATGCATGCGCGTGTGCTAAAGAGAGCACTATAAGGGTGCTTGGCACTGGTTTGGTAGAAATCCACGTGCGCCGTCTGCGAAAAGCAGGATGTGCATGCTTAGGTTGTTGTTTGGCGGAAAACAACGTGCGCGTCTACCGAAATATGCGTGTGCATGCTTAACAAGTGGTTTGGAACAAATCGATGCGCGTGCGCTGAAAAGAGCAGCATGGGCGTGCTTAGCACGTGGTTTAGTAGAAATCCACATGCGCTTTGCCATAAGAAGCATGTGCATGCATAACTTGTGGTTTGGCAGAAAACAACGCGCGCGTCTACCAAAAGATGCATATGCATGCTTAACAAGTGGTTAGCCACAAATCGATGCGTGGTGCTGAAAAGAGCAGGATGGGCGTGCTTGGCACATGCTTTGGCAGAAATCCGCGCGCGCGCTCTGCCAAAAACTGCATGTGCATGCTTAGCTTGTGGTTTGGCAGAAAACAACGTTCGCGTCTAACGAAAGATGCATTTGCATGCTTAAAAGGTGGTTTGGAACAAATCGATGCGCGTGTGCTCAAAAGAGCAGCATGGGCGTGCTTAGCACGTCGTTTGGTAGAAATCCACGTGCGCGCTCTGCCAAAAGCTGCATGTGCATGCTTAGCTTGTGGTTTGGCCGAAAACTACGTCCTCGTCTACCGAAAGATGCATGTGCATTCTTAACAAGTGGTCTGGCACAAATCGATGCGCGTGTGCTAAAAAGAGCAGCATGGGCGTGCTTAGCACACTGTTTGGCAGAAATCCATGTGCGCGCTCTGCCAAAAGCAGCATGTGCATGCTTAACTTGCGGTTTGGCAGAAAACAACGTCCGCGTCTACCAAAACATGCATGTGCATGCTCAACAAGTTGTTTACCACAAATCGTTGCGCGGGTGCTGAAAAGAGCAGCATGGGCGTGCTTAACACGTGGTTTGGTAGAAATCCACGTGGGCGCCCTGCCGAAAGCAGCATGTGCATGCATAACTTGTGGTTTGGCAGAAAACAACGTGCGGGTCTACGGAAAGATGCATTTGCATGCTTAAAAGGTGGTTTGGAACAAATCGATGCGCGTGGGCTCAAAAGAGCAGCATGGGCGTGCTTAGCACGTCGTTTGGTAGAAATCCACGTGCGCGCTCTGCCAAAAGCTGCATGTGCACGCTTAGCTTGTGGTTTGGCCGAAAACAACGTCCTCGTCTACCGAAAGATGCATGTGCATTCTTAACAAGTGCTCTGGCACAAATCGATGCGCGTGTGCTAAAAAGAGCAGCATGGGCGTGCTTAGCACGCTGTTTGGCAGAAACCCATGTGCGCGCTCTGCCAAAAGCAGCATGTGCATGCTTAGCTTGTGGTTTGGCAGAAAACAACGTCTGCGTCTACCGAAAGATGCATGTGCATGCTTAACAAGTTGTTTACCACAAATCGATGCACGTATGCTGAAAAGAGCAGCATGGGCGTACTTAGCACGTGGTTTGGTAGAAAGCCACGTGCGCGCCCTGCCAAGCGCAGCATGTGCATGCTTAACATGTGGTTTGGCAGAAAACAACGTCAGCGTCTACCAAAAGATGCATGTGCATGCTTAACAAGTTGTTTACCACAAATCGTTGCGCGTGTGCTGAAAAGAGCAGCATGGGCGTGCTTAGCACGTGGTTTGGTAGAGATCCACATGCGCGCTCTCCGAAAAGCAGCATGTGCATGCATAACTTGTGGTTTGGCAGAAAACTATGCGCGCGTCCACCAAAAGATGCATGTGCATGCCTAACAAGTGGTTTACCACAAATCGATGCGCGGGTGCTAAAAAGAGCAGCATGGGTGTGCTGGGCACGTGGTTTCGTAGAAATCCGCATGCGCGCTATGCCAAAAGCAGCTTGTGGAAGCATAACTTGTGGTTTGGCAGAAAACAACGTGCGCGTCTACGGAAAGATGCATGCGCATGCTTAACAAGTGGTTTACCACAAATCGATGCGCATGCGCTGAAAAGACCAGCAAGGGCGTGCTTAGCACGTCCTTTGGGAGAAATCCACATGCGCGCTCTGCCAAAAGCAGCGTGTGCATGCATAACTTGTGGTTTGGCAGAAAACAACGTGCGCGTCTACGGAAAGATGCATGCGCATGCTTAACAAGTGGTTTGGCACATATCGATGCGCTTGTGCTGAAAAGAGCAGCCTGGGCGTGCTTAGCACGTCGTTTGGTAAAAATCTACGTGCGCGCTCTGCCAAAAGCAGCATGTGCATGTATAACTTGTGGTTTGGCAGAAAACAACATGCGCGTCTACGGGAAGATGCACGTGCATGCTTAACAAGTGGTTTACCACAAATCGATGCGCGGGTGCTGAAAAGAGCAGCATGGTTGTGCTGGGCACGTGGTTTCGTAGAAATCCACATGCGCGCTCTGCCAAAAGCAGCTTGTGCATGCATAACTTGTGGTTTGGCAGAAAACAACGTGCGCGTCTACGGAAAGATGCGTGCGCATGCTTAAGAAGTGGTTTACCACAAATCGATGCGCATGTGCTGAAAAGAGCAGCAAGGGCGTGCTTAGCACGTCATTTGGCAGAAATCCACATGCGCGCTCTGCCAAAAGCAGCGTGTGCATGCATAACTTGTGGTTTGGCAGAAAACAACATGCGCGTCTACGGAAAGATGCGCGTGCATGCTAAGGAACTGGTTTGGCAGAAATCGATGCGCGTGTGCTGAAAAGAGCAGCATGGGCGTGCTTAGCACGTCGTTTGGTAAAAATCCACGTGCGCGCTGTGCCAAAAGCAGCATGTGCATGCATAACTTGTGGTTTGGCAGAAAACAACGTGCGCGTCTACGGAAAGATGCATGTGCATGCTTAACAAGTGGTTTGGCTCAAATCGATGCGCGTGTGCTGAAAAGAGCAGCATGGCCGTGCTTAGCACGTCGTTTGGTAGAAATCCACGTGCGCGCTCTGCCAAAGGCTGCATGTGCACGCTTAGCTTGAGGTTTGGCAGAAAACAACGTCCGCGTCTACAAAAAAGCATGCATGTGCATACTTAACAAGTTGTTTAGCACAAATCGGTGCGCGTTTGCCGAAAAGAGCAGCATGGGCGTCCTTAGCACCTCGTTTGGTAGAAATACACGTGCGCGCTCTGCCAAAAGCTGCATCTGCATGCTTAACTTGTGGTTTGGCAGAAAACAACGTCCGCATCTACCGAAAGATGCATGCGCATGCGTAACAAGTTGTATACCACAAATCGATGCGCGTGTGCGGAAAAGAGCAGCATGGGCGTGCATAGTACGTGGTTTGGTAGAAATCCACATGCGCGCTCTCCGAAAAGCAGCATGTGAATGCATAACTTGTGGTTTGGCAGAAAACTATGCGCGCGTCCACCAAAAGATGCATGTGCATGCCTAACAAGTGGTTTACCACAAATCGATGCGCGGGTGCTGAAACGACCCGGGTGCGCGGGTCGTTTGGTAGAAATCCACGTGCGCGCTCTGCCAAAAGATGCATGTGCACGCTTAGCTTGTGGTTTGGCCGAAAACAACGTCCTCGTCTACCGAAAGATGCATGTGCATTCTTAACAAGTGCTCTGGCACAAATCGATGCGCGTGTGCTAAAAAGAGCAGCATGGGCGTGCTTAGCACGCTGTTTGGCAGAAACCCATGTGCGCGCTCTGCCAAAAGCAGCATGTGCATGCTTAGCTTGTGGTTTGGCAGAAAACAACGTCTGCGTCTACCGAAAGATGCATGTGCATGCTTAACAAGTTGTTTACCACAAATCGATGCACGTATGCTGAAAAGAGCAGCATGGGCGTACTTAGCACGTGGTTTGGTAGAAAGCCACGTGCGCGCCCTGCCAAGCGCAGCATGTGCATGCTTAACATGTGGTTTGGCAGAAAACAACGTCAGCGTCTACCAAAAGATGCATGTGCATGCTTAACAAGTTGTTTACCACAAATCGTTGCGCGTGTGCTGAAAAGAGCAGCATGGGCGTGCTTAGCACGTGGTTTGGTAGAGATCCACATGCGCGCTCTCCGAAAAGCAGCATGTGCATGCATAACTTGTGGTTTGGCAGAAAACTATGCGCGCGTCCACCAAAAGATGCATGTGCATGCCTAACAAGTGGTTTACCACAAATCGATGCGCGGGTGCTAAAAAGAGCAGCATGGGTGTGCTGGGCACGTGGTTTCGTAGAAATCCGCATGCGCGCTATGCCAAAAGCAGCTTGTGGAAGCATAACTTGTGGTTTGGCAGAAAACAACGTGCGCGTGTACGGGAAGATGCACGTGCATGCTTAACAAGTGGTTTACCACAAATCGATGCGCGGGTGCTGAAAAGAGCAGCATGGGTGTGCTGGGCACGTGGTTTCGTAGAAATCCACATGCGCGCTCTGCCAAAAGCAGCTTGTGCATGCATAACTTGTGGTTTGGCAGGAAACAACGTGCGCGTCTACGGAAAGATGCATGCGCATGCTTAACAAGTGGTTTACCACAAATCGATGCGCATGCGCTGAAAAGAGCAGCAAGGGCGTGCTTAGCACGTCCTTTGGGAGAAATCCACATGCGCGCTCTGCCAAAAGCAGCGTGTGCATGCATAACTTGTGGTTTGGCAGAAAACAACGTGCGCGTCTACGGAAAGATGCATGCGCATGCTTAACAAGTGGTTTGGCACATATCGATGCGCTTGTGCTGAAAAGAGCAGCCTGGGCGTGCTTAGCACGTCGTTTGGTAAAAATCTACGTGCGCGCTCTGCCAAAAGCAGCATGTGCATGTATAACTTGTGGTTTGGCAGAAAACAACGTGCGCGTGTACGGGAAGATGCACGTGCATGCTTAACAAGTGGTTTACCACAAATCGATGCGCGGGTGCTGAAAAGAGCAGCATGGGTGTGCTGGGCACGTGGTTTCGTAGAAATCCACATGCGCGCTCTGCCAAAAGCAGCTTGTGCATGCATAACTTGTGGTTTGGCAGGAAACAACGTGCGCGTCTACGGAAAGATGCATGCGCATGCTTAACAAGTGGTTTACCACAAATCGATGCGCATGCGCTGAAAAGAGCAGCAAGGGCGTGCTTAGCACGTCCTTTGGGAGAAATCCACATGCGCGCTCTGCCAAAAGCAGCGTGTGCATGCATAACTTGTGGTTTGGCAGAAAACAACGTGCGCGTCTACGGAAAGATGCATGCGCATGCTTAACAAGTGGTTTGGCACATATCGATGCGCTTGTGCTGAAAAGAGCAGCCTGGGCGTGCTTAGCACGTCGTTTGGTAAAAATCTACGTGCGCGCTCT